>NC_137336.1:6645934-7896869 GCF_965287045.1 Carcharhinus amblyrhynchos | reverse complement strand
GGCATTGGCTATAATTTTCTATTCCTGCTTCAATACAGGAGTGGTGCCAAAGGACTGGAGAACTGCAAATGTTACACCCTCGTACAAAACATGATATAAGCATAAACCCAACAACTACAGGCCAGACAGTTCAACCTCAATGGTGGAAAGGTTCTTAGATACAAGGATCTGAGACAATATTAACAGTCACCTGGATATAGTTTTTCCCACATTAATGCATGTTTTTTTTCCCAAACAATCAACTGGATAAGTTTGGATTAATGAAGGAATATCAGCATGGATTTGTTATGGATTAATCATGTTTAACTAATTTAAGGTTTTCAATGAGGTAACAGAGAGGATTGATGAGGGCAATCTCTGGATCACTACCTGAGCCATGAGCAAATTGGCATAGGGTAGATAAGATCAGAGAATACAAAGGTTGGTGTGGGAGAAATGGGTTTTGGTTAATGGAGCACTGGAGAAAGAGGGAATTATTGGGACAATCTTCACCTGAAATGTTCTGGAACTAGTGTCCAGGTGAAGGTGAAGGTGTCCTAGGACTGTGGAGGGTTCATGTGAGGAGAGATTTGGAAAGTTAAAGAGTTAAAAAGTTAAAGAAAGTTAAAGTTCAATGTTGTACCTGTTAATTCTTAGATACTCCTGACCAGTTTATTTACTCCCAGGTTTTACCCCAGTGCCCTTATTTGCAAGATGGACAAAGGACAAACACAAGTAAATATTGAATAAGTTTATTAATAATAACACTGTTAACTCTTAAATCACCCACATGAAACAGGAGGATACCCCAGGTTGGAGTATACTACCTGCAAAGATGGTTTGGTTAAACTGTAGGCCCAATTCTCTGAGTCCCTCTGGTCCATCATCACGAAGGTGAGTCTCGATGGCAGCTTCTTCCTTCCTTCCTTCTCTGGCCAGTCTTCCAGATGGTTAAGGCATTAGTACAGGGCAACGATGCAGCTAACGATAACCAGAGTGTGACAGGAAGGGTCAGAGTATTCCTACTGAAGAAAATAAGGTCAGAGTGGGGGAAATGGTGAAAGAACAGAGTTTGCGCAGCATGTGTAACAAGATGGATGAATTGATAGATCAAATAGGAATTAAAGAGTATAAATTAAAGAGACATTTTTGCAAAGGTAATCACAACTAGGAACTGAATATTCAAGGGTATTTGACATTTGGGAAGTACAGGAAGAAAGGGAAAAGAGGTGGGGCAGCTCTGACAAAGTATGCAATCACTGAGCAACGAGAAATAATGGTTCAAAAGGTCAAAATAAATAATCAGCTTGAATGGATGACAAAGGAAAGAAGTAATTGGAAGGAGTGCTTTCACAATGACTGGCAGAAGGCAGCGAGTGGGGATAAAGGGGTCTTTCTCAGGATGGCAGTCGGTAACTAGTGGTCAGGAGTCAGTGATGGGATAATAACTTTTCACAATATACGTTAACAATTTGGAGGAAGGAACTGAAGGCACTGTTGTTAAGTTTGCAGATGATACAAAGATATGCAGAGTATTGAGGATACGGGGGACTGCAGAAGGACTTGGACAGGTTAGGAGAGTGGGCAAAGAAGTGGCAGATAGAATACAATGTGGAAAAGTGTGAGTTATGCACTTTGGAAGAAGGAATGGAGGCATAGACTATTTTCTAAATGGGAAATGCTTAAGAAACCAGAAATACAAAGGGACTTGGGAGTCATTATTCAAGATTCTCTGAAGGTTAATGTGCAGGTTCAGTCGGCAGTTAGGAAGGCAAATGCATGGTTAGCATTCATGACGAGAAGGCTAGAATACAAGAGCAGGGATGTACTTCTGAGGCTGTATAAGGCACTGGTCAGACTCCATTTGAAGTATTGTGAGCAGTTTTGGGCCCCATATCTAAGGATGTGCCGGCCTTGGAAAGAGTCCAGAGGAGGTTCACAAGAATGATCCCTGGAATTAAGAGCTTGTCGTATGAGGTACGGTTGAGGACTCTGGGTCTGTACTTGTTGGAGCTTAGAAGGATGAGGGAGGGATCTTATTGAAACTTACAGGATGCTGCGAGGCCTGGATAGAGTGGATGTGGAGAGGATGTTTCCATAGTAGGAAAAATTAGAACTAGAGGGCACAACCTCAGGTTAAAAGGATGATCCTTTAAAACAGAGATGAGGAGGAATTTTTTTCAGTCAGAGATTGGTGAATCTGTGAAATTCTTTGCCGCAGAAGGCTGCGGAGGCCAGGTCATTGAGTGTTTTTAAGACAGAGAAAAACAGGTTCTTGATTAATAAGGGAATCAGGGGGTCATAGGGAAAAGGCAGGAGAATGGAGATGAGAAAAATATCAGCCATGGTTGAATGGCGGAGCAGATTTGATGGGCTGAGTGGCCTACTTCTGCTCCTATGTCTTATGGTCTTATGATCCCAGGGCATCACTTTACAGTCAATAAATTACCTTTGAAGTGTTACAATATGGAAAACACATTGGGCAGCAAGATCCCACGAACAATAATGTGATAAACAACTGGATAACCTGTGTTTGTGGAGTTGATTGGTGGATAGATATCGGAAAGGAGAATCTCTTACTCCTCGTTCTGTCGTGGGAACTGAGCTTTGAGTATCTTCTTTGCGCATCTAAAGATGACAGTTAACAGGAATATGTGGAATCAAGGAATACATTAAATCTACCAACCAAATGACAGGACTTTTAAAGCTGCCCTCCCTCGAGAAAACGCTGGAAACGGGTTATCAATATGGCTCTAATCCAGTGACTAAAATTACTTATGATGGTGTGTTTCTTGGCCTGCAATCCTTTTTCTCATTTCAAGACAGTTATTACTGCAATGAAAATCCATTCATAGAATTGCTTTGTGTCCATTGACTTCACGGAAGAGTTGTTATTTATTTATTAATCCGTACAATGTGGGCATCGCTGGCAAGGTTGTAACATGTGGGACTTGGTGCATTCCCGTGCGATCCACAACAACCACAGCTCCCAGTAAGTGGCTGCAGCTTGAGGAACCTTGGCTCAGTGTTGGTGAGCCGAAGTCTCAGCTTTGGACACCACGATGCATCAGGGAGGGAGAAGGATTACCTGGACGCTTTGTTCCAGGAGGTGGTTACACCCCATTGACTCGATATTTCAGGTCTGTGTCTGGGGACAGAAGCAAGAGAGGCAGGTTTAGGGATTTGTAGGGTAGCAATGGAGGAACCTCAGCTCCTGGAATTATCCAAAAGGTTTGAGGATCCTGCAGCCCAGAATTGGACACAATGGGGTGGGATTTTACAGCCTCACTCATCTCAAAACCACCTCAGGTCATTGGACCTTCCCATTGCCTGTTCCGATTCCCATGGCAGCCGGGGTGATAAAATTCCAGATGAGGCCATAACCTCCTCCTTTTTATAGTCTCTGCCTCCACTTTAAAGTCTTGTACGCCTGTCTCAGCTGTTTCAGCCTACCCACCAACACCAAATGCTTTTGTATCCACACTCCAGATCACATTGCATCTGCAACCCTTTTAGAAATGTACCATCCCTATAGGGGAGGCAGTGGTGTAGTGGTATTGTCACTGGCATAATCAAGAGACACAGGTAATACTCTGGGGACCTGGGCTCAAATCCCATCGTGGCAGATAATGGAATATAAACTTAGTTGAAAATCTGAATTAAAAGTCTAATGATGACTATGAAACAATTATTATAAAAACCCATTTGTTTAACCTATGTGCTGACATCAAGACGTACAGCCTTTACATTACTTGTAGGATAACATGTAACCTTTAGGGAAGGAAATCTGCCAACCTGACTCGGTCTGGCCTACATATGACTCTGGACGCACAGCAATGTGGTTGACACTTAAATGCAAGTTCAAGGGGAAATTAAGGATGGGCAAGAAATGCTAGCCTTGGCAGCAACATCAGCAAACCATGGCAAAATTTAAAAACATAGTTTTTTCAGGCCTCTACTTATTCATCTTACCAAAGTGAATCACTTGACCTGTTTGATACATTTTCAATGCCATGTGCTTGCCCATTCCTCCAATGAGTGCGACAAAGAACTACCACCGACAAAGTGGGCCAAATGGCCTCATTCTGTGCTGTATCATTCTAGGAGTTTCTGCTGATCGGGGTAAAATAAAGTACAATGTGGAGAATAAATGCTGGCATAGAGCAGATGGGCCGAATGGTCTGCTCCTGAGCTGGATGCAATTCTGTGGCATTTCTATGTGTTGCCGCTGCTGTGTTCACACAGTAAAATCTGTCAAGAACAAATGAGAAAGGAAAATGTGGAGACAATGTCTCCACGTTCTGGAAATACGGGTTACTGACCGCAAGGCAATAAGCCTGAATCTCCGAGATTACTCAGGTCTCTGCTAAAAGCCTCTTTAATTATGAGAAGTTGAATAACTGCACTGGAAGTTGCTTAATTTCCCTGGCTCAGATCCCCAGCCCGATCAAAAGTGGTTACTTAAGCTGGCATTAAGATGAACAGCATTTACATTACCAATAAGATAACTCGTAATCTTGTAAGTGCTGAGTCAGTATTTTTATATTCGCATGAAGCAAATAGAATTTTGTTACCACTTGGAGGAATTGAGGCAAATAATATATTTTGTACTAAATGGAATGTTATAGGGTTCAATGGAAAGGAAGAACATACTTGCCTTAGTGATGGTTCACTAGGTGAGGGGGTTGTTCCACAAGCAGAGATTGGTTAGAATCGACCTTTACCCTCTGGAGTTTATAGATTCATAAAATTATACAGTGCAGAAGAGGCCCTTTGGCCCATTGAGTCTGCACCAACTTGCAAGAAACACCTGACCTCCCACCTAATCCCATCTACCAGCACTTGGCCCATAACATTGGATGTTACGTCTTGCCAAGTCCTCATGCAGGTACTTTTTAAAGGATGTGAGGTGACCCAACTCCACCACCCTCTCTTGGGCAGCGCGTTCCAGACCCTCACCATCCTCTGGGTAAAAAGGTTCCTTCTCACATCCCCCCTAAATCTCCTGCCCCTCATCTTGAACCTATGTCCCCTCATGACTGACACTTCAATTAAGGCTCCTTGTCCACTCTGTCCATGTTCCTCATAATCTTGTACACCTCAGTCAGCTTTCGAAGAGTGTGAGGTGATCTCACTGAAATGGAATGCAGAATTTTAGAGAACGTAGAACACTACAGCACAAACACGCCCTTCGGCCCACAAGTTGCGCCGATCATATCCCTACCTATCAGGCCTATCTATAGCCCTCAATCCCATTAAATCCCATGTACTCATCCAGAAGTCTCTTAAAAGACTCCAACGAGTTTGCCTCCACCACCACCGATGGCAGGCGATTCCACTCACTCACCACCCTCTGAGTGAAGTGTTATGAACCTCCTCCTGCTCCACACTCCCGCCTTCCCCCCACATACACACATATTTATTTGTCACTTACAGATCACTTCCTGCCATGCCTCAATTTTGAGGCTGACTGGAAGAATTGAGGGGAGAAGAGTCCAGTTGGCCACCCTGCTTCACCCTCAGACAGAAAGGGGGAATACTACCTTCATCAGGCAACGTGCCCTCAGCCCCCCTCAGGGACTGTCTTCATCCCCCCCTCCCCCACCTTCGCCCCCACCCCCCCCACCCGTATACCCACCCTACTCACCCCTAACCCAGAAGCTCCCTTGCCACCACCCCAATGGCCCCTCCATCATGACCCCCAACCTCTCTCCCCTGCCGCTCACTGCCGTGAGACCCCCTGAGACTCACCAGGAAATAGAACCTGGGAACGGCTTGTAGTCCCAGTCCTGGCCACTGCTGCCCACTGGCACTGTTGGGATCTGAGGAAGGACAGCTGAACATGTGGACCCTTTACTATATATTTGGGACTAACTCTAAGAGTCAATAAGGTCATACCGTTGACTTATGTATGATTATGAATACTTCTGCAGACCGCCCCAGTACTGTACAGCAGCTACAGTCATCTCAGACCAATTAGGGATGGGCAATAAATGCCAACCTTGGCAACATTGCTCACAGCTCAGGAAAAATTGTATTCCCAGATCACCATATTTGAGATCAAGATTCTGTTCAGTCAGGTGTCTTCAGCACAGTCATATCTCCCATCAGTCTCTGAGGCTGTCCTTTCCTGAGGAAATGTTAGCCAAGATATTGTTTGGTCCTCACAAATGGCGAACAACAGAAGTCTTTCAGAGCAAGTATTTCTGTTATAAGAGTGTCTAGGCTTATGAAAAATGAAGCTCTTCATAGAATCCCTACAGTGCTGAAGGAGGCTATTCAGCTCATCAAATCTGCGCCAACCACAATCCCACCCAGGCCCTATCCCCATAACCCCATGCATTTACCGTAGCTTGTTCCCTTGACACTAAGGGGAAAGTCAGCATGGCCAATCCACTTAACCCATACATCTTTGGACTGTGGGAGGAAACCAGAGCACCCCGGAGGAAATGCACGCAGACACGAGGAGAATGTGCAAACTTCACACAGACAGTGACCCAAGCCAGGAATCGAACCCAGGCCCCTGGTGCTGTGAGGCACTAGTGCCACCGAGCTGCCCCAGTAGATCAATAGGTCCAGTGGTCCATCCCTTCTACAAATTTTAAAATTCTTCACCGTGTTTTGCAATTCCCTCTTGACCTAACTCCCCTTCCCTATCCCGGCAATCTCCTTCAGCCCCACAACCCTCCAGAATCCCTGCACTCTTCCAATTCTGGTCTCCTGAGCATCCCACCAATTTGAACCACTTCACCGCTGGGTGGCCGTATCTTTAACCTCCTGGGCCCCAAGCTCTGGAATTCGCTCCCTAAACCTCTCCAGCACTTTCCCTACTTTAGGATGATCCGTAAAACCTATACCTCCACCTGCCCAAATATTCCCAATACTTCCTGCTGTCACATTTTGTTTGACGATGCTCCGATGAAATGCCTTGAGACAGTGTACTTCATTGAAAATGCTATATGAACGCAAGTTGTTGTTGCACTATACAACTGCAAGGCTTTGTGTATCACAATATGTCAAATCCCATCCGTTTCCTCCCCCGCCATTTTGCTCCACTTGCTGTGGGAACAGGAGGGTGGGGGCGACCCGACCTCTCAAACTTGTTCTGTTATAAGCTGATTTGAATCGTAACTCCCTCGACCTGTTCCCCTAACCATTATCGAACAGAAGTCTCCCTGTCTCAGTTTTGAAATTTGCAATTGACCTCCCTCCCCCACCCCCCCACACACATCTCCCACCAGCCCGAACATCGGGAGGAGAGCGTTCCGGATTTCCAGTAACTTTCCCGAACACCCATTGAATTTTCAAGTTATATCACCCCCCAACCCCCCCAGTACTTCCTCCACCCAGAAAGCCAGGCAGGAGGTTAAACGTAAACCCAGCCAAGAAAGAACAAAGAAAAGTACAGCGTAGGAACCTTCGGCCCTCCGAGACTGCGTCAATCACAGTGCCTGCCTAAACTAAAACAGTACGCACTTACGGAGTCCGAACCCTTCCATTCCCATCCTATTCATGTATTTGTCTAGTTGCCCCTTAAATGCCGCTACCTGCTCCCGCCACTTCCCGGGGCATCACGTTCCAGACGTTCGCCACCCTCTGTGTAAAAAACTTGCCTTCCACATCTCTAAACTTTCCCCTATGCACCTTAAACCTCTGTCCCCTAGTATTTGACTTTTCCATCCTAGGAAAGAGCATCTGACTATCCACTCTGCCCGTGCCTCTCATAATCCTGTAAGACTCTATCAGGTCACCCCTCAACTGCTGTTCTTCCAGTGAGAACAAACCAGGTTAGGTGAAAGGAATCTGGAAAGTCCCCCCCCAACCCCACTTTAAGTCCATCATCTGAGTACAGTAGGACAAAGAAGGTTCGGTTCAAGGTAAAGTGCAAGCTTTCTGGACTAATCGAGGAATAAATTAAAAGTTGCTGATGGTTTGTTTATCCAAGACATTTCTGATATTGATTCTGAATGGAGTTGGCAATGTGATACAGAAAGAATCCTGCCTCCTAAATATAGAAACAGGATCAATGCACCCATAATATTCCAGCACAGGAATACATGTCTATGCCATTGAATTCTAACTCATTGCTGCTTGCTTGTGGATGTTTATGAAGGCATGTGCATCTTGTATCCCTTACCTCCCCACCACGTCATTTCTCTTCTTAAGGTTAGTTTTTAGGTGCAAGTCCTACATACTGCTATTATTGATCTAGTTAGAGGCAGCATTATTTGTCCAAATTCCCCCTGCAGAAACCTGTGCAGTGCTGAGGGTGTGCTGCACTGTCGGTGTGCTGTCATTCAGGGTAAAGTGAAGTTTACCTGTCCTCTCGAGTTGATGTAAAACAGAAGCTGAATGATGGAGCGTTCCAACCAATACCCATTCCTTAAGCGATATCACTCAGCCAACATCCGACTGCCCTCCTCCAATTCTACCTGTTGCTGAGAATTGCTATTTTTCTTCGCCCCACCGTTGGCAGCCGTGCCTTCAGCTGCACACAGCCTAACTCCCGGTGGAGCAAAGGGTTAACTCTGGAAACCGAGCATGTGGGTAAGGAGCTCTGACATAATGATGTTATGATAGTGTGAGGCAGCACGGTGGCACAGTGGTTCGCACGGCTGTCTCGCAGCACCAGTGACATAGGTTCGATTCCAGGCTTGGGTGGCTGTCTGTACGGAGTCTGCATGTTCTCCCCGTGTCTGCATGGGTTTCCTCCGGGATCTGCAGTTTCCTCCCACAGTCTGAAAGACATGCTGGTTAGCCATGCTAAATTGCTCCTCAGTTCTCTCTCAACGAGGCGCTGGAGTGTGGCGACTAGAGGATTTTCACAGTAACTTCATTGCAGTGTTAATGTAAGCCTACCTGTGACACTAATAACAAAAAAAGTTCCTCCCTGAGACATGAGAATTTCCTTCAAGAGGAGCTGTAGCTATGTCCTACTATTCCATAACTTTGGAAATAGTGATGTAAATAAAGGTATTTTGAATGAAAGGCCTCCAGGAAGATTTTTTCTTGAGTAAGAAACCAAGGCATCCTTACTTTATTGCTCAAGAGATAAACCCACAGCAATTGATGGTGGCAGCAGTGGCAACACCCATTGAGAAACTGTAGAAAGTTTGAAGAGAAAGCCAGCAATACTGAGCAGAGGGTGAAGGACTTTTGAGGGCAACCCAGCGACCACACTGAAGGAGAAAAACCCAATGCCTGGTGTGAACCTACCTCTTCCTGTGGCCTCTGGCATGTGGAACCTGGAGAGTTCCAGCAGTGGCCAACACTCCCGGTGCCACTGCTGGGACTACAGAACATGTGGCCAATCAGGCTGGCTAACAGTTTCAGAGACGGGATTTCTTCCCGAGTGAGGAAGAAGGATAAGATGTTGAGAGGTAGAGGTCAGGTGGATTCTCAGAGGCTATTTCCCAGGGCTGAAATGGTCGCTATGAGAGGACACAGGTTTAAGGTGCTGGGGAGCAGGTACAGAGGAGATGTCAGGGGTAAGTTTTTCACTCAGAGGGTGGTGAGTGAGTGGAATCGGCTGCCGTCGGTGGTGGTAGAGGCGAACTCGTTGGGGTCTTTGAAGAGACTTCTGGATGAGTACATGGGATTTAATGGGATTGAGGGTTATAGATAGGCCTGGTAGGTAGGGATATGATCAGCGCAACTTGTGGGCCGAAGGGCCTGTTTGTGCCGTAGTTTTCTATGTTCTATGAAACCAGAGCACCCGGAGGAAACCCCATGCAGTCACAGGGAGAACGTGCAAACTCCACACAGGCAGCAGCCCGAGCTGGGAATCAAACCTGAGTCCCTGGCGCTGAGAGGCAGCAGTGCTAACCTCTGTGCCCCTGTACCGCCTAATCTTCCCAATCAGAGAGGGTTTCATCTAAAACACTCACAACTATTCTCTCTCTGATTGTCTTTTAATGTTTCATTCTTGTAATTGGCAGCGAGACAGTACAATTTATTGGTGAATGATTCACTCCCTTTACCAAGTTGACTGCGCTGATTAAATTTGCTCTCTCCATCACAATATCTCTATGGAAACTGATGTAGAATTCAAAAGCTCTGATGACATTCTGGTAAGAGGCTGTCTATCTGCTCACCCCCTTGTCTGGCCTGTGCGTCTATCGCGATGCTCCCAACTCCAGATAACAAAGCGCGAACCTGATCCTTGATCATTTTATTCACAAGAGTTGAAGTGTTGCGTTACTGGGTCAACCATCAAGGATGTTACCAGGACTGGAAGGTCTGATTTATAAGGAGACACTGGGTAAGCTGAGACCTTTTTTCCTGGAGCATAGGAGGGTGAGGGGTGACCTTATCGAAGTTTATAAAATCATGAGGGGCACAGATAAGGTGAATAGCCAAGGCCCTTTCCCCAGGGCGGGAGAGTCCAACACTAGAGGGCATAGGTTTGAGGTGAGAGGGGAAAGATTGATAAGGGACCTGAGGGGCAACTTATTCACATAGAGGGCAGTGCGCGTATGGAATGAGTTGCCAGAGGAGGTGCCAGAGGCAGGGACAATTACAACATTTAAAAGACATTTGGACAGGTATATGGATGGGAAAGGTTAAGGAGAATATGGGCCAAATGCAGGCAAATAAGACTAGCTCCACTTAGGAAACCTGGTCAGCATGGATGAGTTGGGCTGAAGGGCCTGTTTGCATGCTGTATATTTCTTTGACTCTGTGACTCATTGCACAGTCTGCCTGGGCCCTCCATTTTTTGGAATGATTCTGGGAGAGACAATATTTTAGCCATTTCTCATCCTGAGTTGAGATTCTCAGGATGGGAGGGGTGACCCAGGGGTGGAGGGGCAAAGGGGGACTTGCTGAAGAGGCCGGGCAGGGATGGAGAACCTGGTTTGGGGAGGGGACGGGGAGCAAACCTTACAGGTTGTTGGCTAATCCATAAGGGGAGGCGTGAGGGAGGCACACACACCCCTCCTGGCTGGCGCAGGATGGCCTGCCAGGCTTATCCCTCCATGCACGGTAGCACAGTGGTTAGCACTGCTGCTTCACAGCTCCAGAGTCCTGGGTTCGATTCCCAGCTTGGGTCACTGTCTGTGTGGAGTTTGCACATTCTCCTTGTGTCTGCATGGGTGTCTGCATGTGATGGGGAGACTGGGACGGAGGAGGTTCGCTCCCAGGTAGGGGAGGACCGTAGGCAGTATGGGAGGGAGGTTAGACAGGCGGTGGAGATGGGAAATGCCCAGACTGAGGGGCTGAAGTTTATATATTTTAATGCAAGGAGTGTAGTGAATAAGGTAGATGAGCTTAGGGCGTGGATTGCTGCTTGGGATTGTGATGTGGTGGCCATTACGGAGACTTGGATGTCTCGGGGACAGGACTGGGTACTTCAGGTGCCAGGCTTCAGGTGCTTCAGGAAGGACAGGGAGGGTGGCAGAAGGGGTGGTGGAGTGGCACTGTTGATCAGGGACAGTGTCATGGCTGCAGAGAAAGAGGATGTTGTGGAGGGAATGTCTACAGAATCTCTGTGGGTGGAAGTTACAAAAAGCAAAGGGTCGAAAACTTTGCTGGGTGTATTCTATAGGCCGCCCAATAGTGACAGGGAAGTTGAAGTGCAAATAGGGAAACAGATTCTGGAGAGATGTTTTAATAACAGAGTTGTCGTGATGGGAGACTTCAATTTCCCAAACATCGACTGGAATATCCCTAGGGTAAGGGGTTTGGATGGGGAGGAGTTTGTTAGGTGTGTTCAGGAAGGTTTCCTGACACAGTATGTGGATAAGCCTACGAGGGGAGAGGCTGTACTTGACCTGGTACTGGCGAATGAACCAGGGCAGGTGATGGATCTTTCGGTAGGAGAGCATCTTGGAAATGGTGACCATAATTCTATCTCCTTCACAATTGCATTGGAACGAGATAGGATCAGGCAGGCTAGGAAGGTGTTTGTCTGGGGTAAGGGGAGATACGAAGAAGTCAGGAAGTTACTTGGACAAATAAACTGGAAGGAGGCGTTCTTAGGGAAAAGCACCGAAGGAAGGTGGCAGATATTCAAGGAATGTGTGTCTGGAGCTCCGAATGACAACGTTCCGATGAGACAAGGGGGTTTTGGTAGGTCGCGGGAACCGTGGTGCACAAAGGCTGTGTTGAACCTAGTCAGGAGGAAAGGGAAGGTGTATAAGAGGTTCAGGGAATTAGGAGAGGTTAAAGATCTTGAGGAGTATAAGGACTGTAGGAAGGAACTTAAAAGGGAAATTAGGAGAGCCAGAAGGGGTCATGAGAAGACCTTGGCGGGTAAGATTAAGGAGAATCCCAAGGCCTTCTATAAATATGTGAAAGGTAAAAGGATAAGAAGAGAAGGGATAGGACCTATAAAAGGTGAGGGGGGAAAGGTTTGTGTGGAACCAGAAGAAATGGCGGAGGTGCTTAACGAGTACTTCGCCTCAGTATTCACAGTGGAAGCTGATCCGGGAGATTTTGTTATGGATTTGCAGCAGATGGAAAAGATTGAATACGTGAATATTAAGGAGGAGGATGTGTTGGAACTTTTGAATTCTATCAAGGTAGATAAGTCGCCTGGACCAGATGGGATGTACCCCAGGATACTGTGGGAGGCGAGGGAAGAGATTGCGGAGCCCCTGGCGATGATCTTTGCGTCATCAATGGAGACGGGAGAGGTTCCGGAGGATTGGAGGATTGCGGATGTAGTTCCTATTTTCAAGAAAGGGAACAGAGATAGCCCGGGAAATTACCGACCGGTGAGTCTGACCTCAGTGGTTGGTAAGCTGATGGAGAGGCTTCTGAGGGACAAGATTTACGAACATTTGGAGAGGTTTGACATGATCAGGAATAGTCAGCATGGATTTGTCAAGGGCAGGTCGTGCCTTACAAGCCTGGCTGAGTTCTTCGATAATGTGACTGAACACATTGACGAAGGAAGTGCCGTGGACGTAGTGTACATGGACTTCAGCAAGGCGTTTGATAAGGTCCCCCATGCAAGACTTCTTGAGAAGGTGAGAGGGCATGGGATCCAAGGGCCTTTGGCCTTGTGGATCCAGAACTGGCTTGCCTGCAGAAGGCAGAGAGTGGTTGTGGATGGGGCTTTTTCTGAATGGAGGTCAGTCACCAGCGGAGTGCCTCAAGGATCTGTTCTGGGACCCTTGTCGTTTGTCATTTTCATAAATGACCTGGATGAGGAAGTGGAGGGATGGGTAAGTAAGTTCGCTGATGACACTAAGGTCGGTGGTGTTGTGGATGGTCTGGAAGGATGGCAAAAGTTGCAGCAGGACATAAATAGGATGCAGGACTGGGCGGAGAAGTGGCAGATGGACTTCAACGCGGATAAATGCGTAGTCGTCCATTTTGGCAGAACCAACGGGATGAACGAGTACACTATCAAGGGCAGAAGTCTGAGTAGTATTGAAGAGCATAAGGATCTAGGGGTCCAGGTCCACAGGACTCTTAATTCGGCCTCACAGGTGGAGGAGGTGGTCAAGAAGGCGTATGGTGTACTGGCCTTCATTAATCGAGGGATTGAGTTTAGGAGTCGGGAGGTAATGCTGCAACTTTATAAGACCCTTGTCAGGCCTCATTTAGAGTATTGTGCGCAGTTCTGGTCGCCTCACTATAGGAAAGATGTAGAAGCTATTGAGAGGGTACAGAGGAGATTTACAAGGATGTTGCCTGGACTGGGAGGCATGCCTTATGAAGTTAGGTTGAGGAAGCTGGGACTCTTTTCCCTGGAGAGACGAAGGTTGAGAGGCGACCTGATAGAAGTTTACAAAATGTTGAGAGGAATAGATAGGGTGGACTCTCAGAGGCTATTTCCCCGGGTTGAAATGGTTGCTACGAGAGGACACAGATTTAAGGTACAGGGAGGGAAGTTCAGAAGTGATGTTAGGGGTAAGTTTTTCACTCAGAGGGTGGTGAATGAATGGAATCGGCTGCCGTCAGTGGTGGTGGAGGCGAACTCGCTGGGGTCTTTTAAAAGACTTCTGGATGAGTATATGGGGTTTAATGAGATTGAGGGTTATAGATAGGTCTGTAGGTTGGTAGGTGTTGATGTGATCGGCGCAACTCGTGGGCCGAAGGGCCTGTTTGTGCTGTAGTGTTCTATGTTCTATGTTCTATGTTCTACGTTCCTCTGTGTACTCCGGTTTCCACACATCCAAAGATGTGCGGGTTAGGTTGATTGGCCATGCTAAGAAATTGCCCATTAGTGTCCAGGGATGTGTAGGTTAGAGGGATTAGTGGGTATAGTGTGTAGGGATATGGGGATAGGGCCTGGGCGGGATTGTGTTCAGAGCAGACTCGATGGGCCGAAGGGCCTCTTTCTGTACTGTAGGGTCCTATGATTCTATGGTGATTTCCCTGAGCTCCACCGACTGGCTGAAAAAATTGTAGCCATGCAAGAAGTGGCTTTAAAGTGGCTGATAATTGGCCCTTTAAAGAGTTCAATTAGCGTGAGGATGGGGGGATTGTCCCAGTGTTGTCTGTCCCACTTAAAACGATGGACAGGTCAGGCAACATGCAGGACTGCAGCAGAAAGGCCAAAGGAGGATCATAGAGTCATAGAGGTTCACAGCATTGAAACAAGCCCTTTGGCCCAACTTGTCCATGCTGCCCTTTTTATTAACCACTAAGCTAATCCCAATTGCCCGCATTTTGCCCATATCCCTCTATACCCATCTTACCCATGTAACTGTCTAAACACTATTTAAAAGATAAGATATACCCAGAGAATTATGTGGGCACAGCCCCACCCCCCCCCCCCCCCCGCACCCATAACCCCTGCCAACTTACCAGTGGGGGAAACCATAAAATGCCTGCCCTCGGAGACGCAGAGTTAAGGTTTTGAGAAAGGGGTGTAGGGGGGAATATGTGAAGAACATTTTTACTCAGCGAGTGGGAATGACTCGCTGCCTATGAGGGTGGCAGATGTTGAGATGAGCAACAATTTCATTCGGAAATTGGATGGGCACTTTGAGAGGAACCAACTTGCAAGAATGTGAGGTTGAAAGCGGGCAAGGGGACTGTCCCGATTGTTCTGCAAGGAGTCATCATAGACTCGATGGGCTGAATGTGCCGCTTTCTGTGCTGTTCTGACTCCATGAGGCAATGGGTCTAACACCACTGATTAGCAATCCCTCCTTTTACAGCAGGTGGAAGCGAGGAAGAAGTTAAAATTTATTATTTTCAGAAAGATGAATCTTTGTGAAATATAATTTTGTCTCGAACTTGGAAGTTCTCACATGAGGCAGTTGATATAATTGACAGCAGATAATTACCCAGAGGAGTAGTGAACACGGAAAAGTCTCATTGAATTAACAATGTCATCTGTGCCCTTGATAATGAATCATTTTTGGTTCACAGTGAAGGCTCAGGACATTGTGTCTCTGTCTCTCCATCTTCATTGATCTCAGTCTGTCTTTCTGGTTCTTTCAGTCTCTTTCTTTGTCTATCCCTCCATCTCACTTCAAAGGGAAAAGAAATAGTGAGACATTGTTAAAGGCTGTGCGAGTAACTCACCTCCTGTCTCTCCCAAGCCTGTCCAATGTCTACAAGGCAGAAGCCAGGAGTGTGATGGAAAACTCGCCTGGATGGGTGCAGCTTCAACAACACTCAAGAAACTCGATACCATCCAGGACAAAGCAGCTCACTTGATTGGAATAACATTAATATTCTACTCCTTCCACTATCAGTGCACAGTGGCAGCCTATCATCAAACATAGGAGAGAAATGGGCTGTGATTGGGGGAGCAGTGAACACTGGTGGCTGTGAATTCGAGAGAGACAGAGAGAGATGATGGGGCATGCAGGGACCTCTACACTCTGACCGTTCCTCCAGCTCCTCTCACCAGCTTCCAGCTCTCCTCGCTTCTTGCTGAACTTCGTGTTGTCACCAGGGTGGCACAGTGTTTAGCACTGCTGCCTCACAGCGCCAGGGACCCGGGTTCGATTCCCAGCTTGGGTCACTGTGTGGAATTTGCATGTTCTCCCCATGTCTGCATGGGTTTCCTCGGGGTGCTCCTGTTTCTTCCAAAGATGTGCGAGTTAGGTTGATTGGCCATGCTAAATTGACCCTAGTGTTAGAGGGATTCACTGGATAAATATGTGGGGTTACGGGAATAGGGAGTGGGCTGGAGGCTTGATGGACCAAATGGCCTGCTTCTGCACTATAGGGATTCACAAAGACTGCTATATAAGATGAAGGTGCACAGTGTTACAGGTAATGTATTAGCATGGATAGAGAATTGGTTAACTAATAGAAAGCAAAGAGTGGGGGTCAATGGGTATTTTTCTGGTTGGCAATCAGTGACTAGTGGTGTGCCTCAGGGATCAGAGTTGGGACCGCAATTGTTTACAATTTACATAGATAATTTGGAGTTGGGGACCAAGTATAGTGTGTCAAAACTCGCAGATGACACTAAGATGGGTGGAAGAGCAAAGTGTGAAGAGGATGCTGAAAGTCTGCAAAGGGAAACAGATAATCTAAGTGAGTGGGTGAAGGTCTGGCAGATGGAATACAATGTTGGTAAATGTGAGGTCATCCATTTTGGTAGGAATAACAGCAAAATGCACTATTATTTAAATGGTGAAAAATTGCAGCATGCTGCTGTGCAGAGGGACCTGGGTGTCCTTGTGCAGGAATCTCAAGGAGTTGGTTTGCAGGTACAACAGGTAATTAAGAAGGAAAATGGAACATTGTCCTCCACTGCTAGAGGGATGGAGTTTAAAAACGACGAGATTATGTTGCCATTGTATAAGGTGCTGGTGAGACCACACCTGGAGTACTGTGTGCAAGTTCCTTACTTGAGAAAGGATATACTGGCACTGGAGTGGGTGCAGAGGAGATTCACTAGATTGATTCCGGATCAGAGGGTTGGCTCATGAAGAGAGACGGAGTCGACTGGGGCTATACTCATTAGAATTTAGAAGAGTGAGGGGAGATCTTATAGAAACATATAAGATTATGAAGGGAATAGATAAGATAGAAGGACGGAAGTTGTTTCCACTGGCGGATGAAACTAGAACTAGGGGGCATCGCCTCAAAACAAGGAGGAGCAGATTTAGGACTGAGTTGAGGAGGAACTTCTTCACACAAAGGCTGTGAATCTGTGAAATTACCTGCCCAGTGAAGCAGTTGAGGCTACCTCATTGAATGTTTTTAAGGTAAGGATAGATAAATTTTTGAACAGTAGGGGAATTAAGGGTTATGGTGAGTGGTTGGATAAGTGGAACTGAGTCCACAAAAATATCAGCCATGATCTTAGTGAATGGCGGAGCAGGTTCAAGGGGCCAGATGGCCTATTCCTGCTTGTAGTTCTTATGTTCTTATATGTTTAATGTTTTGCCAAACATTCAATTCAGTAGAGTGACAGAATAATTCAAATATCCTCACCCTCCCTGCTCCACACAAGTGGGTTGGACAAGTCCAAGCAAAAAGGACAAGGTTAGCAGAGACCTGTGAAACCACCACCTGGAAGTTCCCCTCCAAGTCACTCATCACCCTGACTCGGAAATATATCAGCTGTTCCTTTACTGCCAATGGGTCAATGTCTGGAACTCTCTCCCAAACAGCACTGTGGGTACCTGCACCACATGGTCGGCAGCAGTTCAAGAAGACAGCTCACCACCACCTTCTGAAGGACAACTAGGGATGGGCAATAAATGCTGGTCTAGCAAGTGAAGCCCATACTCCGTAAACAAATTTGAAAGAACACCGGAAACACAGACCATAAGAAATGGGGAAATGTGGAGGAATTTGGTGGGCAGCATTCTGAACAGGTCTCCCAATTATAGGCAGAAAGAAACATAGAAAATAGGAGCAGGAGGTGGCTATTCAGCCTTTCAAGCTTGTTCCACCGGTCACTATGATAATGGCTGATCATCCAACTCAATATCCTGATCCCACCTTCCCCGAATATCTTTGATCTCCTTCACCCCAAGAGCCATATCCAACTTCCTTCTTGAAAATATACAATATTATTTGTCCTCATCTCAGTCCTAAATGATTTACCCTGTATCCTTAGACTGTAACCTGGCACCATAGCAACTGTTGTTTATTTTCTTCATGCAGATGGTGACTGAGCTGCGGTATATATCCAGAACCTTCTCCTTTCTCAAAGCAACATAAAACAGTCAGTGAAAGCCGTTATGTGTAGCACAGCACTCCAGTGAAGATCAACATAAGCTCGCAAAGCTTTGACTGCCAGTTAGATACTTCACATCCTTGGGGAATCAATACCAAGTTCAAGATTTTTAGATTATAACCAGTGCTCAGGCAGCAGGTCCAGGTAATGATTTTGCTGTTGCCATTTACACCTCATCTACACCCACTTGTTGTTTCTTTATTTGTCCACTCGCTTTTGCCTTGTGACATCATCCCTTTTACCCTTTGATGTCCTACCTTCCACCCTCTCACAGACCTTCCCCCTTTCACTGCCTCTGCAGGGTACTCAAGGCTGAGATAGGCAGATTTTTAATTAGTCAGGGAATCGAGGATATTGATACAACCAGAAAGAGTACTTTCTATGGCTCATCTGTAGAAGTTGGTGGGAGTCTTAGTGGAAATGCCAAATTTCCTTAGTCTTTAGTGTCACAAGTAAGCTCACATTAACACTGCAATGAAGTTACTGTGAAAATCCCCAAGTCACCGCTTTCTGGTACCTGTTCGGATACACTAAGGGAGAATTTAGTATGGCCAATGCACCTAACCAGCATGTCTTTCGGACCATGGGAGGAAACCTGAGCACCGGAGGAAACCCACACAGACACGGAGGGAACATGCAGTCTCCGCGCAGACAGTGGCCCAAGCCGGGAATCGATCCCATGTCCCTGGAGCTGTGAGGTAGCAGTGCTAACCACTGTGCCACTAAATCTTCTGAGAATGTAGAGGCGTTGGTGAGCTCCCTTAACTATAGCGTCGGATGGGGGGACCAGAACAGGTTGTTGGTGATCTGGACACCTAGGGAAGAAGATGGGTGTCGAGAAAAGGGAGAGTGTGGACTGGTCCCACTAATGGGTTCCCTCAGGTGGATACCAGCTGTGGAGGTACCTCAGGGAGCTGTAGACCTGTACAAAACAAATCCCGATGGAAAAGCACTGTAAAGAGAGTATCTAGGCAGCACATTCAAACACAAACCCCAGTCCTCAGACACTGTTTCAAATTTTATTTCAGCCTGACATTTCATCCGGCCTTGGATTGAAGTTGTAGCTAGAACATAGAGGGCGTTTGACCAATCAGTCCACCCACCAACTGTAAGAATAGATAGAAATTGGCTTTCAGTTGGGCCCTCAATGGTCTAAATTGCCTCGTTGATTGTTGGCAAGCACGCTTCCAATTCTCGCTTGCAAGCACAAGTTCTGTGCCTTTCTCGAACTTTTGTATGGTATGTTCAGGTTTTTTTCCTCCTCAGCCTGAGGTCTCCTTGCCCTTTATGTTGGGTGTTTTAGACCTCCTTCCCAGGTTTGCATTCTTTACATTCTTGGAGTTTAAAATATGAATGTGAGTTTAATCAGTATTCTGTAAACTGTGTGTGCCTTTATATGCCCTGATTGTGATCAGAACTCCCTGCTCACCTGACGAAGGAACAGTGTTCCGAAAGCTAGTGGCGTTTACTACCAAATAAACCGGTTGGACTTTAACCTGGTGTTGTAAGACTTCTTACTGTGTTTACCCCAGTCCAATGCCGGCATCTCCACATCAGAGCAATTAAAACCAGGGCTGTGTGTTGGAGAGAAAATCATAGTAGGTCAGAGAAATTTTATATAATTGGGGATTTCAAATCAAACCACTGGCACAGTGGCACCATGGTAGCACAGTGGTTAGCACTGCTGCCCTATAGCACCAGGGACTTGGGTTCAATTCTGGCCACAGGTCACTGTCTGTATACAGTTTGCACGTTCTCCCCCTGTCTCTGTGGGTGTCTTCTGGGTGCTCCGGTTTCCTCCCATTATAATGGAAGGTGGGAACATTTGATTTGAGAATTATGTAACTGATCAATCCATGCATTGTAGCCTCAGACTGAGTGATATTGGAATACTCAAAGCTTTCTCTTGTAGTGGGGCCTTGGACAAACTCAATATTCGTTCTCTCATTGGCTGTTAGTTAATAAAGGTACTGGCTTTCATGGGTCTTTGTATTGGCTGAGGTTTTGGCAATACCTAACCTCCAGAAAACCCTGCAACAGTGCGCAAGAGGCCAGAGTTGTGTAGAGATTTAAGATCATTGAGTGACTGGAGGGGGTGACAGAGATAAGGAAGCGGACCATGGAGAGATAGGATGTCTCTGGGACGGGACGGGTTTTAAAAGTATTCTGGGACAGAGAGATCTGGCGGTTGATGTGAGAGATATGGGATCCTGAGCTTCATAAATAGAGGTATTGCATCCAACAGAGAAGTTATACTGAACCTTTGTAAAGCTCTGATTAAGCCGCAATCAGAATATTGTGTCCACCTTGGGTGACTATCTGTGTGGAGTCTGCCTGTTCTCCCCGTGTCTGCGTGGATTTCCTCTGGGTGCTCTGGTTTCCTCCCACATTCCGAAAGATGTGCTGGTTAGATGCATTGGCCATGCTAAATTGTCCCTTTGTGTACCTGAACAGGCGCCGGAATTTTCACAGTAACTTATTTCATTGCAGTGTTAATGTAAGCCGACTGGTGACACTAATACATAAACTTAATCTTAAATTTAATTCTGGATGTGGGGGTCCTTGAGAGGGTGCAGAGATTTACCAAAATGGGTCTAAGTATGAAGGTTTTAGCACAAGGTTTGGTTGGAGAAGCTGGGGTAGTTCTCCCTGGATCAAAGGAGATTGAGAGATTTGATCGAAGTGTACAAGATAATGACAGCATCGATAAGGTAGACAAAGAAAAGCTGTTTCCATTAGCTGAAGATAAAAGACTGGGGGGCACAAATTTAAAGTTTTGGGAAAGAGATGCAAGGAAGAAAGCAGTGAGTGGAAGGACCTGGAACTCATTACCCACAAGGATGGAAGTAGAGATAATGAATAATTTCCAAAGGATATTGACTGGGCTACAGAGAGAGAGGGGAAATTAAATAAAAACAGAAAATGCTGGAAAAACTCAGCAGGTCTGTCAGCATCTGTGGAAAGAGAAACAGAGTTAATGTTTCGAGTCCAAATGACTCTTCCTCAGAGCTGAAGATGCATCATATGGACTTGAGACGTTAACTTTGTTCCTCCCTCCACAGATACTGCATTTTCCAGAATTTTCCTATTTTATTTCAGATTTCCAGCATCTGTAGTATTTTGCTTTTTATTTCAAAGAGGGAATGGGACTGACAGTATTGCTCCTTGCAGAACCAGCATAGAACCACAGATATATTACCTGCCGGAAGGAAGACAAATTGGCCCATTGTCTCTCAGTAGCTCTCCAAATAGCATTATGACATATGCCTTTTCCCTCTACCCCTGCACATTGTTTCCATTTAAATAACTATCTAATGCCCTCTTAAATGCCTTGATTAAACCTGTCTCCACCACACTTTCAGCCAGTGTATTCCAGACGGCAACCACTCTTTGTGTCAAGAAGCTTTTTACTGCTATCACATTCAGCCAAGGGGCTGAATGGCCTCACTCAGGGCTGAGTGCAGGGGAACTGCAGCTGCGCCCCCCAGCGGCAGCATGGCTGTCCGAGCGGCTGTTGGATACGGCGCATGCGCAACTGGCCGGATGGTAACGGAGGAGTGCGCAGGCGCAGTGGGCGAAGAGCGGCGAGGGGAGAGTGCGCAGGCGCGGCTAAGATGGCGGACGACAAGGTCAGTGTGAGGCTGAGGGAGGCGGGTAGGGATCGGGGCCGGAGGGTCAGAGTCCCACACCCTGCTGTGGGGGGACAAACATTTACAATTGGTGGAAAGTAAATGGTTTGTCCGTGAGGACCAGCTGGGCCCGGTTACAGCAGTGGGTGAGTGAGTGGGTGGGATGCGGCAGAGGGGGAGAGGGTGAGGGAAAGGGTGGGAGAGGGCAAGGGTGGGGCAGAGGGGGGGAGGGGGCAAGGGTGGGGCAGAGGGGGCAAGGGTGGGGCAGAGGGGGGGAGGGGGCAAGGGTGGGGCAGAGGGGGGGAGGGGGCAAGGGTGGGGCAGAGGGGGGGAGGGGGCAAGGGTGGGGCAGAGGGGGGGAGGGGGCAAGGGTGGGGCAGAGGGGGCAAGGGTGGGGCAGAGGGGGAGGGGGCAAGGGTGGGGCAGAGGGGGCAAGGGTGGGGCAGGGGGGGGAGGGGGCAAGGGTGGGGCAGAGAGGGGGAGGGGGCAAGGGTGGGGCAGAGGGGGGGAGGGGGCAAGGGTGGGGCAGAGAGGGGGAGGGGGCAAGGGTGGGGCAGAGGGGGGGAGGGGGCAAGGGTGGGGCAGAGAAGGGATGGAAATGAGGTAGGGAATGAGCTGCCTTCAATCTCAACTGCAGTCAATGAATCTGAATTCCACAACTCTGTTTAAAGAGGTTTTTCTGTAACAGTCTATTCTGTTTAGTCTCATTTTGGATTGTTGGAAATCATTGGACTCCTTCTGCACTGTAGGGATTCTTTCAGCCTATTGAGTTTGCACTGCCAATAATCCCACCCAGCCCTTTTTAAGTTTATTGTCAGAAATAGGGTTACATTACACTGCAATGAAGTTACTATGAAAATCCCCCAGTCGTCACACTGCCTGTTCGGGTACACTGAGGGAGAATTTAGCATAGCCGGTGCACCTAACCAGTATGTCTTTCACACTTTGGGAGGAACCCATGCAGACCGTCTTGAACCTTTGTGGGTAAATCCACTATGCTGATCGGGCGAAAGTTCAAGAATTTTGATCAATGATGAAAGGAAGAATGATGAAAGTTAAAATGTTTTCAAATTGATACGCTGTGCGTGATTCAGAAGGGAGAACTTGCAGGTGGGGGTGTTCCCACACATCTGCAGTTCTTGTCCGTCTTAAGTGGTGACGATTGCAGGTTTTGAAGGTGCTATTGAAGCAGCCTTGGCAAGTTGAGAGGAAACTGGAGCACCCAGAGAAAACCCACACAGACGTGGGGAGAACGTGCAAACTCGACACAAAGTGACCCAAGCCGGGACAGCAGTGCTAACCATTGTTCTACTATGCTGCCCTAACCCTGTAACTCCACATATTTACCCTTCTAATTCCTCTGACACCAAGGGTCAATTTAGTATGGCCAGTTCACATAACCGACACATCTTTGGACTGTGGGAAGAAACTGGAGCATCCAGAGGAAACCCATGCAGACACAGGGAGAATATACATAAGAACATATGGAGAGGTTTGACATGATCAGGAATAGTCAGCATGGATTTGTCAAGGGCAGGTCGTGCCTTACAAGCCTAGTTGAGTTCTTCGATAATGTGACTGAACACATTGACGAAGGAAGTGCCGTGGACGTAGTGTACATGGACTTCAGCAAGGCGTTTGATAAGGTCCCCCATGCAAGACTTCTTGAGAAGGTGAGAGGCCATGGGATCCAAAGGCCTTTGGCCTTGTGGATCCAGAACTGGCTTGCCTGCAGAAGGCAGAGAGTGGTTGTGGATGGGGCTTTTTCTGAATGGAGGTCAGTCACCAGCGGAGTGCCTCAAGGATCTGTTCTGGGACCCTTGTTGTTTGTCATTTTCATAAATGACCTGGATGAGGAAGTGGAGGGATGGGTAAGTAAGTTCGCTGATGACACGAAGGTTGGTCGTGTTGTGGATGGTCTGGAAGGATGGCAAAAGTTGCAGCAGGACATAGATAGGATGCAGGACTGGGCGGAGAAGTGGCAGATGGACTTCAACGCAGATAAATGTGTAGTCGTCCATTTTGGCAGAACCAACGGGATGAACGAGTACACTATCAAGGGCAGAAGTCTGAGTAGTGTTGAAGAGCAGAAGGATCTTGGGGTCCGGGTCCACAGGACTCTTAAATCGGCCTCGCAGGTGGAGGAGGTGGTCAAGAAGGCGTATGGTGTACTGGCCTTCATTAATCGAGGGATTGAGTTTAGGAGTCGGGTGGTAATGCTGCAACTTTATAAGACCCTTGTCAGGCCTCATTTAGAGTATTGTGCGCAGTTCTGGTCGCCTCACTATAGGAAAGATGTAGAAGCTATTGAGAGGGTACAGAGGAGATTTACAAGGATGTTGCCTGGACTGGGAGGTATGCCTTATGAAGTTAGGTTGAGGAAGCTGGGACTCTTTTCCCTGGAGAGACGAAGGTTGAGAGGCGACCTGATAGAAGTTTACAAAATGTTGAGAGGAATAGATAGGGTGGACTCTCAGAGGCTATTTCCCCAGGTTGAAGTGGTTGCTACGAGAGGACACAGATTTAAGGTGCGGGGAGGGAAGTTCAGAAGTGATGTTAGGGGTAAGTTTTTCACTCAGAGGGTGGTGAGTGAATGGAATCGGCTGCCGTCAGTGGTGGTGGAGGCGAACTTGCTGGGGTCTTTTAAAAGACTTCTGGATGAGTATATGGGGTTTAATGAGATTGAGGGTTATAGATAGGTCTGTAGGTTGGTAGGTGTTGATGTGATCGGCACAACTCGTGGGCCGAAGGGCCTGTTTGTGCTGTAGTGTTCTATGTTCTATGTTCTAACATAAGAAATAGGAGCAGGAGTAGGCCATCTAGCCCTTCGAGTCTGCCCCGCCATTCAATAAGATCATGGCTGATCTGTCGTGGCTCAGTTCCACTTTCCCGCCCTCTCCCCATAACCCTTAATCCCCTCTCTTATCAAGAACCCATCAACCCGCTTCTTAAAAATATTTAGCGAGGCAGCCTCCACCACTTCAACGGGCAGAGAATTCCAGAGATTCACCACCCTTTGAGTGAAGAAGTTCCTCCTCAACTCCGTTCTAAACCGCCTCCCCTTTATCTTGAGGCTGTGCCCCCTGGTCCTACTGTCTTTTTTGAGCGGGAAGAGTCTCTCCACCTCTATCCTATCCATCCCATTCATCATCTTATACGTCTCAACGAGGTCTCCCCTCATTCTTCTAAACTCTAACGAGTACAAGCCTAGTTTATTCAGCCTCTCCTCATAGCTCAACCCCCTCAACTCCGGTATCAGCCTAGTAAACCTCCTCTGCACTCCCTCCAAGGCCAAAATATCCTTGCGCAGGTGCAGCGCCCAAAACTGCACACAGTACTCCAGCTGCGGCCTCACCAATGCCCTATACAGCTGCAGCAAGACCTCCCTACTTTTGTATTCAATCCCCCTCGCTATGAAGGCCAGCATCCCATTCGCCTTCCTGACCACCTGCTGCACCTGCAAGCTGGGTTTTTGCGACTCATGCACAAGGACCCCGAGGTCCCTCTGCACCGTCGCCTGCTGCAGTTTTTTACCCCGTAAGTAATAGTCCTTCCTACCATTCTTCCTACCAAAGTGGACCACCTCACACTTGCCAACATTAAATTCCATTTGCCATTTCCTGGCCCATTCGCCCAGCCTATCTAGATCCTTCTGCAGACTCTCCACACCCTCCGCACAATTTGCTTTTCCCCCAATCTTGGTGTCATCAGCAAATTTCGACACCCTACACTCGGTTCCCTCCTCCAGATCATCTATATAAATACAAACTCCACACAAGCAGTCACCCAAATTGATCTGCCTCTGTCCACCCTGTCCCATCCTTTTATATACATTTTGATTTGATTTATTATTGCTACGTGTTAGCATAGTGAAAAGTATTGTTTCTTGCAAGCTATTACAGACAAAGCATACTGTTCATAGAGAAGGAAAGAGTGCAGAATGTAGTGTTACAGTCAGAGCTAGAGTGTAGAGAAGATCAACTTAGTGTGAGGTAGGTCCATTCAAAAATCTGACAGCAGCAGGGAAGAAGCTGTTCTTGAGTCGGTTGGTGCGAGACCTCAGATTTTGTGCATTCTGACAGACAACACTCAATTGGCATCAAAAGGCTGTTGGTTAATTTCACAAACCCGGCCATCATTTGTTGCTCATCCCTCATTGGCCTTGAACTAAGTGTCTTGCTTGACCATTCCAGAGAGGCAGTTAAAAAAAAAAAGAGTCATGCAGAGGGGATGGGACAGCTGGAGCAGAGCGGAGGTTATTGTTTGTTACAGGGAGGTAAGGAGGGCAGATTTCCTTTCCTAAAGAATTTTTTAAAAAATTATTCCATTCTCAGAGTACAAAGCTGATATGGTGAGTGGACGGGGAAGCCACTAATTCATCTCCTTGCTCCAAAACCAATTCAAATTGAATCCAATTCATGGTCTCTACAAAACAGACGTATCAGACCCAAGATGACAAGAACAGGCATCACACCTGATCTTGGGCTTGATCCTGCTCTTGATCTCAGTCAGAAGGAGCCAGATAGGTATTTACAGACAATGATAGTTGTCATGGTTACCCTTACTGAGACTAGCTTTATATAAAGCAGATTTGTTAATTGAATTGAAATTCCACCAGCTGCCATGGTGGGATTTGAACACTCGACTCCACAGCATTAACCTGGACCTCTGGATTACTCATCTGGTGTTGACTCAATTTCTACTGCTGTAAGTCCCTGCCTTCTACTGTATGCTCTGTGTAACATCCACAAATAGCAGGAGCAGATAGTGCTGCTTGAAGTCCAAGTTTTGTACCCCCCTCCACACGCGTACACACAACCCCACCCCTCCTTCTCTGGACACTTAGAATTGGTTGTTGCTTGTTGTCATTTGCATTCTTGTTGAGTCTCTTTGGGATAATGTTGAGATATTCTTGCTTCAGGACACAGTGGGGAAGCTGAAGGATCTGGCACAGTTGAAGGGTCAACTGGAGAGCATCCAGCGGAGGGTGGAGGAGGAGGTCCAGATGGGATTGCCCAATGTGAGTATTAAACCAACTGCAGTGAAGTGAAATATATGCTGCCAATGCTGGAAATCAGAAACGATGACAGGAAATGCTGGAACATCTCAGCAGGCCTAGCAGCGCTTCTGGAGAGAGAAACAGAGTTAAATGTTTCAAATCCATATATATCTCTTCAGCGTTAGAGAGAAATGTGTTGGATTATAAACTGTCTAAGAGGGGATGGGGCAGCTGGAGCAGAGTGGAGGTCAGTGATTGGTAGGGAGCTTGGAGATACTTCAAGGATGTGTGGGACATGAGAAGTGTTATTGACAGTGTGAAGGACTAAAGGTGCTACAGTGGCCTAAAGGTACGAGAGCAATGTGTTAACAGGTGAATAAAGATCAGTGCTCAGTGAAAACAAAACTTAAGTTGATGTGACAGGTGGCTGGTGGGGTGCGGGGGGTGGGAATGGTGTTGGGGCAAAACAAAAACTTGGATTAAAACAGGGATCAAGATGGAGGAAGTGAAGTAAAAATGCTTTCGGCCTCGTGAACATCACAGGTGACATGGTGACACAGTGTTTAGCACTGCTGCCTCACAACACCAGGGACTTGGGTTCAATACTGGCATCAGGTGACCCCGTGCCTGCGTGGGTTTCCTCCAGGTGCTCCGGTTCCCTCCCACTGTCCAGAGGTACGTTGGTTAGAGTGATTGGCCATGCTAATTTGTCCCTTTGTGTTAGGGGGACTAGTAGAGTAAATACATGGGGTTATGGGAATAGGGCCTGGATGGGATTGTTGTCGGTCGATGCAGGCTCAATGGGCAGAATGGTGTTGTGAGACGTCCTATTGAGCCCAGTCCAATGTCAGCATCTCCACATCATCACATAGAAAAGAATCGAGGAAGTGGAGAGCAGATTGACCCTAACAGTAACTTCGATTATGAGGAGAGACTGGAGAAGCTGGGGTCATGAGGAGAGACTGGAGAAGCTGGGGTCATGAGGAGAGACTGGAGAAGCTGGGGTCATGAGGAGAGACTGGCGAAGCTGGGGTCATGAGGAGAGACTGGCGAAGCTGGGTGGTTCGCCTTTGTACAGAGAAAATTTAAGGAGACGTTCTGTAAAGATGTTCGAAATCAGGAATGGCTTTGACAGAGTAACTGAGGAGAAAGTGTTTCCAGTGGCAGAAGTGTCAGGAGCCAGGGGAGCACAGAGGTTGTAGGACAGGAGGAGGGTGAGCACCTCGGAGGTGTTTGTAAACGAGATTGAAATTTTTAAATTGAGGCATTGGAGGAGTCAATGTAGTTCAGCAAGATGGGTGATGTGTGAATGGAATTTAGTGAGAACTGGGACATGGACAGCGGCTTTTTGCATTGAGAATTAGTTTACAGCAAGGAGAGAATTGGAATAGTCGATCCAGAAGTGATAAAGAGGATGGATGAGGGTGTCAGCAGCAGCTAAACCAAGACAAGGGAAGAGGTGGGTGATGTTACACTGATGGATGTCAGTGTTCTCAGTGGTGGAGCAGACGTAGAGTCAGAAGCTCAACTCAGGGCCAAGTACAAGAGCAGACTTTGGCACGCCACAAAATCTGACTGAATTTGTTCTTATTCCAGGGTGGCTCCCTCTTGGCTTCTCCATTCCTGAAGGGATTCCTGGCAGGGTACATTGTGGCAAAGCTGCGAGCCTCAGCGGTTCTAGGTGTGCTTGTGGGGACAGTCACTGGGATCTACGCAGCCCAAAACTATAACATCCCCAATGTCGAAAACGCTGTCAAAGAGTACCTGAACTCGCTGAAGAAAGGACCAAAATAAGGGACATCTCCCCGCTGCTGAACTGGGAGCTGGTGGACTCTTTCCCCAAGTATCAGGGACAGGGAAATTGCAGGACAATCAAACACCAACTTGGAACACAATTGACCATTGATATTATTGGTGTAAATGACTTACTAAAGCTTGACTGGCTGTAGCTTGAAGCTCTCAGTGAACCTGATTCTGCTCATCTGTCCGCCCACATTGCCTCTTTCCTGACCCTGCACTTAATCCGTCTACACTTCTTTTGCTTAACTGAACTTAGCTTTGGTGAGTTGCTTCAGAAACGCAATGGATGCTGTGGAAGATTCTGGTACTTTTGGTTTGTCTCCTGCAAAGGCTCAAATGAAGGGCCGGTTGGGCTGGGGGCTGGTGCTGCTGCTCTCTGTCCTTGCTTACGGCTCGCATGCCCCCTTGATCGGTCTGTGCAAGGTGGATGGGAAGGTACCATTCAGCTCCTCCTCTGTCGTGGTTCTGGTTGAGCTACTAAAACTCTGCGTATCTTCTGTGTTACTCCTAACACACGACCGCAGTTCATTTGCCAGCAGGGGCACCATCACTGTGCGCTCTGTCCTCCCATTCACTTTGCCCGCTTCCCTTTACGCCATCAACAACAACCTGGCTGTCCATATACAGCACCACATGGACCCCGTGACCTTCCAGGTGCTGGGCAACCTCAAGATTGCTGCCACTGCCACTTTCTACAGCCTCCTCCTGCGCAAGCGGCTGCCCATGCTCAAATGGCTGGCCCTCTTTCTGCTGATGGTAGCTGGGGCATGCCACGCCGGTGCTCTGCGCGGCCATCCTGAGGGAGTGGAGCCAGCAGTGCACACCCATCTGTACATCACACCATGGGGAGCAGTTGCCATCACGGCTTACTGCTCGATATCTGGTCTCTCTGCTGTGTACACCGAGCGGGTTTTGAAATCACAGCAGCTATCCCTCAACCTGCAGAACCTGTTCCTGTACACGTTTGGGGTTGCGGTTAATGCCACCATGCATATGGCCAGCTCCTCTGTTAGCAGCTTCTTTGAGGGATACTCCATATGGGTGCTTCTGATAATCGCCACCCAGGCTCTGAACGGGTTGCTGATGTCTGTCGTCATGAAGTATAACAACAACATCACCAGACTATTCATAATTTCCTGCTCCATGTTGGTTAATGTAACCCTCTCTGTCCTTTTGTTTAACTTGCAGCTCACCCCTTTATTCTACATAGCAATGGGGCTGCTCTGCATCGCTATTCATCTCTACTATCGAGTGAGGTAACCCTGACTGATAGGATCACAGTGTT
Source organism: Carcharhinus amblyrhynchos (assembly GCF_965287045.1). NCBI lineage: Eukaryota > Metazoa > Chordata > Chondrichthyes > Carcharhiniformes > Carcharhinidae > Carcharhinus > Carcharhinus amblyrhynchos. The sequence continues at coordinate 7,867,068 of NC_137336.1, read as the reverse complement.
TATTTGGGTTCAGATTATTTCCTGCCTACCTCACCACCCTATTTGTTTTGATGCTTTATGGAATACACTCTGTGTTAGGTTCTCTGACTCCAACTACATTCAGTCTACCTCACCTCCTGGGAGGTCCTCTGTTAGTGTCACTACAGGAAGAAGGGAAATAACAGGGCAGTTGCTTATAAGAATGGACTGATGTGCCCTGTAACGTCTTAAACTGAACGCCGTAGAGGATACGTGTTGGGGAACTTTGAAACCCAACCCAACCAAGCTATATTATTACTGCTATTCTTCAAATTCTTACTCCTGTAGCTTTGGCCACAACTTCATGATTTCCTTCATCTTTCTCCCACTTTCTGCTGCCAGGGTTGGCCTGAGTCTCTGGAAGTCATAAAGATTAATCTCCAAAATACTGTTGAAAGATTCCAGGTGACAGAATCCCAAAGCACTGGACATCACTAAGGTAAGCGGGAATTGCCAACTCAGTTTTACATTACTCGGGAGGTTTCACTATGGCATCCCATCTCCAGCCACTCCCCATCCGCCATTGGCCACCCATTCACACAAAGCCCTGCCTTCCACCACCGATTGAGAAGTCAAGAATTTAATCTCCTAAGACAGTGTGGCAGTCTACCAAAAAAAAATATTGTGGGTGATCTTTAAATTAAAACCTTCACCAACTTCATTTTCTTTGAATGACTTCTTTTGCTTAGTCCCAAGAACCATCCAGTCAGGTGACAAGGGATCTGTTTGCTTGGTGAACGGTAGGGCTTCATGAAGATGGATGGACATTGGTGGGTGAGAAATGGTTAACGAGAGGACGTGATGTAACCTCCAGGGTAAGGTACAACTGGAGATGCCCACTCCTGAGTACTATGTTGGTGATGTCCAGAATTTGGAACTTACAGCAGTATTTTGGATAATTTAAGGATCTTTCGCGGTGTTCTTTACTGCTTCTGGTAAGATTGACATAACCATGCAATTGGCTAAAAGAGGAGGGAATGTCTGGTTACTTTACCAATGAGCCCATTTCTCAAGATGACCCCCAGGCGAACATTAGTCCAGATGGGCGTTTGGTCTTGAGGTGTTCTCATGATTCATTTCCTAACTAATGCTGAAATCTTCCTGTGGCAAATACCTACTGGACATTCCCTTGTATCTCTCACCAACTATCAGAGGGATGCTTGCACCCATGAATCCATTGTCCTTCAAGATAGAAGTCAAGAAACTTAACCGGTTGTTCTCTTTTATTTTTAAGGTGCTAACTGGCTTGGGCATTTTCAGGCAGTTTTTTTTAATAATAGCAAGAGATTATTTCAAGGTGCAACCCTCTGTTAATGTCATTGTTGATCACAGATGCTGACACCATATGTGGGATTTCATGACCTCGCTCAGGCGAGGCTTGTAAAAGCTTGCTCAAGGCAAACCGAGAAATTCTGTTCCGTGAGCCTCGCCTGCCCTGATTCCGGGTGGGTGAGACAGCAAAACTACATCCCATGAGTTCTGAACTGTGACACTTCAAAATTTAAGTGCATCTGAAGTGATCTCGCCATGTTTACACGTTATGGATGAACTTGCTCAGAGATTCCTTGATTCATCATGTACTGGCTCAATATTACCATTTATAAGTATGCAAATGCTGTGCATATAAGAATATCACATTGTATTAGCAAGCATTAGAAATATAGAGGAAATATAGGTTTCTTTTCCAAAATAGAAAATCATTCTTTTAAAAGCTATTTCAATGTTCAGGGTTAAATACCTGCTTTATCCCACTAATGGCTATTGTGGCAGCTGCTTTAACTTTCGAAAGGCAGCAGCACAGGCTGTTGAGGCCCTTTTAAAGGCTGTAGCAGTGACTTCATATGCCAAAAACGCAATAATATACATGTATCAATGCATGCCATATACCTAATTTTCTCGTGCTGAAAAGTTAGAATTGTAAGTCGCTGAAGTGGTGCGTTGAATTGAGACACACCCTTTCGCGTTAGGCTTGTTCCATTCAAATGCTGCTCACGGTGCAGCGATGGGGTACCTCCTCTTGTCTGATCAGTTGAAAAGATTCTGCGCTTCCCAGAGAAACCCTTCAAAGTGGCGAGCTTCCAGTGGCAGGTGTTGCTCTTGGAATAAGCTGCGGGACCGTATCTGTGGGAGGAATTCACAGCTATGCCTTCCTGAAGCAAGTGGTGGGGCTGAGAAAGACTGACTTCTCATCTAATCAAAGAATACAGGACTGGGGAATATGGGTGACCAAAGCTGAAAACCATTGCATTTCTCACTCTGTGCCTTTCCTCCAGAATTCACTGAAACAAGTACTAGGGTACTTTTTTTAATGTTGTGGCTTTTTTTTTTAAACATTTGATATGGATTTATTGAACACCGGTTTCAAGTTTTTCATAAACTTTGCAGCTTTTAAAATTTTGTTTACAGTCCAGTTATTGTAGGAACTGGCGTTTATAGTCCAGCTGTTGAATTCTAAACTGGGGAATGTGTTTAGATTAATTGAAAGAGTTTCTCTTTCCTTTTTAATATTCAACTCTTTTCTCCAAAACTGTTATGCTCGAGAGGACAGATATTTGGGTACTGACAGAAACAAAAGTTTTATTGGGAATCATAACCTGAAAGGTTAGCTCCTTTGACGCTCATTGAGATAACCATATGAATTAATATCAATACGTGTGTTTAATTAAATTACTTCCACCTTGCATTTCCTGAATCCTAGTTCAGAAATGTCCCAGAGAACAACCAGAGAAGCTAGTGAAACTGCTAAGAGCTATCGGTGAATGGGAGGATGAATAAGATTGCCCCATCCCACAAGCCTTAATTGAGTACCATTATTATAAAGTCATAGAGGTTTACAGCATAATGTACAGTGTCAATGCATGCCATGTACCTAATTTTCTTGTGCTGAAAAGTTAGAATTGTAAGTCGCTGAGGTGGTGCGTTGAATTGAGACACGCCCTTTCGCGTTAGGGTTGTTCCATTCAAATGCTGCTCACGGTGCAGCGATGGGGCGCCTCCTCTTGTCTGATCTTCGGCCCAACTTGTCCACGTTGCCCTGTTTTTTAAACCACTAAACCAGCCTCAATTGCCTGCATTTGGCCTATATCCTTCAATACCCATCTTACTCATGTAACTATCTAAATGATTTTTAAAAGGCAAAATTGTATCTGCCTCTACTACTATCTGTGGCAGCTCGTTCTAGACACTTATCACCCTCTCTGTGAAAAAATTGTCCCTCTGGACCCTTTTGTATCTCTCCCTCTCACCTTAAACCTGTGCCCTCTAGTTTTTAAACCCCTGTACCGTTGGGAAAAGACATTGACTAGCTGATCTCTGCCCCTCATTATTTTATAGACCTCTGTAAGATCACCCCTAAGCCTGCACGCTCAAGGGGAAAAACATCCCAGTCTATCCAGCCTCTCCTTATGGCTCAAACCATCAAATCCCGGTTTGCATCCCAGTAAATCTTTTCTGCACTCTAGTTTAATAACATCCTTTTTATAAATAGGCTAACCGTTCTAGATGAGCATGTTGGATAAATTCACACCTTGTCATCAATCCAACTGGTTTGAGTGCGGAAAGTAGCAAATTAGCTTCACAACCTAAGCTAATTGTTTTAACAATATGCTCTTTACAACACTGGCTTTCCGTGGCTGTACTGGCCCAGAATTTTCTGATGTCCTGTACCAGTGCAATGGAGTACTGATGATTTAGAAGATGGAGGGAGTTTGGTTCTAACTGACCTGTGTTTTTGCTACATCTGAATTTCCTCTGTTCGGAACCGTGCCAAATTACCCTGCTTATTAAAATAGCCCCATGCGCGGATACAAAGAATTTCCTGAATTTCGGCTGGTTCTCAATGGACTGTAAATTTACATTTTAAACATTTGGGTTCATTTTCTCCAGTCTTTTAAATGCTTTTTCCTTAGCGATCTTTAATAAATTTTGTATCCAATGATGTCTGAATGACCTACTTTACGGCAATGTACGTCTTTTGATTTTTAACACTCCCCTCCATTTGTTTTATCTTTTGGCTAATACGAGTGAGATACTTGGGAACTGACACTGTGTCTCGCTGACTGGAAAATTGATGCAAATTCCTGTGCAGTTTGTCAGTTACATTGCTTCAGGGAATACTTTGTTGTTCAGTGACTAAATTGTTTTGGCTCTGAAATCAGCACAATCTCTGATTTATAAAACACACTCCCCACCTCCATCACCTAATTCACAGCAACCACCCGATTATATAGTAGAAGTCAGTCAGGAAAAGTTATTAGGGTCTAGTGTTCAGCTGTTAGATATCTGGGTGCCTTTTTTGACCATAATTTATTGCCCGGTTACTTTAATTTAGCAATTTGAAAAAAGAACAGAACAAGATGAACTTTGCAAATACAGGCTGTCTTGCAGTGAATTCTCAAACTTTTTGTATTCAGATTTTCAGTGACAGCGGGCAAGTTTCCTTTTTCTAAGAGGAAAATGCATTGGACTGTTTTCTAATTTTTAGAAATAAATGTAACTCTGGAATTCTGGAAAAGTCTCTGCTATCACCACAATGTATACATAATCACTAAGTTATGTTAAACCCTATTAAAGATATTTTATGAAGCTATTTCTGAAGATTTGTTCCAGTGTTATTTACGTAGTGATTCTTGGACCTAGTCAGAGGACATCTGAGAGGCTCGTGGATTTGATCATCATAGGTTGGCTTCAACATAGAGGCCATTTGGCCCATCATAACTGTGCCGGCTCCCCGCAAGGGCAACTCAGTGGGGTACCACTCTTTGCCCCTTAGCCCTGAAAATATTTCCTTTTAAATGCCACAACTGAGTCTGCCTCCACTGCATGCTCAGGCAGTGCATTCTACTGCAACCTAAGCCACTCGCTGCATTAAAAAAACAGATTTTGCTCATATTGTCATTGGTTCTTCACCAATCAAATCTGTGTGCACTGGTTGTCGACCCTTTAGGCAGTGGGAAACTTCTCCCTGTCTACTCTGTTGAATCCGTCTTGAATTTGAACACCTCTATTAAATCTCCTTTCCGTGTTCTTCAAGGAATGAATGCAGCTTCTCCACACTGGAAACCTGATAGTGGTCTTTAAATTTATTAAAGGATTTGATAGGGTCGATGTAGAGTTTCTAATTGAGAGTCAGACCACGTACATATAAGATCGAGGAGAAAGTTCCTTTTCCATTTGGGGGTATCTTGTGAAATGGTGCCTGAGTTCTCTGCAGCCAGATCACAGGTGTGTTTAGGCCGCCTCCCTCCCCCCATACTGGTGTGCGTTGAGTGATAGAACAGAATGTTTCTGTTGTGTCTGCTACGGAATCATAGTGGATGAGTCACGGACTTCGCATAGGTCCATTGACCTGGAGTGGGATTTTCCGGTCTTGGGGCAAGCTTGGCTGGAAAATCCCGCTGCAAGTGTCGAAAGACTGTGTGCTGAATGTGCGCTCACCCTGTTTTTCTCACCATCTGTACCATTTGTGTTTCAAGAATGAGTGCCATCAGTCTTACCATCGTTTCTTTGTCAAGAAAATCTGGGCATTTATGTGAATAAAATATTTTGAAATTATAATAATTTTCAGATTCTGTACCTTGACAGCATAAATCGAGACCTCACCTACAATTATACAGACTGAATTATCAGTCATAGATTTCTACAAATCAAAACCCCCTTAAATATGAAAAATGTAAAATAAAGTTTTTGTTTTCCTTCATTGTCAAGTACTTGGGCAGCAGTCCCCATAGCAATGGGATTGACTCTTAACTGCGGAGAACCGCAACAAAGGGTCCATTCTTGAGATATGAGGGACAGGCAGCAGTATTCATGTTAATTTTAAAAATACACTCGATGCGAAGAATAATAATGTAAATATCAATCCCTTTAATATCGTCACAGCGAAAAGGTATACATTCCGAAGAAACATATGGGGCTCAGTGTCTTTTAAAGTGAAGTTAATTCATTATTTCACAAGTAGGCTTATATTAACACTGAAATGACGTTACTGTGAAAATCCCCTAGCTGCCACATTCCGGTGCCTGTTCGGGTACACTGAGGGAGAATTTAGCATAGCCAATCCGCACATCTGTGGACTGAGATGGGAAATCTGAGAACGCAGATGAAACTCTCACAGACACGAAGAATGCGCAGGCTCTGCACAGACAATGGCCTGAAGCCAGGAATCAAATCAGAGTCTTTGGTGCTTTGAGGCAGCAGCCCTAACCACTGTGCCACTGTTTTATTCTTTCCACAGATTTGCCTGACTTGCTGAGAAGGTAAAATCTCAAAGTTAGGGAAGTGAAAAGAATTAAATATACACAGAGTGGTGATTGTATGGAGTACTTTTAATTCTGATTTGTATCTTCTCATTACCATCTCTCCAAAGCTACTGTGATTTAACCTTTTGCAACCCTTTGTGCTCTGGAAGACTGTGGTCATCAGTCAGCCCAGTGTGCATCCTTTGTCCATCAGCCAACCTTTCCTGGTGGGGAAATTCATCCTGAAGTCCGTTTGTCTCCCCTTCCATCTGGAGAGGAATCACTTCTCGTTTTGTCACAGAGAGCTGGTGACGGAGCTCAGCAATTACTGCAATGAGAGTTGAAGATGGTCACTACATTGGAAAGGATTCGGCTTGCTTAAGGCTCAATGGCAACCCATCAGAATTTCAGACCCATTGGTGCGCTTGCACAAGATCTCTGTCACCCTGCCAGTAACCCAGGGCTGCTGTCCATACCCAATGCATATCTTATTTATTAGGTTTTAATGCAATCTATGATGTTAGAAACAAAGCTACATTTTGTTCGCACCTATCACAACTTTAGGATGTCCCAGAACACTTTACATCCGATGACATTACAGAAGTTCTAAGAACAATCCTTGGGAGGGACTTTGCCCCATAACTGCAGCCAGTTAAGAAAATTGGGCTTCAGAGGCCAGGACTTATGGAGTTCAATTGGGACATATTTAGAGAATTACAAACTAATCTCCATGTTCCTGGGTTAACTGGGACTCGCCTGTCTATATCAATAAGGATGAAGTAGAAATGGTTGATAGCTTCAAATTTTTGGTGTCCAAATCACCAACAACCTGTCCTGGTCCCCCCCAATGCCGACACTATAGTTAAGAAAGCCCAACAATGCCTCTACTTTCTCAGAAGACGAAAGAAATTTGGCATATCAGGTACGACTCTCACCAACTTTTACAGGTGAACCATAGAAAGCATTCTTTCTGGTTGTATCACAGCTTGGCATGGCTCCTGATTTGCCCAAGACCTCAAGAATCTACAGATCATGAATGTAGCCCAATCCATCAGGCAAACCAGCCTCCCATCCATTGACTCTGTCTACACTTCCTGCTTCTTCAGAAAAGCAGCCAGCATAATTAAGGACCCCGTGCACCCAAGACATACTCTCTTCCACCTTCTTCCATCAGGAAAAAGATACAAAAGTCTGAGGACGCTACCAACCGACTCAAAAACAGCTTCTTCCCTGCTGCTGTCAGACTTTTGAATGGACCTACCTCGCACTAAGTTGATCTTTCTCTACACCCTAGCTATGACTAGCACTACATTCTGCACTGTCTCCTTCTCTTTTAACAGCGTAAGAAACAATACTGTATACTGATACATGTGAAATAATAAATCAAATCAAAGCCTGTTCCTGATTGATCTCACTGCTAAAAAATGAGACAGGGTTAGGATTGGTGATTTTCCCTCTACTCCCCATTAAACAATCTCCATCCTTTAGGTTTAACTTTGAAATGGCCACTTGGGCTAAGAAAATGGAGATAATAATCGTCTCTCTATTTTCCAGAAACTCGGTTTTCAAAGGTAATAGAATATCCAAATGATGGTCAAATAATGGTGTTATTTATAGTCATCCAGGTATTCTGCACATTTATCCGACTCCAGCTTATTCATACCAGTGTTCCTCATCCAAGCCCACCTCATTCTAAATCCATCTGCATCAATCACTTACCCTCCTTTAAGTGTTCTTTCTCTAATTCCAGTTGCTGTTTCTGGGCAGCGAGGTACACTGCATCCTGAATCGCGTCCTGCAGCAACTTGCGATAACGCTTCTCCAGTGAGCTCAGCTGCAGCTGAGAGGCCTCACGAAATTCACGAAGCACCTTTGGGACAGCGACAGAGGAAAGGATTCCTGCTTTTAATAATGAAAATTATTCCAGGTTCAAAATTCATCCCTAAATATAAGGTGCTGCAGTGAACCTTGGACAGGTTAGCAAAGCTAGTGGCATACGCTACCAAATAAACCTGTTGGACTTTAACCTGGTGTGGTGAGACTTCTTACCAGGTTATTTCAACCAGGGACAGCTGGGGCCACAAGGCGACTGACACGTTCACCAGCTAGAAAGTCTTTGTTACTTTACACATCAAAGTTTGACACAATCGTGCCTGTAACTGGAAAAGGTGAAAAAAAGAGACATGCTGTTGAAGCTTTCCATCTTGCACTCATCAGGACAGACGCAAGAATATCAAATGTTAAAGGGGGCAACAATTTGCACTGAATGAGAAAAGGACGATTGGTTGAGGTGTTGCCATGGAGAATGCACCGGGGCTATGACTTGTTTAATTCAAAAAATGATGTGGAGATGTTGGCGTTAGACTGGGCTGGGCACTCTAAGAAGTCTTACAACACCAGGTTAAAGTCCAACAGGTTTATTTGGAATCACAAGCTTTCGGTCTGAAAGCTGATGATTCCAAATAAACCCGTTGGACTTTAATGTGGTGTTGTGAGACTTCTTACTAATTCAAAAAAGGTACAATGACTGGACATTTGACTTTGCTTCCAGATTCCACCCCTCCATTGCCTTCACCTGGTCCATCTCAAGACACTTCCCTTTTTTGATCTTTCTGTCCTCATTTCCAGCAATAGATTATCCACCAATACCCATTACAAACCCACTGACTCCCACAGCTATCTGGACTACAGCTCTTCACATCCTGCATCCTGTAAGGACTCCATGCCTTTCTCTCACTCCTTCGCCTCTGTCACATTTGTTCTGAAAACGCCATTTTCCAAAGTGGTGCTTCTAATATGTGCTCCTTTTTCCTCAACCATGGATTCCCATCTACAGTCGTCAACAGGGCCCTCAACAGCGTGTAGTCCATCTCCCATACCACAACCCTCACTCCCTCCCCTCTCTCCCAGAACAAGGATAGAGTCTCCCTTGTTCTCACATTTTACCCCGCCAGCCTCAGCATACAAAGCATAATCCTCTGCCATTTTCGCCGACTCCTTCTGTCAGCATTCTGCAGAGACCATTCCCTCTGGGATGACCTAGTCCACTCCTCCACTATACACAACACCTCTCCTGTCACTCATGGCACCTTCCCATGCAATCACAGAAGATGTAATATCTGTCCCTTTATCTCTTCTATGCTTACCATCCAAGGTCCTAAACACTCATAGAACATAGAACATTACAGCGCAGAACAGGCCCTTCGGCCCACGATGTTGCGCCGACCAGTTTTTAAAAAAAAATCACTGACCCACTAATCTAAACCAATCCCTTTTCGTCCATAAACCTATCCACAGATCTCTTAAACGCCCCCAAACTAGGCGCGTTTACAACTGCAGCAGGCAGGGCATTCCAGTCCCTCACCACCCTCTGGGTAAAGAACCAACCCCTGACATACGTCCTATAACTACCCCCCCTTAATTTAAAGCCATGCCCCCTTGTGCTAGCTTTCTCCATCCGAGGAAAAAGGCTATCACTATCCACCCTATCTAAACCTCTAATCATCTTATACATTTCAATAAGATCCCCTCTTAGCCTCCTTCTTTCCAGCAAAAACAACCCCAAATCCCTCAGTCTCTCCTCATAGGACCTCCCCTCCATACCAGGCAACATCCTGGTAAACCTCCTCTGCACCCTCTCCAAAGCCTCCACGTCCTTCCTGTAATGTGGGGACCAGAACTGCACACAGTACTCCAAGTGCGGCCGCACCAGAGTTGTGTACAGTTGCAACATGACGCTGCGACTCCTAAATTCAATCCCCCTACCAATAAACGCCAAGACACCGTATGCCTTCTTAACAACCTTATCTACTTGATTCCCAACTTTCAGGGATCTATGTACACATACACCTGGATCCCTCTGCTCCTCCACACTATTCAAAGTCCTCCCGTTAGCCCTATACTCAACACATCTGTTACTCCTACCAAAATGAATTACCTCACACTTCTCCGCATTAAACTCCATCCGCCACCTCGCGGCCCAGCTCTGCAACCTGTCTAGTCACCCTGCAAACTATGACACCCTTCCTCACAATCTACCACACCTCCGACTTTGGTGTCATCAGCAAACTTACTAATCCACCCAACTATACCCTCATCCAGATCATTAATAAAAATTACAAACAGCAGTGGCCCCAAAACAGATCCCTGAGGCACACCACTCGTAACCGAACTCCATGACGAATATTTACCATCAACCACCACCCTCTGTCTCCTATCTGCTAGCCAATTCCTGATCCAAGTACCTAGATTACCCCCAATCCCATACATCTGCATTTTCTGCAGAAGCCTACCATGGTGAACCTTATCAAACGCCTTACTAAAATCCATATATACCACGTCAACTGCCTTACGTCAAATCCCATCCGGACCAGGGGACTTATCTATTTTCAAGCCCTCTAGAATATCCAGCACATCCCCGGTATCAACTGCAATACTGTCTATTTTACACCCCTGCACCCCAGTGTCCCCCTCAGCTACATTCATGTCCCCCTGCGTGAACACCGAAGAGAAATATTGGTTCAATGCCTCTCCAATCTCTTCCGGTTCCACACACAACTTCCCTCTACTGTCTGTAACTGGCCCTAATCTTGCCCTAACCAACCTTCTGTTCTTGACATACCTATAGAACGCCTTAGGATTCTCCTCATTCCAGGTTAAGCAGTGTTTCATTTGCATCTCTTTCAGTTTGGTCTATTGCATTCACTGCTCCCAATGTGGTCTCCTCTATATCGGAGAGATCAGATGTAGACTGGGTGATCACTTTGCTGAGCACCTTCAGTCTGTGCACAATCAGGACCCTGACCTTCCAGTTGTTTGTCATTTTAACACACGATCCTGCTCCCATGCCCACATGTCTGTCTTTGGCCTGCTGCAATGTTCCAGTGAAGCTCAGTGCAAACTGGAGGAACAGCATCTCATCTTCCGACCAGGCACTTTACCGACTTCTGTTCTCAACATCGAATTCAACATCTTCAGATGATTACCTTTACCCCACCTCAACCACTTTGTTTTCATTTCATTTCATTTTGTTTTTAACTGTTCTCTAGCTTTTATTTTATTGTCTTTCTTCATTTTTCTTTCCCCCACTCTTTCCCTCTGCTTTATCTCCCTTTCATTCTCTTTTCTCTCCCTTTGCTTCCCCTTTTCCCCTTTTCTAAATTTTTCCTCTCTCCCATCCATTCCACCTCCCCACACACACACACACACACACACACACAGTTCACCCTCTGATTTCAGTTTCTCTGCTGTTTGGCCATTCACATCTTCTATCCTCTCTAGGGACTGCCATTAGCAACCTTTGCCCCTGAGGCTATGACATTTTTCATTCCCTCACCCTGCAGTATAAATATCTCCACTTTCTATCACTTTTAGCTTTGACAAAGGGTCACCTGGACTCGAAACATCAGCTCTTTACTCTCCTTACAGATGCGGCCAGACTTGCTGAGATTTTTTAGCATTTTGTCTTTTGGTTTTAGATTCCAGCATCCGCAGTAATTTGCTTTTAATGACTTTCAGCGAACTAGACCCTGCGTATGAACATATGTAGCTTATCATTTGAGCTCGAAACATGGCTCACTTAGGCTTGTGGGAAGTTACATGCTCAGAGGCCAGTCCTCTTCAGGCAAAACGTAAAATGCTCAGGCTTTGTGCCTTTTTTGACTTTAGCAAAACAGTAGGGAAAATAGTTCTCTGGTCCATTCTCCATGGCAATGACACAACCAATCAGAGTTGACTTGCCAATCAATCGTCCCTTTCCCCTTGCAATATAAATTGTTGACCCCTTTGAAGTTTGGTATTCTTGTGACTGTCCCAATAAGTCCAAGGCAAAAATCTTCGATAACATGTCTCTTTTTTCAGTAATACTGAAACTCTGTGACTATTTAATCACCATTCTCTCTCCTGTCAGCACTTGAGAAGTAGTTAATCTTTCCTCCGAGCGACAGCATTAAATGGATACCTGGGCACCTCAATTTGCCAACCTGAGTTTGATGGCAGTAAAAAACTGGAGGATATTTAAAAAGAGTCAAGATCTACACCAATTTTACTCGCTGCCATTATCCTCCAGCTTCCATTCACTTTGTAACCAAGGATAGCCAGTGAAACTCAGTCTCTCAGCAGTTGCCTGCAATACTGTACAGAGATTTAAATTGTATTTACGCACAATACAGGGCCAGATTATCCAGTGCAACTGGTCAATGCTGGTGTTTTTGCTGCATAGGAACCATCTCCCATGCCTCTTCATCCCTATGGGCATAAACTATTCATTTAACCCTCATGTATTTATCTAGATTCCCTCTATGTTTTTCTCAAAGGCAACTTCTCAAACTCTGTTCCTGTTTTAGGTGCTGACCTGAAGAGCCTGTAGTTTCTGATTCCCCAGCTCCGTTTTGTAGTTCTGATGCACGGTCTGCAGATCTTTCTCTGCCTCCTCCTTCTCTCTCCTGAGAGCCACCAGTTGTAGGACCACCACCTCGCGTTCTCTCCTCAGTCTTGCAACCTCAGCGAGTGTAACGGTGCTCCCACTCTGCCCAGCCTGAAAAAGAGTTATAATTGACTTTTGTCAACTCAGCTGCATTGAAACGGAAGCTGTGAGCACTCCAGCTCCCACCAATGAACCAGTCTCAATCATCACGAGTGCCTTGAGTACCACAGACAAGCAATTATGATAATGGACTAGTTTGCTGGGTAGGCCAGACAGTGAAAGAATGGCAGATTTCCCTCCGTAAGAACATTAGTGAACTCAATGGGTTTTCACAACAATGGTAATTTCATAATCGTTAGCTTTCAATTCCAGATTTACTCATTTATCATTGAATTTAAACTCCACCAGCTGACATGATGGGATTTGAACATACATCCCCAGAGCATTAGCCTTGGTCTCTAGATAACTAGTCCAGTGACATTACCACTACGCCACCATCATCCCATAGATTTGAGGATGAAAACACAATGTTTGAATGATGTCACTGTTTCTTCAACAAGCACGTAGGCCGGGACTCTCCCATCCTACCCACCACTGAAATTTTACTGGGCGCGTTGGAGATAGTGTGAAACCCCATTGATAGTCGGGCAGGAAATTCCAGCTTTTAGACCAGCGCAGCCAGAGAATTCCTTCCACGGTGTCAGTATCAAGTGCTCCTAAGTCAGCCACAGTAGATGGAGAGTAAAACTCTCTTCACACTGTCCCACTAGTCTGCCTCAGTCCCAATCAGAAGCATTGGTGCAATACTTTGCCATTTTTCTAAGGTGTCGCTCAATGAGATTGCCAAATTACTGAAAGAGCTCCATTTGGAAGGTCTGATAAAAGGTTACGAACACAAGGGTCAGGTCAGAATTGTCTATTCCTTCAGGGCAAGAGTTCTGTTAGGTACATTGCCATCTGGACACCTAAATGTGAGCTTCGCTGGCTAGGCCAGCATTTATTGCCCATCCTTTATTGCCCTTAAGAAGGTGGTGGTGAGCTGCCTTTTTGCAGTCCATGTGATGTAGGTACATCCACCGTGCTGTTAGGGAGGGAGTTCCAGGATTTTGACCCAGTGACAGTGAAGGAACGGTTGATATAAGATGGTGAGTGGCTTGGGGAGAAACTTCTCCATGTATCTGCTGCCCTTGTCCTTATAGATGGTAGCGGTTATGGATTTAGAATGTGCTGCCTAAGGAAACTTGATGGGTTCCTGCAGTGCAGAACATCCAGTATTACTGCAGAGCCACCATGAAGCTTCATTCAAAGGTAGTGCAGAACAGGAAACAGATTTAGGTGACAGGAAAGTTGCAATTGGATGTGTCAGACCTAGACACCTCTTTGTCCAAATCTCTATTTTGTGTTCCCCTGAGAAAGGCTCTGCATTGCAAGCCTCGTGTCCCTGACTTTACCCAGAGTTTTATTTGTATGGGAATCGTGTTTCTGAATCCCTGCTCCCAGTACAGAGCCTCACCCCCTTTCTCTCACAACATTATTTACCCCCTCTCTTCATTTGCCCTCATCCCTAGGGAATACAGGGAAATACTCCTTTGACCTCATTAGGTTCCAGATTTGTTTTGATCAGATCACATCATAATCTGTTATATTCAAAGGATTCCAAGTGTTATACAATCTGTTCTCATGGTTTAACTCTTTTAGGTCCAATATCATTCAGGTGAATCTGCTAATTATCTTTCCTGAGACACAATGAGCAAAACTAAAGTCCAGGTGGTGTTTGACCATGGTGTTCCATAACTAAAGCATAAATTCCACCCCTTTCACTCCTTGTTGGGCTGAATGACTACACACTGAAGAGCAGGTGAAATGTATACTTTGTATTTGGAGGGAACTAGTGATACCTTCTAACTTCAGAGTTACAAAGGGATCTCAGTGAGATTGTTGTATCCAACTGCAGATACCTTTACATAAGAACATAAGAACTTCGACCTGCAGAGCACAAGAGACTCGAAAGCCACAGAAGCAGACTTGGCCAGTTGGCGAGGTGAGGGATCTGGGCAATGTCAGAGTTTTTCAATGAGTAGTCATTTACAAGGAATCTACACAGAACAGGAACAAACTAATTGATCTAAACCAGAATTTACCAGGAGGTATGGTTGCAGATGACATCAAGAGCGGTGGCATAATGGATAGTGATGAAGGTTGTCTAGGATTGCAACAGGATCTTGATCAATTGGGCCAGTGGGATGACGAATGGCAGGCGGAGTTTAATTTAGATAAATGTGAGGTGATGTATTTTGGCAGACCGAATTGGAGCAGGACCTACTCAGTTAATAGTAAGGTGTTGTGGAGAGTTATAGAACAAAGAGATCTAGGGGTACATGTTCATAGCTCCTTGAAAGTGGAGTTACAGGTTGACAGGGTGGTGAAGAGGACATTCGGCGTACTTGGTTTCATATGGTTAGAACAGTAATACAGGAGTTGGGACAATACAAGACATTAGTAAGGCCACACTTGGAATGCTCTGTACAATTCTGGTCACCTCATCATAACAAGGATATTATTAAACTAGAAAGAGTGCAGAAAAGATTTACTAGGATGCTACTGGGACTTGATAGTTTGCATTTATAGAGGAGGCTGCATAGACTGGGACTTCTTCCGTAGAGCATAGGAGTGATGTTATAGAGATCTATAAAACGATGAGGGGCATAGATAAGGTGGATAGTCAACATCTTTAGACTGAATGGCTTTTTTGCACTGTAAGATTCTATAATTACATAAATGTTTAATGTGTCTGCACTGTGATGCATCAGTGATTGGACAGAAATATCGAAGTACAGAAATTACTGTTGGTAAAGATTAAATGTAAATTCTTTCATCAAAATTCTTTCACAAGATTGAGAAGTTCAATCCAATCCAATACCTCGTGTAGTTGCAATTCTCGCTCCATCTTCTCCAGTTCCCGCTGTATTAAAGCAGCATTATCTTCTGCCAGCTTTGACCTTCTCTTCTTCGCTGCTGCATAGAGATGATCGAGATCAGTTTGCAATGGCGCATCTTCACGCTAGATATCAGAAAGATTAAAGTTAGCGTCAGGAGGTAAAGAGATACAGAATGAGGCAAGATCACTCAGCCCATTTAAGCCTGGTGGCCCACTAATTACAAGGGGATTTTCACAATAACTTCATTGCAATGCTAATGTAAGCCTACTTGTGACAATAATAAATAAACTTTCGGTTGAGGATGCACTCCCAACACAGAACATTGGGATGCACAGCAGGAAATCATAAGAACCCTTTCTGCAGTTTTCAGGGATTACTCATGATTTTCCGATACCCCTCCAACCTCAATATGGTGGGAACTGTGATTCAGGAAACCAATTACAACACTCAGTCAACGAGGCTGCGCTCTCCACTTCCCATCACCCTCTCCAAGTAGATCAACATGAAACTTGCCTCATCGGAGCATGGATCAAAGATTTGGCTGAGGAAGTTCCAACGTCCATTGCACTGTCAGCCATGGCTCACTGACATGTTTGTTCCAGTGTTCCTGCCCACCCTGCACTCTAGAGACCTGAGCACTGATACATAGGCTGATGCTCCCAATGTAACACTGAGTGCTGTACTGTCAGAGATGTCATCTTTTAGATGCAATGTTGGGATAGGCTCTGGCTGACCTCACGGCTGGCAGAGACAGAGTTCTGTCCCGGGTCTAGGACAAATACTTATTCCTCCACCAACATCATTAAATAATCTGTTAATTTATCACATCACTGTTTGTGGAACCTTGCTGTGCACAAATTGGCCACTTTGTTTCATGTTAAGAATGACTGCACTCCATTGAGTGTAAAGCATCTTGGGGTATCTGAGATCACAGAGAGCTATAGAAATAAAAATTATATCTTTTAAATAAATGGTCCCCCAAATAACAGTGCTTAAAATTTGCCCCTCCATCTCCTTCATCTTTGACTGAAGCCTCACAACAGAAGCGCACCCACACCGGATGCCCCCCATTATCTTCAACCCTCAAAAGATTATGAAACATAAGATTAAAGAGGGTGGCTCTCTCTGCTAGAGCTGTTCTGTGATGATGTGGAGATGCCGGCGTTGGACTGGGGTAAACCACAGTAAGAAGTCTCACAACACCAGGTTAAAATCCAACAGGTTTATTTGGTAGCAAACACGTCTAGCTTTCGGGGCTTGCCCCTTCGTCAGGTGAGTGGAGAGTTCTGATCAAAGAAGGGCATATAAAGGCACACACAGTTTATAGAATACTGATTAGAGTGCGAGTCTTTGCAGCTAGTCTGCTATTCAAGTCTTAAAGGTGCAGACAATGTGAGTGGAGATAGCATCAAGCATAGGTTATCTCTTTAACATCTCTTTAACCTATGCTTGATGCTATCTCCACTCACATTGTCTGCACCTTTAAGACTTGAATAGCAGATTAGCTGCAAAGACTTGCATTCTAATCGGTATTCCATAAATTGTGTGTGCCTTTATATGCCCTGTTTGCGATCAGAACTCCCCACTCACCTGACAAAGGGGCAAATCCTGAAAGCCAGTGGCATTTACTACCAAATAAATCTGTTGGACTTTAATCTGGTGTTGTGAGACTTCTTACAGAGCTGTTCAGTGCCATTCAAACATATAAATTAGGAGCAGGAGTAGGCCATTTGACCCCTCTAACCTGTTCCATTATTTTGTGGCTGATCTGATTGTGACTTTAACTCTACTTTCCTTCGCACCCCCTATAATTTTTGACCCCATTGCCAACCGAGAATCTATCTATTTTTGCCTTAAAAGTATTCAATGACCCTGTTTACACTTCTCTCTGAGGAAAAGACCTTCACAGACCCACAACCCCTTGAGGGAAGACATTTCTCCCTGTCTCCAATTGAAATGAGAATTCCTCTATTTTTAAGCCATGTTTCCAAGTTCTAGATTCTCTCACTAGGAGACAGATCCTCTCAGCAGTATTGTTCAATGATTCGTGATTTCAGAATCCCCCCATGGTGCTCTTCAGCCTATCCAGCACCTTGACAGTAGTTGTTGCTGGCTAGGAACTGGCAGTGGATCTGGCTCTGTGAGTTCCCACAAACAGCAATGTAATAAGATGATGAATGGGATGGATAGGATAGAGGTGGAAAGACTCTTCCCGCTCAAAAAAGACAGTAGGACTAGGGGGCACAGCCTCAAGATAAAGGGGGGGCGGTTCAGAACGGAGTTGAGGAGGAACTTCTTCACTCAAAGGGTGGTGAATCTCTGGAATTCTCTGCCCGTTGAAGTGGTGGAGGCTGCCTCGCTAAATATTTTTAAGAAGCGGGTTGATGGGTTTTTGATAAGAGAGGGGATTAAGGGTTATGGGGAGAGGGCGGGAAAGTGGAACTGAGCCACGACAGATCAGCCATGATCTTATTGAATGGCGGGGCAGGCTCGAAGGGCCAGATGGCCTACTCCTGCTCCTATTTCTTATGTTCTTATGTTCTTATAATAACTAAAATAATCTGTTCTGTGACCAGAAGTCAACGACCCAAAAGGTTGGATGGATTTACCGAGCTGTGTGTCTCATGGCGGCGGAGGCAGCCCGCCATTGGCTGGTGGCAGGATCTTCTGGTCCCATCACTGTCAACAGGGTTTCCTGTTGACTGCAGCCCTCACTGTCGGGAATCCTGTGGCGGGGGTGCAGTCGGACAGGAAGATCCCGTCAGTGCGAAATGCTGGAAAATCTCATCCGTTAACTCTATTTCTCTTTCTACAGAAACCCTCTGAAAGTAACGAAACCAGATTGGAATTGAACCTAGAGATTGGGCAACTGATCAGGGTATTCAACTCTGCCGAGACAGTGAATCGACAGGTTTAGCGAATTGCTCGTTGACACTCACTCACCTGCTGCCTTCTCTCTGCCACAGTGTCTAGTTGATCCAGATTGTGTCTGATTCGCTGCAGACTTTCCTCCTCCACCCCCAGCCTCTCTCGTAACCTCTGGATGCAGCTGAGGAGCGTCCTTACTTCATCTGTACTTCTGCTCCCAGCTTTTCCCACACAAGGTGAGAAATTAGTGTACAATCATTTACAATTATTTAAACAAAGAGCAGTACAGCACAGGAACAGACCCTTCAGCTCTCTAAGCCTGCGCTGATCATCATGTCTGCCTAAACTAAAACCCGGACGCACTTACGGAGTCCATATCCTTCCATTCCCGTCCTATTCCTGTATTCATCTAGATGCCCTTAAATGCCAGTATCATACCTGCTCCCGCCACTGCCTCGGGCAGCGCATTTCAGACATTCACCACCCTCTTTGTAAAAAACTTGCCTCGTACATCTCCTCTAAACTTTTCCCCACGCACCTTAAATCTCCGTCCCCTAGTACTTGACTTTTCTACCCTAGGAAAGAACATCTGACTATCCACTCTGTCCATGCCACTCATAATCTTGTAAACCTCAATCAGATCACCCCTCAATCTCTGCCGTTCCAGTGGGAACAAACCAAGTTTATCCAACCTCTCCTCATAGCTAAAACCCTCCAGACCTGGCAACATCCTGGAAAACCTCTTCTGTAGCCTCTCTTCAAAGCATGTAAGCTTTGCTTTACATTTCATTTTGATCTTGTTGCAATGTTAGCAGCTGAATGCGTGACAATATTCCTTTCTCCACTACTTTAATTGTTCTTAATTTTTTCATTCATTGGATTTGGGTGTCACGGGCACAGCTGGCATTTATTGCTCGTGCCTTTTTTAAAACTGTTTTATACCATTTTATTTGGAAGATGATGTCTAAGGAGCCTTGGTGAGTTGCTGCAGTGTATTTTGCAGATGGTACACACTGTTGCCACTGTGCATCAGTGGCAGAGACAGTGGTGGTAGTGGGGTGCCAATCATGTGGGCTGTTTTATCTTGGATGGTGTCAGGCTTCTTGAGTGTTGATGGAACTGTACTCATTCAGGCAAGTGGGAGAGTCCTAGTAGATGCTGGACAGGCTCTGAGGGGATTAAGAGGTGAGTTACTCGCTGCAGGATTCCTAACCTTTGGCCTGCTCTGGGAGCCACAGTATTTATATGGCTAGTCCAGTTCATTTTTCTGGTCAATAATTACCCCCAGGATGTTGAGCCTGTGGCATTCAGTGATTGTAAAGCCATTAAATGTCAAAGGGAGGTGGTTAGAGTTTCTCTTGTTAGATGAGAAAGGGTGGGAGGTGGAGAATAAGGGCCAGCACTGATTGGTTGGGCTGAATGGCCTCTTTCTGTGCAATTCCAAGTCATTCAAACCCTCTGCACACTGTGTTTCCCTCACCTTTGAGATATTCCGTGACCTGTTCCTTCAGCTGCTCCTTAATCCGACCGACTTGTTGCATTTTCAGACTGTATTGCTGAGCCAGAGCGTGCTGTGTCTGTGAGGAACGCTGCTGACTCTGTGACGGGACAGCTCCTGAGGCTGGCTCCAGTAAACCCTGGTTGTAAAAGATACAAGGGTAGAGTTTCCAACCTTGGGCACAGTTGGCAATCAGGGCGTAAATTGCACCTGAAATTCTGGTTCTTCAAAGTTTCCACCCAAACCTGTTCACAAACGGAAAAGCTCCACATGTGCTCAGGCAGTGCAATCTAACATAATGAGCTAATTCTTTTTCCTTGTTGGAAGAAATTATCTTTGATTATATTTGGGAATGTGATGTGGTGTTTTTTGACACAGCGAATGGATTTAGCACTGCAAGAAGCCGTTTCAACATGCCCATTTTAAAAGGCTGAAAATCACTTATTGTTCCATTCACTTGTTTTATTGATACAAGCTTCTTACTTTTAAAATATGTCCACCAGTACTTGTGCTATCGTAATGGATCAACTCTAAGAGTTTCCTCAAACAGATGGAAAGGCAGAAGTTCGCAGAGGTGATTATTTCGATCGGGGTGGGGGATTGTGGACGGAGAAAGAATGACCACAACAATGATTTTAACAACAATAATGGCAATATTGCCTTGAAAGGGCTATTCTGGCTGAGAGTTAAGCATGCTGAGATTTTTGGTCAACTTATAATTAAATCAGATGTAGGTTGTAAAGTTGCTGTGAGCCATGACCTGGTCTGTGAACTGTGATCTGAAGCTTCCTGTGTTGACCAAATATGGGGATTTATTTAAATTGAGCTAAACATGATGGCACTGAGTGTTTTGGGTTTTATGTGGGCTACATGCTATCTGAACCAAGCATAATGGTGTCATTTACAAGTAATTTCACTGGTTGTTCAAGTCATGTGATCAGCTTCCGGTTACACCATTGGCTGGATGCCGGAAAACCTTCTGAAAAAGCTGAAATAATTTGTAGATAAAATACACGTCCAGTCTTTTGTCTCTGGCAACAACTCTAGAGATCCACCATCACAGATATGTGCTCTGAAGAACATCGGAGAAGAGTACAAGGATAGATTCCACATCAGGGACCCATCTAGTCATTTCTTCCTAAAACCAGGTAGCATCGACTTTCAGTTAAATCATTAGAGTTAAAGTTCAGTTAAGAGTTAAAGTTCAGTTAAAAAGTTAAAGTAGTATAACTGTTGAAGTTTGAGTTGGTACCTGAAGTGTTAAATAAAGGGAGATTGTTGAATGAATTAAGAATCGACTCCTGTCCTTGTTTTTCACGTTTGGAGGGAGTTTAAACTAGCAGCAGAATAACGGGGTTGTGGTGTGATCGATTTTTCAGGTGGGGTTGGCTTCTAATGTGGTGTTTTTAATCACTGGATATAATGTTCACTTAAAACCCCCTTTATTTTTCTGCTATTTTGGTTTATTTCAGGCAAATTATGAGCAGTGACTCTGGACCAAAATAGGCAGTTAAACGCCAGCAGGATTTTCCAATCCCGCTGAAGGAGACTCCCCGTGGTGTTAGGGTCCTGAAACAGAATCCCAAGTTACATTTGGAAACCAGACTAGACTCCAATAGTTTTTATATTTGGGCATAAATGAAGATAGGATGCTTCACTCCAGGAGTAATTCCGCTGACAAATTAGGGATCTTTTATAGTTAAAAAAAACTTTATTTAAGAACACACAGTTTAACTATAACTCCGGTAAATGAAGCAGCTTAACTATTACTCATTGAACAATATTTAATAATGAAAAGAGACAACTCTAATTTCTAATTTATTACCGTTTCAGTTCTAAATAAGCAACATTCTTCTTTCCAACTCAAAAAAAAGACTATAAATACAGTTAGCAACTATCGATATACTTGCTATGAAGGGTATAGTCCGAATTGAAACTTTCAGAGATATTTTGTGCAGACAGCAGTTTGCAGCACTCTGTCTTTAAACAAACAACCTGTCAGGGGCAGGTCGTGCCTTACGAGCCTGGTTGAGTTCTTCGAAAATGTGACTGAACACATTGACGAAGGAAGTGCAGTGGACGTGGTGTACGTAGACTTCAGCAAGGCGTTTGATCAGGTCCCCCATGCAAGACTTCTTGCGAAGGTGAGAGGGCATGGGATCCAAGGGCCTTTGGCCTTGTGGATCCAGAACTGGCTTGCCTGCAGAAGGCAGAGAGTGGTTGTGGATGGGTCTTTTTCGGCATGGAGGTCAGTCACCAGTGGAGTGCCCCAGGGATCTGTTCTAGGACCCTTGCTGTTTGTCATTTTCATAAATGACCTAGATGAGGAAGTGGAGGGATGGGTAAGTAAGTTCGCTGATGACACGAAGGTCGGTGGTGTTGTGGATGGTCTGGAAGGATGTCAAAAGTTGCAGCAGGACATAAATAGGATGCAGGACTGGGCGGAGAAGTGGCAGATGGACTTCAACACAGATAAATGTGTAGTCGTCCATTTTGGCAGAACCAATGGGATGAACGAGTACACTATCAAGGGCAGGAGTCTTAGTAGTGTTGAAGAGCAGAAGGATCTTGGGGTCCGGGTCCACAGGACTCTTAAATCGGCCTCGCAGGTGGAGGATGTGGTCAAGAAGGCGTATGGTGTACTGGCCTTCATTAATCGAGGGATTGAGTTTAGGAATCGGGAGGTAATGCTGCAACTTTATAAGACCCTTGTCAGGCCTCATTTGGAGTACTGTGCGCAGTTCTGGTCGCCTCACTATAGGAAGGACGTAGAAGCTATTGAAAGGGTACAGAGGAGATTTACAAGGATGTTGCCTGGACTGGGAGGCATGCCTTATGAAGTTAGGTTGAGGGAGCTGGGACTCTTTTCCCTGGAGAGACGAAGGTTGAGAGGTTGAAGGTTGATAGAAGTTTATAAAATGTTGAGAGGAATAGATAGGGTGGATTCTCAGAGGCTATTTCCCCGGGTTGAAATGGTCGCTACGAGAGGACACAGATTGAAGGTGCGGGGAGGCAAGTACAGAAGTGATGTTAGGGATAAGTATTTCACTCAGAGGGTGGTGAGTGAATGGAATCGGCTGCCGTCAGTGGTGGTGGAGGCGAACTCGCTGGGGTCTTTTAAAAGACTTCTGGATGAGTATATGGAATTTAATGGAATTGGGGGTTATAGATAGGTCTATAGATTGGTAGGTGTTGATGTGATCGGCGCAACTCATGGGCCAAAGGGCCTGTTTGTGCTGTAGTGTTCTATGTTCTATGTTCTAAACCCCAGCCAGAATTCAAAAGTTGTTTTCACTCTGCTGCATACTTAGCTCATCCCATTAACCACATTATCACATGGCCCTGCATACATAAACCCTTCCATTTCTTCAATCAAAAAACCCCAGGGGGATCTTTACTTCTTGTGAACAATAGTCTCCTAAGTAAACACTACATGGCTAAAATGAGTAATTATTTTGCCCTCCCAGCATTTGAGCTGTATTCCCCCCAGACATACCAACTACCTGTAGAAAAAACAGAACTTTGAAACAGTCCCCTTAGGCATAAAAGAATGTTAATTTAGAGTTCTCTGGCAGTGGGATTGGTGAGCCACGTTGTAGACATTGGCAGGACTGGAAGGTCCCACTAACAGGCAATGGTGAGCTACCTCCGTTAGCGGAAACTAACCAGGGGAGTTAGAAAATCCCGAGAGTCAGCAAACAAGATTCTCACCAATGAGATCACATTTCCTGATTTCCCTGCCTGCCCCCAGTGATGTAAGAAAGTTCCTGCCCATAAAGGGAGGGAACCTGGTAGAGCGTACCTATGCCAGGGACCAGTGTCAGAGGCGAATCCTCTTCGGAGCTTCAGAGGAGTGAGGGCAATTCTCCTTATTTTTGGTGGGGGAGGAAACCTGCCTGTGAAGGGGGAGGACTTGCTACTGAAGGGGGTTGGCAACGGCTGAGGTGAGAGGGACAGTGCCCACGATACTGCTGCACTGGTGAGTGGGCGGAAAGAAAGCCCCAATACATCCGTGGGTATTGATATCGTCCCAATACGCTTGTTTAGGGTGGGGGTGGAGGGGTCCTCTGTGTCCTTGATAGTTGACAGTATGTAGGAAGAATCTGAGAAGTTGACATGAAGATAACGACAGGATAGGGCATGATCTTGGAGATATACATACAGTTGTGTGTTAATCAGTTTGATTTATTATTGTCGCATGTATTAGTATACAGTAAAAAGTACTGTTTCTTGCACGCTATACAGACAAATCATACCGTTCATGGAGAAGAAAAGGAGTACAGAATGTAGTGTCACAGTCATAGCTAGGGTTAGAGAAGGATCAATTTAATATGTGGTAGGTCCTTTCAAAAGTCTGAAGGCAGCAAGGAAAGAAGCATTTCTTGAGTTGGTTGGTGCGTGACCTCAGAATTTCGTATCTTTTTCCCATTGGAAGAAGGTGGAAGAGTGTATGCCCTGGGGATGCATGAGGTCCTTGATTATGCTGGCTGCATTGTTGAGGCAGCGGGAAGTGTAGACAGAGTCAATGGAAGGGAGGCTGGTTTGCATGATGGACTGGGCTTCATTCACAACCCTTTGTAATTTTTTTGCAGTCTTGGATGCAGCAGGAGACATACCAAGCTGTGATACAAACAGAAAGAATGCTTTCTATGGTGCATCTGTAAAAAGTGGTGAGAGTTGTAGCGGACATGCCAAATTTCCTTTACCTTTGAGAAAGTAAAGGCATTGTGGGCTTTCTTAACTACAGTGTCAGAATGGGGGAACGATGCGGGGTCAGGTTGTTAGTGATCTGGACACCTAAAACTTTGAAACTCCAACCATTTCTACTTCATCCCCATTAATGTCTCCTTTACGCTTCCTGAAATTGATAACTATCTCTTTCGTTTTGTTGATATTGAGGGAGAGATTATTGTTGCCGCACCAGTTCACCAGATTCTCTATCTCATTCCTGTACTCTGTCTCGTCATTGTTTGAGATCCAACCCACAATGGTGGTGTCATCAGCAAACCTGAAAATCGCCTTGGAGGGGAATTTGGTCACACAATCATAAGTGTATAAGGAATATAGTAGAGGGCTGAGAACACAGCCATCCAGAGCAGGTGTTGAGGATGATAGTGAAGGAGGTGTTGCCTATCCTTACTACTGCATTCTGTGGGTTAGGAAGTCTAGGATCCAGCTGCAGAGGGAGGAGCCGAGCCCCAGTTTGGAGATGAATCTCACAGGAATGTTGGTGTTGAAGGCTGAGCTGTCTATGACTAGGAGTCTGACATAGTTTTAACCGCTGTCTGGAAAATGAGGAGGTTTGTTTTGGTAATAACACTATCCTATTTCTCAAACGGAAAATGAGAGACTGTAGGAAACAATAGGGGATAGGGAGATCAAAGGAAGGAACACATTTAAAAAGCCATTGAAGCCTATGTGAGGGGGTAGCTGCTTATATCCCCCAGAAGACAACATGGAAGCTGGTAATAGCCCTAAGCTGATAGTGTGGTTGCTGGTAATAGGTAAAAGGAGGCACAGTGTGGGCTAGACCAGAACTGGAGAGAACACTTCAAGAGCAGCAGGGTCATTGTGTGGTAAAGTTACTGATATTCTACACATTTCAAAATTATAAGGACTGTTCCATAAGAAAAGGGAAAGTTACTTCTGTGTAGTTTAAGTTAAGATCTTTTTGGAACTGTTTCAATATTGATAACAGTGTGAAGCTATTCTTGCGTTTAAATGTTTTAAACTTTTTTTTATTTTTAATATATGTTTACTTTAATAAAAAAATCATCACAATTTACCTGTGATATCAATTCCTGATTTCAGAAATCCTCCTCATAATATACAAATTACAAAAATTGTTTTGGCAGCAGTTTCAAGTTTTCCTTTGCAACTTGTGCACCTTGGCATTCACAATTAGCTATGCTTCAATACTATGCAAGCCTTCAGACCTCTTAGTGAGACAGCAAACAACCTTACAACAATGTGCACAAATTGGCTGCAACAGTGGTCACACTTCAAAGATACTTTAAAAAGTGGCTGTGAAACACTGTGAGATGTCCTGCGGCCATAAAAGGTGCTATATAAAAGCAAGTTTTCTTTTTCTTGGCCAAAGAAAAGTATAACAACCAACCTTTGCAGCGAGGTGCTGCATACGTTCCTCCTCACAATGCTGGGATCTTTCTTTCCTTTTCTCCCAACGTTGCTTTTTCACCATCTGTCAAAAAAGGGTTCCCTTTAATACACACACACCTCCTTCTCCCTTCCCTAAAACCTATCCACACGCTGGGCCGAATGAAGAGGAAAACCCCAGGCTGATTACTGACCCCCATTTTCACATGAATTCAGCTGATGTCAGCTCAGTGTGTGCAACACCAGAGACAAGGTCAGTGTCAGTTAACCCCAACCTCTTAGCTCAACACTATTCTCCTGTCCCTTCTCTGATCATCAGGAATCAGAGCTGTGTGTGTCTCTCTATCTCTGATTCAGAAGTGAATAAGTAAAAATTGGTTTGATGAGCTAGCAGTGCAGCTTGGCACTTTTTGATTGTCATTTTTAACTTTTTTTTAAATTCATGTTTGATGTTTTACCAGAGCAGATCTCGGATACTTGCTGCAGGAAGACAGCAAGTGGCTCACAAGAGTCTGACTGATTAAGGGCTGGGAAAAGTGGGTTTCTTTGCTTCACTGGAAACAGGACGTGTTGGAAATGTTCAGCACCTTTGGCAGTATCTGTGCAGACAGGTCAGTGACCGTTGTCGGAACTAATACAGATCATGGACATAAATCATTGGGCTCTGATATTACCAACACACCTGCCTCGAAATCGGGAGGCTCACAGAACGGCATTCTCCGTTGGCCTCGGGCGTGTTCTTATGAGCCTCCGGCCAGCGTGCTGGTAAAATCCCAGCCATTAACTCTGTTTCTCTCTCCACAGATGCTGCCTGGACTGCTGACTGAATATTTCCAGCATTTTCTGCTTACATTTCAGATGTCCAGCATCTGCAATCTTTTATTCTCCCGTTATATGCTCCACGCTGGTCATGTGTAACTGTGGCTAAGTTTAACTTGAAAATTAGAAAGTATTTATCACTCAATGCAAGGAATAATTTCTCTGTTAACAAATTGATAGAAATAGTACATTATTGCAAGTGGATTGGTTAGTGCTAGCTTATTGAAAAGTTTTGCCATTTTTAAACGTGAAAATTAAATCAGGGGCGGAATTTTCCCTTTCTGCCTGCCACGGGAATCATAGCAGGTGGGAGCAGACCATGCAAAACGTCCGTTGACCTTGGATGGGATTTTCCGCTCTTGGGGAGAGTGTGGCCGGAAAATCCCATTCCAGGAATCACACAATAGAACATGTCACTGTTTGTTCAAGGTATTCTCATCTGTACGTGGGACTGTTGTTTGCAGTGCTTGTGAAATTCAAGTCTTTTGAAAGTTGCTGTCTAGATATTACATAGGACCTGGTTACAAGAAAGGGAATTAGTTGGCTGAGATGAACGGCTAAGTTGTGTGTAATTATCTGACAAAGTTGTGCTTGTAAAGTGTATCGTGCAGAAATCTGAGCTTTCAATGGGGGAGATTGAAAAAATAAAGAGATTAGAGTACAAAAAAAGCTTTGCTGAATCCGGATAAAAAGGTTGACCCCACTGTGATTCTGGTTCCCAATTCTGAGCACTCGCAGGATGACAGTAGGTGGGTTAAAGTGGTGAGGAGGAGAAATAAGGAGCCTGGAAACAGGAGAAGCACCAGGGCCTAGATTTGTCTCCCTGAGCTTGGGGTAAGGCATTTATCAGAGGGTATCATCTGCACTCTGAATGCTTGTAATGTTGGTGTCCAATAGAAAATATAACAGTGAAAAGACTTTATGAATTGGTGCATGAACCAGTGAGGTCTCCACTCGCCTGTAATTCCCGCACGAGGCTTCCCAACTGTTTTACATCCTCGCTGCAGAAGTCACCGTTTGAACTGAGTTTCATCCTTACTTCTCTGATGCCGGATCTGAGGTGCTGCACGAGTTCTTTGTAATCCCAGCAATTCGGAGCGACATGGTTTGTGATCTCCATTAGCCCTCGAGCGAGCATCAGAGCAGAGAGTGTCTGTCCAGGCCAGGATTCTGTTTGAGAGATGGGAGAGAGCACAGAAACATGGGATAGGTGCAAATTACTGCGGATGTTGGAATCTGAAACAAAAACAGAAAAACGCCGGAAAATTTCAGCAAGTCTGACAGCATCTGTGGAGAGAGAACAGAGCCAACATTTTCAAGTCTAGATGACCCTTCATCAGAGTTGAAAGAAAGGAACACAGAAACATAGGAATTGTTGGACAAGACCAAAGGTCCAACCAGTTCACTTTATACCATCCTGGTGGTCACAGGGTACATCAGTATAGTCACTCATTAAACCATTAATTCTATCAATTTTTAATTATATAAATAGCATAAAATAGCAAGTCAGAGACTGGGAATCCTACAGTGAATAACTTATCTCCTGACTCCCCAAAGCCTGTCTACCATCTACAAGGCAGGAGTCAGGAGCACTCTCCATTTGCCTGGATGATTGCAACTCCAACAACACTCAAGAAGCCCGAAACCCCATCCAGGACAAAGCAGCCCGAATAGCATCCCTTCCACTGTCTTAAACATTCACTGCCTCCACCACTGATGCACAATGGCAGCTGTGTGAACCATCTACAAGATTCACTGCAGAAACTCACCAGGGCCTCATTGGACAGCACCTTCCAAACATTCGACCACTACTATCTAGAAGCATAAGGGTAGCAAGCACATGGACACATCACCATCTGAAAGTTCCCCGCAAAGCCACACTCTCACACTCATAGAACATAGAACACTACAGCACAAACAGGCCCTTCGGCCCACAAGTTACGCTGATCATATCCCTACCTAGCAGGCCTATCTATAACCCTCAATCCCATTAAATCCCATGTACTCATCGAAGGATGTGCAGGTTAAGTGGATTGGCCATGATAATTGTGTCTGGGGAATTAGTAGGGTAAATATATGTAGTTATGGAGATAGGGCCTGGGTGGATTGTTGTCAGTGCAGGTTTGATGGGCCGAATGGCCTCCTTCTGTACTGTAGGGATTCTGTGATTCTATGAATGCTTCAGTGAGATGCAAAAAATCCAATGGAAGGTTTGACTCTGGAGTTGTCCAATTGCCTCGGCCAACATTTCTCCCTCAACCAACACCATGGTGAGCAGATTCACTGGCTGACGATCCCACTGCTCTTTGTTACTTTTGTTATCCACTTTTTGGCTGTAATTATGAAATGCTGAGAGATGTAATCGAGTGGTTGTTAAACTGTTAATCCCATGGTGCCTCTCAGGATGTTACAAAGTGCTGTACAGCCAGTGAGGTAAGTTGGAAGTGTAGTTTGTGTTGTGGGGAACACAATAGCCTTTTTACACATAGCAAGATCCCACAACTTGCACTACAATGGCCAGGTCATTTTAGAGTCCCAGTGCAGTACTGGGGAAGTGCTGCACTGCCAGAGCATTGAACTGAATCCTCTTAAATAGACCGGATAGTTCCCACTGCAATATTGAGGGAGCATTGGAATTCTTCCTGGTATCCCACTCAATCAATATCCTTCCACCAACACTGCAACAAAAGGGAATAACAAATGCTCCTTCACTGAGCCAGTGCAGATGCGATGGGCTGAACTGTCTCCTTCTGCTCTGTAGAGACTCTGTGATTCTATAAAGGAAATGACCAGTACCTTTAACAGTCTCGGGGCATGTAACCTAGAACACTTCACACAGCACTTCTTGAAGTGTATTCATTTACTGTTGGTGGGATCTTGCTGTGTAAATGTTGACTGCCTTGATGAATGTGTGAATAACAGCTGGACTTCAAAATAAGTAATTCACTAACTGTGATGCTCTTTGGGAGATCTAGCAGATGTGAAAGTTGCTATCGAAATGCAAGTTCTTTCTGTGACAGAGGTGAGATTACCTGTCTGGTTCAGACAGTAGATCAGTAGTGTGTAACTGTTTCCTCCCAGAGCCTGGCTTAGCAGAGTCCCGATGCATCCATGGCTGGGCTCTGTATTGAGTGTGTTCACTAACGGGGTAGCGCTGTAGAGAGACACAATATCACCGCAATTACTGGAATATGCAATGTGTCTGAGGACGGATCAATATAGCTTTAACCTGTTCACACAGTTGACTGCCACTTAACAATAACCTGAAGTCTTGCATGAGGCTTTTATTCTATAGAAATTCTAACAAATAAGGCCTTAAGAAGTAGGAACAGGAATAGGCCATTCGGCCCCTCAAGCCTGCTCCACCATTCAGTAAAATCAGGGCTGATCTGACGTTCCTCACATTCGCTCTCCTGTGCTTTTCCTGTAATCTTTAATTCCCTTACTGATCTATCTCAGCCTTAAATACACACAAGGATTCTGCCCCCACAGCTGTCTGTGGCAAAGAGTTCCAAAGACTCTCTACCCTCTAAGAGAAGAAATTCTCCCTCTTCTCTGTCTTAAATTGGTGCCCCTTTATTCTGAGACTGCGCCCTCTGATCCTAAACTCTCCGATGAGGAGAAACATCCTCTCAGCATTTACTCTGTCAAGACCCTTAAGAATCCAAAATGTTTCAATCAGATCACCTCTCATTCTTCTAAATTCCAGTCAGTAGAATCCCAACATGTTTAATCTTTCCTGATAAGACAGTCCCTCCATACCGGTAATCATCCTAGTGAACCTTCCCTGAAATGCCTCCAATGAAATAATGTCTTTCCTTAAATAAGGGGACCAAAACTGCTCCCAGAACTCCAGATGTGGTCTCACCAGTAGCTTGTACAGTTGCAGCAAAACTTCCCAAGTCTTTTACTCCAACCCCCTTGAAATAAGAGCCAACATTCCATTAAACTTCCTGATTCCCTGCTGTACCTGTGTGCTAATGTTCAGTGTTTTGTGCACAAGAACCCCCAGGTCCCTTTCTGCTGCAGCTTTCTGCAAGTTTTTCTCCATTTAAATAATACTCTGTTCTTTTGTTCTTCCTTCCAAAATCGACAACTTTACTTCTTCACACATTACTACATTTGTTAATTTTTTGCCAACTTACCTAACCTATCAATATCTCTTTGGAACCTGTATCCATCTTGCAACCTTGATTTGATTTATTATTGTCACATGCATTAACATACAGTGAAAAGTATTGTTTCTTGCATGCTATACAGACAAAACAAACCATTCATAGAGAAGGAAACAAGACAGTGCAGAATGTAGTGTTACAGTCATAGCTAGGGTGTAGAGAAAGTTCAGCTTAGTGCAAGGTAAGTCCATTCAATATCTGATGGCAGCAGGGAAGAAGCTGACCTTGAGTCCATTGGTACGTGACCTCAGGGTTTTGTATCTTTTTCCCAATGGAAGAAGGTGGAAGAGAGAATGTCCGGGGTGCATGGGGTCCTTAGTTATGCTGGATGCTTTTCTGGGGCAGCAGAAAGTGTAGACAGAGTCAATGGATGGGAGGCTGGTTTGAGTGATAGACTAGGCTTCACTCACAACCCTTTGTAGTTTCTTATGATCTTAGGCAGAGCAGGAACCATACCAAGCTGTGATACAACCAGAAAGAATGCTTTCCATGATGCATCTGTAAAAGTTGGTGAGAGTTGGAGTGGACATGCCAAATTTCCTTTGTCTTCTGAGAAAGTAGAAGCGTTGCCTCTTTGCCTTTCCATCTAATTCTGTGTCATCTACAAGTTTGGCAATAGTACATCCGCAGTGAGGATAAGGTTCCTTTAAAGTTGTGAGGACTGACGGAACATAACTAAGAAGGCAAGCTGAGAAATGTTGGATGAACTGTTGGCAAAGAGGGGTTAGTGTTTCCAGACGTACCCATTCTCTGCATCTTTCTCAGCCTCTCCTGTAAGGTCAAAGATACGGATAGATGAATGAATACAGCTCCCACCAGTCTCCTGCTGCTCCAGTGTAATTGTAAATAATGTACTGCACCTGGATTTAGAAAGGAAAATCATTTCTGTAATTTATGTTTTACAATTGGTACCCTATCCTCTCATCACCATGTCAGCTTTGATCAATAATAATGACATTTATTATTGAGTCCAAGTCAATTCAATTCCAGATCACATTATTTAGGCTGGTTCCCCAGCGCAGTGCTGAGGGAATGTTGCAGTGTCAGAGGGACTGACTGTCAGGTGAGATACTAAGCTGTAATCCTGTCAACCTCTACCTGTACCTATGAAAGATACAGTAGCATTGTTCAGAGAAGTGGAGAGACTTCTGCTGATGTCTTAACTAACATTCACTTCTCAATCAACACCATCCAAAACGGAACATCTTTGTTGTTGGAGGGTCCACTATGGGATCTGCCCATGCCAGAGGTTTCAGTCCTTGTGAGTGCAGTGTGCCAGGCACCGCCACTGCTTTGTGTTTACCTGAAGTTTACACAATCAGAACAGCAGAATGTTAAACTGAACATCTGAATATGTCAGAACATTATAACAGCGTTCATACCTCACACATAGCTACCTGTCCAGGTGTGGTCCTGCCAGTTCCTCAGCCTTCGTCCCCTGTAGGTACAAGTGCCAAGCATCTTCATAACCGCTCACAACAATCTCACTGAGCTCCTCTGTGATTCTGGAATCAAATGAGTTCAAAGGAATGTAAGTTCTCTCAGTTCATGGAACCTACATTTCTTGCTGTTCTTTGGCAAATAAAAAAATGGCCATTTGAATGGAACTGAAATACAGATAATGCATGATCTTATTAAATAGGGAATAGACTCAAGGGGCTGAATGGACTGTTCCTGTTCTGTTGACACCTTCAGTTTTCAAGATCTACCTTCCCTTTTGAATTTTGTTGCACTTTGTGGAGTTCCCCACTTCCCCTTCTATCTGGATGGTATAGTTTGCGATTTTTGACCTATTGTGCGTTACCCACTGCTACTTAGCCTCTTCACTGTATCCGCTCCAATACTTACACTGTGTGTTGGTAATATTTTCATCAATATCAGAAATAATCTGGAAAATTACTTTTTGAATCTCTGAATCCCTAATCCAATAGATCAGTCTTGCTAATCTATATACTAACTCAATCGCGCCACACAAATGCCAGGCAATGACCATCACCAATAAGAGACACTTTAACCATCGCTCCTTGACATTCAATGGTGTTACCATCGCTGAACCCCCCACTGTCAACACCACGGGCTCCCAATGAACAGAAACTCAACTATATTCATCACATAAAAATAGTGGCTACAAAAGCAAGTCAGAGGTTAGGACGACTGCAGCGAGTAGCTCACCTCCTGATCCTCCAAAGCCTGTCCACCATCCACAAGGCACAAGTCAGGAGTTTGATGGAAATCTGCCCATTTGCCTGGATGGGTGTAACTCCAACAGCATTCAAAAAGTTTGACACCATCCAGGACAATCCAGGATTGGCACCACATCTACCAACAGTCAATCCCTTCACCCTCGATGCTCAGTAGCAGCAGTGTGTACGATCTACAAGATGCACTGCAGCAATTCACCAAAGATCCTTAGACAGCACCTTCCAAACCCACAACCACTTCCATCTAGAAAGGCAAGGACAGCAGTTACATGGGAACACTACCACCTGCAAATTCCCCTCCAAGCCACTTATCATCTTGACTTGGAAATATATCACCGTTTCTTCGCAGTCGCTGGGTCAAAATCCTGGAATTCCCTCCTCAATGGCATTGTGGATAAACCCACAACACGTGGACTGCAGTGATTCAAGAATTACATTGGACAATGTCATTTTTATACAAGGGCTACCCCTTAGAATGGGGACCCTTTGCTTCACCTAGTATTGTGTAAATATGGCTAATGGGCCTTTAATTGGTTGGATTAGACATGTCTCCTTTTTATTGTATAGTTATTTGCATACATGTTATCCTGTGTTATCTCACAGTGCACCTTGTGTCAGCCAGTGTTCATTAAATCTCCTTCCCTGGTTCCCTCACCATTCCCATCATCAGCTCCACAGGACTTCCTTTTCCTCGGTCTCCACATGTTATCCGCTCTCTCTGTTCCGTTGACTCTGAATCCTCTATCATGAAACTCTCAGCAAAACATTCATTTATTATTGTAACATTCAAAGATCAATGAACAGCACAGCACAGGAAAAGGCCCTTCGGCCCTCCAAGCCTGCGCCGATCACATTGTTCTATCTAGACCAACCACCTGTATCCCTCTATGTGTCTATTCAGATAAGTCTTAAACGTTGCTAATGTATCTGCCTCAACACCTTACTTGGCAGTGCATTCCAGGTCCCCACCACCTTCTTTGTAAAAAAACTTTCCCCACATATTTCCACTGAACATTTCCCCCCTTACCCTGAACCTGTGCCCCGCCTTGTAATTGTCATTTCTACCCTGGGAAAAATCTTCCAACTGTTCACCTTATGCATACCTCTCATAATTTTGATAAACTTCTATCAGGTCTCCTCTCAGTCACTGCCTTTCCAGGGAGAACAATCCCAGTTTATTCCCCACCCTAACCACTCCATATTTAACCTCTGGCATTTTAACCTCTTCTACAACCACTCTTGTAGTAATAGACCATTGAACTTCATGAGTCTGTCTCCACCATTCAATTACAAGTACACAAGAAATAACAGATAGGATCTGACGTGCTGGTCCATCCAGTGTGCCACAATTGGTACCTATTGAATCATAACACATAGGCTAGAATTTCACCAGCACGTCCGCCCCGATTCTAGACAAGGCTGGGACAACAGCATTCTCCATTGGCCTCAGGTGGGATCGTACAAATCTCGGGCAGACGTGCCAGTAAAATTCCACCCATAGACTCCCCACTCCAACTGAAATCAAACAATCTCCTGAAGGAAGCATAAAATCAGACTAAAAACCCAGATAAGAACATAACATAAGAAACAGGAGCAGGAGTCGGCCATCTAGCCCTTTGAGCCTGCCCCACCATTCAACGAGATCATGGCTGATCTGAAGTGAATCAGTTCCACTTTCCCACTTTCTCCCAATAACCCTTAATTCTCTTGTCTATCAGAAACCTATCTACCCATGTCTTAAATATACTCAACTAGGTAGCCTCCACCACTTCAACGGGCAGAGAATTCCAGAGATTCACCACCCTTTGAATGAAGAAGTTCCTCCTCAACTCCATTCTAAACTGCCCCCCCCACCCTTATTTTGAGGCTGTGCCCTCTAGTCCTGCTATCCTTTCTAAGCGGGAAGAATCTCTCTACCTCTACCCTATCCAGCCCCTTCATTATCTTGTAAGTCTCTATAAGTCTATAAGTAAGTATAACTCTATAAGTATAACTCTATAAGATCAAGTTGTGAAATAATCTGGGGAATCCCTGTCAGCCTCCTTTAGGCAATCGTGATGAATTTAGAAGATCACTGTGCTTAATCTGTATCTTAACTCCATTTTATCCATCTTTGGTTGCAGTAAGAAGTTGTAATATCTTTGACTGACTTAAATGGTTACTAAGTGAAATTTGTCGTTGTGGTTTTTGAAAGCTGTTTCTTATCGATCCCAAGCTGGATAGTAAAGGATGAATCTAGACACAAATCTTTTCTTGATAGTAGGTTTAATTACAGAATGCAGCATTTGGTAACTCCTAACTGCCAATCAACGCACAGTGCCCCAGCAGTCTCTATTTATATATGCTTACAATATTTCACCAATCAATACCCTCCACCAGTTTCTCCTTTATCTTAACAATACAATTAACAAAGCACTATTTAACCAAGAGCAAGCACCAATTGTTTACACGAGGAAGGTCTAGTGGCACAATGGGTAGCATTCCTGCTCAGAGCCTGAAGTTAACGGTTTGAGTCCCACCCCAGGACTTGATGGCCAAGGAATGTATGTTCATAATGCGGCCAAACAAATTGAGTGTCAACCTGCAAACTCCTCCGAAACACGCCAATGGCTGACGGTAAGAGCAGGAGAGACTCCTGGTCAGCCATGCTTGGTGTAGTGTGGCACCCCTCAAACTGTAAGCCTCTGGCTACAGACTAGCGACCTGCTCCAAGGAAAATTTATTATGGAGCAGGTGAAACTCTGCTTTGCACACAACTAAGTGTGGGAAGTGAAACAACAATAATTTAAATGAAATGCAGAATACTCTTTGCTGTGGACAGAAGTTGACCAAATCTGACCAGCATACATTGTGAAGGCCCAAAGGCCGCATGGTTTCCTTCTGGGTCATAATGACTCAATGGGCACACCAATCACACATCCTCAACTCCAGTACAAATTGTATAGGATCAGGGAATCATTAGTTTCCCATTAAACCATACTGATCACATGTTATGCTGCAGTAATCCCTGATACATGCACATCTGTTACATATCAAGATGTTTAAGTTTATTTATTAGTGTCACAAATAGGCTTACATTAACACTGCAATGAAGTTACTGTGTAAATCCGCCAGTCGCTACACTCTGGCGCATGTTCGGGTGCACTGAGGGAGAATTTAGCACGGCCAATGCACCTAACCAACGTCTTTCAAATTGTGGGAGGAAACTGGAGCACCTGGAGGAAACTCACGCAGATATGGGGAGAAGGCGCAGACACCACCATGCCACCCATGTATGATGTTACGCATGAAATCTTCAAACATACCTGCTGTAGCTCATGAAACACATCTACAAACACGCATGCTATAACACATGATACATACAGATCAGAGACTCTTATTTCATAGAGAATCAAGTATCACTCTTAGAGGTCTAACTTACAGTCCCAGTACTGGGTGGTGCAGACAATGTATTTCTCTGTCATGTGGGTTGAGCAGATCCACAGTGGAACCATCAGTGTGAAACTGAAGGATTGTAAATGAGTGGGTTAGTGAACA
Organism: Carcharhinus amblyrhynchos; assembly: GCF_965287045.1. Lineage (NCBI taxonomy): Eukaryota > Metazoa > Chordata > Chondrichthyes > Carcharhiniformes > Carcharhinidae > Carcharhinus > Carcharhinus amblyrhynchos. The sequence goes on along the minus strand of NC_137336.1, from coordinate 7,830,233 downwards.
GGTACAACAACAAAAACCTGCATTTATATAGTGTCTCTAACACAGTAACGTGCTCTGAGGTGTTTCAGAGAAGTGACTATCAGACAGTATTTGATACTGAGATATCAGGACAGGAGAACAAAGATCTGGGCAATGAGGTCTTAAGAAGTGTCTTGATGGAGAGATGTTGAAGGCCTTGGAGAGGTTTAAGATGGAAATTCTAAAGTATAGGCTCCAGGCAGCTGAAGGCATGGCCAATAATGCTAGACTGAAGAAAGTCAGAAATGCACAAGATGTCTGGATTGGTGGAGCATGTAGACCTTATTGGAGGAAATTACAGAAACTGAGGGAGTCAGTGTGTAACTCTATGATTTAAATATCTCTCAGTCTCACAGCTCCAAGCCCTAGAGTCATCAGTTGCCCTCGACAGAGTTGTCCTCTCTCTCTGGGGTTACTTGTTGCCCTCAATGCTTTATTGGGAGTTTGCTAGACCACTTCTGTGTCTGGTGTAGTCATTTCCTTATTACAACTGCATCTGGCTTTCCTCATTCTCTGTCCATAGCCATTTTCTTGGAATTACTGCTATAAATGTATTGCTGCTTTAAGACAGTAACTTTCTCTTTAACTTCAGGCTGTCAGCAGCTTCTCAGTTCTGGTTCTGTAATTTTCTGCACTTTTCGGACTTTTGGCGGCTATCCAGTGGTCATCTTATATGGTTCTTACGATCGGAGGTTGTTCCCTTTTTAGACATAATGCCATATCTCCCAAAGAGGAATACCTCGCCTCGTAATCTGTTAAACGTGCGTGGGAAGATGTGAACTGTCCTTCAGTAAGTGATATATAGAAATATCTGGTACTCACTTTAAAATGAACATTTAATAATTTAATTGTTTAACTAATTGGGAACTTGAACTAAACAAATAACACAACGAATAAAATAAGATTCTACTGGAATGCTGTTCAAATAAATGCAATGCCCATTCATTAACAAAAAAAAATAGAATTTAAACAATCTCAAAAAAATATATAGCCAGATTTTGTGTCCTTTGGGACCTTCTGGAGTTTTTCGGTTGATTTCTCTTTCTGTGAGTTCTTTTTGATTTGGTACCTTTTGCTGGTTAGAGGGTGCGTTATCTGAAGAAATATATAAAGTTGGTGGGGTGCAGAACTGCTCTCTCCCTCTGATCTCTCCCTCTCGAGTTTTGAGAGGTGGCATTTTCTAATTCCCGTTTTTGCCCCTTGCCGTATCTTTTGTACCTGTGATGACCTATCAATTTTCTTACAACAGGGTTGGTCCAAATTTTTTCAACATCATCAAATTCAAATCTTAATGGTTTTTGGTAGCTGAGTGTCTGCTTTAATTTGATAGGGCAAAATTCAACCATCCAAATGCCTGAAGCCTGTTACCAAGGCAACCCTGTTGTCTGGCCTTGGATACAAACGTTTCAGCTTGGATTCAGTACATACTTTGCATTTTAAACCTCCAGAACCAGCTTTTAAAGGGACCACGTAATGTTTCTCACCTCTAGCATTTTTACATTCTTTACATCTTTACAAACTCAACTTCACAATTCATATCATAATACGGATGCTGTTTTTAATGTATTGTATTATAAACTTGTTCGATGTCTCAATGGGGGGAGTTGAAGCGTATATGTTTAAATATGAACTGTTTATTGCTAGTCTTAACTATTCACAGATCCACAGTATGGTCATGGATGGGATATTCCGTGCAGGTAGGCTGCTGACAGATTTTGCCAAGATTGTTTTCTCTCAGGACATCTTACCATGTGTCTCTATACATCATGCTGTGGGTGGGGCTATTCACCTGTCTCACATTAACCTTTGCTCTGCGGAGCACCTTTACATGATGATAGCACGCAGGCAAATCACACCAGGTGCAACTGTGGGGAGGAGGTGACCATGGTATCCTGATGTTACCATTTGCACATCCAATTGGATTCAGCACCATGGAAAGACCATATCAGTGCAGGCAAGAAGGGCTGAGTGGCCTCTTTCTGTGCTACACCATATTTCCCTCAGGCTTATCCCTGTTATCTGCCATTTTCCCAACAGAAAGCCAGAAAGACGATTTAAATGATGTGTCACCCCAGGTTTCCAGGTCTGTTGCAATAGGGATATACACAGTAAGAAGTCTGACAACACCAGGTTCAAGTCCAACCGATTTATTTGATAGTAAACTCACAAGCTTTCGAGGTTCCCCTCTTCGTCAGGTGAAAGGAGAGCTCTGGCCTCAGACAGAGCATATAACAGCACAGACAGTTTACAGATTACTGATTACACTGGTGTAAAGATTCGCATTCTAATCAGTAATCTGTAAACTGTCTGTGCTTTATATGCTCTGTCTGAGGCCAGAGCTCTCTTTTCACCTGACGAAGAGGTTAACCTCGAAAGCTTGTGAGTTTACTATCAAATAAATCGGTTGGACTTGAACCTGGTGTTGTCAGACTTCTTACTGTGTTTACCCCAGTCCAACGCCGGCATCTCCACATCATGCCTGCAATAGGGACATGGCAGATTTAGCACAGGCAGTGACCTGCCGGTTTCCTGTATCCACTTAGGGTGATGATTGTGATGAATTCTGAGCTTTCGTTCAACCAATTTTAGAAAATAATTATAGAATCCAACTGATTTCACCCTGAGGCAAGACAAGAAAATGCTGGAAAATCTCAGCAGGTCTGGCAGCGTCTTGGAGAGAGAATAGAGCTGATGTTTCGAGTCTGGGTGACCCTTCATCAGAACCCTTCAAAACATCTAGACGTGAAATGTTGGCTCTGTTCTCTCTCCAGAGATGCTGCCAGACCTGCTGAGATTTTTCAGCATTTTCTGTTTTTGGTTCGGATTCCAGCATCCACAGTAATTGGCTTTTAAGTTTTTACCTGAATATTTGAAACGGTGATGAGTCGATTCTGGTGATCTTCACTCTTTTCCAGATCTTCAAATAAGTCCTTCATTAGCTGTAGAAAATAATGATTTATCAGCCCTTAATCTTATAAATGTTTCACAAGAAGAGGAGCCGGTAGAATAAATACTTGCATTTCTATAGTGCCTTCCACTACCTCAGGACATGCCAAAAGTTGCTCGAACAATGAGGCCCTTTTAAAATGTAGCCATTATTGTTAAGTAGGAAACATGGCACCCAGTTTACACAGCATTCTCCCACACGCAGGAATGTAATAATGATCAGAACATACATTTTTTTAGTGACGTTGTTTGGGGGATGAACATTGACTGGAACAAGTCCCCTGCCCTTCTTGAAGTGTTCTGAGGTCTTTTCTGTGCATTGAGAGGGCAGCTGGGACCTTGTGTTAGCTGAGAAACAGTGCCTCCAACAGAACAGCACTCCCTCAGTACTACACATAGAGAGTCAGCCCAGATTCCGCACTCAAGTCCCCGGGAGTGGGACTTGGAACCCTCAATTTCGGACTCAGCGTTGAGTGAATTATCCACTAAGTCATAAAGTTGACACCCAGCAACGTGGTAAACGTTAATACTTTAAAGTTCATTCACTAGATGCAGGTTTCACTGGCAAGGTGCACAACTATTATTCATTCCTAATTGCCCTCGAAAAGGTGGTGAGCTACCTTCTTGTCCACTGAAAGGCTTGCCAGGCCATTTCAGAGGGCAGTTAACAGTGAACCACATTGCTTTGGGTCTGAAGTCATAAGTGAGCCGGCCCTATTGAATAAGATGGTAGCTGAAGTGAATGAAATTGATATATTTAAGGGGAAGTTAGATTGATTTGTGCTGGAGAAAGCAACAAAATGTTACACCTACATGCGTGTAGGTGTAGGAATGGAAGGAGGCTTGTGTAGGGCACAAGTCTCGTGAGACCTGGTGACCTGCTTCTGAGCTTTCAATATAATTCTATTCATAAAAAGGCCACAAGGCCTCAAATGTTGGACAATGACAATGACTTCAACCAAGGGCTTGAGTAGTTAAGTGCTCAGGTGCAAGAGGAGGGAGGCACTTAAATGTTCCTTGAACAATATAATTGCCATCTATTTCCTAACATGCAAACAAATAAATTAGACAACATAATGCCTCAACATTGGCAAAGATAACGAAATGCTGGGCTTAATGACACATGCTGGTTGATGTGGGGGGTGGGGCTAGTATAGAATTCTTAGTATGAGACTCTTCATTTAGTTTTGCTAAAATAAGTAGTCTAGGTTGAGGTAATTATAGTGCTTTACATATATATAGTGAGAATTCACAATGTGCCTGGAACAAAATATGTAAAGATGTTATAAAGTGTATAACCACAAATTAACCAAGTATTATAAGCTTAAACTGTATTTTCAACATATATATATTGTGCCTCTTGGCCAACTTCATTCTGAATGCAGCATGATGGGAAACACAGTGGTAGACAGATCAAATTTTTTTAATACAATGGAGCATAGAAAGGCAGCTTCTCTTGCCTGTTCTGGATATGCCGAAAGCAAGTTTAATCATAGACCTAGTATGTAAAGGAGTGAATTCATTCATGGGTAGCAAGGCTGAAGAAATTTCTTAGCTGATAAAAGGGGCCCCAGTTTGAGCAAGAGAATTACTCCTTTTGCCAATTACAGTTCGCAGCTGCAAGTGGTAGCCATGGTTACCAGATTGATGTGGTTTCCCAGGAATGAGGGAGGAATCTACAGGTGTTATGAGCTAATGATCACCTGTTGACTGATTGAATGTTATTGGCTAAGGTAATAATATGTAATATTGTAATTGGACCCTCCAGTCTGTGTGACAATGCTGGGCGGGATATTGAAATGTTCAGAATAATATAACAATTTTACGATTGTGATATTATCTCAGACAGAGTAGTTGACTCCTCATGACTGCACTCTCTCCTAAAGCATGCATTAGCAAATAAATTCCTTTTCATTCTTTAACTACATGCTGACTATGTATTGATTGAGTGGGATCACTCAGTACAAGACTCCCAGTGGGACACCTCAGGAAATTCCTCTTACATTGGTGGTTCTGATGAACTCTGTCCATGGGTAGTGTGGAACAGATGGAGTCTTACCTTATACATGATGCCATCCTGCTTCTCATCTCCTCTTAGCAGCCTGCTCTTACCAGACGCATATGTGCCAGACACCACCAGAGCCACATTGTACCCCAGCTTTGCCCTGGAAAGCAGTGGTTTGACCAATCCCTCGTAGACTACCTCCTAATGTACAACATCGTAGAAACAATGCCATTAGAGGAATGTCTTATTTTGGTTCATTCGGTAAACAGGTGCTGTACTGAAACCACATTAAATAAACCTCCGCGCTTAACTTGATCAATGGCACACAAAACTTGCCTTTACTGTGCAACTCGATGGCTAAGATACATACTAAGAGCGTTGACTATTTTGGATGGTTCAATAATTCCTTATCCTTCTTTATCCACAGGTGTGAAGCTCGCTGACAAATCCAGTGTGGTCCATCCCTATTACCTTGAGATGATGTTGTGCTTATCACCTTCTTAACAACTGGGGGAATTGTAGGTCATTTCAGAGGGCAGTTGAGAGACAATCACATTGCTGTGGCTCTGAAGTCAGATGTCAGCCAGACCAGATAAGGACAGCAGATTTCCTTCCTTAAAGGACATTCGTGAACTAGATGAATCATAGAATCCCTACAGTGCAGGAGGAGGCCATTCAGCCCATCAAGTCTACAGCGACAACAATCCCACACAGGCCCTATTCCGGTAACTCTACATATTTACCCCATTAATCCCTGTAACCTACACATCCCAGGACACTAAGGAGCAATTTACCATGGCCAATCAACCTAACCTGCACATCTTTGAACTGTGGGAGAAAACCGGAGTACTCCGAGGAAACCCATGCAGACACGGGGAGAACATGCAAACTCCACACAGACAGTGACCTGAGTGGGGAATCGAACCCAGGTCCCTGAAGCTGTGAAGCAGCGGTGCTAACCACTGCGCTACCACGCCGCCCCAAATGAATATGTTTGACAACCCAACAGTTATATGGTCACCGTTACTGGCAGTAACTGTTTATTTCACACTTTTAAAACTAATTTACTTTACATTTCTCCACTGCTGTGGTGAGATTTGAACTCGTGTCTCTGGATCAAAAATTCAAGCCTCAGTATTATTAGTTTAGGAACACAAGCGCTATGCTGTGGTTTACTATAATTAATGATTTTTTTAAATCTGCTGATTTCAAAGTCCGAGCTTTGAGCAATTTCAATTAATTGCTTTTCACACATTGAACTATTTTGTGTAGTTCATTGACTGTAGTTACGTGGGCCTCACAGCAGTGATGCCCTCCCAGGGGTGCTCCACAAACAGCAGTAAGCTGATTGATCAGTTAAGCTGTACAGTTATCATAATCCAAGCTCTAGAATTCCCTCTCTAAACCTCCATCTACTTCACCACCTTTAACACACTCCTTAAAATCTGTTATTTTGCTCACCTGTTCTAATGTGTCTGTCCGTGGCTCATCCTAAAAACTGCTGGATAAGGATCCTGGGCAGTGCCTTTGGATATTTTACAACGTTAAGAGTGCTAAATAAATGCCATTGTTTTTTTCTGTTGTTGTCGCTGTTGTGCTGATTGAAGGGGGAATGTTGGTTCCCAACCTCAGAAGAATTCCTTACTTTTCTCATCTGAAGTCAACCCAGACAGACAGACAGATCTTGGTTTGATGTAATTTGAAGAATGATACATCCAATAGTCCACTATGATCACTCCAGGGGCAATACTCAGGGCAAAAAAAGGGTGAAGTTACGGAGGCAGCTCCACCTTCCTGCCTTATCTCCATAATCCTTGATCCCCTTACTGGTTAGAAATCTGTCTATCTCAGCCTTGAGCATACTTAATGACCCAGCTGCTCCAGCCCTCTGCGGTAAAGAATTCCATAGGTTCAATCCCCTCAGAGAAGAAATTTCTCCTCATCTCTGTCTTGAATGGGATTTTACTCACTGGACCTAGACTCTCCCACTAGGGGAAAACAACCTCTCGGCATCAAGGAGAACTAGAGGGCACAGCCTCAAAATAAGGGGAGGGCACTTTAGAATGGAGTTGAGGAGGAACTTCTTCACTCAAAGGGTGGTGAATCTCTGGAATTCTCTGCCCATTGAAGTGGTGGAGGCTACCTCGTTGAATATATTTAAGTCATGGGTAGATAGATTTCTGATAGACAGGGGAATTAAGGGTTATGGGGAGAAAGCAGGTAAGTGGAACAGATCCACTTCAGATCAGCCATGATCTTATTGAATGGCAGGGCAGGCTCAAAGGGCTAGGTGGCCTACTCCTGCTCCTATTTCTTATGTTCTTATTAAGATGTACAAGATTGTGAATGGGTTTTAGAGTATAGACACAGAGCGCAATCTTACCTGTCATTCACACTACATCCCGCTGCAGCGAAGTCAGAGAATTTGGTGGCCAGCCGAATCTCCCTTCACTGCAGCGAGATTGGAAAATCCTGCCGGTTTGAATGGTGGTAAGATTCCAGCCACTGAGTTCCATTTTCAGGAGAGACCAGAACTAACATATATAAAGGTAGTCACTAAAATCTAAAATAAAATTCAGGAGAAACCTCTTTCTGAGTGCTAAGAATGCAGAACTCGATCCACAGAGGTTGCAGTGACTGATACATAAGGAGGATCTATATAAGGGAAGAAGGAATTGAAGGATATGTTGATAGCATGAGGTGAAGATGGATGATGTGGAGCACAAACCCTGGCATTGCCCTCTTGGGCCAAGTTACCTTTTCCTATAACTAAGGAAGTCAGGAAGTCTCTTCCTCAAAGAGCTGTGGATGATGAGGGGTCAATTGCAGCTTTTCAGGTGAAATAAGTTGTTCTTAGCCTAAGGTATTAGGGCATATTGAGCAAACGCAGGAGATTGGAGTTCAGCCAATTCACTGTTAGTTTTTTTGGGTTCTCAACCAGGCCCAATTTCACCCTCTTTTTCCTATATGCTGACTTTAATCGTGTGTTTAGAATCATGCAGTGCAGAAGAGGTCATCGAGTCTGCACCGACATGCAAGGAACACCTGACCTCCCACCTAACCGAACTTACCAGCATTTGGCCCATTAGGCTTAGTGTGAAGTTTCTGAGACAATAATCAGGGATCACACAACTTACAACTATTTAGTTGAACAAGTATTAGAATTGTTTGAAATTGGTGAAATAATCTGGCTGGAGGCGCTACATTTTGTTGTCTCACCTGGTCAGTGTTCTGGTTGAATACCGCGTCATATTTGAATGTTTGTTCCTGGAAAAGACAGAGTTTTGTGAGTGCAGCCCCACCAATGATTCAGAAAACTCGCGCCTTCCACTCCATTGTGCAATCTACAGAGCCAGATTAACACAGGATGCTGCAGGGCTCAGGGCCAGGGCCTTCCAAGGGGCAGCACGGTGGCACAGTGGTTTACCACTGCTGCCTCACAGCACAAGGGACCCCAGGTTCGATTCTCAGTTGGGTCACTGTCTGTGTGGATTTTGCATGTTCTCCCCATGTCTGCGTGGGTTTCCTCCCACACTCCAAAGGTGTGTGGGTTAGGTAGATTGGTCATGGTAAATTGTCCCTTAGTGTCAGGGAGACTAGCTAGGGTAAATGCATGGGGTTAAGGGGATAGGGCCTGGGTGGGATTGCAGTCAGTGCATACGTAATGGGCCAAATGACCTCTTTCTGCGCTGTAGGATTCTATTATTCCATGATTTTATGAACCAAATATGAGGCACTGTGGTCCTTCAGAGTTCATGCTTGGTGTAACCAGATTATTATCATAGAGCAGGTTCTACATCAATTCCCAAACCCTTTAAACTCCAAACCTTCCTTCCCATTGTCATCTCCCTTGCTTCTTTGAACTGTTTCCAATACAAATATATCCCTCTTTAAATAAAAAGCGCATAACTGCACACAGAACTCCAGATGTTGTGGTCCGGTGGCACAGCAGTTAGCGCTGTTGCCTCACAGTGCCAGGGACCAATGTTCAATTCTGGCCTTGGTCACTGTCCATGTGGATTTTGCACATTCTCTCTGTGTCAGCGTGGGTTTTCTCCGGATGCTCCGGTTTCCTCCCACAGTCCAAAGATGTGTGGGTTGGGTTGATTGGCCATGCTAAATTGACTCTGGTGTGTGTATGGGGATTCGCAAGGTAAATGTGTACTGGGTGGGATTGTGGTCGGTACAGACTCAATGGGCTGAATGGCCTTCTTCTGCATTGTAGGCATTCTATGTGGTCTCACCAATGTCTTGCACAGCTGCAGCAAGACTTCCCTACTTCGATATTCCAATCTGTTCCATTTATACAGTGGGATTGTAGGGAGGAGGCAGAATGTTCAGGACAATTTTTTTGGAGTGTGAATGGAGCATATGGAAGGAGGCACCAAATAACATCAATCTTAATTAAAATATCAAGTTTATGCCAAGAGTTCAACTGGCCATTTTTGACTGACCTTTTCTCCTGCATTCTGACTTATGATGGACAGACTTTTGGAATCTCTGACTGTCACTGAGATCAACCTTCCCTCATCCCCGTCTATAAAACCAAACAAAAATTCAGAGAGAGGTCAATGAAAATGCTAATGTCCCACAACCCGTACTGTAACCTTTTCAAACATGTCTGATTGACAGCCCATACTGATGTTATGTCCAGTTTAAAGGGTAAGTGTTAAATAGTGTCATTTCATGAAATGTATACACTAGTTATAATTCCTTAAAATTTCAAATACAATGCGGGGTTTTTATTTGTGTCAGGAATTAAGAAAGAACGTACATTCATATTGACCTTTTCAAATCCCAAAATGGTTCACAGGCTTGTGCTTGTGGTAATAAACACTCGCTGAATTGGTGCAGTTGCCATTGCTACTCAAGAAAGCCCTGGATAGTGTAGCTAGCTTTGTCAGATCCCCTTACACTGCTATCCACCTGCAGCATCAGCAATTCACAGGGGCAGCAAGGTGGCACAGTGGTTAGCACTGCTGCCTCACTGTGCCAGGGACCCAGGTTCAATTCCAGCCTTGTCTGTGTGGAGTTTGTGCATTGTCCCTATGTCTGTGTGGGTTTCCTCCGGGCACTCTGATTTCCTCCCATAGTCCAAATATGTGCAGGTTAGGTGGATTGGCCGTGCTTAAATTGTCCCTTAATGACCCAAGATATATAGGTCAGAGGAATAGCGGGGTAAATATGTGGGGATAGGAGCTGGGTAAAATGCTTCAGAGAGGAGGTGCAGACTTGATGGGCTGAATGGCCTCAGGCCACACTGCCACGGTTTTATGATGATACAACATCAGGGAGCCAACCTAAACCCTCTAAAACACCCTTGCCACAAGGAGCAAAACTGCTTATTCTCAGAATGTTCTCACAGTTAAATGTGATATGTACACAACATGGGACAAAATCCCAAATCACTAGATTCAGAAGATAAAACCTTCTCACCTGGAACATCCTGGAATCCGACAGCAACCTGCACGGGAGCTTGTTCCAGCGTCTGAAACAAAAGATAAGCAAGCGAGGAATCCATTTTTTAACGTGAAAATCCATTTTGTTTCAGGCTGTCTGTTTAAAGACTGCCGAACCTTTCTGTTCTGGTGACAGTCAGCACAGGGGTCACAAATAGCCTGACCTCCCAACTAAACAGCATAGGAAGAGGCCCCTCGAGCCTGTTCTACCATTCAATTTGATCATGGCTGATCTTTCTTTTAATTGCACCGACCCATGCTGGTTCCATAACCTTGCTCTGTCAATCTCCGTTTTGAAGATTTTAATTGATTCCTGCCCCCTCAGCTTTTTAAAGGGGAGAATAACAGATTGCCACTATATGGAGAAGTGTTTCCTAACACTGACCCTTGGATGGTTCAACACTAATTCTAAGGTTATGCCACCTTGTTCAAGATCGTCCTGTTTGTGGGAATAGATTCCCTTTACCTATTCTCTACATTTATATCCAAACTTTCTCATAATGCCTGGAGAGTAACATGTCTGTAAAGTTGCTATATTAGGTACACATCTAATGCTTTGCTTAATCTTTGCATTGACTGTTCCTGTGCCCTGGGAACAGGGATGACAGATGTATCAAAACCTGGAATTTGCTGATAACTTTAGTAAGTTCCCCGATCTATCCTTGCCAATTTGCACCCTCATAGTTCCCTTTATTTATATTCAGAGCCCTAGTTTTAGATTTGGATACTTCACTCTCTATCTTAATGGAGAATTCTATCATATTATGATCATCGTTCCCCAAGGGACCTTGCACAACAAGATTGTTAATTAATTCTTTCTCATTGCACCTAGTCTAGAATCATTTGTTCCCTGGTTAGTTCCTCAACATATTGGTCTAAAAAACTAATCAGTATACACTCCACAAACTCTTCCTCCACCACCATTACTATTTTGGTTTGTCCAATTTATATCTAAATTAGAGTGCATTAAAAACGAAACATTCTCCATGTGAGGAATGTAATAAAATTACTCTAAATGTTGCAGAGATAGACTGCCTTAACCTTTTGAGAAATACTTTATCAGCTAATGTTTTAAAATGAAAGAATATGAGAGAGAAGGAGAGGTGGGGTTAAGACGAGTAGTGGGATTAACTAGATTGCTTTCTAAACTGGATTATAGATTCACAAAAACAGAAAATGTTGGAAAATCTCAGCAGGTCTGACAGCATTTATGGAGAGAGGATTGAGCCAATGTTTCGAGTCGAGATGACTAAGAACAAAGAGCAAAGAGAATCAGCAGATTTATATTTACATTTACAATTATATTATGGGGGTCAGGACAGTGGAGGCAGAGTGTTGGAATGGGACAAAGGGAATGTAAATGAGGATTCAGAAGGCTGAGAGGTGTTAAAAGTGTCCATTAAGTGATCAGAATGTGTGAATGGCAGAACAAGAGGTGCAGATAGTTAAGGGACTGCCTGAGGAATGTGGCAATTGCCCTGAAAGGGGGAGAGGGGGTGGGGCAGTCAGGGCAAGAAGGAGAACTGGAATGGAGAAGTGGAAAAATGGGAGTGAGAAAGAAGGGTGATAAAATGGATGAATGAAATAAAATAAGTGAAATGGGATGAAGGTGGAGGGGAGAGTTTATGCTCTGAAATTGTTGAACTCAATGTTCAGTCCAGAAGGTGTAAAGTGCCCAATATTCCGATTGTGCACTTTATAGCCTTATTATAGAATCTACGTGCAGAAGGAGGCCCTTCGGACCACCATGTCTGCACCGACCACAATCCCACCCAGGCTCTGTTCCCATAATCCCATTCATTTTACTCTAGCTAGCCCTGCTGACACTGGGGGGCAATTTAGCCTGGTCAATCCACCTAACCCGCACATCTTTCGGACTGTGGGAGGAAACCGGAGATCCCGGAAGAAGCCCATGCAGACATGGGGAGAACGTGCAAACTCCACACAGACAGTGACCCAGGCCAGGAATTGAACCCGGGTCGCCGGTGCTGTGAGGCAACAGTGCTAACCACTGTGCCAACGTGCCACCCCAATGTTCCAGACTGAACATTGAGTTCGATAATTTCAGAATCAAAGGCTGTGAGTTCAAGTCTCATTCCAGGGACTTGAGCACAGAATTTAGGCTGGCGATCCGTGAGCAGATGTTGCTCTACCGGACGTGCCATTCTCAGGTGGATATGAAAGATCCTATGGCACTCATTCTTTTAAAGGAGAGCAGGGAACTCCTGCCCAAAGTCCTGTGCAAATATATATCCCTCAAAAAGAAAAATGTCCCTCATCCTCTCACTCCAAACTACTCGGAACTTTCCTCAACTTTTATAACAGGACTTTGTTTTCTTCTATGTGGAGGTTTCATACTCCCCCGGGCAGAGAGGGAGACAGAACAAAGCAAAATAGGTTATTCCCAAATTTCTTCAAACTTACCTCTTTGCTTAAGCTTTGGGTCATCTGTCCAAATCGCTCCTTCTTTGGTTCAATGTTGTGTTTTTTTGCTAATGCTTCTGTAACGAGCCTCGATATGTTTCAGGTGCTATATAAAAGCAGGTTGATGCTGATCATCTTGCCCAAGCTGACAGGTCTACTATACATTTTAACATTTTTTTTTGTTTTCAATCTAATATTTATCAAACTTAAAATTCTTTCTGGAAGCAGACGTTAAGTAATAAATGGATGAAAACATTACTCAGTCCGGTGATTGCCCAGTCACTGGAGAAAATGCTGGCTTGTTCCACTTTTGTATTCTTAAGCAGCATCCAGTGCCTTTAGTTCTTTGAAATGGGAGTCTGCAAATACAAGTCAATACTCAACAGGTTAATAATTAAAAGACGGCGTTCGGCTGCTACAAATTTACAATCAATTTTTTAGCAGGCAGGGAATTAGCTTACAATAGAAAAGCCAGCTGGTTAAATTATAAATAACTTGTTTCATTTTGTTCTGTTCCGCTGTCTATCATCCTCTCACTCCAAACTACTCCAAAGCTTTCCTCATCCTTTGTAACTGAACTTTCTTTTCTTCCATTTACAATTTTCCTGCTCCCCCAGGACACTTCCACAAATGCTTCATTTCTCTTTCTTGAAATGTAGTGAATGCTTTTCTCTACCCCGCTGCTTTCAAAATATGGCCCTTAGTTTGAGGCATATTTTTTGTGCTTCGAGTGTGTAAGCCTAAGAGGTCACTCGTGGTTCAGTGGAGATAACTTGGAAAGCGTAGAAGTCCTTTCAACTGAGCCGGATAGAGGCTGAACTGAGAAAAGCTAAGGCAGCGAGACCGAAACACTTGCCCCAATTTTGCACCCTTGTAATGAACGTTACAAACCTGCCAGGATTGTTCAAGACATTCAAAGAATGATTAAAGAGTGAACAGCCCAGGATGGAAATCACAGCAGGCATTAAGATAAAACTTCTTTTTCATTTTATTTCAACAACTTGGCTGCTCAGTTGATGAAAATATTGGCTCTGGCAACAAAATGGCTTTTTTCTTGACAGACAAAGGTCGGTTTGGTTTCCAGTTGCTGTGGAACTATGCAGTTGGATGTTCTGGATCACCAATGGAATGGTATCAGGCAAAAGATACTTGGATTAAACCTCCAGGAATCTGTCCAAACCGTTTATAACTCGACCAGAATCAATCCATTTCCGATAGTTCCTGCCAAGTAAGATCTAGGAGCGATTTTGCTTGCAGAACGTGTTCACTAAAGAAGTCTTCATAGTCTATGGTGTGATATCAAGTCTTCATTAATGACTTGTAACTCTGTACTTATACACAGTAAAGTGTACAGCCAAAGAGTTTTTTTATTCATTTGTGGGACCTGGGCTTCACTGGCTGGCCAGCATTCACCTGATGAAGGGACTAACCCCGAAAGCTAGTGAGTGTACTATCAAATAAATCGGTTGGACTTAAACTTGGTGTTGTCAGACTTTTTACTGTGTTTACCCCAGTCCAACGCCAGCACATCCACATCAGATTTATTGCCCATTCTTGTTATCTATGTTTCTATAGGACATGGGGGAAGGCAGGATCAGGATGATCATCCATGATCATAATGAACGGTGAACCTGGCCCAAAGAGCCATATGGTCTCCTCCTGCTCCTATTTTCTATGTTTTCATCCCTAGGTCTTAACATGTCTCTGACTAACATCACACTAACCTTAGGTCTAGGTTCATGCTCCTTCCTACATTTCTGCGTGAGTGATATTGTGCTCAGTTCCACATAGAATCCCTACATAAAGAAGCCATTCGGCCCATTGGGTCTGCACCAACCACAATCCCACAAAAGTCATATCCCCTTAACCCTATGTATTTACCCTGCTACTTCCCCTGACACTATGGGGCAATTTACCATGGCCAATCAACCTAACCCATATATCTTTGGTCTGTGGGAGGAAACTGGAGCACTCGGAGGAAACCCACACCGGCAGAGGGAGAACGTGCAAACTCCACACAGATAGTGGGCCAAACCGGGAATTGAACTGGCTCCCTGGCACTGTGAGGCAGCAGTGCTAACCACTGTGCCACCATACTGCCCACACCAACCCTGTATATACCAGACCCTTATACTATAGCTCCCCCAAGTCTTTATCTTATGGATATAGAGTTACATTCGTTTACTTCAAGTCTCACATTGTTGTACATCATCTGAATTTGCCTCATTGCTACAACCTTAATGATATTCTAACATTATTGTTCTGGATAGAAGGGAATTATCTTTAGCTGGACAAATTTCTCCTCCCAACACTCAGCTGTAAACAGGTGGTGTTTTATGATTTACTTCCCCCTTCAGGAGTGGTGGTACACTTCCCACCCCCTCACACGAATCTTGAGTGAAGTGCACCATTTTGGCAGAGAATGTAGAATCTCATTACAAAATGTTAACTTTGACTGTGTTCTGGAGTGGAGCTGAACCGCCTGACTTTCCGCTGCTTGTGTTCCCTGTGGCTGGGCTTCTTCTGACATGCTCCTGGCCTGCAGCCTCATCCAGTGAGAGCACTGATGAGAAAATTCCAGCCTTGCTTCCTCACATCTTTCCACCGACCATCTTTAATCGATTTAGGTGAGAAAGAGAAAGGTTTGGTTTGGGTTTCAAAGCCTCTGGTATTTTCCTCCCGTTCTCCAGGAAGTAAAGATTAATATTCAGAACCCAGCTCCGAGCAACTAACCTGAGGGATCATTGGGTCATTAAAAAAATGTACTTTTATATTTTCATTTGATGAATTAAGTTAAATTTCTTTTTGTTTGTTGATTGTAAAATCATCGGAGATGGGGGTAAAAAGGCTTGTTCATAGAATCCCTACCGTACAGAAGGAGGCCATTCGGCCCATCAAGCCTGCAGCGACAACAATCCTATCCTATCCCCATAATCTCACATATTTACCCTGCTAATCCCCCCAAAACTAGCAGCAATTTATCATGGCCAATCCACCTAATCTGCACATCTTTGGATCAAGGGAGGGAACTGGAGCACCCGGAGGAAACCCACTCAGGCAACATGCAAATTCCACACAGACAGTGACCCCAAGCTGGGAATCAAACCCGGGTCCCTGGTTCTGTGAGGCAGCTGCACTAATCACTGTGCCATTGTGCCGTCCCTGTTGTTGATGCTGTTTAGCAACCATCCAATTCGGTATTTTAATGTTCCCTGGCTAGGTTTCAAAATCCTTCCAGGCCTCTGCCCTCCTCATCCTTGTAATCTCCTCCAGCCCCAAAACACTCTGACATTAGCTGCTCTAATTCTGGCCCTTTGAGCATTCCCAATTATAATTGCTCAACCATAAGGGGCCCCAAAATAGTACAAGTGGGTTCCAAAAATAGCATTGGTGGTTGTGCCTTCAGCTTCCAGTGTTTCCCCTACATTCCCTTCTTAAATCTTTTTACTTCACTGTCTTTCTCTGAGTGCCAGCTCAACTCAGGGCACTCATGTGTCTGATATATAATGTGGTGGTTCAGCTCCCTCTCCAAAACTAAAAGTCAAGGCTAATACTGCGGTGCAGCATGGAGTGAATGTTGGAAGACGTTTTAGGTCAGATGTTAAATCTTCCTCTGCCCTCTCAGGTTGGTGCAAAATATTCCATGGCACTATTCGGAAAAAGTGTCACAGAGTTATCCCTGGTATCCTGGCCAATATTCATTCTTTAATGAACATCATAAAAACATTGGATCGTTACAATTTGTGGGAGCTGCTGTGTGCAAATTGGCTGCCATTTTAAAGTTTATTTATTAGTCACAAGTGAGGCTTGCATTAACACTGCAATGAAGTTGCTGTGAAGAGCACCACAGTCCACCACCTGTTCAGGTCAACACACCTAACCCACGCTCCTTCAGACTGTGGGAGGAAACCAGAGCATCCAGAGGAAACCTAAGCCAACATGGGGAGACTGTGCAAACTGCACACAGACAATGACCCAAGCCAGGAATTTAACCCAGGTCCCTGGTACTGTGAGGCAGCAGTACTAACTGCTGTGCCACCGTGCTGCCCCACGTTTCCAACATTACAAGTGACTGTATTTCAAAATGCAATTCATTGGCTGTGAAGTGCTTTGGGATGCTCCAAGGTTTTAAAAAGCATGACAGAACAAATCTTTTATTTTTCAAAGTTACTGCTTAAAACCTAGGCTTTTGGAGGTCATATGAGGAGAGACTGAGGGATTTGGGGTTGTTTTCGCTGGAAAGAAGGAGGCTAAGAGGGGATCTTATTGAAACATATAAGATGATTAGAGGTTTAGATAGGGTGGATAGTGATAGCCTTTTTCCTCAGATGGAGAATGCTAGCACGAGGGGGCATGGCTTTAAATTAAGGGGTGGTAGTTATAGGACGGATGTCAGGGGTAGGTTCTTTACCCAGAGGGTGGTGAGGGATTGGAATGCCCTGCCTGCTGCGGTTGTAAATGCGCCTAGTTTGGGGGCGTTTAAGAGAGCTGTGGATAGGTTTATGGACGAAAAAGGATTGGTTTAGATTAGTGGGTCAGTGTTTTTTTTAAAAAAAACTGGTCGGCGCAACATCGTGGGCCAAAGGGCCTGTTCTGCGCTGTAATGTTCTATGTTCTATGTTCTTTCATAGAATCCCTACAGTGCGGAAGGAAGCCATTCAGCCCATCAAGTTTGCACTGACTCTCTGACAGAGCATCTTACCTTGGCCAGCCTATCCCCGTAACCACATGTATTTACCCCACAAATCCTCCTTTACTATGCATTTTGAGATACTAAGGAACAATTTAGCATGGCCAATCCATCTAACCAGCACATCTTTTGAACTGTGGTGGGAAACCAGAGCACCTGGGGGAAACCCATGAAGACACGGGGAGAATGTGCAAACTCCACACAGAAAGACAAGGCCAGAATTGAATTGGTCACCCTGTCCTGTTATTTGACTTTACTTTGTAAAGGTGTTTGGACCGCTGGACCATGCTGAAGGCGCTACGTCAATGCAGTTGGTGAGGGAGTGTGAGCTGCAATGGGGCCTCCGGGGCTGCGGGTGGCGCTGCAGCGGGAGGTCAGCGGGCTGTGCGTCATCAGTGTGCGCCGGGAGCGAGATGTGAGCAGCGCCGGAGGCCGGGCCCTGGGCTGGGAGTGAGGGTCAAACCCGGGGACCGGGCAAAGCACAGACCGCCGGCATGATCCGGGGGAGAGGGCCCGGGATTCGCAGCCGGAACCGAGCCTGCGGCGTGGAGGAGATTAAAGCCCGGAGGCGGCAGGAGGAGAGGGGTGAGGGGGGAGCCCGGGGCGGGGGGGTGGTATCGATGGATTGACCCTCCTCCCCCCCCCCTCCACCACCCCCCACCCCTCCTCCCCCCTCTCCACTTCCCTCCACCACCCCCCACCCCCCTCCACCACCCCCCACCCCCCTCCACCACCCCCCACCCCCCTCCTCCACCCCCCACCCCCCTCCTCCACATCCCCCCTCTCCACTTCCCTCCACCCCTCACCCTCCACCCCCCTCACCCTCCACCCTCCACACCCCCCTCTTCACTTCCCTCCTCCACCCCCTTATTCCTCCATTCGTGTTGGTGTCCTCAGTGCGGGTGGCAGCCCTGCCGTGTATCCCGTGGCTGCACGGCTTACTGTGTTGTTCTATTTAATGTAAAGTTACAGTTTATTTATTAGGCTTATATTAACACTGCAATGAAGTTACTGTGATAATCCCCTCATCGCCACACTCCAGCGTCTGTTTGGGTCAATCTACCTAACCAGTACATCTTTCAGAATGTGGGAAGAAATCAGAGCACCTGGAGGAAACCCACGCAGACACGGGGAGAATGTGCAAACTCCACACAGACGGTGATCCAAGGTGGATCGGCCACGCTAAATTGCCCCTTAGCGTCAGGGGACGAGCTAGGGTCGTACATTTGGCTATGAGAATAGGGTCTGAGGGAGATTGAGGTCGGCGCAAAATTGATGGGCCAAATAGCCTTCTTTTGCACTGTGAGATTCTATGATTCTAATCCAGGAATTGAACCTAGGTTCCTGGCATTGTGAGGCAGTAGTGCTTACCACAGTGCTGCCCTTTTTGGCATAGGAGACTGGAATGCAGGCTAGCTGCCTGGGCTTTTGAGATGATTAGCGGTGGTTCAGATATCTGCAGTAGGTACACAATGAGCACCATTTGAGGTGACTATACAGCTGTTTGGCTGTGGGGCATGGCTGTGTACCACTGCCAGTTTGTTGTGGCCACATGTGGTCTGGATCCTGACCATTTGACCAGATGTTAAAGGCCACAGTCTAAGCATTTCAGTCATAATATCGCTTTCCACTCTTTCATGCTGCATGTGGGTGCCACTTGATTTCAGTGTGCAGTTGCAAATGGGCTTTGACAGCAGGGATCGTGGTCATGGTGCACCTGGAGAACAGTCACTGCTGACGAGGGCAGACCCTGTCTTGGCACATTTTGCTGAGGATAACATTGTAGAAATCTGTGCGTTCTGGGACACGTTTCTCACGTAGGTGTTGGCTGACCACACTGCCCAGAGATTGTTTTATCAAGAAAAGTTCCAACATATTGCTCTGAAACCCTTGAAGGTAGTGTTATACACTTGCACTGAAGTGGTTCTGTTGAGGGGCCATATTGATGTAACAGAGGAATTGAATGGACGAATTGGCAGAATTTTCTTTGCGCATAGTAAGAGGAAACTATCCAGCACAAATGGGAAGAACTTGGCTGGGGGAAAAAAAATCAGATTAAAAATTGGCCGAAGGTAAATCTCATGACAGATTTCAAATCAGGCCTACCCAACATCTTGAATAAACATTGTCTTCAACAGTGAGCTGGGAAGCATGGAAGGTATCTCTGTAAAGCTGAGGATTAAGGAAGAAAGTCAAATGAGATGTCTAGGTCAGTGCCGTACATAATCTGACCCAAGATAGAGGTAGAATTTGGATGGCTGGTCAGAACAGGAGTCCTCGAACCTGTTAATGTGAGTGATTGGGCAACACCGATCGTACCGGTGATGAAAATAGATCTGTGTGTATTTGTGGTGATTTTAAAGTCACTGTTAGTCCTGTACTCTGCAGAGCAGAGGGTCCTGCACATTGATGACTTATCCACCAGGTTGGCTGGCAGCCAACACTTCAGTAAAATTGACTTCTATCAAGCATATCTTCAAATGAATGTGGATCAGGATTCACAACAATTCCTGAAATTGTGAGATACACACACGGTTATTTCGATACAACGATTCCCATTTGGCATTGCTTCTGCATCAGCCTTGTTCCAATGAACTATGGATCATATTTTAAACAGATTAGACTGAGTCCAGTATTACCTGGATGACATCTTGGTTACTGGTAAGAGTGAGGAAGATGCCACAACCTAGATGTCACGTTCCAGAGATGAGAAGATTATGGATAAAGTGACCAGAAAGACGGATGTGAATTTTTCAATCTTTGATCAAATATCTTGGTAATATCATCAATTCATAATTCGCCTTCAAAAGTCAAAGCCATTATGAAGGCACCCACATCTCAAACTGTCAATCAACTTCGATCTTACTTAGGGCAGGTGATGGCCTACTGGTATCGCTGGACTATTAATTTAGAAACTCAGTTAAGGTTCTAGGGATGCTGGTTCAAATCCCGCCGCAACAGATGGTGGAATTTGAATTCAATAAAAAAAAATCTGGAATTAAGAATCTACTGATGACCATGAAACCATTGTTGATTGGTGAACCCGCTGGGTTTTTCTAACAATGTCCTTTAAGGAAGGAAATCTGCCATCCTTACCCGGTCTGGCCTACGTGTGACTCCAGAGCCACAACAATGTGGTTGACTCTCAGTTGCCCTCAAAGGACAGCTAGGGATGGGCATGCCAGTGATGCCCGTGTCCCATGAATGAATTTTAAAAAAACTAAGTTACTACAGAAGCTTGTCCCTAGCTGCTATTTTAACACCCTTACACAATTTACTGCGTCAAAATAGAAGTGGGTGGTGAGTGGAAGAAAGCCTTCGTACAAGCCAAGGAGGCACTATTAAAGTTAGAAGTCCAGACACACTTTGATTCAGATTTACCCCTGCAGCTGGGCCTGTAACACATCACCTTGTTGAGTTGGGGTGGTGGTTTTACACACAATGCCTGCAGGTGAGGAGAAGCCAGCAGCCTTCGCGTTTAACACCTTGAATAAGACCAATAACAATTATGCGCAGATAGGTAAAGAAGCTGGAGGAATTATTTTCAGAATAAAATGGTTCTACCAATTCCTGCATAGCAGAAATCCACTTTATTGGCGGACTGCTGTCCGCTAACAAGTTTTGGACTGCATGCTGGGATACCATCACTGGCAGCAAGCAGGATGCTGTTGTCAGCACACACTACACGATCAAGTATCATCAGTCAGATCTTCATGGGAATGCAGATGGATCCTCCCAGCTACCCTGACCAAAATAAGCATTTTCTACGTTGCGCAAGTATATAATACTCATGCCACCACAGGGCAAGTTAAGACCATACTGGAAATGATCCAGTACACCACTGTGATGTTGTAAGGATGAAGGAGATAGGCCAAAGCTATTTTTGGTCACCAGGGATAGATGCTGAAATCGCGGAGAATATGTTTGTCCTGTGCAAAAGTGCAGGACCTGCCGCAATTAGCACCACAACAGGAGACGACGTAATATGGAGGAGGCACGGGGATCAACTTTTGGGGACAAGAACCAATCTGCCTGAGACAACCAACGAAGTTTTTTCTTTGTCCGAATGTAATTTGAGTTTGTTTACTTGGTTTGTCCGGAAAATACCCCAAATCCAGCTGTGCCAAGAGACAACCTAGACCGTCCCGAGAGTCTGACACTAACCAAATCAGGGGAAGCAGTCCAGCACTTGGGAGCCAGTCAACCTCCGAACACTATGTAGACTCCAGTTATGACAACCACAGATGATGTCTAAACCAAACCAAAGATGCAAGCGGTTGCAGCAAGCACTAAAAAACAGACACCTGAGCTTCGCAGGCAGCAACGGCCTCCGAAACATCTGACATATTAACTATTGAAGTGGTGGAGGCTACCTCGCTAAATATATTTAAGACGCGGGTAGATAGGTTTTTGGTAGGCAAGGGGAATTAAGGGTTATGGGGAGAAAGCGGGAAAGTGGAACTGAGCCACTTCAGATCAGCCATGATCTTATTGAATGGCGGGGCAGGCTCGAAGGGCTAGATGGCCTACTCCTGCTCCTATTTCTTATGTTCTTATTGTTCATTGTTTATGTAACTAATTTATTGTTACTGTTATACTGTTTATTGTGTCAGGAACATTTCAGTTTAAAGGGAAGGAAAATGTTGTGAATTGAAGGTGTCTCTAGTGTTTGCTTACTAGAAGCCTTGCAGTGGAATGGGGCACTTTAAGAGAATGATCATGTGACATCATGGGACGGCTGTTTAGGGTATTATAACATGGCATCCTGTAGTGCTCACATCTTCTGGGATATAGCTGTTTGTGTGAATCTCTAAGGACTGTAGGCTTCATTTTAAAACCATCATAGATGTGATAGGCTGGTAGGTGGGCCGTGTTTCCCAGTATTTGGCTAATCAAATCAAACAGCGTTTGTTGAAACCCAAGCTTGATGAACCTAAACTAAAATGGTTACACTTAGATGTGATTCAGCAATTGGGTAGCACTTGTTGAACAACCCTGAGTGTGCTGAGTACTACACCAATAACCAATTTAAGCTAATCAGCCGTGCTTGTAATGTGGCTCATTTGTGCTGCTAAAAGCAATTTACTTTCTTATGCAAGGCCCCATTTTCTGCCAACAAATGAAATATATGCATTTTTGAATTGAGTTAAGGTGCTGGACCAGAGATCCATGTTACATTAGGAAGCCAGGCTGGACCTCAACAACTTTTCTTTTGGCGTAAACGTGGGGAAAGGATACTTCCTTCCTGGAACAATTCCACTGACAAAGTAGGGATTCTTTAGAGTGAAACAAACTTTATTTAATAGCGCAGTTTAAATATAACTCTAACATTTGAAACGGCTTAACCAGAATGCTTAAGCTTCTACCTTGGGTTCTATTGACTCGCCATTTTCTGACTTTTGCCTCTATTTTTCAATGTCATCCTGCTCCTCAGCTGGATGTTTCACTGCAAGTCCACTTGCATCATCTTCCTCCTCAGCACCCTCTTCCTCTTCATCATCTTCCTCTTAACAGTTGAATAATATTTAGAAATGAAAGGAAATAACTTTACTTTCAATCTTATGACAGTTCCAGGTCCAAATTAGCCCTATTCATGCATAAAATCAAATCTACTTTTAAATACAGTTAGCAAACCCAGGCGTACTTGCTTTAAAATTTAACAGTCTTGAAGCTTTCAGAGAGAGAGATTTCCAGAAGCCTGCTAAATCCTTCTAACTTGATCTAGGCATCAGCTGCAACTAAATTACTTCCTGCAAAATTGTTTTTTTCTCTGCTACACATCATCACATGATCCTGTCAATCACCCATCAGAAATTCCAGGGGAACCTAAGTAAACAAAAGTCCATCGCCTCTACTTAACCACTTGCAAGACTAAAATAAGAAATTATCCTTCTCTCCCAGCATCCGAGTTGCATTCCCACCAGACATACTGACTGCCTGTAGCTTAAAGCTGAATTTTGAAACATTCTCCTCCAACACAAAGAACCATATGTTACACCACCATCACCATAGTCATGGAGACTTGAGGAGCCTATAGCTCGCTGTTGTTTTCTCATTGGCAGCGTCTTGGCCAATTAGAGTTCATCTGCCAACGAATCAGCATGTTTTTTTCTTGTAGTGTAATTTGTCGTAGAATCCTACAGTGCAGAAAGAGGCCCTTCAGCCCGTTGAGTCTTCACTGAACACAGTCCCACCCAGGACCTACTCCCATATCCCTACATATTATACCCACTAACCCCTCTAACCTACACATCCCTGGATACTAAGGGACAATTTCTTGGCATGGCCAATCAACCTAACCCGCACAGCTTTGGACTGTGGGAGGAAACCGGAGTACCGGAGGAAGCCCACGCAGGCACAAGAACGTGCAAACTCCACACAGACAGTGACCCGAGTTAGGAATCGAACCCAGGACCCTGGAGCTGTGAAGCAGCAGTGCTAACCACTGTGCTACCGTGCCACCCTAATTTGCCACACAATTTGTGATTTTATTTTTAAATTTGATGTTCTATTTGCATTGTTTTCTTCTAAATTTTTGCTGTACTTTGTAGTTACTGTCTATTTTTATGAATCTCTTCTTATTTAAATACAATACATAATATTTGCAGAAGTGCAAATACTTCCCCTTGTATTGATGGCAGTAAATTAAAGAAACTTGTATAATTACACTGCAAGCTTTCAATGTGTCCCCAAGTTACTGTTTTTCTAAATTTCATGCTAAATTGCTTCATGGCATGCAGCTTAAATTCCCCTTTCTATGTACAGCTCTGCGGAAAGCACGCAAAGAAAAGCAGCTGGTTAGCAAAAGATTGCCGAGGGATCTGCAGGATGATGGAGAAGAAATGGAGATCAGAGAGGCTTCAGTCACTCAGGAGGAGGTGAGATGCAGTCGGTTCACTTGTCCATCTGATCCTGTGCCTGGGATACATGTTCATAGAGTGTGTTCAATCTGAAAGTGTAACTTGTTCATTAACATGTCCTATCTGACTTGCCTTGTGTTCACAATTGCTGTAGGTTTTGCAGCTGTACCAGAGGATTCAGCATGGGTCGGATGATCGTCTTGCTGCTTTACGCTCTCTACGTCAAGTGCTGCAACTGAAGGAGGCACAGCAGATGTTTGTCAGGTACCGGCCGTTCGGTGACATTTCTGGTTTCTCAAACAGTCAGCTCACTTCCAGTGTCACCTCAATGCAATTTCTCCATCTATTTCCTGGTCCCTTATTCCTTCCAGTTTGTTCTCTGTCTCCTTATGGACAAAGCAGCATAATGGACAAACTTATGGACAAACTCAGCTGAGTTGGGCTGTGAAAGGCTGGTGAACAAGTCATCTTCACACACCTGAGTGTTTTTACTTAGCAATTTCAGGTCATCTTGACCCAGTCTCAGTGTGGGACTAGAGTCATGAGTAAGAATGGACCAAATTCAGGTGTCACATTTCCTCCCCTGAAGAACATCAGGTTATCTTTCGAACAGCAACCTGGCAGGACTTGTGACCTCCCATTGCAGCCCACTGCCCACCTGTGGGTTTATCAGTAACCCTTCCGTCTGGGTTTACGGAACTGTCTCATTGGTCCTGATAGCTGCCTGTCAAGCAAAAGCAGAGCTGGGAGACTGAGTGGTTCAGCGAATTAAACACTGCCTTTCTCTTCATGAACCTGAGATTCAAATTCAGCCCAGGCTCTTAAAGGCAGCCAAATCCCTTCGGTATATCATCCCTCCCTAACTCTAAACTCATATGACTCTTGAGGTCTCTGCGCTCCTCCAATTCTCGTCTCTTGTGTGTATGCTTTGCATTGCATCATCTTTGATGGTCATGCCTTAGCACCAGGACACCCTCCCTAAAAGTCTGCACCTCCCTTTATACCTTTCCCTCCCCCTTTTAAAATGCTTCTTAAAACCAACATCTTTGAACACCTGTCCTAATTTGTCTTTGTGGCTCTGTGTGAAATTTTGTTTGATAATCACTTCTGTGAAGTGCCTTGGGACTTTTTAACTACACCAAAATACTACAGAAATGCAAGTTATTGTAATTGATGAGCTTAGAGCACAGAACTCCTCCTATAATAGCACAGATTAGCACCAAATTGTTATCTTGGCTTCAGGTCTACTGGCTGCCCAGCGTATAATCTAATTCTGGCTGAGTGGCATTCCTTTCGTTATCGGCAGAAACTGTGTTACACAGCTATGCCTGACCTGCAACTCAGTAAGAAGTCTCACAACACGAGGTTAAAGTCCAACAGGTTTATTTGATAGCAAATGCCACTAGCTTTCGGAGCCCTGCCCCCTTCGTCAGGTAAATGGGACTTCTGTTCACAAACAGAGCATATAAAGACACAAACTCAATTTACAAAATAATGGTTGGAATGTGAGTCTTTACAGGTAATCAAGTCTTAAAGTTATAGATAATGTGAGTGGATTCTCTCCACTCACGTCCTCTGTACCTTTAAGACTTGATTATCTTTAAAGACTCGCATTCCAATCATTATTTTGTACATTGAGTTTGTGTCTTTATATCCCCTGTTTGTGAACAGAACTCCCATTTACTTGACGAAGGAGCAGTGCCCTGAAAGTTAGTGGCATTTACTACCAAATAAACCTGTTGGACTTTAACCTGGTGCTGTGAGACTTCATACTGTGTTTACCCCAGTCCAACGTCAGCATCTCCACATCATGACCTGCAATAAGTAGTAACTAAGCTGGACCGTTGAAATAGGAAAAAACAGGATTCCTCTAACACTTGGCATCCTGCCCCTGTTGGGCACATAATCTATATCGAAGATCAATGTAACTGTACAGTCTGTTAGCCTGATAAACTGAAGGTTTTTTGAAACTGGCAAACTCCATGTTGTTTTCTGCCCCTGTGTAGGTTTGAAAATAGTATCCGTGTGCTCATCGGCCTCTTCACCAGCAACCTGGCATCAGTTCAGCTTGAGGCTGCACAGTGTTTACTCGAACTCTCCCACTCGGATGATCCCAGCATCTCACTTGTCTGTTTACCAGCAACACCTTACCTTCTGACGTACCTCTCGGGCCAGAGTGCAAAGTTCACGGTGAGTTGTCAATTGCAGAACACTGTTACAGTACCTTTCAGTATCAGCTGTGTCTCAGTGGATGTTGTTCTTGTCTCCAAATCTAAATGTTGCAGGTTCAAGTCCCACTAAAGAGCGCAAATTGAGTTGTTGAATCGCGTACTCCTTAGGTTCTCTGTGCTAATTGAGGCAGTTATGGTTCTCCATGTTGATTCTCACAACATCAGAACCTGGGTACATTTCATGGTGTGAGATGTGACCAATGCATAAACAGGGCACCCTGATAAATGGCTCGGTATTACATTGAGAATTAAATTTACCAAATTTAAGAAGGGTGCCAGGCAAAAGGCGGGGAATTATAGGCCGGTTAGTTTAACGTCTGTGGTAGGTAAAATGTTAGAATCCGTCATTAAGGAGGAAATTGCGAGGCATCTTGAAGGGAATTGCTTGATAGGGCAGACGCAACACGGTTTCATTAAAGGGAAGTCGTGTCTGACAAATTTACTGGAGTTCTATGAGGATGTGTCTAGGGCAGTGGATAGAGGAGAGCCGGTGGATGTGGTCTTTCTGGATTTTCAGAAGGCGTTTGACAAGGTACCTCACAAGAGGTTATTGCAGAAGGTCAGGGGACATGGAGTTGGGGGGTAGGGTGTTAGCGTGGATAGAGGATTGGTTGTCAAATAGGAGGCAGAGAGTGGGGGTCAATGGGTGCTATTCGGATTGGCGGTTGGTGACTAGTGGGGTGCCCCAGGGGTCAGTGCTGGGGCCTCAGCTATTTACCATTTATATAGATGATCTGGAGGAGGGAACCGAGTGCAGGGTGTCGAAATTTGCTGATGACACCAAGATTGGGGGAAAGGCAAATTGTGCGGAGGGTGTGGAGAGTCTGCAGAAGGATCTAGATAGGCTGGGCGAATGGGCCAGGAAATGGCAAATGGAATTTAATGTTGGCAAGTGTGAGGTGGTCCACTTTGGTAGGAAGAATGGTAGGAAGGACTATTACTTACGTGGCGAAAAACTGCAGCAGGCGACGGTGCAGAGGGACCTCGGGGTCCTTGTGCATGAGTCGCAAAAACCCAGCTTGCAGGTGCAGCAGGTGGTCAGGAAGGCGAATGGGATGCTGGCCTTCATAGCGAGGGGGATTGAATATAAAAGTAGGGGTGTCTTGCTGCAGCTGTATAGGGCATTGGTGAGGCCGCAGCTGGAGTACTGTGTGCAGTTTTGGGCGCCGCACCTGCGCAAGGATATTTTGGCCCTGGAGGGAGTGCAGAGGAGGTTTACTAGGCTGATACCGGAGTTGAGGGGATTGAGCTATGAGGAGAGGCTGAATAAACTAGGCTTGTACTCGTTAGAGTTTAGAAGAATGAGGGGAGATCTCATTGAGACGTATAAGATGATGAATGGGATGGATAGGGTAGAGGCGGAGAGACTCTTCCCGCTCAAAAAAGACAGTAGGACTAGGGGGCACAGCCTCAAGATAAAGGGGAGGCGGTTTAGAACGGAGTTGAGGAGGAACTTCTTCACTCAAAGGGTGGTGAATCTCTGGAATTCTCTGCCCGTTGAAGTGGTGGAGGCTGCCTCACTAAATATTTTTAAGAAGCGGGTTGATGGGTTCTTGATAAGAGAGGGGATTAAGGGTTATGGGGAGAGGGCGGGAAAGTGGAACTGAGCCACGACAGATCAGCCATGATCTTATTGAATGGCGGGGCAGGCTCGAAGGGCTAGATGGCCTACTCCTGCTCCTATTTCTTATGTTTTTATGTTCTTATAACCATCGCAGAATTCACTTTTGGAACCTGAACTGATGTTTGCAAAGTACATTGGCACTGTATGCCTCTGATAATAAACTGTTCTGTTTTTTGGGGAACACGCAGGAGCTGTGTCTGTACATACTGGGAAACCTGGCAGCTGAGAATGAAGCAGTTCGGAATCAACTTCTGCTACAAGGTGTAATTCAAGCTCTGGCAATCTGTTTACAGGTGAGACATAATTGGCAAAATTACTCGTTATCATAATTGCAAATGAAACTATTAATTTATTCAGAACTGCGCAACGTAATTACTTAGCCATGTATTTAAACTGGGCTCTATGAACTCTAGCAAGGGAGGGTGCTGATTGACCGTCTGATTTCAGTCCCTATGCAGCCTGTATGCCTAACAAACTCCGCATTCTGTGTTTTTCTGTTTAGTTTCAGTGTAGAATCATAGAATCCCTACACTGCAGAGGGAGGCCATTTGGCCCATCGAGCATGCACCAACAACAAGCCCACCCAGGCCCTATCCCCGTAACCCCACATATTTACCCTCCTAATCCCCCGACACTAAGGGGCAATTTATGCTAAAATTGCCCCTTAGTGTCCTGAGATGCATAGGCTAGAGGGATTATTGGGTAAAGTATGTTGGGATGTGGGGGTAGGGCCTGGGTGGGATGGTGGTTGGTGCACACTCGATGGGCTGAATGGCCGCCTTCTGTACTGTAGGCTTTTTAATTCTAATTTATCATGGCCAATCAACCTAACCCACACATCTTTGTGGGAGGAAACCAGAGCACCTGGAGGAAACCCATGCAGACACGGGGAAAACATGCAAACTCCACACAGACAGTGACCCAAGCTGGGAATCGAACCCGGGTCCCTGGAGCTGCGAGGCAGCAGTGCTAACCACTGTGCCACCGTGCCATCCCACTCTTTGAAATATTGCCGTGGAATCTTTTATGACCATTCGAAAGGGAAAACTGGGCGTCAGTTTAATGTCTCATCCAACAGTGCATCACTTCATGGGAGCTGCATTGGGTATGTCAGTGTCAGCTTAGATTTTGTGCTCCGGTCTCTGGAATGAGACTTGAACCCACAACTGAGCTGAGAACCTTACAAGCTGCACTGCAGCTGACACACCTGTTCTCTGGTTAAGTGAGCAACTAAGGATCGTGCCCTATAGGGAGAGTCTTCCTTGTATTGGATTTAGATGTGCATTTGATAGCAGCCTTGACTCTGAGCTATTGGTTGAGGGTTCAAACCCTACATTAGGCTTGACTGCATTATTTAGGCTGACGCTTCATGTGGTCCTGATCTGCGTACCCTCAACTGAATGGCCGTGCAGCAATACAGAGGTTTCCACTTGGGGCCATGTACAAGTCAGACTCTTCAAGTTAACTCAAGCAAACGTTTTGAAAGGTTGTCATTAATAAATTGCTGATGCACTGCAAAAGAATTGGAGGCACGTTGGTACTGCAGTGTCAACTAGTTGGGTATTAAAGGGAATTGAATTCCTGTCAAATGTTAAACTGAGGCCCCATCTGTCCATTCAGGTGAATGTAAAAGATCCCATGTCACGATTTGAGGAGAGTTCTCCATATCTACTGGCCAAAGTTGAACTCCAAACCAACGTGACTAAAAGTGTATTTCTTTCATTTGTGCATAATAATGGCAGTGCTGATGATTCAAAAGGCAAAATCTGCAGTGTAATCGGGTAACACTCGGCAGGTCAGGCAGCATCTGTGGAAAGGGAACGAGAGTTCATGTTTCAGATTGGTGATCCTGCATCAGAACTGGAAAGCATTCAAGATGCAACAGGTAATTTGTAATTCCAGAGGGAGGGAAAAGGGATGTGAGGAAGAACAAACAAAAGATCTGTGATAGGATAAATCGACAGTGTGGGAATGGTAGTATAATTCCCAGTCAGGGTGATGTGTTGCTTGGAGGGGATGTATCAAGTAGTGGCGTTCCCATGCATCTGTTCTTGCCCTTCTAGGTGGCAGAGGTCACGGATTTGGAAAGTACTATTGAAGGAGCATTTGTCTCATTCCCATCTCCTTTTGCCTTGCTCCGTCATCCCTTTTTGTCATTTAATCTCTTGTACCTTCCATCCTGCCTTAATCTTGCATTTTATTGTTCTTCTCCCCTTCCTCCCAGCCCCTGTACTTGCATTAAACTCATTACCGCTATCATTTTTCACTGGCCATATTTTAAAAGTAGTTCATTGGCTGTAAAGCAGTTCAAGTTGTGAATAATTCTTGGCACAAGCGTGAAGTTTATAGAATTTTAGGATAATATTTTTTGGATTATAAGATTATCCTACTTTGGAACTGTTTCAATACATGTAGGTTAAATGAAAAGAGTCATACGACCTATACTGGAGTCTCTGACAGTGAATCTGGGCAATTTAGTTGAGAGATCAAAGGGAAATTCACATTGTGTTATTGGAGACGAGGTGCCAAATGTTAACACCCAGAGACAATGAGAGGCTAACTCTACAATCAAGAGGCCCTCAGTCTCCTAAAACCCAGCGAGGTGTTATTGGTGTTAAGTCATAAATAGCTGTGCTGGAGTTGATCCATTTGTTTCTAAGATGAAAAGCAGTGGTAATTTGAGATAGGTGACTATCATTTCTACTTGGGTACATAGGAACTCCACCACCTGCAGGTTCCCCTCAATGCCATACACTTTCCCAATTCAGAAATATATCAGCTGTTCCTTCACTGTTGCTGGGTCCAAATCCTGGAACTACCTCCCTAACAGCACTGTGGGTGTACCTATACCACAGGGACTGCAGCAGATCAAAAAGGTAGCTCACCGCCACCTTTTGAAGGGGAAGTTTAGGATGGGTAATAAATGTTGGTCTAGTCAGTGGTGCCCATGTTCCGTGAACAAATAAAAGAAGTAAAAGGACACAAGTTTTTTTTAAAAGAATTATTTATTAGTGTCACAAGTAGGTTTCCATTAACACACAGCAATAAAGCTACTGTGAAAAGTTAGTTTGCACTGCTGGCTCAAAGCGCCAGGAACCCGGGTTTAATTCCCAACTTGGGTCAATGTCTGTGCGGAATCTGCATGTCTGTGTGGGTTTCCTCCGGGTGCTCTGGCTTTCTCCAAAAGTTCAAAAGATGTGCTGGTTAGGCGCATTGGCCATGCTAAATCCTCCCGTAGTGTACCCGAATAGGTGCCAGAGTGTGGCAACTGGGGGATTTTCACAAAAGATGGGTCAAGAGGAGGTGTACATGGGAAAAGCAGAATCATCAACATGGATGGCACAGTGGTTAGCATTGCTGCCTCGCAGCTCCAGGGACCCAGGTTCAATTCCAGCCTCGGGTCACTATCTGTGCAGAGTTTGCACTTTCTCCCCGTGTCTGCATGGGTTTCTTCCAGGTGTTCCGGTTTCCTTCCACAGTCCTATGATATGCGGGTTATACGAAATTGATGTTGGTGTCGGGGGATTAACATTTGCATCTCAAAACTTGATTTAGGCTGTTTGTCTCATGGCAAATGATAAAATGCGATACAAGACACCAATTACACAAAAGCATTTCTCATATTTTGCAGCTGAACTGCCTCAGACCAATGCAGAAAGAGCTCCCCCAGTGTTATTGCACAAGTAAACGCAGCATTTTGGAGTTGGATTAAAGAGTTCCCTGTAAACTCACAGGTACCACAGGCAGAGTGGGAGTTGCAGTCTTGGTCTTGATTGACCTGCAAATGACTGCAATCGGAAAAGCAAGAAGTTAGATGTTGGCCAGGCCTGCACCTTAAGCAGGGAAAATGCTGACTATTGTTCTTCAGCAGAACGCAGTAAGGAGTTAGCGCTCAGTTTAAAAATCTAGTTTGTGAGGAGATAAAGTAAGACTGGAGGATTTGCCTAGCAGAAGCCTGAGAGAGAATTCTCAGGAACACATTCATGAGTTTGGCGGGGGGGACAGGGTGGTGGGGAACAGAAGTAATCTATTGGGAACAACAAAACATTTTGGACCGGTTCCTGGACAATGAATGCCTACTTGAGAGACAGCATGACGTAACAAAATTGGGGCTTAAAAGTAAAAAAGGGCAAGTTATGTTCTGTTTAAAGTATAATTTAACTACAAAAAGATAATAGTGTTTAATTAGTACTGTTTTGTCCTTAGTTATTGGTGCAGTAAAAGTTTTAAATCTTAGTATGTTATTCTTTCAACTAATAACCAGAAGTGTGAATTTCTTTTCAAACTGCTATGGGTCTCTGCGGAGATTGTAACGCTCCATATGAATGAAAGTGCTTTTTCCTCCTGTAGTCCTTTATGCTTTGGTGTTTCACTCATCCTTCAAAATATTCTTAAAAATTAATGTCTATCTGCGCTTGCTTTCTGTCTTCAGCCTTGCTGAGTGCCAGGTGCCTTGGGCCATTTCTTCTGACAGCCAGTATGTAAATGTAATGTGTAAAACAATTGTCTGTCTCTTTCAGTCACCTCATGGGGCTGTGGTGGAGGCAGCAGCCTATTCACTGTCACAAATGCTGCAGGCCAAGGAAGCAGGAGAGAAAATCATCCCGTAAGTTAACTCCTAGGCAGGACCAGCACATGTGTGAGCTCAGAATTAATGCATGTCTCTTCCACCCTGAAAAGTCCAGTAGAGTTTCATAACATTTGGGCAGCACGGTGCACACGGCGCCTGGACCCAGATTCAATTCCAGCTTTGGATGTGTCTGTGCGGAGCCTGCACATTCTCCCCATGTCTGTGTGGGTTTCCTCCAGGTGCCCCTGTTCCCTTCTGTACTCCAAAGATGTGGGGGTTAGTTTGATTGGCCATGCAAAATTGCCCCTTAATGTCGGGCGAATGCGAGGGCAAATATATGGGGTTATGGGGATAGGGCCTGGGTGGGATTATTGCCAGTGTAGGATTGATGGGCCAAATGGTCTCCTTCTGCACTGTAGGGATTCTATGATTTTATAGCACAGAACTATGCCATTTGGCCCAACTGGCCTCTGCTAGTATTTTTGTACCGCATGAATCTCCTCCCATCCTCCCGTCACTTGTTCATTTTTCCTTCACCTGCACCTATATTGTTCCACATGATGCCCTCCTCCAGCTGCCATCACCAGATGAAATTAAACACGGAGCATTCCGGGATAAATCCTGTTTTCCTGAAAACACGGTCGTGATTTGGGAAGTAAATCAATGCCAAGTCTCCCGACTAGGAATTCTGTGACTAATCTCTTTACTTCTTTGCACTGTCTCTCATTTATGTTCTAGTTTACACTGGCATCCACTTACTTTCCTTTGTCATTTGTGCCACTTTACCTGTCTCTAATTTGTTCCCAACAGCATGAACTCTTGCTCTTTGATGTGGGAACAGCTGTCCATCGCATAGTAGGATGAGATGCCGGACAAAAGTACAATAGGCAAATCAAGAGCTTGTGGAGATGGGGTTAATATTTTAGCACAGGTAGAGGATTAGTTAATGGATAGAAAAATAAGAGTGGGCATTAGCAGGGCTTTTCAAGTTGGCAGGCAGTGACTAGTGGAATGCCACAAGGATTAGTGCTTTGGCAACGATGTTAATGACTTAGATGACGAGACAGAGTAATGCGTAATCGTTGATAGTAAGCTATGGGGAAAGGTAAGCTGTAGGGAGGATACAGACTACAAAAAGATTTAAACATGTTAGGTGAGCAGGCAACCAGATGACAGATGGAACATAATATAGTGAATGGTTTATTCACTTTGGTCATAAGAATAGGAAAGCAGAATATTTTTCTAAGGGTGAGAAATTTGTAAGTGTTGATGTTCGAAGAGACTTGGGTGTGTCTGTACAAGGAGCGCTGAAAGCTAGCATGCAGGTGCGGAAAGCAAGTTGGAAGGTGAATGGTATATTGGCCTTTATTGCAAGAGGATTGGAGTACAAAAATAAAGAAGTCTTGCTGTAGTCTTGTGGAGTTTTGAATGGCATCGAGCTAATAGATATTGCAAGCCCCAATCTGGAGCATTGAGCAATACACCAATTCTATAAATCCGGTTGTTTGTGGTTTAATGACTGGTAATAACAGGTATGAAAACTACTGGATTTTTAACAGAAACCTGGTTGGTTTTTTTTGCTCATGATGTTCAGGAAGTATAAGTAAAACCTGGGCTGCATTTTATCACTTTTTTTCCTTTTTATTCGTACCGGCTGGTCTTGTGCATTTTTACTTTTCAACTGGCTTAAAATTTTTGTTTATTAGTATCACAAATAGGCTTACATTAACACTGCAATGAAGTTACTGTGAAAATCCCCTACTCGCCACACTCTGGCACCTGTTCAGGTGCACTGAGAGAGAATTTAGCATAGCCAATGCATCTAACCAGCATGTCTTTCGGGCTGTGGGAGGAGCCCAGAGGAAACCCATGCAGATACAGGGAGAATGTGCAGACTCTGCACAGTGACCTAAGCTGGGAAGCGAACCTGGGTTCCTGGTGCTGTGAGGCAGCAGTGCTAACCATTGTGCCACTGTGCCACCCCTAACTGTCGTTAAGGATCAGATCAGAAACTTCGAAGTATTTTATGGAGTTAGCCTAGACCCCAATTTTTATTTTTGATTTTGGCATTAGGATGAGCATAAGGTGTTTCACTCCAGGTATGATTCAACTGACCCACGAGGAAGCTCTCATTAAAACAAACTTCATTTAAGAACACAGTTAGAATATAACAATGAATTAGCATAACTTTTAGCAATTAAAATTCTTAAATATGACAAAGTATAATTTTTAGCAGCTATCCATCTCTAGAATCCTCATAGACATGAATCCTTTTTTTGAATAAGTACAAAAAAAATGTTCACATGGATGCTAGATTTCCAGCCTTTTAGCACCTCTGGACAGAGATCCAGACACCTGTCTTCTGACTCTCATATAGCAATCTCCGGAGAAAGATCCACTCCCAACATTCGAATCTCAGGGAAAGAGACTTATTTCCTGGCAGATTCTGGTCTCCAACTCCAGAGAGGCACTGCTCTCTAATAACTCCCAGCAGCATTTGACTTGATTTTTCTGTATAAGCTTGGCTCCAGCTAGTCAGCTGAAATTATTGTTAATTTACCTATTCAAGGCCTACTCTGCAAAACCCCAGGGGAAAACACTAAAAACAGCAGAACACCATTTGTTTGGATTAAACAAACATTATAACAATTAGGGACAATTATACTGCTGCAGCGACAGTACAAAGCTGCCAGATATAAAGAACAAAAACAGCCCAGGAAACAGGCCCTTTGGCCCAAAGAGCCCGTGCCGCCATTTTAACATTACCAGTCCCCCCTCCACCCATGACCCTTATCTATGCTTATGGCATTCCACATTGAGGGAAAACTAATTTAGGGACAATTTATTACCTCCAATCAGCCTAATAGCACATCTTTGGGGTGTGGGAGGAAACCGGAGAAAACCCAAGCAAGCATAGGGAGAATGCGCAAACTCCCACAGACACAGCAGCACAGGTAATTTAAAAAACTGCTTAAACAGATCCAGCAAA
The DNA here is from genome assembly GCF_965287045.1 of Carcharhinus amblyrhynchos. Classification (NCBI taxonomy): domain Eukaryota; kingdom Metazoa; phylum Chordata; class Chondrichthyes; order Carcharhiniformes; family Carcharhinidae; genus Carcharhinus; species Carcharhinus amblyrhynchos. Next base: position 7,794,417 of record NC_137336.1, on the reverse strand, counting down.
AGAAACATGGCAAGCAGAGTCCTTAAAGGCACAGTATCGTCATGCTATCTGCTAGTTTTATCAATTTTATCTTTTCCCCTTGCTGTCTGACCACCTCAATTCTCTGAGCAGTTTTCAGGTCATTCAGCCCTATAACTCCTTCTGATTAGAATTTGTCTTGTTTCTCTTCTTACCTGTCCCTTTCCTTTTTCAAGTGGTGATTTGCAGTGACAGCCATAGGATGTCAGCTGTGGCTCAGTGGGCTGTTCTCTCTGGCCTCTGAGTTAGAGGACAGTGGGGCTTGTCCAGATACTTAAGCAAAGCATCTAGGCTGAGACTCCAAATGCAGTGCCGAGGGAAGGTTGCACTGTTGAAGCTGCTGTGATTCCGGTGAGCACGGTGGACCTGTCTGCCCTGCCCCTCCTCTGCCAGCTCTCAGTAGTGGAGGGCTTTGTGTCCCATGGGTCCAGAGGCACCCGCCAGGCTCACTGTTTGACTTCAATTCAGATTAGATATCAGTGTCTGCAAGAACAGAAAGGGGGAAAGGAGTTCTCCCCTGTTTCCCATTCATTATTTATTCCTCGGGTATGATTATTAAGACAGTTAATCTTCTCAAAATCCCCGTGGGTGCTTGCTGTGCCCAAACAGCTGTGCTTCTGACAGCACAACAGAGATTACACTTCAACCAAAAGCTATTCCTTTGGCTGTAACCTGAGGCCATATAAAGTGCCAGACAAGTTTGTCTAATCATCTTTTAAAACTTCAGTTCTGTTGAAGAATGCAGAGTAGAAATTTTAGCAAGTCATTTCACTTTACAAATGCTGACTGACTTGTTGGGAATATTTCCGCCTCTTTTTTATTTTGGGTTTTTAAGCACCTTCAATTTTGTAGTGCTTCTCAGTTGGAAGGAGTTTGTGTCATTTAGTTGTGATGCTGATTTCCTGTCACTAGAGGGTGATGGTGCACTGTGTGATGCACTATTTACAGAATAGTTACAGGGCTGGAACAACAAACAGCATTTCTTTTGTTAAAACAGCTCACCTACCTCCCCTGCCGCGCCCTCTGCCTCTCATCACACCTGCTCTGCTCTGTATCCACAAACCTATCTGAAATGCAATCGGCCTCTGTGACTTCCAGAGGTTAGGAAAGGCACTATGTAGATGCAGGTTCATTCCGTTGGACGTTGTCCTGGGAGCTGTGGATTCACAGTCTCCTTTCCTCTCCATTGCTAACCAATGTATTTGTTTTCTCGCAGTGCTGTTCTGGAAGCCAATCTGACTCCACATTTGATCCATTTGTTGGACCTGGACTGTGAGTTTGGGATGCAGACAGCTGTGGAGTGTGCCTGGTGCTTGCATTACATCGTGAGTAGGTAAAAAGCCAATAGTCATTTCCACTGGGTTGCACTCCCTTGTTTCACACCCCATTGCACTCCCTGTCCTATTTACCCAGTATACTGGTATCCCTGCTGACTTAGATTCTCAGTAACAGCGCAAGGATTCTTCAACATGTTATCGGTGTAAAGTTCACATCAGAGCTTAACTATTCTAATCCCAGTTCTCCACACATCACACTTTCAACTTTTTAATATTTTTCAAACGTGTGCTAAAATGTAATTTTTTTAACAATAATCTTGAGATATGGGTATCACCAGCAAGGCTTATAATTTTTACCCAAACTATGTTGTTCTGTAAGCTCAGTAACTTGCTGGGCTCCTTCATAGGAAGTAACCATTTCTGCAAAAGGAGCAAAAATATTTTTGTTCTCTCCTTCACCATAACAATGCCCTTCCATCCCTGGTACCGTGATAGTAAATTGATATCATTATCATGTCTAATAAACAATACCCAATCTGCCCACACAACTCTTAATTATGGCTTATCCAAGTTTTGTAAAATGCATTGTCACAATCTACATTCAGTGTGCCAGATGTAAAACCCGGATTCTCATTTGGTTTTCCTATCCTGAATCCTGTTTGTAAGGATCCTTGTGCTCATAGCCCTGGGTGCAGGAGTGTCCAAGCTGGGTGGAGAGGAAATGGTTTAGTGCTATTATTGCAAAGCTATTAAACCAGATATTTAGCTAATGTTCTGTGGAGCTGGATTCAAATCCCATGGGAGATAGTGGAATTTGAATTCAATAAAAAATATCTGGAATTAAGAATCTACTGATGACCATTGTTGATTGTTGGAAAAACCTATCTGGTTCTCTAATGTCCTTTAGGGAAGGAAATCTGGCGTCTTTGCGTGGTCTGGTGTACATGTGACTCCAGAGCCACAGCAATGTAGTTGACTCTCAACTACCCTCCAAGGGCAATTAGGGATGGGCAATAAATGCTGGCCCAGCCATCAATGCCCATGTCCCATGAATTAATAAAAGAAAATGACTGAGGTCTGAAGTGATGAGTGGAGCAGCGGCGATTCCTGCACTGCACTAACCCTGATCTGTAAAATCACTGATTGATTCCACGCTGCTTTGCAGGTTTGGTCTTTACCTGTTGTTCCCTCTAAGCCTTTCTGCTTTGGGTAATTTAATACGGTTGCGTTCACACTGTGGGTTCATGCACTGAACCTCAAATTCAAAGACTCAAAAGTGACTCCATCAACAAGAGAGCTTCTTCTCTTTACAATTAGGGCCTTGACTCCAGATACAAACTGCATTTACACTATAACTATAACCCAAAGTCAAACCATGCAGTGTAAGTGTGCAATTGTACTGGGGTGTGTGGTCCAAGAGGTTTCTCCAACTGCATATAACCAGTTCTGCTCGAAGGCCTGTGTTTACTCCTGAGATATTGATCAGCAGCCTGTTCACTCTGTATCACTGCTGCCCGTTGCCCGTACGTGCTGTGCATTCTGAGAGCTGGGCTTTCCTTTAATTTGTCTTTAAGGAAACCACAAGAGGGTCGGTTAATCAAAACAGTCTGTTGTCTCTGTTGCAGTAGTGTAAACTGTGAGTGCGTGATCTCCCAGAACCTCGTACGCCAAGCTGTAATACTGCTGATTGCACTGGGCAAAGCCATTGAGTCAGGCATAACAACAGATGGTGTGGAATTGGTAAGTAGAGCTGGGAGATCATTAACTTATCCCCTTGTGTCGCTAGCTGTTCAGTGCTGGGAAAATGTCCGTGTACAACAGAGAGAAAAGAGGAAAGACTCAAATTGTCTATTTCACAACCTCCCAAAGCAACTAGTGAAAAACTGTTGTGTTTTTTCTTGTGTAATCACAATATCGTCCCTTGGTTGTGAGCACTGTTGCTTCTTAATCAGAAGGTTGTGGCTTCAAATCCCATTCTAGGACTTGAACCCAAAAATCAAGGTGGATACTCAAGTGCAGTACTGCCATATTTCCAACATTGCAATGGTGACTACATTTTGAACATATTTTAATAAGCTATAAGGTATTTTGGGATGCCCGATAGTTGTTTAAAATGCTACGTAAAAGCTAGCCTGTCTTACACTGTTGTAAATTTTTAACACAATAAGAAGTCTCTCAACACCAGGTTAAAGTCCAACAGATTTATCTGGAATCACGAGCTTTTGGAGCGCTGTTCCTTTACCTGATTTGCTCACAGCAAGTTCCCCCACACAGCAGTGTGATAACCAGATGATCTCTTAGTATTGTTGTTGATTGAAGGTGAGATGGCGACGGTTGGGGGTGGGGGGGGCAGAGGTGGAGGACAACAATAGCAACTCAAAATGGAAGAGGACCTCGCACCCAAACAATCCCACTTCATCAGTCATGGAAACTGACCCTTTATATGCGCTGAGAAAACTATTTAAACTTCGGTCACATAAGAAATAGGAGCAGGAGTAGGCCATCTAGCCCCTCGAGCCTGCCCCGCCATTCAATAAGATCATGGCTGATCTGAAGTGGCTCAGTTCCACTTTCCCGCTTTCTCCCCATAACCCTTAATCCCCTTGCCTACCAAAAACCTATCTACCCGCGTCTTAAATATATTTAGCGAGGTAGCCTCAATGGGCAGAGAATTCCAGAGATTCACCACCCTTTGAGTGAAGAAGTTCCTCCTCAACTCCGTTCTAAACTGCACCCCCCTCTTATCTTGAGGCTGTGCCCTCTAGTCATGCTGTCCTTTCTGAGTGGGAAGAACCTCTCCACCTCTACCCTATCCATCCCTTTCATCATCTTATATGTCTCAATGAGATCTCCCCTCATCCTTCTAAACTCTAACGAGTACAAGCCTAGTTTATTTAGCCTCTCCTCATAGCTCAATCCCCTCAACTCTGGTATCAGCCTAGTGAACCTCCTTTGCACTCCCTCCAAGGCCAAAATATCCTTGCGCAGGTGCGGCGACCAAAACTGCACACAGTACTCCAGCTGCGGCCTCACCAATGCCCTGTACGGTTGCAGCAAGACCTCCCTACTTTTATATTCAATCCCCCTCGCTATGAAGGCCAGCATCCCATTTGCCTTCCTGACCACCTGCTGCACCTGTAGGCTGGGTTTTTGCGACTCATGCAAAAGGACCCCCAGGTCCCTCTGTACCGTCGCCTGCAACGAGTGGGCGAGGACTTGGCAGATGGAATACCATGTTGGCAAGTGTGAGGTTATCCACTTTGGTAGGAATAATGGTAGGAAGGACTACTACTTACAGGGCGAAAAGCTGCAGCATGCGATGGTGCAGAGGGACCTGGGGGTCCTTGTGCATGAGTCGCAAAAACCCAGCCTACAGGTGCAGCAGGTCACGATCCTGTGGAAACGAGATTTTGGGGTTGAGTGTTCCGAAGCAGCAATCACTACCTTGGAGCTCAGACTGATTTCTCAGAGCACTGCGAGACCCCTGTAAATTACTGGGGGTTTTATTTTGTTGAAGGGTTTGGCCTAATGGACTGCTCCTTGAGGTCCAATTGCTGCTGCAAAAAAAAGCCTGTAAAAAGATGTCTTTTTATTAGCCCCCCGCCCCCACCCTGCTCCCTTCCCCCACCATCCCGCCACAAGGGTGGGGTGGGTACACTCAACTTCTTCCTGTTCCCCCAGTCAACAACTGAAGGCTCTGTTACCACCATACACTCCTCCCCCTCCCCCAGGCAAGTTCAACAGACCTTGTACCCTCCAGTTTTCATCCAGGAAGTCTGATGGAGTTAGAATGGGAAAATGTGTCTTGAAAGTGCTGATTTAGACAAAGCAGAATTCAGCCATCCATTTCAGCTGATGTTAAAACCATCCCCACACTTGCAGAACATTTATCTGGCTCAAATTCTAAATCTCACGTTTCTCTTCCTGCCACTTCAGCTGATCTACCCCGTGGCCCGTTGCTTGGGAAACCTGATTGTGGGCGATGGACCAGCCCGGTCCAAAGTCCATTCGCATGCTAGGGATGTGCTGTGGGCACTGAGCACGTTCGCCAGCCGGTTTCTGCAGTCACGTCCATTTGTGACTCGGGAATGCCTCTGGCTTCTCAACAACCTCACCGGTGAGTCTATGTCAAAATAATTAACAGAAGCTGCATTAACTATAAACAGGGAAACATTCCTACCACAAACATCGTACTGGTGGAAAAGGAGAGAGAATCAGAGTTAACTTTTCAGGTTGATAACTTTTTGTCAGAATTGATATTTGCCAATGCTGCCAATCTGTGTTGCATTTATGGAATATTCTGGTTTTATTTTAGATTTCCAGCACTGTGTGTATTTTACTTCCGTTCTGTGCCCTTGTGTAATGTATCTTCCTTGAGTCTGGTGAATTCTACGTCACTGTAATTGGGTGAAATTTTTATCTCAGTATGTGCAAACTTAGAACCTTCGAGCCCCTCGAGTCTTTTCAGCTATTCAGTCAGATGTCAGATTCGAGTGTTGTCAGAGATGAGATACTTCAGTTATGAGAAGAGATTGGAAAAAGTTACAGCCCTTCTCTTTGAAATATAGAAGTTTAAGGGGTAGCAGGGAGATGTTCAAGATGATAGGTTGTGATAGAGTGGATAGCGTCAAATATTTCCTTTTGGTGAATTGGTTGATTACCAACAGTCATAGATTTAAAATCACTGGCAAGAAATGTACCTACATGAAAAGGTGATCGAAGCTCATTCCATTAATAATTTTAATAAGGAATTGGACCTGGAGATAAAGGACTTAGTTATCCACAAAAAGACAGACATACTGGACATTCTCTCTTCCACCTTCTTCCATAAGGAAAAAGGTACAAAAGTCTGAGGTCATGTACCAACCAACTCAGCTTCTTCCCTGCTGTTGTCAGACTTTTGAACGGTATTATCTCACACTAAGTTGATCCTTCTCTACACCCGAGCTATGACTGTAACACTGGTTTTCTGAGGTGACGGGAAATGTTGACAGAGTCAATGGATGGGAGGTTTGCGTGATAGACTGGGCGATGTTCATAACCCTTTGCCATTTCTTGCGGCCTTGCTCAGAGCAAGAACCATACCAAGCTGTGATGCACTCAGAAAAGATGCTTTCTACAATGCATCTGTAAAAGTTAGAGTCGTAGCAGACAGGCCAAATTTCCTTAGCTTCCCAAGAAAGCAGAGACGTTGGTGGGCTTTCTTAACTATAGCGTCAGTGTGGAGGGACCAGGGCAGGTTGTTGGTGTTGATGTTGGACACCTAGAAGCTTAAAGCTCTTGACCACTTCCACTTCATCCTGTTGATAAACACGGGGGCATGTCCTCCATTATGCTTCCTGAAGCTGATGACTATCTTCCTCATTTTTCTGACATTGAGGGAGAGATTATTGTCGTCGCACCAGTTCACCAGATTCTCTCTTCCCTGTATTCCATCTCATCAATGTTTGCGATCAGACCCACTGCAGCCTATTCATCCTTTCCTGCTAAGTGTAGCCTTTCAATTCTGCTGTTGAATCTCAATTTTATTCTAAATTCTGTTGCTAGTGTGCACCATGTGATAGGAAAAGCCTACAGAATGTTAGTTTGTGTGTCTGTGTTTGTGTATTTTTAATGACAATGTTACTCACTGTAGCTGGTGATGAACAATTCTGCTCGGCCATCTTCTACCTTAATCTGGTTCCAGTCTTGCTCCAGCTTATCCCTTTCTCTGGTGGGATAAATACTCTGGTAAGTTTGCACCTTGCTGTATATTTGAATTTGCCTGACACTACAAATTATATATTCTGGTTTCCAAATCCTTCCATGCTCTCACGCCTCCCAATCTCCTTACAGCCATTCCTGATGGGTGGCACAGTGGTTAGCACTGCTGCCTTCAGCAACAGGGACCCGGGTTCGATTCCCAGCTTGGACCACTATCTGTGCTGAGTCTGCAAGTTCTCCTTGTGTCTGCATGGGTTTCCTCCGGGTACTCCGATTTCCTTGCACAGTCCGAAATACATGCTAGTCAAGATGCGCATTGGCCATGCTAAATTGCCCCTCAGTGTACCCAAATTGGTGCAACTAGGGAATTTTCACAGTAATTTTGATGCAGTGTTAATGTAAACCTACTTGTGACGCTAATAAACAAACTTCTCAGATGCCTGCACTCTTCCAACTCTGAACCCTTGCACATTCCTGAATTTCATTACTTAACCAGTGGGCTAAACTCTGAAATCCTTTCCTAAACCCTCTCTCACCAGCTTTTGACCACCCAAACTAACGTGACTTGGCATCACATTTTGCCTGATAACTACTGCAGCGTACTGTCTAAATGCAAGTTGTTGTTGTACATTTGTATATGTTAAAAGGGGGCAAGAAAAGATCTTTTGGCCAATCAACACCCACTCTTTACTCTCCCAGGCTCTCGTCCAATTGCATTTTGATCTTTCCTATCTTTACGTGGACACTATAAGGGAGAAGTAGACCAATTAGCCCAACCTGTCCTGGTGGAGGTTTTAGCTCCGCATGAGCAATAACTCCCATCCCATTTGCTATAAATCCAGCAGGGAACTCAGGAGAAACTCCTTCAATCAGAGTGGTCAGAATAGTCCTGACAAGGTGGACATAGACATGTTTCCGCTGGTCAGGGAATTAATAACACGCGGCCACAGTCTCATTTAAAGTCTATTTATTTGTCACAAGTAAGTCTTGTATTAACACTGCAATGACATTACTGTGAAATTCCCCTAGTCGCCACACTCCAGCACCTGTTCAGGTCAATGCACCCAATGAGCACATCTTTCAGAATGTGGGAAGAAACTGGAGCACCCAGAGGAAACCCATGCAGACATGGGGAGAATGTGCAAACTCCACACAGACAGTGACCTGGGTCCCTGGCGCTATGAGGCAGCAGTGCTAACCACCATGCTACCCCTGAGATGAGAAATGTTTTCACTCGAACAGCGTTGTGAATCTTTGGAATTCTCTATCCCAGAGAGCTGTGGATGCTTCATTGTTGAGTATGTTTAAGGCTGGGGTTGACAGATTTTTGGTATCTCAGGGAATTAAGCGATATGCAGAGCAGAAGCCAGAGATCAGCCATGATCATGTTGAATGGTGGAGCAGGCTCGATGGACCGTGTGGTCCACTCTTGCTTCTATGTTTTAACATTCTTTAAAGGTATAAATCATTATCCATGGAGTGGTTGAATGAATAGCATGATGCATTAAAGTGGAACTGAATAAATCTACAAATGACAAAATAATAGGATTCTTTGAGAGGGATGGGTGGAGACTCGTGGAGGACCGTGAGTGGCACAGTGGTTAGCTCTGTTTCCTCAAGCTTCAGGGACCGGGGTTCAATTCACGGCTTGGGTCACTGTCTGGAGTTTGCACATTCTCCATGTGTCTGTGTGGGTTTCCTCCAGGTGCTCCGGTTTCCTCCCACAGTCCAAAGATGTGCAGGTTAGGTGGATTGGCCATACTAAATTGCCCCTTAGTGCCAGGGGACTAGATATCTTAAATGCATAGGATTATGGGGTTAGGGTCTGGGTGGGATTGTAGTCAGTGCAGACTCAACGGGCCAAATGGCTTCCTTCTGCACTGCAGATTGTATGATTTTATAAACACAGGCATGGCCAGTTAGGCCGAAAAGCCTGATTTTCTGCTGTTAATTTAGTGTAATCTTCATGTCACTCGATGTTTGAGAGAGTGTGCTTGTGTGTGCTCAACACAGGTTTTGATGCTGTTGGGTAATTTTGCGGAGATGGGGCCTGAGTACTGTGAGAAGCTGCAACTTCAGACAGACATTTTTCCTGCCCTTTGTACCACCCTTAGGACAGCAGACTCAGAAGCTGTGCGTCTGACACTTGAAGTACTGAACCTGATTCTTTCACATTGTCAGCAGGTGAGACCATTTCTTGTTGCTCATGTAAAGCTGGTTGTTTAGTCTTAGTACTGTTCGTGTTTTAATGAACTCTCCACATGCTCATTGTCAGTTAATTGCCACAATTTATATTTTAGTGTTTGGCATGCTTCTTTTGAAATTTTAAATCAGTATTAACAGGTTCCCCTACAAAACAGTCCAGTGCATAGTCACAGAATCACTACAGTGCAGAAGGAGGCCATTCGGCCCATCAAGCCTGCAGGACCAACAATCCTACCCCGTATATTTACCCTGCTAGTCCCCCTGACACTAAGGGACAATTTACCATTCCTAATCTACTTAACCCGCATATCTGTGGGAAGAAACTGGAGCACCCGGAGGAAACCCATGCAGACACGGTGAGAATGTGCAAATTCCACACACAGTGACCTGAAGCTGGGAATCGAACCCGGGTCCCTGGCACTGTGCCAACCACCGTGCTGCTCCATTCTTTTTGATTCCCAAAATCATCTCTTCTGCTGTTCCTTGTGCTGCCCAGGGTTCATTTCACATCTGTTAGTTAGTACCCACACTTGCAGTGTATTTGTGTGTAATTGTGAGATATGGGCATCACTGACAATTCCAGTATTTATTGCCCATCCCTAATTGCCCTTGAGAAGATGATGGAGGACTGATTCATCTAACTTGCACACTTTGGGAATCCACCTAACTTACACATTTGAAGCAATTTGGTGAAAGGCTGTGGTGTAGATTAGGGAACGAGTTCCAGAAAATTGACCCAGCAATGACAAATATACTTTTCAGTCAGAAGAGGGTGTGACTTTGAAGGGAACTTGAAGATTATGATGTTCATTCATTGGCTGCTCCTGTCCTACGTGGAACAGGTCCTGGGAGTTACTGCAGTGCGTTTTGTAAATGGTGCCACAGAGCTGTGGTGCTGGAGGAGTAAATATTTAATCTGTTGGATGGAATGCCAGTCAAGCGGGAGTTGGGGAGGGATGGGGGCAGGGTTGCTGCTTTGTCCTGGATAGTGTCACATTTGTGTGGTATTGAGGAATTCTGATTGAGAGGGTCCCGGTGCTGAGTGGGCTATCAGCCCCAATAGTTGGGGTGCTGCAACCCAGCCTGTGAGGTACGAGCCCTTAAAGGAGAAAAATTGAACTGAACTTTTATCTTTCTTTAGGATCTAATGGCCTGCTGCTGTATAATGGCACAGTGATTAGCACTGCTGCCTCTCAGCGCCAGGGACCGGGTTTGGTTCCCAGCTTGGGTCACTGTCAGTGTGGAATTTGCACGTTCTCCCTGTGTCTGCGTGGGTTTCTCTGGGTACTCTGGTTTCCTCCCACAGTCTGAAAGACATGCTGGTTAGGTGCATTGGCGTGCTAAATTCTCCCTCAGTGTACCCGAATAGGCACCGGAGTGTGGCCACTCAGGGATTTTCACATAACTTCATTGCAGTGATAATGATTCAGTCTATTTTCTCCCCAGCTGTAAGGCCCTCACTTGAGCCTTAGTTCTCATTGATAAAGAGGATAGTCTGGTGGTCCAGATGCCCCATTGCCAATTCACATTCCTGGCAACTTATGACTTGCACACATTTTGAACTGAAGGGTGCAGGAAAGACTCTAACCAGCCAGGTAAGCTGCAAGATGCATTGATCAAGCAAGCTTTGGCCCATCTGTAGGGTTTTGCTCCCCCATTGCTTTGACTGGAGCTCTGCCAGTCAGTACCGAGTTTCATTATATATAAAAAGTATTCAGGGACAGACACAAACGTTCAATTTCCTGCTCCCTGCATGCCTCCTTTTTAAAATTTATGAATCCCTTTCAAGTACCACTTGAACAGATGGCAAAAACTGATCATTAAATAGTGTCCCTAGTCAGACTTTGATTCAAATGCTAGAAAATGTACGTGCGCTGACTTGAATCCTTAAAGATGCCCTTCCGAGCTGCTGGCACATGCTGCTGTTGTCTGGCTTTTAGATTTGGAAAGGGATTGCCATGAAAAGGCATCCTGAGGTGAAGGGATGTCACCATGTCAGAACGTTCATCACTAAATTAGTGGCATGATCTCGCGTTTACAGAGGCAACAAGGTGAAGGCCATCCCGCAGAGTATTAAAACTGTCAAGTCTGGAGGTACAGATGAAGGGTTTGAGTCACGAGAGAGAGCACTTCAGGGCAGAGCTCTAGAGTTTTCCAGCCCAGGGAGTGTGGCCAATAATGGAACAGTAAAGACCAACAATGGACAGGGGCAATAGGAAACAGAAGCAGGGGTAGGCCAATCAGCTCCTCGTGCCTGCTTCACACCTGATCTTCTACCTCAATTCTCAATTGGTCAATTGTCCAGCACTATGCTAATATTGCTTAGCGTCTTTAGTAACTAGAAATCTATCCATGTGTGTCTTGAACAAACTCAATAACCCTCGACAGCTTCTGGAGTAGATAGTCCCAAAGATTCACCATCATTTGAGTGAAGAAATTCCCCCCCATCTCAATTTTAAATGGCATGCCGCTTATTTCAGAAACTGTGCCCCTCATTCTAGACCCTCCTGCTCCCCCAGCCAGGGGAAACCTCCTGCCTGCATCTACCCTGTCAAGCTCTGAATTTTGTATGTTTCAGGGAGATTGTCACTCCTTCCTCTAAATTCTAGAAATACAGGACCACTCACCTCAATCTCCCCTCACTGGACAATCCCATCATCCCATAAATGTTGAGAGGAATAGATAGGGTGGATTCTCAGAGGCTATTTCCCCAGGTTGAAATGGTCGCTACGAGAGGACACAGGTTTAAGGTGCGGGGAGGAAAGTACAGAAGTGATGTTAGGGGTAAGTTTTTCACTCAGAGGGTGGTGAGTGAACGGAATCGGCTGCCGTCAGTGGTGGTGGAGGTGAACTCGCTGGGGTCTTTTAAAAGACTTCTGGATGAGTATATGGGGTTTTATGGGATTGGGGGTTATAGATAGGTGTTGATGTGATCGGTGCAACTCGTGGGCCAAAGGGCCTGTTTGTGTTGTAGTGTTCTATGTTCTATCCCAGGGATTAGAAATCATAGAAACCCTAAGTGCAGAAAGAGGCCATTTGGCCCATCGAGTTTGCATCGAACACAATCTCTCGCAGGCCCTACACCTATATCCCTACATATTTTACCCCACTAATCCCTTTAACCTACGCATCCATGGAACTAAGGGGCAATTTCTTAGCATGGCCAATCAACCTAACCCACACATCTTTGGACTGAGGGAGGAAACCCACACAGACCTGGGAGAATATGCAAACTCCACCCAGACAGTTATCTGAGCCGAGAATTGAACCCTGTTCCCTGGAGCTGTGAAGCAGCAGTGCTAACCACTGTGCTACCATGCTGCCCGTGCCCAGTTTTCTCAGGGATTAGTCTGGTGGACGTTTGTTGCATTTCCTCTATGGCTCCTACATCCTTCCTTGTAGGCGACCATAACCGTACGCAATATTCCAGGACTGGTCTCATCAAGGCTCTACACAATTGTAGCAAAATACCTTTACTTCTCTTCTCAAATCCTCTTGTAAGAAATGAAATGTCAACATACCATCTGCCTTCCTACCTGTTTGCTTCACCTGACTCATGAACAAGGACACTCCAGTCCCTTTGAACATTCAACACTTGAAAATCTCTCTCATCATTTTAAAAATGCTCTGCATTTCTGTTTTTCCTACCAGATTTGGTAATTTTACATTTTTCCACATTATATTACCTCTGCCATGTTCTTGTCCACTCGCTTAGCCTACACTCCCTTGAAGCCTCTTTGCTTCCTCCTCACAACTCAGATTCTTAAGGCCCAAGACACACAGAATGACAAGTGAAGAGCAGCAACCGAGCGGCACAGTGGTTAGCACTGCTGCCTCAGAGCGCCAGGGACCCAGGTTCAATTCCAGCCTCGGGCCACTGTCTGTGGAGTTTGCACATGCTCCCCATGTCTACTTGGGTTTCCTCCGGCTGCTCCGGTTTCCCCTCAGTCCAAAGAGATGCAGGTTAGGACGATTGACCCTAGTGTCAGTGAGATTAGTGGGGTAAGTATGTGGGGGTTACAAGAATAGGGCCTGTGTGGAATTGTGGTTGGTGCAGGCTCGATGGGTCGAATGGCAGCCTCCTACACTGTAGGGATTCTATGATAGGCCACTAGTGGTCCTGGGCTCCTTGTGGGCACCACCATTGTAACATAACAATTAAGATTGCTCTGGGAGCCTGGTGGGTGTCTCATCAGGCTATCCCAATGGATTTTCAGATGTTGTTGAAATTGGTACGTTGTTGTTCTGTGCTGCACAAGGGCTTTATTTATTTTCATTCATTCAGTTTTGTATCTGACAGGCGCCTTGTGCCCAAGTGCCTGCTTCATCTAACTGCTGAGAGATGCACAATAGGTAGATTATGCAGTGCTTAGTGTCCCCCTACAGGGGTGCATACTTCCTGCTAACCTGAACCTGGCAAATGAAGAGGCAACTGGCCAGAGCTCAGGCTCAGAGACTCCCACGTGTGCTTGCTGCTGTTTGCATTTATAGGGTTAATCCTTACAGATTTTCAGCCCTGGTTGGCTTGTGGCTTCTTCAATATTTTTATAATGAATGTTCATGTGATATAGGAGCGGTACTAGGCTATTCAGCCCATCGTGTCTGCTCTGCCATTTGATCACGGGTGATATGCTCCTCATCCCCATTCTCCTGTCTTCTCCCCATAACCCTTCAACCCATTACCAAGTAAAAATCTGTCTAACTCCTCAAGTTTGCTCACTGTCCCGGCATCCACCACACTTTGGGGCAGTGAATTCTACAGAGTCACAACCCTTTTAGGCCAGGTCATTGAGTGTCTTTAAGACAGAGGTAGATAGGTTCTTGATTGATAAGGGGATCAGGGGTTATGGGGAATAGGCAGGAGAATGGGGATAAGAAAAATATCAGCCATGATTGAATGGCGGAGCAGACTTGATGGGCTGAGTGGCCTAATTCTGCTCCTATGCGTTATGGTCTTATGGTTTTTGGGAGAAGTAGTTTCTCCTCAACTCTGTTTTAAATTTGCTACCCCTTATCCAAATATTATGACCTCTCGTCCTAGAATGTTCCACAAGAGGAAGCATCCACTCCACGAGAAGCAGAGAAACAGGCCATTCAGCCCTTTTAGTTCATGCTAGTGTTTATGCCCCACAGGAGCCTCCTCCCACCTTAATTCATCCCACCCCAATCGGCATAACCTTCTGTTCATTTGTCCCTCCTGTACTACTTTAGCCATTATGCGTATCTGTAATCTGCCTCAATTTCTTGTGATAAAGACATTTCTGCCAAAATTCACATTGAATTCATTTGTGACTGCTCTATGTTCACTGCCTTGTTTTCTTGGGAAGTGAAAACATCTGTGTCTGCCTTATCAAACCCCTTCTTAATTTGTCACCAGTTCTCATATTCCTTAAACGGTTCAGTGTTTGAACATTAGAGCCCTAAAAAAATTACAGCACAGGAGGCCATTCGATCCATCTTGTTATGCTAGACTGAGGACACCCAGTTGCCCTTTCTAATCTCACCTTCCTGCACCTGGTCCACAGCCTTGTAGCTGAACTTGCAGATGCAGATAGTTTATAAAAGAGTTGAGGGCTCTGCCTCCACCCCCAACTCAGACAGCGAATTCCAGACACCCACCGTCCCCTGCATAAAAACAAAAAAGTTCTTCCTCATGTCTCCTCTTCACCTACTGCCCCTTGTCTTGAGTCAATGTCCCCAGTTCTAGAATTCTTCACCAAGGGAAACAATTTAATCCTGTCTATCTCTTCCCCTCATCATTTTGTTTATTCCTTGACCGTCAAAATCCTGGAACTCCTTTCCTCTCAGCACTGAGGATGTACTTACATTGCTCAGAGTGCAAAGGTTGAAGAAGGCGTGTCACCATCATGTCCCAAGGGCAGTTCAGGTGGAAAATAAATGCTGGCTTTGCCAGTAACATGCACAGTCCAAAAACGTTTCCTTTTAAAGCACTCAGTTGCAAAAGAATATAAGAGAATGGTACGGAAATGTTCCTGTAGAACTGCAGACTGGTCTCGGGTCAGATCCTCAGTCTTTTTACCGCATGTCCTATGACACAGTGTTTTAGTTTGTAAATTCAATGATACATTCTGCACACTTTTTATTATGCCCATTTGATATTTGATTGGTAAATCTCCAACTCTGACAGGCCTATGTGTTGTTTGCAAATCAAAGTGGGATCTCTGCCCTTGAGGCGATCCAGTACAACAGCAATGAGGAGATCCGGGTCCGAGCCAACTATTTAATGGACAGATACTTTACACACAAGGTAAGGATTCAGTGCTGATGGAACAACTGGGCAACTCCATAGATGTGGGTATGCCGGCGTTGGACTGGCGTAAACACAGTAAAAAGTCTGACAACACCAGGTTTTAGTCCAACCTATTTATTTGATAATATACTCACAAGCTTTCGGGGTTAGTCCCTTCGTCAGGTGAATGGAGAGTTCTGGCCTCAGACAGAGCATATAAAGCACAGACAGTTTAGAGATTACTGATTAGAATGCGAATCCTTACACCTAACCTGCTGTTCAAGACCTGAAGTGGCTGATAATGTGAGTGGAAGGAGCACTGATCACAGTTTAAAGAGATGTGTATTGTCTCCAGACAGTACAGTAAGTGAGGTTTTGCAAACCCAGGCAAGTCACGGGGGTTACAGATAGTGCGACATGAACCCAAGATCCCTGTTGAGACCGTCCTCATGTGTGCGGAACTTGGCTATCAGTCTCTGTTCAGCGACTCTGCGCTGTCGTGTGTCGTGAAGGCCGCCTTGGAGAATGCTTACCCGAAGGTCAGAGGCTGAATGCCCGTGACCACTGAAGTGTTCACTAACAGGAAGGGAACAGTCTTGCCTGGTGACTGTCGAGCGATGTTCATTCATCCGTTGTCGTAGCGTCTGCATGGTCTCCCCAATGTACCATGCTTCGGGACATCCTTTCTTGCAACGTATCAGGTAGACAATGTTGGCCGAGTTGCAAGAGTATTTACCATGTACCTGGTGGATGGTATTCTCACGTGTGATGATGGTATCCATGTCGATGATCCGGCATGTCTTGCAGAGGTTGCTGTGGCAGGGTTGTGTGGTATTGTGGTCACTGTTCTCCTGAAGGCTGGGTAGTTTGCTGCGAACAATGGTCTGTTTGAGGTTGTGTGGTTGTCTGAAAGCAAGAAGTGGGGGTGTGGGGATAGCCCTGGCGAGATGTTCGTCTTCATCAATGATATGTTGAAGACTCCGGAGAAGTACTGGACGACGAAGGGTACTCTGTCCACTGTGTCCTGTGTTTGCCTTCTGAGGAGATCGGTGCGGTTTTTCGCTGTGGCGCATCGGAACTGCCGATCTATGAGTCGAGCACCATATCCTGTTCTTATGAGGGCATCTTTCAGGGTCTGGAGGTGTCTGTCATGATCCTCCTCATCTGAGCAAATCCTGTGTATACGGAGGGCTTGTCCATAGGGAATGGCTTCTTTAACATGTTTAGGGTGGAAACTGGAGAAGTGGAGCATTGTGAGATTGTCTGTGGGCTTGTGGTACAGTGAGGTGTTGAGGTGACCGTCCTTAATGGAGATGCGTGTGTCCAAGAATGCAACTGATTCTGGGGAGTAGTCCATGGTGAGTCTGATGGACAGTTCCACCTTTCAGTGAGACCCTGACTGATCTGTAACCGAGCCCCATATACCTGCCTTTGTTCCAGATCCTTTAATACCATTGGTTAACAAAAATCTACCAAGTTTACTCTTTGCGCTCCTCCCTGACTCCGAGAAGATCTGCCACTGATATTTAGGCCAGTTCCCCTGGTCCCAGACTCCCCAACCAGGGGAAATAGTTTCTCTCTATCTATTCCTTAATATTTTGAAAAGTTTGATCAAATCAGCCTTTAACCATTACAGGAAGAGAAGCACAGGATCTAAAAAGTGAAGTTTATTTATTGGTCACGAGTAAGGCTTACATGAACACTGCAGTGAAGTTACTGTGAAATTCCCCTAGTAGCGCCTGTTTGGGTCAATGCACCCTAACCAGCACATCTTTCAGACTGTGGGAGGAAACTGGAGCACCCCGAGGAAACCCACACTGACACGGGAAGAATGTGCAGACTCCACACAGACAGTGACCCAAGCCAGGAATCGAACCCGGGTCCCTGGTGCTATGAGGCAGCAGTGCTAACCACTGTGATGTCTAGCATTTTTAATGATCAGCTCAAGCAGAGTCAATTCTTTGACTCCAAATAAGTGCTTGAAATAGGGGCACATTCCCTAAACCCGGTCAGCTTAATCCAAGGTCCAATACAGCTGAGGCTGGAAATGTGAAATCAAAACTGGAAATGCTAAGCAGCTTTTATAAAACCTTCCTCAAGAGGGAGTACTCGTTGGACTGAAACACCAGCTTATTCTCCCCCTCCCCCTCCCCGCTCGGTCTCTCCTCTCCCCTCGCCTCGCCCAGCCCAGCCCTCTCTCCCCTTGCCCTCCCCCTACAGATGCTGCCTGACCTGATGAGTGCTTCCAGCACTTTCTCTCTTTTTTTCATTCCAGTAAAGTTAGGGTCCATGTGGGAATATGCTGATCCATCAGCTGTGCTCAGTGGGATCTCTCTTGCCTCTGTATCTGAAGATTGTGGGTTCAGGATCCCATTCCAGATTCTTCAGTGTGTAGCCCAGGCTGACATTTCCAGTGCCTTACTGAAGGGTGCGTTACCATGCCTGAGGTTTTACCTTTCATATGAGGCAAACTGAGGTCCCCCCTGCCCCTCTCGGGCTCTTGTGAAAGTTTGCATTTTGAAGAGCAGGGTCTCCTTGACGTTCTGGCCATCCTTCATCCAACATCACGGTCATTATCACATTGCTGATTGTGGGAGTTTCAACTCTTCAAACATGTGAGAAAGGAACATTTTTTTTCTAACTGCAGTTATTGTCACATAGAATCCCTACAGTGCAGAAGGGGGCCATTCGGCCCATCGAGTCTGCACTGGCCACAATCCCACCAAGGCCCTATCCCCATAACTCCATGTGCTTACTCTAGCTCATCCTGACAGTAGGGGGCAATTTATTTGCTGAACAGTGGGAAGTGTCTCTGTCGTGTAAAGAAAAATATAACATCCCACCTCTGCGCTGCACTGTGCGCAAATTGAGTGCCACATTTTCTTTGTGGCTACAATTTAAACAGTACATCCGCCAATGTTTTGAAGCGCTCTGCACCCGAGGTAGTGAGAGCCGCTGTGTTTTCTCTTATACGACTGAGCTATTTCCTGGTGTTCGGTGTTGGATCTGCAGCTGGAACGCTGGGATGTGTTTGGAGAGTAAAGCATTGTGAGGAACTCGCAGCATAATTCTTGCCAATTTCCCAAAAAAAAAGCAATGCTGTAATTTTGAGGAGGGGGGGGGTGTGGTGGGTGATTTGTTGGCAGTGAAGGCTGACAGATGGGGATGAAAGATTTCTCGCTCTGGCAGCTGCTCGAGAAGCCTTTCATCCCATCTGTTTGGGGCTGCGTTTTGCTGCCGTGCTGACCGACCCCTGGTACCTTTCTAGTGAAATGATTCTCTGCATTCTCCGCACGGTCCCTCGGGGACTGCAACACTAAGGCACAGTCCTGAGTGGGAAACTGAAAAGGGGATTATCGAATGCCAGAGATTAAAGACCTTTCTGTTGTATCCATGGCAACCAGTTATCAGATGAGAAACTCATTGATAGTACATAAACTTCAGTCATTAAACATTCCATTCAGTTGCCTTCCGACTAATTATTTCCTTTTTCTCTCCAGGCTGTTTGACATCATCCCAGGCTGTTGGGATTGGCCAGAATAGTAATGAAGCTCATTTACTGGCAGAATATGGAAAGTGAGACCTCGTTACCTGTCACATCTTCCAGGTCAATCTCCTTTACCCCCGGCTCCTCCAACATCGCTATTCCAAGAGGACGTTGAATACGTGCCGGGGTCTAGCCTGGGCAGCCTTGACAAGTGCCCGTTACTCCCTGGGGCTTGTTGCCGGAGACTGTGCCAGGCCCTCAACTGCATCGGCCTTTTTTGAATATCTGTATGTAGCGTCCGGACTGATTTTCCCGCCTCCATCTCGGGGGCCGATTGTGGCTGAATTGATCTTCACTTCAGCTGGGAGTCAAACCTAGGAACTTGTACAACTCAGCTCAAATGACCGTCGGAATCTTTTATGTACCACAAAGCTGGATTTTCCACCAGACGCTTGAACACTTGTACTTGACTGGGCTTTAGTCAGTATTCCACACAAAACTGAGAGAGAACAGGTCACACAGATACTAAATCTCAACCTCAACCCAATGCTGGTAAATCCCAAGGATGTTGGAGTCCCAGTATAGATTGCAGAAATGATTTGTGCCCTCTTGATGAATTGGCTTCTTCCCACTCTGTCTCCAGTTACCAACTCCATCCCTCTCATGGCAACAGTCTCAGACTAAACCA
The DNA here is from genome assembly GCF_965287045.1 of Carcharhinus amblyrhynchos. Lineage (NCBI taxonomy): Eukaryota > Metazoa > Chordata > Chondrichthyes > Carcharhiniformes > Carcharhinidae > Carcharhinus > Carcharhinus amblyrhynchos. The sequence continues at coordinate 7,774,789 of NC_137336.1, read as the reverse complement.
GACTCTTTCTTTGAATCTGGAGATGATTTTCTAACCACAAATTTATGCCACCACAAAGCAGTCTATTTTAACCTCCACAACATTGCCCGATTTCACCTCTGCCTCAGTTCATCTGCTGCTGAAACCCTCAATCCTTCCTTTGTAGCCTCTACACTTGACTGTCCTAATGCACTCTGGCAGCTGTCCCACATTTTGCTCTCTGTCATCCAAAACTCCACTGTGTGAGTCTTAACCCACATCAAATAAAGTAAAAATTAAAGTTAGTTAGTCACAAGTCGGCTTACGTTAACACTGCAATTAAGTTATTGTAAAATTCCCCTAGCCCTATTCCCCTCTCTCTCATCCTGTGTTAGCTGACCCACATTGATCAAGCTAAATTGTGATTTTAAAATTCTCGTCCTTGTTTTCAAATCCCTCCATGGCCTCACTTCTCCCTATCTCATCAAATCCCAACAGTGCCAGACACAGGCCATTCAGCACATCGAGCCTGCACTGACAACAATCACACCCTGGCCCTATACCTGTAACTCCATGTATTTACCCTGCTAGTCCTCCGACACAAAGGGGCAATTTAGCACGGGCAATCGACCTAACCCGGAGGGAGGAAACCAGAGCACCCAGAGGAAACCTACGCAGACCTGGGGAGAACATGCAAATTCCACACAGACAGTGACCCAAAGGCCAGAATTGAATCGGGGCCCCTGGTGCTGTGAGGCAGCAGTGCTAACCACTGTGCACCGAGATGCTATAGTTGTTTCTAGATCTCCAATACCTAGGCTGATGTAATTCTGGCTTTATGAATCTGCCCACCATGGATGGGTATCCTTAGTTGCATTGACCCTACCTGCTCAATTCCCATACACACCTCTTCATTTAACTTCTCTCCTTTAAGACACCCTTAAAACCTACCTCTTCAACCAAGCTTCTAATCGAGATGTGTCTTGTATTGTAAAGCTCCTGTGAAGCACGTTGAAATCTTTTATCATGTAAATATAAATTGTTCTAATAGTTGTTTACAAAGTAAATACTATTTTGTATGAATTTGTCTATTGAAGTTTTACAATATTAAAACAATGAATACCAAACTCAATTGTACCCAACCAAGTCTCTGAGGGGCAAGCTGGATTTGAAAACAACAGTGCCTGTGTCCACTTATGGGCAGGAATCTGAGTTGGGGAACTTGGGGATTCCTTGTCACAAAGTGGTTTTCTTGGTATCTGTCCTGCTGACTCTCAAGATGTGGCAGATCCCTTGCTGTGTGTGCATGTCCCAGACCAGCTGTGAAAGCCATAACTCAGTCCACCATAGTTCCAGTGACCAGGTGAGAGAGAATTAATGCATGATGTGTGGAAATCATCAGTTACCTCATTTACTGACCTTAATACTGGATCATTCCACTTCCATATGCAGCAATACCAAATAATAAGAACATAAGAAATAGGAGCAGGAGTAGGCCATCTAGCCCTTCGAGCCTGCCCCGCCATTCAGTAAGATCATGGCTGATCTGTCGTGGCTCAGTTCCACATTCCCGCCCTCTTCCCCATAACCCTTAATCCCCTCGCTTATCAAAAACCCATCAACCCGCGTCTTAAAAATATTTAGCGAGGCAGCCTCCACCACCTCAACGGGCAGAGAATTCCAGAGATTCACCACCCCTTCAGTGAAGAAGTTCCTCCTCAACTCTGTTCTAAACCGCCCCCCTCTTTATCTTGAGGCTGTGCCCCCTAGTCCTACTGTCCTTTCTGAGCGGGAAGAGTCTCTCCACCTCTATCCTATCCATCCCATTCATCATCTTATACGTCTCAATGAGATCTCCCCTCATTCTTCTAAACTCTAACGAGTACAAGCCTAGTTTATTCAGCCTCTCCTCATAGCTCAACCCCCTCAACTCCGGTATCAGCCTAGTAAACCTCCTCTGCACTCCCTCCAAGGCCAAAATATCGTTGCGAAATAACGGCGACCAAAATCCTGTTTAGGAAATTCCTTATTTAACAGTGACTCCCGCTGCTGACTAGAAAGGCTTCCAGAACAGTTGTACTTGTGTTCTTGATCTGCACTGTGGCTATCAGTGGATATGCAACTGACCCTGATCCTGTCAGTGGGTGCCAAAAGCATCAATGAAGTTTACAAACCTCCAAAGTCTCAGTATTAAAATTTAAGAGACTTGTACTTCCCAGGCGGGAAGACATTTTAAAACGTTTAGGGCAGTGTTGACCAGAAACAGGATTTCAAAGCCAATCAATGCGGAATCTGATATTTAGAAACATAACAATTTAATCTGCCTAAATTATGAGTTCAGCTTTAAGAAGAATCACTTATGGAGTCATGATGTTGAATGCCGGTGTTGGACTGGGATGGGCACAGTAAGCAGTCTCTCAACACCAGGTTAAAGTCCAACAGATTTATTTGGTGTCACGAGCTTTCAGAGCACTGCTCCTTTCTCAGGTGAGTGGAGAGTTGGGTTCACAAACACGGCATATATAGACAAAGACTCGATTGCAAGAACTTCCGCACACGAGGACAGCCTCAACCGGGATCTTAGGTTCATGCCACACTACATGTAACCCACACCATTTGGTCTGGGCTTGCAAAATCCTAGTAATTGTCCTGGTTTGAGACAATTCACATCTCTTTAACTTGTGATTATCCCTCTCTCCACTCGCATTGTCTGTACCTGGAAAGACTTGATTATCTGTAAAGATTCACATTCCAACCATTATCTTGCAATTGGGTCTGTGTCTATATGTGCCGTGTTTGTGAACCCCATTCACCTGATGAAGGAGCTCGTGATACTGAATAAGCCTGTTGGACTTTAACCTGGTGTTGTGAGACTTCTTATTGTGCTTACTTATGGAGCTATCATCAAAGTTGGAAAGGCTTTATGCAGGGAACTTGGCAGGACAGCTTGGTAGATAATGGGTGGCACAGTGGTTAGCACTGCTGCCTCACAGTGACAGAGTCCCAGGTTCAGTTCTGGCCTTGGGTGACTGTGCATCAAATTCCAAGCACTCCCACATCTGGTGTAGCACAGAGTAAAGCTTTTCTCTATGCTTTAACAATATGCTGCACATTCAGAAATGGTCCCCACTGCAACACTTGAGACACAGTCCATTTCCTACTCGAATGATTCTACATATTCTAGAGATAGCTTGAACATCAACAGAGTACTTTTTCAGACTCTTGCTTGATGATGATGATGGCAACAAAATTGATATTTATATATTCTGTTAATGTGGAGCTGCACAGGGAACCGAAGACTTCCTCCCCAACCCACAAATTGAATGGTTAAAATGCCAAAAGCCAGCGAGAAAGATCTGAGTGTGATTTTAGTAGATTGCAATAACATTTCAGTATCCCTTGTTCCATGAAATAATCATCAAATGAATGAGTGTCATTCAGAGATATATCATGGCAGTTTCTTTATTTAATAAAGTAAATGTTTGCAATTCTTTTTTATTACAGGCGCCAAGATGTTTGGAGATGGGAAAGTTCTTGAATCTGTCAATATCCTTTCCCTTTCGGCTAATTTTGGACATCTGAATATTGAATGTCGGGCCTTTTGTCGTTCAAACAATGGCCATCGTTGTGCTTTGACGAGAAGTTACCGTTAATGCCCTGATTTTCACAGAATAAAATGTCCAATGGCATTTTCATGTTGATGTAATGGATATTGAACAAAAGATCGGAGAGAAATAAAGATTGTGCACTTATGTAGTAATTTTGACGTCCCAAATTTGGATGTCCCAAATCATTTTACACCCAATGCATCATTCTTGAAGTGCAGTCGCTGTTGTAGTTTAGGGAAGCCTAATGGCTAATATGTGCACAGTGAGATTCTATAACGTTGAGTTAATGCTTTGTGTTGTTTGATGGGTATTGTCCAACAGCCTGGAGGGAATGTCTGCTTTTCTTTGGAATAAGTGTCCTGGGATTGTGCTCACTAGAGGGCAGATGGTGCCATGTTTTAGTGTCCCATCTGAAAGGTGGCACTGTTGACCATCCAGCACCAAGCTGAGGGAGTACTGCAATGTCAGCCTGGGTTAGAACATAGAACATAGAACACTACAGCACAAACAGGCCCTTCGGCCCACAAGTTGCGCCGATCACATCACCTACCAACCTACAGACCTATCTATAACCCTCAATCTCATTAAACCCCATATACTCATCCAGAAGTCTTTTAAAAGACCCCAGCGAGTTCGCCTCCACCACCACTGACGGCAGCCGATTCCATTCACTCACCACCCTCTGAGTGAAAAACTTACCCCTAACATCACTTCTGAACCTCCCTCCCCGCACCTTAAATCTGTGTCCTCTCGTAGCGACCATTTCAAACCGGGGAAATAGCCTCTGAGAGTCCACCCTATCTATTCCTCTCAACATTTTGTAAACTTCTATCAGGTCGCCTCTCAACCTTCGTCTCTCCAGGGAAAAGAGTCCCAGCTCCCTCAACCTAACTTCATAAGGCATGCCTCCCAGTCCAGGCAACATCCTTGTAAATCTCCTCTGCACCCTTTCAATAGCTTCTACATCTTTCCTATAGTGAGGCGACCAGAACTGCGCACAATACTCCAAATGAGGCCTGACAAGGGTCTTATAAAGTTCCAGCATTACCTCCCGACTCCTAAACTCAATCCCTCGATTAATGAAGGCCAGTACACCATACGCCTTCTTGACCACCTCCTCCACCTGCGAGGCCGATTTAAGAGTCCTGTGGACCCGGACCCCAAGATCCTTCTGCTCCTCAACACTACTCAGACTTCTGCCCTTGATAGTGTACTCGTTCATCCCGTTGGTTCTGCCAAAATGGACGACTACACATTTATCCGCGTTGAAGTCCATCTGCCACTTCTCTGCCCAGTCCTGCATCCTATCTATGTCCTGCTGCAACTTTTGCCATCCTTCCAGACCATCCACAACACCACCGACCTTCGTGTCATCAGCGAACTTACTTACCCATCCCTCCACTTCCTCATCCAGGTCATTTATGAAAATGACAAACAACAAGGGTCCCAGAACAGATCCTTGAGGCACTCCGCTGGTTCGGTTTTCTGGAGCCTGTGACCCAAGCAGCTGAAGGCTAAGGCAGCAAGTGAGGAAACTTAGGGATTATGAGAGGCGTGGACAGAGTGGAGAGTCAGAAGCTTTTTTTCCCAGAGTGGAAGAGTCAGTTACTAGGGGGCATAGCTTTAAAGTGCGAGGGACAAGGTTTAAAGGATATGTATGAGGCAGATTTTTTACACAGAGTAGCGGGTGCCTGGAACTCATTGCTGGGAGAGGTAGTGGAAGCAAATATGGTAGTGACTTTTAAGGGGTGTCTTGATAAATACATGAATAGGATGGGAATAGAGGGATATGGTCCCTGGAAGGGTAGGGGGGGTTTTAGTTCAGTCAGGCAGCATGGTCGATGTAGGCTTGGAGGGCAAAGGGCCTGTTCCTGTGCAGTAATTTTCTTTGTTCATTGACTCCCCATCAAGTCAAAGTTGAAGGAGTGCCAAGATCTGAGGGCTATAGGGCTGGAGGAGGTTACAAAGGGGCGAGGCTACGATGGGATTAGGAAACAATGATGATTTTTCTTATTTAATAAGAGTTTTTGCCAGACCAGGAATCAATACAGCACAGGGATAATGAGCGATTGGGACGTGGTGCAAGTTAGGATTCAGGCAGCAGAGTTCTAGATGAGTTTGAGTTTATGCTGGTTGGAAGATGGGGCCCCAACTAGAGGAGACAGATTCTGTGCAGCAGGTCAGGCAAGATCCTGTAATGATTTTGAGGTTAAGTATTTCTGAAGCTGCTATCCTGAGGGCAGGAAGCTAATGGAGTTTGGTAGAGAAAATAAGCAGCAGTGTTCTGAATGAAGTTACAATTTGTGTAAGATGCAGTCGCAAGGGGGATCGATCTTGAGAATAACCCAGCTCTGAAGTCGTGGTGGGTGTTTAAAAGTCGTGATTGAGATTTCACCTATTGCTGCTACAGGGAATGGGGTGATATTCTCCATAGCAGTTTCATAGCGAGAGGATTTGAGGATAGGGATGTTTTGCTGCGATCAGATAGGGCATTGATTCGCCACACCTGGAGTGTTGCATGCAGTTTTGGTGTCCTTATCCGAGGAAGGGTGTCCTTGCTATAGGTGATGTATAGGTCAGCACAGTAAATAGTGTCTCAACATTAGGTTGAAGTCCAACAGGTTTATTTGGTAGCACAAGGTTTTGGAGCATTACTCCTTTAAGTAAGTGAAGAGTTGTGTTCACAAACAGGGCATAAAAAGACACAGACTCAATTTATAAGATAATGGTTGGAATCTTATAAATTGAGTCTGTGTCTTTGTGTGCCCTGTTTGTGAACACAACTCTTCACTCACCTAAAGAAGGAGCAATGCTCCAAAAGCTTGTGCTACCAAATAAACCTTTGGACTTTAATCTGATGTTGTGAGACTTCTTATCATGTTTACTCAAGTCGAACACCGGTATCTCCATGTTATAGGTCAGATCAAAACTCCGAAATGTTTTATGGAGGCTGTCTGAATCATACGTTTTGCTTGAATTTGGCTAGGATAAGTCATGATATATTTCACCTCGAGTATGATTCAAATGACCCACTAGGGAGCTTTTATCAAAGTTTATTTCAGAATATAGTTAACATATATAGTAAGAATATCAGCAAAAACTTCTATTACAAACAACCACAATAATGTATAACCCTTAATGAATATAGGAGCTATCCTAATCAAACTAATTCCATAAACAGATTTAATACAGCATTGACTAATGCTCACGTGATACTGGAATTGAGTCCTTTCGATGAAGTCTGCAGTTCTCTGGATAGACTCAGAACAGCTTGACATCAGAACAGCTTCTCAAAACACCAGGCACTCTAGGCAAGCTCCCAACAGCAGATTCCCCTGTTCATAAAGGCAAGGCCTTCCTTTCTGATCACCAACAAAATTTCCAAAACTGGGGAGAGACTTATTTTCAACTTGATGCCCCCTTCAAAAACTCAAAACTACCACTCCAAACTGAAAATAAGAAACTACTACTACCTGACCCGCTAATCAGTTTTTCCTGTAACAATGGGGAGTCATAAAGTATGTAAAAATAACCTATTTAATCAGCAATAAAAGGACATCTCCAGTCAAACTGGTGCCATAATGACATCAGCTAAAGTTATGAGCTGAGAAACAATGATCTTAAAACATCTCCTAAAGGTACACCAATGCCATAATGGACTGCAGTAAAGGTGTACTAGGCTGATTCCTGGGATGGCAGGTCTGTCCTATGAGGATAGACTAAGTCAGTTAGGATTATATTCACTGGAGTTTACAAGAGTGAGAAGGGATCTCATAGAAACTTATAAAATTTTAACAGGTTAGACAGAGTGGAGGATTCAGGAAGAATGTTCCTGATGGTGGGGGTCATAGTTTGAGAATAAGGGGTAAACTTTTTAGGACTCAGGTGAGGAGAAATTTCTTCACCCAGAGAGTGTGTGGAATTCACTACCACAGTAGTTGAGGGCAAAACATAGTGTGATTTCAAGAAATAATTAGATATAGCTCTTAGGGTTAAAGGGATCTAGAGAGATTGGGGTGGGTGGGGAAATCAGGCTATTGAATCTGATTGAAATGAATGGTGAAGCAGACTCAAAGGGCTGAATGGCCTACTTTTTTCTGTGTTTCCTCAGTTTCCACCAAGCAAGACTAGTGGGCCTGCATTACTAACCTTCAGAAACACAAGTAGGCAAAGAAGCTTCATCTAAGGCTTTTGGGTGTACACAGTTGTATTAAAAATATAGTATTAAATAGAGGTGATAGCTCTCAAAACAAGAACTGTGCAGTGTAAGAGTTAGGCCCCTGAGACATCTTCACCACTGGAATTACTTCCGAGAGTGTTTAGTATTTCAGTTTTTAGATATGAAAGAAGTTAAACTAACTTTCAATCCACTCCAGGCAACTGGGATAAAGATCTCTGAAACCCATTAAAGAAACTAAGTGGAATGAGGTTGAGAAATCCCAATGCAACTCACAACACAAATTGGCTTTAAATCTGACACCAGTAATGGGAAACTGCAGCAATGAAAGCAATCATGGTATATATAGTCAGGCCAGTGGGGACAAGTTGAATATTTTATCCAGCTTCAGTTTGCTTATGAGCATGATGTTAAAGTCGGTAGCAGTTGGAAAACGACCATAGAAACTGACACAGCGCACAGGACTCGAATGCATTTTAATTTAGATTTATTTTACAGTTGCATATCTCTCCACTGGGAAACCAGGCAAGACGGTGGAAGAGAAACATTCCCATGCTATTATTTTTTATTAAGCTTTTTCCTTCACAGTTGAATTGCTCCACAGTTCACGGTTTGGTAATCAGAGACTCAAGTGCCTTTGCCACCTGCTCGGAGTCTAAATTATCCAACGGTACATTTCTCTCTCTTCCGAACTCTGGAACAGGAAGGAAATAAAGAAAAACAAGCATCGTGAGCAGCTCAATGCTGTTATCTCATTTATTGCAGAGCTTGGTGTTTAGTCAAGCAGTTTCACTGAAGTGTCACGCTTGGAAGAAATAGCAATTTACCTGCATTTTCCCTCTGTTTATAGTGTGGAAATGGGGGGAGGGGGGTAATGGAATAGGAACTTGTGTTTTGACAGCATCTTTTATGATCTCATGATGTCCCAAAGCATTTTACAGCCAATGACACAGTTTCAAACAGCATTCTCGCTTCAAATATAGGAAGCGCATGACAACTTATGTACAAATATCACACAAGCTGGTGGCATAGTGGTTAGCACTGTTGCCTCACAGTGCCACAGACCCAGGTTCGATTCCCAGCTTGGGTTACTGTCGGTGTGGAGTTTGCACGTTCTCCTGCTGTTTGCGTGGGTTCCCTTCCACAGTCCAAAGGTGTGCCGGTTAGGTGGATTGGCCATGCTAAATTGCCCCTTAGTGTCAGGGGGACTAGCTAAGATAGATACATGAGGTTATGGAGGTAGGTCCTGGGTGGGATTGTGGTTGGTGCAGACCTGATGGGCTGGATCGCCTCCTTCTGCACTGTATGGAGATATGGAGCAGATTATCCAGTTTAGTGATGTTGATTGAGGGACAAATACGACAGAGAACTCCCCAGATCTGCAAAACATATTGGTTGAGGGATCTTTAATGTCAGTCTGAGAAGGTAGGTTTAATACTAAAGGATGTCAACTGAGAGTGCAGTACTCTACTTCAAACCAACTGCATGGTAAAGCAAATATAATTCAAAATAAATATTTTCCTGTTCTTTAATTGTGTTTTCCAATTTATTTTTCCCCTTCTACACTGTACAGTTCCACCCGAACTTTCTGTAGCATGTAGACTGGATCCTTAGATGGTTATTTACTTAGAAGGAAACCTGCCCCCAACATCTGGATAAAAATTTATTTACAACTTTACTGATAGATTGTAGCTGAAATCTGTATGAAACAAGACATTTCCCCATCTGTTAGAAGAAATATTCTAAACTGAATGATAAGCCAAATGAGTAATAAGTCATAACTTGCATTTATATAACCCCTAAGGTAGTTAAGGGAATCTTGATGAAACATGACAGAGATGCACAGGGAGCTGTTAGGATAGAATAACCAAATACCCAAAAGCTTGGTCAAAAAGAAAGGTTTTAAAACATGTCTTAAAAGGAAGAGAAGGGCTTTAGGGGGGGAATTCCAGTGCTTAGCCACATAAAATCACAGCCAGAGTGGAGTTATTGAGATCAGGGAGCTGCAGGAAATCTGAATTGAAGGAGTGCAGAGAACTTGAAAGGTTGGAGGAGTTTACAGGGATGGAGAGGAGCGAGGTCACGAAGGGACAAGAACGAGCATTTGCAAATCAAGGTGTTTGTGGACTGGGAGCCAGTGTGGGTCAACAAGGATAGGTGGTGGTGGTGATGAAACTTGTTAGTAATTTGACAACCGAATATTAGGATGAGGGTGATGACTGCTGGGGAGTGGAACACTTTGGGTAACCGCAAGTTGTGCAGATACGCTATGGTTAGGGATAGAGGTAACCTTCACATCACTTCCACCAAATTCTTAACTCCCACCTCAAAAGTGCCTATCTTATTAATTGTTTTATTTCCCATTTCAGCCATCCTGTGGTGTCAGGGATAAATCCCTGATAAATATGAGACAGATCTGGATCCCATCCAGTTGGATCAGACCACCCAAATACATTACAATTGGACGACCCAGCCAGCAGAGTAGAGTTATACAAGCTGACAGCACAGCAGACAACCAGGATCTATCTAACTAATCACACTCTCCCCTCAGTCAGGGCTGGATTGAAACTCTGGAAGCAAAATAAATAGTCTAAAGCCACATCAATCCATTTGCCCGATTTAAGGTACTTTTTTGTATGGGATCTGTAGTTCAGAATTCCTTACCATATCGAGCCCAGGCTTTAGACTGTACACCGGCACACTCCCGGATGAGAATAGGAAATTCTGGATTCGCCTTCTTCAGTGCCACATAGTTCTGCTCAATGAATTCCCTGATTGAACCAAAGACACCAACAGTCACTCTACAGGATCACTGAATGATATACTAGTTCTTTTGAGATATTAGTTTCACACCTAGCTCTTTCCCTCAAAGCCCTGAATGTTTTCATCCTGCAAGTATTTGAGTCTTATTCCACTACCCAATCAGACACTGCATCCCAGATTATAACTTGCTGCATAATATTTTCATTTTCATGTTGTTTCTGGTTTTTTTACTAATTATCTGAAATCTGTGTTGAATATTCCTTTAACTTGTTTTTGTGATGGTTTAAAACACCCAAAACTAACACTATGCTCGAAGAGACAGTGTTATCCCCTGTGATTGCATAATAAAAAGTTTCACGACCAGGTTAAAGTCCAACAGGTTTATTTGGTATCACGAACTTTCGGAGCGCTGCTGCTTCCTCAGGTGACTGGAGAGTTGGGTTCACAAACACTGCATATGTAGACTGAGATACAATTGCAAGGTAATGATTGGAATGTGAGACTTTACAGGTAATCAAGTCTTTACAGGTACAGACAATGCGAGTGGAGAGAGCGTTAAACACAGGTTAAAGAGGTGTGAATTGTCTCAAGCCAGGACAGTTAATAAGATTTTGCAAGCCCAGGTCAAATGGGGGGATGGGGAGCTTACACAGAGTGACATGAACCCAGATCCCAGTTGAGACCTTCCTCACGCGTGCTGAACTTGGCTATCAGTTTCTGCTCGGCAATTCTGCATTGCGTGTGCTGAAGGCCACCTTAGGAGAACGCTTACCCAAAGGTCTGAGGCTGAATGCTCTTGACTGTTAAAAGTGTTCCCCAACAGGAAGGGATCACTCCTGCCTAGTGATTGTTGTGCAGTGTCTGTTCATCCATTGGCATGGCGTCTGTATGGTCTCACCAATGTACCATGCCTCAGGACATCAGCATATGAGGTAGACAACATCGGCCAAGTCGCAAGGGTACGTACGTGTACCTGGTGAGTAGTGTTCTCACATGTGATGGTGGTATCCATGTAGATGATTCAACACATCTTGCAGAGGTTGCTATGGCAGGGTTGTATGGTGTCATGGTCACTGTTCTCCTGAAGGCTGGGTAGTTTGCTGCAGTCAATGATCTGTTTGAGGTTGTGCGGTTGTGGTGATGGCCTTGACGATATGTTCGTCTTCACCGATGACATGTTGAAGGTTCCGGAGAAGATGTCGTATCTTCTCCGCTTTCTACTTGTAAAGAATTGTTTACCTGTAAAGACTCACATTCCAATCATTATCTTGCAATTGAGTCTCTGTCAATATATGCCGTGTTTGTGAACCCACCTCTCCACTCATCTGAAGAAAGGGCAGCACTCCGAAAGCTCTAAACTGTTGGACTTTAACCCAGTGTTGTGAGGCTTCTCACTGTGCCCATCCCAGTCCAATGCAGGCATCTCCACATCATGTCTGCACAACCTCAAGACATCCCAAAGTGCTTTACAGTTCCTAAAACTTTTGAACTGCATAACTCATAAAACCTCACAGCCAACGTGCACAAAGAAAGACAATAAGATGTAGCAGAGTTAGGCCATTCAGCCCATCGGGTTTGCTCCACCATTCAATGAGATCATGATTGATCTGATACGGTAATCATCGACTCCACTTTCCTGCCTTAGCCCCATAACCGTTATTCCTTTACTGATTAAAAATCAGTCTCTCTCAGCCTTGAACATACTTAACGACCCAGCCTCCACAGCCTTCTGTGGTAGAGAATTACACAGATTCACTGCCCTCAAAAGAAATTCCTCCTCATTTCTGTCTTAACTGGGTGACAGCCTTACTCTGAGATTGTGCCCTGTGGTCCTAAAATCTCCCACAAGGGGAAAACAACCTTTCAGCATCTACCCTGTCAAGCCCCCTGAGAATCTGATATGTCTCAATAAAGTCACCTCTCTTCTAAACTCCAAGGAGGACAGCCCAATTACTTAACTGTTTCTCATGAGAAAATCCCTCCCTGCCTGGGATCAGCCTAGTGAACCTTCTCTGGATTGCCTCCAATGACAGTGTATCTTTCTTCAGATAAGGGAACCAAAACTGTTCACAGCACTCCATGTGTGGTCTAACTAATGCCTTGTACACCTTTAGCAAGATTTCCTTATTTTTATATTCCATTCCCTTTAAAATTAAGGCCAACATCCCATTTACCTTGTCTGGTAGCTTTCTGTTAATTATTTATTTCTCTCATAGCGATGAGCTATCTGACCAGATCAATTATTCTAGGTCATGGTTAAGGAATAAACATTGGCCAGGTCACAGGGTAAAACTCCTTTCCTCTTTGAATTTTGCTATAGGATCTTTTACGTCCCCCCGGAGGAGCAGACAGCACCACAGACTGACCTCTCATCTGAAGGACAGCAACTCAGACACTGCAGGGCTCCCTCAGCATTGCACCAAGCGTTAGCCTAAATTATCTGCTCCAAAGCACAGGCTTGAACCTGCAGCCTGACTCAAGTGCAGCGCACGCTATTAACCGAGCCACTACTAACACTTGCAAATCTGGCAAAGCTAAACTCTGAACAATATTATCCACACATCTCTCATAGCAATTTTAAACTGGCAAGGAATTCATCCTTTCTTCAAATGACAGAACAGCTGACTGCAGCTAATATCGCAATGGTCTGATAAATTGTCACAGGAATTATCAATCCAAAGGTGCTGCAACACAAACATTTTCTCAATCACTTTGGCCATGTGTTGGTTAAGTGCATTATAGCAATCATTTGTCCTCAGGGCCAGTTTCATGTCTTGTTTCTCAGCGTTCACCTCTAGATCTCCCTTCTCAATTCTTCTTTTCAGCCAATTCTCAACACCACATTGTTCAATTCTAGGAAATGCTGCAATTTATGTTCAAATATCTCACAAACAGCAGTGAGATACTGATCAGATTAACTGTTTTAGTAATGTTGATTATTATTGTCACATGTATTCAGATAGAGAGAAAAATATTGTTTCTTGCGCACTTTCAGACAAAGCATCATAGAGTACATAAGGGAGGAGGGAAGGATAGGGTGCAGAATATAGTGTTGCAGTTACAGATAGAGTGAAGAGAAAGATTAGCTTCATATACAATAGGACCATTTAAAAGTCTGATGGCAGTAAGGAAGGAACTGTTCTTGAGTCGGCTGGTATGCGTTTTCAGATTTTTGTATCTTTTTCCTGACTGAAGAAGATGGGTGAGAGTATGTCTGGGGTCCTTGGTTATTGCTGCCTGGTTTTCAGAGGCAGCGGGAAGTGTAGACAGAGTCAATGAATGGGAGGCTGGTTTGCATGATGGTCTACGTTCATAAGTGTTTGTAATTTCTTATGGTCTTGGTTAGAGCATGAGCCATGCCATCCAAAAAGGATGCTTCTGATGGTGCATCTGCAAAACTTGGTGAGAGTCGTAGCGGTCTTGCCAAATTTCCTGAACCTTATGTGAAAGTAGAGGCGTTGGTGGGTTTCTTAACTATAATGTCAGTGTGGCAGGACCAAGACAGGTTGTTGGTGATCTGGACACTCAGAAAACTGCAGTTCTCGACCATTTCCACTTCATCCCCTTTGATGTAGACAGGAGCACTATGTCAACTTCAGGAAGCAACTAATTCCTTCATTAATAGACATTGAGGGAGAGATTACTACCATAGTAAGGGGCTGAGGACACAGCCTTGTGGGGCACCCATGCTGCAGATTATCATGGAGAAGGTGTTGTTGCCTATCCTTACTGATTGCAATCTGTGGGTGCGGAAGTCTAGGATCCAGTCACAAAGGGAGGAGCCGAGGCTCAGGCCATGGAGTTTGGAGATGAGTTTTGTAAGAATAATGGTGTTGAAGGTTGAACTGTAGTCAACGAAAAGGAGTCTGACATAAGTCCTTGTTGTCCAGGTATTCCAGGATTGAATGTAGGGCCAGGGAGATGGCATCTGCTGGGGACCTATTGTGAAAATAGGCAAGCTGTAGTGCATCCAGGCAACCTGGGGGACCGGAGTTGAAATGCTTCATGATTAAGCTTTCGAAGAACTTCATGGTGATGGATGTCAGAGCCACTGGGCGATAGTTATTAAGGCACACTGCCTGGCTTTTCTTTGGTACAGGGATGATGGTTGTCTTCTTGAAGCAGATTGGTGTAAGGAGAAGTTAAAAATGTGTGCGAATATCCTCACAATCTAGTTCACGAAGGATCTACATTCTCATCCAGGCTAATTGCTTTACCTGGGTTAACTTTCAAGAAGGTCAATCTGAAAGCTGCAAATGGTGACCTCAGATACTGGCTCAACTGAGGTTGACAAGGAGGATGACATCCTCTCACTGACCTCTTGCTCAAAGCAAGCATAGAATGCGTTGAGCTCATCAGAGAGGGGTGCATTGTTGCTGGCGATTTTACTCATCTTTACCATGTAGCCTGTAAGGTGCTTGTTGAGGGATATATGTTGACACCAGAACACCAGAGAGAGCTCTCCAGATCTTTTACGAAATAACGGGCGAGGGATCTTTTACATCCAGATCAAAGGGCAGATGGAGCCTCAGTGTATTGTCTCATTCAAAAGCTAGCAACTCTGACATTACAGTACTGAGTAATACTCAACTAACTTCATGCTAGAACAAACATAATTCATAGTAAACATCTCCCTGCTCTTTGCTTGTGTTTTCCTATTTATTTTTTCCCTACCACACTGGATATTTAGACCAGGATGTTCCTTTAGTATTTAGGTTGGGTCTTTGATGGTATTTAGTCAAATGAAGGAAACCTGCCCCCCATCGTCAGACCAAAAACGTATTACACCTTCAATCACATGGAGGAAAAATCAGCCAAAGAGCCACAATTTCCCAAGAAGAAAGTGCAGCAACATGACAAGGAAATAGGAAGGTTATTGAATCAATAAGAGACCTTGAGACGCAGCAGGTAGCACCATGCCTTGGAGAAACAACCTATAAAATCCTTTCAACACTCATCCCCCAATGCTCCCTCAGCATGACCCTCTGACAGTGTCGCACTCCCTCAGCGCTGACCCTCTGACAGTGCGGCACTCCCTCAGCGCTGACCCTCTGACAGTGCGGCACTCCCTCAGCGCTGACCCTCTGACAGTGCGGCACTCCCTCAGCGCTGACCCTCTGACAGTGCGGCACTCCCTCAGCGCTGACCCTCTGACAGTGCGGCACTCCCTCAGCGCTGACCCTCTGACAGTGCGGCACTCCCTCAGCGCTGACCCTCTGACAGTGCGGCACTCCCTCAGCGCTGACCCTCTGACAGTGCGGCACTCCCTCAGCGCTGACCCTCTGACAGTGCGGCACTCCCTCAGCGCTGACCCCCTGACAGTGCGGCACTCCCTCAGCGCTGACCCCCTGACAGTGCGGCACTCCCTCAGCGCTGACCCCCTGACAGTGCGGCACTCCCTCAGCGCTGACCCCCTGACAGTGCGGCACTCCCTCAGCGCTGACCCCCTGACAGTGCGGCACTCCCTCAGCGCTGACCCCCTGACAGTGCGGCACTCCCTCAGCGCTGACCCCCTGACAGTGCGGCACTCCCTCAGCGCTGACCCCCTGACAGTGCGGCACTCCCTCAGCGCTGACCCTCTGACAGTGCGGCACTCCCTCAGCGCTGACCCTCTGACAGTGCGGCACTCCCTCAGCGCTGACCCTCTGACAGTGCGGCACTCCCTCAGCGCTGACCCTCTGACAGTGCGGCACTCCCTCAGCGCTGACCCTCTGACAGTGCGGCACTCCCTCAGCGCTGACCCTCTGACAGTGCGGCACTCCCTCAGCGCTGACATAGAACATAGAACATAGAACATTACAGCGCAGAACAGGCCCTTCGGCCCACGATGTTGCGCCGACCAGTTACAAAAACAATGACCCACTAGCCTATACCAATCCCTTTTCGTCCATAAACCTATCCAGAGATCTCTTAAACGCCCCCAAACTAGACGCATTTACAACTGCAGCAGGCAGGGCATTCCAATCCCTCACCACCCGCTGGGTAAAGAACCTACCCCTGACATCCGTCCTGTAGCTACCCCCCCTTAATTTAAAGCCATGCCCCCTCGTGCTAGCTTTCTCCATCCGAGGAAAAAGGCTATCACTATCCACCCTATCTAAACCTCTAATCATCTTATATGTTTCAATAAGATCCCCTCTTAGCCGCCTTCTTTCCAACGAAAACAACCCTAAATCCCTCAGTCTCTCCTCATAGGACCTCCCCACCATACCAGGCAACATCCTAGTAAACCTCCTCTGCACCCTCTCCAACGCCTCCACATCCTTCTTGTAATGCGGGGACCAGAACTGCACACAGTACTCCAAGTGCGGCCGCACTAGAGTAGTGTACAGTTGCAACATTACACTGCGACTCCTAAATTCAATCCCCCTACCAATAAACGCCAAGACACCGTACGCCTTCTTGACAACCTTATCTACTTGATTCCCAACTTTCAGGGATCTATGTACACACACACCTAGATCCCTCTGTTCATCCACACTATTCAAAGTCCTCCCGTTAGCCCTATACTCGACACATCTGTTGCTCCTACCAAAGTGAATTACCTCACACTTCTCCGCATTAAATTCCATCCGCCACCTCTCGGCCCAGCTCTGCAACCTATCTAAGTCTCCCTGCAGACTATGACACCCTTCCTCACAATCTACCACACCTCCAACTTTGGTGTCATCAGCAAATTTACTAATCCACCCAACTATACCCTCATCCAGATCATTAATAAAAATTACAAACAACAGTGGCCCCAAAACAGATCCCTGAGGCACACCACTCGTAACTGCACTCCATGATGAATATTTACCATCCACCACCACCCTCTGTCTCCTATCTGATAGCCAATTCCTGATCCAACTTCCTAGATTACCCACAATCCCATACATCTGCATTTTCTGCAGAAGCCTACCATGGTGAACCTTATCGAACGCCTTACTAAAATCCATGTATACCACGTCAACTGCCTTGCCCCCATCCACCTCTTTGGTCACCTTCTCAAAAAACTCAATAAGGTTAGTAAGGCACGACCTACCTGCTACAAAACCATGCTGACTATTTCTAATCAATTCATTACACTCCAAATAACTATAAATCCTATCCCTAATAATTTTTTCTAAAACCTTGACCCTCTGACAGTGCGGCACTCCCTCAGCGCTGACCCTCTGACAGTGCAGCACTCCCTTAACGTTGTCAGCCTGGAATCGTTGCGCTTATTTCTTTAGACGGGGCTGTTCATTCTCCCGGAGCTGGAGCCGGCTGCTCTGCTCCTCACTGGGACTCCATCACCCTCCCGGTGCCCTTCACAGACACAGCCTCCTCCCTGCCCGGACCCCAGGAGCTGCATCCTTCCCGCGGAGGCCCCGCTGCCACTGACCTGGTGCCCTGGCTGGCACGCGAGCTCTGGCACAGGTGGATACGGAGTTCCCGTAGGTTCTTACTGAGTTTGGAGCCGATACCTCTGACCACAGCACCAGCCGCCGCCATCTTGCTCCCCTTGGGCTGGTCCCGGCACCTCCACCAATCCGATCCAGCCGCCCGGGTGATTGACAGCAGAACTCAGCCAGTCAGCAGCGGTGAGGTCACCGTCTCAGCCTATGGGCGGCAGGGGCGCGACATGTACCGTGATTGACGGTGCAGATAACCAATGGACGTAGAGAATGGGCGGGGCACCAGCACCAATAGCATCAGTTGATGATTGATACCAGCATACACCAATAGAAATGGGGAACCTGACCATGCTTCGCCAATCGTGTGCTGATGGAGGCGGGATGAGTTGCTGCAGATTGTGGGATAGGTACGGAGTTGGGAGGACTCGGTGGGGATTGTGGGATAGGTTCGGAGTTGGGAGGGCTCGCTGGGATGTTTGGATTCGACACGGAGGACTCGCTGGGGATTGTGGGATAGTTACAGAGTTGGGAGGAGTTCTGCAGTTTGTCTTGTTTGGTGATCCTTTTCTCGGGATAGACAAAGTATAATTCTGTTGTGAGTGAGGGGGTCGGCACCGTGTCCAAGATGCCGGAGAGAGACAGTAAGTGACTAGCGGCGCAGGGCTCGGCTTCCCGCTGGGTGTAGCGGTTCGGAAAGCCTGAGGCCTGGGCCTGGGCCTGGGATTTGGACAGTGGCCGCGGTCTCCTCCATTAGGCCCGGGATCAGCGGCTGCTGCCGGCGCCAATTCATCTCCCCTTCCTGCTCAGTATAGAAACCCTCTCCCTACTCTCGGGGAAGATCATCGGCCCCACAGCAGAGGCACAAAATAAATCCAGATTGACAGCCCGACTGAGGGAGTGTGGCACTGCCAGTGGGTCGGTGCTGAGGGAGTGCGGCACTGCCAGTGGGTCGGTGCTGAGGGAGTGCGGCACTGCCAGTGGGTCGGTGCTGAGGGAGTGCGGCACTGCCAGTGGGTCGGTGCTGAGGGAGTGCGGCACTGCCAGTGGGTCGGTGCTGAGGGAGTGCGGCACTGCCAGTGGGTCGGTGCTGAGGGAGTGCGGCACTGCCAGTGGGTCGGTGCTGAGGGAGTGCGGCACTGCCAGTGGGTCGGTGCTGAGGGAGTGCGGCACTGCCAGTGGGTCGGTGCTGAGGGAGTGCGGCACTGCCAGTGGGTCGGTGCTGAGGGAGTGCGGCACTGCCAGTGGGTCGGTGCTGAGGGAGTGCGGCACTGCCAGTGGGTCGGTGCTGAGGGAGTGCGGCACTGCCAGTGGGTCGGTGCTGAGGGAGTGCGGCACTGCCAGTGGGTCGGTGCTGAGGGAGTACTACAGGAAAGCAGTAGAGAATCTGGTGAACTGGTGCAACGACAATAATCTCTCCCTCACTGTCAGTAAGATGAAGAAGCTAACCATCGACTTCAGGAAGCGTAATGCAGGAAATAATGCATTTACATCAACGGGGGTGAAGTGGAGAATGTCAAGAGCTTCAAATTTCAAGGTGTTCAGAAATCCAACAATCTGTCCTGGTCTCTGACCGCTGGTGCTACAGTTAAGAAAGCCCACCAACTCCTCTACTTTCTCAGGAGACGAAGTAAATTTGGCATGTCAGCTACAAAACTTTCCAACCTTTACAGATGCATAATAGGACACATCCTTTCTGCATGTATCACAGCCTGATGTGACTCCTGCTCTAACCAAGACCACAACAAATTACAAAGAGTCGTGAACGAAGCTCAGTCCATCTCTCAAACTAGCCTCCCATCCATTGACTCCATCTACACTTCCCACCGCTTCGGCAAAGCAGCCAGCATAATTAAGAACCCCACGCACCCCAGGCGTACTCTCTTTCACCTTCTTCCGTTGGGAAAAAATACATAAGTCTGATATCGTGTACCATCTAATCAAGAACAACTTCTTCACTGCTGCCATTGGACTTTTGAATGGTCTTCCTGTATATTAAGCTGAACTTTCACTTTGCCCTACCTGTACTTGCATCACTGTATTCTCTCCTCTCCTTTCTTCTCCACTGTGTACTTTATGAATGGTATGCTTGGTCTATACAGTGCGCAAGAAACAATACTTTTCACTGTATCCTATTTCATGTGACAAATAATAAATCAAAACACTGTCAGAGGGTCATACTGATAAAGTGTTGCACTGTCAGAGGGCCAGTACAAAGGGGGCACCTCACTTTTGGAAGTGCTAATTTTCAGATGAAACTTTAAAGTGAGGTACCATCTGCCTTCAAGTGGAGATAACGATCTAAAGAAATTTGATTTTGATTTATTATTGTCACATGTGTTAACATTACAATGAAAAGTATTATTTCTTGTGCATTACACTGACAAAGCATATCATTCATGGAAAAGGAAACGAGAGGGTGCAGAATGTAGTGTTACAGTCATAGCTAGGGTGTAGAGAAAGATCAACTTAATGCAAGCTAAGTCCATTCAAAAGTCTGACAGCAGCAGGGAAGAACCTATTCTTGAGTCAGTTGGTACATGACCTCAGACTTTTGTATCTTTGTCCTGAAGGAAGAAGGTGAAAGAGAGAATGTCTGGGATGTGTAGGGTCCTTAATTATGCTGGCTGCTTTGCCAAGGCAGCGGGAAGTATAGACAAAGTCAATGGATGGGAGACTGGTTGCGTGATGGATTGGGCTACATTCACAACCTTTTGTAGTTCCTTGCAGTCATGGGCAGAGCAGGAGCCGTACCAAGCTGTGATACAAACAGAAAGAATGCTTTCTATGGTGCATCTGTAAAAGTTAGTGAAGTCATGGCTGACATGTCGAACGTATTTAGTCTTCTGAGACAGTAGAGGTGTTGGTGGTTTTTCTTAAATATAGTGTCGGCATGGGGGGACCACGACAGATTATTGGTGATCTGGACACCTAAAAACTTGAAGCTCTTGACCCTTTCTACTTCGTCCCCATCGATGTAGATAGGGGAATGTTCTTTACGCTTCCTGAAGTCGATGACAATCTCCTTCATTTTGTTGACATTGAGGGAGAGATTATTGTTGCCGCACCAGTTCACCAGATTCTCTATCTCATTCTGTACTCTGTCTCATCATTGTTTGAGATGCGACCTACTACAGTGGTGTCATCAGCATACTTGAAAATCGAATTGGAGAGGAATTTGGCCACACAGTCATCAGTGTATAAGGACTATAAGGAGAAGTGAAGCACATCATACAGTTCTGCTGCTGCATTATAGGAAGGATGTGATTGTACCTGACAGAGTACAGATGGCAATTAGGAGGATATTGCCAGGAATGGAGGATTTTATCCATGAAGCAAGATTGGACTGAGTTTGTTTCTCTTGGAAAGTAGAAACTGAAGAGAGATTGAATTGGTTATATAGAATTGAGTGGCCTGAACCAAGTAGATTCCAAAGACCATTTCCCTGAGTTAATAACTAGGGAACATCAATTTAAAATATTGGCAGAGGATTCGAGGGGAATTGAGTAATGTTTTCATCCAGCGCGTGGCAAGAGTTTTGAATTTACTGTCGGGAAAGGGTAGTAGCAGCAGAAACCCTCATCACGATGCACTCAAGGAACCATTACGTACAAAAGACTACAGACCGAGAGCTAGAGGGTGAGATTAGATTGGAAAGCCCTGTCCCCACCTTCTCTGCTGTAAATGTTCATATATCGGAAAGGATGTTTTTAACCATCTGTCTGTGACAGTCCCCCCATGCCGAAACTTGCTCCTCCAGCATGGGTTTAGACCTAGTCCTCCATAAGCAGAAATAGAAAGGATTGTTCTTAAAAAAAACCCTACCTGATTTCTTTCCACAGGTGAACCGTTTTCGAATCCTCTGGCTCCAGATTCGCATGAGATAGAAGATACTCGATCTCTGAATCAGTGAGTATTAGCCACAGCTGGACAAAGAGCTCAGTAATTTAACAGTGTGTCAGCACCAATTCTCTGAAAGAACTGCCTAATTGACCCACACTCCTTCAGGTTTATTTTCCCATTCAGCTACTTTTCTCAGTTATTATTGAATCTGCCTTAAAGGCAATGCCTTCCAAATCATCATTTAAAAAATCCTTATCTCCCCTCTAGTTCATTTGCGAATTATTACCTCTACCTCTGAAGGTGTTGGTCTGTTTGACTATAAACAATATATCCCAGAAGCTAATGGATGGATTTCAGTATACATAGTATATGTAACAGAAAGAAGGAACTGATTAATATTTGGTTGAAATATGGAACCGGCTCCTAATTTTTTTTAAAGCATCTGTTAATATTACACAGCACAGTGGCACAGTAGTTAGCACTGCTGCCTCACAGCGCCAGGGACTGAGAGCTAGAGGGTGGGATTAGCTAAGCGTATGTACCTGTTTGTATAGGGTGGTATGGTTGATCTAACTACGGGATGTCACCTACACGGCAGAATGTTGTTATACTGTTATTTAAATTGTAATGTTGCCGTTCATAGATCGAAGCTAACCAATGAGGACTTCCGAAAGTTGTTGATGACCCCAAGGTCAACGCCATCTTCAGCGCCACCTTCGAAAACCCGCCAACATGAGTGAGTACAATGGAACAGTGAAGGGGTGAAGAAACTTGCGTTTGGGTTTAACTTGGGGATTCAAAGTAATAGTTGTTCATTTATGATTAACTTGCAGCAAAATGTGCAATTATTAGTCCTGTAGGTTTTTAATCCCGTCCTTGTGAGGGATGGGCTAGATCTGAAGGACTGGATTAGTAAATAGGTGGAGATTCTGGCTGAGTAAAGCGCCAGTTTGAACACTGGGATTGGATTCACATGAAGCCTGGGTTGAAGCTCTCCATAGGAGGTAATAATCGTCCTCATCCCGTCCTGCTGCCCAATCTGACAGGCTGCTGTGAAGGGAATACCGATTGTGAGGAATTTCCACCCCTTTCTGGGGAGGGAGGGAAGGAAGGAGTCCAGCAAAAGGGGTCAGCAGTACAGACCCTTCCCCTTTTCACCCCATCACCCCCTCATTTTCTCCCATGGTCCAAAGATGTGCGAGTTAGGTTGATTGGCCAGGATAAATTGACCCTGTTGTCAGGGGATGAGCAGGGGAAGTATGTGGGGTTAGGGCCTAGGTGGGATTGTGCTCAGTGCAGACACAATGGGCCAAATGGCCACCTTCTACACTGTAGAGATTCTGTGAAGTGTAGAAACCCTTCAGCTTCTCCACTTGGTATTCCTGGAGAGCATCTTGGAAATCTGGATGCAAGCAACACGATGTCTGCAATCCGTGAGGTCCTTCTGCTTCAGTGTTGTGAGTAAGGGATTCAAGTCTTGAAGATGATGTGGGAGTTTTTAGTGTTAACCATAATTTGTCAAACTTATCCACCCAGAATCATCCAGATATTAGCAGTAGCTAGCATTAAAAATACAGGGTTTCGTCACAGACAAACCTAGAGAGCAGTACCATGGACTCTCATTAAATTGCAACTTCAGTCATAGTCTCCACTTCACTTAAGGTCAGCTGCCTGGGAAGGTTCTACCACAGGCAGGCCCATGAGGTGTGTACAAGACTCCAGACATCAGCATGCACTAGATAGCAATCGAGAAATACAGCCACTTCTAAATTAATTAACAAAAGGAATTCAGGAGAAACCTCTTTACTCAGAATGGGAACTTCTGTACCACAGCAAATGATTGTGGTGAATAGGAACAGAAGGACATGTTGATAGAGTTAGATAAAGAGAGGAGAGAAGAAGCTGTTGTGGAGAATAAGTATCAGAAAAGACCAGTTGGGACAAGTGGCCCTGTGAATTCTATTATAACGTGATCTGGGATCTTACTTTGACCGTTTCCCATTGATGTTTAATCAATCTGATGGATAAGGTGAACATATGCTACACGTTTGTGATCTAACTTGGTTAATATCTTGCTACAGGATGCCAAGAGAATACAATGAGGAGGACGATCCAGCTGCTCGCAGGAGGAAAAAGAAAAGGTATGCTTGATGGAATACGCTGAGCTTTCTCCCTCCCCCTCACAGTTGTGTATGGTCAAGAAATTCCCATAGAGTGTGAGAAGTTATTTGGAAAGATTCACATCTACACACTACGCTGATGGTGATTTCCCACCCACTCCCTGCAGTGAGCAACATAGGTAAAAAGTCAAAGGTCTAGAGTGCAGGGCACCAGCTAGATTAGGGGAACGTGAATGGGGATATTGAAAGGTTGAATAGATTAGGACTTTATTCCCTGGAGCGTAGAAGAATGAGGGGAGCTTTGATAGAGGATTATAAAATTATGATGTGTATAGATAGAGTGAATGCAAGCAGGCTTTTTCCACTGAGGCTAGCGGAGAAAAAAAACTAGAGGACGTGGGTTGAGGGTGAAGGGGGAAAAGTTTAAAGGGAATAATTGGGGGGGGGAGGTTTTCACACAGAGTGGTGGGAGTGTGGAATGAGCTGCCAGGTGAAGTGGTAAATGCAGGCTCACTTTTAACATTTAAGAAAATCTTGGACAGGTACATAGATGAGAGGGATATGGTCCAAGTGTGGGATCAGTGGGACTTAGCAGAAAAATGGTTTGGCACAGCCAAGAAGGGCCAAAAGGCCTGTTTCTGTGCTGTGGTGTTCTATGGTTCTATGGATATAGATCAGGAGGGCAGTGGTTAGGAAATGTCAATCTTTGACCTTGGAAGCAGACAGAAATATTGAGGGAAATGTTACCATCACTGAATCTCCCAGTATGAACATCTTGCGAGTTACCATTGGACAGTACCTGAACTGGACCAGATCAGCAATTTAAATAAAGTAGGCCACAGACTGAGAATTTTTTTTATGGGAAGTGGGGGTCACAAGCAAATGCAAGGCCAGTATTTGTGTCCATCCCTACTTGTTCTTGAATTGAGTGGCTTGCTAGGCCGTTTCGTAGGCAGTTAAGAGTTGGCCACTTTTCTGTGAGGTTGGGGTCACATTTAGGCCTGACTGGGTAAGGATGGCAGATTTCTTTCCTTAAAGGACATTACCAAATCAGGTGGATTTTTATGGCAATCAATGATGGCTTCATGGTCACATTACTGAGACTAGCTTTTCAACTCTAGATTTATTTATTGTGTTTAAATTCCGGCAGCTGCTCTGGTGGGATTTGAATCCAATATCCCAACAGCATTTTTCTGGGCCTCTGGATGACTAGTCCAATGGCATTACCATTATGCCAGTGTCTCCCCTCAAGCAGCGCATAACTCACGTCCTGATCCCCAAAAGCCTGCCCATCATCTACAAGGCACAAGTCAGGAGTGTGATGGAATACTCTCCACTTGCTTGGAATGATGCAGCTCCAACAACTAGCCACCATTCAGGGCAAAGCTGTCTGATTCATTGGCACCCCAATCACTACCTTAACTTTTCACTCTCCCCAACACCGGTACATAATGGCAGCTGTGTGTAAAATACATAAGCTGTTCTGTGTGTCAAATATACAAGGCTGCATCAACATCACTTTTCAAAGCCACGACCGCTACCATATAGAAATGTAAGAGCAACAGTGCATGGGAGCACCAATACTTTAAAGTTCACCTCCAAGCTACCCATCACCCTGACTTGAAACTAGGTGGATGCTGTACGAACGCACTTGGTTTAGTACTCTTGTAGCTAGCAGATGGGGGAAATACTTTCACTCCAGAGTGCTGAGCTCAATTTGGGCCATGGTCAAAGAGATGGAAGTCTCTGTGTGTAAGACATTTCGTCTGATTCACTTCCAGCTATTACGCAAAGCTACGACAGCAGGAGTTGGAACGGGAGCGTGAGCTAGCAGAGAAATACCGTGATCGAGCAAGGGAGCGACGAGATGGTGTGAACAAAGATTATGAAGAAACCGAGCTTATCAGCACAACAGCAAACTACAGAGCAGTGGGGCCAACTGCTGAGGCGTAAGTATAGAAACATTACTGATTCCATTAACTCTGTCAAAGCACTGACATAATCCTCAGCAATCTTCCTGCTGAATTGCTCACCTACATATCCATGTAGCAACCTGAAAAGCACCATGTGCAGATATTTTACTGTGCTAAATGATGTGTAAAAATAATGTAAAGGTACTGTGCCTTGAATAAAACTGGCTGTGAATAAGAAGACATTTTACAGCGTACATTGGTCTTTGCCACTTAATATAGGTTTTATATCAACCAGAAAGTGACAACAGATTTCCATTTGAACTAATGTCAGTTTCAGAGTCTTCAATTGTGTGACACATCAGCAGAAATGGCTGTGCTCATACAACTAATTCCCCATCCCATCAAGATGCACTAAATGCAAGGACAATCATGTGTAAAAATCACCTTGTTAGTGTTTAGTTGCCTCTTGTGTGTCCAGGCCCTTTTGATTTCTCATTGGAAATGGTGTGGTTGTTACTGGCTGGTTTGAATAAAGCTGCAAGTCAGAATGGAACTTGTAATAATTGGGCAAACGGTCATTCTACTGAGGAGCATTGCTGTTCTCTAGAAATCCTAGGAGTTAAATCACTTTTGCACAAACCTGCTTTAAGGGAGGTCATGTCTCACAAGCTTGATCAAGTTTTTTGAGGAAGTGATGAAGATGATTGATGAGGGTAGGGCAGTGGATGTTTTCTACATGGACTTCAGTAAGGCCTTTGATAAGGTCCCTCACGGTACAGCTGTTTCTTGTTTAAAGTGAGCAGAATAAGAACACCAGATTAAAGTTCAATAGGTTTATTTAGAATCACAAGCTTTTGTGATTTTTGTGGAACAAAGGCAGTGTTTCATCACCTGATGAAGGAGCAGTGCTCCAAAAGCTCGTGATTCCAAATAAACCTGTTGCACTTTAACCTGGTGTTGTGAGATCTCTGACTGTGCCCACCCCAGTCCAACCCCGACATCTCCACCGTGACAGTGACCGCTGATGGCTGAGAACATCTATAGCCCAAGTGGATGGCAAAGCTTCCTAGATGTGTGGAAAAGGGGCCGGTGAAAGTTTGTTTACACCTAAGGTGGTTTAAAATTGTTCACTCTCAGTCTTTCTGGGACATTCTGGACCCAACTTTGAATATTACAGTGGCAATTATAAAATTATTATTTTCTTTTTAAAGGTATGCATATCTGTAAGATAATTATTTTTTGCATTTATAAACACATTGAACAAAGATTATGCCCTTTTTAAGTTCTGAAAGACATCAGTTCATTTTTTTTTCTCCTTTCTTTCTGACACAGCGATAAATCTGCTGCTGAGAAGCGACGCCAACTGATTCAGGAGTCCAAGTTCTTGGGTGGTGACATGGAGCACACTCACTTGGTGAAAGGATTGGACTTCGCCCTGCTGCAAAAGGTTAGCACCCTTCCACTTGGAGAGAGAAATACCAGCTAAAGCCCAGGGAAAGGAACTGTGTTCACATACCTTCTGGGTATGGCTGACGTATCAGATGCAGTTCTTCCATCAGCTGCACTGGAAAGGGAAACTATTTGCATCTCTTGTTCTTTAAGTGTCCGCTATGCCTCGGTCAGAAGGTTGAGAATTCCACTATAGAGTCTTAAGTATATAATCTTCCATGCAGTACTGAGGGTGTGTTGTCCTATCAGAGGTTCTGCCCTGAGGATGTGGATGAATTAAACTGAGGCCCTCAGGTGAACATAAAAGACTCCATCACAGAAAACAGTAGGAGTGTTCCTCCCATTGTCCTGGCCCTAGTATTTCTCCCTCAACCAGTATCCAGAAAAAAAATTTGATTGTCTGAATGTGGATGTTTGTGGGGACTTGCAAATTGACTATTGCTTTTCCCTTAATTACAACAGTGGCTATGGCGCAAAAGTAATTTGTTGGCTGCCAGGTGTGTTGAGACATTCTGAGGTGACAAAAGATGCTCAATAGATGCAAACCTTTCTGTTGCTGTGAACTGTCATGAGATCCAACTTTTGGTTAGAGTAAACCTGGGAAAGGAAATGAAGGAGAATTTTACTAGGGATGAGTTCTCAACCTTGTTTCTCATGGTCATTAGTGAGCGGCAACATGGTTTTGTGAAGGAGAGGTCATGTCTCTCAAGCTTGATTGAGTTTTTTGAGGAAGTGATGAAGATGATTGATGAGAGTAGGGTGGTGGATGTTATCTACATGGACTTCAGTCAGGCCTTTGACAAGGTCCCTCATGGCAGACTGGTGCAGAAGGTGAAGTCGCATGGGATCAGAAGTGAACTGGCAAGGTGGATACAAAACTGGCTCAGTCAAAGAAGACAGAGGGTAGCAGTGGAAGGGTGTGTTTCTGAATGGAGGGCTGTGACAAGTGGTGTTCCTCAGGGATCAGTGCTGGAACATTTGCTGTTTGTAATATACATAAATGATTTGAAGGAAATGTAACTGGATTGATTAGTAAGTTTGCGGACAACACGAAGGTTGGTGGATTTGCAGATAGTGATGAGGACCATTCGAGGATACAGCAGGATATAGATCGGTTGGAGACTTGGGCAAAGAGATGGCAGATGGAGTTCAATTCGGACAAATGTGAGGTAATGCATTTTGTAACGTTTAATACAGATAGGAAATATACAGTAAATGGCAGAACCCTTAAGAGTATTGATACCCGGACCTGGGTATACAGGTACACAGGTCACTGAAAGTAGCAATGCATGTGGAGAAGGTAGTCAAGAAGGCATACCACATGCTTGCCTTCGTTGGCCGGGGTAGAGTTTAAAAATCAGCAAGTCATGTTGCAGTTTTATAGAACCTTAGTTAGGCCACACTTGGAATATAGTGTTCAATTCTGGTCGCCACACTACCAGAAGGATGTGGAGGCTTTGGAGAGGGTACAGAAAAGATTTACCAGGATGTTGCCTGGTGTGGAGGGCATTAGCTATGAGGAGAGGTTGGAGAAACTTGGTTTGTTCTCACTGGAGCAACGGAGGTTGAGGGGAGACCTGATAGAAGCCTACAAGATTAAGTCTATAAGAGGCATGGACAGAATGGATAGTCAGAAGCTTTTTCCCAGGGTGGAAGAATCAATTACTAAGGGGCGCAGGCTTAAGGTGCGAGGGGCAATGTTTAACAGAGATATGAGGCAGACTTTTCTACACAGAGAGTAGTGGGTGCCTGGAACTTGTTGCCGGGGGATGTAGTGGAAGCAGACATGGTAGTGACTTTTAAGGGATGTCTTGACAAGTACGTGAATGAGATGGGGATAGAGGGATATGGTCCCCAGAAGGGAAGGCGGTTTTAGTTAAGTCGGGCAGGATGGTTGGTGCAGTCTTGGAGGGCCAAAGGGCCTGTTCCTGTGCTGTAATTTTCTTCATTCTTTGTCATCTGAGTCTTCATTCTGTCACCCATCCAGTGCTGGAAGACTCTTCCAGCACCAGATATTGGCAATCCTGACCATCAGGATGTTTGTATACCACGGGAATAACCCCCCGGTATCTCACTATCTTTTTAATTGGGAGAGGGAGCCTTCATTTTGACAGAGCTAGGTTTCTTCAGCTGCTGGGAGTGTAAGAGTTAATGAATCTGTTCGCTGACATTTCCACCCTTTGGTGCATC
The DNA here is from genome assembly GCF_965287045.1 of Carcharhinus amblyrhynchos. NCBI lineage: Eukaryota > Metazoa > Chordata > Chondrichthyes > Carcharhiniformes > Carcharhinidae > Carcharhinus > Carcharhinus amblyrhynchos. The sequence continues at coordinate 7,745,392 of NC_137336.1, read as the reverse complement.
TGGCTCTTGCATGTTTTTAGTGATCAAATTGGGAAACGTTTCAAGCCGGGCTAACTAATTCCACCCAATGTTTTTAATAGGTCCGTGCAGAAATCACCAGCAAAGAGAGAGAAGAAGAAGATATGATTGAGAAAGTGCAGAAAGAAGTGAAGTAAGTGATTTGAAATTACAGTGTTGAAAAGGAAGAATTGGACGTTGAAGTCTGATATCACACTACTTCATAAATCTTTGTTGTCCTCATTCTAAGGAAAGTGATACTGGCATTGGAGGCCATCCAGGGAAGGTTCACTGGGTTGGTCCTGGGTGTGAGAGATTTTCTTATGAGGAAAAGTTGAGTAGGTTGGGTCTGTCCTCATTGGCGTTTAATGGAATGAGAGTAATTGTACTGAGACATGTAGGATTCTCAGGGGGCTTGACAGGGTAGGTCACATGAGGTGGTTTCCCCTTGTTGGAGAGTCGAGGACCAGAGGGCATAATCTCAGTAAAGGTTGCCCATTTAAGGTGGAGGTGAGGAGGAATTTCTTCTGAGGGTAGTGAATCTGTAGAGTTCCTTTACTAAAGAAGGTGTAGAGGCTGGGGCATTAAGTATGTTCAAGGCTGAGATAGACAGATTTATAAGCCATAAAAGAATTGACAGTTATGGGGATAAGGAGGTTAAGTGGAGTTGAGGATTATCATTTCTGATCAGTCATAATCTCATTGAATGGCACAGCACACTCGATGGGCCAAATGGCTTACCTCTGCTCCTACGTCTTATGAAAGGAAAATCCAGAACTGCATTTAATTGACTTTGGCTGTGCAAACTTTGTTCGTGTATTGAGAATATTTTGAGCAAGATAAAATTTGCAAGAGGGCAAAGTCAGTATGACACAGGAAATCGTTTGGCCTGTTGAGTCCATGCTGACCTCAGTCCATTCCGTTTCCTCCTTCAATTTCCATTGTCCAATACAAGTATTGACAGCGATGGAAGACATTAGAACTGATGAATTTGGTATTAAACTTCATCTTACCATCCCAACAGAAAGGCTCATGTTGGAGGTAAAAAAGGTAGACGAACATGAGGGATATACTATCGACTGCCGGAAACAAGAAAGGTTATTTGAGAGCAACATAGTTGCTTTAATAAGCAGATTCAATCAATTAAATATAAACTGGGGGAGAAACACAAGTGGTTAAAGTCAGAATTGATTAATGGAACTCATGACCACTTCATGTCACTGTTTGTCAAGGAAACCATGAGCAGCAGTGTGTAACATTGATCTGGTGTTTCTAAAGCCTTTAATTGAAAAAATGGTAGTCACGGAAGACAGATTATCGCAACTTCAGCATTATTTCAAATGAGAGTCAAGAATCGTCTATGTAACTTTTAAAATAGGTGATTTTTAAACGAATAAGGAGTGGCAGAATTCCAGAACTTCAGTGGTGGACTTGTAAAATCTTCTCTGTATTTTAACAGCAAGAAAACAATCGAGGTGATTAAAGCCTTAAAAAGATAGCAGTTGATTTGAAACTAAGGATAAGCACAAAATGGAAACTGTTTTGTACCAAGTATCCACAAGGGAACATGTGAACAACATGTCAATGTTTCATGCCAATCAACACTTCCAATAGCTAACTGGAGAGGAGAAATTCAATGTGTCAGTCTGATCCTGCACCCTGTAATTTTGTTTACTTTTTTAAAAAATGGATTTGCGTTTAACCAAACTGAAAGCTGCTTGATGCTCATTGACAGTTTAAAGAATCTGTTAAAATTACACAGCACAGTGGTTAGCACTGTTGTCTCACAGCACCAGGGACCTGGCTTCAATTCCCAGCTCGGGTCACCGTCTGTGTGGAGTTTGCATGTTCTCCCCGTGTCTGCGTGGGTTTCCTTCGGGTGCTCCAGTTTCCTCCTATAGCCTGAAAGACGTGCTGGTTAGGTGGATTGACCCGAACAGGCGCCAGAGTGTGGCAAGTAGGGGAATTTCACAGTAGCTTAATTGTAATGTTAATGTATGCCTTACTTGTGACTAATTAATAAACTTCTTTAAAAAAAACAGTACATTGAGGGGAAAGGTTGAGTTAAAGCATTAAGTTACAAGAGATAAGTTGCATCCACTTGTATTCCTTCGAATTTTGAGTAAGGGGTAAACTAAGTTTACTGATAAACTGGATTATTTCATTAGATAGGTAGGTAGGTAGAGAGAAACCATTTTCTTTTAGTAGGGGGGAGTCTAGAATAAGGGGCATAACATTAAAATTTGGAGCTAGACCGTTCAGGGATGATGTCAGAAAGCACTTCTTCACACAAAGAGCAATGGAAATGTGGAATTATCTCAGTGGGTCAACTGAAAATTTCAAAATTGAGATTGTTGATGTGGAACCAAGGTGGTTTAATGAAATTAATACACAGATTTAACATGATATGAGTGAATGGTGAAACAAGCTCAAGCAGCTAAATAGCTTCTCACTGTTCCTGTGATACTACACATCAGGAATTGTCTACACTAATCACTCAGTGCTACATATAAGTTTTAGTTTCATAAATTTAGTTTGACCCAATCTGTCGACGTGAGTGTGATCAAACTGTAGAGAGAGCTGGATAGCATTTGAATGTTTTTAATAAGACCATTCAGTTGGAGCTAGTTTTATCTTTGCTTTTTAATTTGAAATGTTCCTTTCTGGGAATCATCACCAAGAGCTTTCACTAAGGATGTTAATCGCCAATTTTTTAAACTTATTTTTCAGAAAAGATGAAGACCCAGAAAACAAAATTGAATTTAAGACACGTTTAGGTAAGCAGCGATAGCTTTGGATGTCTTGGCAATTGGGTTATTAGTGCTCCTGATCATTTCATAAATGATCCTGTGTCGTATCCAGTCTACTAGCCAGATCATTAAGCTGTGTACTCCATGGCTCACTTTGCAGAATGCAGCCTTGGCTCACTAGTTGTATTGCCAACAATATTAAATGAGACAAAAAGAGTTAAATTATTCCACTCACATAGAGTCAAGGCTTTGAATTGAGAGGGTGAAACTCCGATTTGAGTGTTTTAAGATGATTAGATAAGCGTGGATAGAATTTGTTTTCTCAGGTGGCAGTGTCGACGGAGCATAACCTTAAAATGAGTGTTCAAGGGAGATGTCAGGAAGCATTTCTTTACACGGGGTAGTGGAAATCTGGAACACTGTCTCCACCACAAAGCCTTTGAGGCTGGGTGAAGTTGATAAAAATGTCAAAGCCTTGTTTGTTAGATTTTTGTTTGGCAAAGGTATTAAGGAGTATGGAACTAAGGGGTAGATGGGATTAAGAGAGAGTTTGGCCTTGATCTAATTAAATGATGGAACTGGCTCAACGCTGAACAGCCTCCTCCTTTTCCTAATAACAATCCATTCTTTTTAATCAGTCACCATGAGTGTTACAATTGGAAACCCAGGCTGGTTCCTCAATAACCGTCTGGGACAGTGAGTAAATTTAAGGAGGATTTAGACAGATTTTTAATTGATAATGGGTTGAAGGGTTTTAGGGAGAGGGCAGGAAAATGGGGATGAGAATCATATCAGCCATGATTGAATGGCACAGCAGATTCAGTGGGTGAATGGCCTAATTCTGCTCTTATATTTTGTGAACTTATGAACACATCTATCCACAACAAACTCACGATGTTCCCTATGCTGGTTATGTTCAGTAATGACCCCATCCCAATCGCTCTGTGTTCGTTGTGGACAGATGCCATTGTCTCAACATTAAGACGAATAAAGGCAATGTTTTAATCATGTTAGGAATTCAGTATGGTTTAGTATTGATCTAACAACTCAGCCTTGATCTTCTGTTCCTTTCCAGGGCGTAACGCATACCGTATCCTATTTAAAATTAAACCCCAAGAGCGTAACGAGCTGTTTCTGCCAGGGCGCATGGCATATGTTGTGGATCTGGATGATGAGTATGCAGACACCGATGTACCTACAACTCTAATCAGGAGCAAAGCTGACTGTCCCACCATGGAGGTGAAGATTAGCTGTACAATAGGCAACTTTCCTTTGTCTGGGCGTGCTTTAAAGGAGCCTCAAAACCTTGGGGAGTTTCCCTTTAATGCTCGGTTTTGGGAGAGCGATGTGTCTGAATCATGCTATTGGGTTTACATCTGGCTCTTTGTCCCCTGTTGGCTGATGTGAAATCCAGAGACCCAGTTATGAAAATATAAACAACAGAGACAGGATGGAACTGATGCAGATATATTCACAGAATTATTACAATGCAGGACGGGCCGTTTAGCTCATCATGTCTGCCTCTGCTCTTTGAATAAACAACTCATCTAATTCCATTTCACTGCTATCTTCCCAAAACCCTGAACATTCCTCCTTTCCAGATAACAGTCTAATTCCTGTTTGAATGCTTCAATTGAACTTGCCTCCACCACAATCTCAAGCGGTGCATTCCAGACCCGAAACATTGGCTATGTGAAATCCTAATCCTCCTATCTTTTTTATGAATTATTTCAAATCTGTGCCATCTTGTTCTTGATGCTTTCGCAACTGGGAACAATTTTGCCTTATCTGCACTGGTCAGATGCCTCATGATTTTGATTACATCAAATCTCCTCTCTGCCTTCTTATCACCAAGGAAAGCAGGCCTAAATTCTCAAACCTATCATCATAACTGAAGTTCCACATCCCTGGAACTAGTCTCATGAATCATTTTGATACTCCTGTCTTAATGCCTACCTAAAATGTGGCACCCAGAACTGGGTGGAGTACCCTAGCTGAGGTGACATGTTCAAGCACTGGATGTAATACTCAGCCAGCAACGTGTATGAGTTCAACATAATCTCCTTGTTCTTTACTCTAGATCCATATTAATAAAGCCCAGGATACAGTATGTATCTCTCTCCACCTGTCCTGCCACCTTCAATTATTTATGCAAACATGCACCCAGGTCCATCTGCTGCTGCATCCATCGTTGTTTATGCTATCGTTCACTAAGAGCTCAGGTCCTGAAAGGCCATTTTCGGCGCTGCATTTCCAGCAAGTTATAGTGCAGACTATATTTGAGCTGCATGGTTCAGGGAAACATTTAAAGATACAGTCTGCGAGATGCCCTGCTGCAGGAGGTTTTGAGCCCCATGGGATTGTGCATTATGTTGGTTTTAGTTACTTTGTACCATTGGCGAAATTTATGTTACCTTGTCACGATCAATCTGTGCTTCCTTCCCAGGCGCAGACAACCTTGACCACGAATGACATTGTAATCAATAAACTGACTCAGATCCTGTCCTACCTGCGCCAGGGTACTCGGAACAAGAAGCTGAAAAAGAAGGATAAAGGTAACGCAAAAAGCAAGATGTTGCTGGTAGGCTTTGAAAACCTCAACCTTTCTGAGCACTGCATTTCAGGAAAGATGTCAAAGCTTTATTCCATCAGTAACCAGGGGTCATAGATTTAAAAACCTTGGCAAAAGATTGAGATGAAAAGGAATCTTTCCACTGGGATCTGTTAGGATCTGGAATACTTCACCTGAAAAGGTGGCTGAAGCTAATTTAATAAATAATTTTAAAGGGAGTTGGACAGTTGCTCGATGAATTGTAGGGTTTCAGACAAAAAGTGAGAGTGGCAGGCTGCATATGACTGCTGTTTCAAACAAGTAGCCCAGGTATGAAGGGCCCAGTGGTCTCCTGTGTTGAATGATTGTATGTTTTTAATCAGTTTCTGTAGCTCCTGTTTTAAAACTCGCCTCGCATTCATTATAAAGCTTAACTCTAAGTGGCTGTTGGAAATTCAGACACCTTCGCTAAACTGAGAATGCAGCCTGAACTATGTTTTCATTGACTTAATTTTTAAAAAGCATAATAAATAGGAAGGAACAGTCACGTTCGAGCCTGCTTTGCTATTCACTAAGATCGTGGCTAATTTGATTGTGGCCTTAACTCCTGTCATAACCCTTGCCTTCCCTTATCAATCAAAAATCTACCTAACTCAGCCTTGATTTATAAATTCCAAAAACGAACAATCCTTGAAAAGGAGAAATTCCTCCTCATTTTCACCTTAAATGGGAGGCTCCTTGTTCGAAAATGTGCCCCTCAGTTCTAGATTCATCCACAAGATTTCATTTTTAAGATCGGTTCATCTTGCTAATGAGGCTTTGAGCTTAACCCTATAGTATAGATTTTATTTTAACTCGCCTTATAAATATAAAGCATTTAAATTAGTTGTTTTTACATAGAAAGAAGTCTCACAACACCAGGTTAAAATCCAACAGGTTTATTTGTAGCAAACGCCACTAGCTTTTGGGGCTAGGAGTAGGAGGAGGTGGCCATTTGGCCCTTTGAGCTTGCTCTGCCATTTATCTCAGTCATGGCTGATCATCCAATTCGATAGCCTAATCCTGCTTTCTCCCCATAAACTTTGATCCCATTCACCCCAAGTGCTATATCCAGCCACCTTTTGAGTACATTCAATGTTTTGGCATCAACCATTTCCTGTGGTAATGAATTCCACAGGCTCACCACTTCTTGGTTGAAGAAATGTCTCCTCATCTCTGTCCTAAATGGTCTACCCTGAATCTTCAGACTGTGACCTCCAGGTTCTGTTTTTAAAAAAGGAACAGTAATTTTTTTCTTCACACCTTGGTTATGAGACTTGTGACTTCCCCTACGCTTCCTAGTTTAGCTCAAAATATAATCAGAAATGAACAGGCAGCAAGCAGTCCTTCACCATTGTGATTTTAGTTTAAAATGCATGCTGCAGACATGGGCCACATCTATTTGAACAAGAAACAAAATTCTATCGCTATGTGTTATTCACAGTACACGAAGAATGGTTCAAAATATTCACACAGTCGCACACCATTACAATTTACTGAAACCCTATAACAGCAGTGAATGATTAATATTCAGCTGCTGCAGGAAGGTATAAGCGCACATGGTGTATTGACCAGTTCAGCAGTGTAGAGACTTGGATCATATACCTAACCATGTAGCTTAATAGCACATCTCACCCCAGATCAGTGCCATCTGAACCTCTTGTTTTATAAATGCAAAGGGGAAAATATTTCCAGAAGTCGTGACAGGGAGTCGTCATTGATTTAATTTTCATCTTTCTTTCTTTTCTCAGGCAAATTGGGGGGTGATGAAAAGAGACCACCAGAGGCTGATATAAGGTACCTTTTTATTTTTGTTGTGGGGTGGGGAGTTGGTGAAGGAGAGATCTTTATGGGCTGAAGGACAGATATGTTAAAAGTTCCCAGTGACTGACTGCAAGTAGCACATATTGTCATTAGTTCAACAAGGTGATCAGTGTATGTTAAAAATAGTATGTTTGTGAGCACAAGCCTGCAACAAGACTAGTGTGACTGTATTACCGAACACTGCCACATGAAGGAAAAAATCAGTTTTATAATCTTTCTCATATCCTTAGGATACCCAAAGTACTTTAAAACCACATCAAGAAATAAAAGATGTGCATTTCTATAGCACCCTTCACAACCTTAGATTGTCCAATGTGCTTTAGTCAATGAAGTGACTTCAAAGTATACTGTTTACTGGAGGAAACACAACAGCTAACTTGCACACACAATGTTCCCACAAAAGGCAGTGTGATAATGACCAAACAATTTGCTTTGTGACGTTGAATGAGGGATAAGTATTGATTAGGACTCTAGACAGAACTCTCAAATAAAAGCTGGAAATCTGAAATAAAAAACGAAAATGCTGGAGAAACTCAAGAAGTCTGACACCACCTGTAGAGTCAAAAGTAGCCATGATGTGGAGATGTCAGTGTTGGACTGGGATGGGCAAAGCAAGAAGTCTCTCAATACCAGGTTTAAGTCCAATAGGTTTATCTGGAATCACGAGTCACCTGATGAAGGAGCAGCACTCCAAAAGCTCATGATTTCAGATAAACCTAGTGGACTTTAACCTGGTGTTGTGAGACTTCTTACAGCATGTTTCGAGCCTGTAGGACTTTTTCAGAGTTCTGAAGAAGAGTCAGATGAGCTCAAACATTAACTCTATTTCTCTGTCTTCTTCAAAATGGATTTTTTTTATGTCCACCTGAGCAGAATGACGGAGCCTTGTCAGTCTCATCTGAAATGCAGCAACCCTGAGAGTGCAACAACTCCCTCAGTTATTGCATTATGAGCATCAGCTTAAATTCTGACCTTTATTCTCTGGATTGGGACTAAAACTCTCAATCTACTGACACTATGGTGAGAATGCTTTCTGCTGAGTCAAGACGGATACGATAACTTAATTTGGAATTGCAGTCACAGTTATGCAGGAAAGGAGCAAACAAAAAGAGCAATTCAACGACTGACCGTATCATCTGTTTCATTGGTGTTGGCAAAAGGAAGAACAGGAGCCAAGAACACCAGGGGAACTTCCCTGTTCCCCTTTGAATGTCAGCAAGGGATCTTTGGGCAGTGCCTCAGTTCAGTATGTCTGGAAAGGCAGCGCCGCTGACCAAATAATAATTTCACTTCTGTCTGGTTTGTGTGCTCCAGCCCACCCAGTACTGTCTCTACAACTGTTGGAATTAACCCTTCAAATATGAGTTTTTTATTTGCAACACTTGCTCTTTCTTTAAAAAACTGAGGGGGTTGTAAAAGATTTTCGACTCAGGGTAAAGTTCAGAGGATGCATGGAGATCAGAATAATAGATAAATCCTATGAGAAGTCAAGGAGAAGAATGACAGTCAAGTAAATGTATTACATCCACGGTTTACTAATGGTGCAAGTAGCTGTAACTGGGGAGCATCCAATACTGACAGCACTTCAGTGTGATATACAGACAGGCAGGAAATTGCTCATGAATAATTAGGAGAACGATGTGTTGGAGCTAGTTGGAACGGAAATGCTTGTAGTCCAGAATACAGAATTTTAACAATTCTGGCCAAAGCTAACTGAACCATTTCTACTCTATTGTGGGCAACCATGCCAAACATCAATCCTGATGTTCTATGAGGAATGCACTCGCTTCTGAGTTAGAAGGCAGTGTTCAAGTTCTACTCCAGAGACTATCTCGAGACAATCGAGGCACACCCTCCTAGTGCTGAGGGAGTGCAGCCCTCTCAAACCAAGATTTGTTTCCTCACTCACACACTCTTTGCTCCTCGCCTCCCATCCCCTCTACCTCCTCTCTGTCCACAGCTTCTGAGTGCTGAACCATCTCTTTTCCCCCACTCTCTGACCCACATTATGGCAGGACATTTTGCATAATGATGTATAACATTGTAGCAATTTTTTTAAAGAGAAATTTACTTCACTTTTTACACAGCATTGTGAGTTCGTGCATGTTTACCTTTTAACATTTACTTCCAGCATCTTTGATGACATTGGTGACTATGTCCCAACAACTGCAAAGGTTGTTCGCGAAAAGGAGCGTGAAAAGTACCGTGAGAAGGAGAGAGAACGTGAGCGGGAACGGGAGAGGGAAAGAGAAAGGGAGAGAGAACGGGAACGAGAAAGGGAGAGAGAAAGGGATGAGGAGAAAAAGTCCAGACACAACTACTTCGAGAAGCCAAGAGTGGACGATGAGGTAGGCTTGGATCACTCGGTGTTAACTGTGCTGCAAGATTCTAACTTTTGGCACTGAAGCTTTTTAATGTGGTCCAGTAGCCATTCATACCTTAGCTGTCCCTCCATTTGTGGCCAGCAACTGATCTAGTGGACCCTCCATGTGTTTCATAGAATCCCTACAGTGCAGAAGGAAGCCATTTGGGCCCATCAAGTCTGCAGTGACCACAATCTCATGCAGGCCCTGTTCCTTTCACCCCATGTATTTACCCTACCATTCCCCCTGACATTATGAGACAATTTACCATGGCCAACCAATCTAACCGGCACCTCTTTGGATTATGGGAGGAAACCGGAGCACCCGGAGGAAACCCACACAGACAGGAGGAGAACATGCAAACTTCTCACAGACAGTGACCCGAGGCTGGAATTGGGCCTGGGTTCCTGGCGCTGGGAGGCAACAGTGCTAACCAATGTGCCACCCTATTTCTGGGCCTTGATTCACTGTTTGTCAGGTGTGGGGTTTGATCCTGTCAAAGACACTCAGTGCTTTTACTTTTTTAAAAAAAAACAAGCCAGGGAAGGGAATGCTGTTATCAGAAGGGGCTAAATGTTCACCAACACCCCAACCTTTCCCCCCATGCAGGGATTGATGCCCCATCAGACAGCATGTTGGTCACATTCCTAAGGGCAGGAACTATTGAGTGCGCTTGACAGAAACTTAATGACCAACAGTGTCATTTTTGTTACAGAGCTATAATGAAAATGAATAGAATTTTGTCTATTTATCTTTCAAACACAAAAACATTCTGTAAAATCTGCAAATTAGTTTGTGTTTTTCCAACAGCCATATCTGTGTGACAAAATTTGAGGTCAAATTAATCATTTTAAAAGCAGCAGTTATGCCAAGAATCTATGAATTATGGATACATTTGATTAAGTTGTAGCTATGTGTAAACTATAAAGGACACTGTTAGCTGGTAGGAAATGAATGGCCTCGTTCTAAATGAAAAAATAAAACATGAGAATATAAAATATTGACAACCTGCATCTGAACTGTGCTGGAACCAGTATTCTTGCAAACCGCATAACTGAGGAAGTAGAAAAGGCTTTAAACTATATAGAAATGGGGATGGTTCTGTGGAGAGGATATATAGGCTTACAATTTAAAAGATATGGCAGCGTTACAAGGCAGCTATTTAGGTAATGTTACCCATGAGTGTGACAGAGATTGACTTTACAACCACTTAAAAAAAAAATCAGCAGTAAATAGGGTCATGGGGGGGGAGGGAATGGTAAAAATTAATGGCCCTTTATTTAAATGCAAGTAGTATTTGGCACAAATTAAATGAATTCACAGCATCAGTTGAGGTTAGTGGCTGTGCTTTTCTAGCCATTACAGAGATGTGGTCAAAAAGAGATCAAAGCTGGGAACTAAATACATGACTTTTCGTAAGGACAGGCAGGAAGGAAAGGATGGTGGGTGGTTTATTAGTACAAGATGGAATAAGTACGATAGCAGTGAATAGTCTTGGATGAGAAAATGGAGAATCCGAATGGGTGGAGATAAGAAATAACAAGGGGAAGAAGACAGGTGGGTGTAGTCAATAGGTTCCCTAACAATAGCGATACTATAGGATGGAGAATAACTCAGGAGATAATGAGGGCACGTAAAACAAAAAAGCGGTACGTTAATCACAGGTGACTTTAAACTTCATTTAGATTGAGAAAATCAAATTGGCAGAGGTAGCCACGAGGAAGAATTCATAGACCGTATTAGGGACAGTTTCCTAAAACAATATGTTATGGATCCAACCAAGGATCAGGCTATTTTGGAGCTGTTAATGTGTAACAAGTTGGATTTAATAAACAGTCTCTGAGTAAAAATCCCCTTGGAACAGTGACCATAATGTGATAGAATTTTACATTCAGTTTGAAAGTGAGAAACCTGGGTCAGAAATACCTGTGCTGAACTTAAATCAGGGTAAATACAAAGGAATGAGGGAAGAGTGGGCTGTAATGGATTGGAAATGGAGGTTAGCAAGAAAGGAGACTGATCAGCCATGACAGACATTTACGAAAATAGATCATGACCCACAACAAAGGACGTGGGGAGGAAGAATTCTAGGAAGGGGTTAAATCAACCACACTGACTCTGAGGTTAGCGCTGTTGCCTCACAGCACCAGGGATCCAGGTTTGATTTTAGCCTTGGGTCACTGTCTGTGTGGACACCTTCTCCCTGTATCTGCGTGGTTTCTTCCAGGTGCTCCGGTTTCCTCCCACAGTCCAACGATATGCAAGTTAGGTGGATTGACCATGCTAAATAGCCCCTTAGTGTCCCAAGATATGTAGGTTAGATGGACAGCCATGATAAAACGCCCAGGGTTACAGGGATAGGGCAAGGTGTTCTTTCAGAGAGTTGGTGCAGACTCGTTGGGCCAGAAGGACTCCTGTGCTATAGGGGTTCTGTGGGGTGCAATGGCTGGAGGCTGGCCCACTGATGGTATAGCCGAAGCAGGGAGAACAGGGATTGGGCAACCACAGAAAATTGCAGTAGAGTCTAAATAACAGTGGCAATGGGTAGAGATTGCAGGGTGAAGGCAGGTAGGTAGGAATGAGGCAGTGGACAGATTTGTAAATAAATTGAAAATAAAGATGAATTTGAAAGAAAGAACCTGTGTATATATAGCAACATTCAGAACCTCTTCCTCAAACAACAGTGGATGCTAGTCCAATTGTTAGGCTTAAGTCTACAAGAAACATTTTTCCATTCAGCAGGGATATTGGTGGATATGGACTAGGGCAGTTACATGGGGTTAGGCCACAGATCAATCATAATCTTATTGAATGCGGAATGGGCTTGAGGGGCTGAATGGCCTACTCCTGTTCCTACACCCCTAACCATAGCTCTTAAAGTGCTTTACAATGAATAAAGTACCTCTTCAATTGTAATCTCTATTCTATGCATGAAACATGGCAATCTGTTTCCACACAACAAACTGTCTCAAACAGCAATGGGATAGTCTGCCAATTGTGCCAAGAGAGGAGGCTCTTCTGCAAATTGCGATCTTAATCATCCAGCTGAGATCAGGGAGAGATGGCCTCGATTTAAGGACAGCACTTCTGATCACGCAGAACTCTCCTGGTACCACTATCAGCCTAGAAACTTACAGGATGTGACAGGGTAGATGTGGGTAGGATGTTTCCCCTGGCTGGTGATTCAGAACCAGTGGGTGCAATCTCAGCATAAGGGACAGGCCATTCAGGACTGAGATCACGTATTTCTTCTCTCAGAAGGTGGTGAATCTTTGGAATTTTCTGAAGCAGAGGGGCTGTGCAAGGTCACTGCACATATTCATGGCATCAGTAGAGTTTTGGATACTCATGACATAAGAGATATGAGAACAGCGCAGGAAAGCGATGTTGAGGTAGATGGTCGGTCAGGATTAAGTAAATAGCAAAGCAGGTTTGATGGGTCAGATGGCCTGCTCCTATGTTCCTTCCTTTAGGGCTGAAGTCTCTGAAATTAATGTCTCTGGGTATAAAGAAGCAGAGTTTCCTGTGTTGTGCCAAACTGAAGGCATTAGGAGAGAAACAGATTGAAAGAAATTGACATTCTAATCTGAACTGGATCCAATAAATATGTTTTTGAATCATAGAATTCCTACAGTGCAAAAGGAGGCCATTCAGCCCATCAAGTCTGCACTAACCACAATCCTACCCAGGCCCTATCCTGTCACCCTACGTATTTACCCTGCTAATCCTCTGACACTAGGGTCAATTTAGCATGGCCAATGATCCGAACCTTTACAGCTTTGGACTGTGGGAGGAAACCTGAGCTGCCAGAGGAAACCATAGGAAGTATGTGCAAACGCCACATAGAGAGTGACCCGAGGCCGGAATCGAACCCGGGTCCCTGGCGTTGTGAGGCAGCAGTGCTAACTGTGCCACCGTGCCGGTTTGCTATTGCTACTTCTGAAAAAAATGTCTGCATTGGGCTTACGTGAAGACCACAGTAAATGTATGGGTCCTGACATTGACATGACATTTCTGTTAGAGTATTTTCCCAAGTGTGGGTTCCTCATTTAATGTTTGCAGTCCATCAAGATACATCGAAATACAAGACCTAATTTGATGCCACTGCTATTTAGATCAGTATCTGTCCAGACATAGCAGGTTTTTAATTATAATCTTTTAATACTTTTCAGGGTCTTTGCTAACAAAAAATTTCAAAAATTGACTAATTTCAAAATATTTTGAGATTGCTTAAAGAAAAAGAAAGCTGCAAAATAAAGATTGAAAGGGGCAAAGGTGATTTAATCTGTGATGCAGATTGTCTGTTTGACTCAATGTTTAAAAAGTTTGAACAAAATTGTGCCCTTCTAGTTTTATACTGTCACCGGAAGGTATACTTTGAACCACTGCTGTGATTTTCAGGTTGCTTCATTCCATTGTTAATGAAAGCCTGCTTGCGACGCTAATAAATTATAAATGTGTTGTTTTTCCTTCAAAGTGTCAAGCACTTGGGAATAACAGAGCGAGAGCTTCTTACAAAATGATGCCTTTTCACTGTGTGTAGTTTAAATTGTGTTTTTTTTTTAATCTGCAATTGTAGTTTGTTAGTTAGCATGCATGCAGTATGTCAGTAGTTATTATGAGTGTGACAATACTAACTTGTTTCCACTTTTCTTTTCTTTAAATAGCCAGCAGAATTGGAGGCTGGTGAGTAGTGTTTTTTTTAGGGGGAGGTTGAATTATCATTTCTGGCGTCTCTGGTTAATTCATAGATCAAGTAGAGTTCTGGGTCCTAGCTTGACAGTTCTCTCTGAATATTTTTCTCTCCTTCTTTCCCCTTATTGTTTTGCCCTGTCGCACCATTTCCATCATAGAATCGTAGTTTAGCATCTTAGAATGGTGTACCACAGCAAGAGGCAATAGTAAAGAGAACAAAGAAAATTACAGCACGGGAACAGGTCCTTCGGGCCTCCCAGCTTGCACCAACCACGCTGCCTGACTGAACTCAAACCCCATACCCTTTTAGGGACAAAATCCCTTATACCCACCCTATGGCAAGCAACAGTGGTTGAACACTTAATGTTTCAGTTTTATTGCAAATCACATTCACTGTGGATGTATTTTTTTCACAATGTAAGTTAGCAAGATAATTATCTAATTTGTTTAATATTTTGTAAAATTGCCCCAGCAGCAGAGTTTTTTTAGCATTTGATACTACACACAGGATTCTTTTCATCTACCTTTGGGTTCACACCCAACTGCGCCTGATCATGGAATGAATGTCTCCTCTGTGTGCTCACTGTAACATTCTTTGCAACATGAATTTTAGCAAGTTTGATCCAGGTCACTGTGGCCTTGTATGCACAGCAGCAAATTGTTCAGCAGGAGTGAGAGTGTAATGGTGATGTCACTGGGCACACATCTTGAATCCCGCATTAATTGGAGAACAGTTGGACGGTGTGGTAGCACAATGGTTAGCACTGCTGCTTCACAGCTGCAGAAACATAAGAACATAAGAAATAGGAGCAGGAGTAGGCCATCTAGCCCTTCGAGCCTGCCCCGCCATTCAATAAGATCGTGGCTGATCTGAAGTGGATCAGTTCCACTTTCCCGCTTTCTCCCCATAACCCTTAATTCCCCTGTCTATTAGAAACCTGGGTTCGATTCCCGGCTTCGCTGTCTGTGTGGAGATTGCATATTCTCCTTGTGTCTGTGTGGGTTTCCTCTGGGTGCTCCAGTTTTCTCCCACAGTCCAAAGATGTGTGGGTTAGGTTGATTGGCTAAGCTAAAATTGCTCCTTAGTGCCCTGAGATGCATAAATTAGAGGGATTAGTGGGTAAATAGGAATATGGGGGTAGGGCCTGAGTGGGATTGTGGTTGGTTGCAGACTCGATGGGCCAAATGGCCTCCTTCTGCACTGTGGGGTTTCTATGATTTTTGTGAATGTGAGCTCAATTCCTTCCCCACTACAGTAGGTGGAGAATTTGAATTGCTTTTTTTCAAATTTCTTGTCTTGGTAGAAGTTATCATGAAGCTGACAGTTGTAGAAATCCAGCTGGTTTAGGGAAAGAAAGCTCATCTCCTTACCCTGTTCTAGTTTGTATGTGACCTCTGTCCCACTCTAACGTGCTTCATTCTTAATTAACCCTTGAAGTGACATCTCAGTTGAAAAAAGTCCATCACTGGGCAATGAAAGATGGGTCATTAAGTGCTAGTCTTGTCAGTGTGTGTTGAGAATGAATAAATATGTTGGTTGCTCAGAGAGAGACACTGGAAAAGTGTCTTCTTAGAGTAATAGGGCCTACTACTGGTGATCGGGAGGCAGGCACCCTCCAACTTGGGGATTGCGACATATTGTGGGGTCAGTGTAAAAGCGATTACTCCTTATCTAACCCTGTTATATCTTGATGCCAATGGAGACTATCTGAAAATTGAAACATGTTCCATTTCCAGCGCTGATTCCTATGCCCTAATGTATTATGACTTGACTAATGAGTTTTTTTTTGTTTCACACAGGTCCTGGCTCAGCAAAGGATCTGATTAAATCAATCAATGAGAAGTTTGCAGGAGCTGGAGGATGGCAGGGCGCTGAATCATATCTTTTCTGTGCAACAGGAGCCCATGTTTACACAGCTTGAAATTAAATAACGTTGAGGAAAACCTGCTTGAGGGATAGGTATTGGCCAGGACTCTGAGGAAATGTCCCCTATTCGCTGACACATTTGTGTCATCGGGGATCTTTAACCAGAAAGAGGGTATAGAGGCCACAGTTCTAATAGCCCATTTGAAAAATAGCACTTCCACCAGCCCAGTGCTTTCTCAGTACTGCACTGGGAGTCTGTCAACCTGGCTTATATACTCCAAGTCTCGAGTGAGCCAAAAAATACAAGAATATGTTTACTAATTTCAAATTCCTCTGCGTTAATTTAGCAACAGTTTTGTCAGAATAACTCTCAATGTGTTTAGCAAGGTGACCACAAAATCATTATCGATTGTAATTAAAAATCCATCTAGTTCACTAATGTCCTTTTAGGAAAGAAAATCTGCCATCTTTACCTGGTCTGGCCCATATGTGACTCCAGACCCACAACTATGCGGTTGACTCTCAACTGTCCTCTGCAGCAGCCGAGCAAGTCGGTCTGTCCTGGGGCAATTAGAGATGGGCAATAAATGCTGGCCCAGCCAGTGATGCCCACATCACATGAAAAACTAAATAAATGCACAATATCGGACAGGTGACTTTCAGGAGAGTGTGTTTAGTGATTGTAAGGTAATGTTCTGTGGTTGCTGTGTTTAAGTTTGTACGATCAGTGTTCACCTAACACGTCACAGGACTTGCAGGCAGCTTGGTATTTACCCAGTCACTGGCATTGACTAAGAAAGAACGTAAGAAATAGGAGCAGGAGTAGGCCATCTAGCCCTTCGAGCCTGCCCCACCATTCAATAAGATCATGGCTGATCTGAAGTGGATCAGTTCCACTTTCCCGCTTTCAATCCATAACCCTTAATTCCCCTGTCTATCAGAAATCTATCTACCCGTGACTTAAAATATATTTAGCGAGGTAGCCTCCACCACTTCAACGGGCAGAGAATTCCAGAGATTCACCACTCTTTGAGTGAAGAAGTTCCTCCACAACTCTGATCTAAACTGCCCCCCCCCCCCTTATCTTGAGGCTGTGTCCTCTAGTCCTGCTATCCTTTCTAAGGGGGAAGAATCTCTCTACCCCCAAATGTTGCCCATTGATCCCTCTGTCATTTCATATCTGTGTTTATCTTTTTTTGCCTCACTTTTTAAGACCCATCCAGACCAAGTGTTTTCTATTTTCAAAGGTCAAATTTTGCTAATACTGGAAATCTGAAATGTGAGTAGAAAATGCTGGAAATACTCAACAGGTCAGGTCAAGAGAAAGGAGCAGAGTTAACATTTCAGGCTGGTGACCCTCACAACTGAGCAGTGTTGCAGATGTAACAGGTTTTAAGCAAGTAGGGGAGGCAAGGTAGGACAAAAGGGAGAAGGTGTGTGATAGGATTGAGGGCAGGGGAGATCAAATGGACAGCAGAATCTCTGCCAGCACCTGGGAATTGTTGAAAACATTGAATCCAGAAGGGTGTAAAGTTCTTAATTTAAAGATGGAATTTGACTTATTATTGTCACACACATTAACATAGAATGAAAATTATTATTTCTTGCGCACTATACAGACAAAAGTTACCGTTCATAGAGAAGGAAACGAGAGAGTGCAGAATGTAGTGTTACAGTCATAGCTCGGGTGTAGGGAAAGATCAACTTAATGCTAGGTAGGTCTGTTCAAAAGTCTGACAGCAGCAGGGAAGAAGCTGTTCTTGAGTCGGTTGGTACTTAACCTCAGACTTTAGTATCTTTTTCCTGACGGAAGAAAGTGGAAGAGAGTATGTCCGGAGTGTGTGGGGTCCTTAATTATGTTGGCTGTTTTGCCGAGGCAACAGGAAATATAGACATAGTCAATGGATGGGAGGATAGTTTGTATGATGGATTGGGCTATATTCATGACCTTTTGTAGTTCCTTGCGGTCTTGGGCTGAGCAGGAGCCATACTAAGCTGTGATACAACCAGAAAGAATGCTTTTTTTATGGTGCATCTGTAAAAGTTGGTGAGAGTCGTAGCTGATACGCCAAATTTCTTTAGTCTTCTGAGAAAGTTGAGCTTCACAGGAACAGTGAGGCTGAGGACAGTGGGATTGGGATGGAGACTTAAAATGACCAATGACTGGAAGCTTAGGGTCAAGCCCAGCATCTGAATAGAGGTGACCAGCTAAATGGTTTTCCAATCTCCTCCGTGTAGAGAAGACCACATTACGCATAGCAAATACAGTATACAAAGAGGGCCAAATCTTTGCACTTTCACCCTGATGCAGTGTTTGGTATTTTCACTCTCAACTGTTTCTGCATCTTCCCCAAGCTGCTGAACTGTAGAAACTCAATGTGAGGAGAAGAACACCAGACAGTGTGCATAACTTATTCTGTACCTTGTGCACTGGGCATCAAGACACTGATCTTAACACAGGAAAAATCAACATATGGAATGAATTTCTGGATAGTGTAACTGGAAACAGAAAGTGATTTAAGAAGCAGTTACATAGAAAATAGAAGCAGGAGTAATAGACCATTCGGCCGTTCGAGCCTGCTCCACTATTCATTTTGATGATGGCTGATCATCAAATTCAGTGTTTGATCCCTTTAAGTAAATGTTATGGTTTGAATAGAGATGGCTAGTGATTTTTTCTGAATGAAAAAAGCTGGAATGTGCTGAATGGCCTCTCTCGTTTCCATCTTGATTGGACTATGGGCAAGCGGTGACTTCCAACTTATTAATATCCAAAGAAATAGATTGGTGAAATCATGGAGCATTAAAGTGGTTTTTCTTCTAAATTTTTATTTAAGATAAATTATGCTGTGCCTAAGATAAATGATGTAGCCCTTTCCCTGTAGAGTTGCACTTAGGAGTACAAGTGGCAGTATCAATGTTTCCTTAACTGAGTTTCAAGGCAAAGAGACAAGAGGAGAAGAAACGTCTTGGAGACTTCTTTGGAACATCTGACAGCTATGCAGAGTGTTACCCAGCCACGTAAGTGTTAGAAATCCCTGGCCTAAAACTATAGACCAGTGATGCTCCAAATTCTGGAGTAAACTTCATGTGCAACACCAAATAACAGTGCATCAATAGTTTTAATAGAAAGAGCAAGATGTTTCTGATGGTAGGTGGGTTGGTAATCAAATATCCCATTGTTAAGATTATCAAAAGATGAACCAGAAGGGAGAACATGAAATGTTTTTACATTGAGGCTTGTTGTCTTCTGGAATGTACTACCTGAAAGATGGCAGACATAGATTCAGTAATAAACTTCAAAAGGAAATTAATCAAATACTGACAGGGAAGATTGCAAGGCTTTGGGCAAAGAGCGGGGGTAGTGAGATAAACTAGACAACTCTTTCAAAAAGCCAGTACAGACATTGATGGCCAGACCCGCCCCGTTCCTTAATTATGAAATCTGATGAGTGCAAACCGGCCTCATAAATCAAAAATGGGATAAATTTATCAAATGATGTGCAGTGCATGCAATGTCACCTGTATTGTGTTGAACACCCCCTCACTGGACCATGCAACACCAGGTTAAAGTCCAACAGGTTTATTTGAAATCACAAGCTTTCGGAGTGCTGCTCCTTCATCAGGTGTTATGAGACTTCTTACTATGCCCACTCCAATCCAACACTGGCATCTTGACATCATCACTGGACCATGCAGTTGAATCACTTGTATTATTAACGTCAGTATTTTCTCATGTCACAGGCTGGATGATATGGCTGTTGACAGTGATGAAGAGGTGGATTACAGTAAAATGGATCAGGTGAGAAATGGCAACTGAAGTCCGAGCGCCAAATGGTGCTGTATTCCAGGGATTAACAGGTTTCTGCAGTAACATTACACAGTCAGATGAGTTTCCATTGTGAGAACTGTAAATGTAACTAATCTTTGCAGCAATAACTGATTTCATCTATGTAATGTTTTTAATATGGCAAATGCCTCAAACTGCTTTACAGAAGCAAATATCAAGAATCACTTATACAATCACAGAGCAGTAACTAAGCAGGTCTTTAAAACCCACCACTTTGACCTTGTCCTAATATCTCCATATGTGGCTCAGTGTCTGGTTACATTCCTGTAAAGCACTTTGAGATGTTTAACTACTTTAAAATGCTATTTAAATATTATTTACTTGCGTAGAATTCCTTTATGTTTTATTGGTGTGTTAACCTGTTTAATGCTCAGTTATATGTATATTTTCAGCAGGTTGGCTCATTCAGTACAGAATTAATTGTAACCTTCCCCACAGATAAGTGGCAGATGGAATTTAACCCTGAAAAGTGTGAGGTGTTGCACTTGGAAGGAGTAATTTGACAAGAAAATATTCAATGAATCGTAGGATACTAGGAGGTTCTGTGGAACAAAGGGACCTTCGCTTGCCACAGGTCTCCTAAAAGCAGAAGGGCATGTTAGTAGGGTGGTGAAAAGGGCACATGGACACTTGATTATATCAGTCGAGGCATAGATTACAAAAGCAGGGAAGACATGTTGGAGTTGTATAGAACTTTGGTGAGGCCACAGTAGAGTACTATGTGCAGTTCTGGTCGCCACATTATCAGAAGAATGTGATTGTACTGGAGGGGACGCAGAGGAGATTCACCAGGATGCTGCCTAGGATGGAGCATTTAAATTATGAAGACAGGTTGGATAGGCTTGGGTTGTTTTCATTGGAGCAGAGAAGACTGAAGACTGACCTGATCAAGGTGTACAAGATTATGAGACATGGGCAGAGTTGTCAAGGAGCAGCTGTTCCCCTTAGTTAAAGGGTCAGTTACGAGGGAACATAGGTTTAAGCTGAGAGGCAAGAGGTTTATGGTGAATATGAGGAACAGCTTTATTAACCAGAAGGTAGTGACGGTCTGGAATGTGCTGCCTAAGAGGGTGGTGGAGACGGGTCGCCTCACATCCTTTAAAAAGTACTCGATGAGCATTTGGCACGTTGTAACATTCA
This sequence comes from Carcharhinus amblyrhynchos, assembly GCF_965287045.1. Lineage (NCBI taxonomy): Eukaryota > Metazoa > Chordata > Chondrichthyes > Carcharhiniformes > Carcharhinidae > Carcharhinus > Carcharhinus amblyrhynchos. Next base: position 7,724,316 of record NC_137336.1, on the reverse strand, counting down.
GGGCTATCAGCCATGTTCTGGCAGATGGAAGTTGGTAGGAGTTCAGATGTTTCTAATGTGTCAATACAGACTCCATGGGCTAAAGGACCTCTTCTGTGCTGTATGATTCTATGACTCTGCATACCTTCTGCGCTGGCTAAAGTGCTTGTGGAACAAGCTCTATGGAAATGCCTGAGAAAGCTAAGCAAATTCTTGATTTCTATTCCTTTTTTCTGTAGGGTAATAAGAAAGGGCCCCTTGGGCGCTGGGATTTTGACACACAGGAGGAATACAGTGAATACATGAACAACAAAGAGGCATTACCAAAGTAAGTACACAGTGCTTTCAGAAGATTCATTATCTTACTGATTGCTGCAGGAAGGTTGCCATCAGTTATGAAGCAATCCTAAATATTACTAAGTTGAACATAGTAACTGTAGAGTGTCAAAACATCAAGTCATGGGTCTCAGACAGCCCTGAAGTCCATTCCGTTTGAGACCAAATCTCTCATTTCTTGTTATGCTCTGCTCAAACCTGGACAACATTCAAGTTGCACTGATAAGTGGCCAGTAACATTGGTGCCATGTGTGGGCCAGGCATTGACCATCTCCGATGAGGGAGAATCTAATCACTTTCTCCAGATATTCCATGACCATCATTGAATCCTGCACCATCAACATTCCGGGGAAACTGAACTGGGCCAGCTACACAAATGCCATGGCTACAAAGGGTCAGAGACTGGGAATCCTGCAGTGAATGTCTCACCTGCCTCCTCGGAGCCTCTCCACAGCATAGAAGGCTCAAGTCCGGAGTGTGATAGAATACTGTCCATATTGCCTGGATGAATGCAGCTGCTCAACATCATCCAAGACAAAAGCCAAATCACCCCAGGCAACACCTTAAGCATTCACTTCCTCTGCCACTTGTGCACCTTGGCTGTAGTGTGTACTATCTGTACAATATACCCCAGCAAACCACCAAGGTTCCTTTGGCAGCACCTCCCAAAACTATGACACTCATCAAATAAAAGTCCAAGGTGGGCAGATGGTTAGGAGCCTAACTTAGATGGAAATCATTCATCCAGTGATGATAAAAGAGAAGGAATCTGCTCTCCTTTCCTGGTCTGTGACTTTACGTTAAATGCCTTCTGCAACAGTCTAGCAAGCTACTCAGTTCAAGGACAGTTAGAGGTAGGCTATAAATGCTAGTCTAGCCAGTGATGCCCATATTCTATGAATAATTAAATATAAACAGCCAGAACATCTGTTTGTGAGCTTTGGTTACGAGTTGAAAATTGGCCAGAACACTGGGGAGAATCTTCCTGTTGTTCTGTCGTAGTGTCTGGGACCTTTTTCTTTTTGCCTGTGTTTTGGCTTAATGTCTCATTCAAAAGGTATCACCCCTGACAGTGCAGCAATCCATGAGTACTGCATTGGAGTGTGTTGCGGGCTTTGATGTCAGCCTAGTTTCTTGCATATCAGTTACTTCATATGTAATTTGTGCATTCTTGAACAGTGTCTCAATATCATGCCAACACTTTCTTGGCTCTTGGATGATCAGGACTAACTCCTTTCTCAGAATTAATTCTAGAATTCTCTCAAAAGTGCTGAATTGGTGAGGAAACTCGTCGAAATCACGACTTTTTTCAGTTCAACTTCAGACCCGAATGTCCACGCTCTGTGCCAAGCAGAAGTCACAGTCGTGAATCTCATTAGAAGCTCGCGAGGTGGGGGGCGGGGTCTATCCACGCCACAGTCTGAAGTTCCAGTCCTGCGCAGTGGCCCCGATCTGTCAGCCTCCCCATTTGCTGGCCAGTCCAGGGCCCTCGCAATGCTGCACTCTTAGTCCGCTGGGCAGTGCCAAGGTGGCCCTTGGGCAGTGATGGGGGCACAGGCTGGCACTGCCAATGTCCTCATGCCCAGGGGGCACCACGCCCCCACCCCACCGCCGTTACCCAACCCTCTAGATGCTAAAATACATTAAAAAAAGATTTAAACTCCTCTCCCTGCCGGTTTCCAGCACGGTCTCGTGTCGAGAACACATACGCGAATCCCGCGAAATAGCTGACACACAATTCTCGCATCCCAATGTGCCGAAAAATGTGAGCGTGGGGATGGGAGAATCGCCCCCACGTTTTCGTTGCCAATTGTATCAGGAATATCTCTTTTAACCCGACGAGAAGTTTTGATCCGAGATCAATCCAACACAGGTTTTTCATAATCACTTCAAATTTCCCAAATTTTAATCTACAACTAAGGCTATCACATTTCACCCTTATTCCACATTCCGCCAGCCAGTGCTTAAAATTTGCACGTTTAATTGCTTCTCGTTAATTTGTCATTATAAACTAATACAGGCATGAGTTTCAGAGCAATTTAAAACCAAATCAACTGTTTGCTGGAATATCCAACTTTTCTACAGACCCCAAACAGAACATAGTGTGCGATATGGAGATAACTGCAGCTCGTAAATTCTAAACCAGTCGCTTTCACTTCCAGCTTCTTAAAGTGACAGAGCAACGCAAGTTATTTTTAAGCTGATTTCCAGTGTCTGATTTACTTCTATATCAATAATTCAAACCTTCAACACAAAGTTCCAAATTTTTAAGACAGTCGAATTTTCCTTTGGACTCATTGGTTATCTTTAAACTTTTATTGATCTTATAACTATGGTGTAGCTTAGTCAAAATTGTCTAAGGACAAGCTGTTTTTCCTCCCCATTTCTTGAGATAATACCTTTTCAGCTTACCACCTTTTTAGTTTCACCAGGGCCCATGGTCTGTTGACCTCTCTGCGCAATCACATTTTATTGCTGCATAAAACTCCCTTTGTCTGGTTTACTCTGGGCTCGGATTTCACTCGTTAAATCAGCTCCTATTGTTAGGTTTACAATAGCTCAGCTCAGAGTGTCAATCAGATGATTCATACTCACCGCTATTCCCAGCTGGCCTGAGCGACATTCCACCCTGTTGCCAAATTGTTGGGCTTTGATATCAGCCTTTTAATTGATCACAACTTTACCGCTCAAGTAACTAAACAAAGTGTCTTAAACAGCTGTTTTATTACAAGCGTTAGCAAGGACACTGGGAAGCTATAATCGCATCCCTGTAACTAGCCAGAATGGCGTGTTCCAAGATGCAAAGGCAATTAAAGTTTTCAAAATCAATTACAAGTAATTAACATAAACCAATCACAATCACTTTGTTATAATATCCAATTAGTGTAACAATGTCATAGTACAGCTTACTTCTGCATCTATGGATTACTCCCATTTCCCACTTACTGATGTCTGATTTATGTGTTTTGCCAGACTAATGGCCTTGGTGTCTGTCTATGAAGGCTCTTACAAGAAAACCTTAGTTTTCAGCCTGAGATTTTTAACCCAAAGAGAGAAAATGCTGGAAAATCTTAGTAGATCTGGCAGTGTCTGTAAGGAGCATGGACAGAGTGGATAGTCAGAAACTTTTTCCCCAGGGTGGAAGAGTCAGTTACTAGGGGGCATAGATTTAAGGTGTAAGGGCCAAGGTTTAAACGAGGCAAGTTTTTTTTACACAGAGGCCGATGGGTGCTGGAACTCTGTTCCGGGGGAGGTAGCAGAAGCAGATACGATAGTGACTTTTAAGGAGTGTCTCGACAAATACATGATTAGGATGGGAATAAAGGGTAGGGAACTTTAGCTCAGTCGGCTGCATGGTCGGTGCAGGATTGGAGGGCCGAAGGGCCTGTTCCTGCGCTGTAATTTTCCTTGTTCTTTGAGAGAAAAGAGCTGATGTTTTGAGTCCAGGTGACCCTTTGTCAAAACAGATGCTGCCAGACCTGCTGAGAGTTTCTAGCATTTTCTCTTTTGATTTCAGATTCCAGCATCCTCAGTAATTTGCTTTTTTTCCAATGTGAGATTTTCAAACTTGTGTGACTTATTAACCCTTTCAGAGCGTCAGTCTGGATTTTGTGCTCCAGTATTTGGAGTAAGAATTAAACCCACAACATTCTAGCTGAGCTAAGAATGTTACCAACTGAATGTCTGGTATCAAGTCAGTCCTACATGTTAGTACTCCTCTTATTCATTTATAGGATGAGAGCGTTGTTGGCTAGACCAGCATATATTGCCCATTCCTAATGCCCTTGAAGTTGGCTTCTTGAGCCATTGCGGTCCATGTGTTTTGGGAACACCCACCGTGCTGTTAGGAAGGGAGTTACAGAATTTTGACTCGGCAACAGTGAAGGAACAGCGATTTTATTATAAAGTCAGGATGGTGAGTGGCTTGGGTGGGAAACTTGTAGATGGTGATGTCCTCTTGAATTTACAGCCTTGTCCTTGTAGATGATAGAGGTTGAGGTGTTGGAAAGTGCTATCGAAGCAGCCTTGATAAGTTGCTATCAGCGTTATCTGTCCTTAATGAAAATAAATTTCTCTCTCGTTCTCTTTCTCCAGAGCTGCTTTCCAGTATGGCATCAAAATGTCGGAGGGACGCAAAACTCGACGTTTCAAAGAAACGAATGAAAAGGCGGAACTGGATCGTCAGTGGAAGAAGATCAGTGCGGTATGTACTATCCTCAGTCTTTCCCGCACACAAAGCTGGAACCCTGGGATCAGCTAAAAATGAGCAGAAATCACTTACTCTGCTTTTCTGTTTAGAATTGCTTCACAGTTGGCTTGGAGATGTTACTAAAATGAACAGTGCAATTTTAGTAAAATATTTTATGCAAAGATCAGTAATTTAATACACAGGGAGGGCTAGAAAGTGAAATGTGTCAAAGAACTGTCTATTATTGCAATACTGATACGGATCTGGTTTCTGTATTGACCAGTTTAGTTTATTGATTCAAGGGATCTGGGCATCACTGGCTGGCCATCAGTTATTATCCATCCCTAGTTGCCTTTGAGAAGATAGTGGTGAGCCACCTTCTTGAACCACCACAGTCCCTGTGGTATAGATACACCCACAGTGTTGTTAGGGAGTGAATTTCAGGATTTTGATCTAATGACAGTGAAGGAACAGCAATATATTTCCGAGTCAGGATGGTGAGTGGCTAGGAGGGGAATTTCCAGATGGTGATGTCTCCAGGTATCTGCTGCTCTTGTCCTTCTAGATAGTAGTAGTCATGTGTTTGGGAAGTGTTGTCTAAGGAGGCTAGATGAGTTCCTACAGTGAATCTTCAAAATGGTACACGACGCTGCCATTGTCATTGGAGGTGAAGGGAATGAATGTTTGTGAATGGGGTGCAAAATCAAGCTGGCTGCATTGCCCTGAATGGTACTGAGCTTCTTAAGAAGTGTTATTGGAGCTGTACTCCAACTACTGCTTCACACCGCCAGGGGCCTGAGTTCAGTTCCAGCCTTGGGCAACGGTGTGGAATTTGCACGTTCTTCCTGTGTCTGCATGGGTGTCCTCCAGGTGCTGTGGTTTCCTTCCACAGTTCAAAGATGTGCCGATTAGTTGGATTGGCCATGTAAAATTGGCCCTTAGTGTCCAAAGATGTGTGGGTTAGGGGGATTAACAAGATAAATGTGAGGGATAGGGCCTGGATGGGATGTTCTGTTGGAGAGGGTGTGCAGACTTGATGGGCCGTATAGCCTCCTTTTTCACTGTAGGATTTCTATGACCTACTCATCCTGGCAAATGGAGGATATTCCATTACATTCCTGACCTGTTACTTGTGGATGGTGGACAGGCTTTGGGGAGTCGGTTATTATTGGGTTGCCATGTGCCATCCAGTTCATCCAACAGTATACATGTGTGACATCCAAAGTTTGTCGTGATGTAATTAGTGGCTATAACATTAGTGCATATTCGCTGTATTTTGTCAATCCATTTTTGGTTAAATAGAATTAATGAGAAAAACATTAATTCTTTCCTGGCTTTCCTTGTCATTTTGCCCAATATGACTGTTAGTCTACAAATCCGGATAAACTTTAAATAGCCTTCAGGATTAACTCTTGATATTTCATGTATATACCAAACATTCTCTGTCTTTGTGGCTGTGTGTAACTTCAGCCCTAATACATTGTGGGCCACCTTTTGCTTACTTCCCAAGCTTGGCTGCTTCCTGGTGTGCTTTGAAGCAGAACTGAACAGTGTGTTCCAACTGTAACCGGACCAGTGTACAGTACAGCACTGGAGTCTGACTGCATGAGGTCTGCACTCAGCTTCTTCAGCTAGGTTACTGAGCATCCTAAAACCAGAACAAACTGGCTGGAAACCAAAAACAAAATAATCACTTGGAAGTACAGAACTTGAGTATTGTTGAAAAAAGAGACATGTTGTTAAAGCTTTTAGTCTTGCACTCATCAGGACAGATTCACAAGAACACCAATTGTAAACGGAACAGCCATTTATATTGCATGAGAAGAGAGAGTTGATTCATTGGCAAATGGACTCTGATAAAGGCATTGCAATGAAGAATGCAAGAATAGTTAACTACCAAACTTTTGTTAAATTCAAATCAGGCAGATTGGCAATGCCCGGATTAATCAGAGGCAATGGGAATGAACCAGGAAATTGCTTTAGTTTAGTTGAAAAATGTGGGATTCATTGCCGTGCTCCTTCTGTCTGCAAAGGACAGAGCCCTAAGTATGGATATATGTAGTTTCGAACACAAGTGAGCAGTGACTGATGATCTTAAATTGGTTGTTAGTGTAATTCTTACCACAATCAGGATTGTTTAGCAACTGCAATCCAATCTTGCATTCACATCTAATGTTGGACACTGTGTTTTGTAAGCATGAGTTGGTTGGCTGTGGCCAGTACTTTTGCTGGTTGCCAATAGCCGGAGGGGCATACTGTTTGATACAATCCACCAGTCAATGCGACATACAGCTGACATACCTGGCATCACACCAACATTGAGACTCATACACCACATTACTTGTTTGTGTGATTCCAGTTTCCCCAGGCTCTCCACATAACTGAAGTTTCCTATTCCTGGTAGCATTCTAGTAAATGCCTTGGCATCCTTCCTAAAACATAATGTTCAAAATTGGGGCAGTACTCCCAGTGAAACTGATTTTAGCATAACTTCTTACATCCCTCATTCGTGTTATTGTTCTAGTAAATCTTGTAGTTCATGATCACCAGCATCGGACCAGTTCAGCACTGTATTGTTTCGCATTGACAGTATCACACGTGCAAACTCTACAACGAACAAAGAAAATTACAGCACAGGAACAGGCCCTTCGGCCCTCCAAGCCTGACCGACCATGCTGCCCAACTTAACTAAAACTCCCTACCCATATCCCTCTATTCCCATCCTATTCATGTATTTGTCAAGATGCCCCTTAAAAGTCACCACCGTATCCGATTCCACTACCTCCCCTGGCAACAAGCTCCAGGCACCCACTACTCTTTGTGTAAAAGATCTGCCTCGTACATTTCCTTTAAACCTTCCACCCTGGGAAACAGCTTCTGACTAGCCACTCTGTCCATGCCTCTCATAATCTTGTAGACTTCTATCAGGTCGCCCTTCAATCACCCCTAGATAGGGAATATCTTTTCCCAAAGATAAGGGAGTGTAAAATTAGAGGGCATAGTTTTAAGGTGAGGGGGAGAGATACGAAAGTGTCCAGCAGGGCCAAATTTTTCACATAGAGGGTGGTGAGTGTCTGGAACGAGCTGCCAAAGGTAGTAGAGGCGGGTACAATTTTGTTGTTTAAAAAGCATTTAGATAGTTGCATGGTAAGATGGATATAGAGAGATATGGGCCAAACACGGGCAATTGGGACTAGCTTTGGGGTTAAAATAAACGGGTGGCATGGACAAGTTGGGCTGAAGGGCCTGTTTCCATGCTGTAAACCTCTGTGACTCTACAAAAGTAAAATAAAAGCTGCAACTATCTTTTTGTTTCACTTTTAGATCATTGAAAAGAGAAAGAAGTTGGAGGCGGATGGGTAAGTGCTGCTGTCATCCTTAAAATTCTATTTTCCACACTTCATTCCTTTAAGCTGCTGATTCTTGCTCCGTTCTGAATCTTCAGGTGTTGGATTCCCTTTTGTGGTTAGCCCAAGTGGCTGGTTGTGCATGCAAATGTTGATGACTTCTTCACAAAAGGTGGCAATACAGCCTAGCCTGACATCCCACCGTTAATACATACAGCTTGTCAACAGATTGAGCCATACAGGCTTGTGATGGAGGCCATTCAGCCCACTCATGTCTGTGCTGCCTCTTCACCAGAGCGATTGGAAACTAGTTACTCAGCATCCCGCACTGTTGCCACCCCATCCCTGCCCTCATGTAGATTGTCTACTTCAGATAATGAGTCAAACCCCCATTCCAGCAACAGCCACTGGAATCATGGTGAGAGGCAGGAGTTTTGCCTCTATTGCAGTAATTTCAGGGCCTTAATGCTGCCCTGACTGTCCCACCAGAGCCTGAAGATTTATCCTCTGTTCTTTTGTGATCTATATGGCTCCACATGTAATGCTTCCCATCATTTGATTTGATTTATTATTGTCACATGTATTAGTATACAGTGAAAAGTATTGTTTCTTGCGCATCATACAGACAAAGCACACCGTTCATAGAGGAAGAAAGGAGAAGGTGTAGAATGTAATGTTACAGTCATAGCTAGGGTGCAGAGAAAGATCTACATAATGCGAGGTAGGTCCATTCAAAAGTCTGATGGCAGCAGGGAAGAAGATGTCTTGAGTCAGTTGATATGTGATCTCAGACTTTTGTATCTTTTCCCCGGTGGAAGAGAGAATGCCCGGGGTGCAGGGAGTCCTTAATTATGCTGGCAGCTTTGCCAAGGCAGCAGGAAGTGTAGACAGTCGATGGATGGAAGTCTGGTTTGTGTAATGGATTGGGCTACCTTCACAATCTTTTGTAGTTTCCTGAGGTCTTGGGTGGAGCAGCAGCCATACCAAGCTGTGATACAGTAAATCAGTGATCAGTAAAAGCCTTAAAATAAAATTAAATGTGCTTGTCCTTTAAAGACGCTAGTATTGCACCTTTTCCCTGAAGTAGTTTATAAAATCCCTTTCGCAGAATGGAAAATGGTGTGTGCGTTTGTGTAAATTTATTTTAGAATGGCACTTTAATTTACCAAGCATACAACACTGAGGAATCATTAAATGTATGAGTCCACTGGTGGATAGAATTGCATTGATGAATATCTTTTGTGACCTCAGGTCACTGCAGACACAGCCAATGAAGTACTTTTGAAGCTCGTTTATTTTTGTAATGCAGGAAATGCAGCCATCAATTTGCACAGCAAGCTCCCATTAAAAAAATGCAATAATGGTTAGATAGTCTGTTATGGTGTTATTGGCTGAATATTAGCCAGGACACTGGGGAGATGTCCCCTGCTTTTCTTCCATTAGCTCTGTGGGTTCTTATACATCCCTCTGAGAGAACAAACAGGGCCTTTGTCTAGCAGTGATATCTTTGAAATGTTGGCCTAGATTGTTGTGCTTAAGCCATTGGAGTGGGATTTGAACGCATGACTTTAATTCCAAGATGACAGTGAAGAAGAGGCCATTCAGCCCATCATATCTGCCAGCTGAAAATAAGCTGTCCATTTTAATCCCACCTTCCAGCACTTGGCCCATAGCCTTTCAGGTTACAGCACTTCAGGCGCAGATCCAGATCCTTTTTAAAATAAGTTAAGAATTTCAGCCTCAACCATCAATCTGGGCAGCAAGTTCCAGGCACCTACCACCCTCTGGGATATTTTTCCTAATAAATCCTTCTACTAATCACCATAAACCTGTGCCCAACCCACCCTCCCCCCACCCTTTTCATCCATGTGAGCCGCAACTCCCATTATCCAATTCACTTCTATCCGTGCACAGTCAACATCCACAGGTATAAACTTCTCATTTATTTGTTGTGTCAACCATCAAATGTTCTGATTATCTAAAACTTTGATTTGTTCAAAGTTTTAATTTAGATATTTAAATTTAATTGTCTATTTTTATGAGTTAATTCATCCCTTGTTTTAAACCCCTGCTCCTGATGCGTGTTTTTGTTACAAGTCTGCGTATCCCCATGAGGTCTCGAAGCGTGTTATATTTTTAATGATTTTGCAGTTGCTGAGTTATGGAGGATTAATCCTGCTATCTGTTTTGTCTGACAGCGTTGAGGTGAAGAGGCCCAAGTACTAAAGCTGGAGTGGTGTTTCCATTCCTACATTCCATGATTTTGATCTCTCGACGGCAGTGATTTATGTGTGACCTGCGGAAACGCTTGTTTGATGCCTTCGCCTGCTACAGCAGTGAGAGAGCAACAATAGTCATCCCGACTTCAGACGATTAAAAAGCCTTCACAAAGGCTAATCAGCCCATCCCTATTAAATATGCAGCAGCGAGAGATTTGCAAAGACTTTCATTTTGAAACAGCTGAATTTTTCTGAGGCTTGAGATAAATCCGTTTGGATGGGGAAATTTTTAATAGCGGCTTGTAACAGCAATCTGTGTAATGTCTGGGTAGAGTTTCAGCTCTTTACTTCTCATCTGTTCTCTGTGTGTAGAAAACTTTGACAGATTAAATCTCTCGAGATATTCAATGGATTGAAACATGTGTCTTGTGTAGTTTGTTGTCGGTCGGTGTTGCAAGGATCCATGGGTTTCGCTTATTAGCCGGAGGTTCAATTCACAGCATTTAAAGCACAGAGCGACAGCACTGACTCCTGGACTCCAATGATGTTGAAAGCACTGGTATAGGTTGGAGAAGAAATGCAGAAAAGAAATCAGAAATGCCAAGGGCAACACAGTGGTCAGTACTGCTGCCTCAGTGCCAGGGTTTGGGTTTGATTCCCAGCTCGGGTCACTGTGTGTGTGGAGTCTGCACGTTCTCTCCGCATCTGCATGGGGGTTACTCCAGATGCTTCGGTTTCCTCCTATAATCCAAAAGACATGCTGGTTAGGTGCATTGGCCATGCTAAATTCTCCCTCAGGCGCCAGAGTGTGGAAACATTATTGCAGTTTTAATGTAAGCCTACTTGTGACACTGATGATTAAACTTTAAAAACAAGGTATCATCGGCACAGAACAGACAGCTTAATCTTTTGGCCATGAGTGGTTCTAATGAATTCACCAAAAATGCAAATCTTCTAATCTATTTCTAGATGGTCATGTGATTGCTGTATATTCCCTGCGTTTTAACTTTTAAACTGTAGATTTCCATGTTCATTTTGTTTTCCAAGAGGTGCGTCTTGCAGCACAGGAAACCGTTCAGCCCATCTTGCCTATGCCAGCCCTTTGAAGGAGTTATCCAATTAGCCCCACCCATTCTGTTCTTTCCCCATGGCTCTTTCTGAGCATATCACACCGCTGGGTTCTGAAGCAGCTGATTCCTTACATTCTTCCAATCAAATTGAGGGCTGTTACAGCTGGTATTTGTGTTCCCATTTCAGGTATAGTGTCAGCAATGAACATTGAGGCAGTAGTACTAACCACTGTGCCACCTTGGGCAGCACAGTGGTTGGCACTGCTGCCTCACAGCACCAGGGACCCGAGTTCAATTCCCAGCTTGGGCCACTGTCTGTGTGGAGTTTGCACATTCACCCTGTATGTGAGTGGATTTCTTGTGGGTACTCTGGTTTCCTCCCACAGTCCAAAGATGTGCGGGTTAAGTGGATTGTCCATGCTACATTGCCCCTTGCTGTCAGAGGGACTAGCTAGGATAATTGCATGAGTTCATGGGGGTAGGGCTTGGGTGGGATTGCAGTCGGTGCAGACTCAATGGGCCAAATGGCCTCCTTCTGCACTGTATGATTCTATAATCCAAACGCAAAGCAAAGTTCAACAATGTGCTCCAAACCACCCTCAAACTTCACTGTAACAGTGGGACTCTTTTTTGTTTATGTTCCATACCAGCTCATCCTGAAATTTCTCTTGTGTGATCGGTGCAGATTATCGGCTTTGAGTTTCACCGTAGACTGATACCCATTAGTCTCTATAGCCAATTTACATTTTAATAACTGAATGCTTACCTGTAACCTTGGGAATGTAAGGGAGGGGTAGCTCCTGTCACAGGTGGGTTCACTGCACAGTTTGGAGTCGCTCATTCTTAATTCTTTTCCTTTACCCAGTTCTCACCTGTGACTCCCGTTGTTTCACCTTGGGAAACCCTGGCAAACTGCTTTTGATGGTTGGCCAAGCCATGTCAGAGTAGCCATTGGGTAGCCTATCCTCAATGAGTTGGGGAATTGTCTTCTCTGGCATATGGCAATTGATGCAGATGAGACTAATCCAAAACCTAACAGTCTTGTTAGTGGGTCAGTACCATGTTGTGGAATGCATAGAGCACAAGACGTGGAAGACGTCCTGGTCATCCTCTGCACCAGGATCTATTTCCAGTCATCTAGATTCAAGCCCTCTAAAGTTGCAGGTAAACCAAAGGAAATGTTTTGTCATGGCACACTCTGACAGCGTCAAGAGATTTCAGATGTTAAGAACAAAAGGTATTTATCATCTCAGGAGCAGAGATAGCCATACCTACAAGGAACACACTGTACAGAGGAAAGAATAAGTAGAGAGCCAGGCATGAGACCTTCACTTACCTCCTAGAGAGCAGAGACGGACCTGTGAAGGACACACTACAGGGACCAGGATAATGAGAGAGTCAGACGTGGGGCCATCACTGCTGGGAGTGGAAATAGCCGCATAGAACAAACTTAAAGGCTTTGTGGGCTGAATGCACAAAGCAAAATTAATGAATTAACAGCACCAATCGAGACAAGGGGGTTTAATTTGGTGCTGATTATTGAGACATTGTTACAGGTGACCTGGTCTGAGAATTGAATACCCAAAGTTGCTCACTCAGTATTTTGGAAGGATAGACAGAAAGGAAAAGGAGGTGGTGTAGCTTTGCTAGTGAAGGAATGGATCAGTGCTGCAGCGGGAAATGATGAAAGTACAGGAGATCCAGATCTGGAATCAGTCTGGACAGGAATAAAAAATAGCAAAGAAGTCCCTGGTGGGAGTAGGTCCCCAAACGGTTCAGTAGTCAGGCACATTACAAACCAGGAAATACTCGGGGCTTGTAAGAAAAGTTCAGGAATAATCATGGGTGATTTTTAATATGCACGTTGACTGGATTAACTAAATTGGCAAGGGAGAGCTCATCAAAGGCAATTAGGGACGTGCAGTAATACTGGTCTGGCCAATGACACCCACATCCCATAAATTAATTTTTAAACTGATTAGGGAATAAGATGTGTACATGAACTGAGCAGATAGGGCTCTGGTTGGAGAATTGTCAAGGTAGCAGTTTGAAGCAGGTTGCTTGTGGCTTCCAACAGCGGCACCAACCCTGCCAGGATTGTCTGACAATTTCCAGAAATTAAAGATTAATCTCTGGAATAGTGTTCTGAGCAAACAGCAGATATTTGCGTGAGCTAAGGTTCATAGATGGCAATTGGTTATTGGCCAGGAGAGCATTAGCCTGAGCGGGCAAAGGTATAAATGAGGGCAGATGTAAACAGGAGCAGGGATGGGTAATGCCATGGAGGTGGAAGTAGTTTTGGTGATAGAGGATGTGAGGTCACAAACTCCGCCCAGAATATTGCTGTGGTTGTTAACAGTTTGAATCCAGCTGAGATAGTGACATAAGAACATAACATAAGAAATAGGAGCAGGAGTAGGCCATCTAGCCCTTCGAGCCTGCCCCGCCATTCAATAAGATCATGGCTGATCTGTCGTGGCTCAGTTCCACTTTCCCGCCCTCTCCCCATAACCCTTAATCCCCTCTCTTATCAAAAACCCATCAACAGGCGTCTTAAAAATATTTAGCGAGGCAGCCTCCACCACTTCAATGGGCAGAGAATTCCAGAGATTCACCACCCTTTGAGTGAAGAAGTTCCTCCTCAACTCCATTCTAAACCGCCCCCCCTTTATCTTGAGGCTGTGCCCCCTAGTCCTACTGTCTTTTTTGAGCGGGAAGAGTCTCTCCACCTCTATCCTATCCATCCCATTCATCATCTTATACGTCTCAATGAGATCTCCCCTCATTCTTCTAAACTCTAACAAGTACAAGCCTAGTTTATTCAGCCTCTCCTCATAGCTCAACCCCCTCAACTCCGGTATCAGCCTAGTAAACCTCCTCTGCACTCCCTCCAAGGCCAAAATATCCTTGCATAAGTACGGTGACCAAAACTGCACACAGTACTCCAGCTGCGGCCTCACCAATGCCCTATACAGCTGCAGCAAGACCTCCCTACTTTTATATTCAATCCCCCTCGCTATGAAGGCCAGCATCCCATTCGCCTTCCTGACCACCTGCTGCACCTGCAGGCTGGGTTTTTGCGACTCATGCACAAGGACCCTGAGGTCCCTCTGCACTGTCACCTGCTGCAGTTTTTTGCCACGTAAGTAATAGTCCTTCCTACCATTATTCCTACCAAAGTGGACCACCTCGCACTTATCAACATTAAATTCCATTTGCCATTTCCTGGCCCATTCGCCCAGCCTATCTAGATCCTTCTGCAGACTCTCCACACCCTCCGCACAATTTGCTGTTCCACAAATCTTGGTGTCATCAGCAAATTTCAACACCATACACTCGGTTCCCTCCTCCAGATCATCTATATAAATGGTAAATAGCTGAGGCCCCAGCACTGACCCCTGGGGCACTCCACTAGTCACCAACCGCCAATCCGAATAGCACCCATTAACCCCCACTCTCTGTCTCCTATTTGACAACCAATCCTCTATCCACGCTAACACCCTACCCCCAACTCCATGCCCCCTTACCTTCTGCAATAACCTCTTGTGAGGTACTTTGTCAAACGCCTTCTGAAAATCAAGAAAGACCACATCTACCAGCTCTCCTCTATCCACTGCCCTAGACACATCCTCATAGAACTCCAATAAATTTGTCAGACACGACTTCCCCTTAACGAAACCGTGCTGCGTCTGCTCTATCAAGCAATTCCCCTCAAGATGCCTCGCTATTTCCTCCTTGATGACGGATTCTAACATTTTACCTACAACAGACGTTAAACTAACTGGCCTATAATTCCCTGCCCTTTGCCTGGCACCCTTCTTAAACAACGGCGTAACGTTAGCCGCTTTCCAATCTTCCGGCACTTCCCCGGAATCCAGCGACGTTTGGAAAATAACCACTAAGGCATCCACTATCACCTCCGCCATTTCTTTCAGAACCCTTGGATGCATTCCATCCGGTCCTGGGGACTTGTCCACAATCAGTCCCTCCAGTCTGTCGAGCACCGCCTCTCTAGTAACAATAATGTCATTGTGACCCTCCAGTCCTACCACCTTTCCATCGACCAGAAAGGGGAGAGGGATTGGAGTAATTCTTTTTGGCAAACCAAGTAAACTTAATCAAACAAACTGAGGGATAAATTAAAAGGGGCAGTCCCCCCCAAAAAAGGGAACTGTCCAAAGCAAAAGACAAAGCAGAAAGGAAATTTAAAATGTTAAATCAAAATGTGGTTGAAGGGGTCAATAACACACACCAGTCCCTGTGGTGTCCAATGAACATGGAAGGTCTCAACAGTGCCCTCAGACACCACATATTCCCTGTCCAGGGACCCCCAGCTATGAATGTTGCTGAGAGGGGTTTGAGTCAGTGGCAATTCAAAGGAAGCTCCAGACAACGGCTTCTGCCTTTAACAGTCTTTAACTGTGGGGGAAATTGTGGTCCATCTGAGCCTGGTTATAAGGCTTTGAGTCTGTCAACACTGAGGTGGTGAAATCACACAACTGCAGAATCCCTAAGGTGCAGAAAGAAGCCATCCAACCCATTGAGTCTGCACCAACTCTCCAAAAGAGAATCCCATCCAGGACCTCCCCTCTGCCCTATCTCCATAACCCTGCACATTTAGCATAGCCAATCCACCTAACCTACACATCTTTGGATATTTGTATGTGTGTCTTTTTTTAGAAACAAATAAACTCACTATTTCTTTGACTCATGAAAACCTGGTTTGATTGGCTTCTTATTAACAAGATTGGAAAATGCATTTATGGGGAAAATAAATTTTTGAACCTTTGTTGTGACCACCAGATGGTTAAAATGCGGAGCCAGTTCACTCTGCTCGCCTGGCTGATACAATAGTAAAGGTGATTGGATGAAACATTAAACTAGAACCCATCCAGATGGGCATAAATAATCCCGGGATCCCAGGGCAAAGTTTCGAAGAGTAGAAGGATGGTTCTCCCCGGTGTCCTGGCTGTATACTTATCATTCAACTGGATTATCTCATTTACTATGTTGCTGCTTATGAGAGCTTGCAACGTCCAAATTGGCCACCACATTTCATGCATTACAATAGCAGCTAAACTGCTCAATATAGAAACTAGAAGAAGGAGGAACATAAGAAATAGGGGCAGGAGTAGGCCATCTAGCCCTTCGAGCCTGCCCCGCCATTCAATAAGATCATGGCTGATCTGAAGTGGATCAGTCCCACTTTCCCACTTTCTCCCCATAACCCTTAATTCCCTTAAGGCCATTCTGTTCGAGTCTGCTCCGCCATTCATTTTGATCATGGCTGATCATCAAATTCAGTATCCTGATCCTGACTCCACCTCCCCCCCCTGCCCCCCACAATGTCCCTTGATCCCTTTAGCCCCCTAGATCTATATCTAATTTCTTCTTAAAATCAAATGTTTTGGCCTCAATTACATTCTGTGGTAGTGAATTCCACACATTCACCACCCTCCGGGTGAAGAAATTTCTCCTCACCTCAGTTCTAAATGGTTTACTCCTTATCCTCGGAAGTCTTTCATTGGCTGTGAAGCACGAGGCTACAGAGGCAAGTGCTGGAAAATGGGATTAGAATCAATTAGTGTTTGATGGCCTGCACAGTCAGATGGGCCAAATGATGTGAAACTCTATGACTCTGACTCTATGACACTTGACGACTCCCTAAGGTTATGAAAAGTGTGTTAGAAATGCATATTTTTTTGTTGGATGAGTAATCCATTGATTATGAATCACAATCCCACCCTAGCTTGTTGGGAAATAAATACTTTTTAATTTACACATTTGTGGTTTTGAAACCCTAAAATTTGGCATCAACTTTACAGATCTGTAAATCTACATTTTCAAACCTCGAAAAAGCCAAGAAATAATTGGATATTTCAGTAATAAAATCAGGTTTATGAAGTAAATTCTGTAAATGGTTCCACACTAGGGGCAACTTTCCAGCTGTGCTTGGAAGCAGATTCTCTGACTCAGGGTATCAGAATCCTTGAGGATCTGCAGTTCACCGGTTGCCTAGGAAACAGGTCCAAGTGCACGCCTTTAATTCAATAGGATAAATAAACATCTGGGAATGATTTGCAACTCACCAAGTGGTCATTGGAGGAAAGGGCTTACAGCTTGCAATTAACTTTTGACAAGAAGTCTTGTGTTAGGGTTCTGCTTCCAACTGGATGGAATTATTCAGAAACTGGTCTGCTTGCAGCCTCAACCCCGGAGGGTTAGAATTGTGCCATATTTTACGTCAGAAATCATTGCTCCATCTGCCTATTAGTCATAAACATTTTTTATTTGGTCGATTAGAATTACAGCACAGACAGAAAAACCAATACTGGCACCTACAGCTAGTGGAAATCCAAAATCAAATATTCTTTCATGTGATGTAGGCATCGCTATCAAGGCCAGCATTTGTCACCAATCCCTAATTGCCTATGAATTGAGTGTCTCGCTCAGCCATTTGAGAGGGCAGCTGAGAGTCAACCACATTGTTGTGGCTCTAGAGTCACATGTCGGTCAGACCGGGTAAGGACAGCAGATTTCCTTCCTTAAAGGACATTAGTGAACCAGATGTGTCCTTACAACAATCAATGGCAGTTTCATGGTCATTACAGAGGCTAGTTTTCCAGATTTATTCACCAAATTTAAATTTCAGCAGCTGCGGTGGTGGGATTTGAACTCACTTCCCCATGGCATTAGGCAGGACCTCTGGATTATCAGTCCAGTGACAGTGTACCTGGGTTAGATTCCGATTGGAGTCCTGTTCTAGAATCCTAGAAAAGGTGCAGAAAAGATTTACTAGGAGGCTACCAGGACACTTGATGGTTTGAGTTATAAGGAGAGGCTGGATAGACTGGGACTTTTTTCCCTGGAACGTAGAAGGCTTAGCGGTGACATATAGAGGTCTATAAAATAATGAGGGGTATAGATAGGATAAATAGTCAACCTCTTTTCCCAAAGGAAGGGGAGTCTAAAATTAGAAGGTATAGGTTTAAGGTGAGAGGGAAGGGATACAAATGGGTCCAGAGGGGCAATTGTTTCACTCAGAGGGTGGTGAATATTTGGAACAAGGTGTCAGAGGTAGTAGTAGAGGTGGGTACAATTTTGTCTTTTAAAGAGCATTTAGACAGTTACATGAGTAAAATGATATAAAGGGATATGGGCCGAATGTAGGCAATTGGGATTAGCTTAATGGTAAAAACTGGGGGGCACAGACAAGGGCCTGTTTCCACGCTGAAAACCTCTATGACTATACACAGTTCTGGTGTCCATTTTGCAGAAAGGATACACAGGCACTGTGGAAGATGCAAGAAACATTCACAAGAAGCTGAGAGGGTAGCCATGAGAACCTGGAGTAACAAAAGCAGGAATGAGAGTTTCAGCTGGGAAGAAACATAGAGGAAATAGGAGCAGGAGTAGGCCATCTCAGCCCTCAAGCCTGCCCCTATAAGGCCATGGCTTACCCTCCTCAACTCTTCTTTCCTACCCGATCCCCATTCCCCTTATTCTCCTTGTACTTTAAAATCAATTGGTCTCAGTCAAGAATAATCTCAACCACTGAGCACTCTTCACAACTTTCCGAATGAAGAAAAATCATAGAATAGACTGGAGGAGGAGGCCATTCAGTCCATTAAAGTCCACACCAGCTCTTTCAAAGAACAATCCAATTAATGTCACTCCAGTTGCTCTTTCTCCATATCCCTGTATTTTTTTCTCTCTCTTTCAAACATTTATCCAATTCCCTTTTGGAGATGACAATTGATTTTCCACCATGTTCAGACAATACATTCCAAACTCAAATCACTCGCCTAAGTTTTTCTTCCAGTCACCTGCAGTTCTTTTGTGAAGCAATTTAAATGTATGGCTGCCCAGTTATCGATCCTTCGTCCATGAGAAATAGCTTTTCTACGCTTATGGACTAGCCATATAAACGCTGTGGTTACCACAACAGCTCAAAGGCTAGGGACCCTGTAGGGAGTAACTCACCTACTCACTCCCCAAAGCCTGTCCACCGTTTAGAAGACACGAATCAGGACTTTAATGGAATATTCTTCCCCTTGCCTGGATGGGTGCAGCTCCAACAACACTCAAGAAGCTTGACACCATCCAGAACAAAGCAGCCAACTAGATTGGCAACCTTTTCACAAATATTCGATTCCAACTCATCGGCGAACTGTGGTGTGCAGCATCTACAAGATGCACTGCAGGAACTTGTCAAGACTCCTTAGGCAGCACCTTCCAAACCCATGACCACTACCATCTAGAAGGACAAGAGCAACAGTTACATGGGAACACCAGCACCTGGAGGTTCCCCTCCAAGGCACTCACCATCCTGACTTGGAAATATATCGTCGTTCCTTCGCTGTTGCTGAGTCAAAATCCTGGAACACCCTCCCTAACAGCACTGTGGGTGTACCTATGCCACATGTACTGCAGCGGTTTAAGAAGGCAGCTCACCACCACCACCTTCTGAGGGGCAATTAGGGATGGGTAATAAATGCTGGTCCAGCCAGCGACACCCACCACCCATAAAATGAATTTTTATAAAACTCATTCTCAACCCTTCATCATTTTGAAAACACCTTCTCGAAGGGAGAATTGGTTGGGAGAATTGAATAGGTTAGGACTTTATTCCCTGGAGCGTAGAAGAATGAGGGGAGATTTGATAGAGGTGTATAAGATTTTGATGGGTATCGATAGAGTGAATGCAAGCAGGCTTTTTCCACTGAGGCTAGGGGAGAAAAAAAACCAGAGGACATGGGTTAAAGGTGAAAGGAGAAAAGTTTAAAGGGAATATTAGGGGGGGGATTCTTCACACAGAGAGTGGTGGGAGTGTGGAATGAGCTGCCGGATAAAGTGGTAAATGTGGAGTCACTTCTAACATTTAAGAAAAACTTGGACGGGTTCATGGATGAGAGGGGTGTGGAGGGATATGGTCCAAGTGCAGGTCAGAGGGACTAGGCAAAAAATGGTTTGGCACAGACAAGAAGGGTCAAAAGGCCTGTTTCTGAGCTGTAATTTTCTATGGTTCTAGGTGAACAACCCCCTGCTTCCCCAATTCATTTCACCTCAACTAAATGACCAACTCTATCCTTGTTCAGGTACCAGGCCCTAAGAGGGAGTTGGCAACTGTGGACTTCCACTGGATTGGTCTGTGTGTATGGGACCATTAATCAATATTCTATTTGTTATTTTCGTTCTGTTTGGCAGAGTACTGCAGTGGTTTGCCACTGCCTTCTGCAGAGTGCCTGACCAGAAAACTTGCCAACTCTTGCTACACGTTATCAGGCAGATTTTCAGACCGATAATAAACCTGTTTGGCCATGTTACCTTCCGAAGCCATGAATCTCTGAAGTAGAACTTGAACCCAAGATTTCAGATCCAAAGATAAGGATGCTAGCTCTGTGCCACAAAACCTCCCAGGCATCCACATATCCTGGACTGTCCTGCCAGGGGAAATAGTCTCACTGAGCTGAATATAAAAGTAGGGAGGTCTTGCTGCAGCTGTATAGGGCATTGGTGAGGCCGCAGCTGGAGTACTGTGTGCAGTTTTGGGCGCCGCACTTACGCAAGGATATTTTGGCCTTGGAGGGAGTGCAGAGGAGGTTTACTAGGCTGATACCAGAGTTGAGGGGGTTGAGCTATGAGGAGAGGCTGAATAAACTAGTCTTGTACTCGTTAGAGTTTAGAAGAATGAGGGGAGATCTCATTGAGACGTATAAGATGATGAATGGGATGGATAGGATAGAGGTGGAGAGACTCTTCCCGCTCAGAAAGGACAGTAGGACTAGGGGGCACAGCCTCAAGATAAAAGGGGGGCGGTTTAGAACGGAGTTGAGGAGGAACTTCTTCACTCAAAGGGTGGTGAATCTCTGGAATTCTCTGCCCGTTGAAGTGGTGGAGGCTGCCTCGCTAAATATTTTTAAGATGCGGGTTGATGGGTTTTTGATAAGCGAGGGGATTAAGGGTTATGGGGAGAGGGCGGGAGTGTGGAACTGAGCCACGACAGATCAGCTATGATCTTATTGAATGGCGGGGCAGGCTCGAAGGGCTAGGTGGCCTACTCCTGCTCCTATTTCTTATGTTCTTATGAGCTAGGCGTTATTCACATATTCTGTCACATAATCCAGGTACAGCAATGTCTTGATTTTAAAATTGGTATTCTTGCTTTCAAATTCTTCCATGGGTTGGTCCCTTCCTACCTCTACAAGTTCCTCTAGCTTCACAAACCCTCCTCTGAATCTGGCCTCTTCCACCTCCACCATTATCCATCGTGTCTTCAACTGCCGATGGCCTAAACGCTCCTGCTTACCAACTCTCCTTCCTCCTTTAAATGTTGCTTAAAGTTTACCCCTTCCCAGATTCCTTACATGTTTTGGTGTCACATTCTGTCTGATAGCACTCCTGTGAAGTATTTTGGGATGTTCTATTATTTAAAGGTGCTATATAAATGCAGGTTGATGTTGTTCCGAACCTCAGGTGCATTCAGCTGCTGCTAGTTTACTCTCACCGATGTGATGCCCGTAATCTGCATCTATTGGGAGCTAATTTCCCTTTCTACATCTGTCAAAGCTGACACGGGAACAGTAAACTCACAGCCCTGGACTCACACTGACAGAAGGAATCTGAATAAAGCTCGTCTGTTCTGGGATTCCGCTCAGCACAGCTCACTCTGTTTGCCTTGGCTGTTGAACCCAAGTCATGAATGTCATTGGAGACCAGAGACCAAACACGAGACTGTTTGAGGAGGAGACATAGACCGGGCCACAGTTTGGTGAAGAGTTCCCTTTTTTAAAGAAATTAATTGACAGGATGTGGGCATTGCTGGCTATGCAGCATTTATTTCCCATCCCTAGTTATCCTAGGTGGTGGTGAGCTGCCTTCTTGAACCGTTGCATTCCCTGAGCTGCACGGTTAGGGAGGGAGTTCCAGCATTTTGACCCAATCACAGCGAAGGAGCGGCAGTATATTTCCAAGTCAGGTTGGCGAGTGGCTTAGAGGGGAGTTCCAGGTGGTGATGTTTCCATGTATCTGCTGCCCTTGTCCTTGTGGATGGTAGTGCTTTTGAAAGGTGCTGTCTAAGGAACCTGGGTGAGTTGCTGCAATAAATCTTGTAGTTGGTACACACTGCTGCCATTGTTCATCGGTGGTGGAGGGAGTGAATGTCAGTGGAAGGGATAGCAATCAAGTGGGCTGCTTTGATCTGGATGGTGTTCAGCTTCTTGAGTGCTGTTGGAGCTGCTCTTGTCCGGTGAGTGTGTTCCATCACATTCCTGACGACAAGACGGTGGACAGGAACTTTGTGGCAGAACATTTTGTAACAGCCCATCACCAATTCAAAAACAGTGGGAATTATTATTCTTTTTTTCAGTATTTATTTTGCCTTCCCCATTTCAAGATTATTCCAGATGTGGCTCATTCAATAACACTCTTGTATGTTCAAGTTCCACCAACCAATATTCATTCCTCAACCAAAATCTTAAACAAATTATCTGCTCTTTATCACATTGTTGTTTGTGGGAGCTTGCTGTTCACAAATTGGCTGCTGCGTTTCTGACATCACCAACTTTACTTCAAAAGAACCCCATTGGCTGTTTGGGAAATCCTTCCAAAATCCGCATCCGTGTTTTCACTCCACCCTCCAAACCCCTGATTATTCTAATACTTTCCTGTCCGGCTATGTTGCACAGCCCTTAACTTTGATTTGACTTGATTTGTTTTATTATTGTTACATGTTTTAGCGAGCAGTGAAAAGTATTGTTTCTTGCATACAGACAAAGCATACCATTCATAGAGAAGGAAATGAGAGAGTGCAGAATGTAGTCTTAGTTTAAGCCAGGGTGTGGAGGAACATCAGCTTAATGCAAGGTAGGTCCACTCAAAAATCTGATGGCAGCAGGGAAGAAACTGTTCTTGAGTCGGTTGGTACGTGACCTCAGACTCTTGTATCTTTTCCGACGGCAGAAGATGAAAGAAAAAATGCCCAGGGTGCGTGGGGTCCTTAATTATGCTGGCTGCTTTGTTGAGACAGCCGGAGTTGTAGACAGAATCAATGGATTGGTGGCTGGTTTGTATGATGGATTGGGCTACATTCACGACCTTTTGTGGTTTCTTGCGGTCTTGGGCAGAGCAGGAGCCCAGACCAAGCTGTGATACAACCAGAAAGAATGCTTTCTATGGTGCATCTGTAAAAGTTGGTGAGAGTCTTAGCTGACATGCCACATTTCCTTAATCTACTGAGAAAGTTGAGGGGCTTTCTTAACTATAGTGTCAGCATTGGGGGAACTAGGACAGGTTATTGGTGATCTGGGCACCTAAAAACTTGAAGTTCTCGACTCTTTCTACTTTGTCCTGTTGATGTATTAGGGGCATGTTCTCCTTTACGCCCCCTAAAGTCGATGACAATTTGTTTTGTTGACATTGAGGGAGGGATAGTTGTCGCCACACCAGTTCACCAGATTCTCTATCTCATTCCTGTACTCTGTCTCATCATTGTCTGATATTAGGCTGATGTCACCAGCAAACTTGAAAATTGAATTGGAGGGGAATTTGGCCACACAGTCATAGGTGTATCAGGAGTATGGTAAGGGGCTGAGAACACAGCCTTGTGGGGCACCGGTGTTGAGAATGATCATGGAGGACGCCGTTGTTTAAGAAGGGTGCCAGGCAAAAGGCGGGGAATTATAGGCCGGTAAGTTTAACGTCTGTGGTAGGTAAAATGTTAGAATCCGTCATTAAGGAGGAAATTGCGAGGCATCTTGAAGGGAATTGCTTGATAGAGCAGACGCAGCACGGTTTCATTAAAGGGAAGTCGTGTCTGACAAATTTACTGGAGTTCTATGAGGATGTGTCTAGGGCAGTGGATAGAGGAGAGCCGGTGGATGTGGTCTTTCTGGATTTTCAGAAGGCGTTTGACAAAGTACCTCACAAAAGGTTATTGCAGAAGGTCAGGGGGCATGGAGTTGGGGGTAGGGTGTTAGCGTGGATAGAGGATTGGTTGTCAAATAGGAGGCAGAGAGTGGGGGTCAACGGGTGCTATTCGGATTGGCGGATGGTGACTAGTGGAGTGCCCCAGGGGTCGGTGCTGGGGCCTCAGCTTTTTACCATTTATATAGATGACCTGGAGGAGGGAACCGAGTGTAGGGTGTCGAAATTTGCTGATGACACCAAGATTGGGGGAACAGCAAATTGTGCGGAGGGTGTGGAGAGTCTGCAGAAGGATCTAGATAGGCTGGGCGAATGGGCCAGGAAATGGCAAATGGAATTTAATGTTGGCAAGTGTGAGGTCGTCCACTTTGGTAGGAAGAATGGTAGGAAGGACTATTACTTACGTGGCGAAAAGCTGCAGCAGGCGACGGTGCAGAGGGACCTTGGGGTCCTTGTGCATGAGTCGCAAAAACCCAGCTTGCAGGTGCAGCAGGTGGTCAGGAAGGCGAATGGGATGCTGGCCTTCATAGCGAGGGGGATTGAATATAAAAGTAGGGAGGTCTTGCTGCAGCTGTATAGGGCATTGGTGAGGCCGCAGCTGGAGTACTGTGTGCAGTTTTGGGCGCCGCACCTGCGCAAAGATATTTTGGCCTTGGAGGGAGTGCAGAGGAGGTTTACTAGGCTGATACCGGAGTTGAGGGGGTTGAGCTATGAGGAGAGGCTGAATAAACTAGGCTTGTACTCGTTAGAGTTTAGAAGAATGAGGGGAGATCTCATTGAGACGTATAAGATGATGAATGGGATGGATAGGATAGAGGTGGAGAGACTCTTCCCGCTCAAAAAAGACAGTAGGACTAGGGGGCACAGCCTCAAGATAAAGGGGGGGCGGTTTAGAACAGAGTTGAGGAGGAACTTCTTCACTCAAAGGGTGGTGAATCTCTGGAATTCTCTGCCCGTTGAAGTGGTGGAGGCTGCCTCGCTAAATATTTTTAAGACGCGGGTTGATGGGTTTTTGATAAGAGAGGGGATTAAGGGTTATGGGGAGAGGGCGGGAAAGTGGAACTGAGCCACGACAGATCAGCCATGATCTTATTGAATGGCGGGGCAGGCTCGAAGGGCTAGATGGCCTACTCCTGCTCCTATTTCTTATGTTCTTATGTTCTTGGGAGGTGCCTGTTCTTATTGATTGCGATGTATGATCTGCTGTGGACCTGTTGTAGCAGTAGGCAAACTGTAGTGGATCCAGATAGTCCCGGAGGCTGGAATTGATTCGTGCCATGACTAGCCTTTTGAAGCACTTCACAATGATGGATGTCAGAGCCACTGCCTGATAGTCATTAAGGCACACTGCTTGATTTTACTTAGGTACCGGGATGATAGTCATCTTCTTAAAGCAGATAGGGAGCTCAGATTGTTGTAAAGAGAGGTTGAAGATGTCTGCGCATATTCCCACCAATGATCCGTGCAGGATCTGAGTGCTCGTCCCGGTACCCCATCCAGGTCAGTAACTTTATGTGGGTTGACCTTCGAGAAAGCTGCTCTCACAACTCCAGGGCTTCCAGGGTGGAGGGCATGGTCTCACTGACCTCGTGCTCAAAATGGGCGTAGAATGCATTGAGCTCATCAGGGAGGGCTGTCTTGGAGTCAGCTATTTTACATGCCTTCATCTTGTAGTCCTGTTATGTCTTGCAGACTCTGCCATTGTCAGCGGGGCTCAGTGTGGCTAGCCTGTAAAATTGGAGCTCATTTCAAATGGTGTCTCCCATATCTGAACTGACACTAAGTCCCAATTATCTATCACCTCTGTGCTCGCTAATGTCTAAGAGCTACTAAATCACGAGTGCATTGCCTTGAAAATTCTCAACCTTCAATTCAAATCCCTCTATGGACTTCTTCCTCCCTATCTCAATAGCCTCTCGTCCCCCTCCACCCTCCAAGATCTCAGTGTTCCTTGCCCCACACCCCCCCAACCCCAGCTCCCGGCCTCTTGTGCATCCCTCACTTCCTATTTGGCCCACTCTGGTCTCAGCTGCAGAATTTCCTCCTGAGATTTCTCGGCCTCTCAACCACCCCCCTCTCTGTTCCTTGAGGACAGTCCACCTCTTTGAGCAAGCTATCAAAATAATTTCTTTTCCTTTGGCTCAATGTAAATTTCTGCCTGAATAGATTTCTGTGATGTTTTACTGGGTTAGAACGATGTTATAAATGGGACCCGTTGTTACTGAGGCAGGTTAGTTACTACTTTCATAATTCAACTACCAATGTCAGTTGTGCCTCACCTCCTGATTAAGTACGGACCTTTCAGAGCCAAACTAAGTGAACAGGAGAGATGTGTTTGGAAGAATAGTTGGTGGTCACTGGATTGGGGACCTGTCAATACTTCATCTGTTCTCTTGCTATGGGCTGGATAGTTCATGTAAAGAAAAATCCAAAATTCAATTAGGTGAACTACAGGACAAGATGACTTTACAAGACAAAATAATCTGTTAATAGACTCACTTTAAACTTTTCCTAAATTCTTTGTAGATCTTTCTTAGAATAAAAATTGTCACCAAATTCCAGTTAGAAATGATTCAGAACAGCAGCGAGTGATATGATTTGATTTATTATTATCAGATATATTAACATACAGTGAAAAATATTGTTTCTTCTGCACTATATTGACAAAACATACCATTCATAGAGAAGAAATGAGAGGGTGGGGAATGTAGTGTTACAGTCATAGCTAGGGTGTAGAGAAAGATCAACTTAATGCAAGGTAGGTCCATTCAAAAGTCTGATGGGGGCTGGGAAGAAAGTGTTCTTGGGTCTTGGTTGGTACGTGACCTCAGACTTTAGTATCTTTTCCCCGAAGGAAGAAGGTAGAAGAGTGAATGTCTTGGGTGCATGGGGTCCTTAATTATGCTGGCTGCTTTTCCAAGGCAGTGAGAAGTGTAGACAGAGTCAATGGATGGGAAGTTGGTTTGTGTGATGGACTGGGCTACATTCACGGCACGTTGTAGTTTATTGCGGTCTTGGGCAAAGCAGGAGCCAAACCAAACTGTGATACAACCAGAAAGAATGCTTTCTATGGTGCATCTGAGGAGAGGGAATGGAGAGAGGAAAGGGGCGGGGGGTAGAAGACTTAAGGATTGGAGGGGAGTAGAAGAACGGCAAAGGAAGTTGAGTGTAGTGAGGGCAAAGATGGTGTGATGACTTAGGGAGGGGAGGGATGAGTGAGGAGGAAAGTGTTGCATGTGAAACCGACACTTTGACCAGTTCATTATTCAGTAAGAAGTCTCACAACACCAGGTTAACAGGTTTATTTGGAATCACAAACTTTCAGAGCACTGCTCCTTCATTTGGTGAGTGGGAGAATGAGAAAAATAAAGCTTGTGATTCCAGATAAACCTGTTGGACTTTAACCTGGTGCTATGAGACTTCTTACTGTGCCCATCCCAGTCCCACGCCGGCATCTCCACATCAAGTTTCTTATTCAGAATTGCACCATCACAATCCAGGTAGTCTTATTTTATGAGACAAGTAAAGCACTGTGGTTCAAACTTAGCTTTATTAAAACACTTACAATTTAAAGAAACAAACTCCTACACAACAAATTAAGATGTGGAGATGCTGGCTTTGAACTGGGGTGGGGACAGTAAGAAGTCTCACAACACCAGATTAAAGTCCAACAGGTTTATTTGGTAGCACAAGCTTTCGGGGCGCTGTTCCTTCATCAGGAGTTGAAAGAATTCTTACAATAAGTTAACTTTTTGCCAAGCTAGACTGATGCTTGAAAAGTATAAATACTGCCTGCTCTGGTGAACTGGATTCAATTCACTGAGTTTGCATCGACGGATAAACTCAGGCTTGGTGCGAATGTGGATCTCACACAATGCGATGCTCCCTCAGCCCTGACCCTCCCACAGTGCGGCACTCTCTCTTCCGTTGTCTCGGGTCACAGCCGGCCAGTCAATCTTCGCTGGGGGGTGGGGGGGGGGTCGTCTCCAGATGTTTGTTTTTATTCCCCACTTCTGGAATTTTCTCTGCCTTTCAGCCACAGGGAGGGGGGTCGCAGCAGCCAATGAGGTTAGGCCAAGTCATCTTAGGTGTCCTGAATGCACAAATCCCCTTTCACGAAATGGTTAATATCAGGGAGTCTGTCTGAAACTGGGAAATACACAACCATAATGTCTTCCTAGATAGTTCTGGCTGAGTACGTCTTGATGGGTCATAACAACTCCCCCATTGTTAAGGTCGAGTGCCTCCATCCAATATGCAAGGCAGGTCTGGCCTAGCCCCTTCTGACCTGTGGTAACCTTGTCTGCATTCCATCAGGCCTTGTTTGTAGAAGTTGATTAGCTGTGGATTAATTGAAAGTGTCTGATTTTATTTTGGGCCTGGTAGCTTAGGCCATTGGCCATTTAGCCACAAGATTTGATTTGATTTGATTTATTATTGTCACATGTATTAGTATATAGTGAAAAGTATTGTTTCTTGCGCTATACAAAGCATACCATTCATAAAGAAGGAAATGAGAAAGTGCAGAATGTGGTGTTACAGTCATAGCTAGAGTGTAGAGAAAGATCGACTTAATGTAAGGTAGGTCCACTCAAAGTCTGATGGCAGCAGGGAAGAAGTTGTTCTTGAGTTGATGGGTATGTGATCTCAGACTTCTGCATCTTTTTTCCAACGGAAGATGGTGGAAGAGGGATGGGTTAGGGAGGGGAGTGATGAGAGAGGGAAAGAAAAGGAAGAGAACTTGGGAATTCCTGCAGGTTTAGCTGAGTGGGATAGTGTTGGGTGAGGTGGAGGGGGAACCAGCTTTAGGATACCCTCTGGGCTGATCAGAGGCACCAGGAAGCTCACTCCATCCCCTCAGCCCTTTCCCTTGCCGAGAATGCCAGTCCCTGACTTCCCCAAGTTCCTTGGCCTGGTGGGATTGTCTGTCATCTCGTTAGTGGCCACTGTGTGTAGCCTGACTGACCAGCAGCTCTGACGGGTCAATTCTCCCACTGGAAAAGGGTTAAATTGGTGTGGGGCAGCCACTAGGATTGTGGGCAGGATCCCCTGCCTGGGGCTGGGGAATGAGATACTCCGTAAAATCCAGCCCCATGTTCCGAGAGGGAAGGATTGGACAGGAGGGCGGGGCTTTTTCTCTAGAAAGGCCAAGATTAAGAGATTGATGCGGAATGTTAATATCACCAATCCATCAGGGCAAATGTGGAGAAACATGTGGGAGTCTAAAATCTGGGCATAAATACAAGATTGTAACTCACAGATCAAATAAAGATCTTAGCAGGAATTTCTGAATGCAGAACGAGGAAACATTTGGAACTCACTGCCAGTGAGTCATTGACTCATTCAGGGAGAGGCTTGCTGCATGAGGGAGAGGGGGCATGGGGGTAGGATAGGAAGAGTGTGAAGGAGACTCATGTGGAGTGTCAATACTGTGATAGATAAGTTGGGCTGAATGGCTTGTTTCTGAGCACCAGATTCTATGCCCATGTGATATCAAGAAACAGCTGAAGTCACTACATACTGCAAAGACAATGGGCTCTGACAATATTCTGGCAATAGTACTGGAAGCTTGTGTTCCAGCACGAACCACACCCATAGCCAAGCTGTTCCACTACAGTTACAACACAGGCATCTACCCAACAATGTGGAAAATTGCCCAGAGATATCCTCTCCGGAAAAAGAACAAAGAACAGCACAGGGAACAGGCCCTTCGGCCCCACAAGCCTGTGCCACCCACTTTAACACACTCAGTAAGTGCCTTATTCAAGTCTTTTGTCGCTCGTCGACGTTTTTGTCTACCTCTAGTGGAACTCAACAGTAAAGGGGGTGGAAATTTAGGGAATTATTACGGAAAACGTAGGACAAATCTAACCCAGTCAATTATTGCCCCATACATGTGTGGTATGGTGGCACAGTGGTTAGAACATAGAACATAGAACATAGAACATTACAGAGCAGAACAGGCCCTTCGGCCCACGATGTTGCGCCGACCAATTAAAAAAGCAATGACCCTCTAACCTAAACCAATCCCTTTCCATCCATAAACCTATCCACTGATCTCTTAAACGCCCCCAAACCAGGCGCATCTACAACTGCAGTAGACAGGGCATTCCAATCCCTCACCACCCTCTGGGTAAAGAACCTACCCCTGACATCCGTCCTATAACTACCCCCCCTTAATTTAAAGCTATGCCCCCTCGTGCTAGCTTTCTCCATCCGAGGAAAAAGGCTATCACTGTCCACCCTATCTAAACCTCTAATCATCTTATATGTTTCAATAAGGTCCCCTCTTAGCCGCCTTCTTTCTAACGAAAACAACCCCAAATCCCTCAGTCTCTCCTCATAGGACCTTCCCTCCATACCAGGAAACATCCTGGTAAACCTCCTCTGCACCCTCTCCAATGCCTCCACATCCTTCCTATAATGTGGGGACCAGAACTGCACACAGTACTCCAAGTGCGGACGCACCAGAGTTGTGTACAGTTGCAACATGACGTTGCGGCTCCTAAATTCAATCCCCCTACCAATAAACACCGTATGCCTTCCTAACTACCTTATCTACTTGATTCCCAACTTTCAGGGATCTATGCACATATACACCTAGATCCCTCTGTTCATCAACACTATTCAGAGTTAGCACTGCTGCCTCACAATGCCAGGGTTACAGGTTCAATTCCTGGCTCTTTTGCTGTCTATGAGGAGTCTGTACATTCTCCCTATGTCTGAGAGGGTTTCCTCTGGGTTGCTCCGGTTTCCTCCCACAGTCTGAAAGATGTGCCAGTTGAGGTGCGTTGGCCGTGTTAAATTCTCCCTCAGTGTACCTGAACAGGCACCAGAGTGTGGCGACTAGGCGATTTTCACAGTAACTTCATTACAGGGTTAATGTAAGCCTACTTGCGACACTAAAAAAAGTCTACTCTCCATCATGAGCAAAGTGACGGAAGGGGTCACAAACAGTGCTATCAACTGACACTTAAGGGTGTAACCTACTCACTGACACTCAGTTTGGGTCTGGCAAATTTTCTAAAGTCAGCTGTGAATTTTAAAACTAACAGAACAGTCCTGGAGATTAAGGTTAGGGTTAGGTAAAATTATTATCTCTTCCATAACTCTAGTTCCAGTCTTACTCCACTTCCAATACCTCCGATTTTACCTCCAGCAGCAACTATATAAAGGTTGGATGGTAAACTCTCTTTTACTAATTGACCATCCGTTATGCACCCCACTGATCTCTGTAGAATCTATTCCATGAAGTGTAGTTTGCAGATGATACAAAAATTGGGGGAGTAGCGGATAGTGAGGAGGATTGTCAGAGGATACAGTGGGATATAAATTGGCAGGAGATCTGGGCCAAAAGATGGCAGATAGAGTTTAACCCAGACACACGTGAGGTGATGCGATTTGGAAGATCTACTGCAGAAGAAAAATATACAGTAAATGGTAGCACTCTTAGAAATATTAGCATACTGAGAGATCTAAGCATGCAGATTCACAGTTCCCTCAAGGTGGCAACTCAGGTGGACAAGAAGGCATATGGCATGCAGACCTTTATCGGCTGGGGCATTGAGTATAGGAATTGGAAAATCTTGCTGCAGTTGTATAAGACTTTGGTTATGCTGTTTTTGGAGTATTGTGTACAATTCTCGTCACTATTGGAAAGGGTGCAGTGGATGTTTACCAGAATGTTACCTGGTTTGGAGGATATGGACTATGAAGAAAGGTTGAACAAACTTGGATTGTTTTCATTGGTGTGTTGGAGGATGAGGGGGGACTTGACAGAGGTTTACATTATGACAGGCTTGGGTAGTGTGGATAGTCAGAGAATCTTCCCCAGGGTTGAAAGTGAGAGAGGGAAAGTTTAAAAGAGATGCAAGAGGTAGGTTTTTCACAGAAAGGGTGATGAATGCTTGAAATGCGCTGCCGGAGGAGGTGGTGGAAGCAGATTCCACACCAACCTTCAAAAGGCATCTGAATAGATACATGAATAGGTAGGAAATAGAGGGATGTGAACCATGTAGAGGCAAGAAAATATTAGATTAAAGAAGCACCTGTGTTGGTACAGAGTTGGTGGGCTGAAGGATCTGTTTCTGTGCTTTACTGTGCGTTGTTATTGTCTGACTCGATCGTCAATATGTAAGATCGGTGTTGATTTTAATCCTCACTGCCTCCAATATTGCAGCTACTTTTGACCGGGAGTAACAATGCAAGGTCATTCGGCTCACTGATGGCAACAATCAGCACTGGAAGGAAATCCTTTTGCTCAATGGAAGCTGCGTGATCTGTGATTCAGGGACAGCCAGTGTGGGGACCATGTCAGGTGATTTCTACCTGCACACTTCTGACCAAAATGTACCACTTCACACTTCTCTATGTTAAATTTCATGTGCCACGTTCCATCCCATTCCACCAGCCACCGTTCACCTTCTCTGTGAAAAACCTGCCTCTTGCATCTCTTTTAAATTTTCTCTCTCTCACTTTCAACCCTGGGAAAGATTCTCTGACTATCCACACTATATCCTCCTGAAATCTATCACTGCACTCCTCACAATAATTCCAAGTCTTGCATCATATTCAAGCAAAAGTCATTGATATAAATCAAGAAAAGCAGTGGGCCCTCCACATGACAGTGGTAAGTAAAGTTTTCTATAATTCAGACTTTAAATATTTAAACTGTTCCATAATGAAATTCCAATTATGTCAAAGATCAATGCTTCAAAATACCACATAGTTCAAAATAAGATGCTGATTGGCATGGATACTTTTCTTAGAATTGTGCCTGTTTACTGAAATAGAAACAGAAAATGCTTGATTTAATTTGATTTGATTTGATTTATTATTGGCACATGTACCAGCATACAGTGAAAGGTGTTATTTCTTGCATGCTACACAGACAAAGCATACCATTCACAGAGAAGGAAAGGAGAGAGTGCAGAATATACTGTTGCAGTCATAACTAGGGTGTAGAGAAAGATCAACTTAATGCAAGGTAGGTCCATTCAAAAGTCAGATGGCAGCAGGGAAGAAGCTGTTCTTGAGTTGGTTGGTATGTGACCTGAGACTTTTGTAACTTTTTCCCCAACAGAAGAAGGTAGAAGAGAGAATGTCCGGGTTGCGTGGGGTCTTTAATTATGCTGGCTGCTTTTCCGAGGCAGCAGGAAGTGTAGACAGAGTCAGTGTCGGGGAGGCTGGTTTGCGTGACAGATAGGGCTTCATTCACCACTCTGTGTCATGAAAAACCGGAAATAAATTGCTGGAAGAAGTCAGCAGGTTTGGCAGTATCTGTGGAGAGAGAAACAGTTAAACCTGGAGTCAGTATGGATTCTTCAGAGCATAGCTTTACTGCCACTGGGGGACTCAAATGATCAATAACTGAGAAAACAATGCAGTAGAAAACATTAAACAATGGTGGCACAGTGGTTAGCACTGCTGCCTCATAGCTCCAGGCTCTTGGGTTTGATTCCCGGCTTGGATCACTGTGTGAATTTTGCACTTTCTCCCTGTATCTGCATGGGTTTCCTCCGGATGCTCTGGTTTCCTCCCACAGTCTGAAGATGTGCAGGTTAGGTGGATTGACCATATTAGATTACCCTTTAGTATCCCAAAATGTGTAGGTTAGGGGGATTACGGGGAATGGCCGGAGGTCTGCTAAGATGCTCTTTCAGCGAGTTGGTGCAAACTCTATGGGCTGAATGACCTCCTTCTGCATCGTAGGGATTCTATGTTGGGATCTATGCTGCTTTGTATGTGGCACAATGGTTAGCACTGCTTCTTCACAGCGCCAGGGACCAGGGTTCAATTTCTGGCTTGGGTCACTGTGCGGAGTCTGCACATTCTCCCCGTGTCTGCATGGGTTTCCTCCTACAATCCGAAAGACGTGCTGGTTGGGTGCATTGGCCATGCAAAATTCTCCCCCAGTGTACCTAAACAGGTGCCGGAGTGTGGTGAGTAGGGGATTTTCCACAGTAACTTCACTGCAGTGTTAATGTAAGCCTCCTTGTGACACTAACAAAACATAATAAAAAATAATGGTAGATTTAGAATTGACGCGGCGAACACGTTTTTAGAAGTTTGGCATTATAGCCCTGAGTGGGACTGATGAGATAGCAGACACACACACACATGATGGGCTGAATGACCTCCTTGTGCGCTGTCGGATTCTCTCTCGGGCAAGAAGCCTTTAACTGGTGACTGGCAGAGCAGGCGGAGTCAATGCTGGCTCCAATTTCACTCTCCTCCTCTTCCCAGCCTCCACCACATCAGCAGCCATTGAGCTGGGGCTTTGCGTGGCTGTTTGCGGGGAGTCGGTAGCGAGTCTGTTCCAGCCTCTGGGAATTTGGAAATTAAGAAGTAATTGAGCCAGCGGGACTTCCTGTCGCTCTCCCGACTGCCAATCCGACCAGTCGTTTCCCTTCTTAGGTGATTTTTTTCATTTAATGTCGTTACTTTTCTGCTGCGATTACTGGGTTCGGGTTTTCTTTCTGTGCGGGTGAGGATTCAGGATTTTTTTTCACCTTTCTAGGTTTAATCTGTTTCTGATGTTGAAGAAATAGCGGTGGGGTTTAAGGATTGCAGGATCGGTGAGATGTCTTGGCCCCGGGTTGTCTCTCTGCCTGACTTCACTGCAGTTAGCGGAGCTTCCTCCATTGCTGCCTGCTTCTCTTGGTGGGCAGACTGCTTCTAGTTTAACCCCCTCTGCTCCAGCAGATATCTCTCCCCCAGAGCAGCATTGCCTTAATCTGCCACCACCCCCTCCCCGCCCTGCCCTACCCTACCATCAGCCTGAAGCTATCTGCTGTGAATTGGATAAGGAATGGAATTGGAGCCCAAGTTAGAACTGAACTCTTTCAACTATATCTGCCTTTGGCTAAAACCGAGTGTAAATATGGTTTGCATCTGGTCTTGGTCACACTGTGAGATAAACGCAAGGTACTGCGGACGCTGGGATCTGGCACAGTGGTTAGCACTGCTGTCTCACAGCTCCAGAGACCAGGGTTCAATTCCAGGCTTGGGTCACTGTCTGTGTGGAGTTTGCAAGTTCCACACCCCCCCCCGCCGTGTCTGCGTGGGTTTCATCCGGGTGCTCCGGTTTCCTCCCACAGTCCAAAGATGTGCCGGTTAGGTGGGTTGGCTGTGCTAAATTGCCCCTTAGCGTCATGGGATGCGTAGGTTGGAGGGATTAGTGGGGCTACGGGAATAAAGCCTGGGTGGGTTTATTGTCAGTGTGGGCTGGATGGGCTGAATGGCCTCCTCCTTTATCTACTGATTTCTACGGAAAACTGGAAAGTGCTGGAAAATCTCAGCAGGGGAGAGAATAGAGCCAACATTTTGAGTCTGGATGACCCTTTGTCAGAGCTCCAGGTTAGGTTACACTGAGGCTTCTTCACCTGAAGCAATATTTTAAAAACTATCTGGGCCTTTTGGCTAAGATGAAATTCAGATCAAGCCTGGGAGGGGGTGTAATGCCTCATCCTGTCAGCTTGGATCTTGTTTGATCCAGCCCAAGATGGGAGGAATGGCCTGACTTGTCAGCTTGGATCTGTTTCGAATTGGGTTTTGGTGGGAATAAAGTACCGAAACATACAAAAAAATTTCTGCTGTGAGAAGAACTATCTGGGTATTTTAAGCCACATTTAAACATGAATCATTCTATCACTTTGTCTCTTATTTCAGCTCCACATTTTTGTCTGGGGTTTGAGAGGAGGGAATCAGCACAGACTGAAACACCCTTTTTAAAAAATACATTCCAGAAGTTGGATTCCTTCACCCTCAGGGGCTGAAAGATCCACTAAAAGGACATATTCATTAACCACTTTCGCAACCTGAGCAATGCCACGAAGCCCCTTTAATTCATTAAAGGGAAAGTCACCACAGTCCCAGCTGATCAGAGGCTGCTCTCCCCTTGTGAGGGGGAGAAGTGACTGGTGGTGACTTAACCCGAGGGTCACCACACCTCAGGCGAGGGGCAAGATTGAGAAGGCAGGCCCTTTAATTAAACACTGCCGTGCCCACAGAAACTGGGGCAGCCAATTTCGGTAAAGCAAGATTCCGCAAACAGTTTTGCGATAATACGATGTGGAGATGGACTGGGTTGGGCACAGTACCAAGTGTCACAGCAGCAGGTTAAAGTGTAACAGGTTTATTTGGAATTATGAGCTTTCAGAGTCACCTGAGGAAGGAGCAGCGCTCCAAAAGCTTGTGATTCTAAATAAACCTCTTGGACTTTAACCTGGTGTTGTGAGTTTTCTTACTGTAGTAACATAAGAGCTTGGTTTAGCTGCGTTGGCTGATTGGCTGGGTATTGATGCTGAGCGATGCCAGTGGTGTGGGTTCAATTCCTATACCAGCTGAGATTATACATGAAGGCGTTGCCTTCTCAGTCTTACCCTCCGGTTAAATCACCACTAGTCACAGTCAATGGTCATCTGGGACTATGGCGACTTTGCCTTAATGAGATACTGATCAGTTAATCTAAGTGTTTTAGTGATATTTGGTGAAGGGTAAGTATTTTAACAGGATGTTTTGTGGAGAACCCAGTGCTCTGCTTTGGGTTTTGTGTGATGCCTCTGTTTAATGCCTCATCCATAAGAAGGCACTTTACTTCACGTCTTCCGATCTGTATAACTTTCTATTCCCTTCTTCCTTCCATTTATCCAGATTCTCTTTTATTATATCTATACCATTTTCCTGAGCTACTGTGTCAGCAAATTCCATATTTTTCACACAGTAACTCAGGCAAAGAAGCTTCTGCTGAATTCCCTACTGGATTTTTACTGCCTGTCCTATTTATGGGATCCAGTTTTGATGACCCCCCCCAATTAGAGATAACATTGCTTTGTCCACCTGATAAAAAGCCTTTGTAATTTTAAAGACCTTTACTATCTGTATCATCCCCCTGCCTCTTCTTTCAAAGGTGAAATACCCAACCCGTTAAAATGTTTCCCAGTAGTTAGAACCTTTTTATTTTGGGGGATGTGGGTGCCTCTGGCCAGCATTTATTGATGTGGAGATGCTGGTGTTGGATTGGGGTAAGCACAGTAAGAAGTCTCACAACACCAGGTTAAAGTCCAACAGGTTTATTTGGTAGCACAAGCCACAAGCTTTTGGAGCGCCGCTCCTTCATCGGGTAAGTGGGAATTCTGTTCACGAACATGGCATATAAAAACACAAACTCAATTTACAAAATAATGATTGGAGTCTTTACAAGTAATCAAGTCTTAAAGGTACATACAGTTGTCTAGTGTTGTGAGACTTCTTACTACAGCATTTATTGTCCATTCCTTGAGAAGGTGGAGGTAAGCTGCCTTCTTGACCCACTGCAGCCCCTGTGGTGTAAGGAGGCACATCCATAGTACTATTAGGGAATTCCAGGGTTTTCATCCAGCGATATTGAAAGAACTGTTGTAAAATGAAAAGGTGAATAACCCTCAGGATGTTGCTAGTGGGGGATTCAGAGATGGTAATGCTATTGAATGTCATGGCGAGATGGTTGGATTCCTTCTTGTTACAGATGGCCATTGCCTGGTCCTTGTGTGGCATGAATATTATTGCCTCTTGTCATCCCAAACCTGAATGTTGTCCAACTCAAGAACAGCTTCTTCCCTGCTGCCGTTAGACTTTTAAATAGACTTACCTCACATTAAGTTGATCGTTTTCTACACCCTAGCTACCACTGTAACGTTGCATTCTGCCTTCTCTCCTTTCCTTCTCTACGTACTTTGTCTGTATAGTGCGCAGGAAACAATATTTTTCTCTGTACAGAATCATAGAATATCTACAGTGCAGAAGGAGGCCATTCAGCCCATCGAGTCTGCGCTGACAACAAGCCCACCCAGGCCCTGAAGCCATGACCTCACATATTTACCTTACTAATCCCCCTGATATCCCCCTAACACTAAAGAGCAATTTAGCATGGCCAATCATTTTAACCCACACATTTTTGGACTGTGGGAGGAAACCGGAGCACCCGGAGGAAATCCACGCGGAGAACTTGCGGATTCCACGCAGACAGTCACCCAAACTGGGAATCGAAACTGCGTCCCTGATTCTGCTAACCACTTTGCTGCCCCAATACTGATACATGTGACAATAATAAACCAAATCAATTCAAAGTCTTGTTGCAATTCTGACGTCATCCTTGTGAACCTTATTTGGCATTTTCTCCAGTGCATCTTTATCCTTTTTTTTAAACAGGGTGACCAGAGCTCTTCATGGCACTCTATATATTGCTTGAGATAAATCCTGTGAAATAAAGTGAGGGTGGCGATGGGGAAAGCGGGTTTGCGGGTAGGCCAGTAAAGTCTGAGAATGTGCAGTCATGACGAACGGTTTATACCTACTTTCTGATATTCAGCGCTAATTTCATTTCCTAACGCTTTAAAACCAGGTTGAGATGATGGTCCAAGTCAAGAAGATTTGCTGTATCGGAGCAGGTTATGTGGGAGGTCCGACATGCAGCGTCATTGCTCAGATGTGTAAGGAAATCACTGTGACTGTGGTGGATGTAAATACTGAGCGGATTAAGGCCTGGAATTCCAACCACCTTCCTATCTTTGAGGTGAATCTATTGAGTGTATTTTGTGCAAGGGATTCTTCTGAAGCGGGAGGATAATGCCTTGTCTGATTAGCGGGGGTTGTAGATTGGTTTAGTGAATTGAATCTGTGCCAACAACAAGCCCACCCAGGCCCTATCCCTATTCCCTATGCATTTACCCCAGTTAGTCCCCCTGACACTAAGGGGCAATTTAGCACGGCCAGTCAACCTAACCAGCACGGTTAGGACTGTGGAAGGAAGCCAGGAGGAAACCCACAGGGAGAATGTGCAAACTCCATACAGACGGTGACCCAAGCCAGGAATTGCATCCGGATTCCTGGAGCTGTGAGGCAGCAGTGCTAACCACTGTGCCAGCATGCCACCCACATAGCGTCATATGATCACCCAGTTTTCTGCCTTGTTCTCCTGAACCGTACCTGGCAGCGGTGAAACCGTGACCAAGCAGGAGCAGAGGCTAGCCCATCGCACTGGGGGTGTGCTGATGCCCGTGATGGTGGTTTGCCCAGGCTAGGGTTGAGTAAAGCACCGTGGTAGCCAGTGAGGTTAAACGGAGGCTTTTCCTGATGCAATTTTTCAAAACCATCTCAGCCTTTTGGCTCAGATGAAGCATTAGATCAAGCCCAGGAGCGGGTATGATGCCTCATCCTGTCAGCTTCGATCTTGTTTGTCCCTCATGTGGGGACTATGAATTGGATCGAATAATTTTTTTTTGGCTTAGTCTCAGGTATCATTTCCTGTGTGTGGAATGTCTTTGGGTAACTTGGCTGATCAAAAATTAGATGGTGTGTGTTTTCAGAGAAACCTACAGTTCAGAAGGAGGCCATTTAGCCCATCAAGTCTGCACCAACAACAATCCCACCCAGGCCCTATCCCTAATTACCCATACCTTAGTTAGAATCCCTTGAACCTATCACATCCCAGACACGAAGGGTTAGTTTACCATGTCCAATCTTTGGATGGAAACCGAAGCATCCGGAGGAAACCCACGCAGACACGGGGAGAATGTGCACACTACACACAGACAGTGACCCAAGGCCAGTATCAAACTCAGGTCCCTAGCAGCAATGCTAACCACTCTTCAGGGAGCATGTAATGCACCACTGTGTGGATGGCATGTGTATATTGAGTTTCAAGTTAAGAATCTAATGTTTCTCCTAAACCTGCCCTTTCTGACCCCAGGATAACTGATTCTGTTCAGCAACTTTAAAAATCAGCTGACTGAATGTAGTTTGAGATTGTGCCTCCTGCGCCAAGTGGCTCACTTATAGAGAGGAATTGTGAGATAAGGAGCGACCAAGGTTCATCCAGTTGCCATCCTGGTAATTGAAGAATACGGCGATAGTGGACTTGTTGTAAACTTGGCAGTCAATCTGTTAATGTGTTTCGAAATGACCCAGATACGAGGTGAGAAAACCTCCAGTGATGCTGAACTTTAGAAGGCCAAGGTCCAAAGCTCCAGGTTCGCCCCAGCACGATACACTGGCTGCATGTCTTACCAATGGAGTCATGGATGTACAAATTGAGTTACGGGGAAGGGGGGTTGGGGGGGCAGGGGTGGGGATGGGGACGGGATGGGGGAGTGCTTTGGTTAATAGTGTTGAAAAAAAACCTGATTCTTTTGTTTGCAAATTGTTATGTTAATGTGAGACACAGAACAGGAAAGAGATAGGGAATCTTGTGAACTGGTGTGATGACAATAATCTCTCCCTCAATGTCAACAAAATGAAGGAGATAGTCATCGATTTCAGGAAGTATGTTGTAGGGCATATCCCCAGGGACAAAGTAGAAAGGGTCGAGAGCTTCAAGTTTTTAGGTATCCAGATCACCAACAACCTGTCCTGGTGTCCCCCCATGCCGACACTATAGTTAAGAAAGCCCACCACCGCCTCTACTTTCTCAGAAGACTAAGGAAATTTGGCATGTTAGCTACAACTCTCACCAACTAGAAAGCATTCTTTTCCATTGTATCACAGCTTGGTATGGCTCGTGCCGTACCCAAGACTGCAGGAAAGTACAAAGAAAGAACTAAGCCCAGTCCATCACTCAAATCAACCTCCCATCCATTGACTCTGTCTACACTTCCTACTGCCTTGGCAAAGCAGCCAGCATAACCAAGGACCTCACACACTCAGGGCATATTCCCTTCACTTTCTTCCATCGGGAAAAAGATACAAAAGTCTGAAGTCATATACCAACCAATTCAAAAACAGCTTTGTCCCTGTTACCATCAGACTTTTGAATGGACCGACCTTACATTAAATTGATCTCTTGCTACACCCGAGGCATGACTAACACTACATTCTGCACTCTCGTTTCCTTCTCTATGAATGGTATGCTTTATCTGTTTAGCACGCAAGAAACAATACATTTCACTGTATGTTAATACGTGTGACAATAATAAATCAAATGTTTTCCAATTTTACGCACAGCCAGGTCTTCAGGAAGTGGTGGAATCCTGCCGTGGGCAGAATCTCTTCTTCTCCACTGATATCGATAGTGCGATTAAAGAAGCTGACCTGATCTTTATATCGGTGAGCAGGTTTGATAATTTACTATTTCTGCTTGGGTGTGTTTCCATCTCTTGGCTTCGAGTTTGTGAACTTTCTCCTGCTTCACGCCTTCCTCTCACTTTGCCCTGAGTGAATGGGGAACTGGAGACTCTCACCGATGTACTTGTTCTGGAATCCTGTCCAGGGAAGATTCTGTTACGTCTTCTGGTCTCCATCATTTAGAAATATCACAGGCTTTACACTCGAAAGTTGGAGCTTCACCCAGTGTATTCCGTGTTGCATCTCACGTGTCTGATAGACTGATATTTAGTGTCTGCACAGGACTGCAATGCAGCAGTGAGTGTGCTTTTGCTAAGGCAACAAAATCAACAAATTAAACAAAAATCAATAAATGTGGGGGAGGGGAAGTAGGGGTGGAGGGGTGACAGCTCTTAATATAGAATATAGAAAACTACAACACAAACAGGCCCTTCAGCCCACAAGTTGTGCTGATCATATCCCTCCCTACTAGGCCTATCTATAACCCTCAATCCCATTAAATCCAGAAGTCTCTTAAAAGACTCCAACAAGTTCGCCTCCACCACCACCGACGGCAGCCGATTCCACTCACTCACCACCCTCTGAGTGAAAAACTTACCCCTGACATCCCCTCTGTATCTGCTCTCCCTTAACCCTGTGTCCTCTTGTAGCGACCATTTCAGCCCTGGGGAAATAACCTCTGAGAATCCACCCGATCAATACCTCTCAACATCTTATAAACCTCTATCAGGTCACCTCTCATCCTTCGTCTCTCCAGGGAGAAGAGTCCCAGCTCCCTCAACCTATCCTCATAAGGCATGCCACCCAATCCAGGCAACATCCTTGTAAATCTCCTCTGCACCCTTTCAATAGCTTCTACATTTTTCTTGTAATGAGGGACACTGTAACTGTCTTAAGGGACATTGTAACTAAAACGTCAAAGGACACTTAATTAACCCAAAATATTGTTCCCTCGGGTAATGATGCACTCCATTCCATGTGGCACCCCAGGTCATGAAAGGCTTGGAACATGCCAGTGGACATAGTGCGCTCCCTCTCCAGGACCACCTGGCCAGCAATGTAGCTCCAGTAAAGGGGAAGACAGTCCTGTTGGCATTTGTTATGTATTCATGTAACAAATTCCGAGCTCTTTCCAGATAATTTAACAAAATAACAGTCTACCTTGTTTGCTTCATCTCATCCTGTCAGCATATCCTTCTCTTTCTTTCTTCCTCATGCACTCAACTAGCTTTCCATTCAATGCTTATATGCTAATTTTGGGGCAGCAAGATGGCACAGTGGTTGCCTCATGGCGCCAGGGACCTGGGTTCAGTTCTGGCCTTGGGTCCCTGTCTGTGTGGAGTTTGCACGTTCTCCCCGAGTCTGCATGGGTTTCCTCTGGGTGCTCCAGTTTCCTCCTACAGCCCAAAGATATGCAGGTTAAGTGGATTGACCATGCTAAATTGCCTCTTAGTGTCCCAAGATGTGTAAGTTAGAGGGTTTAACAGGGTAAATATGTCGGGTTATGGGGATAGGGCGTGGATGGGGTTATCATTGGTGCAGACCCGAATGGCCTCCTTCTGCACTGTGGGGCGGCACAGTGGTTAGCACTGCTGCTTCCCTGCGCCATGGAGACGGGTTTGATTTCCGGCTTGGGTCACTGTTTGTGCAGAGTTTGCACATTCTCCCTGTATCTGCGTGGGTTTCCTTCAGTTTCCTCCCACAGTCTGAAAAACACGCTGGTTATGTGCATTTGTCATGCTAAGTTCTCCCTCAATGTTTCCAAACAGGCGCTGGAGTGTGGTGACTAGGGGATTTTCACAGTAACTTCATTGCAGCCTATTTGTGACTAATAAATAAACTTTAACTTCTGTAGGGATTCTATGATGAATCATACCTTGTGATAGTGACTCCACATTCTCACCAATCTGAGTAAAGTAATTCTTTCTGAATTTTGTATGGATTTATTAGCCACTATTTTCTAGTTTTGCTCTTCCCCATGGCAGGAAGGACCCTCTTCCATCTACTCTATTAAACTCCCTCATGATCTTGAAAACCTCTATCAGATCTCCTGTTGGTTCAAATCCAGCTGAGAGATCTCCCCCCAGGAAGAGACAATGACTGCACCAGGTCTCGGTGAGAGGCTGGATGGAGCAGGAAAGCTTTAAGTATTGGAAGGAACATTTCAGATTTTGGGTCAATACCTAAAAGCTTCGCAAAACCATGTATCCTAAACATAGGCTACCGGAGAGGTTTGGACATGAGAAAGGACCAAATCAAATTGCATTGACAAAGTGTCATCTGGACTTGAAACATCAGCTGTTTTCTCTCCTTACAGATGCTGCCAGACCTGCTGAGATTTTCCAGCATTTTCTCTTTTGAAATCAAACTCTAAACTGGGCATGTTGGAAAAATTTATTCTTGCATTTACAAACTGCTTCAGGATTGGACAGCAATTCTGAGGGTGAATAGGTCACTACTTTACTCCATAGGAACAGTAGCAGATATTATTGCAAGATGGGGCATTGAGTTTAAAAATTGGCAAGTCATGTTGCAGCTTTATAGAACCTTAGTTCGGCCACACTTGGAATATAGTGTTCAATCCTGGTCGCCACACTACCAGAAGGACGTGGAGGCTTTGGAGAGGGTACAGAAAAGATTTACCAGGATGTTGTCTGGTATGGAGGGTATTAGCTAAGAGGAAAGGTTGGAGAAACTTGGTTTGTTCTCGCTGGAATGATTGAGGTTGAGGGGTGACCTGATGGAAGTCGACAAGATTATGAGGGGCATGGACAGAGTGGATAGTCAGAAGCTTTTTCCCAGGGTGGAAGAGTCAATTACTAGGGGGGGTAGGTTTAAGGTGTGAGGGGCAAGGTTTAAAGGAGATGTACGAGGCAAGTGTTTTACACAGAGGATGGGGGGGGGTGCCTGGAACTCGTTGCCGGGGAAGGTAGTGGAAGCAGATACGATAGTGACTTTTAAGGGGTGTCTGGACAAATACCTGAATAGGATGGGAATAGTGGGATATGGACCTCGGAAGGGTAGGAAGTTTTAGTTCAGTCGGGCAGCATGGTCGATGCAGGCTTGGAGGGCCGAAGGGCCTGTTCCTGTGCTGTAATTTTCTTTGTTCTTAGTGAAACCTCAGGTAAAGTTGAATAAGTCTTAAAAGTCTTTGATAACTGTTTCGGCCTGAGGAGTATTAAGATTCTGGAAAGGGTCAAGTTCAGCAAAATGGCCCAGAAACCAGGGCTATCAGTAGATGCTTTCATCAATGACCTTTACAGGCTGGTTGAATGATGTGGGCGTGCAGACATAAAACCAGAACTCATACAAGGCGCTAAGTAAGTGCACGTATTACAGGGAGTGTTAGAGACAATAACCATCTGATCATCTTCCTTCCCTG
Source organism: Carcharhinus amblyrhynchos (assembly GCF_965287045.1). Classification (NCBI taxonomy): domain Eukaryota; kingdom Metazoa; phylum Chordata; class Chondrichthyes; order Carcharhiniformes; family Carcharhinidae; genus Carcharhinus; species Carcharhinus amblyrhynchos. Next base: position 7,679,770 of record NC_137336.1, on the reverse strand, counting down.
GCAATTCTAAACAGGTAAACACTCCCACAAAGACCTTTGGTATCGGAAAGGGCCGTGCTGCAGACTTGAAGTACATCGAGGCGTGTGCCCGCCGGATAGCAGAGGTGGGCAATGGGGGCAAGATAGTGGTGGAGAAAAGCACAGTGCCGGTGAGGGCAGCAGAGAGCATTCGGAGGATATTCAATGCCAACACCAAACCCAACCTGAACCTCCAGGTAGGTGAATTTGGGTCAGGGCTTGACTCACATCTGACTGCTCCTGAACAGTACTGATCGTAGTTGAGTTTTGACACTTGATTCATGTTTTGATTCACGTTTTCCGGATGCGGGTAATGTGCCGCTAACAACCTCGTGTTCGCCCAAAGCACTTCACAGTTTGTGAGGGAGTGTTGCCTTTTCTAAAAGACAGCACCTCCAGCAATGCAGCATCCCCTCAATCCTGCACTGGAGTGTTAGTCTGGGTTATGTTCTCACAGTCAGGGGTGAGTGTTGTCCTCATGAGACACAGCTGACGCTGTGAGCATGGTCATTTTAGACCGAGATGGTCCAGGATACTAAAATGGGTTTGAAAATCTGGCTCTGCTGAAAAGCCACAGGCCTGAAACATTTCTCTCCACATGTGCTGCCAGACCTGTTAAGGATTTCCAACATTTTCTGTCTCTCTTTCTACCTTGTACAAATCCATGCTTACCCAGCACTGGTGTTAAATTGACCGCTTACGGGGAACATCCTCACACTTTTTCTTCAGTAAGGTAACATTTGTCTCTTTCCAATCTGTGGCAGCAATCTCCCACCCATTCTCACTGTATCGAAGAATGATTAGCATATTTTGGCAATCTCTCTTCTGCTAACTCTGTCCCCAGTGATAGTGAAAAATATGTTATTTACATCTACCTGATGGGATAGAGAGGATCTTGGCTTAATGTCTCATCCTGAAGGCAGCATTGTTGACTCCCTCTGTATGGCACTGGAAGGTCAGCCTGGATTGTGTGGTCAAGTCTCTGGAGTGGGATTTGAACCCACTGACTCAGGTGAGAGTGCTACCCACTTAGCCACAACTTGGACCAGCAGATCATAGCTGATTTGCAACCTAACACCATGTACCTGTCTTTGCCGCATCTCCATTTGATTGGCAAAAATGCACTAATGTCATTATTTAAATTTAACAATTGCTGTAGTATTAATTGCTGTTTGAGGAAGAGAGTTTCAATTTTCTTTGCTATCCTACTATTAGCTGTACTGTGGCACAGTGGTTAGCACTGCGCCCTCACAACTCCAGGGACCCAGTGGAGTTTGTATGTTCTCTCCATATCTGCGTGGGTTTCCTCTGGGTGCTCCGGTTTCCTCCCATAGTCCAAAGATATGCAGGTTAGATTGACCATATTAGATTGCCCTTTTTTGTCCCAAGATGTGTAGGTTGGGGGGATTACGGGGAATGGCCGGAGGAAAGAGGGTCTGTTAAGATGTTCTTTCAGCGAGTTGGTGCAGCCTTGATGGGCTGAATGACCTCCTCCTGCATTGTAGGGATACTATGTTAGGGATCTGTGCTGCTTTGTATGTGGCGCAGTGGTTAACACTGCTCCTTCACAGTGCAGGGACCAGGATTCAATTCCCGGCTTGGGTCACTGTCTGTGCGGAGTCTGTACATTCTCCCCATGTCTGTCTGGGTGTCCCGAGATGGCGAGGTTAGATGGATTAGCCATGGTAAATGTGTGGGGGTACAGGGATAGGGCAAAAGGAGAGGGCTTGGATAAGGTACTGTTTCAGTCGATACAGACTTAATGGGCTGAATGTTCGCTTCTGCACTGTAAGGATTCTATGATTCTTTTGTGTGTAGTGTGTTTTCTAATTTCATTCCCAAAAGATCTAACTCCAACTTTTGGTCTCTGCCCCTGATCCCCGGCCAATGAAAATGCTTTCTCTTTATCTTTTCTCTTTATTCTTTCTTCTTAATTTCTTAAACTTTGAGCAACTCGCCCGTAACCTCCTATATTCCCGGAAACTCTGCTTGTACACTTTCTCCTTGAAAAACAGGTTTACAACTGGGATTGAAGTGTGTTTCTGGAGGTTTCATCACACAACTTGCCTCCACACTCCAGCCACTAGTCAGCACAGACACACTGGGCTGAATGGCCTCTTTCTGTGCTGCAACTTTCCTGTGGTTCTATAGTCAGCCAACACATTCATCCGATGCACGGCCTTGCTACACCAACCAATTGGAAAGCAAAAAGGCTCATCACCCATTACACCCCTCTCCCCTCCCTATTTGACTCATTGAGTTTGCACCAACAACAATCCTACCCAGGCTGTATCTCTGTAACCCCACATATTTACCCCGATAATCCTCCTGACTCTGAGGGACAATTTAGCACAGTGTGGGAGAAAACTGAAGCACCCAGAAGAAACCCACACAGACATGAAGAGAATGTGCAAATTCCAGAAGACATCTAAAGCCGGATTTAAATCTCAGTCCCTGGCTCTGTGCTAACCATTGTGTCACCATGTTGACCCCTCATCATCCAGCTGGGGATTTTTAGTACGACTGAAGCACAACTTCTAACCCCTTGTATTCTAGTAGATGACAAACCAACGCTGGGTTTTCGAGAGAGAAGTTATCTGGTACAGTTGATCTTTGGTAGATGAGCTCGCTTGTAGAATCTTCTCATGGAAGTAACTTGTATTTTCTCAGTATGTTCTCTGTGCCTCCAGGTGCTGTCTAACCCAGAGTTCCTGGCTGAAGGAACAGCGATTGCGGACCTCAAAAATCCAGACAGGGTGTTGATTGGTGGAGATGAGACACCCGAAGGTCAAAAGGCCATCCTCGCCCTCAAAAGCATCTATGAACATTGGGTCCCGGAGAACAAGATCATTACAACCAACACCTGGTCGTCGGAGCTGTCCAAACTGGTACACCGTCTCTTTGGAGGGTTTTAAAGCGGGGGTTCCCACAGGACTAGACTTCTGACAGTCTTTGGTGCAGAGTCTGAAACCCAATCATAGGAAAATACAGATGCTGCGCTACTCTTTAGCATAGCTATCCAGTTCATTCCATAGCCTTGTAAATCTTAACATTTGAAAGAGAATTGGATAAATGATTGAAAGTTAACTATTGACACTGCTTTCAGTATCTTTACAAGAATCCTGGTTACCACAAGCTGTTTGTTGATTGTGTTGGTTTTTTCTGTGTGGTTGGGTGGACACACGCAAGCTTTTTTGCTTCTGATGGGGAATAAAGAACAGCACAGGAAACAGGCCCTTTGGCCCTACAAGCCCGCTCCGCCCATTTTAACACTCAGTGAGCGCCTTATTCAAGTCTTTCGTCAATCGTTGACGTTTTTGTCTACCTCTAGTGGACTCCACAATAAAGGGGTTGCAAACTTAGGGGATTATATATGCGCCAGATTAAGGGAGATCCAATTCGGGGGCAATTTATTGACACCAATCAGCCTAAAAAGTGACCTGTTAAAAGATGCACAGTCTTAGAATTCGAGCCAACCATTCAGGAATGAAATTGGTGAGCTCTTTTTCACACAATATAGTGTAACTCTCACCCCCAAAGGTTGTGTAAGTTGGAGAGATAACTGAAATCTACAAAGACTCGGCTGGACAGGTTTTTGTCAGGAAGGGATTCGCGGTAAAGATGGGTTTGATCCTGTGCAGCAGCTTCTCTCCTATTAAGCCTGATGTGCTGTGTGAAAGATAGTGTTTAATGAAAGATCTGTGTGCTTCCTTCCTCCCCCTCTGCCCCCTGTAGGCTGCCAATGCCTTTCTTGCCCAGCGAATCAGCAGTATTAACTCTATCAGTGCCTTATGCGAGGCAACAGGGGCCGACGTGGAGGAAGTAGCCCATGCCATCGGCACCGACCAGAGAATCGGAAGCAAGTTCCTGAAAGCCAGTGTAGGTAAGAATCGCCTTACGTAGAATGTACAGCACAAACAGACCATTCAGCCGAAGCAGAGTACACTATAGTTTAAGCCTCACATTCCACATCATCAAACCAGCAGATTATTCCTTTCACCCTTATGTCTAACTTCTCCTTAAACACAGCTTTGCTAATTGTCTCAATTAGTTCCTATGGTAGCAAGCTCCATATTCTAACTACTGTTTGGGTAAAGAGGTTTCTCCTGAGTTCTTTTTTGGACTTAGAGTCAAAGAGTCATCGAGGTTTACAGCATGGAAACAGGCCCTTCAGCCCAACTTGTCCGTGCCATCTTTCTTTTCAAACTCCTAAGCTAGTCCCAATTGCCCGCATTTGGCCCATAACCCTCTAAACCCACCTTACCCATGTAACTGTCTAAACGATTTTTAAAAGACAAAATTGCATTCGCCTCTACTATTACCACTGGCAGCTTGTTCCAGACACTCACCATCCTCTGTGTGCAAAAATTGCCCCTCTGGATCCTTTTGTATCTCCTCTCTCTCACCTTAAACCTATGCCCTCTGGTTTTAGATTCCCCTATCTTTGGGAAAAGATATTGACTATGTAGCTGATCTATGCCCCTCCATTATTTTATAGATCTCTATAAGATCACCCCTCAGCCTCCTATGCTCCAGAGAAAAAAAGTCCCAGTCTATCCAGCCTTTCCTTATAACTCAAAGGAATAGGCCTATCTGCATACTGGCACAGTGTGTAGATAGGCCAACAAGAGGCGAGGATTGGTACTGGGATTGAATATTGGCTTTGGTACTGGGTAGTGAACCAGGCCAGGTGTTAGATTTGGAGGTAGATGAACACTTTGGTGATAGTGACCACAGTTTGGTTACGTTTACATTAGCGATGGAAAGGGATAGGTATATACCGCAGGGCAAGAGTTATAGCTGGGGGAAAGGAAATTATGATGCGATCAGGAGAAATTTAGGATGCATAGAATGTGGAAGGAAACTGCAGGGGATGGGCACAATTGAAATGTGGAGCTTGTTCAAGGAACAGCTACTGCATGTCCTTGATAAGTACGTAACTGTCAGGCAGGGAGGAAGTGGTCAAGTAGCTTACTAAAAAAGTTGAGGAGGAGGAAGGAGACTTATGTCAAGATGAGACATGAAGGCTCAGTTAGGGTGCGTGAGAGTTACAAGTTAGCCAGAAAGGACCTAAAGAGAGAGCTAACAAGAGCTAGGAGGGGACATGAGAAGTCTTTGGCAGGTAGGATCAAGGAAAACCCTCAAGCTTTCTATGGATATGTCAGGAATAAAAGAATGACTAGGATAAAAATTAAGGCCAGTCAAGGACAGTAGTGGGAAGTTGTGCGTGGAGTCCAAAGAGATAGAAAAGGCGCTAAATGAATATTTTTCATCAATATTCTCACAGGAAAAAGACAGTGTTGTCGAGGAGAATACTGAGATACGGGCTATTAGACTAGCCGGGATTGAGGTTCATAAGAAGGATGTGTTAGCAATTCTGGAAAGTGTGAAAGTAGATAAGACCCCTGGGCCAGATGGGATTTATCCTAGGATTCTCTGGGAAGCTGGGGAGGAGATTGCAGAGCCTTTGGCTTCGATCTTTAGGTCATCATTGTCTATAGGAATAGTGTCAGAAGGCTGGAGGATAGGAAATGTTATCCCCTTGTTCAAGAAGGGGAGTAGAGACAACCCTGGTAATTATAGACCAATGAGCCTTACTTCTGTTGTGGGCAATGTTTTGGAAAGGATTATAAGAGAGAGGATTTATAATAATTTAGAAAGGAATAATTTGATTAGGGATAGTCAACATGCTTTTGTGAAGGGTAGGTCGTGCCTCACAAATCTTACTGAGTTCTTTGAGAAGGTGACCAAAGAGGTGGATGAGGGTAAAGCAGTTGATGTGGTGTATATGGATTTCAGTAAAGCTATTGCAGAAGATACAGAGACATGGGATTGAGGGTGACTTAGCAGTTTGGATCAGAAATTGGCAAGCTGTATGAAGGCAGAGGGTGGTGATTGATGGAAAATGTTCATCCTGGAGTTCAGTTACTAGTGGTGTACTGCAAGGATCTGTTTTGGGGCCACTGCTGTTTGTCATTTTTATAAATGATCTGGATGAGGGCATAGAAGGATGGGTTGGTAAATTTGCGGATGACACTAATGTCAGTGGAATTGTGGACAGTGCGGAAGGACGTTTCAGGTTACAGAGGGACATAGATAAGCTGCAGAGCTGGGCTGAGAGGTGGCAAATGGAGTTTAATGCAGAAAAGTGTGAAATGATTCACTTTGGAAGGAGTAACAGGAATACAAGGTACTAGGCTAATGGTAAGTTGGTAGTGTGGATGGGCAGAAAGATCTCAGTGTCCATGTGCATAGATCCCTGAAAGTTAGCACCCAGGTTGATAGGGGTGTTAAGAAGGTGTACAGTGTGTTAGCTTTTATTGGTAGAGGGATTGAGTTTTGGAGCCATGAGGTCATGTTGCAGCTGTACAAAACTCTGGTGCGGCTGCACTTGGAGTATTGCGTACAGTTCTGGTTGCTGCATTACAGGAAGGATGTGGAAGCAGTGGAAAGGATGCAGAGGAGATTTACCAGGATGTTGCCTGGTATGGTGGGAAGGTCTTATGTAGAAAGGCTGAGGTACTTGAGGCTGTTTTCGTTAGAGAGAAGAAGGTTAAGAGGTGACTTAATACAGGCATATAAGATGATCAGAGGATTAGATAGGGTGAACAGTGTGAGCCTTTTTGCTTGGATGGTGATGACTGGTAAGAGGGGACAGAGCTTTAAATTGAGAGGTGATAGATATAGGACAGATGTCAGAAGTAGGTTCTTTACTCAGAGAGTAGTAAGAGAGTGGGATGCCCTTCCTGCAACAGTAGTGGACTCGCCAACATTAAGGTCATTTAAATGGTCATTGGATAAACATATGGATGATATTGGAATAGTGTAGGTTAGATGGGCTTTAGATTGGTTTCACAGGTCGGCACAACATTGAGGGCCAAAGGGCCTGTACTGCGCTGTAATGTTCTATGTTCTAAGTTCAAACCATCAAGTCCCGGTAGCATCCTAGTAATTCTCTTCTGCATTCTTTCTAGTTTAATAATATCCTTTCTAGAATAGGGGGAGCAGAACAAGTAGGCTTACATTAACACTGCAGTGAAGTTATTGTGAAAATCCCCTAGTCGCTACACTCCAGTGCCTGTTCGGGTACACTGAGGAGAATTTAGCATGGCCCAGTTATTAGTGACTACCTTTTATATTTGTTGCCTAGTTTTGGACTCCGTACAAGTGGAAATATCTTCCATTATCCCTTTGTTACTATCAAGCCTCAGAACACCAGGTTAAAGTCCAAAAGGTTTATTTGAAGTCACGAGCTTTCAGAGTGCTGCTCCTTCATCAGGCGATGGATTTTAATCTAACGTTGTGAGACTTCTTTCTGCGTCCACCCCAGGCAAATATCAGCATCTCCACATCATGACCCTTCATTACTAGTATTGAACCCCGCAAGTTCCACCTCATTAAATCATTTGTTGTTTTCTTTCCAATAGTGGGATTTAATTCTTTAACTCTTCCTTCAGACTGGTTTATCTCTATTGCAGGCTTTGGAGGCAGCTGCTTTCAGAAGGATGTTCTAAATCTGGTTTATCTTTGTGAGGCCCTCAACCTTCCAGAAGTGGCCAGGTACTGGCAACAGGTAAGAATTTTCTGAAGAATGAATAAAGCCATTGCTCCTACATTTGGAAACTTTCCAAAGAGGACAACATACAAGTGTCCAGCATGGTGGCACAGTAGTTAACACTGCTGCCTCACAGCACCAGGGACCCAGGTTCAATTCTGGCCTCGGCTCACTGACTGTGTGGAGTCTGCATGCTCTCCCCGTGACTGCATGGGTTTCCTCCCACAGACTGAAAGACGTGCATTGGCCGTGCTAAGTTCTCCCTCAGTGTACCTGAACATGCCCCAGAGTGTGGCGAGTAGGCGATTTTCATAGTAACTTCATTGCAGTGTTAATGCAAGCCTACTTGTGACACTAATAAATAAACTTAAAATTTAAATGTGTTCTTGAAGCAGTTGTATCCTAACTTTAGCATTCTGTCACCACCACGAAGAACTTCTCGCCATAATTCAATATATTCCATTGAGAGACAATCACCTCCCAGTTACAGCCATCCTGATTTGGATGTGTAGCCTTCATTGTCACATGATCAATATCCAGGAACTCCTAGGCTAACTTCATTGTAGGAGCATCTCTCTTGCACCGCCATGTTCCCAGGGTGACAGAGTGGGCAGTAAATACCCGCTTTGCCAGTGGTGCCTATTGCCTAATAACAAACCTTAAAAACAGAAACTCTGCTCAGAATTAATTTGGAGTTCAATGGTTGCTGCAGTAAAATACCAGAAAAATCCTAGAAGTTAATGAACACTTAATTGCTTTTTTATTGTGCGTTTGTGATTTTTAGATAAGTGGTGGGGAGCGGGGGAAATGGAATTACAGCTCAAGATTTAAAAATAGTGCCATGGTGAATCCACCCAGTTCACTAATGTCCTTTAGGGAAGGAAATCTGCCGTCCTTACCTGGTCTGGCCTACATGTGACTCCAGAGCCACAGCAATGTGGTTGACTCACAACTGCCCTCTGAAATGGCCAAGCGAGACACTTAGTTCAAGGGCAGCTAGGGATGGGCAATAAATGCTGACCCACCATGTCCCATGAATGAAAAAAGATCTACTGGACTACACTAACAGTCTCAGTTCAACAGATGTATATTTTTGTATGACCTTGTATAAACTGTGATCGACCTGGTTGTGCTCATTTCAAACAAGGTATCTGGAAAAATGTCATTTTATAATAACCATTTTCCCAAGTTTCTATCTGTTAAATATTAAAGCTATGTAATCTCAAGGGCAATTAGGAATGGGCAATAAATGCTGGCCAAGCCAGTAATGCCCACATCCCATGAAAGAATTTGTAAAAGTCAGAACATTTACCTATGTCATTCAATGGCATTTACTATCACTGAATCCCCCACTATTTACTATCACCGAATTCTCCACTATTTACTATTTACTATTACTGAATCCCCCACTATTTACTATCACTGAATCCCCCACTATTTACTATCACTGAATCCCCCACTATTTACTAACACTGAATCCCCCACTATTTACTATTTACTATTACTGAATCCCCCACTATTTACTATCACTGAATCCCCCACTATTTACTATCACCGAATTCTCCACTATTTACTATCACTGAATCCCCCACTATTTACTATCACTGAATCCTCCACTATTTACTATCACTGAATCCCCCACTATTTACTACCACTGAATCCTCCACTATTTACTGTCATTGAATCCCCCACTATTTACTACCACTGAATCCTCCACTATTTACTGTCATTGAATCCCCCACTATTTACTATCACTGAATTCTCCACTATTTACTATCACTGAATTCTCCACTATTTACTATCACTGAATTCTCCACTATTTACTATCACTGAATTCTCCACTATTTACTATCACTGAATCCTCCACTATTTACTATCACTGAATCCTCCACTATTTACTATCACTGAATCCTCCACTATTTACTATCACTGAGTCCTCCACTATTTACTATCACTGAATCCTCCAACATTATTGGGGCTACCATTGACCAGAAACTGAACTGGACTAGCCACATAAATACCATGGCTACCAGAGCAGGTCAAAGACTAGGAACCCTGCAGCGAGTAACTCACCTTCTGACCACCGTCTCTGATGAAAGCAGTTCCAACACTCAACACCATCCGGGACAAAGTAACCCCCTTGACCGGCACTCCATTTTTAAAACGTATTCTTTCCTGGTACGTGGATGTTGCTGGTATTTATTTCCCATCCCTAATTGCCCTGAAAGGGTGTAGCAGGCAGAGGCCCTCATAGCGTTTGAGTAATCATTTAGATGTACATTTGCAATGCCAAGGCCTACACGGCTATGGGCCAAGTGCTGGAAAATAAGATTAGAATAGATTGGTGCGTCTTTGACCAGCACAGACTCAATGGGCCGAAGGGCCTTTTTCTGTGCTGTAGACTCTGTGATTCTATGAGCAACCTCCTTGTGGATGTAGAACATGGATCTCATTACCACAGAGAGTGAAATGAAATGAATGACATGGATGTATTTCAGGTGAAGCTAAGATAGTACAGGAGGGAGGATATTTTGATGGGGTGAGGTCTCATGGCGTGATGGCGTGACGAGTCTCATCTACAGAATAATAAACTCTGTTTTCTGTAAATTCAATGTAATGTTTTCTGATTTTGCTGCCAGGTGATTGAGATTAACGATTACCAGCGGAGAAGGTTTGCGGCGCGAGTAATCGGCTGCCTTTTCAACACCGTCACCGATAAAAAGATCGGATTGTTGGGATTTGCCTTCAAGAAGGACACTGGGGACACGAGGTAGGGTTTGGTGAATCACTGTCCCATTTTCACTGCTCAGATATTGAATGAAAGGCTTCAGCCTGGCATGGATGAAACCTATATTAATATTTTATTTTAATTCTGCAGCAAGGTTCCTGGAAACTTGGGCAGTTCCCAGCAAATGTAACTCACTGGTAACTGAGGCATTCTGTGCCAGTGAAATCTGTTTATTTATTTCAGCGCTGCCTGGTATCCCAGAGAGAGTTTTTGCAAATGTCTGCGGCTGCTGTGAAGTGCTGCCTTTTTTGACTTTGACATATTTACACTGTTCCAAAGGTAATCAATATGTTAGCACAGAGGAAGAAGCAGGAGGAGGCCACTCAGCCCCTTCTGGCCTGCTATCCCTTCAATGCAGATCATGGTTGATTCATACCACTTCATTTTTTACCTACAATAAACCAACAGCCCCAATAAAAGCCTCATCAATCTCAGCCTAGTGAAACCTTTGACTGATTCCCCGCACCAACAGCCTTTCGGAGAAGAGTTCCAGATTTCCACTACATTGCGGGAAAGAAAGTGTTTCTTTACGAAATGATATTGGTCCAATGTTAAGATTGTGCCCCTTATTCTGGATTTTCCCACCAGTGACGATACAGTGATACGGGACAAACTTATCCTTTTGAGTATCTCGATCTGGTTCATCTACTACACTCAAGGGAATGGAAGATCTGCAACCTGTCCTTGTAATGTAACCATTTTAGTCCCAACGTCATTGCGGTGTATCTGTGCCACACATAAGGGCAATGAATCCTTTGGCTAGCCAGCAAAGCCCACGTCCCTTGAATTAATGAATAAAATTGCAGTGTCCAGAACTGAATGCAGAGGAAGACTGACCCAGTGCAAGCATACAACTGAAGGGTCACTTCCTTCTTTTTCCAGCCTTTTAAGATTGAGGCCATCGTTCCATTAGCCATTTTGTACCCGAGTCCTAACTTCTTGTGGCTTGTGCCACAAGGGGACCTGGCAAAGTGGTTCTGGAGAGTCAGGGATTTGATGGAAATTGAGGGGGTATGTGTTGTAATGAGGTTTGGCACGGAGTGACCGTAGCAGAACCCAAACTCAATGTCTGAACAGGTTATTGCTGAGCAAGTGCTGCTTGATAGCACTGTTGATGACCCCTTCCATCACTTTGCTAATGATCGAGAGTAAACTGATGGAACAATAATTGATCAGGGTGGATTTGTCCTGCTTTTTGTGTACAGGCTGCACCTTGGCAATTTTCCACATTATTGTGTAGATGTCAGTGTTGTGACTGTATTGGAAGAGCTAGAGGCACAGCAAGTTCTGATGCACTAATCTTCAGTACTATTACTGGAATAATATCAGGGCTCATAGTCCTTGCAAAATCCAGTGACTTTGACTGTTTATCGATATCACGTGAACTGAATCTAATTGTCTAGTGATTGACATCTGTGATGCTGGAGACCTCCAGGGGAGGCCGAGATGGATCATCCACCCGGCACTCCTGGCTGAAGATTGCTGCGAATGTTTCAGCCTTATCTTTTACACTGATGTGCTGGGCTCTTCCATCATTGAGGATTGGGGGCATTTGCGGAGCCTCCTCCTCCAGTGAGTTTAATTGTCCACCACCATTCACGACTGGATATGGCAGGACTGCAGAGCTTAGATTGGATGCATTGGTTGTAGTTCTGCCTATCACATGCTGCTGACACAGGTTGACACATCATTTTTAGGCGTGCCCTCCCGCACTCTTCATCAAAGCAGTGTTGATCCCCTGTCTTGGTGGTAATGATAGACTGGGGGATACGCTGGGCCATGGGGTTATGATTGTGGTTGAGTACAATTCCGCTGCTGATGGCCCACAGCGCCTCATAGATGCTCACTGTTGAGTTGCGAGATTTATTCAAAATCTATCCCGTTTAGCGCGGTGATAGTGCCACGCAACATGGCGGAGGGTATCCCCAATGTGAAGATGGGAGTTTGATGGGGTGGTTACTCCTACTGATATTGTGACAGACAACAGGAACTTGGATAAATACTTAGAAGGAAAAATGTTGCAAGACACTGGAGGAAAAGCAGGTGAGTGGGACCAGTGGGATTGATCTGTCATAGAGCTAGCACGGACGTGATGGTCAAGTGGCCTCCTTTTGTGTGTGTGTGTGTCAATGAAGTGCAGTAGCCCACACTGCTGATGGGTTTCTTGAACCATCTGGCTTCCTGTTTCAGTTTGCTTTCTGTTACAGGGAGTCATCCAGTATTTACATTTCCAAATATCTTCTGGATGAGGGAGCCAGGCTGCACATATTTGATCCAAAAGTGAAGAAGGAGCAAATTATTCAGGACCTGTCTCACACCAGTGTTTGCGACGATGATCCCGACAGGGGTATGTATACAAAGCAACAGGGAACTGGAGAATGTTTTGAATAGATCACCTTCGAATGAGGAAGATTCCTCTTGGCGAATCCACACAGTAGTCCCCATATTGGACTTTTCATGAAATTATTCTCAAGTTTTTGTCTGTCTACCAAGTTCATACCAAATGTTTCTCACTGGAGATAATTAGATAGATTTTTGAAAAGAGAAAGCTACTGAGGCCTATAAGGTAGGAGCCCTGTTCTGAATATAGCAATGCATCATAGAATCCCTACAGTGAGAAGGAGATCATTCGGCCCATCGAGTCTGCACTGACCACAATTCCACCCAGGCCCTACCCCCATAACCCCTCATAATTACCTTGCTAGGTTTAGCATGGACAATCAACCTCACCTGCACATCTTTGGAGCGTGGGAGGAAACTGAAGCACTCGGAGGAAACCCACACAGACACAGGGAGAATGTGCAGGCTCCACACAGACAGTCAACCGAGGCCAGAATTGAACCTGCCATTGTGAGGCAGCAGTGCGAACCACTGTGACACCGTGTCGCCCCAACATCACTGAAACAAGCTAACCGGTCATTATCGCATTCCTGTTTGCAGGTACTTACTGGTTACAAATTCACCAATGTTACCCTAGTAACTACACCTCAGAAATAAAATTGTTTGGGATGTTCTGAGGTTATGAATGATTCTGTGAGACTTGATTTGCGCTTCCATCTTGTGAATGGTGACTAAGTTTGGGATGGAACGCCTATTAAACAAGTTTGGAAATGTTATTCCTGTGTACCTAGACCATCTTTGCAAGGATGGCCCTTGTTCATTTACTGAGCCAAAAAACGACAGTTGCTTATTTGATTAAGCTAACTAGTTGTACTTCATTGGTTGCATGACATTGGTGATGTTCCGAGTTTGTAAAAAGCAATATATAAATGGTTTAGTGGGGAGTGTTTTCGCTTCTGGCATGTGACTTGAACCCACAATCTTCTGACTCAAGACTTGAGCAAGTATCTAGCTGAACTCCAGCGCAGTACATAGGAACTTAAGAAATAGGAGCAGGAGTAGGCCATCTAGCCCTTCGAGCCTGCCCCGCCATTCAATAAGATCATGGCTGATCTGAAGTGGATCAGTTCCACTTTCCTGCCTGCTCCCCATATGGAAGTGCTCCACTGCAGGAGAAGTGCTGAAGAACCCCATTGGCTGCTAGTGGTGTCTTCTTGTCCCATCGTTGTCAACAGAGTTTCCCATTGAATGAAACCCCCCCCCTTGTGGCTGGACTGTGCCATTGCTGGAACCAGAAGATCCCTCCGGCGTGGATAGCTGGAAAATTCCAGCTGTGGTGTTACCCAAGGATGTAAAACTGTCTATGACCTGTATTTTAAATGGGGTGGTACAGTGGCACAGCAGTTAGCACTGCTGCCTTACAACGCCAGGGACCTGGGTTCGATTCCTGGCTTGGGTCACTGTCTGTGTGGAGTTTGCACATTCTCCCCATGTCTGCATGAGTTTCCCCCAGGTGCTCCAGTTTCCCCCCCAGACTCCAAAGATGTGTTGGTTAGGTGCATTGGCCATGCTAAATTCTCCCCCAGTGTACCTGAACAGGCGCAGGAGTGTGGCCACTAGGGGATTTTCGTAGTAACTTCATTGCAGTGTGAATGTAAGCCTACTTGTGTCTAATAAATAACTATATATAAATGAGTTTATGCAAATGTCCTGGCCAATATTTATCCCTCAACTAACATCACTGAAATAAGCTAACTGGTCATTGTCACTCTCCCTTTTGTTGATGAGGCACAAATTGACCACTGTTTGACCCAGTATTACTACAGTAACTACACCTCAAAAATGAATTCATTGGCTATAAAATGGTTTGGGACGTTCTGAGGTTATGAAGATGCTATAAAATACATGAATCAGCAAGAGTAGGCCATTCAGCCCCTCGAGCCTGCACCACCATTCAGTAAAATCATGGCTGATCTGTTTGTGGCCTCAACTCCACATTGCACCTTTCCCCGATAATATTTGACTCCCTTATTGGTCAAGAATCTATCTGCTGCTTTTAAAAATATTGATTGACCCGGACTCCACCTGTCTCTGGTTCTTCATATCTTAACGCAAGATCTTTTCTTTTCTATAGTGTCGCGTTTGGTCACCGTATCCTTGGATCCTTACGAGGCTTGTAAGAATGCCCATGCTATAGTAATCTGCACAGAGTGGGATATGTTCAAGGTATTGAAAATAACTGCTATTGTGGCTAGTTTTCCTCTTATTTCACCTCCTTTTCGATGAGCTTAGTTTCTTGTGATCCAAATGGTGTCTATTGCCACGCAAATCGATTTAATTGACTGTAAAGCTGTTGCAATCAAGTCCGTCCTGCCCTGATGAAGATACTAACTAATAAGAGATGCTGCACAAGGTTTTTCTGAAGTCCAGAAAAGGCAGCACGGTAGCACAGTGGTTAGCACTGCTGCTTCACAGCTCCAGGGTCCTGGGTTCAATTCCTGGCTCGGGTCACTGTCTATGTGGAGTTTGCACGTTCTCCTCGTATCTGCGTGGGTTTCCTCTGGATACTCTGGTTTCCTCCCACAGTCCAAAGATGTGCGGGTTAGGTTGATTGGCCAGGCTAAGAAATTGCCCCTTAGTGTCCAGGGATGCCTAGGTTAGAGGGATTAGTGGGTATAATATGTAGGGATATCAGGGTAGGGCCTGGGTGGGATTGTGTTTGGTGCAGACTCGATGGGCTGAAGGGCCTCTTTCTGCACTGTAGGATTCCATGATTCAGAGTTCATTTTGATATACTGTCAAACATTTAAAGTGCTCAAAGATTTGTTGGGGTAAGCCAAGGTAACAGCCACAGTCCACAAAGGGTCTTAAACATTTCTCTCTCTCTCTCTGTCTCCATTAGGGAGAGACAATTGGTTTATGTATAGCTTGGGGGACACTGTTTCACAAGCGAGGGGCAAGATGGAGAGACTGCCTCCACCTGCTCCCACAGCGGGCATGGAGATTGAACCTATTTGTTGGTGTCATTGTGAACCGAACTCTAACCATTCAGTCCAAGATGTGTGGGTTAGGTTGATTGGCAATGCTAAATTGACCGTAATGTCGGGGGAATTAGTAAGGTAAATATGTGGAGTTATGGGAGTAGGGATTGGGTGGGATTGTTGTTGGTGCAGATGTGATAGGCTGAATGGCCCCCTTCTGCACTGTAGGGATTCTATGATTCTAGTCAACTGAACTAACCAATTCTGAGAAAACATGTAGATATAATTACATAGAATTCACATCAGAGGTGGATATTGGTGTTTACATCCACCACGAATGTCCTCATTGTCTCGCCCTAACAGTATATCTCTTATTCCTTTCTCTCTTGTTTGGCTTTCCCTGATATGGGAAGTCTTTTGAAATTTGAGCGTAGATCAACTTTAATGAATTAATGAGTGAGTTCAGGAATAAACTTTTCAGCCAAATAAACCTTTCCACTTTATTTTAGATCAGTCACAGAATGATATTGTCCTTGTAGCCATTCTGAAGGTAGATAAAGCCTTGACCCTAGGCCAAGATTTTTTCAAATATATTTTCATGGGATGTGGATGTCACTGGCTAAGCCAGCATTTATTACCCATCCCTAATTGCCCTTGAGGAGGTGGTGGTGAGCCCGCTTTTTGAACTGCTGCAGTTCATGAGGTGTAGGTACACTTCAGTGCTATTAGGGAGGGAGTTCCAGGATTTTGACCCAGCGACAGTGATACAGTTCCCAGTTGGACTATTGTATGGCTTGGAGGGGAACTTGTACATGGTGGTGATCCCATATATCTGTTGCCCTTATCCTTTTTGGTGGCAGGGGTTTTGTGTTGAGAAGGTGCCGTCTAAGGAGCCTTGGTGAGTTGCTACAGTGCATCTTGTAGATGGTACGTACGGCTGCTACGGTATGTCAATGTTGGAGGGAATGAATACTTGTGGGTGGGGTGTTAATTAGGCAGGCTGCTTTGTCCTGGATGGTGTCGAGTTTCTCGAGTGTTGTTGGAGCTGCATCCATCCAGGCAAGTGGTGAATATCCCATCACACTCCTGATCTGCGCCTTGTAGATGGCGGACAGGCTTTGGGGAGTCAGAAGGTGAGTTACTGGGAATCTCCAGCCTCTGACCTGGGATTTCTGCTCCGTGACTTGGTGTGATTAATTTGGAGCAGGGACGAGCTTCGGTGAACAGGAACAGTGCCCCATGTTATGTGATTAAGGTGGAAATTGTTAATGTTGAAAAGTCTCAGGTCAGACCAACACCTTTCTAAACGTGGAAATATTGTTTGAGTGATTGTACAAGGAATGAAAGGGAATTACCTTGGCATTACTCAGGGTTACTTGCGATTTACTCCTGTTTTTTTTATTCAATTTGTGGGACATGGGTGTTGCTGACTGGCTGGCATTTATTGCCCATCCCAATTGCCCTTGAGAAGGTGGTGATGAGCTGCCTTCTTGAATCGCTGCAGTCCACGTGCTGTGGGTTGATCCACAATGCCGTTCAGGAGGGAATTCCAGGATTTTGACCCAGCGACTGTGAAAGAATGTCGATATATTTCCAAGTCAGGACGGTGAGTGGTTCAGAGGGAGACTTGCAGGCAGTGGTGTTCCCATGTATCTGCTGCCCTTGTCCTTCCAGGTGGAAGTGATTGTGGATTTTGAAGTTTGGTTGCTTGTCTAGAACAGAATTCACACAAATATCTGACCTGAAGTTCAATACAAAGCAGTTCTATTTCAAGTGCTGCCGCTTTTGATAAAATCCTCATTATCAAACTAATTACAGCTTCAATCCGGGGACCGTGTCGCGTTGTGAGAATGGCATTGCCTGACCTACTTTGTATATTCACGTTTCAGTGAATCACAGAATACTGCGGCATCAAAGGAGACCATTCAGCCCATCAAGTCTGCACTGCACTGGCTCCTCATAAGAACAATGAATTAGTCCCTCTCCCCAATACTGTGCTTTTTTCCTCCTTATTTATTCACTTTCTTTTGAAGGTTCCTGTTGAATCTGAATCTTACAGACAGTGCATTCCAGATCCTAACCATGTTGACAAAACAAAACAGTCTTCCTCACATTACTCCTGCTTTTTTGACCAATCACCTTGAATTTGTGCCCTTTGGTTGCTGACCCTCAGTGATCGGAAACTTTCTTTTTTATTTTTTGATATAAACCCTCATTGGTTTTAAACATCTTTTATCAATTCATCATTTTAAACCTTCTCTGCTCTAAATAGGGCAACTTCCGTTCGTCTGGTCTATTCGCTTAACTGTAATCCCTCATTCCTTCGAGCCATTCTAATAAATCTTCCCTGTACTCTCTCCAATGTCTTAGCTGAAGGTGTTTTGCCCGGAATTGGACACACAGTACTGCATCAATATTTAATGCTTTATAAAGATTTTATATAAGCTCCCGGCTTTTGTACACTCTGCCTCGATAAAGCCTCGGATCTGATGTGTGTGTCAGCCGCGTGTCAGTTGGTAATGAATTTACCTCTGAGTCAGCTGGTTATGGGTTCGAGTCCCACTACAGGGCATGAAGTCAAAAATCAAGGCTAGCATTCCAGTAACATATTGAGGGGGTGCAGTAATGTCAGAGGTGCCGTCTTTCAGATGAGATCCTAGGCCTGATTGCCCTTTCTAGTGGATATTAAAGATCTCATAGAGACTTCTGAAATTCTAACAGGACTAGACAGAATAGATGCAGGGAGGATATTCCCAATGGTGGGGGAACTCCAGAACCAGGGGTCACAATCTGAGGATGCAGGGTGGAAAGTAAAGTTTATTTATTACTCACAAGTAAGGCTTACATTAACACTGCAATTAAGTTACTGTGAAATTTCCCTAGTTGCCACAGTCCGGTGCCTGTTTAGGTCAATCTGCCTAACCAGCATGTCTTTCACACTGTGGAAGGAAATCGGATCACTCGGAGGAAACCCACACAGACATGGGGAGAATGTGCAGTTAGTGACCCAAACCGGGAGTCGAACCCGGGTTCCTGGCCCTGTGAGGCAGCACTGCTAACCACTCTGCCACCGCGCTGCCCACCATTTAGGACGGAGATGAGGAGACATTTCTTCACCCAAAGAGTGGTGAGCCTGTGGAATTCAATACCACAGGAAGTAGTTGATGCCAAACATTAAATATATTTACAAGGTGGCTGGATACAGCACTTGGGACGAATGGGATCAAAGATTAAGGGGAGAAAACAGGATTAGGCTATTGAGTTGGACGATCAGCCATGATCGTAATGAATAGCGGCAAAGAGAGAGATCAAACACAGCCAAATGGCCTCCTCCTGCTCCTATCTTCTAAGTTTCTATCCCGCAGCCACAATTTTGAATAAGATTTAGCCCTGGTGCTTTGACCAACATCATTAAAGGACATTTTGCTGGTCGTTATCACGTTGCTGTTCAGGGGGGTGTGCTCTGTACAAACTATCTGCTGCATTTCCTACATCACAATAGTAACTAAACTTCACATAGCACAGTGGTTAGCACTGCTGCTTCACAGCCTCAGGGTCCTGGGTTCGATTCCTGGCTCGGGTCTCTGTCTGCATGGAGTTTGCACATTCTCCTCGTGTCTGCGTGGGTTTCCTCCGGTTTCCTCCCGCAGTCCAAAGATGTGCGGGTTAGGTTGATTGGCCATGCTAAGAAATTGCCCCTTAGTGTCCAGGGATGCGGAGGTTAAAGGGATTAGTGGGTATAATATGTGGGGGTAGGGCCTGGGTAGGATTGTGTTTGGTGCAGACTCGATGGGCCGAAGGGCCTATTTCTGCACTGTAGGGTTCAATGATTCATGATTCAAAAATGTGTCATCAGTATGCCCCACTTTGAGACATCCTGAGGTTAAATAAGGCACTTTATTAATGCAAGACTTTTATATTGAGTGCTGCATTTAGTGGACACCACTATTCCCCGGGTGAATGGAGATGTTTGAGTTGGGGAGGGTCTGTGACCAGCACGGTGAAGTCCTGGCTGTGACAGTGGGGAAAATCTGCACGTTCCATTTGTTTCAGATTCCAGTCTGTCCTGCAGTCTGGTCGAGTTTTGAACCATTGCAGCTAGATCATGTTGTGAATATAAAGAGAATATCAATGTAGATCTCGTCTGTACCTCAGTTTAAATTCATCACCTTTCAGGAGCTGGACTATGAGAGGATCTACAAGGCAATGCTGAAACCAGCGTTTATCTTTGATGGCAGGCGCATTTTGGACAGTCTTCATGAAAAGCTCCAGCACCTCGGCTTCCAGGTAAGGGGAGGGGGTGGGGAGGTGGGACTGAAAAACACACCAGTCACCATTGGGATTGATGCCTTTGGTCAACTCCATGTTTGGATGAGGTGGGGAGGGGAGATGGTGGATGCTGAGTGGGTGAGATGGACAAACCCAGGCAGGCGATGGGTGCTAGAGTTCAGATGATATTTTGTGCGCTTGAAAGCCTTAACTCTACCTAATGTCTTCCAAAAACAGGACAAGAATTTAAATAGCTGCATTGAGATGACTTTTTGTCAAGCAGCGAAGGCAAGTCTGAATAATCAAGAATTATATGCTCATTTAATTTAGTGCATGAGTTAATTTACATAATAGCTCACAGCTGACGTATATGGAGCCCTGAACTTTGTGCGTCCCTTAAATGATAGGATGACCGAAGAGGGTGTCTCAATAGTTTCTACCTGACCAGCTGAGTGTTTTCCAGTTTTTATTTGAGATTTCCAACATTCTTTTTTAATATTTTGTTTTGTTTGCCTTTGTCCAGGCCAGAACGTCTGGTGTTCCCTCTCTTAACCACCTCACCTCTCTAACTTTCTCTTTAAGACACTCCTTAAAAGCAAACTCTTTAGCTGTGCTTTTGATAATGTCTCATTATGCGTCTTAGTGTCAGATGCTGCTACATAGTGTGTGCCACAAACAGGACGTGGGGTAGTAACAGTTTCTTGAGTTCCTCTATCACACAGGTCGCACCATTAAAGTAAATCTCCAACTCGTTCACCAGAATGGCCATCTGTTCACCTCACCATCACTACACCCGGAGTAAAAGAGACTTTAACACGGAGTCTTTCTGCTGCCTCACAGTGCCAAGGACCCGGGTTCGATTCCCAGCTTGGGTTACAGTCTGACCCCTCTGTGTTCTCCCCGTGTCTGTGTGGGTTTCCTCCAGGTCCTCCAATTTCCTCCCACAGTCCAAAGACCTGAGGGTTAGATGGATTGGCCATTATACATTCTCCATCAGTGTACCCAAACAGGCTCCTGAGTGTGGCGACTAGGGGATTTTCACAGTAACTTAATTGCAGTGTTAATGTAAGCCTACTTGTGACACTAATAAATAAACTTTTTAAACTTTTTTCAACAAACTCAAAATGATTGATCTATTCTGAAATGCAATGATTTTTTAAAACAATTTGCGAGAACTGGTTAACACACAATTTATAACTGGGGAGTGTAATTATTTATCCCTTTTTAAAATTTTCTAGTGCGTACAAATACAGATAAACAAATAAGGTCTCTGCAGAGACTGGCGGTTAAAGAAAAACCTCATGAAAACGACGAAATTTTTAAGGTTTTGGTGGTCTGGAGTTCCCGCGGGTAAAGACTGATCGCTATTCCCAATAGGTGTCTGGAAGTTCTCACCAGTGGAGCTTTGATGTGGAGGTAGATAGAATCGGATTAATCCTTGGGACCTCCCTTTCATCTCAGCCTCTGAATACAGACAAGTTCCGATGGGATGAGAATTCCTCGATGCTAATAAGCACACTATTTCAGGCAAGGGCAGCAGGAGTTCTTCCTGCCTTGATTTATTCCCAACTGAGTTCAAAGACACAAGTTCAAAACACAAAATTTATCTTTGGGTGATTTCCAGTAAAAATAAAATCCAGGCATGTTCAGAAGTGTCCAAATTATGCAACATCATTGCAAATGTTACATAGCACGTAGAACATTACAGCGCAGTACAGGCCCTTCGGCCCTCGATGTTGCACCGACCAGTGGAACCAATCTAATGGCCCTCTAACCTAAACTGTTCCAGTATTCTCCATATGTCTATCCAATGACCATTTGAATGCCCTTAAAGTTGGTGCAGGCAGGGCAATCCACGCCCTTACTACCCTCTGAGTAAAGAACCTACCTCTGACATCTGTCCTATGTTTATCACCCCTCAATTTAAAGCTATACAAGAAGGTATAGTTCTTGGAGATATGGGCCGGTATAGTGGCACAGAGGTTAGCATTGCTGCCTCACGGCACCAGTGATCCGGGTTCAATTCCTGGCGTGGGCCACTTTCTGTGTGGAGTCTGCACATTCTCCCCGTTTCTGCATGGGTTTTGTCCGGCTGCTCTGGTTTTCTCCCAGTCCACAGAGGTGCAGGTTAGGTGGATTGGCCATGCTAAATTGCCCCTTAGTGTCAGGGGGACTAACTAGGGTAAATGTATGGGGTTTTGCGGATTGGGCCTGGGTGGGATTGTGTTCGGTGCAGACTTGATGGGCCAAATGTCTTCCTTCTGCGCTGTAGGATTCTGTGATTCTACGTGGTTTGCTGACAGATTCTGCACTATGTCAAATGCAACTTGTCGTTTCGCTGAACTTGTCTGTGGGAAATCTCTGCAGTGCAGAAAGAGGATGGGCCCATCGAGTTTGCCTCAACTCTCTAAAAGAGCATTCCACTCAGACCCTCCCCCATAACCCCATGCATTTACAATGGCCAGTGCACCTAAGCAGCACATCTTTAGACTGTGGGAGGAAACTGGAGCACCCGGAGGAAACCCACGCAGACATGGGGAGGACATACAGACTCCACACACACAGTCATCCAAGGCTGGAATCGAACCTGGATCCCTGGCACTATGAGGCAGCAGTGTTAACCACTGTGCCACCAGGAGACTGTGGCAGGTCTCCCTTAACCACTTGGAAGGGATCTTCTAGACTGAGCTGCAGTGCGTTGGAAACACTAATGCAAATTTTCATTTGTTAACTTTCACCGACAGGTTGAAACTATTGGAAAGAAGGTTACTGAGCGGATACCATTCACTGCAAACAAAGATATCTCAAGGATTGACTTGCAAGCCCCTCCTGCCAAGAAGCTAAAGATATAATGGCCAACTCCTCCCAGTGATTTTCTGTCACACATTTTCTACACGCAGTATTAGTTTTTATATCAATGAAAATTTTCAATATGCTTACTGACACTATGTGACAATTTTTAGGTCATTTTTATAAAAATGCTACAGGTGCCTCCTCAATTGTTTTTTTTTAACATTTAGTGTTTGAATGGGACCCTGTACTCAAAGCCCCATCGAACGGGAGGAGTTTGCGCTGGTTAAACTGAGGCCCAACTTCTGAACTCCAAGACCATTACCAAGCAAGTTAGTCTGAATCTTTAATCACAATCTTGTGTAGGTTTGCAGGGAGGGAAGGAAGAGTAAAATTTAAGCTTTTTTGACTTGTCTTCCTCGTTGCTGCCTGATGGACCAAATTTAGTTGCCAATTCTTGATTCGACGTGCAAAATAGAGGCAAAATACTGCGAATGCTGGAATCTGAAACAAAAACAGAAAATGCTGGAAAATCTCAGCAGATCTGACAGCATCTGTGGAGAGAGATTAGAGCTAATGTTTCATCCAGACTCAAAACATTGGCTCTATTCTCTCTCCACAGATGCTGTCAGACCTGCTGAGATTTTCCAGCATTTTCCTTTCCTGATTCAATATATTCCAGGAGGTGCCAAAAAAATAACCTCCCACCTCCATCTGCACTCCTGGCATTGATTGCTTGATGTCCACATACTCAGTGGCCAGTTGGAAAGCAAATAGACTCTTCCATTAATTAGATGATTGACGACCATTGGTCAGATGACCTTTCTCCCCCCAGTTTTGTTTAATGACCCAGAGATTTTTCTCCTGGGTTCCCCCCCACCCCCATGTCTCAGACATTAGGCTATATTCATGGAGACTTCAGGACGATCCTGGAGGGCTGGCAACCCTGGGGAACAAGTGGGTAGAACTTTTTTGAATTAATTATTTTCCTGCTTCCTCCATTTCCAAGGGAAGGCAGTGAATTTCTAGTCTTTAAGCAAAAAAACTGACTCCCTCTGTTTAAATATATATGGATGAGTGCTCTGTTGGTGCCCCCTGCTGCTTGTAATCATTGACATTGCCACCATATCACCAGCCTGAAGACAGATAGGGTTAGAGGAAAATGCTAGGCTTTTCCTTTGACTTTACTTTTGCTTGAAGTTTCACTTTTTTTGAAAGTCAAATCTCCTATAATTTAAGGGAAAGTGGGGGTGGGGGTGTTCTACATAAAATGTAAGAAATTTAGAAAATTCTAAATTGTAAGCCTAAATATACTGCTGAAAAGAGAGACATGTTGCGAAAGCTTTTTTGTATTTATGATAGTTGTGATCCATTCATATTGTGACCCATTTATGCTTGTTGGGGGTGACATACATTCATAGGCAAGGACCATTTTCTAAACAAAAGGAGTATGTTCAAGTCCTGCCACATTTTTTCAGTTCCTGGCAGCTTGGTAACCAGGTAACTAAAGTCCTCTGTTGCTTTCTTGATGGCAACACCTCAGCCAAAGTCAGCCTGACAACCTTTTTTCTTTCTCCTATAATGTAATTTATTGTGGTCCTTTGAAATTTGGCATTCTTGTGTTTGTCCTGATAAATGCAAGCTAAAAAAAAAACTTCGGCAACATGTCACTCTCTCCGTCAATATTCAAGTTCTCTCCTACCAAACAACAAACTGAATGTAATGCCAGCTCTAAGTCCATGGACCATAGCACATTCCTGCTTTTAGGGGTACATTTTAAGGGTACACTTTGCTCCTTTCACTGTTAATTGCAGCTGGGATTCCCAAGTTGCACTCCTACCAATAGCCATGTGAGGGAATTCTTCAACAGTCTCCAAACCACGTTTTAATCCAACTCGCTGGGTACGAGTCCCACAGGCTAGAGAGGAGTGCCGCTTCTACATCCTTCCCGATGACTCCAGTGGAAATTAAAATCGGGACCGGTGTAAACGCAACATCATATCTACTCTCAATGTGGTGGGATCAGGCTACAATTGCCCCTCCAATCCCCACTAATGTAAAGAGAGCTGAACTTTTAATTTAATACATGGGTCGGTGGGGGGAGGGGCTCTGGGGTGGGTTAGGGGGCTTGGGAGGGTTGGGGAGGGAGGGGGTTTGGGGGGGGAGTGTGGGGGTGGATCAACATCATTTGAGAGATGTGGCAATGCAGATTGTGATTAAAGTCAGACTCATTGTTTCCCCTCTGACCCCCAACCCTGAAATTGTCTATTTTATATTGGATCAGTTTTTTTTAATACCCAGGTACAAAAATGGAAGGGACCAGTTAGTTTACTTGGCTACTTGGCTCAGGTTTGGGTCAGAATAACAACAACAGCTTGAGTTCAATTCCTGCTCTCCAGCTGAGGTGGACTTGGGACCTGCCTCCCTGCCTGTCCTGTGCTTAATGTGGACCGGTGCCTCTCCAGCTCAGTATCCAATTGTCCTCTCTCTAATAGAGAGAGATGCCCGTGATCCCTCGATGACTACAGTTAATTCCCTATCTACCAAGGGAAATTGTTCAAAATGAGCAATGGATATTGACTGGCACACGTAATCCATAAGATAAATTACTTAAAATGCATAAGCGGATTTAAAAGCCTGAGAGAAATCGCCAGTGAGAATTAGCAGTCTGAATTTTAATGCAGAATTTTAGTCCAGTGAATTATTGTTTGCAAACCTTGAATCTGGACTTGATCAAAATACTAATTAATACAAGGGACTGGACTATGTGACCTAGTTCATTGTGAAAATTGGAAGCTCGTTCCCCATTTTAGTAAAGGTGGTTATCACAACTGCTGGATCGAGTGTAATTGGCCATAACTAGTTTCGGATTCCCCACAAAGATTGGATTTTATTGACTTCAATCGCAATTTGATAAACTAATGAATTAAATCTTCACTACGGGACTGGCATGCGTGTTGATTATGATGTGGAACTCAAACAAATCATGAGATGCAAATCCCAAGTCAATAAGTTTGATTATTAATGTTGGACATCGATTTGATACTGTGAAAAACGTACATTGTACGTACTCCTGAATCGATTCTACCTGATACACACTAATGATTTGCAAGAAACACTTTCTGTATAAACGTTTGTTTTGTGTTCATGTCGGAGAATGAAATATTTGATATGCCTCTTTCATAATAAAATCAACATTTGGAAACTTGAATTTGGTTTGGGACTTTGTGTTCACATCCACCACAGAATACGAGGATCCCAGGCGTCATTACTTTCACATCGAAAAGTGAAATATTGCGGATGCTGGAAATATAAAAGCAAAATATTGTGGATGCTGGAATCTGAAACCAAAGCAGAAAGTGCTGGAAAATCTCAGCAGGTCTGACAGCCCCTGTGGGGAGAGACATTTCAGTTTAGATGACCCTTCTTCAGACCTCTGACGAAGGGTCATAACGTTGGTTCTGTTCACCTGACGAAGGGACTAACCCCGAAAGCTTGTGAGTATATTATCAAATAAATAGGTTGGACTAAAACCTGGTGTTGTCAGACTTTTTATTCTGTTCTCTCCCCACAGATGCTGTCGGATCTGCTGAGATTTTCCAGCTTTTTCTAACTGCTAAATCTAGGTTTCAGTTGGACTTGTATTTGATAAATTTCTGCAGCAATGGAGATTTGGCTCTTGTCAACCGGAGGGCCCAGAATTTAAATAATTGGCAAAACAATCAAGAGGGAAGATGGAGAGTTTTTAAATGTGTTGAGTAATGATCAGAAGTACACTGGCTCCAATGGTGGTGGCAACACTTTTTGATAAAGATTTATTTTACCATTTCCTGCACGTTAAGGATTGCATCTACTGTATACTACCCCAACCCTCACCACCCACCCCCCACCCCCACCCCCACCCCTACCCCTCCCCTCCCCAACCGCAATAACAGATGCTTTTGTGGACTTCGGAGATGCTCCTGCCACCCCACAGTGTGGGCTGAATGTGCAACCATTCCTAACATCTGGATGGAGGCAGGAGATAGTATGGATGAAAAGTTGTTGAAAGGAAAGAATTTGGGAAAAGAACCATAAGAATGAGACTAATCGAATGGGGGAGGGGAGGGGAGTGGAGGCGTTAGGCACCAGAGACCCCGGACAAGGTCCAGGGATTTGGGTTCAAATTCTACCACAGCAAATGATGAAATTTGAGTTCAATAAAAATCTTGAATTAAAAGTGTAATACAGGATTACAGCATGGAAACAGGCCCTTCGGCCCAATTTGTCCATGTCACCCAATTTTTACTACTAAGCTAGTCCTAATTGCCCGCATTTGGCCCATATCCCTCCATACCCATTTTATCTGTGTAACTGCCTAAATGCCTTTTAAAAGACAAAATTTTACCCCCCACACTACTGCCTCTGGCAGCTTGTTCCAGACTCACCACCCTTGAGTGAAAAAATTGCCCCTCTGGACCCTTTTGTATCTCTTCTCTCTCACTTTAAACTTATGCCCTCTAGTTTAAGACTCTTCAACCTTTGGGAAAAGATGTTGACTATCTGCCTTCTCTCTGTCCCTCATCTGTTGATGACCATAAAACCATTGTCGAACATTGTAAAAGCCTATCTGGTTCACTAATGTCTTTTAGGGAAGGAAATCTACTATCCTTACCTGATCTGGCCTACATGAGACTCCAGATCCACAGCAATGTTGTTGATTCTCAAATGTCCTCTGGAATAGATGGCATTTAGGGATGGGCAATAAATGCTGGCCCAGCCAACAATGTCCAGATCCCATAAAAATGAATGATAAACTATCATTGATTGTCATTAAAAACCCATCTGGTTTACTAATGTTAAAGGACATCTGTCATCCTTACCTGGTCTGGCCTACATGTAACACCAGACCCCAGCAATGGCCCAGTGAGCCATTCAGATCAATGGCAATTAGGGATGAGCAACAATTGCTGGTTCAGCCAGTGATGCCCACATCCCATGAAAGGATGAATTTTAAAAATGAAGATTTTGCTGCAACACTAGGGGGAGCACTTCCTGCACATGCACATAATGTGCGTAAGCACAGCATAGAGCTAGCATAGGCTTGGTGGGCTGAATGGTCATGGGATTCTCTGTTAATATGGTTTGCTCACAGAGAATCATTGATTCGGTGGGGACTCTTTGTTACTAGTGCAAAACTAAAATAAACTAAAAGGCAACAAAACTCAAACTTTATTTTTAAAATGTACAGTAATCTTAAAATTTTATTTTGTCAGTCCAGTTGCAAATCTCCATCATCACTATTTTGAGCATTGCAATCTTATGCACAATAGTATCTTTTGCCTTTACATGGTCACAGAAATAGATTCCTGGGTAAAACCTCCAGTCGAATATACTCTGCTAGCTGTTCCGGTTTACTGATGAAGATTACTTTCTTGGCAGTATTTTCATCCAACCTGAAAAAAGTTCAGAAATGGTCATGTTCCAATTTGGCTTACTACTAATCTTTAGATGTGGCTTAGTGTGTAGTTCTCCCATCTCTGAGATTATCTGGGCGGACACTGCAGCGCAGAACCGAGGGAGTGCTGGACTGTTGGATATGCTAAGATTCATACGAGGTTTTTTTCTATTCATTCGTGGGAAATGGGCGTCACTGGCTGGCCAGCATTTATTGATGTGGAGGTGCCGGCGTTGGACTGGGGGGGTAAACACAGTAAGAAGTCTGGTGTTGTAAGGCTTCTCACAGCATTTATTGCCCATCCCTAGTTGCCCTTGACAAGGCGGTGGTGGGTTGCCTTCTTGAATCGCTGTAGTCCACGTGCTGTGGGTTAATCCATAATGCCGTTAGGAAGGGAATTCCAGGATTGTGACCCAGTGATTGCGAAGGAACGGTGATGTATTTCCAAGTCAGGATGGTGGGTGCCTTGGAGGGGAACTTGGTGGTGTTCTGATGTTTCTGCTGCCCTTGTCCTGATAGATGGAAGTGGTTGTGGGTTTGGTAGACGCTGCCTAAGGATCATTGGCGAATTTCTGCAGGGCATCTTATAGATAGTACGCACTGCAGGTACTGAGCGACAGTGGTGGAGGGAACGGATGTTTGTAGATGTTGTGCCTCAAGCGGCTGCTTTGTCCTGGATGGTGTTAAACTGAGACTCCTTCTGTTATTTCAGGAGATCTCAAGGCACCATTTTGAAGAACAGAAGGGAATTCTCTCCAGGGTCCTGTCCGATATTTGTACACCAGCCAACACCATGAAGAATATATTATCTGGTTAATATTTCATTGCTGTTTGTGGCATCTTACTGTGTGCAAATCTGGCAAATTGTGTAACTTGGGCTTTAGACTAAATTGTGGGTGGGGTGGAGGCAGGGGGGGTCAGATCATTTCACAGGAAATGTGGTAAACAAAAGAGTAACGGAGTAGGAAAGCAAATTGGGTAATGATAACCAGAGTGTGGAGGAATGGATATAAAGAGCACCAACAGATAAGGCCAGAGATTATAAAAAAGACCAAGTTAAAGGTTCAGTATCTGAACACGTGCAGCATTCATAACAAAATGGATGAATTGTTGGCACAGATGGAAATAAGTATCATCTGATGGCCATTTCAGAGATATGGGCCTCGATTTTTCAGCTGCACCGCATTCAGCACAGAACACATTACAGCAGAGCGGGACCGGAGAATCGCAGTGAGTAGTTTAGTGCATTCCACGCCCGTGCAAAACCTTGTCAGGCTGTTGGGTTATTGAATTTATTCAGGACTGAGTTAGATTATTTCAGACAAGGGACTTAAGGGTGGAGTGTGGTGCGGGGGTGGCGATGGAGTTAGGGTTCCATTCAGATTAGCCACCTTTTTATTGAATGGCGCAGCAGGTCCCAGGGGCTGAATGGCCTGCTCCTGCTCCAATTTCTTAGGAAGACTGTAATTCTTCCCTCTCCTGTTGGTCATCTAGATTAGATTCCACATCAAGTCCAATGATGTGTGGGTTAGGTGGATTGGTCACACTAAATTGCCTCTTAGTGTCAGGAGGACGAGCTAGGTTAAATGCATGTGGTTATGGGGATAGGGCTTGTGGTCGGTGCAGACTCTGAGCCAAATGGCCTCCTTCTGCACTGTAGAATTCTATGATTAATTGTAGCACGAGTGAGATCGGCCCCTGCACTCTTCCCCACCCCACCGATCCCTCCCAGTTGCAGAATATCAACCCAAAGTTGGTTTTATTTAGAAAAACAGGACTTACCAACTGCGTATAATTACCCAGCAGCCACTGAAAAGCACTGGAGGGTTAACGATCAGCCAAATGCCTAGGCGCTCTGGGTAATAATTGGACAGCAACCAGATTAAGTTCTTAATAAATTGGTAATCCATGCTATTCATCGAAAAGTCTTTCATGTCAAATATAATGCAGAAGTTGTCACATATATCATCGTCACACTGACTGCCTGCTGTTTCCTGCAGAACAGATCAAAAGACATGACGATTTAAAGGCTGGAACAATTGGTGCAATTTGTTAGACTCCAGATTCAATCACCATTTGAGTGAAATCTCTGCAACTTGCCCCTCATTCCAAGCTCATCCCCTCCTTTCTTGAAGGCACAAGCTCTAATTCATATTTTGCAATTAATTCATGGGCTGTGGGCATCACTGGCTTGGCCAGCATTCAATGTATCTCTAATTGCCCTTGAGTAAGTGATGGGAAGCTGACTTCTTGAACTGCTGCAGTCCAAGGTGTAGGTACACCCGCCATGCTATTAGGGAGGGAGTTCCAGGATTTTCACCCAGTGACAGTGAAGGAATGGTGATATATTTCCAACTCAGGATGGTGAGTGACCTATTGAGGAGCCACCAGGTGGCGGTGTTCCCAATTACCTGTTGCCTTTGGGGTGGTGAATCTCTGGAATTCTCTGCCCGTTGAAGTGGTGGAGGCTGCCTCGCTAAATATTTTTAAGAAGCGGGTTGATGGGTTCTTGATAAGAGAGGGGATTAAGGGTTATGGGGAGAGGGCGGGAAAGTGGAACTGAGCCACAACAGATCAGCCATGATCTTATTGAATGGCGGGGCAGGCTCGAAGGGCTAGATGGCCTACTCCTGCTCCTATTTCTTATGTTCTTATTATGTTCTTATGTTCTTCTAGATGGCAGTGGGGCTTGTGTTTGGAAGATGCTGCCTAAGGAGCCTTGGTGAGTCCTGCAGAGCATCTTGTAAATGGTACTGAATGTTGGTGGTGGAGGAAGTGGATGTTTGTGTATGAGGCGCCAATCAAGCGGGTTGCTTTGTCCTCAATGGTGTCGACCTTCTTGAGTGGTGTTGGAACTGTACCCACTCAGGCAAGAGGGGAGTATTCCATCACACTCCTGACTTGTGCCTTGTAGATGATGGGGAGGCTTTGGGGAGTCAGGAGGTGAGTTACTCACCGCAGAATTCCTAATCTTTGACACTGATTACACTTGCCACCCTCCAGTGTGTGTCTGAGTCACACAGACTGTGGGTTCAAATCCCACACCAGGCATTTGAACACATTTCTCCAGTAACAGGAACTGAGGGAACAGACATTAAACCAAGTCCTCTCAAGTTGATGTAAAAGATCCCACGGCCAGAATTTGAATGGCGCCAGGTATTTTGACCAGTGAACGCTCAGACAACTAAAAATTATTATCTAAAAGCTTTGATTTTAAATCTGCCCAACCTTCCCCAATAAACCCCCCATTATTTTTCTGATGATAGACTATTCATCTGAAATGTTAATCTTGTTTCTCTCCCCACAGATGCCGCCAGATGTGTGGTGTGTTTCCAGCAGTTTCTGTTCTTATTTCATTGGTTGCTCCTGAGGTCATGAAAGGTGCTATGGAAAGGCAATTTTGTTTTTCTATTTTTGGTGGAAGTAAATTTGATCCTGAGTCTTATTCAGTGGTTCTCCCACGAGGTGAAGCTTTTCGCTACTGAGGGCTTTCCTCACTTTCACATCTAGGCCTGTTATCAACACATTGATAGGGATCAATTGCTATGACTGGTCAACTTCATCATCATTGTGATAGAGATGAACCTTGGACTTTTCATCATCTACAGATTCCTGTCACTCCCCCTGTGCCATACCAGCCGAGATGAGCTTAGATTGTGGACTAAAAAAAAGTCACCATAGTCCCAGATGACCATAAACTCTGACTGGTGGTGATTTAATGTGGTGATCACTACATCTTGGTTGGGGGGTTTGGGGGGTTGGGGGGGTTGGGGGGGCAAGATTGAGAAGTTTGGGCCTTCATGAATAACCTTAGCCAACTATGGCAATTGAATCCATGCTGTTGGCATTGCTCTGCGTTGTGAACCAGCCACCCAGCCAACTGAGCTAAATCGACATGTGGATTGTGGACTAATGTTACATAGAAAAGACTGGGACTTTTTTCTCTGGAACATAAGAGGCTTAGGGGTGATCTTATAAAGGTCTATAAAATAATGAGAGGCACAGATCAGCTAGATAGTCAATATCTTTTCCGAAGGTAGGGTGTCAAAACTCAGAGGCGTAGGTTTAAGGTGACAGGAGAGAGATACAAAAGGGTCCAGAGGGGTAATTTTTTCACACAGAGGGTGGCGAGAGTCTGGAACAAGCTGCTAGAGGTAGTAATAGAGGCAGGTACAATTTTGTCTTTTAAAAAGTGTTTAGATTGTTACATGGGTATGATGGGTAATGAGGGATATGGCTAAACAATTGGGACTAGCTTAGGGGTTAAAAAATGGGTGGCATGGACAAGTTGGACCGAAGGACCTGTTTCCATGCTATAAACTTCTATGACACTAAACTGTGGGATTAAAAAAACCAACTCTTACAAAGATCTAGCATAGACATGACAAGTTAAATGATCATCTTCTGTGCTGTGTGATTCAGCGATTCAGGAATTGCAGAGGAGGTGGGTCATAAAAGCAATCTTTGTTTTGCATATCTTCACACTTGCTTTTTCCTTTGAGGAATAGTGTAAGCATTCCCAGCCTGTTCAACCATGTTATAAATGCTCCTTCTGTGGCCAACTAGTCCTGGCGTTGGACTTGGGAGTGGAGATGCCGGCGTTGGACTGGGGTAAACACAGTAAGAAGTCTCAAACACCAGGTTAAAGTCCAACAGGTTAGTGGCGTTTGCTACCAAATAAACCTGCTGGACTTTAACCTGGTGTTGAGAGACTTCTTACTGTGTTGGACTTGAACCCAGAGCTACCCACTGCAAGACCTTCAAAGATAGGGAACTCAATCATTAGAGAGACAGACAGATGTTTCTGTGGCCACCGATGTGAATCTGGAATGGTGTGTTGCTTTCCTAGTGCCACATCAAGGATGTCACTGAGCTGGTGCAGCTCATCCCTAGGGGATCATTGCCCATATCAACAGCAAGAATAACAGAAACATAGGAACACCACCAGCTGGAAATTCCCCTCCAAGTCACTCACCATCCTGATTTGGAAAGATTTCATCGTTCCTTCACTGATCCTGAGCCAACTGGAACTGGAATTCTCTCCGTAACATCATTGTGGGTAAACCTACATCTCAGGGACGGCAGTGCTTCAAGAAGGCAGCTCACCACCTCCTTCTGAAGGGCAACTAGGGATGGGTAATAAATGCTGGCCAGCCAGCGACGCCCATGTCCCTTGAATGAATGAGAGAAAAAAAATGACCTGATTCAAAAGAGGGATGAGATCCTTCAGGCAGGCTTCAGGGGACAAAGAACAGAATGAAAAATTAGAATCATAGAATCCCTACAGTGCAGGAGGAGGCAACTCAGCCCATCAAGCCTGCAACAACAATAATCCCACCCAGGCTCTATCCCCATGACCCCACATATTTATCCTGCCAATCCTCCTGACATTAAGAGGCAAATTAGCACGGTCAATCCACCTAACCTGCACATCTTTGGACTGCAGGAGGAAACTGGAGCACCCAGAGGAAACCCACGCAGACATGGGGAGAACGTGCAAACTCCACAGTCACCCAGAGCTGCAATTCAACCTGGGTCCCTGGCACTAACCACAGCAGTGCTAACCACTGTGCCACAGAACCTCAGAGTTTACTCTGAGTGCCAGGCGCTCAAGCCGAGAACGGGGAGGAAAGTGTAGCTGCGTGAAGAAATGGTGGCAAAGGAAGGGCATTAGAATCCTGGGTTTTAAGGCTAGCTTTGGGGTAGAATCGCTCTGCAAATGTTGGATGGGTGAAATCTCAACATGCCTGGGAGGTTTGCACTTGCTGTTGGTGAGGGGTCAGTCCAGGATAGCAACTTGAAGTGTCATAACTGATAAGGCTACAGACCAAATGCTGGAAGGCAGGAATAGTCTCAAGAACTCCTTTTCATCTAGCACAGACACAATGGGCTAAATGGCCTCCTTTCTCACTATATATCATTCTATGTTTCTACGAGTCAATGGGGTGGCCTGAGGAGATTAGGAATTTTAATTTAATGACATTTAAAATGCTACTTAGATTCTAAATGTTCAGGTGGCACAATGGTTAGCACTGCTGCCTCACAGCAACAGGGACGAGGGTTCGATTCCCGGCTTGGGTCACTGTCTGTGTGAAGTTTGCATGTTCTCTCCGTGTCAGTGAGTGTTTCCTCCTGGTGCTCCGGTTTCCTCCCACAGTCTAAAGATGCACAGGTTAGGTGGATTGGCCATGCTAAATTGCCCCTTAGTGTCAGGGTGACTAGCTAGGGTAAATGCATGGGATTATAGGGGTAGGGCCGGGTGGGATTGTGGTCAGTGTAGGCTCAATGGTCCAAATGGCCTCCTTTTGTAAGATTCTATGATTCTATTCAAAATTCAAAGAAAATATTTGAACAAGCATTTACTATAAGACATAAATGATGAATTCTTATTAAGCTGGAAAATTTAAAGTGTGTTCCTAAGATTTGCTGACAAGAAGGTTAATCTCACCAGAAGATATACGATGAACTTCATTAGAGTTTGCATGTTCCGATCCTTTGAATGATGGAGTTTGGCTGTTACCAATAAGATGGGCCTGAGGGAATAACATCAGAACTTTACTTCTCTTGAATTAATGCACACTAATCGGGGTAGATGGTCACATAGTGGTGATCTTACTGCACTTATAACCCTGAGGTAACACTGGGGGCTGTTGGTTCAAATCCCACCACCACAGCTAATGGAATTTAAATTCAATCAATAAAAGCTGGAATTGAAAGTGACTGGGATACTCTCAACAATTCTCATCAAAAACCCTGCTTTGCTAATGTCCCCTTTAGGGAAGAAAATCTGCAGTCCTAACTTGACCTGGCCTATATGTGACTCCATACCCACAGCAATGTGGTTGACTCTCAACTGCCCTCTGAAACAGCACAAGCGAGACATTCAGTTCAGGGGCAATTAGGGAGGGGCAATAAATGCTGTCCTTGCCAGCAACCCCCACATCCCATGAAATAATTAAAAAAATGGATGTTCATTACATTCAGTTGGTCAACATGAACATCTGTTCTTATAGATAGGAGCAGACTGAAACTGTGTTGCGTATTGCTGTAAATAAAAGTTTGTAAAGATTAGGCTCCAGTTTAATCTTTCAATGCAAAGAACAGTGGATCTGCAGTTATAGGGCCATGATGTAGTTAAGGATAAGGAAAGCCAACTGAGTCACTATGAGTGTCAGTCTTGGATCAATAGGGAACATTCTCAACTCTGGGTCAGAAAGCAGTGAGCTCATAGCCCCACTCCCAAGGTTTGAGCTCGTAATCTAGGCTGACACTTCCAGAGCAGGGAGCGTTGCAATCTACTGGATGAGACCCCCACTACATTTTGTGTAAAAGATCCCACAGTCACTATTGAAAGAGGAGCAGGGATGTATGTTCTCCAACATGTCTTGGGCCAATATTTATCACACAAGCAACATATCATTTATTATTTATTAGTCACAAGTAAGGCTTACTTTAGCACTGTAATGAAGTTACGGTGAAATTCCCTGAGTTGCCACAGTCCGATGCCTGTTTGGGTCAATGCACCTAACCAGCATGTCTTTCAGAATGTGGGAGGAAACCCACGCAGATATGGGGAGAATGTGCAAATTCCACACAGACAGTGACCCAAGCCTGGGTCCCTGACGCTGTGAAGCCACGGTGCTAATCACTGTGCTACCGTGCCACCCCTAGTTATTTATTTCACTGTTTTCATTGGCTATACAGACCCATGGGACCTCCAGCGGTCTCACTCTGCAAATGGTGCCTTTTTCTTTAACTTTGTTTTGGACCAATTTGAATTATGTAATATATAATGCAATCCAACAGCAGAGGAGCCAATAACAATTCTTCATCTTAATTAATCTGATGATGGCCCTTTGTTTGGATTGATTTGCTGTTTTCTGATGGAAGAATTCATTTAATAAAGTGTGAGGGTACCTGCCTGCCACTGTTGTCTTTCTCATCCAGCAATACCGCTTTACCACTCCTCAGCTCGTTCTTGATATCCGAGTCCTCGACTGTAATTGAGTCAACGCCAAACTCCTTCCTCCATTTCAAGTAACGGAGGATCGCGTTAAACGCCTGATCCACGGACCGGAAAGCTCGCAGGAACCTCGCAAAGGCCTTGTCATTCAGAACCTGCAAAACATCAGTCACCGATCAGCCACTCGTTCTTTGACACAGTCCATTCTCCAACTTCCACCAACCACCCCCAACTCTCTGTTTAAGTGATTATCCCAAAGGGCATTGGCAACTCTCCAAGCGGTCTTCCCCACAGCTGGAGCTATCAGTATGAACACCAGTGGGGTTTTAAACCTGAGGGAGGATCACAGACCAGCCTGATCTCCGCCACACGCCTTTGTTTTAAACATTGGTTTAAATGAATGTGCATCTCTCAGCCTTGACACAGCGAACAGGATTCTAGCCTCTCAATCAGAAGCTGCAGATTTCTGATTTGATTTATTATTGACACATGTATTAGCACACAGTGAAAAGTATTATTTCTTGCACACTATACAGACAATGCATACCACTCATAGAGAAGGGATGGAGCGGGGGCAGAATGTAGTATTACAGTTATAGCTAGGGTGTAGAGAAAGATCAACTTAATGCAAGGGTAGGTCCATTCAAAAGTCTGACAGTAGCAGGGAAGAAGCTGTTCTTGAGTCGGTCGGTACATGACCTCAGACTTTTGTATCTTTTTCCTGATGGAAGAAGGTGGAAGAGAGAATGTCTGGGGTGCGTAGGGTCCTTAATTATGCTGGTTGCTTTGTCCAGGCAGCGGGAAGTGTAGACAGAGTCAATGGATGGGAGGCTGGTTTGTGTGATGGATTGGGCTACATTCACGACCTTTTGTAATTTCTTGCGGTCTTGGGCAGGGCAGGAGCCCATACCAAGCTGTGATACAACCAGAAAGAATGCTTTCTAAGGTGCATCTGTAAAGGCTGGTGAGAGTCATAGCTGACATGCCAAATTTTCTTAGTCTTCTGAGAAAGTAGAGGTGTTGGTGGGCTTTCTTAACTATAGTGTCGGCATGGGGGGGCAGAGCTGGTTGATGGTGATCTGGACACTTAAAAACTTGAAGCTCTCGATCCTTTCTACTTTGTCCCCATTGATGTAGACAGGGCCATGCTCTCCACAAAGCTTCCTGAAGTCGATGACTATCTCCTTCATTTTGCTGACATAGGTTCCAGTCCCATTCCGCATTATCTTTAGGCTAGCACTCTACTACACTACTGGGGTTATGCTGCACTGTTCAAGGTACCCTCTTCTGGGTGTGACATTAAATTGAGGTATTCTCTTAGGTGGATATAAAAATTCCTACAGCACTATTTCAAAGAAGAGTGGGGCTGTTCTCCCTGGTGCCTTATCTGATACTTCCTGCTCATCCAATATGAAAACAAACATTTACTA
This sequence comes from Carcharhinus amblyrhynchos, assembly GCF_965287045.1. NCBI lineage: Eukaryota > Metazoa > Chordata > Chondrichthyes > Carcharhiniformes > Carcharhinidae > Carcharhinus > Carcharhinus amblyrhynchos. The sequence continues at coordinate 7,642,199 of NC_137336.1, read as the reverse complement.
CATTCCTTTTATGGGAGCTTGCTGTGCGTAAAACTGGTTGTCACATTTGCAGTGGTGATTACACTTCAATATTACTCTATTGATTGTAAAGCACAGTGGGACATCCCAAGATCATAAAAGAGTATGTATAAATTATAGGATCCTCCTTTCAATTTATTGGACTGCATGGGTGAAATTTTCCTGTCCTGCTCCCACACGGGAATCGTAGAGGGCCAGAGGGTGGGACGGGGGTGGGGTGCGGACCATGCAAAGGTCCAGTGACCTCCAGCAGGGATTTTCTTGAGGCGTGGCTGGAAAATCCCACCCTCCGGGTAACACACCTCCCAGTGCACAATCTACCTCCAACCACAACACAATATTTAGTCTGGAAGCTAAACTTTCCATTCAATTATTGTAATTTACGAACCTAGTCCTACCTTTGGAAATGCTTTGCATATACCCTGGAAAAGAGAATAAACAGAATATTAAAATTGAGATTGCTTTTGTTAATTAATACTGTTCTGCAGAGAGACATAAAACCATCGTACCTTTGCCTTTTGTTCTAGCAGGATTTTATTTTCCTCTGAGTCTGATACAGTTGGACAAGCTCCCTCTTGAGATGTGAGGCTTTCAGTTTCCCTAGTTGTAAGACATTTAAAAACATATGTTGGGATATATATGCAGTGGATATGTAGTATGGAACAAAGAGGTACAAATTTTCTTCTGCAACTCTTGCATTTATTCCATCCACAACTCAGTCCCTCTGGGCAGTATCTTCCAGGTTCCATTGGAGTACAAGCACTCTTTGCATTAAATAATCTGTTCATGTACAATTGTCACATATCACTTCTCTAATTCTAACCTGCTCTGACATTCCTTGAATGCTGGATGATGGGACCTGATTGGTGTTTGCATTTATATAGAACCTATAAACATGGCAAATAAGAACATAAGAAATAGGAGCAGGAGTAGGCCATCTAGCCCTTCGAGCCTGCCCCGCCATTCAATAAGATCATGGCTGATCTGTCGCTGCTCAGTTCCACTTTCCCGCTTTCTCCCCATAACCCTTAATCCCCTCTCTTATCAAAAACCCATCAACCCGCGTCTTAAAAATATTTAGCGAGGCAGCCTCCACCACTTCAACGGGCAGAGAATTCCAGAGATTCACCACCCTTTGAGTGAAGAAGTTCCTCCTCAACTCCGTTCTAAACCGCCCCCCTTTTATCTTGAGGCTGTGCCCCCTAGTCCTACTGTCTTTTTTGAGCGGGAAGAGTCTCTCCACCTCTATCCTATCCATCCCATTCATCATCTTATACGTCTCAATGAGATCTCCCCTCATTCTTCTAAACTCTAACGAGTACAAGCCCAGTTTATTCAACCTCTCCTCATAGCTCAACCCCCTCAACTCCGGTATCAGCTTAGTAAACCTCCTCTGCACTCCCTCCAAGGCCAAAATATCTGCGCAGGTGCGGCGCCCAAAACTGCACACAGTACTCCAGCTGCGGCCTCACCAATGCCCTATACAGCTGCAGCAAGACATCCCTACTTTTATATTCAATCCCCCTCGCTATGAAGGCCAGCATCCCATTCGCCTTCCTGACCACCTGCTGCACCTGTAGGCTGGGTTTTTGCGACTCATGCACAAGGACCCCGAGGTCCCTCTGCACCGTCGCCTGCTGCAGTTTTTCGCCCCGTAAGTAATAGTCCTTCCTACCATTCTTCCTACCAAAGTGGACCACCTCACACTTGCCAACATTAAATTCCATTTGCCATTTCCTGGCCCATTCGCCCAGCCTATCTAGATCCTTCTGCAGACTCTGCACACCCTCCGCACAATTTGCCGTTCCCCCAATCTTGGTGTCATCAGCAAATTTCGACACCCTACACTCGGTTCCCTCCTCCAGATCATCTATATAAATGGTAAAAAGCTGAGGCCCCAGCACCGACCCCTGGGGCACTCCACTAGTCACCATCCGCCAATCCGAATAGCACCCGTTGACCCCCACTCTCTGCCTCCTATTTGACAACCAATCCTCTATCCACGCTAACACCCTACCCCCAACTCCATGTCCCTCGACCTTCTGCAATAACCTCTTGTGAGGTACTTTGTCAAACGCCTTCTGAAAATCTAGAAAGACCACATCCACCGGCTCTCCTCTATCCACCGCCCTAGACACATCCTCATAGAACTCCAGTAAATTTGTCAGACACGACTTCCCTTTAATGAAATTGTCCCTAGATGACTCACAGGAGCCTAATTAGACAAAGTTTTACACTGAGGCACAGAGGAAGACATTAGGATAAAAGCTTGGTCAATGAGGTAGGTTTTAAGCAACATCTTAAAGAAGGAGAGTGAGGTGGGGAGGCAGAAATATTTAGAGAACGAACTCCAAAGCTTAGGGTCTAGACAGCTGTAGGCACAGCTGCCAATCATAGAATCATACAGTGCAAAAGAAATCCTCCGGCCCATCAAGTCTGCACCAACATGCAAGACCAATGGTACAGCAAAGCAAATGGGGAATGAGACAAGAGACCAGAATTGGAAGGACGCAGTGTTCACAACAGGCTGGTGAAGGTTTATGGAAGGTCCAATACTATGGAGCAGTGATGGGCAACCTAGCCTAGTGAGTGGGCTGCAAGATTGAAATTGGGCTTGTTCTTTAACCACGACCCCATGACTAAGATTAAAGACATTTAATACACACTGAATATTTCATAATAAGTTATAGAAAATGCTTAATCATTTATAAATTAATAGAAACATCATCAACTTCAAATAGTAAAAACAGAAGAAATATTTACATTTTGGACTCAGAGGGAGCGCATGGCCCCGACAGTCAATGTTGTGAGCAATCAGCACGCACCTCATTACACTCGCCCTTGCTTTATGTGCAAATCGTTTCAGTTGTACTGTTATAAAGCGGAAGTTGATTCTCCCTCTGAGAACTAACACTAAAACACCCAAAGAGGAGAATCTCGCCTTATAATCTGTGAAAAGAGTGTGTGAGGTGGTGTGACCTGCTTTTTAGTAACTTCCAGTGATTAAATACAAATAAATCCCTGACACTTTCTCCAATATCAACACGTAACAACTTATTTATCTAACTAACAGAGAAAATTAACTAAACTATTAACAAGCCAAATTAACTATTCCTGAATAAAAACAATATTCTAACTGTATGCTGCTCCAATAATTACAATTTCTACTCATTAACAAAAATAGAATTTAGTCACTCTCTAAATTACAACCAGGTTTTGTGTCTTTCAGAATATTCTGGGCCTTCTCCATTGATTCTTCTGCCTGGAACTTCTTTCTTCTTTGGTACCTTTGCGATCTAGATGGTGCTTTCCTTAAGATACAGATGAAGCTATGAGAGTCAATGATTCTCTCTCTCTCTCACACACTCAGAGAGTTGTCAGCTGTTATCTCTGGCAGGTGACAGTTGCTCTCTCTTTTTGTCACATCACCTCCCCCCCTCCTTGTTTTATACCTGTGATGACATATCAATAATTCCAACTATAGGATTGGTCCTAGGTCGTTAGAACGATCAGATTTAAATTTAATAGGTTTTTGATATCTAACTGCCTGATTCAAACTAAATGGCTAAATTCCAGAAGTCTATTGTCTTAGTAAAAACTGCTGCTTAGACTTTCGATACAAAATGTTTCCCAGACTACCTGGATCCACTACAGCTCGCCTACCACTGTAACAGGTCCACAGAAAACACCATCTCCCTGGTTCTGTATTCAACCCTGGAACACGTAGATAACAAAGACACCTTTGTCAGACTCATATTTATTGACTACAGCTCAGCCTTCAACACCATTATTTCCATGAAACTCATCTCCAAACTCCATGCCCTGGGCCTCAGCACCTCCCTCTGTGACTGGATCCTGAACTTCCTAACTCACAGACCATAATCAGTAAGGTTGGCGACAACACCTCCTCCAGGATCATCCCCAACACTGGTGCCCCACAGGCTGTGTCCTCACCCTGACTATACTCCTGAAACACCTATGACTGAGTGGCCAAATTCCCCTCCAATTCAATTTTCAAGTTTGCTGATGACACCATTGTAACGGGTTGGATCTCGAACAATGATGAGTTAAAGTACAAGAATGAGATAGAGAATCTGGTGAACTGGTGTGACGACAATAATCTCTCCCTCAATATCAACAAAACAAAGGAGATTGTCATCGACCTCAGGAAGCATAAAAGAGAACATGCCCCTATCTACATCAACGGAGACAAAACAGGAAGGATCGAGAGCTTCAAGTTTTAGATGTCCACATCACCAACAGCCTGTCCTGGTCCCCCCCATACCGACACTATAGTTAAGAAAGCCTACCAACGTCTCTACTTTCTCAGAACACTAAGGAAATTTGGCATGAGAGCTACAACTCTCACCAACTTTTACAGATGCACCATAGAAAGCATTCTTTCTTGTTCTATCACAGCTTGGTACAGCTCTTGCTCTGCCCAAGACTGCAAGAAACTGCAAAGAATTGTGAACCAGCCTCCCATCCCACTGACTCTGTCTACAATTCCTGCTGCCTTGGCAAAGCAGCCAGCATAATTAAGGACCCCACGCACCCTGGACATTCTCTTTTTCACCTTATGTTAGGAAAAAGATAAAAAAGTCTGCAGTCTTGTACCAACCGACTCAAGAACAGCTTCTTTCCTGCTGCCATCAGACTTTTGAATGGACTTACCTTGCATTAAGTTGATCTTTCTCTACAAGCTAGCTATGACTGCAACACTATATTCTGCACTCTCTCATTTCTTTCTCTATGAACTATATGTTTTGTCTGTATAGCATGCGGCCAAATGGGGCATCTAAAATGGCAATGTGTAAAGCACTCTGGGACAATTGGGCAAGAACTAAAATGACAGTTTAAAAGACAGAGATAAACAGGCTGCAACCCAGATGAGTGAATACACAGGATATGGGTCATCTCCAGGGCAAAAGAGACTTTCTGGTCGAACTGGGTTGTTCACCAGACATAAGGGTGCCATAACCCCTTATTTGGGAGGGAGGTGCAAACTCTATCTGCCCCCAGCACCTGCAGACATGACCGTTGGGGACACACACACCCAGAGGATGATGTGGCAGCACCCAATTGAACTTTATTGGTCAGGGTGATCATGTCTTGATCGATTGATTGGCAATAGCCAAAAGGAGTGCGAAACTCAATGGAGTATGAAGGTTGCTGCACAACCAAGAGCCTCTCTCTCTCTGACCCCAAGAACGAGTTATAACAACTGTGACCGTCGCCAGCGAAGATGAGCATAAGGAGGGCACCACTTCCAAGAAGGAAGGAAGACCAGAGCCAGAGTGTCAGACCAAAGGGCCAGACTACACAGAGGACAACTGAGACCAACGCACAGATGAAGGCCAATATCTGCTTGCGTACTTGCCAGTCACGCAAAGTTAAGTCAAGGCCTTGCATTGGAGTTGAACTCTAGTATTTTCTGTAAAGATAACTTATTGTTGGTTGGGTGGGTGATTAAATAAATATTGGTTGTACTAACAAGACGTCTACCCAGTTATTCATCCACTGTATAAGGGTTAAAACAGACTGTGCGGCAGGCACAACAAGCGCACAAGAAACAATACTTTTCACTGTATGCTAATATATATATGATAATAATAAATCAGATCAAATCAAACTTAATTTAGTCCTTTGATAATGACAATTATGAGGAAAGACTGCAAAATAAAAATAACCAGGAAGATAAAACTTATATATGTCTGCAGCATCTTTCCCAACCTTAGGATGGCCCAGGATTCTTTCCAGCAAATGATGTACTTTTGAAATGTTGTAATGGAGGAAATGCAGCAGCCAATTTGAGCACAGTAAGATCTCACAAACAGCAACATGATAATGATCAGATCATCTGTTTTAATGATGTGAGTTGAGGGAAAATCTTGGCTGGGACAATGAGTGAAGACATTACTGAATTATATTTTACAATCCAATAAGCATGGGGAATGGAATATATCTTTCTGTGTTACTGCAGTTGTAGGTTAATGTTTATATTTCAGTTAATTTGAGAAAACTGTAATCATCCACAAATAACTTCAGAACTTGAGACGGCAAAGCGGAATTAAGCAACTTTGAATGAAGAGACTATAGATGTAGCAGTATTTTTATAATTGTTACAGTAAGCTATGACATACTGGGATTTCTGTGATTAGAGCGGGGAGTTTTCCAATTCTAATTTAGCTGGATTATGCTGCCACTGTGTACAATACCCTTCTGTCTACCTTGCCGAAGATGCCATTCCATTCTGACCCCGATGGTTTCTGGAAGTCATGTTAATGCCACCCTGTTGGGCTGGTGGTAATCTGAACTTGTAGCAGAGACAGAGACAGAATCATTGTGACTGTGCCGTCACTCTCACTCACAATGGAACAATGAAAGATTCCCGCAGCCGCAGCAAGAAGAGGAATGGAGCTGAAACTCTGAGCGGATTGTCAACGTCTGCAATATTACAGCGCTTCAATAAAACCTCAGCCTCACTGCAGAGAACGGTGTCATAAATAACAAAGAGGACTTAGCTGTGAATTGATATCGCAGTGAGTTTGAGGCGGGGAAGGGGGTTTTGAGGCAGTAAAGGGCTCTGAGGCATGAGGGAGGTTTTGAGGCAGTGAGGGGATATTGAGGCACTGGAGGAGTTTGACGCAGTGACTCGGATTTGAGGCAGTAAAGGGGTTTTGAGGCATGAGGGGGGTCTTGTGGCACTGACGGGGGGGTTGAGGCACTGAAGGAGTTTTGAGGTAGTGAGGGGGATTTGAGGCAGTGAGGGGAGGTTTGAGGCAGTGAGGGGAGTTTGAGGCAGTGAGGGGGGTTTTGAGGCAGTAAAGGGGTTGAGGCATTGAAGGGGAGTTTGAGGCAGTGAGGGGAGTTTGAGGCATTGAAGGGGGGTTTGAGGCACCGAGGTGTTGAGGAGGTGAGAGAGTTGGAGATAGTGAGGCGGTCACCGCAGTGCAGCTATCGCAGCCGCGGGTCAATTTGTTGCTTTGACATTTCCCCATCAAATTGCAACAATCCTCATCAGTAACGCGCATGCGCCGGATTCCTGACGGGCATCTGGCGACAGCGGGGGCGGGGTTTGGAGCATTGGGGGCGGGGATTTGGTTTGTGGCGGGCGATTCGGGGCGATTGACAACCGGGACAGAGTCTGTGCTGCGGCAGGAGTATGGGCGGGGTTAGGGGCGGGGTTAGGGTGATTGACAAATCATGGCGGCGTTTGAGCTGGGCGGGCGTTTGGCGGGTGGGCGTGGTTAGGGGGTGGGTTGTGGGTGGGGTCACGGGGCGGGGGTTAGGGGGCGGGGCTCGGTCTGTCAGTGGATACTGGGGCCGGATCTGGGCGGGGTTTGGGTGATTGACAGCCGGGGCTGTTGGCCTTATCCCTCCGCCTGGCAGCGGTTGCTATCACTTTCTCTTTGAGCGGTGGCGATCATGGGTCGGGAAGAGCTGGAACAGGAGGTGAAGAAGCAGGGCGATGTGGTTCGCACACTGAAGGCCAACAAAGCCCCTGAGCACCAGGTCAGTGATATCAGCAGCAGTTTATAATAAGGGGGGGAGTCCTGGCCGGGGCCCCGGGTGTGAAGGCCGCGGATCGCGAGCGGGTGGTGCTCGCCCAGCTAGGCCGCAGCTCTGATCCCCTGATGTCTGAGGAAGCCGGCCGGCTCCAGCTCGGGAGTGCCAGGGAGGGAGGCCTGGTACAGGCCAGTGTGTGAGGGCATGGACTCTGCTGCCGTTTCTGATCCTCTGTTGCTGGCGAATACTGACCCTCCCATTAGCCCATTAACACTGACTCAGCTTCTCCCCTTGCCCACCCAAAGGCAAGTAGCTCATTCACTGTCTTTGATCCTGTGTGGCCATAGCTACAGAACACCCCAGTGTCCCTGAGGATGGGTGAGAATCCTGGTGAAACTGTCCTCGAGTTATAGAAAATACAATGAATGAAGGCTAGGGAGGAGATTGCAGAGCCTTTGGCTTTGATCTTTAGGTCGTCATTGCCTACAGGAATAGATGATAGAACCCTGCAGTGCAGAAACAGGTCCTTCGAGTCTGCACTGACTACAATCCCACCCAGGCCCTATCCCCATATCCTTACGCATTTACCCGCTAATCCCTCGAACCTACACATCCCAGGACAATTTTAGCCTGGCCGATCAACCTAACCCGCACATCTTTGGACTGTGGGGGGAAACCAGAGCACCTGGAGGAAACCCATGCAGACACGAGGAGAATGTGCAAATTCCACACAGACAGTGACCCAAGCCGGGAATCGAACCCAGGTCCCTGGAGCTGTGAAGCAGCAGTGCTCAGCACCACCCAGCTCCACGCCACCCTAAGACTCGAGGATAGCAAATGTTGTTCGCTTGTTCAAGAAGGGGAATAGAGACAGCACTGGTAATTATAGACCAGTGAGCCTTACTTCTGTTGTGGACAAAGTTTTGAAAAGGATTATTAGATGTAGGATTTATAATCATCTAGAAAGGAATAATTTGATTAGGGATAGTCAACATGGTTTTGTGAAGGGTAGGTCGTGCCTCACAAACCTTATTGAGTTCTTTGAGAAGGTGACAAGTGATGATTATTTTTATTATTTCATGGAATTTGGACACTATTGACAAGGCCAATATTTGTTGTCCATCGTTAATTGTCACTGAAATGAGTGGTTTGCTTGGTCATTTCAGAAGGCAGTTAAAAGCTGTGGGTCTGGAGTCACATGGAAGCCAGACTGGGTAACAGTGGCAGATTGCCCTCCCTAAGGAATATTAGTGAACCATTAGCTTTTTTACGACAACAATAGTTATCATGGACGCTATTATTGATCGAATTTAAAGTTCACCAGCAGTCATGCTAGGGTTTAAACCGTGTCAGCATAGCATTATGTTTGAGCTGCAGGATTACTAATCAAGGGACGTTACCACTACACCACCATGTTCTCCCTGCCATGCACCCTATCCTTATAATTTAAGCCTTGTTGTCATTTTGGTGAATCTGTACTGCGCACTCCCTCTTCAGACCGGTCCTCATGGGTGATGGCTGTTATTGCAGACATTGATTAAAGCCCCATTCAAATGAACTATAATTTTGCCACTGTTTTTCAATCCCTGAGGTAAAAGTCACATTTTGTTAGTCTGTCTCAATACTTTTTGTACCCATTGGAATAAATCTAATTTTTCTACAACGATGCTCCAAAGATGTGTGGGTATGGTTGACTGGCCATGCTAAATTGCTTCTTGGTGTCAGGGAATTAGCAGGGTAAATACGGGAATAGGGCATGGGTGGAATTGTTGTCAGTACAGGCTCAATGGGCTGAATGGCCTCCTTCTGCACTGTAGGGATTCTATGATTAGTGCTACTCGCTTATGCAGTGAGCTGTGCAATCTGAGCTACACAACTTCACTTTGAACAATATTTTGACTTCTAGAAATGATCTAAATTCATATTCGAATGTTGGAATGATTTTAATTGGTCATGAATGTCCTGTTCACTCTCCACTGCCTTGCTGTGCACCTTCAGGAAGTGAAATTTAAAACAAACAAAATAACAATCACTCATGCTGCCTAGTTTTTTAAAAGCTTTTTCTTGATTTTTTTTTATGGAAGGAGGAAATAATTAATGTGGAAAGATGTGATATTGGACATGGCTACAAATGGATGACTGGGAGTGTTTCTCTTGCATTTTGGCTTATGGAGGCTGTCTCTGGTTATAAAGAGAAAGTTTAGTTGCTAAAACAGGACTTCAGGGTGGGTTTCAGTATAAACAAGATAGAAAATGAAAGCAAGGAAATCCCCATCCACTCTGAGTTTCAGTTTGTAATATAGCTAATATGTGTAAAATTGTGGCAGGATGTACTTGTTGTTTGGAAAAGCTTTCAGTTCTGCCCCCCTAGCCTGTATTATAAATTTGCAGTATAAATGGATAAACAATAACGAATATGTTGTGTCTTCTTAGAAATCCAAAAGTACCATATACATCAGGATTGCAGTTGAAAATACAGACTCCTTCAGCTGAATTGAGACACAGCTGTGAGAAATCTGCAGCACTCTGCTCATTCTGTGTCAGCCCTCTCTAAACTTAGTACAGCCCTTTCCTAAATAAGGTGCCACTAAAGCTGCTGAAGATTCTATTGGAGCTGGGTAGTGAATGAAATGAAATTAGTGTACTGTATCACAGCCCAAGTTTCATTCTGATACTGTTTTATTGATGGAGTGGGGCTGTAACCGGATGATGCAACACTGGCTGAAATTGCCTCAGGTTGCTTTCACATGGAAATCATCTCAAATGTTCTTGTGCTCTGACAAAGTGTTTCATTTCTGTCAAGTTTTGGCAATTATCTAGATCACAAAAGTTCCAGATGAGCACAGAACATCAGCTGTAGGATCAGTATCAGCACCAGCATAGCTGCTACACAGTTTGATTAGATTGGTTCATTGCGAGCTGTATTCTGATTAAGGTTTAAACACATATTAAAACTCCAGAATCAATTTTCAGCACATCTTCATATTGGCTTTCCTGCCAGTATTACTGCAGAATCTCAGTAAAGTTTGAATGAATATCACCCACTATCTTCAGTTGATCAATGCCTTTTTGAATTGTTGTAGTTTTATTGTTTTAGTCTAGCTAATATGAATGTCCACATCCTTTGAACTGTGTTAAGATCCCAGACCAGAATCCCAAATTGTATTAGGAAGCCAAGCTAGAACCCAACAACTTTTCTACTTTGGCACAAATGTAAGGAAAGGGTACTTGCTTCAAGAGTAAATCCACTGACAATTTAAGGATCTTTTATGGTGAAGCAAACTTTTATTTAATAACATGATTTAAACATAACTCTAACAAATGAAGCAGCTTAAATCTTAGCAGTTGAACAACATTTAAAATTGAAAAGAAGTGACTACTTTTTAGCTCATCACTGTTTCAGTTCCAAATAAGTAGTCTTTCTCTTAGAGACTTAAAAACCACTTTTAAGTGCAGTTAGTAACCCTGAATATACTTGCTATAAATTGTGTTAACAGGAACATTTTGCATATGCCTCTGTTCTGCAATTTCCAACCTCCAAAAAAACCCTTTCAGTTTCCTCTCCTCACTGTCAATTGCTTTAACTTTCAAGTCCCAGCTGTTAATAGAATTACTTCAAAACTTTCACCTTTCCTCAAAGTTTTCTCCCAACTATAAATCTAGTTAAATAGAATGGCTTCTTTAACTCAAAGCTCTTATTTCATTCTTCCTCGATTTCTTCTGGAGCATAATTCATTCTCTATTCATTTAGCTTCAGTATTCTGAAGTCTATTTTCTATCATCGTTCTCTGGGTCTGTTTAGCTGGCTTATGTTTGTTACAGCTTCTCCCAACCTTGAGCAGAACAGAGAGAGAGAGAGAGAGAGAAAAAGAGAGCTTTCCCCCAGCTCTCTCACAACCTTCAAAAACACTTGCCACTCTTTTTTGCTATAATTAAGAATACAGAATGCTCCGGCACCACCCCTTCGCCCTCATTTCTAAACTTGTTGGGGGACAGACACTTTGAATTTCAACAGGAACTTGAAGTTAACCCCTAAACAAGAAAAAAGTAACACATACACACAGCGATTGCACGTGCATCAATGCAACTATCATAACTGAATGACATTGTCTTAGCTAGGGAAGATAGTATTATTGATGTATTAGAAATCATGAAATTCCGTACCCCAGCTTAAACTCCTCAGACACTGAACTGCCCTTCTGTCTTTCCGTGTGTCCCTTGGCCCCTGTTGCTAGGCAACTTTTTTCCCCCCAAACCATTAACCCCTCCTCTTCAAGGGCTGCAAAACTTCCCAGCACCAAGCTCACAAAAAACTTGGAATGAAACTACAACCACGTTTCAGACTCCTTAATGCCGAAATACAAATACAGATTAAACTTGTTCCTAACAGTATTGTTAAAGAAATGTTTAACGTGTTAATCAGAATCCACCATGTGGAATTTGTTCAGAGACAATAATGAAAGGAGAATTTATCAACCATAACAGGGCTGGAAGAACCAGAAATTGATTAATTGATTGTACCCCACCACTTGGCCATCAAGATATCAAATTCATGATGTTGGTTTTAATGCTTTATTATTATAGAGACAGAAATAGTACGCACTTAACTCTTTTTTTAAATTTTAATAACAAGATACATGGCCTTAATTGTAACTAGCTGTAACTTAAAGGCCCAATAACTGGTTAGACGTTCTTCCAGATCTGTGTGATTTGAGATATATTGTTCAGTTTCGTTAATTATCATTGTTACTCCTCCCCACCATGCTTTGCTGCCACAATGTACCACTGGCTTAGTGGTAATTGCTGACCAGTTTTCTCCTGTTCCTTCATGCACGATCCACGTGGACGTTCCTTCCCCTTGTGATCTATCATTTTTGGACCTGGCGAAATCTGCACTCTGGACGAAATCTGCGGGAATGAAAATTTTTAATGGGTGGATTTTAATGGGGCTTGAATGTTAACTTTGCTTAATGGGACTTTGCTGATTATTGGAATTAAACTGGATATGTGGTGTACGTTGCCGACATCTGCGGTGAACTCAAAATCAAAATGAACAAATTTGGAACAATTGCTGCTAAATGCTGGCCTCGATTTTTCTGTTACCGGGCTGGACTCTCTGACGTGGTTGTACGAATGCTGTGCTCTCTGCCTAATGAACAGGTGCGTAACTTTTTTAAAAGGTCTTGCATATAAAAAAAAATTTTGGGTCATAGATCAACTGGCCAAGCATTTAATTTTCAAATTTTAGTGCTCATCTAAGCAGGTTCTTGTATTTATATTGTACCTTTTTAATGCATTAAAACATCCCAAAGTGCTTCACAGGAGCATTGTAAGACTAATTTGGCACACAGCCACATAGTGATATTAGGGCAAATGGCCAACAATGTGGGGGTGGGGGGAGGGCAAGAGTTAGATTTTAAGGAGCGTGAAAAGGAGGAAAGAGAGGTTTAGAAAGGAAATTCCAGAGCTCGGGGCCCACACAACTGAAGACTCAGCTGTCGATGGCTCATGAAGCTGGAATTAAAATGACATAGATATCTCTGGGGCTGGTGGAGATTGTACAAAATATAGAAAGATTCTATTATAAAGGCCAGAAATTGTTGACAAGCACATCTTGCAGATTTTAATATTTATGATAACTTTACAATAAAAAACTGTTTGCTAAGTGTACCTTGTCACCTGATCAAGAACAACTTTGATGCCGTCTGTAGAGAAGTTTGTGAAAGTCTTTCTCCCCCATTGTAAACTCTTTATTATATCCCATTTATTGCCTCATTGTAAAAACCCTCTATTACCACCAGCTCCTTCCCACTCTTAAGTTTGTTACATCTTGTTGCCATCTGTGTCCTAGTTACAGTTACTAGAGTCCCAGACCAGAAGCCAGTCTAGACTCCAACAATTTTCCTATTTTGACATGAATGTGAGGAAAGGGTGCTTCATTCCATGAGCAATTTCACTGATAAGTTAGGGATCTTTTCTCCAAACAAGATTAATTCATGAGACAGTTTAAGCATATCTCTCAATAAAATGAAACATCTTAACTCTTAACAGTTGAACAATCTTTAAACATGTAAAGAAGCAACTCTAATTTCTAATTTATCATTGTTTCAGTTCCAAATAATCAACATTCTTCTTAAACTCAAAAACCTACTTTACATATAGTTAGCAATCACAGATATACTTGCTATAATGAGTATAGACAGCCTTGGAGTTTTCAGGAAGATTTAGACCTTTCAGAAGCCTGCAAAAAAAACTCCTAACTTTAACCTGAAAAGCCAAACTCTTGTGCAAGGTAATCACCCATCAGAAGTTGAAACTTCCTTGTGTGGGGATTTCTGTTAGAGGATGCAACCCCTGGGGAGTGCAAGTTCTGGCCCTACACATTTTGTGGGTGTGTGTGTGGTTTGTCATATCTTTTAAACATATTGTTCCATGTGAGTAGAAATGTTCACAATGTGGAAGACTGCAGGGAATGGAACGTAAGGACACCTCTTGCATTCATAACATTGATGCACTATTTTGGAAATACTTTAACTGGAATAAGTAATTTTGAAATATCTGCACTTTGCAAAATGTTCCCCAACCTGGAAATGCCTGATGCATTAATATTATTTCTGTTAATCTCTCCTCATCCCCTGTATTAAAAGGGAGACCTCTTATTTTTAAACTGTTCCCATGTTCTAGCCTCTGCCACATCCTCTGGCTATCCACTTAAAAGTTGCCTCAGGATCTAATTCTCAGCTTCCTATTCACAGAATTCAAATGAAAGAAGACTTCCAATTACGTAGCTATTCTCACGACGAGCCCAAGCAAATAGAGTCATAGAGGTTTGACTCTATGGAACACTTTTGAAGTATAAATGTTATTGCAGGAAACATGGCAGCTAAATTGCACACCACAAGCTCTCAAATGCTGTCCTTTCTTAGACAGTCCCCCAGGATCGAGGGTGATTTGCTTCTATTCTAGTTCATTGGGTTCTGGCATGGTTGATGAGTTCAGTGCATGATCTGCTGACTCATAGACTCATTCTAAGTTCAGAAGCACACAATCTTTAATAGCAAGGCAGAATTTATGGCCCCTGTTTCAGACATTAGATTGAACCACACAGAGTTTAAATGTAGTCTCACTGAATAGGCTTGGTAGGCTCTTTTCCCTGTACTCCTTTGGGTGTTTATAGCCCTGTCTAGCCTTGTTCATGGTTACTTTTGTGCAGTGTGGGCAGGTTGTGCTTGCAGGGTTGGATAGGTGTGTTGAGTGGTTTGCATGCTCTGTCCAACACCTCAGCTTTCCCTCTGCACATTCCTGACAGAGTGTCTCAATCTCACCACAAGCTCCCAGCAATATGGGAATGATCAGATATTGACTAGGACATTGAGGACAACTTTCTTGCTCCTCTTCTAAATATCACTATAAGATAATTTACATCCACTGCAGGTAATTGGCAGACAGCGTTTCCTAATGAAATTGTGCACTGGGTGAAGGGAAGATTCAATTCATGAGATTTAAAAATTGCTTTTACTATTTTATTCAGATTGCAGAGGAGTTAGCGAAGTTGATGGAACTGAAAGCTCAGCTCGGGACTAATGATGGGAAACCACAGTTTCTACTCAAAACACCCAAGGTATGTTCAGTGTAATTATAAGAGTGTGGTTCAGGATTTGTTGAGTGTTCTGCTCCATCATTGAATAAATAAATTGCCCTGTTTATGTTGCCAGCTAATTTCACAAACCAGGTAGATCTTAAAGCAAATGTGTTTGCACAGAGGCAATTGGGATTGCCCAACCTGACACACAGCCATGTTTATTTGCCTTTAACACAATTGGTATTTGTATTAATGGCAGCAATGGTACTGCAGTTGTACTGACATTATATACTATAATGGGGTGATGTAAAAATATATATCTTTATCGCAGTGTTGCACTGAAGGGGTGTGCTTCTTTTTGATCTTTATATAAACTTTCAATTTTACAGGGAACCAGGGACTATAACCCCAAACAAATGGCTATCCGTGAGAAAGTCTTCAACATCATCACTGACAGCTTTAAACGCCATGGAGCTGAAACCATTGACACACCAGTATTTGAGCTCAAGGTAAAGGCACTCAGGGCTTTGCAACACCTGAATATTTTTCTGTTTTGACTTGGATAGGGTGGCCTGTGTAGGCAGAACAGGGGAGAAGGCTCTGTCAAAATGGTGCTATCATCAAGGTTATTTAGCATATTGGTATTAATACATCTTGTGAAGATTTCACAAACTTTATCAGGCATTAGGCTTTTGTAAAATTGAGTCTCCAATACATCATCTGAAATTACTCCTGTTATGACCAGCAGTGCTGTATCTGTATCTATTGGTACTTTCCCCTACTTCTCAGAATCTTTTCTCAGCCTATGTTCAGAAGCACAAAATCTGTAAAAGCAAAGCAGAATGTATTGCCCCTGCTTCAGGCATTAGGTTGAACCACATACTGTTTAACTGCAGTCTCACTGAATAGGCTTAATAGATTTTCTACTCTGCACTCCTTTGGGTATTCATAGAACACTCTCGCACTGTTCATGGTTACTTTTCTGCCCTCACCTCTTCTGACTTTAATTTCATAGCATTTCCATGGTGCAATTTGAACTCATAACATCTGACTTAGTCGATACGATAGCTACTTGGCCATTGTTTCTCTGAACTACTGGGTATTCCTTGCAGATTATGACTTTATAATTTAATTGCCTTGTTATCATCAATATTAAGATTTATTGCAATCCTAGTACAACACAGCATCAACCCTATTGAGTGCTTAATTCTTACAGTGCATTGTATGCTGAATATTCTTTTTACCCGTCCTCATTGTAGTAGAGTAGTAGTAGTAATACAGTATATATGGACTTAGATAAAGTTACTGTTAGGTTGGATAACAGAAACACATTATCCAACTTGATTAAAATGGGCCTCGGGTATGCCATCGCTAATGCATTATAGTCATAGAATCCCTACAGTGCAGAAGAGGCCATTTGGCCCTTCGAGTCTTCTTCAACTCTGAGTATCTTGCCAAAGCCCTCTTCTCCCTCTATCCCTGTACCCCACACATTTACCATGGCTAATTCATCGAACCAAACATCTTGAGACACTAAGGGGCAATTTAGCATGGCCAGACTGCTTAATCCGCACACCTTTGGCCTGTTGGAGGGAACCAGAGCTCTTGGAGGAAACCCACAGCGGGAGTTCAGAGTATAACTTTTTTTCTGCCAGCCTACAGCCTATGGTGTGTGTGTGTCGGCTCAATGCAGAGTGATATTTAACAAACAACTGGGAAAGACAGTGCTGTTGGCTCATTTGATTTCAATGACAAAAGGACTGAATTACTAGCAAAGAGCATGAATTCGAGATATGACAGTTCAAATCTTAATGGGCACAATTCATATTTCTACTCTGAACACTCCTGTATACACTCCCAGGTAATTAGATACATAACCAGTGGGGAATGTGGAAAATTGGACTTTTTTAATTGCTGTACATTGCTGAAAAATCTAGTTGGAATACTTTAAAAGACAATATTTAATGCAGAATGTATGTTGCATCGTTTCTTATTTCACTCAAAGATCCTTGCAATATATTCTTGAAAATGTCTGTTCTGAATGATCTCCTGTTCTTTAGGAAACGCTGACTGGAAAATATGGTGAAGACTCAAAACTTATCTATGACTTGAAGGACCAGGGTGGCGAGCTGTTGTCATTGCGTTATGATCTCACGGTATCCTTGATCTGCCAGTGAACAAAATTCAACAAAGAAAACAAAATAAATTATATAGTATTTCCACCACACTGGATGTCTCCAACCAATGAAGTACTTTTGAAGTATTGTCACTTGTAATATAACAATGGCAAATAGTGTGTGATATTAACTGAGAGATAAATATTGGCCAGGCCACCCAGAGATAACTGCACTCCACCCTTTCAAAGTAGTAGCATGGAATTTTTTGCATTTGCCAAGTAGGAACATGGGAGCTTGATTTAATGTCTCTAGAATAGCAATGGACCCGCATCCCCTCAGTATTGTCTTGGAATGTCAGCCTTGATTTTTTTGTGCTCAAACTCTGGAATGGGACTTAACCTATAACTTTGTGACTCAGAGAGAGAGTGTTAATAACGGAGTAAGCCCTGACACAACAGTGAGATAAAAATGTGCAATTTCACTCTATCTTAAACACAAAAGATAATTTTAAAAAAATACATTTGCGAGCAAATGATTTAGATTCAAGAGGAACAGATAAATAAATATTTGTTAATGAACAGTAGCTTGTTTTTTTTCAAATTTTAATTCAGTCAGATTATAAATGCACCAGTTTTTGTAGCTATTTGGAAGTTTTTTTTCATCCTTGATACTTGAACTTAATGCCTGAATTGGATATTTTTCTTGCTTCGTCCACCCTGTGGTTTTATCTATCATGGGCAAATATAGTCTAGCAGGAAGAAAGGAAATGATTATTGAGTGTGATTGAGATAACTGGAGTGAGAGAAAACTGCGACTGGTGCCAGTTAAGAAATCTATTAGCAAGATTTTGCTTACTGAGTCCCTAATTAAATTTAACCTCTTAGAATTCCTACAGCACAGTATGACGCCATTCAGCCCATCTAGTGTGCACCGACTTTTCGAAAGATCATCTTACCCAGGGTCCCAGGTGCTGTGAGGCAGCAGTGCTAACTACTGTGCCACTGTGTCGCCCACTGACAGAAATCAGTATATGTAGTGTCTGATATATGTAGTGTAATCAATCTGGTTGAAGTGCATTATTTAAAATGCAGAGATTTGCTTATTAGTCAAGGGAATGTTGCACTGCCTGTTTTGATATCAAGCCCTTAACACTGAAGGTAGCAGGCGTGATGTCCAGCTGGTAATGAGTAGGCGGACCTTGATATCCATAGTCCAGAAAGAACAATGACAGAGACTCTGATATCTGACTGTTGTGAGGTTATCCCTATGAGGAAGTTTGTGCATGTGAATGTCAGGTGTGCAAGCGGGATGCTGTAGAATATCCTTTCCAACTTATAGTCACCAAAATTCAGAAGCCAAGGAACATACCTCTGCACGTGTCACAGTGTTCGTGAGACAAGAATAAAGGAGATATTTAAAGAGAGAATTTAAAAATAGGAACATGAAGTAAAATAATTTTTCAATTATGTGACCAGCATAAAAGTTACCATGATATTTCAGGTAGAGCTGTTCAGTCCATTCTGTTACCATTCCTGTGTTTGTCCTTGACCTTTTCTCAGGTTCCTTTTGCCCGTTACTTGGCTATGAATAAAATTACCAACATTAAGAGATATCATATTGCTAAAGTATACCGAAGAGACAATCCAGCCATGACCAGGGGCCGTTACAGAGAGTTCTATCAGTGTGTGAGTATATGTTGAGTTGATGTTTCTGGAGCAGCATTCTGCTTGGAATTCATTTACCTTGCAGAACTGGAATCATTTTGGAGTAGCTGAATATTAATGACCATAATAAGAAATAAACAAAAAGCTGCATGTTTACTGTGCACGAAGCTTACTCCAAAAGGTCCAGTGTGTAGATTGTGTTGATGTGAAAGTGGCATTTTACAGTGCAGCTTTGTTATCTATTAAAATCTGACCCATGTATAAGTTTTCAAACTGAAGGGATTCTCTGATCTGAGCCCAGGGGATCTAAGAAGTCATTGCTTTCTTTGCATTTGACAACGTACAGGTACCTCTTTGTTCCTGTCCATTAAAATATTTTCTGATTTTAATTAGTGTAGCTCACACTATCTTTTGGAGCTTAGGGCTGAGTTTCACTGAGAATACGTCATTATGGGTAGGGGCTTTAAAGAAGGTTGTTCATATTGACAGAGTCTGGGAGTGGGTCACTATTGAATAAGATTCTGGGAATGACAAAGAATTCAAAAAGCTGTTGTTTTTGTTTAGAGAATGAGCTGAAGTTGACAAACATAATGATCTTTAACTGTTGATTTATTTTGCTTCTATATAAATTTTGTACTTGAGTCAGGAAGATGCCATTTGTCCAATTATAATTTTTTCCTGGCCCGTTGGGGAGATTAAGAGTTCATTTTGGGTATCCCTTTGAAAAGTATATTGTTAATCCTAAAATATGCTACCCCAATCAGCTCTTACATATGGTTCAGTCTTTTTTCTGTAGCATGGGCTTGCCTGAGGAAGCTGTATTTGCAATTAAAACGTCTGAGACACTTTAAATTGTAAAACCTTTGATGTATTTTCTCCTCCGCTTGTATTCAGTGTTGCAGTGCAAACAGATTTAAACTGCTGATCCGAATTTAAAATTTTTTTTAAGAATGATTTCCTTTTTCAGGATTTTGACATTGCTGGCCAGTATGACCCAATGATTCCCGATGCTGAATGCCTGAAAATTGTCCATGAGATCTTGAGCGAGCTGAAGTTGGGAGAGTTTCAAATTAAGGTAAAATTGGAATTCCGTTAAGATTCTGAGTGAGAAGATGAAAACCAGTGAAATGTTTGAGATATCACAGCTAGATGCCACTTGTTTAGAACATAAGGGCTAGGAGCAGGGGTAGGAAATTCAATTCAATTTAATCTAAATCCTTTCTTGTTGAGTAAGCTCGGCACAGATGTGATAAATTCCTTGGTCATGTCACGATATAAAGGCAGGAAGAAGTGCAACTTACTTTGTGTTTTTTACACATGTATGGCTGAATAACAAATAGATTTAGGACAAATGCTAGAAATATTTTTCTTCTTGTCTTTAGGCATGTTTTAGACATTTGGTAAGCCAAGTAGACACTAACAACAACCTTGTGTGAATAAATTTGATTTGCAGCTGAAACCGTCTTACGGTTTCATAAGTAATTCTGGTTTTTTTTTTCATTCATTTGTGGTTCATGGGTGTCGCTGGCCGGCCAGCATTTATTGCTCATCCTTAATTCCTTTTGAGTGCAGTTGCGAGTCAACCACGTTGCTGTGGCTCAGGAGTCACATGTAGGCCAAACCAGGTAAAGATGGCAGATTTCCTTCCTAAAGGACGTTAGTGAACCAGGTGGGTTTTTCCAACAATTGACAATAGTCTTTGATAGATTCTTAATTCCAGATATTTTTTATTAAATTCAAATTCCACCATCTGCCTTGGCAGGATTTGAAACTAGGTCCCCAGAACATTTGCTGAATTTCTGGATTAATAGTCCAGTGATAATACGACTAGATCGTCACCGCCCCCTGAAAATAAACACATTCTTTGTTTGCATTAAATTGTCCCATGAGTTCCAACCACCTGTGAAGTCTTTGTCAGGGAGTACTGAGCACAAAATAAGTTTGAACTTGAAAAAAGAAAGTTATAAGATGGAGGAATAATGTTGAAAGTCTGTGGCACAGTGAGACTGTCTACATTCACTGAAGGAGTAGGTGTGTAGTTTCGAAGGTCAACAGCTTATTGCATTCATTGTTTAGTTGTGCTTTCCTGTATGTGTTTTTGTATTTATACCGTTCCAAATAGAGCTGATAACTTAATTTACGACTCAGCCCTCCTTCATCCCAGTGGGCCACAGATTGAAACTGGGTATGTTCACCAACCTTGAATGAGTTTTAATAAACGTTGAATATTTCATAGCACGTTATAGAAAATACTTATTTGTATATCAGTAGAACTGTCATCAACCTCAAGCAGTAAAAGGAAGATAAATATTTAGACAGAGCACAGTCAGCAATTGTGAGCAATCAACATGCACTTAACTTAATTTGTCTTTGCTTTATGTGCGTATCACTTCAGTGACACTAGTAGGAAAAGAGTTGTGCTAATGGAAATTAGCAGAATGTGGCAAACCTGCAAAAAGGCAACAGTCAACAAAATGACTGCACTCAGAACCCTGATCTCCCGCATATGATCCCTGGGCTGCAGGTTGCCCACCATTGCTGTAGAGGGCACTGGCACAGTAGTCTTTGTGAAAATGCTGTGGGAGGGGACAGCTGTTTGGTTGGTTCCATGTTTTGGATTGTAGGCCATAGTGCCTTGATTAAAAGAGGGTGTAGCTCATTAAACTAAAAGCTTTCATTTCAGAGGGCTGAATGCATAGCTCATCACTTCGTAGGTCAGGACTACACCAAGGTTAAAATGAGGAGGAGAGATTGTTAGCTAATCGCAAGGTTAGATTTGAAAGAGAGTGTGTTGTAAGTGGATAGACTGAGGCGGATAAATAGTCTGTGATTTTTCAGGTCATGTGTAAAGAATAATTTAAAATAGGGATTGCTCAATAGTGGATGCTGAGAAGGATTGCAGCTCTTAATTCTGTATTATATTTCATTCTTCCATCATTCTTAAACGAAGCAGGTTCTATACTTACTTTAAAATATCCAAATTTTGTACTTCAGCTTACATGTTACAGTGATACAGTTCTTGTGCTATAGTTCATGGAATTGCGAGGTTTCAATATAAACACAAGGAAATGCAAATAAGTCTCAAATCTGAAGCCTGGGTTACTCTGCATTTTCTACCCACTGTTAAGATGAAGTTGATCTAATAGTGATCCTACCTAATAGTTGATTGTTTTTATGTATATCTGCTCTCATCGTTTTACGTATTGCCTCCATTTGTGAGTTCCGTAAATATTAGCTTTGTAATTTATGTGGATGTGAGAGTCATTGGGAAGACTGGAATTTATTGTCCATCCCTTGGTTCCTGAGAAGATGTTGGTGAGCGATATTCTTGAAGGATGCAGTCTAGGTGTCTTGTCCTTTGTGGAAGTTTGATTCAAGCGAGAAGTTTGCTTGGCCACTTCAAAGGACATTTAGGAGTCAACCACATTTGATGTGGAATTAGATGAAAGATATCAGCCAGGTTGGGCAAGGACCTACCTCATAGAATATTAGTGACACAGTTAGGGTTTTTTCAAGCAACTGACAACATGCACGGACTTTATTTTTAATCTGAATTCAAATTCTCAAGATCACAATCTGGATTGTTAATCCAATTATCTTTTTCTAAAAAAGTTTTTGTTGAAATGCTGAGAGATTGCAAAAAACATAAATGCAAGATTAGATCAGAGGCTAGGAATATTGTAGTGAGTAACTCGACTCCTGACTCCCCAAAACCTGTCCACCATCTACAAGGCACAAATCAGGAGTGTGATGGAATACTCCCCACTTGCTTAGATGAGTGCAGCTCTAACAACATTCAAGAGGTTCGACACCATCCAGAACAAAGCACTTGATTGGCACCATAACCACAAATATCCACTACGTCCACCACCAACGCTCAGTAGTAGCAGTGTGTACTATCCACAAGATGCACTGCAGGAACTCACCAACAATCCAGAGACAGCACCTTTCAAACCCACGACCACTTTCATCTAGAAGGATAAGAGTAATAGCTACAGGGAAACTGCAACATCTGCAAGTTCTCCTCCAAGCCACTCACCATCCTGACTTGGAAAGATACTGCCATTCCTGTGCAGTCGATCGGTTAAAATCCTGGAATTCCCTCTCTAACAGCATTGTGGATCAACCCACAGCACATGGAGAACAGCATTTCAAGAAGGCAGCTCACCACCACTTTCTCAAGGGCAATGAGGCTTGGGCAATAAATACTGACCAGTCAGTGACGCCCATATCCCATGACTGAATTTTAAAAGAAGAGGGATCTGGCTGTCCTGGTGCTTGAATCACAGAAGACTAGTATGCAGGTACTGCAAGTAATTAGGAAAGCTAACAGAATGTTATTGTTTATTGTGAGGGGAATTGATTACAAAATTTGGGAGGTTGTGCTTCAACTGTTCAGGATGTTGGTGAGACCACATTTAGAGTAGAATGTACAGTATTGGAACAGTATTGTAAAGATACTTTAGAAACAGTTCAGAGATGGTTTGGTAAACTAATAACAGGAATAGTGCATTGTCTTTTGAGGAAAGGTGGACAGGTTATGTTTTTTTCACTGGATATAGAAGAGTAAGAGTCAACGTGATTGAAACCTCTAAGATGCTGAGTGACCTTGACAGGATGGGTGTGGAGAAAATGTTTCCTTTTTTTGGAGAATTTAGAACTGAGGATCACTGTTTAAAAATAAAGGGTTGCTCGTTTAAGATGGTGATGAAGTGAATTTCTTTCCTTGAGGGTTATGAGTCTGGAATTCTCTTCCTCCAAAAGGCAGTGGAAGCAGAGTTTTTGAATATTTTTAAGGCAGAGCAAATAGATTATTGATAAACGGAGGGGCGGGGGGGAGTAGTGAAAGGTTATCAAGGGCTAGCAGGAATGAGGGGTTGAGTTTACAATCAGATCTGTCATAATCTTATTGAATGGTGGAGCAGCTCGATGGGTTGAGTGGCCTACTCCTGCTCCTGATTTGTATGCTGGTATTGGTGCCAGCTTTCTGTAAGGCGATGGTTTAACTCTTAAGTTAAACATTGCCTGTTTACCCACAGAAATTTCAGGATTTTCTTTTTCAAATCTTTATTACTTTTCCCGGTACCCTTTCTCTTTCTTTTTGATTATCAGT
Source organism: Carcharhinus amblyrhynchos (assembly GCF_965287045.1). Classification (NCBI taxonomy): domain Eukaryota; kingdom Metazoa; phylum Chordata; class Chondrichthyes; order Carcharhiniformes; family Carcharhinidae; genus Carcharhinus; species Carcharhinus amblyrhynchos. The sequence continues at coordinate 7,618,196 of NC_137336.1, read as the reverse complement.
AATTTGAAACAGTGAAGGTCCAATTTTACACATTACAGTGACTCATTCAGAAGATTGAAACCATATCTTGTGATAAATCTATCCTGATGCCAAAACCTTGTAACTATGTCCATTGTCTGAATTCAGGTTAATGACAGGCGTGTCCTTGATGGGATGTTTGAAGTGTGCGGCGTGCCAGCTGATAAATTTCGAACAATCTGTTCTGCAGTGGATAAAATGGACAAGGTAATGTCTGATTCACGGACCAGACTTGTTATCCTTTAAGTAGAAAATTGGTGAAAAGTCTAGCCCATTATTTTCCACAGTCTGTTCCAAATCCTTGTTTAAAACCACTGGTTTATGCACTTTTTTTTCCCGGAGTTTCAAGTTGATTAAAAAAAAAAGACTTCAAAACAGAAAATGCTGGGTGTACTCAGCAGGTCAGGCAGCATCTGTGATGAGAAAGACAAAGGATTAATGTTTAAATTCACAGACCAGTTGTCAGCTGTACATGTTCATCTGGGGAGGCTACAATAGTCCTTGGTGAGGATAGTGAAAACCAGCCAGCATTCCAGTTGCTACACGTGCGTGCATTGGCAAGAGGACGGTTGTCATCTTAACAGTGAAACTTTTAAATATTAATTTCTGGAATGTGAGTGTCACTGACCTGGGCTAGCATTTATTGTCCATTCCTAATTGCACTTGAAGTTTAGGGTTTGAAGGAAATAAACCATTGCTGACCAAAAGTACAAACACTTTCACCCAGCAACACCCCACCGACCCTCCCACATACACCCAAGCACCCTTGCCCATGCTCACACTCGTACACACTCACACACACTCTCTCACTCACTCTCTCCCACAGACATACTTACACACAGACACACACACACATTCACCCACACACACGTTCTCCCATGCATATACTCATGCGCACACACACGTACACTTGCACTCATCACTCCCTCCTACGCACTCATCACTGTCTCCTACACACTCATCACAACAGCTTTTCTTCCCGGTGCAGTCAAGGCTTTGCCTTTCTGAAACCAGCCAAAACCCAAAGTCACGGGGCTCCCACCTGAGCTTAGCCTTGTGGCCCTAATGTGAGCCAGATATACCAGGCCCCCTGGGTTATAGCCTCAATACTGGGCTCCCTGGGTTCTAACCTCAATGCTGCTTCCATCATTCTGGTAGCCCTCAGCATATTCACCAGTGTCCAATCGAACACTGTTTCACTTCCTCGTTTGTTGCTAATTGGCACCTAGCAAAAGTGGGAGAGAACTGGCTCATGATTGGAGGAACAGCTCCAAGAATACTCTTCCATTGAAACTCACCTATTGACCAGGATTTCAGAAATTGGTGCTGGGTATTGCGTAGAGGGAGCACTGTGCAGAGGGGCATTGTGGGCTGCATTTGTGTCCTGGTCCGAACTGTGCACGCACCTGAGTTAGAATCCCTGACATTAACACTTTCTGTTTCCACAGTGCCACCTAACCTGGGTGTTTTACAGCAGTTTCTGTGTTTAGTTCAGATTTTCAGTATCTACAGTTTGCAAATATCTTTTCTGTTTGCTTGGGGTACAGGCTGATCTCTTGAAGCTGGTAGTAGTATAGTTTATTCAGTCCCTTCTGTCTGAGCTCTGTATGTGTGTGGCCAAGCAGCTGCCTCTGTTGTCCCCTTTAAGATATTGCCAGTGCGTGGCCTTGCAAAAGTAATTGAAAGTGTATTGAGATGAGGAGTGAAATGTAGAGAGGATATTGACTGATTTTTGTAAAACTTTTGGTGATATTTTTCTCTACAGCTGTAAATAGGGGAGAGAGAGTTTATTCAGTTGCAGTCCCTTGAGATGGTATTTCAAAATGCTTCTTCATAATGATGATGTTTAGAAACAGCTTCCTAAACTGACTGTTCCTTTATACACTTGTGCTTTAGTAACGAGAATGAAGCTAATGGAACAGCTAGCCGTCCCAGTTAGAATTTTTCCCAAATGTTGTGGAAGTGTTTCTAATTGCGGTGAAGGATTTTCCCTCGGGGATTATTTGTTATCTACATCAAACATTCTAGCGTGGTCTGCCGTGGGCGGAAGACTCCCCAAGCACTTTTAACTGCCCTTGATCATTATTCTCTTGATGTTAATGATCAGATAAGTGTTCTACCAGAGGCAGACAGTGCTTTATCTTTCCTTTTTCTGTTTTACCTGGTTACTCACTGGGGTGTTTTTATGCAAATGAATCTGCCCAAACTGCACTGACCTTCTGAAGTGCTTTCAGCATTGCTAAAGTCAGCGCAGAATTCAGATCGACCCCCTGACCTACACAGTCAGCTCTGTACAGTACTACAGATCCCCCTGACCTACACAGTCAGCTCTGCGCAATACTACAGATCCCCTGACCTACACAACCAGCTTTTTAACTGAGTCACTATTCAAGTTTATACATGTGGATCATGTTCAGTCCTGGCATGATTTCTATAAATTTGACCATTGCCCTACTAATCAAATAAAGAAACTTGTTTTTTTCATGAACTTAAGTGATTTTGGCACGGTGGCACAGTGATTAGCACTGCTGCTTCACAGCGCCAGGGATCCAAGTTCAGTTCCAGCCTTGGGTGAATGTCTGTGTGCAGTCTGCACACTCTCCCCTTTATCTGCGTGAGTTTTTTCCGGATGTTCCGGTTTTCTCCCACAGTCCAGTGATGTGCGTGTTAGTTGTTTGGCAATGATAAATTGACCCTAGTGTCAAGGGGATTTGCAGGGTAAATATGTGGGGTTATGGGGATAGGCCATGGGTGGGATTGTGTCAGTGCAGGCTCGATGGACCAAATGGCTTCCTTCTGCACTGTAGGAATCCTATGATTCCCTGTCTGTTTTAACTGGATTAAGTCTTGAGCATGTGCTTTCTGATCGCTGCCATTGTTTTTTTTAAAGCACTTACCCATCTTTTCAATATATTCATTTTATTTAGATTGTTTTTACTTTCACATTCCCTTATCATGCTGTTCCATTTCTTTACCAATCCTGCTGATACATCCCTGTGCTGGTCACTATCTGGTTTCTGTGGATTCATTCCTTTCATGACTCATGTACCTATAGATGCCATGGGAAGAAGTGAAGAATGAAATGGTTGCAGAAAAGGGCCTCGCTCCTGAGACCGCTGACAAGATTGGAGAATATGTTCAGCTGCATGGTATGCTTTCTTTTCACAAAATGCTCTGAGTAATGTCATCAAAGCTGTCTCCACTTTTGTCGATTCATGCTAAGTACTGTCTGTAAGATGCACATTGTATAATGGTTCTTTTGCATGGGGAACAAACTTGAATTTAAAGGATTGTTCATGTTGTCAGATGCCAGTGAATTGCTTTTTGAGGAGTAGGCATTATTGTTCAGGCACATGCAATGGGTGTTTCACTCAGAGGTGTCACAAATGACAGGGGATAACTGATCAGACTCTGTTTGTTTGTTTTGCTAGTGTTGAATGAGGATGGAATGTTGGCCATTTAATTGGGAGAGTTTTGCCAATGTCAGAGAGGAGAGGCCATGAGTAAGCTCTAAACATAAACTCGGGTGAATGGAGAGAAAGCCTCTGCCGTATGCTGGCTTACATGCTTGCTCTTGTGTGTAAGTGGTGCCAGGGTAAGAAATGTGGCTGTGATTTGGTGGGGGACATTTTCAGTGCAAGCAGGGGACGTACTCCTGTCAAAGTGGTAGAGAGAGCTTAGGCCACTGTCTGAATGCAGCCTATCTAAATCTAAAGATTTAGAATACAAATAAACATGCCACTTTTTAAATTAATTATCTAATTTTGATGAAATAATGGAGTGGTTACTTTTTCTGTGCTACTTATTCTCTCCATGAAGCACAGAGGATAATTCACTATGTTTTGCAGGTGGGTCAGAGTTGATTGACCGGCTGGTACAAGATGCTAAACTGTCCCAGAACAAGGTGGCTATGGAAGGTCTGAATGACATGAAGCAGCTCTTTGAGTATTTGACACTTTTTGGTGTTGCAGAGAAGGTAAGCAGCTCACCTACATGATTTAAACTTTTCTAATAGAATCACATCCTCAGCTCCCAGTTTGTATGGAGATGGAATATCAATTGTAGGATGTAACCTGTCAGGGCTGTCCTAAAATAGGAGTTTTTAACAAATCTGTTGGCAGCTGGAAAAAACGTAACCATTTTCTTTACCCCAAAGGATATAAATGATTTGTGTGAACTAGAGAGAGTGCAGCTTTGTTACAGATTCAACATATTCCTGGCACCTTCATCACATGACTCACCCCGCCACATCTCAGCCGTTATCACAAATGTGTCCATGCTTCTGACGCACTGCCTTCCTATACCAATTGGAAAATGGAAAAGACTCATTACCCAATTGGACGATGCTTGACTGTCAGCCTTACAATTCCCCCTGTCCCCGCCCCCATCCCCTGCCATTTTTCAATATTTTTGATGTCTGGTATAGAGAAATATTCAAAGAAAATAACCAAAAAAAATCTGTTTTAATGTCCAAATGATATTTCTCCAGGGTGGCACACAGCTGTGTCCTGGAGATTGAGCTTCAGTTCTTGGAGACTCCAGGCCAGCCCTGGAGAGTTAGCAAGCCTACCCACTTACGGCGTAAATTGTACGTTTTCTGTGCAAAAAGAGAGTGTATTTTGAAGTCTTTTGGCTTCACTGATCAGCTAATGATGCAATTGCACCTGAAATTATTGAGGCAAAAATGCAGTAAATATTTGAGTCATATAGTTGGCATTCTTGTTTCATTTTCGTGACCTCACAGTTCACCTCCTGCATACAGTAAGTGAGATAAAAAGCATTACAAGAAATCCAGTTTGTATATTTATGATTTACTCGAAACCCGACTTTAGTTTTCCAAAGCCATTTGAAAATGAATGGCGGAATGGACTGATGGTTGTTGGGTAATCTTTGTTAAATTACATGTCTTGTCAATAGTGCACGTTTCCTATAAACATCCTGCTTGCTTCCTGCAGCATCAGCCTCATTACATTTTTTTGATATTGCTGTTTCTTCTGAAGCAGCAATTTACAATGAACAATGTATTACAATAACAGCTGATGTTCATATTGGGCATGTAAGATCCCAGAATGAAACCTGACTTGATAGATCCTAACTTTCTTTTCGAAACTCTGGAAGAAAGTTAATCAGCAAATTCACAGGAGTTTGCGGATGAACTTTGAACACAGAATAAAATATCAAACAAGAACAGTGATCTATATTGCACCAGACAAAAAGGGTGGAAAATCTTAACACAAACACAAGAAAATAATTCAATGTTTACATTGGCCTCACCCCAGCTATATCTTCACATAATTTTTTTTATAAAGAACAAAGAACAACACAGCACAGGAAACAGGCCCTTCGGCCCAACGAGCCCGCACCGCCATATTAACAATGCATTTTTCCTACACCTCCCTCGACCTGTGTCTATGCTTATGGTACCCCCATTGGAAACCAGATTCAGGGAAAATAATTTGGGGACAATTTGTTACACCAATCAGCCTAAGAGCACATCTTTGGGGTGTGGTAGGAAACCGGAGCACCCGGAGGAAACCCACGCAACATAAGAACATAAGAAATAGGAGCAGAAGTAGGCCATCTAGCCCTTTGAGCCTGCCCAGCCATTCAATAAGATCATGGCTGATCTGTCGTGGCTCAGTTCCACATTCCCGCCCTCTCCCCATAACCCTTAATCCCCTCTCTTATCAAAAACCCATCAACCCGCGTCTTAAAAATATTTAGCGAGGTAGCCTCCACCACTTCAACGGGCAGAGAATTCCAGAGATTCACCACCCTGTGAGTGAAGAAGTTCCTCCTCAACTCCGTTCTAAACCGCCCCCCCTTTGTCTTGAGGCTGTGCCCCCTAGTCCTACTATCCTTTCTGAGCGGGAAGAGTCTCTCCACCTCTATCCTATCCATCCCATTCATCATCTTATACGTCTCAATGAGATCTCTCCTCATTCTTCTAAACTCTAACGAGTACAAGCCTAGTTTATTCAGCCTCTCCTCATAGCTCAACCCCCTCAACTCCGGCATCAGCCTAGTAAACCTCCTCTGCACTCCCTCCAAGGCCAAAATATCCTTGCGTAAGTACGGCGCCCAAAACTGCACACACTACTCTAGCTGCGGCCTCACCAATGCCCTATATAGCCGCAGCAAGACCTCCCTACTTTTATATTCAATCCCCCTCGCTATGAAGGCCAGCATCCCATTCGCCTTCCTGACCACCTGCTGCACCTGCAAGCTGGGTTTTTGCGACTCATGCACAAGGACCCCAAGGTCCCTCTGCACCGTCGCCTGCTGCAGTTTTTCGCCACGTAAGTAATAGTCCTTCCTACCATTATTCCTACCAAAGTGGACCACCCCACAGGGAGAATGTGCAAACTCCCACAGACACTGGCCCAAATCCATGTATCTGCACAGCTAGCAGTGATAGTCACTGAGCTGTTGTGGTGCCCATCTGCTAGACCAGTTTTAAGCATACACAAACAACGCGAAGTACTAGGCCACTCTCAAAACATCCAAGAGCAGCCCACGCACAACCCACCGTGTGCATTCCCCTCGTTAGACAACAAGGTGGATCGACACACCTGCGGAGTAAAAGAGACAAAACATCAACACGTAGCATTAGCTTTCCAGTAATGTCCCAAGGCTCTGACCCTTATTTAAAACCATCTCCTATAACCCTCCATCCCTGTTTCACTCATGTGCCTATCTAAGTAAACCTTAAACAAGTCCAGCGTTCCTGCCTCCACCACCTTATTTGGTAGTGCATTCCATACCCCTTATGTAAATTTGTAATATTTATCCTATACTTAAATAGTCAAGGTGAGTATCAGATACATGTGAATTGACAGGGAGGCTGTATTCAGACACATCTGACTCCAAAGTACATGACAGATGCAACCTAAGCAGATTGCGTGGATTCCTCAACAACCCACCCAGACATTTGTCACACTGAGCCAGCCTGTGACACTGAAACTCCGCCTTTCTCACAAAGGTTTTCGTTCGAGTTGGAATTCCCTCCATGCTACGTCTACAGCTGCAACATGGAGTCACCAACTTTTGGCTGCCCTCTGGGCTAGCACAGATCTTCTGGGCTTCTCTTGAATCCACTTTGCTTCAATTCTGCTCTCCACAGCTTTCCCAGAATGTATTTCTCACTTCCTTTTCTCTCAATTTAAAAGATCTGCTTTGATCTCTGTCCTTATCCCTTACCTGCAGCTGTCTTCTGGGATCTCTTTCAGACCCACTCTTCGGTTTGGGACCTCTTCCCTGTTCCCTGGGGCACCTTCCTCTGAATTGAGCTCCAGTTGCAGGTCACTTGACCTGCTTTTCATGCTGTATTGCTTTTCTTCATTTGGGTGTGCACATAGGGCTGGTTCCCGGCCCGAAAATGGCAAACAGATGCCAACTGTGCATGTGTGGCCATCCCCCAGTCTGCACATGCAAGGAAGGCCAGAGGCAATCATTTGTGCTTTATGACAAATACTATAAATAATCTTCAATTGAAAACTCACGGCAATCATTCTTTAGCTCACTTCTTAAAGAAAGATAATGGAAAGGTTGAAACGTTGTTTAGAGCTTTCATTTAAAAAATAACTTTCAGTGCCTAATGTTTGCAATTTTAAATTTATATTCATTTTGTGTTGTGAATAATTGCTTTTATTTTTCAGGTTCTTTTTGATCTGAGTTTAGCTCGAGGTTTAGACTACTACACTGGTGTCATCTACGAGGCTGTGCTAACTCCGAGTCAGGCAGATATCCAGACACAGCAGAATGAACACTCTGAACCAGTTAACGTTGGCAGTGTCGCTGCTGGAGGGCGGTATGATGGCCTCGTTGGAATGTTTGACCCCAAAAATCGGAAAGTGCCTTGTGTGGGAGTCAGCATTGGGATTGAAAGGATATTCTCCATTATGGAACAGAGACTAGAGGTACCGCACCTGATTTCTTATGTGCTTTAGAACAAGAAAAATGGTTTAAGAAAAGAAACTTTGAGTGTTCTTGGACACTTTACACCAGTTGTACTGCATTTTTGGTCAAGTTGCAACATGTATTTTCTCTTCAATTCCTTTAGTCCAGTGTGCCTGTTTTCAAATGAACCTTCACACATTTGATTGAATTGCACCTTCAGATGAAGTGTGGGTTGTGTAGCAGCCAAAGATAGTTCCATATTTGCTGCACTGATAACCTGGAAGACAGATTTTTCAGTGGATTGATACTAGATTTGACATTCTGATATCTGATCCATTTGTTGCTGAGCTCATGATATTTCTCATGGTAGAGCAGATTCGTCGTCTTTTTATTTTAGTTACCTATGCAAACCTATGATTTCCCCTTTTCATCCTGTTCACCTGTATTGCAGTGGTTATGTTGGTGTATTAGTAAACAAGAGTCCTACATGCACATCAGATAAAATCTTATAGTGGCAGCTTCCAAATTTGAATGCAGGGCTATTGGGTTGTTATAAATAAACAACAGGAACATTAATGACTGTTCAGTAAGGAAACCTGCCTTCCTTACCCAGACTGGTCTATGTGACTGCATTAACTCATTACTGCCTTGTTCTGTCTTAGAAAGCCACTTGGTTATCTCAAATCAGGGAAAATGAGAATGGACAATAAGCCTCTTCCTGAGAAAACTTTCCAATGCTCTGCCTTAGCTGCTCTCCCCAATGCCTCACACACACACCCGCCGCCACCACCACCATAATGTTATAAAAGTGCACAACACTAAAGAAGAAAGAAGCATTTAGATGAACATTTGGGTTGCCATAGCATTCAAGGCTTCAGACCCAGCGCTGCAAAATGGGATTTGAGTAGATAAATGGTTGGTTAGCACAGTCACAATGTGCCGAGGGGCCTTGTGCTGCATTGTAAAACTCTGATTCAATGACATGACCTTTCATACATTCCATTCAGTGCAAACCATGTAAATTTCTTCCAACACTGTTACTCACTACATTTACAATTACAGTTAATAGCTACAAGGTTTGTTACATTTTCTTTATTCATTCATGGGACATGGCCACCATTTATTGCGCATCCCTAGTTGCCCTTGAGAAGGTGGTGGTGAGCTGCCTTCTTGAATCACTGCAGCCTGTGTGCTGTGGGTTGACTCACGATGCTGTTACGGAGGGAATTCCAGGATTTTGAAGTCAGGATAGTGAACAGCTTGGAGGGGAAGTTGCAGATACTGGTGTTCCCACATGTCTACTGACCTTGTTCTTCCAGATGGAAGTGATTGTGGGTTTGGAAGGTGCTGTCTAAGGTGAATTTCTGCAGTGCATCTTGTAGATAGTATCCATTGCTGCTACTGCTGAGCCTGCCGTGTAGAGAGAGTGGGTGTTCATGGATTTGGTGCCAATCATGCGGGCTGCTTTGTCCTGGATGATGTCAAGCTTGTTGGAGCATGTCAAACATAGAGCCCAGGGAGTTTTATACAGTTTCCAGCCCATTGGTGCACGATGGCTGAAAAGTCATATCAGGAGTTGGGTAAGTGGCTAGGCAGGTGTGTGCAATACATGTCTGAATTTCACTGCACTGGCGAGTGAGTGTGCTGCCAACAGCCCCAGGTGAGAGCATTACATTCTTAATTTGCAAATGAAAAGAAAATGTGGAACATGGATATGGGGAAAGAACATGGTGGGGTTGGGGAAGGGAGAATGACGACAACTAATTGTAAAGCTTATTCAAAAAGCTGGTGCAGACACAATGTGTTAAATGGCCTCCTATAACAGAGTCAGTAAACTCCACTGTAGTATCCATGCTGGTTTCCTGCCTTCCCTCAGTGAGTAAGTTCTCCGTCATTCCTTTTCCTGAAACAGTATATCCTATGGATTTTTTTTTTACTTCTGTTCTGTTTTGCCAGGCCTCAGATCAAAAAATTCGTACGACAGAAACACAGGTTCTTGTTGCTACGGCGCAGAAGAAGCTTCTGGAAGAGAGGATGAAGTTGGTGGCAGAGCTTTGGAAGTCTGGAATTAAGGTTTGTGACATTCTACAATGCTCAGTTGACATGGCAAGTAACGGGATGAGAAACTTCACTGAAGTGGAGAGATTGGAGAATCTGAGACTTCTATTTAGAGCAGTGCTGGTTAATGGGGATGCATTAGAGTTATTCAAAATTCCGAGGGATTTTATAGAGCAAATTAAGGAAACTGTTCCCTTTGGTATGTCAGTAACCAATGATCTAAAATAATTGGCAGAAAAACTAAAGAGGAAATCATGGAGAATCTATTTCACAAAAGAGTTGTTATGATCTGTAAGGCACTATTTGAAAGGGTGGTGAAATCAGATTCCCAAAAGACGTTCAGGAGAGCATTGTTTTTGTATTTGAAAAAACAAATTTGCAGAATTACGCAGCAAGAGCTGGAATTTGGGGCCAAATTGGATAAACTTTTCAAAGAACCAGCACAGGACGATGGATCGAATGGCTGTAAGACTCTATAATTCTAGATTTAGTTCAAGTGAGGGTGGTGATAAAGATTTTTTTGTTGAAGAAGCATTGTGTGTTTATTGAAAATGACTTACTGAAAATCAAGATGTGTCCAGCTGTGAGGAGCTTTCCTTTCTCCCCCTTCCTTCAGCTCTGCCATTTGAATGGCTTGTTAATAATCCCCATGCAGAATGTGGATGCCACTTGCAGAAGGTGTGATATGGTTCTGACTGCTTGTGGATTCCTTTATCCATGAGTATCAGAATCTTTGGAATGGGGAGAGTTGGTGAGGAGGTAAATAAAACATTTGTTCGGACACCAGTTTTTCTCATGCAGCAGGTACCACTGCCCTCCAGGTCAATGCCAGCTATGTGACTTGTTAAGACCCAGGTCAAAGACTGCAAAGTGTTTGATGAAGTTAGCCAAGACCCTCAGTTTCACATTTGATTTTGGCATTAGTGAGTGGAAGTTGTTTCACTCCAGGTATGATTGAAGTGACCCACTAGGAAGCTTTTATCAAACAAAGTTTATTTAAGAATACAGTTAGAATATAGCAAAAATGATTCACATAACTTTTACCAATCACAGGACTTAAACATGACGCTGTATAACTCCTAATAGCTAGTTACCTCTGTTGTTCCAAATTAAAGCACCATCCCTTGGACATACACTCTTCTTCAGACTTAGCACAAAAACAAATATGCTCACGTGATGCTGGATTTTGAGCTCTATAATACCTCTGGACAAAAATCCAAGCCAGCTGTTTGCAAAGAATGATATATTCTCAAAACAGCCAAACTTCAAGGAGGTAAACCTAATCTCTGGTGGTTTCCAGTCTTCAGACTCCAGAGTGGGGGAAAAACGCTGCTGTTACACTCAGCTTCAAGCTGCTTCTGAAAACAAAACTAAAACCAAATGCTGTGTGAAAAATATCTGTCCTGAATCACATCACATGACATGATCTGTCAAACATCCCCAAATCAAGTTCTACTTGGCAAGGAAACATTAAAACCACAGAACACTGCATTAGTTCAGACTAAAATCAACATGTTATCAATCATATTGCTTCAGTAACAATGAAGAACACCAGCTACAGACAGCACGGTGCCTCCAAAACACCCTGCAGAGAAACATCATTAAAGTACATTTCTTAAAGGCACAGTACAATTGCAGACTATTACATTCTGCCAGGAAATGAGATTCTGTGTAAGTGATCAGAAATTAGTATCGGTCAACAAAATGCCAGCCAGCCCTGATGGGTAAAATAATCTAGTAAAAAGTCTGACAACACCAGGTTTTAGTCCAACCGATTTATTTGATAATAGACTCACAAGCTTTCGAGGTTTCCCTCTTCATCAGGTGAATGGAGAGGGAAACCTCGAAAGCTTGTGAGTCTATTATCAAATAAATCGGTTGGACTAAAACCTGGTGTTGTCAGACTTTTTACTGTGTTTACGCCAGTCCAACACCGGCATACCCACATCATAAAATAATCTAAGCAGTGTTCAGATATTATTTGAAACTCAATGTTTCCTGCCTCAGTGAATACAAATACTGAAATGACTCCATCAGAGGAGCAACTTCTTAGACGTGTTGTTCACCCATTCCATGGGATTTATAGTGGGGAACTTTTCTTGTACAATTCTACAGGCGGAAATCAGCTACAAGCAGAACCCAAAACTACTGAACCAGCTCCAGTACTGTGAGGAGACAGGAATTCCCCTGGTGGCTATAATTGGAGAACAGGAACTAAAAGATGGAGTTATCAAACTTCGAGTTGTTGCCACGAGAGAGGAGGTTAGTTATTTATTTACAAGTTACATTTGTATGAAAAAAGAAAATTCATAGCTGTTATGCTTAAGATTCTAAGTTTAAAACCCTTTGAGAGAGTTGAACCTTTATAAAGAAATGGTCTTATATAATGGACCCTTGCAAAAAAAAAATGCACATATTGAAAGACTCAAAATATTTGCAAGGTAGAGTGTACATGAGGCACTCAGCAGACCCTCAAATTATAAATTGTAGACAGCCATCACTGCACTTCAATTGATCTTTTTACAACTTAAAAGGCAGGGAATGTAAATCAGTGCTAACATAAGGGTTGGATTTTATTTCCAGTATTTCTTCTATGGGATGTGGGCATTGCCCTTCAATTGAGTGCTTTGCTGCGCCCTTTCAGATAATCAGTTAAAAATCAACCATATTGTGGTGGGTCTAGAATCACATGTAGGCCAAAGCATGAAAATATGGCAGATTTCCTTCCCTAAAGGACATGAGTGAATTAGATGAGTTTTTACAACAATTGAAGATAGTTTCATGGTCACCGTTACTCAGACCAGTTTTAAATCCAGATTTATTAATTTAGTTTAAATTCTACCAGCTGCCGTGGTGGGATTTGAGCCCAAGTCTCTGGATTACTAATCTCGCAATGTTTTGTTCCCTGTGACCGGGCTACTTGCCCCTTTAAGCCTGCTTTGTGAATCAGTAAGATCAGGGAATGGGAGATTCTTTCTCCAGCCTGCATAGCAGTAGAGAAAACTGCCCTATCAGGATATTTGCACGGCTTTATCCTGAGGATCAAGTGGTTTATTTTTCACTGTGATGCTGGGTAATAAAACTCCCTATTGAACGGAAAATATTGACAGCATTTACCATGAGCACTTTTGAAAATAAGATCACCTCATGCCCAGTGTGTCACAGCATCAGGCGATCGCTAGGAGATTGTCACGTGGCTACACATGTACTTAACGTAAAGGGACTGTTCCTCATGTACAGCATGTTTGTTCACTGCATGGTAAATTCTCAATAACCAAGCACCTGTGCGGCTTAATGCGAACTTTCTTTCTGCCAAAGTACCAAGTTGTCTGGAGGTTACAGCTTTTAATATGCGTTAAAGATTTGCTAACCAATTATGATATTTCAAAGATCCTTGTAAATTTACCCAGTGTGTTTTAAAGTGTGTGATTGGTGAATTGTTTTTTGGGTTGTCTTCTGCAGATTAATGTTGAAAGAGTAAATCTCGTTGAAGAAATCATGAAGAGAACATGTCAGTCCTAACCGCTTCAGGGAGATGTCTTATTTTTACATATTGGATGTTACTATGGATACCATACTCCCATCATTAACCTACTACCGCTTGTTGCTAAGCAAAGCGAACAAGAAACTCCCCGATCTGAAGGACACTTCTTTTTCCCTAATTAGACTTTAAAATTGGTTATGAATGTATATGTTCTGTTTGGATTATGTTTTGAGAAGAATATTCTGTGAGGGGAACTAGAATTTGCTGGCCCAGCCAGATCAATAAAAAGGCATGCTAGCAAATTGCTGTCTGTTTATTGACTCAAAATATTTGTTCACGCTTTTGCAAATAAACCCTAGTTATTTGGGATATCTTTCAAATCACTTTGGCAGCACAGTAATTAGCACTGTTGCCTCGTAGTGCCACGGGCCAGGGTTCAATTCCTAGCTTAGGTCACTGTTTGTGCGGAGCCTGTATGTTCTCCCCGTGTCTGTGTGGGTTTCTTCCGGATGCTCTGGTTTCCTCCCACAGTCCAAAGATGTGTGGGTTAGGTTGGTTGGCCATGCTAAATTGATCCTAGTGTGGGGTTACAGGAATAGGGCCTGTGTGGGATTGTGGTTGGTGCAGACTCGATGGGCTGAGTGGCCTCCTTTTGTAATTGTACAGATTCAATAACATCAGAATAAATGAGAATAACACTCATTTCTCACAATCATTCCTACTCTGTGCTAGTCCAGCTATGGCCACATTGGTCCAACTGTACCACTTTCCCTGTTTTCATCATGTATGTTCACGCAATATCGGCCAGTGGGATAAGGCAGTGATTTTCAAAAAGCTTTTGTGATTGGGTTCTCCTTTCAAATGAATTGGTGATCAGAAACATAGTGGCAACTCGTGATGTTCTTTGTGCTCTTGTTCCTTTTGTCCTACTCACCCACAGCCCCCTCCTCCAATGCTCCACTCTATATTGCTCTATTTTATTCTCTTAATTTGCATGTGTGGCTTCTAAGGAGTGTTTCAATGTTCTGCTTAGGAAGTATTTACTTCCATGTATCAGTGAGATGGCTGCTCCTGCTTCACAGGAGCCTGAGGAGAGTGGAAACATAGATACTGCAGAAGGGATGGAGTTGGGAGGGGTGCGGGGGTAGCATTGAGGACCACAGGAACAGGAGCACAGAACACTGGGTGCCACTTTATACCACATCATCCTGAGATACGGACTCTCCCAGAAAGTCTGTGGACCCGCAGTGGCTCACGACCTCAGCTTGAGAACAACTGCCATAAGGAAATTTATTTATAAGCAAATTCTCCATATTTGGATACTCCCTTTTGATGATTATGTAATTTGAATGAAAAATGAGCACAAAATGCAAAGGATCCGAGCCATGTTTCATAAATGATTTTGAAGGAGCAGTCTCACACACTAACATACACATACACATAAAAGCAAAATATTATGTATGCTTGAAATCCGAACTAAAAACCGAAACTGCTGGAAAAGCTCTGGGTCTGGTAGCATCTGGGGAGAGAGGAACTGGTTTCAGGTCTGGGACCTTTCTGGAATTTGAATGTAACAGATTTTGAGCAAATGAAAGAGGGGTGAGTCAAAGAGCAAAAGGGAAGGTCTCTGACAAGGTAAAAGTAAATTACTGCAGATCCTGGAACCCAAAAAAGAAAGTCAAAGCTCAAGGGTCATCTGGATCTAGACATCACCTCTGACTGAGATTTTTCAGCATTTTCTCTTTTGGTCTCTGATAGGGTGTTGGGCATGACAGTAAGTGGCAAGTTTCTGTGCTTATATCAGAAAGAATATTAATGGGACAAATAAAGAAGCCATCTTCCAAGATCCCATCTGCTTTATTAACAACTCCTGAATTCAGAGACACCAAAGCCAGCACTTAACTGATGAGCTGATTCAGCAAACTCGGACATCAGTCATCCTCTGGTCTCATATTGTGCACCACAAGAGTAGCCTGTGTAGAGATGTGAATGATGTGATTGCTGCTGCCAACATAGAGAGAAGCTAAGCAAAAATAAAGAAATACAAAAGGGAGGCTGAGGTTATGATCTTAAAATTAACAAACTTCGTGTTGAATCCAGAAGGTCATAAAGTGTGCACTCAAAAGATGAGATGCATTTCCTCATGCTTCTATTGAGCTTTGGCACCAATGTAGTTTGATGTCAAAACATTTTAAAGATTTAAGGTTTTTATAAAAACTAGAAGCAGGAGTAGGCCATTCAGTTTTGCGAGTCTGCTCCGCCATTCATTACGATCATGGCCGATCATCAAGTTCAATATCCTGATTCCCCCTTCCACCACCTCATATCTCTTGATCGCTTTAGCCCCAAGAGCTACATTTAATTTCTTTATGAAGTCATGCAATGTTTTGGTCTCAGCTACTTCCTGTGGTGGTGAATTCCCCATATTCACCACCCTCTGGATGAAGAAATTTCCCCTCGGCTCAGTTCCTTATCCTGATGCTCGTCCTTCAAAATGAACGTGACTTGACCAAAGCTGGTTTAGAATTTCTCAGGTGCAGAAAGGCTCTGAACTTAATAGGAATTTTATCAGGAGCATGATAGCTGGAAGGCCAGGGGGAGGCCCAAAACTCAGTTTTTATGACATGAACGTCCCAAACATTGATTCTTACACAAGAGAGAAACTAGCTGATATAGAGGAAAATGTCGACATTACCTGAGGACCACCATGATGATCAGTAACTTCTGCTTTAGTTGTGGGGTCTTTGCAGACTAATATCCATATTCACCAACATTTATGTGGTGGTTACAGCTAAAGCCATTATGACCTGCTGAATGGCTGTCCTTTCATAGGGTAGAATCCCTACAGTGCAAAAGGAGGCCATTCAGCTCATGGAGCCTGCATCGACATCAATCCCACCCAGGCCCCATCCCATAACTCCATGTATTTACCCTCCTAATTCCCCTGACACTAAGTGACAGCTTAGCATAGCCAATCAATCTAACCCGCACATCTTTGGAATGTGGGAGGAAACCCATGTGGACGCGGGGAAAACTTGCAAACTCCACACAGACAGTCACTTGAGCCAGAATTGGGTCCCAGGCGCTGTGAGGCAGCAGTGTTAGCCACTGTGCCACCATGCTGCCATGATTCATGATTATGAAAACTTTTAATTGGGAATAATCTAAAGGTTTCAAATGAAGAGGCTGTCTCTACTTTCTTTGGCAGCTTCTTCCGTTGTGAGATTTGTGCTTGGGAGGAAAGATTGTTAGTGTTAGGGTGCTGGACCAGAACCCCAAGATATATTAAGAAGCTAGACTAATCCTCAGCACTTTTTCTATTGGCATAAATGTGAGGAAAGGATACTACCTTCCAGCAATGATTCCACTAACAAGTAAGAGATTGTTTATAGTAGAAAAGGGGGAATTTCACAGTAAATTCATTGTAGTGTTGTGATAAATAAACAAACTTAACTTTATCTTTTATGGTTAAAAAAAGCTTAGTATCAGATTTAATGTATAACCAACAAATGAACAAGCTTAATGATTATTAGTTGAACAATATTTAAAATGAAAGGAAGCTCTTTATTTTCTAGTTTATGATTTCTAGTTCCAAGTAAGCCACATTCCTCTTGCAGACTGAAATTCTACTTTAAATACAATTAACACAATTTATAGCAAGTATATTTATGGTTGCTAACAGTCTTGACGCTTCAGGGAGAGATTTTGTGGAGAGAGAGAGTTCTCAGGAACAGTCTGCACATTCTTCTGACTTCAGTAAAGCAGCAACCCCAAACTGCAATAGCTCCTTTCTCTCCACACAAACCCAGTTCTTTACGTTATCACATGACCCTGTCAATCAACCTCCCAAAAGAACTTTTGGTATAAGCAAAAGATCATCTGTTCTATCAATGTAACAAATTCCTAGCTAAAATGATTAATTAACTTGCTTTCATGAATCCTGGAGCTAAATGTTTTCCAGACATCCAGGCTGTCTGCAGAATAATCCTATAGTGGAGGCTGGAAACCTTACAACCTTTAAAAGGTATTTGGATGAACTCTTGATTTGATTTGATTTGATTTATTATTGTCACATGTATTAATATACAGTGAAAAATATTGTTTCTTGTGCGCTATACAGACAAAACATGTCGTTCATAGAGAAGGAAACGAGAGTGCAGAATGTAATCATTAAAGCATTGTTAGAGAGTTTAAAAGAGTTTGAATGAAGTTTTAGAAGTAAAGAACGAGAGTAAAAGATAGAGTTAGAAGGTATGCTGGGCACAGCTTGCAAGAAGTCGCCTCGCTCTGGGACATCTTGGAAATATAACATTCAAGGACAAGAGCAGGAAAATGGGATTAGTGCAAATTTAGTGGTAGTTATTTTTGGTGCAGAGTTGATGGGCTAAAGGACCTTTTCTGTGCTGTACAAATCTATGGCAAAATTCAACCACTTCTTTATGCAACCCAGGCTAATTAAAGTGTTTTTGTATTTTTGCTTGAATTATCCTTGCTCCTAAGTTACCTCCTGCTGGAATCTTGTGCGCTACCTGCAAAACCTCCTTTATGTAACTTATTAGTTACACAACCCATTTTCCATCTACCTGAATACGTGTAGATTTCCATTTCTTCATTAAGACATTATTTCTGATGTAATAACACTGTGGTATGGACTCAGATTATGTTTTGTGTTGTTTCTGATGCAACTGTTTTATCACAGTATCTTTCTGTGGTAATTTTGCCAACTTTCCCGAACTAAAGATATCATTTCATTCTCCACCTATTCTTATCAACCATGTGGCCAACAATTGTTTCTGATAACTGAACGGCAGCCTCCTTATCATTAGTTTATGATACCACCTCCTCCTGTCTTAACCTGTGGCTCTATGATCATGTTACCACAGAGTTGTGAAATACCCTAGGATATGCTTCCTACAACACCTCAGTTGTTTGATTTTCCACTGATCTTTCAACCACAGTTATCATCTCTTCCCACCTGTGATCCAGTGACATCATTACCCACGATAAACTGTACCCCTGCAAAGGGTGATTTCTCTATTACTCCTACCACCATTTCACCCAACTCTCTAAACTTACTTTACATAATGGAACACCACTCCCTTCACCATTAATTTCACATATTATCACCTTTTCTGTCAATAATCCTTCTGAACTACACCTCTCCTTAAGTCTCATTATTAAAGATTGACTCAGTCCTGCATCCCTTAAGATCTTAACCTCATAGAATCCCTATGCAGACAGAGGCCATTCAGCCCATCAAGCCTGAACTGACAACAATCCCAGCCAAGCCCTATTCCCTTAGCCCCACGTATTTACCCTGCTAATCCCCCTGACATGAAGGGGCAATTTAGCATGACCAATCCACCTAATCTACACATCTCTGGAGTGTGGGAGGAATCTGGAGCACCCGGAGGAAACCTACACAGACATAGGGAGAACGTGCAGACTTCTAAGGCCGGAACTGAACTGGGTCCCTGGTGCTGTGTGGCAGCAGTGCCAACCACTGTGTCCCCGTGCCACCCTCGTTACCTACTCCTCCTTGTACACGTGGGTAAATATTACCCACACAAATAAAATCTTTAAAAATGATCAAACCTGCTTATCAACCAACCTCTGAATGGGCTGCACATTCTTTTGCACCTCTTCCGCTTCAACCATGGTATCCTTTGCCAATTTAATGAACCCAAAATAGGCCTATCCTATTTTAACACGATTGTCTTCCCAATACTTTTCTTAAACCACCAACACTGCGACTTTGTGTGTACAACTTTGTTACAGTGAAAACATATGAGGTTTCCTATCTCTTTTCCACCCTCGTATGTTTCCTTTTCAACCTGAGGCAAACTGACCTTATTATCTCCAACAATCTCCTTTGCCTCAAACACCTGCAGATTCTTCTTTTCCCCAGTTTCGATCCCTCATAGGTTGAAATTGAGATCGAAAGCCAAACATTGATTTATGAACTAATTCAGAATCATCTGCCATTTCTGAAGCCAGTCTTGTAGCTTTAAACCTTTGGTTTTCCACATGAGATCTCCCTACGGTGAGAAGTGAATTTTTAAATTCCTCCAAAGTAACCATTTCCCTAAGAGTCATAAGTCTGGTCTATTTTTAATGCTCTTATGCACCTGTCACTTTGTTTAATTATTTAAATTCTATATACATTTGACCTGGTTCTTTCCTTAGGTTTCTAAAGTTTTGTCTGTAAGCTTCTGGCACTAGTTTATAAGCACTTAAGATTGCTTTTATCGCCTATCAAAATCCTTAGGTACTTCCTCTGATACTGAGGCAAACATTTTACTAGCTCTTAACCTTGTTGTAAAGAGGCCGTTTCTCTCTGCACAGCCGTTGATGTTCTCTGCAAAATCATTGGAGATTTTGTCTGTTGGATGAACCGCTGCCAACATCGAGAACAACAACCCAATACAAAAGCTGAAAACCACTCTTGGTTGCGATCTCCAGCCATCAGCAAACATGCAGTAGAGGAACTTATCCCATCTTCAATGAACCGATAGCTTTGTGTCCATCGTCTTGCATAGATGGAAGGATGCTAATGGTAAATACCTCATAGGGGCTGGAAGGCTTAGAGAGGGGTCAGGCTACAGAGAGATTTGGAAGGATGCGAGTTTTAAACTCAAGATGTTGTTTGTACTAGCTGCAAAAGCCAAGAAGTTATATTCGACCTTCATAAAACATAGGTTTGACCCCAACCTGCTCATTATGTCCAATTGTGAGCACCAAACTTTAGGAAGAACATGCAGGCTTTGGATAGATACAGAACAGATTCACTCAAATAGTTCCAGGGGATAAGTTTATTTATTAGTGTTACAAGTAGGCTCACTGCAATGAAGTTACTGTGAAAATCTAAACTCAGGTGCCTGTTCGGATACACTGAAGGAGAATTTAGCATGGCCAATGCATCTAACCAGCATGTTTTTTGGACTGTGGGAGGAAACCGGAGCACCCGGAGGAAACCCATGCAGATACAGGGAGAATGTGCAGACTCCACACAGACAGTGACCCAAGCTGGGAATCAAACCCGGATCCCTGGCACTGTGAGGCAGCAGTGCTAACCACTGTGCCACCGTGCCGACTGTATTGTTCTGTATGAGGATGGTGTGGAGAAGTTGAAGTTTTTTCTCATTTAGTTCAGAGAAAACTAAAGAGATTTGATCAGTGCTTAAAATCATGAAGGGTTTAGATATGAGTAAAGGAAAGCTTTAGATTAAGATTTAGATTTAAGGCATTTAACAAAAGGGCCAAAGGTGAGATGAGGATAAACTAGGGGAATTTCACAGTAACTTCATTGCAGTGTTAATGTAAGCCTTACTTGTGACTAATAAATAAAACTTTAAACTTACATTATGCAATGATTAGTTAGAATTTGGAATGCACTCCTTAATAGGATGGCAAATAGAGATTCAACTGGAATGGACTTTTCTCAAATGGGAATTGGATAAGTGCTTGGAAGGAGATAAACATTGTGTATAAATTGCCTGCTGTGTTTCCTACATTATGACAGTGAGTACACGACGAGGAACACTTAATGGGCTGCTGGGCTCTTTGGACCTCCTATTGTGAAAACTCTTTTGCTGGATGTTCCAAGTCCGCTGGCAGTATTGAATGAGGAACAAAGTTCTTTGTTGTACCCAACGTTCTTCAGCGATGTCAAAATCAGGTTCCCTTATCACTCACCTCACTCCTGTCTAAATACTTTTCAATTTGTTTTTGGAATGTGGGAATAGTTGGAGGGCCAGTATTTGTTGTCCATCCCCAGCCGCTATTGAGCTGCCTTCTCATGTTTGATAGATGGAGAAATAGAGGGAAATGGGGAAATGCCACAGAAAAGGTGTTAACACCGGCATACATCAGCCATAACCGTATTGAATGGCAGGACAGCCTTGAAGGGCCCGGTGGGATTTCTTGTGTTCCTGTTTTCTTGAACTGCTGCAGTCCGTGTGTTGTAGATACACCCACAGTGCTGTTAGAGAGGGAGTTCCAGGACTCTGACCCAGGGACAATGAAGGAACGGTGTGTGATTTGCAGGGGAAGCTTCATATGGGCGCATTTCTCTGCACCTTCTGCCCTTTTTCTTCTGTAAAAAGTCTGACAACACCAGGTTTTAGTCCAACCGATTTATTTGATAATACTCACAAGCTTTCGAGGGGACTGCCTCTTCGTCAGGTGAATGGAGAGTTCTGGCCTCAGACAGAGCATATAAAGCACAGACAGTTTAGAGATTACTGATTAGAATGCAAATCCTTACACCTAACCTGCTGTTCAAGACCTGAAGTCCCTGGAGCGGAGAAGCTACGACATCTTCTCCGGAGTCTTCAACATATCATTGACGAAGACGAACATCTCGCCAGGGCTATCCCCACACCCCCACTTCTTGCCTTCAGACAACCACACAACCTCAAACAGACCATTGTTCGCAGCAAACTACCCAGTCTTCAGGAGAACAGTGACCACAATTCCACACAACCCTGCCACAGCAACCTCTGCAAGACATGCCGGATCATCGACATGGATACCATCATCACACGTGAGAATACCATCCACCAGGTACATGGTAAATACTCTTGCAACTCGGCCAACATTGTCTACCTGATACGTTGCAAGAAAGGATGTCCCGAAGCATGGTACATTGGGGAGACCATGCAGACGCTACTACAACGGATGAATGAACATCGCTCGACAATCACCAGGCAAGATTGTTCCCTTCCTGTTGGCGAACACTTCAGTGGTCACGGGCATTCAGCCTCTGACCTTCGGGTAAGCATTCTCCAAGGTGGCCTTCACGACACACAACAGCGCAGAGTCGCTGAACAGAGACTGATAGCCAAGTTCCGCACACATGAGGACGGTCTCAACAGGGATCTTGGGTTCATGTCGCACTATCTGTAACCCCCGTGACTTGCCTGGGTTTGCAAAACCTCACTTACTGTACTGTCTGGAGACAATACACATCTCTGTAACCTGTGATCAGTGCTCCTTCCACTCACATTGTCAGCCACTTCAGGTCTTGAACAGCAGGTTAGGTGTAAGGATTTGCATTCTAATCAGTAATCTCTAAACTGTCTGTGCTTTATATGCTCTGTCTGAGGCCAGAACTCTCCATTCACCTGACGAAGAGGCAGTCCCCTCGAAAGCTTGTGAGTATTATCAAATAAATCGGTTGGACTAAAACCTGGTGTTGTCAGACTTTTTACTGTGTTTACGCCAGTCCAACGCCGGCATTCCCACATCATGACTTTTTCTTCTGTATCAGGGCATGTATCCTGTGACTCTGGAACTGCAAGCGGATCTCCTTTGTGGCTCCCTACTTTTTCTAGTTGGATGACATTAACATGAAAAAATCCAAAGAAAATAAGTCAAGAAAAGTAAGAGCTGTATTTACTGTGGAGATAAGAGGTTAACCATTATACTGCATTTTTTTTTGTTCATTCATGGGCATCGCTGGCTAGCCAACACTTGTTGCCCATCCCTCGGTGCCCTTGAAGCTGAGTGGTTCGCTAGGCTATTTCAGAGGGTAGTTGAGAGGCAACAGTGTTGCTGTGGCTCTGGAGTCACATATTGGCCAGAATAGGTTAAGATGGCAGATTTCCTTCTCGAGGGGACATTAGTGAACCAGATGGGTTTATCCGACTCCCGACAATGGTTTCACGGTCATCAGTAGATTCTTAATTCCAGATATTTTCACTGAATTCAAATTCCACCATCTGCCGTGGCAGGATTCGAACCCAGGTCCCCAGAACATGAGCTGAGTTTCTGGATTAATAGTTAAACCAGGCCATTGGCTCCCCCAGTGGTTTCAGGTTATTATTTTAATGAAAAACATTATGGTGCTGAAAGAAAAAGCTACCTGAGAAGTATAGCTACACAATAGATCTGTTTTTTTATTAATTTATGGGACGTGGGCATCTCTGAATAGGCTAGCATTTATTTCCCATCACTAGTTGCTCTTCAGAAGGTGGTGGTGAGCCAATTTCTTGAACTGCTGCAGTCCCTGAGGCGGAGGTAAACCCACAATGCTGTTAGCGAGGGAAAAACAGGATGTTAACCCATCAACAGAGATGTCAGGGTGGTGATCCTTCAGGTGTTGTGTTCCCAGGTATCTGCTGCCCTCGTCCTTCTAAATATGGGTTTGGACGATGCTGCCTAAGGAATCTTGTTGAGTTCCGCAGTGCATCTTGTCGATGGTACACACGGTTACCACTGCTCATTATTGATGGAGGGAGTAAATTTTATGGAAGGGGTAGCAATCAAACAGGCTGCTTTATCTTGAATGGTCTCAAGCTTATTGTCAGAGTTGCACTCATCCATATATAGAAACATACATAGAAAATAGAAGCAGGAGTAGGCCATTCAGCCCTTTGAGCCTTCTCTGCCTTTCATTTTGATCATGGCTGATCATCAAATTCAATATTCTGATCCTGCCTTCTCCCCCATATCCATTGATCCCCTTTAGCTCAAAGAGCTATATCTAATTCCTTCTTGAAATCACACAATGTTTTGGCCTCAACTACTTTCTGTGGTAGTGAATTACTACTCTCTGGGTGAAGAAACTTCTCATCACCTCAGTCCTAAAAGTGGAAAGTATTCCATCACATTCCTGACTTGTGTCTTGTAGATGATGGATAGGTTTGGGGAATCAGGAGGTCAGTTACAGAATTCTGTGGGAGAGGAGAACAGAGCTCAGCAGGAGGTTGGCCAGGGGGCCAGGACAATTAGCAGACCCTCACTGTAGACTGTCTGTCTCTGCATATACATGAAATAGACAATACAGACAAAAGATGGATGTTTTCCTATATTTATCAACAGGATACAGCTGAATGTCCTTGCTAACAGCACCAAAACTATGATTAAGACATGATTAAGTGACCATTGTCTGAATGAACCTTCCATCTGTCCACCACTAAAGGTTATGACATTGCCGATGGATTGCAATGAAATAGCTATTGTCTCAGACCTACTTCTTTGTATCATAGGTAAATAATTTACCGGTGGATGAGACTAGAAACAATTATCTTTCCTAGAAGTTGCGCCCTATAAAAAAGCTGATTGTACACAATTGGGGAGGGCAGACTGAAGAAGCCTAAGGAATTCCTGAGTTCTCTTCTTATCGATAAGAAGACAATACAGGATTCATCATTTGTGAATACTGTGTCCGAATATCCTTTTAACTCTGACAATTCCCAGCCTTTGACCTGGACCTGTAGCTACAGTATTTATAACTGGTTCAGTTTCTGGTCAATGGTAACCCCCCATGATGTTGATAGTCAGTGATTACAACGCCATTGAACGTCAAGGGGAGATGATTAGATTCCAGGAGATGGCCATCGCCTGGCACTTGTATAGCATAAGAACATAAGAACATAAGAAATAGGAGCAGGAGTAGGCCATCTAGCCCTTCGAGCCTGCCCCGCCATTCAATAAGATCATGGCTGATCTGTTGTGGCTCAGTTCCACTTTCCCGCCCTCTCCCCATAACCGTTAATCCCCTCTCTTATCAAAAACCCATCAACCCGCTTCTTAAAAATATTTAGCGAGGCAGCCTCCACCACTTCAACGGGCAGAGAATTCCAGAGATTCACCACCCTTTGAGTGAAGAAGTTCCTCCTCAACTCCGTTCTAAACCGCCTCCCCTTTATCTTGAGGCTGTGCCCCCTAGTCCTACTGTCTTTTTTGAGCGGGAAGAGTCTCTCCACCTCTATCCTATCCATCCCATTCATCATCTTATACGTCTCAATGAGATCTCCCCTCATTCTTCTAAACATGAATGTTACTTGCTAATTGTCAGCCTAAGCCTGGATATTGTTCAGATCTTGTTGCATTTGGACATGGACTGCTTCACCATCGGAGAAGTATGCAAACTATTATTACATTATAGTTATAGATATGAAACAGCAAATTATTGTAAATGTGCTTTCTCTGAATCACACAAATCAATAGCTGATAACCATCAGTTCAAAGCATCTAAAGTTAAAGAATATCTTAAACAAAGCTTTACTGACAAAATTATCGTTAAAAAGCAATGTTAATTCAGAGTTAGGTTTCTTTTAATTTTTTTATCAATTGATGTATAGGACAGCAAGGTGGCACAGTGGTTAGCACTGCTGCCTCAGAGCACCTGGGACCCAGGTTCCATTCCTGGCTTAGGTGACTGTGTGGAGTCTGCATGTTCTCCCTGTGTCTGCATGGGTTTCCTCCGGATGCTCCGGTTTCCTCCCACAGTCTGAAAGATGTGCTGGTTAGGTGCATTGACCCAAACAAGACTGTGGTGACTAGAGGAATTTCACAGTAACTTCTTTGCAGTGTTAATGTAAGTCTTACTTGTGACTAATAAATAAACTTTACTTTATGTATAAGTTCAGTACATGTGTTTTATTAGTTATAAACATAAATTCTGCATTTGCCAATTTACAATGTGTTTGGTTTAGAAAGGTTGAATTTTCATCTCCCAGTTCCTTTTGTTTCAGGCAAATCTTTATAAAAAGGCTCTTCAGATAAAGAGGCTCAGGAGAGCCTCACAGCACAATTCCCAGCCTTAGCCAGGTCTTGTAGTCACAGTGTTTATATGGCTGGTCCAAATCAGTCAATGACAACCAAGGGCAGAATCGAACCCGGGTCCGTGGCGCTGTGAGGCAGCATTGCTAACCACTGTGTTTCTGACATTCCAGAAGTAATGAATTGCATGAAGCACTGAAATGTTGAGATGTGTTAAGATACAAGATACATTTTAATTATGAGAATGATGTTGGCATGTTGCCAGGTGTAAGCTTGATATGATGGCCACACACTAGGTGCCTGTTCTATTACAAGTGAATGCTAATTATGTAAACTAACTGGCTGGCTCCAGGAATCTTTAATTGATTCTATCAACCCTTTCACCTGACATCAGAGGTGGGAAGTAAGAGATAAAGGCAGCAGGTGGGAACAATAAAGCTGTTTACACTGGAGAAAATGAAGCTTTTAAAAAAAAGACAAATTCATTTTAAATTGAAGCACAAAATTTAGATAGCATCAGCTAATGGCCTAAATAAGCATCGTGTCATATTGTAAAAATGACTGGTCCTTTTTTGCACTGTTTGTTATTATCGGATATGTCGTTTTGCAATAGCTTATTTGAGAGTTTTTTTTTCATAAATAAAATATATTTTTGAAATAAAGTAAATTCCTCTCTGGAATACAGCTGTTTCTTTCCCTTTTGTTGCTATGGTTACATTTGCTTTCTTAGGGTAAGTTTTATAAGAGTAATTGGAGTTGATTTTAAATTGTGTAATTGACCAGTTGTCCTTGTGTCAGTTGGAGCTCAGCTGCCAGCACCGTTACCAGTTTTGGGTTTAAGTCTGAATCTAACAACTAAGTCAACCTGCTCCTGGGCCTGGTGAACTGTTTAACAGGCAGCTAGATAAATGTAGCAGGAGAAAAAGAATTGAATGACATGTTGATGGGTTTCCATGAAAAACAATACTTTGGTGTGGAGCATAAACACCAGCTTGGATCTGATGGGCTGAATGGCCTACATCAGCGCTGTAAATACTTTGTAAAGAACTGCTTCTTATTCTTCAAATAACTCTGAAGGAACTCCTGTTACCTGAACATTTGGATTATACAAAAATCTTTGGTGATGGAGCATTCTTTAGTATCTGCACTGGTGTAATAGCTGGGTTTGTTTTATTCTTTGACAGAATGTGAGTATCACTGGTTGGTCAGCAT
Source organism: Carcharhinus amblyrhynchos (assembly GCF_965287045.1). Lineage (NCBI taxonomy): Eukaryota > Metazoa > Chordata > Chondrichthyes > Carcharhiniformes > Carcharhinidae > Carcharhinus > Carcharhinus amblyrhynchos. The sequence goes on along the minus strand of NC_137336.1, from coordinate 7,591,015 downwards.
TTATTGCCCATCTCTAGTTGTCTTTGATAAAGTGATGATGAGGTGCCTTCTTGAACCATTGCAGTCCATGTGGTGTAGGTACATCCACAGTGCTCTTGGGGAGGAAGTTTCAGGATTTTGATCCAACTCCTGAAAATGAGAGCTCAAATCTCCACTGTTGACTTGAAGGAAAGCAGTGAAATCTGTCAAACTGAACGGATGTTGTTGTCAGCTATTGATGTATGCTGTGTTCTACACAAATCTTTAAAGCTGGCAGGACTATTTATTTTGTTACTATTGTAAACCACTGCTTAGACCTCAGCTGGAGAATTGCATCATGTTCAGGTCACTGCATGCGGGGTAATAGGAGAGGATGCAAAGGAGATAGAACCATAGAAAAGTTACAGCACAAAAGGAGGCTATTCAGCCCATCTTGCCTATGCTAGCCCTAGCACACCCAAGTGTCTTTTCTAATCCCACCTTTATTGCACCCAGCTCATAGTCCTGTCTTTTACAGCACTTAAGGTGCAGATCCAGATACTTTTTAGAGTTTAGAGTCTCTGCCTCCACCACCAACTTGGGCAATGAATTCCAGACACCCATGTAAAAAAAAGTTCTTTCTCATGTCCACTCTACAACTACTTATCAGGAATACATAGAGAGACAGGAGAGAAGCTGTGATTGGTCTCAATGAACAGCACTAATACTCAGGTGAGTTCCCACTCTTATCATCATACTTTTGGAATTCAGGTAAAGCTTGTACCATTCACTATTTTTGCAATCTGTGGCCAATTCATGCAGGATTTTGGAGGTGAGTTTAAGAAGAAGTTTCAAATTTGCATTAAGTTTATTATTTCCACTGAAACTTGGGATTGCGGCATCAAGGGCAAGGTTATATATCCAGCAAATAGGGATAGTAAGGAATAGGGCAGGAAAAGTGGAAGCGGAGCTAGAAACTATGCGATGATTTTATTGAATCCTGAGCAAGCTTGAGATGTCAAATGACCTGTTCCTATATTCCCAACACAGGAGGAGGTTGAGGAGAGTTTTAAAGTGTTTGAAATGAACAAGCTGCCAGAGGAGTAGTAGAGGTGGGTTCAATGTTGTCTTTTAAAAAACATTTAGTCAATTACATGGGTAAGATGGATATAGAGGCATATGGGCTAAATGCGGGCAATTGGGAGTAGAATAGGGATTTTTTAAAAAAAAGAGCAGTATAAACAAGTTGGGCTGATTGGCCTGTTCCTATGCTGTAAACTTCTATGACTCTGAGGTACTCGGGGGAAATTATTCCGACTAGCAGGAAGGTCAGTAACAAGAAGCTACAGATTTAAGATAGTTATCTAAAAAGTCAGTAAGACAATAAGGAGCAATCTGTTCATTTTAGTGAGTTATGGTCTGGAATTGCTATCTGAAGGGTGGTGGGAACAGATTAATTCAGAATCTTCAATAGGGGCTTGGACAAGTACTTAAAAGGAAAACTTTATAGAGCTTTGGTGAACAGGCAGGTCTAATGACTGAAGATTCTGTCCAAGAGCCAGTACAGGTTCAGTGGACTGAATAGCTTCCTTCTATCTTTTGATTCTGTGAGCAGTTACAGCTGTGAAGAATCACCTAATGCTAAAGCTTTATTTAATATTAGGACCAGGAAGCAAGTTGAATGATCTAATTAATGTTCAAGATTATGGAGTGAGTTAAAGTGTGACTCTTTCCACTGATTCACAAGAGTTTACAGAAAGTACATAATCATAAATGCTTCCACGCCCGCTGGGCACCGCAGGGGCTGAGGTGTGTTATAGACCCTTACAATCACATTTTGATTTAACGTTTTAAGTTTCCTTTGGACTTTGGTTTCTGTTCGGGCCGTTTCCCCCCCGCCCCGCCCCCCCGCCCCACCGCCCCACCCCCCCCCCCCCGCCCCACCCCCACCCCCCCCCGCCCCCCCCCCCCACCCCCCCCCGCCCCCCCCCGCCCCCCCCCCCCACCCCCCCCCCCCCCCCCCGCCCCCCCCCCCCCCCCACCCCCCCCACCCCCCCCCCCCACCCCCCCCACCCCCCCCCCCCCCCCCCCACTTCCTTTTTGGGGGGCTGCCCCTCTTAATTTGTCCCTAAGTTAATTTGAGTTTGTTTTACTCGTTGGGTACACGAAAGAACTACATTATCATAAACGAGAAATCAAGATAAGATTCTTCACACAGAGGGTGGTTGGAATGAGTAATCTGTCCCAGGCTACCACTGAAACAGAGTCAATAAATACTAGAATTAAGATAGCTAGAATAATAAAAGGGAGAGGCAGCATGTAGACAATTTTAGGGGAGAAAAAAACACCTCAATGGTAGAAGGTGAAATAGATTGATCTGGAATTTTTTCACCTTGTATTTCCAATATTCCTAATCACTGGATTCATTCAGATGGTCCACCCAGGTTCGGATCAGGCAGGCTGATCTCTCAGACTAGGGTAAAGTTAATGATCAGGAATAATCAATGAGGTTTAACCAAAGCGTTGCCTGATGCAATTTTTCAAAGCCATCTTGGCCAAAGTTCATTAAATTGATTGCAGAGATGAGGAGTTTGTTGTGTGAAGAGAGATTGAACAGTTTAGGCCTATACTTGCTGGAATTTAGAAGAATAAGGGGAGATTAAATTGAGGTAAACAAGACGATAAAATGTATGGACAAAATAGACGTGGAGCAGATGCTTCCTCTTGAGGCATTCTAGGATGAGAAGTCATAGTTTAAGAATAAGGGGTAGCAAATTTAAAACAGAGTTCAGAAGAGACCACTCCCAAAGGGTTGTGAATTTGTGGAACTACCCCAAAGTGCAGTGGATGCTGGGACAATGAGCAAATTTAATGAGTTAGATTTTTAATTGGTAATGATTGAAGGGTTATGGGAGGAGACAGGAAAATGGGAATCAGGAGCATATCAGCCATGATCGAATGGTGGTGCAGACTTGATGGGCCGAATGGCCTAATTCTGCTCCAATGTCTTATGAACTAAGATGAAGTACCTGATTTAAGTCTGGGATGGGATGCAATGCCTCATTGTATCAGCGTGGATTTTGTTCCTTTTGCGGAGACCATAAATTGGATTAAATTTTACCCTTTTTTGGATAGAATTTTTTTTGTTATTTACTGTACTTTTAATTAAATTAAAACGTGTAATAAGTAATTCTGTGGGGCAACTACCAGTTTGGGAGATAGAAAATGGGATGCTGGCCTTCATAGCGAGGGGGATTGAATATAAATGTAGGGAGGTCTTGCTGCAGCTGTATAGGGCATTGGTGAGGCCGCAGCTGGAGTACTGTGTGCAGTTTTGGTCGCCATACTTACGCAAGGATATTTTGGCCTTGGAGGGAGTGCAGAGGAGGTTTACTAAGCTGATGCCGGGGTTGAGCTATGAGGAGAGGCTGAATAAACTAGGCTTGTACTCGTTAGAGTTTAGAAGAATGAGGGGAGATCTCATTGAGACATATAAGATGATGAATGGGATGGATAGGATAGAAGTGGAGAGGTTCTTCCTGCTTAGAAAGGACAGTAGGACTAGAGGGCACAGCCTCAAGATAAAGGGGGGGCGGTTTAGAACGGAGTTGAGGAGGAACTTCTTCACTCAAAGGGTGGTGAATCTCTGGAATTCTCTACCCGTTGAAGTGGTGGAGGCTGCCTTGCTAAATATTTTTAAGACGTGGGTTGATGGGTTTTTGATATGCGAGGGGATTAAGGGTTATGGGGAGAGGGCGGGAATGTGGAACTGAGCCACGACAGATCAGCCATGATCTTATTGAATGGCGGGGCAGGCTCGAGGGGCTAGATGGCCTACTCCTGCTCCTATTTCTTATGTTCTTAAAATGCATTGGCTGCTTAGGGGTGGATGTAAAGTGAATAGAACCAGTCTTGAGACAGAGCCTTCCTTCTCGTTTTACCCCATGATATCTGATAGAATTCAAATGGGTTTTTTTTGCTCTTTGTATTTGCTTTAACTGTCTGGAGTTTTAACAATCAACACCCCCACACCCGCAATGAGAAAAGGTCCCCACATCTCTTGGTCCCAGTACAGTTTCGGAAGGAACTGACCGACGCTGCGCTGCCCACACTGAGACTTGGGGCTGTATAAAGGGGTGGAGATGTTTGTGTACAAACCTTGCATGTGCTCAATGACGCATTAGGTCAGAACCAGCAAGAACAGGTTGGTGGATGGACAGTTCGTTGTTTGGCAGATCAATCAGCCCGGCTAACGTTTCGGAAATGTTGAGATTTAGCGGCTGCACAGTGTGTGTAGCCTACACGTGTACCGTGTAATGTAACTGTGTCGAAATGGACATTAATCAGTTTTGCAATCCGGGAGTCCTTTTTATTTGGTGCTTTAATTGTATTTGGAAGACTGGGAGCCTGTCCGAAATTGGACGGCCAGTTGACTTTTTTGTCGGCTTCGTTCTCCTTCTCTATCGGGTACTTTACAAAGTGACTGTCTGGGTTGCGACTCTGAAGCTGATGTTTGACCAGCATCGCAGCTCACTGTCTGCCCCTCCTTACACACTGCAATGGTGGTGGTGGGCAGATACCATTGTGACTAGGAGCCAGAACCCCACCCCGGGTGATTTTTAATCTTTATTCTACCATGCTTTATCCAGCAGTGTAGAGATGAAACTACTTGACGCAGAGTTATACAAATTACAGAATCATTTTGTCCTGTGGTTGGTGACAGTTAAAAGGCAATATTTATACCAGGCTCAAAAACCACTCAAAGTCTGAACTGAAAGTAACACTTTCTGAGGCTGGCACACCTTTCAGTTTGTGGAGATTTAATGGGGACTTATTTATCAAGGCTATTTTACCTATCCCAAAATTCAAAGCATTGTTAACAGTGTTGGCTTAACTGAAAGTATTATTGGAGTTTGAATTTTGATACAGGAAGGGGGTTCCACCTTTGTGTACATAGTACATTTCAAAAGTGTGTGTGGTCTCCTGCGGGAAGGTATATTTTAATGTAGGGAACTTCTTAGTCCTCTGAATACATCTTTTTTCTCCCTTTCAGAATTGTTTTTGTAAAACTTCTGTTATAAAATTCTAAATGCCTATGCCTTAATATTTTACAGATGATGGCGAACGTCTTGTTGACCTCGGTTAATAAGTTGGCGTTGGAAGCATGGGTAGAAGCAACGGGTATCAGCCTGGTCCAAATTAATGGGCAAAGGAAGTTTGGCGGACCACCTCCAGGTTTGTCACAAGACATGTTCCCTTAACTCGCACACCGCCTGCTGCCAATGTAATTTCCCATTTTTTTTTACAATCCCAAACCAGACATCCGTTCGATCGATTTTGAAGGTGCCGTGCAGAATGACCTTTGCTTAGGACCATACGAACAGAAACATTCAGCTCCTCGAGCCTGGTCTGGCAATTGTTTATGGCAGATTTGTATGTTCACTCTACGTACCCGCCTTGGCTCCATATTCCTTCACGAATATCATCTTGAACAAACCCCCAGCCTCAGTAGATTTAGTTGTTTGTGGGGGAAGGTTTCCAGCATCCTTTTTAAGCTAAAGTTTATTTATTATTGTCACAAGCAAGCTTACATTAGAACCATACACTACAGAAAGAGGCCATTCTGCCCGTCGAGTCTGCACCGACCACAATCCCATCCAGGCTCTACCCCTGTACATAAGAACATAAGAACGTAAGAAATAGGAGCAGGAGTAGGCCATCTAGCCCTTCGAGCCTGCCCTGCCATTCAGTAAGATCATGGCTGATCTGTCGTGGCTCAGTTCCACATTCCCACCCTCTCCCCATAACCCTTAATCCCCTCTCTTATCAAAAACCCATCAACTCGCGTCTTAAAAATATTTAGCGAGGTAGCCTCCACCACTTCAACGGGCAGAGAATTCCAGAGATTCACCACCCTTTGAGTGAAGAAGTTCCTCCTCAACTCCGTTCTAAACCGCCCCCCCTTTATCTTGAGGCTGTGCCCCCTAGTCCTACTGTCCTTTCTGAGCGGGAAGAGCCTCTCCACCTCTATCCTATCCATCCCATTCATCATCTTATACGTCTCAATGAGATCTCCCCTCATTCTTCTAAACTCTAACAAGTACGAGCCTAGTTTATTCAGCCTCTCCTCATAGCTCAGCCCCCTCAACTCCGGTATCAGCCTAGTAAACCTCCTCTGCACTCCCTCCAAGGCCAAAATATCCTTGCGTAAGTACGGCGCCCAAAACTCCCAAAAGTACGGCACACAGTACTCCAGCTGCGGCCTCACCAATGCCCTAAACAGCCGCAGCAAGACCTCCCTACTTTTATATTCAATCCCCCTTGCTATGAAGGCCAGCATCCCATTCGCCTTCCTGACCACCTGCTGCACCTGCAAGCTGGGTTTTTGCGACTCATGCACAAGGACCCCAAGGTCCCTCTGCACCGTCGCCTGCTGCAGTTTTTCGCCACGTAAGTAATAATCATTCCTACCAAAGTGGACCACGTGCATTTGTCCTATTAGTCCCCCTGACACTAAGGGACAATTTTAGCATGGCCAATCCATCTAACGTTAACACTGCAGTGAAGTCACTGTGAAAATTCCCTGGTTGCCACACTCAGGCGCCTGTTTGGGGGTACACTGGAGGAGAATTTAGCATAGCCAATGCACCTAGCCTGTATGTCTTTTGGACTGTGGGAGGAAACCAGAGCACCCGGAGGAAACCCAGGCAGGTACTAAGAGAATGTGTAGACTGCACACGGACAGTGATCTGGTGCAGTAGTTAGCACCGCTGCCTCATAGTGCCAGGGACCTGGGTTCGATTCCTGGCTTGGGTCACTGTGTGGCGTTTACATGTTCTCCCCTGTTTGCATGGGTTTTCTCTGGGTGCTCCAGTTTCCTCCCACAGTTTGAAAAACCGTGCTGGTTAGGTGCATTCACCTGAACCAGCGCCGGAGTGTGGTGACTCAGGAAATTTCACAGTAACTTTATTGCAGTGTTTATGTAAGCCCTACTTGTGACTAATAAATAAACCTTCAAACCTTCGTCCAAGCCAGGAATCAAATCCAGGTCTCTGGTGCTGTGAGGCAGCAGTGCTTACTCACTGTTGCCCAGTATATGAAGAAATGCTTTCTAATGACACTCTGAGCATGCTCGTTTTAAGGTTATTTCCCCCTTGCTGTCAGCAGGGAAAGTAGCTTACCTTTATCTACACTGTCAATTCTTTGTTTTCAACACCTTAATCATCCATACGCCAGGAAATACAGGGCCAGTTGCTGTGATCTGTTCTCATTTCTTTAGCCTTGTTAGACCTCAGTAAATTAGCTGAGAAACAGATGAAGAATGATCGGCTGCTATCGCATTTACATCGAAACAGTTTCGGCGGGTGCCTTTCGAAAGTAAAGCGGCAGCAGCGATTTTGGAGTGAGGTGGTTCTCTAACTTTTGAAATGCAGAGTAGATACCTCCAGCAAGCAACAGCCATATCCCACAAAATAATAAAATAAAACCTACCAATAATGCAAGGAGTTGAGTAATATGATAAAAATCTTAAACCAAGGAAATAAGAGAGAAATGTTAGATTCTCAGCTCCTAAATACTCAGTGATCAAGTCTTTTGGATTGCCAGTGGGAATAGTTATTTTCGTGTGACTTCAGAGCTAATGGTCTCGTCGGGAAGAGGAGGTGTGTATCGAATCGTATTTATGTTGATTCAGTGATGTGCAGTTTTCTCCCCGTGTCATAAGAACATAAGAAGCAGGAGTAGGCCATCTGACCCTGAGCCTGCTCTGCCATTCAGTAAGATCATGGCTGATCTTTTCATGGACTCAGCTGTACTTACCCGCCCGCTCACCATAACCCTTAATTCCTTTACTGTTCAAAAAGGAGACTTGAGCACAAAAAAGTCAGGCTAATCATGAGACAATAAGTCAGATCCATGCCTGAGCTCTCCAGTGGATGTTTAGAAAGTTAATAAGAACATAAGAAATAGGAGCAGGAGTAGGCCATCTAGCCCTTCGAGCCTGCCCCGCCATTCAATAAGATCATGGCTGATCTGAAGTGGATCAGTTCCACTTTCCCGCTTTCTCCCCATAACCCTTAATTCCCTTGTCTATCAAAAACCTATTTACCTGTGACTTAAATATATTTAGCGAGGTAGCCTCCACCACTTCAACGGGCAGAGAATTCTGTAAGTTCTATAAGCAGGGAGATCCTCCCTGGTGCCCTGGCCAATATTTATTCTTCCACAAATGTCACTCAAACAGATTGTCTGATCGTTATTACAGTGTGGGTGTGGAGATAATCCGCATTGGACAAAAATAAGATTCAGAATACTTTCTAAATGCTGAAAAGTTTCTCGAGGCCTAGGAAAAACTGGAGAGATCGTTACTTTACCATCGTAGATTTTATTTTCATTCGGAGATGTGGGCATCATTGGCTTGCCCAGCATTTATTGCCCTCGAGAAGGTGGTGGGGAGTAGCCTTTTTGAACCACTATAGTCCATGTGATATAAAAATATCATGCACAGGCATTGATTTTGTTATCAGTGCTAATTAAGTGCTGCTGTTTTTATATATCTCTTTAGCTCTTTATCTCTAGAGAACATAAATAAGTTATGCAACAGCTTTACAAACACCTGGTTGAGGCACTCCTCCAGTTCCCGCTCTTAGTACCTCATCTTGGGGAGGATATATTGATTTTGGTGGATGTTCCAAGTAAGCTTACTGGAATGATCCTCTGATTACAGAAGGTTAAATTACAATGAGTGACTGTGCAGCATTTTTTAATTCCTGGAAACTGGAGTATTTATTTTGATCAATATTATGATGAGCTGTTGATGTGGATATGGCGAAAGGCTATTCCTACAGCTCGAAGGTCAGAGATTGGGGGGCATAAACTAAAAATTAGAGCCGCACTTTTCCAAGGGAAACATCTGGACAGGTCAATGTTTGTAACTCTTTATGAATGGCAATCTGTGCTAATTGATGTTAGATTTCAGATTTAAATTGGCAGGGGTATGAGAAAAGGTGGATAACTAAAGTTGGTTCGCAGGTAGGAAGCCAAGAGTTGGCATAAATGGGTCTTTTTCTGATTGGCAGTGAGTGACTAGTGGGGTTCTGCAGGGATCTGTGCTAGGACCCCAACTGTTCACATTATATATAAACGATTTGGAAGAGGCAACTGAATATTTTATCCCCAAATTTGCAGTTGATACAAAGTTGACTGGGAGAGTGAGCTGTGAGGAGGATGCAGAGATGCTTCAGCATGATTTGGACAGGCTGAGTGTGTGGGTATCTGCAGGGCAGATGTAATTGAATGAGAGATTATCCACTTTGGCAGCAGTAGTAGGAGGACAGATTATTGCTTGAATGGATGGATGTAAATTAAGAGAGGTGGATACTCACCTTGGCGTCCTCATGCATCAGTTGCTGAAAGTAAGCACACCGGTACAGCTGGCAGTAAAGAAGGCAAATGGTATGTTGGCCTTTATAGCGAGTGGATTTGAGAATAGGAGTAAGGATGCTTTGCTGCAATTGTATGGGGCATTGGTGAGACCACACCTGGAGTATTGTGTGCATTTTTGGTGCCTGTATCTGAGGGAGGATGTCCTTGCTATAGAGGGAGTGCAGTGAAAGTTTACCACGCTGATTCCTGGGTCTGACATATGAGGAGGGACTAAATCGGTTTGAATTATATTCACTGGAGTTTAGAAGAGTGTGAGGGGATCTCGTAGAAACTTAAAATTCTAATAGGGTTAGACAGGGTAGATTCAGAAAAAATGTTTCCAGTGCTGGGTGAGTCCAAAGCTAGGGGCCATACTTTGAGGATAAGGGGTAAATCTTTTATAAATTTCTTCATCCAAATGATGGTGAATGTGTGGAATTCACTACCATAGAATGTAGTGGAGGCCAAAACATTGCCTGATTTTCAAGAAGAAATTAGATATAGCTCTCGGGGCTAAAAAGGATTAAGGACTATGGGGGGAAGGGGGGAATCAGGATACTAAATTTGACGAGTCTGCTCCATCTTTCACTTTGATCAAAGTGCTGAATGGCCTACTCCTAGTTTCTATATGTTTCTGTACAGGGTTAGGCTGCAGATCAGCCCTAATCTCATTCTGTGGTGCAATGCATTCGATGGGCTGAATGGCCTTTTCCTGTGTTTCTGTGTCATGTGTTGGCCCTTGTGCAAAGTAATTGCCGCATGTTCTACATTGTAACAGTGACTACGTTTAACACTACAGAAATACAAGCCTTTTAGTATCCCTATTTGTCATTTGGCTCTCTGGACAAGTTAGACTTTAGGTGTTCCATTTTATTCTGCAGGTTGGACTGGCCCCCCTCCTCTCTCTGGATCTGAGGTCTTCATTGGTAAACTCCCCCAGGACCTCTACGAGGACCAGCTAATCCCGTTGTTTCAGTCAGTTGGTAAACTCTACGAGTTCCGTCTCATGATGACATTCAGTGGTGAGAACCGAGGGTTTGCATATGCCAAGTATGCCAATCGCTGGTATGCCCAGTGCGCCATTACAATGTTCAACGGCTACCAAATCTGTGAGGGGTTCCCCATTGTGGTGTGCAGAAGCACTGAGAAAAATGAGCTGTGTGTCAGAGGCATCCCGTGGGGGAAGCAAAGGCTGGAGGTACTGGAGGTGCTGAAGGAGGTGACAGAGGGAGTGATGGACTTGTCACTCCACCTGAACACGGAGCGGAGGAAGAAGATGTCAACGCTTGCTATTGTCAAGTATGAGAATCACCGAGCTGCAGCAATGGCAAAGAAGAGGCTTGTAGAAGGTAGAGTTCCTTCTGTTTTTAGAATATCAGTGTTAATTATTTTGGGCATCACACCACCACCTTTTCCTGGGCAATTGAGGATGGGAAATGAAAACTGACCTTGCCAACCAGTGACACAGCAATTTCATTACTAGTTCTGGGCTGGCATTTTGGGGAACCTTAAGGTTAAATTTGATGATCCAGGTGTGATCTGGAGCGACTGGTGAATACGAAACTAAAATTGAAACATTATTTTGGCATCATTTAATTTTGGATGAAATTTAAAACTTCAAACAGACTGAAACAGAAGTGAAGAATGACAATAAAAACTTTATATTGTGTCTTATCATACCAAATGTAATTACCTTTCTGCAAATACCCTTTGATGTTTTTGCAATTGCAGTTCCATTTTGTGCACCACAGTGATAATTGAATAAAGAGTTTACTGGTTTTGACAGTGAGAAACTGAGGAAAGTTGGCAAGATCACTGGAGGAAAACAGGATTATTGTATCTGACAGATTGGAGACCTTTTCATGCGATGTAATAAGATTCCCGATAACTACGAGTCTGTCTTGCTCTTTGTAGCTTATAGTTGGTTAGGATGTTGGAACGTTACCAATTAATGGAGTTTCAAGTCACTTGTTAAGAGACAGGGTCAGAATTGTGGAACTTTTCATTTATTATTTCTCGCAGTGTGGGTGTCACTGGCTAGGCCAGCATTTATTGCCTGTCCCTAATTGCCCTTAGGAAGGCATTAGTGAGCCGCCTTTTTGAACCTCGAGTCCACGTGGTGTAGAAACATCCATAGTGCTGTTAGAGATGGAGCTTTGTGGGTCACCAGGATTTAGACCCATTGACTGTGAAGGGACAGCAAAATGGGATGATAATATCTTGGAGTGCTGGGGAACAGCTTATTGCTGAGTATGTGTCCTTGATTCAGAACCTGGTTCTGAAAAGCTGTTATTTCTATTTCTGTTTCCCAAATCATAGAATCCCTACAGTGCAGAAGGAGGCCATTCAGCCCATTGGTTCTGAACTTACTCTCTAAAGGGCATCTTACCCAGGATCAGCCCTCCTACCCTATCCTCATAACCCTATGCATTTACAATGGCTAATCCAAAGACATGTAGGTTTGTTGGATACGAAGACGCATGGGCAGTCCACCTTACCTGCACATGAATATAAAAGTAGGGAGGTCTTGCTGCAGCTGTATAGGGCATTGGTGAGGCCGCAGCTGGAGTACTGTGTGCAGTTTTGGGCGCCGCACCTGCGCAAGGATATTTTGGCCCTGGAGGGAGTGCAGAGGAGGTTTACTAGGCTGATACCGGAGTTGAGGGGATTGAGCTATGAGGAGAGGCTGAATAAACTAGGCTTGTACTCGTTAGAGTTTAGAAGAATGAGGGGAGATCTCATTGAGACGTATAAGATGATGAATGGGATGGATAGGATAGAGGTGGAGAGACTCTTCCCGCTCAAAAAAGACAGTAGGACTAGGGGGCACAGCCTCAAGATAAAGGGGAGGCGGTTTAGAACGGAGTTGAGGAGGAACTTCTTCACTCAAAGGGTGGTGAATCTCTGGAATTCTCTGCCCGTTGAAGTGGTGGAGGCTGCCTCGCTAAATATTTTTAAGAAGCGGGTTGATGGGTTCTTGATAAGAGAGGGGATTAAGGGTTATGGGGAGAGGGCGGGAAAGTGGAACTGAGCCACAACAGATCAGCCATGATCTTATTGAATGGCGGGGCAGGCTCGAAGGGCTAGATGGCCTACTCCTGCTCCTATTTCTTATGTTCTTATGTTCTTATGTTATCTCCACAGTGTGGAGGAAACCAGAACACTCGGAGGAAACCCACTCAGACATGGGGGAAATGTGACCAAATCACCTAAATCTGGAATTGAATCTGACTCTCTGGTGCTGTGAGGCAGCAATGCCACCGTGCTGCCTGATACTACCAGACCACCATGGTTTTCACCTTCTGTTTTTATCTCTGATCTCTAGCACGCATAGTATTTTGATTTTTATTGAGTTTTACCTTGCTTGCAGTGTGGTTAATTCAATAGCCATTAAGTTGGTTGTTAATTTTGACCATAATAATAAAAGCTGAAATTTTGTGTGTTTGCTGGTAATTTCTTCTGCATTTTCTTCCTCTCCAGGTTGTATTGAGCTCTGGGGCCAAGCCATTGAGGTTGACTGGGTGAAACCAGAAGGAAAACAGCAGAGGCTTTTCTCCAAGCCCAACTTGCCCCTGGCTCCCTTGCCGGCACTGACCCACGGGCTCCCTCTGCCACTGCTAAGAAGTTCCACCATGCCTGACTTTGACATCTCCTCTGGCTGTGGCCAAAGTATTGTCCCTATTGGGCCTGGCAGCCAGCTGACTCACCAGCTGTACCTGAAGCGGGGCCGAGGTTCGCCAAGTACAGGGTGTGATGATGTTCAACGTCTGAATGCCTACTGCATGAAGATGCAGCTCGGGACTCCAATTTATAGCATCCAAACTCTGAGTTCTGACGAACCTTCCTTTCTGTTTAAAGTCTACTTGCCGGGACTTGGTGCATGTTTCAGCGGGACGGTCACCCCGACTCCAGGTGATCCAACTTTGGGAAAGGACGTAACAAAACGAGAAGCTGCACGCCAGATCCTCCTGTATTTAGGTGAGTAAACCTGCATTACCTGTAAGGCTATTGGAATCCGTGACCTCTACCATCTTGGAAGGACAAGAGCAACAAGGCAGCACCTGCAAGTTTCCAAGTCGCACGCCATCCTGACTTGGAACTATAATGCTGTTCCTTCACTAGAAAGGTACAGAAAATAATTTGAACGACTAGTTGGCTTTCTCCTTGGAGGAGACGGGAATATGAAACTTGGAAGTGATATTACCACTATGCAAAATATCTAGTGAGGTATTCTACCTGAAGTAAGTGTGTTATGTTCAGGCAATGTACTTCAAGAAAGAATCATAGAATCCTACAGTGCGAAAGGCCGTTCGGCCCATCGAGTCTGCACCAACTACAATCCCACCCAGGCCCCGTTTCCATAACCTCATGCATTTACACTGCTAGCCCCCTTGACACTTGAGGGGCAATTTAGCATGGTCAGTCCACCTAAGCCCCACATCTTTGGAGTGTGGGAGGAAACAGGAGCATCCAGAGGAAACCCAGGCAGATGGAGAACCTGCAAACATCACAAGGCATTGAGCCAAGACAGAATTGAACCTGGGTCCTTGGCGCTGATTAGATATTAGTCTTTAGAGGTGACGTTGCATTAATTCATTAGAATGATACCAAGATGCAGTGGATTAAATTATGGGGACAGGCGGCATGGACTTGGCTTGTAGTTACTCCAGTATAATTGGTGTTTTAAGGGAAACTAGTGCCCCCTGGTGGTGGGAGACAGTCTAGAACAAGGGCACATAATGGCCTATCTTTTATTTTGATGTTCATTAGGTGATGCTAAAAGGCATTTCACACAGTGAGGTGGAATGGAATTCTTTTGCAACCCCCCACTTTAAAAATCTGAGCTTAAATTGAACATTTCAAATCATAAGATGAATAAAATTTTAAAGAATGTGGGACTAGGGCAGATAAATTAAGTAAACGTACAGATCAACCAAGATCTAAAGGCTGTGTGGCCTACATTTGTTCCAACAGGAGAAGCAAATTTGGACTCGTTTGGCATTTAGATTCCTGTTCCATATGCACTTTGATAGATCGATTGTAGAGAATTTTGATCTGCTGGGACCAGAATTTGAATTGGACACCATTAATTGAATGAGACTTTTTTCCTGTCTCAAATTTGTACTGAATCCACCACCTCCACATTCGTTAACGGGGCAAAAATTCAGCCTCGTTGCTAGGCAATCTGATTGGCCAGCAGCTTTGTATAGTCCTAACAACTGCATTGGCCAGGACGGTGTCTGTGAGCAGTCGCACAGATTCAAAGTCCAGGAATAGGTAAGTGAGGGTGGGTCCCATGATAGATGGGGAGATGCCCAGCTGGTGAGAGGGGACAGAGGGGATGGCGTCATGATGGAAATACCTGGAGGGAGGGAGCATGCTTCTGGGGGGCAAGGCATCCCTGGGATTAGGTGGTGTGCTTTATGTGAAAGGCGGACCCTTGAAGGAAGCCACCCCTCCCACCCTGCTTCCCCCATTCTCTGCTTGAGCAGGGTGAGCTGCCAGCCATCCTCCTCTGGCCCACTCCTGAATTCCTTCTGCCAGCCCTTAAGATTGAAGCTGGGCAGGGTGTGGTCTTTATTGGCTGCCAAATAGGAGTCTCCGTTGGGGTTTTGGGGAGTGTGATCCCATTTGCAATAGGTACACAATATAACAGTAACTGGTGGATCGGTCAGACATGTTTGTGTGTGTGTGTCCCTTGTCTGGCCAATGTGAAATTGTGAACAGGTCATGAAAGGGCAGTAGGAAGACCCCCCCCCCCGCAACCCCTTTCCAATTTGCAAACCCGTTGGGCAGAATTTTGTAGTCCCGTGCCAATGTGCTTTTTTTTTTTGACCGATCTCCCATTGCCATTATGTACATCTATTGATGGATTCATAAGTGTTCTCTGGCTCTGTTGCTTTTTATACGTTTTTTAATGTACTCCATCATATTCATGGTCAAAATCTGCCCAATTTCCACAGTTTCCTGCATTTGCATAAAAGGTTTTGGACCAAGTTGCAGATAAAACTTTGAGAGTTGCCTTTTTTTTTTGGAATGCTGCTGTAATCAGAGACCCAAATCATTTTCCTGTAAAATGTGTACAGTCCATTTGAAAAGATTTTGAGTTGACGCTAGTTTTAGTCTTGTCTGTGTAATACACCTGGGATAGAACGCTTCTTTCTACATGCTATTAATGGTTTTTATTTCTGTTGCAGGTCACTCCATGGGTTTTGATGGCTTTAATCTCCCTAATGCCTCGACTCTGGAGAAACCATCTAAATAATGGGTTTCACTGTGAATTACTTTACTTTTTGTTTCACTTCTGAAATTTTTTTTCATTCGAGCACGACTTGTCACTGTTTAACAATATTTAAAGTTGCTAAAGTTTGCTTACTCATTGTGAACTTTGGATTGTTTATTTTGCACTTAACTGGAGGTGAGTTATGTTTTGTGTGTTTGGTTATTTTTATTGGTGTCGCTTTATCTATAGCAGCCATTGGAGCTGAATTCCTGATGTGTTTATGGCTTGGTGATAAAAAAAGTTCACCTCAGATGTTCCAATTTTGATATTCTGGGCAGCAGCTTGTGACATGAACATTAGAGTTTTAAATTAGGATTTTCAAAGAATGGTTCTTTTAAAATCTCCCAGAATGTCAAAATTCTTGTTCCTCATTCTTCTTGACAATACCAGTCATTTACAACGCCTGATCTGTTAACAATGGAGGAGCTGAAGTATTTACAAGTGCCTTTTCCTCCCCATGTAGTGTTATAAGTTGAAGTTTTTATTGTATAAAAAATGTAAACTATTGTCCAATATTCTATACTCTATTGTTATGCTTTATTTCATCTATTTTTTCCACCAAAATGTATAATTTAGTTGGTGTTCTGTTCATTTGGGATCTCTGCTACATTTTGTGTTCTGACTTAAGTGTAACGTTGTAAATATTGCATAGCAGTCCAGTGACTGTTTATAAAAAAACCTTTCTTTCTGCCCAATGGGACCCAGAGCAGGCCTTGCGTGTGAGAATCTAAATGGAGCAAAAATGGATGAAAGTTTTCCTCCCGAGGTACAGATGTAATATTGTTTCATGCCTATCTAAAGGGCTCAGTAAATGGGTCACAGCTTCCCAACTCTGGGATGACCCTGAGTTGCAGCATTTTTGGCCATTAGATACTTCTTATGGCACAAGGGTATTGTATGCATCCCAGAATTAACATGTTTACCAGCTGCTGTCTTGCCAATTAATGACATTAATATGATGGGCATAAAAGTCATAGAAATGTACAGCATGGAAAAAGGCCTTTTGGCCCAATTTGTCCATGCCATCCTTCTTTCAACCACTAAACTAGTCCCAGCTGCCTGCGTTCGGCCCCTATCCCTCTCTATTCACGTAACTGTCTAAATGCTTTTTAAAAGACAAAATTGCACCTGCCTCTACTACTACCTCCTGACAGCTCATCGCACACATTAATGTGGGGAGAAAGATGATCTCTGGTTCACTGTTGACCTTGGAAAGAAAATGCGGCTTCTAATAACTGCACTGAGGCTCTAATGGTAAATGGTTAAAAACTGTTACGGTGAAGTTGAAGCAGGCTAACTTCCCAGTTCTCCCGCCACAACCCCCATTTGACACTTGTCTTTTAGACTCAGAATTGTACATGTGAATAATGGTTTTCAGTTGACACATAAATCTCTCCAAATCCTACTGCATCTCACTTACACCAACACCTTTGTTTGTAGGCAGTGGGGGGGGAGAGGAGTAATAGATGCTCGTATCATTTGACTCAGACCCATTGAATTGCATGTTAGAAATGCATTGAATCACATCCGAGTAAGATGCCAGTCTGACAGCAGCCCGTGCTGGTGACAGTGAGATCATTTTGAAAAGTTTATTCATAAATTGATGTTTGGTTACTTTTGTTTCGAGGCAAGTATTTTCGTTTCCTATAACTTACAATATTGTGGAGAACTGTTCTGGTTTAAAGTTGGCTATAATTTCTTGTTTTGATTTTTACTTTTTACAAAATTTTGTTGGAAGAAAATGTTGCCTTTTGTGTATTAAAACTGCATGTTTCAAAAATGGTGTCCCGTGGATTGTAGTAAATGTTTTGTTGTGACTCTTTTGCATTAGTTAAATGTGTCAGGTCAGTAATTCATCTTTAGAATTAAAGAAGGAACCGTATGGGGCTGCCTCAGTGGCAGAGACCCAGGTTCAATTCCTGGCTTGGTCACTGTCTGTGTGGAGTCTGCATGTTCTCCCCACATCTGTGTTTCCTCTGGGTGCTCCGATTTCCTCCCACAGTCTGAAAGATGTGCTGGTTGGGTGCATTGACCCGAACAGATGCCGGAGTGTGGCAACTAGGGGAATTTCACAGTAATTTCATTGCAATGTTAATGTAAGCCTGACTTGTGACTAATAAATGAAGCTTAACTTTAAATGTTTGGATGGACAGCATCGACTCGAAACATCGTCAGATGCTGACTGTTCTGCTGTGTATTTTGAGAACTTTTTCCATTCATTTCTTTCAAATGGATTTAACCCTAACCCCTTCAATACAAGAGTATAAATGACAAAAAAAAATGAGAGGCTAAGAAAGGATTAAGCAACAGTGGATGTACAAGTTTTAAAAATAAAAAAGCAAAGCATTTTACAAGTGTTGTTAAAAATGAAATGAGAGAATTGTCAATTTGCAGAGTCCGAGTCTCTCAGCACAGAAAGCAGCCCTTTCAAATGAACCAAGGCTTTGTCTACTCTCTGAGGACGATGCGAGATGGCCACTATTTCTAAGAGAAGGTGTGTTCTCTTCAGCATCTTGGTCAATATTTATTCCTCAATCAACATCAGATTTTTATAAATGTTTATGGGATTTTGCTGTGTGCAATTTGTTGAAATGTAGGAATTGTGGCAACAGTTAATGCACTTAATGACTGTATGGAGCTTTGAAATTTGCTTTAAAATATTTTTGTACAGCCCAATGTGTCTCTGCCAGTCCTTTCTTTAGACAAGCTATCCAGTTTGTCCCTTGGCCACTCCCACTCCTTTTACCTATAAATCTACACATTTCTCATTTTCCAAATCTTTAAAAAGTTACTATCGTACCTGTTTTTCCTGTTCAGACCTGCATCCCAGATTACAATAATTTTGGTTGAACAAAATGTTCACTTTTATTTCCTCTCTACTGGATCTTGTTCATGGGATGTTGGTTCATTGCACATCCCTAGTTGCCCTTGAGAAGGTAAGAAATTAATTTAAGAAATACTAATTTTATTGCGTCAGTCTTGGGTAAAGTGACTGATCTCAGAGGATCTGGATAAGATTGTGACATTTTGATGAATCACTGGAACTTCTTTTTGAATTTAAATCTTGTCGTTCACTTGGCTTCAGGAGGCTCCCTCAAAATGAGTTGTTTTGACCACATTCACTGACTAATCCTCCTAACCTATACATCTTGGGACTCCTAACTGGCAATTTAGCATGGCCAATCCACCTAACCTGCACATCTTTGAACTGTGAAGGAAAACCAGAGCAACCAAAGGAAATCCATATCTGTCTACAATCAATGTGAATTACCTCCTCTCGAGTGTCATTTCCTTTAAAAACATCCGTGCTCTCTGCATCAACTGCTTCCTGGGCAGTAGCTTCCATACTGTAACCACTGAGCCAGTCTTAATTACCTTCATTACCAGACATGGGGAGAATGTGCAAACTCCACACAGAGCTGGAATCGAACCCAAGTCCTTGGAGCTGTGAGGTGGTAGTGCTAACCCTGCAAATCTCCTAATATTGCTCAGTGTTCACTTCCATTTCATATGCAGCACCTCAGAATGGCTATGATGATGAAAGCACTATTTAAGTCTCATTAATTGTTCACTTGGCTAAGTTCCATTAAGTATGGGTAATAACTCAATATGGGCGATTGGCTCAGTTATTACCATCCTTGAGCCAGGATTAGAGTTAATTATTTATGCTTTGTGATTAATAGCTGGAATGGTAATGAAGGTGATTAAGACTGGGTCAGTGGTTAGAGCATAGAAGCTGCTGCCCATGGAACAGTTGATACAAAGAGCATGGATTCATTCAGGGAAATGAGGGGTTGGGAGGAAACTCACATTGAGCCACTACGTGTAACCCAGTTGGTTGAATTACTTGTTTCTTTGTAAATTCTGAATTGTCATTGGCTGCCTCTTGATTCGAGGATGGCGTCCGTTTCAGGTGGCGAGTTTCTGCTATGTGCCTTCATGTGACCAAACAGGTTGATATTGACCCTGGACACATGGGGCAGGATGTCCCCTGAGATGGTGGGAGAGTGCAGATTGTCAAGAATGTGTAAAGGCCCGACCAGCATTGGAACCACTGCATCCAGTGTTGATCAGACAAAATATGTACCCACCGAACTGATCCAGTTTTTTTCAGGCCACACTTCAGAGCGTGGCCTCCCATCAGAACCTCCAGTGCAGCAGCAAGCTAGGAAGGTCTCTCCGTGGGGAGGTGGTTCCCTAACTCGGGCAGCAGCTTGCTTTGGAGTTCAAACCGTAAGGTGAGTTTTTTTTAAACTTCTCCGGCATATTTTGTCTCGCAATTTTTAAAGATTTCAAGTTAGTTAATTCGAAGTATAGCCTACTGAGATATACTCGGGTATTTGCATGGAATAGAGTATTTTAATACAGAAGAAAGTGAGCCAGAATTTCCAGGAGGCAGTAATGGATATTCTTCTAGTTGAAAAGAAAGTGAGATGTCCTAGCACCAGGTGGAAAAGCGAATCCACCC
The DNA here is from genome assembly GCF_965287045.1 of Carcharhinus amblyrhynchos. Taxonomy (NCBI): domain Eukaryota; kingdom Metazoa; phylum Chordata; class Chondrichthyes; order Carcharhiniformes; family Carcharhinidae; genus Carcharhinus; species Carcharhinus amblyrhynchos. Next base: position 7,570,883 of record NC_137336.1, on the reverse strand, counting down.
AGGGACATGATGTCCTTATCCTGGAAGGAAGTAGCACAGGCAGTAAATTAAAGTTGGCATGCCAGGTAGAGAGACAGAAGGGCAAATAAAACTTATCCTGGCAGAATGCATCAGATTATGTATTAATGTCTTCAGCTTAAATTCTAGTTTTTTGAGATGAAGATGCAGGAAGGACATGAGATGCTCTGTTTGTTTAAGAACATAACAAGAACCAGGAGCAGGAGTAGGCCCTCTGGCCCCTCGAGCCTGCTCCGCCATTCAGTAAGACCATGGCTGATCTTTCCGTGGTCTCAGCTCCACTTACCTGCCCACTCGCCATAACCCTTAATTCTTTTACTGTTCAAAAATCTATCTAGCTTTTCCTTTAAAAACATTGAATAAGGTAGCCTCAACTGCTTCACTGGGCAGGGAATTCCACAGATTCACAACTCTTTTGGGTGAAGAAGTTCCTCCTCAACCCAGTCCTAAATCTGCTCCCCCATATTTTGAGGCTATGCCCCATAGTTCTGGTTTCACCCACCAGTGGGAATAACTTGCATGTTTACTAGTTTTATGAGGTGTAATTGAATGCTGTTGCTTTGGAGATGGCTCGACTTTAATTAGTTTTATGTCCAATTGCACCACCCTCACCCCCAGCTTGCAAGTTGTCTCCAGTAGTCATTAAATGTGTCACAAGACAGCACAGCAACATAATTGGAATCATCTTACCAAGGCAGTCTTCCCTCACTAATCACCCTTTTTATTTGCAGTGATGTGAGTGTACAAGGGTTACAAAGCACAGGTCAGTCCCAAGTCAATTGGCTGCTAGCCTGAGTGGAGCCAGGTGGTTCTAACCCCCGCCCTTGCTGCTCCTTTAGGGTGAGCCTCCACATAAGTAATAGGGGAGCTTCTACTCTACGAAGTCCACAGGGAGACCTATTGATGATCTCCTGCAGACATCACATCAGTTTTTTAAATGTTAATTTCTTCCTTCAATCAAAGCTAGCTCACAAAGCCGAGGAGTGCACACTGACCATGGATGGTGTGGCATACTGGCACTGAGCAGGAGGAGTTGCCCAGGCAATCCTTTGGTCCCTCCAATTCCAATGATGATCGGTGGTGGATCAGAAATGGAAACAAACAAAGGTGATGTTGTCAGCTGAATACTTGAACCATCAGGAGGAGAGTTAATTTATGTGATACAAGAAAAATTGTGACTTTTACTCTCTCTGGCGGATCTGTAGTTGTCCCTGGACACATCAGGTTGAGTGGATTTGCCATGATCAATGTGCAGGGTTACAGGGGTAGGGAGGGGAATGGCTGTAGTTGGAGTGCTGTTTTGGAGGGTTGATGTAGACTCAGTGGGATGAATGGTCGCCTTCTGCACTGTAGAGATTCGATGGATCGGATGGTGCTGGAGGTGAGTTACTAGCAGCACCTGAGGTTCCTGATGATTCAGAGATGAATATTTTGCACCAAGACAGAATGATAGCTGCAGCAGAAGAGGGAGAGGAGTGTCAGGCGGATGAGATCTGAGTTTGAAGGTAGTTAGTGGTGCTGAGAGTTCTGTCTTAGAGTTTGTGAAGATTTGGGTGGGGGAGCAGCGGTGGGTACTGTGGGAGGAAGGAAGGCACTCAACTTTTGGAAGCAGAAGCTCCACCATCTTCCAGAGCAGGGCAATGTCTGGCCTGTGCTGCTACTGATGCCAATGACTTGCTGTTCCTTGAGAACGGTTATATCGCGAGTCCATGGCTGTTACTAACTTGCTGCCCTGGACTTTGAGTCAGAATGTGAGCAATCTCAACAGGTCTTTGCCAGCATCCGCAAAGAAACAATGAAACCACCAGTGAGGCAGATCCTGGTTCAAATTGTAGTGGCTGCATCTTGTGGCCAGCAGCATGCTGGTGCTGACATCTGCTGCTGGGAAAACCTCTGGTGGAATACATGTTATAGAGCTGGGGGCACGCTGAAGGAATCGGAGGACCCTATCTCCACCACTCCCTCCTCTACCTTTTTTATCAAGTGTTTTTTTTCTGTTTTTATTTGTTTTGTGATATGCACACACTGTTCTTTGATATTATTTTGTTCACTGTGTTGTGTATTGATAGTTAATGTGTAGTGTTCCAATTTAAATTTAGTATTTTGAGTGCTGTATTAATAGTTCTATTTGCATGGTGTTGTATTTGCTGTTTCTGGTGCTCGATTAAATATTACCATTTTATTTGAATGAAACCAATGAAGAATGTTACAATATTTCAGACCACACTTTGTTTGTATTATCTCCTTGCTTGAACAGCTCAACTCCATTCATTAAGTCTTTTAAGTGTTTTGTATTGAAATAAAAGCCATTTGTTTAACTTTCAAATGACGGTTCTGTTGTGTTATTTTCAGAGGGAGGAAGAGGAAATTTGTAATTCTCAATGTTAAAAAGTGGTCATATCCAGTTGACCTCTGGCTACCCTGGTGGGTGACTCAGCCGAGGTCTCCTTGCATGTTCCAGAATGCAATTCTGTATCTGGATCCTTGTTGCATTCATCCATCTCTTCCATTTCTGTGTCTTATGCACCCTCAGGGTGAAGTTCCACTCCTTTCTGGAAAGGAAATGCATAACGGGTTAACCTGCAATCTTTGGAACCTTCACAGGAGAGCAGTGTAAAGTGCCTTCCGACTCGCCAAGCAATAGAAACGAGATTTCTTCACCCCTGTTGCCCTCTCTACCACCTGATGTGTTTGTGCTTGTATTATTCCGATGTCTCATTGCTGGTTCTGAGATTGTGCTGTAATCTGCCATGTTCTTGACATGTAGTGGCTATCCTGAACTTCCTGGTGATGTGCTCATGGTCTGGTGCAACACTGCATTCACCAGGATAGATGAATGAAGCACTTCCCTGGCTATCTGTACTTAATGTGGAAATGCTGGGATTGGACTGGGGTAAACGCCAGGTTAAAGTGCAACAGGCTTATTTGGTAGTATAAGCCACTAGCTTTGAGTGCTGTCCCTTCATCAAGTAAGTGGGAGTTCTGTTCACAAACAGGGCATATAAAGACACATTCATTTTACTAAATAGTGGTTGGAATGTGAGTCTTTACGGGTAATTGTCTGTACCTTTTAAGACTCAATGTGAATGTAGAGAGGGTTAACCACAGGTTAAAGAGATGTGTATTGTCTCCAGCCAGGCCAGTTAGTGAGATTTTGCAAGCCCAGGCAAGTCGTGGGGGTTACAGATAGTGTGATGTGTACCCAAAATCCTGGTTGAGGCTGTCCTCATGCGTGTGGAACTTGGCTATCAGTCTCTGCCCAGTAGCTCTGCGCTGTCGTGTGTCATGAAGGTCACCTTGGAGAACGCTTATCCGAAGACCAGAGGCTGAATGCCCATGACCGCCAGAGTGCTTCCCAACAGGAAGAGAACAAATTACAGATCATTTGAACATCAAACTAACCTTGAGCAGCTTTCAGGAGTTGCTATTTTAACTTTCTGGTTTAATTTTCTTAAACCAGAAGAAATTGTATTGGGGAAACGTGTGTAATTCTCTGTGTAGCTATCTAGCTCAAGTCTCTGTGATCATGCCGATTTTTTTTTAAGGAGAGCCCCACAACTATTGGAGCAATTTGGACAGCTACTGGAACTTGGAACTTTCCACATCTCAACTGTATATATCTGCATTTTGAGACACTATTTCCAGACCATGCTCCGGACACCAGGAGATTTGATCTAATCTGTTTTTAATTGATAAACTATTTATTGTTGCTATTCAAAGAGATTTGGGTGTTCTTTTACAGAAAACACAAGGTTAACATGCAGGTATGCTAGCCTTTAATGCAAGGGAGTACAAGAGTAAGGAAGTCTTGCTGCATTGTACCAGAGGGTCAAGTCCTGCCCCCAAAACCATCCCTCTGATCATATCCACCCTCAGCTCACACAATGCAAGCCACAAAAATAGACTGAAGTACACAAATCACTGCTTCAGTGCTTATTTATGAAACAAGCCTGTAATTGATGAATTCAAGTTCAATGCCGCGATGTAAAAAAAAACACAAAATGACAAATCACTGGTTAATCAAATCACTTTGTGTCTGCCTGGGTTTCCTCTGTAAAAAGTCTGACAACACCAGGTTTTAGTCCAACCGATTTATTTGATAATACTCACAAGCTTTCAAGGGGACTGCCTCTTCGTCAGGTGAATGGAGAGTTCTGGCCTCAGACAGAGCATATAAAGCACAGACAGTTTAGAGGTTACTGATTAGAATGCGAATCCTTACACCTAACCTGCTGGCACACATCATGGGTTTCCTCCCACAGTCCGAAGATGTGCAGCTTAGGTGGATTAGCCATGCTAAATGTGTGGGGTTACAGGGATAGGGTGCTGGAGAGGACCTGGGTAAGGTACCCTGTCAGAGACTCAGTGCAGATTCGATGGGCTGAATGGCCCCCTTCTTCAATGATTCTAAAGCAAAATACTGCAGATGCTGGAAATCTGAATAAATGTTGGAAATATTCAACAGCGCGGGCAGCATCTGTGGAGAAAAACAACCATTCACCTTCCAGGTTGTTTAGACACAGGAGATGATGGTTCTTCCAGTCCTCTGGGAGGCGCAGTGGTTTCCGAAGGGGGGGTTTCCAGTTGCTGGGATCCTCTTGTCCTCTCGAGGTTGTCGTTGGTGCAGGGTTCTCCCCGCTTTACGGCGGTCAGGCCGGCTCCGTGCGACAGTTTTGCGGCCGAGCGGCGGAGTCAGGATGGCGTCGGGGAGCGGGGTGAGTCCGCGGGCCGCCGCTTGCTGCGAGTGACCGGCGGCCGGGAGTGTGCGGGGAGACCGCGGGCTCCGGGCCGACCGCCGGGAGAATCGGGCCTGCCGAATAAGAGAGGCCCCGGCCTCAGGCAACAACTACCCCGGAGTCAGTAAACATCAAACCGGGGGGGTGGGGGAGGATCAGTTACCGCGGGGCGGGGGGGGGGTACACAGAGTCCCTACGGTGCAGAAGGAGGTCATTCCGCCAATGGAGTCTGCACCAACAACTATCCCACCCAGGCCCTATCCCCGTAACCCCACATATTTACCATGGACAAGCCGCCTAACCTGCTCATCTTCAGACTGTGGGAGGAAACCCACACAGACACGGGGAGAATGTGCAAACTCTGCACAGACAGTGACCCAAGCTGGGAATAGAACCCGGGTTCATAGAACTGAGAGGCAGCAGCTCCAACTGCTGTGCCACCGTGTCACCCAAACTTATAGAGTAGGGGCTGCATCGATGCGATGGAGAGTGGGAGCCGCGTTGTCGCGATGAAGAATAGAGACCACATTGACACGATTTGTTGGGGGGCGGGGGCGGGGGCGGGGGGGGGGGGCGGCGCATTGAAACGATGGAAAGTAGGGGCCCCATTGACACGATGGTTGGGGGAGGCTGCATTGACACGATGGAAAGTAGGGACTGCACTGATGTGATGGAGAGTAGGGGTCACATTGATGTGATAGAGAGGGGGCGCCGCAGTGACGCGATGGAGAGCAGGGGCCGCACTGACGCGGTGGAGAGCGGGGGCCGCATTGACACAATGGAGAGTGGGGGCCGCATTGACACAGTGGAGAGTGGGGGCCGCATTGACACAGTGGAGAGTGGGGGCCGCATTGACACAGTGGAGAGTGGGGGCCGCATTGACACAGTGGAGAGTGGGGGCCGCATTGACACAGTGGAGAGTGGGGGCCGCATTGACACAGTGGAGAGTGGGGGCCGCATTGACACAGTGGAGAGTGGGGGCCGCATTGACACAGTGGAGAGTGGGGGCCGCATTGACACAGTGGAGAGTGGGGGCCGCATTGACACAGTGGAGAGTGGGGGCCGCATTGACACAGTGGAGAGTGGGGGCCGCATTGACACAGTGGAGAGTGGGGGCCGCATTGACACAGTGGAGAGTGGGGGCCGCATTGACACAGTGGAGAGTGGGGGCCGCATTGACACAGTGGAGAGTGGGGGCCGCATTGACACAGTGGAGAGTGGGGGCCGCATTGACACAGTGGAGAGTGGGGGCCGCATTGACACAGTGGAGAGTGGGGGCCGCATTGACACAGTGGAGAGTGGGGGCCGCATTGACACAGTGGAGAGTGGGGGCCGCATTGACACAGTGGAGAGTGGGGGCCGCATTGACACAGTGGAGAGTGGGGGCCGCATTGACACAGTGGAGAGTGGGGGCCGCATTGACACAGTGGAGAGTGGGGGCCGCATTGACACAGTGGAGAGTGGGGGCCGCATTGACACAGTGGAGAGTGGGGGCCGCATTGTCACAATGGAGAGTAGGGGTTGCACTGACATTATAGAGAGGGGGGGCCACACTGACGTGATGGGGAGTAGGGATCGCACTGACATTATAGAGGGGGGGGGGCCGCACTGATGCAATGGAGAGTGGGGGGGCCGCATTGACACCATGGAGAGTACGGGCTGCAGTGATGCGATGGAGCGTAGGGGCCGCATTAACGCGATGGAGAGTGGTTGAAACATGTAGTATGGATGCATTTTGGGGGAAGTTAACAATTACATGACGGAGAAAGGAACTGAATGTTAATTTGATGTAGTGGGAGGTGGATTGTTGGGGCATAGACTCTGATATAAACTTCAAATTGATCTAATATCTATGTTTCCTAATTTTAGCTGTTTAGCTCTGATTTTTTGACAATGCACCCTAGGTTTAGTCTCCTTGTGTTGAAGCACTTGTTTCTGTGCTGTAAATACTTTAATACCATGTTCTTTATAAGCAAAGAACTGAATATTTTCCCCTTTTAAATTGTTTGCAGGATTGAAACGAATCTCATGCTCACTTATTGATTGCATGCTGCCATGTCATCTGGATGATACACAGCACAAATTACTTGTTGTGTAGGCAGATATGGCAACTGAAACATACATAGCGCAATTTCCCAAGATACAAACCCTCAAGGAAATAAAAGGCCAAATTTGCTCAAAGTAATATGTTAATAAATAATATTTGCAAGAAAAGGTTTACATTGGTTAGATGTGGGCATATCCAAAAGCAAGCCCTGATGCTGTATCAAAAATGAGAAATTTGAACGTAAGAACAAGTGAAGGCCATTTAGCTCCTTTAGGAAGAGCAGCTTCTTCCCTGCTGCAGTCAGACTTTTGAATGGACCTACCTTGCATTAAGTTCATCTTTCTCTACATCTTAGCTATGATTATAACACTACATTCCGCATTCTGTCCTTCTCTATGAATGGTATGCTTTGTCTGTATAATGCTCAAGAAACAATACTTTTCACTGTATCCTAATACATGTGACAATAATAAATCAAATCAAATCCTCAAATATATTCCCTCAGTTCAATGAGATCATGGCTATTTTTTGCACTTTAACACCATATTATCTGCCTTTGTTCCATATTCATTGTCTTTAATATTAGATCTATCGATCTCTGTCTTCAAACTGACCTAATAGCTAGTGTTTCCTAGTTTCAGCTTTTTGATTCTGATTTTTTGACTCCACCCTAGTTTTAGAGTCCCTAGCAGCAGAAATAATTTTTCTGGATCCGCCCAACTTTAATGAACGAGAAGAAATAGCTTAAAAATTTTGACCAAATCACTCCTTAACCATCTAAATTCCAGGAAATGCAGGCCCTAGTTTATCTAATTTCTCCTCACAGTTTAACGTTTGCAGTTGGGTTTGGTATATATTGTGCTATTTGCATTAAGTGGAAGAAAATGATCATTTACTGGGCCATTATATTGAGATTTTAGTTCTTCATGATCAAATATTTTAAAGCTGAGGCCTTGGATCTGTCTCAGGATGGAAACAGCTCAGCTCGTTGCTGGTTTTATGCCCTTATGTCCTGTAAATTGGAAGGTATAGAATGAACATGTAAATCATTAATGTAGTTTGCCTTGGAGATTTTGGTTGAATACGCTGGATAAATTATCAGGGAAGCTCGGATATTGTATGAGGCGTATTTTAAAATTCAAGCCTGCAGCTTTGCTGCTGAATTTTGGAATTATCAAGTTAAAAGCAGCCCCCTTAATTGGTTCCCCTTCCTACCACCTTAACCGTACACACCTTGCACTGCTTGATATCTAATTGTCCAGGTGTATAATCCAGAGGGGCAAAAAGGAACACTTATTTGCTGCAGTTGTGGTGGTGTACCTGGAAACAGAATATAAAAACTCTGTATCGAAGGAGAAAACATAACTTTCCAGATTTTCTAATTATTCTTAAGCATCCCCAACTCACTCGGTGTAATGAAGAAATCTATTATTTCCAGCTTTCTTCTGATCTGGATGATTTCCCCCTCTGACCCTGTGTCAAATGTAGCCTCTTTGTCAGAATATTGTGGGTTCAAACTCCTCTCTCTGTCTGGGGAAGTGTTGCAGTGTCGGAGGTGTGATTACAGATAAGACCTTAAACCTCCTGGGCAATGTAAAATATAGTAAGAAGTCTGACAACACCAGGTTTTAAGTCCAACTGATTTATTCGATAGTAAACTCGCAAGCTTTCGGGGTTTGCCCCTTCGTCAGGTGAATGGAGAGTTCTGGCCTCAGACAGAGCATATAACAGCTCAGACAGTTTATAGACAGATAATGTAAAATATTCCATGGCGTTATGTCAAAGAAAATTAGGAAGTTCTTCTCAATGTCTTGGGGCTAATTTTTATCCATTGTCCAACATCACTAAGGCAGATTAGCTGGTTGTTATCACCTTGCTTTCTGTGAGATCTTAAGTGTGAAGTGGCTCAAGTTGCCTACATTATAATAGGGATTTTACTTCAAAAGTACTTAATTCATTGTAAAGTGCTTTTAGACAGTTTGTTGTTGTGAAAGATGCTATTTAAATCCAAGTCTTTCTTTCTCTGCTGCTTAAATTTGTACATGCAGTTGTGGGGCCACAAATAGTTTCTGGGCAGGGTGGGCGCTGTTCACTGCTGATCAGTTCTTTTTCCCCCAGTTTCTATTTTTAACTCTCATCTCCTTGCTGTGTAGACAAAAAACATGGACTTCCGCAAGAAGTGGGACAAGGATGAGTATGAGAAATTGGCGCAGAAGCGGTTGCAAGAAGAGAGAGAGAAGCGAGATGGTAAGTTGGTGTTTGGAATGGTTTTTTGCCCTTGAAACAAAGCTACCTGGATTTTTCAGTTGATGCCGTTTTAAGGTTGATGTTAGTTTAGAATGTGTTAATACCCATTGGAAAATCTCACTGGGCAATGAGGGAAGCAGTTCTGTTACCTAATGTGCACTCCTAATGCTGATGTGTCAGAAGTGCACAGGACATTTGACAATATATCTCCCATGTGGTTACTTTGAGTCCATTTGAAATGGGTACAGGGATAATTGGTAGAAAGATTAGAGGGGAGTTGAGGCTTTATTTTTCATTGAGAATTTATGGAGGTACCCACTTCAAATGGATTTCAACTAACCACATGGGGAATATATTGTAAAACATCGAGTGTGGTTTTACACATTAGGGTTGCATTTTAAGTGGCAGAGTTGCATCCCACTTTGCCTAGTGAGATCTTATGAAGACAGGTTAGGATTTTACTCATTGGAATTTAGAAGAATGAGAGGTGATCTCATTGAAACATATCAGATTCTTAAAGGGCTTGACAGGGTAAATGCTGAGTTGATGTATCCTCTCATGGGAGAGTCTAGGACCAGAAGGTATCAGTTTAAGACTGAGATAAGGACAAACTTCTTCTTATGGGTTGAGAGTCTTTGGAACTCCTTGCCACAAAGAGCTTTGAGGGCGAGTCCTTATGTATGTTTAAGGCTTAGGTAGATTTGTGATGTGGGCTCAGCTTGCATTACTTCAGATTGGTTTGGGCACCTTAGGAAGGATGTCAAAACCTTGGAGAGGTGCAGATGTTTCAGTTTCTGTGTCTGTAAATGATTGGTCTGATTAATTTTATACAGGAGGTATTTTGGAGTAACGTGTAGCCAGTTCCACATCCTCATGTTTTCTCTCTGTTTCAGCAAAGCCCCCAGTACCAATCAAACGTGAGCTCCTTCGTCACAGAGATTATAAAGTGGATTTGGAATCCAAATTGGGGAAAACCATCGTCATCACAAAGACAACACCCCAGTCTGAAATGGGAGGGTAAGTGTTGTGTTTCACACTCCATTTCTTTTTTCTTTCCTCCTCTGTAGATATTGCGATCAGAATTTTCCTGTCCCACCTATCATGGGAATCGTAGTGGGTGGAGAGCGGACCATGCAAAATTCCATTGACCTCAGGCAGGATTTTCCGGTTTTAGGCAAGCGCAGCAGGAAAATCCTGCCCTGTGTCTCGGAGAGGTGGGGTGAAGGAGGAGGATTGGTAATGGAGACACTGTTCCATCAGAACCAATCTGCCCACCCTTTTTTGTTACCTCAACCCAATGATCGCTGCTCTTTACAGTTTGTAGAGTTCCTTGTCTTTTTGGGGATATAATTTGCAGATTGTGAATTGGGACAAATTAGTCCTGTATTGCATATAGGCTAAGAGTTAGCAGCAGCTGAATGGATTTCACTCTGTCCTTTGAGTTAGAAGGTTGTGGGTTTATATCCCCAGTGCAGAGGCTTTCTAATATTTTATTCTGATAAAACCTCCATCAGTTTAGTTCAATGCATCTTTTGCCCATTTGTTGCATTGAAGAATAGACTGAATATGAGACTTGTGCAGTGGAGAGGTAATTCCATTATTTCAGAAAGGTGAGAGAGAGAGTGACCAGGGATTACAGACCCGTTGTCTGACATCAGTTGTGAGGAAGTTATTGGAAGCTACAATTAAGGACAACATGTCTAAGCCCTTAGAGAAATTTAAGCGCCAACTTGGGTTCGTAACAGATAGGGTCAGGCCTGTTGAATGAACTTCATTGATTTGTTTGAGGAACTAACTAAAGTAGTAGATAGGGGAATTAGATAATTAGCATCCAGAAACCATTCAGTAAGGTTCCATGTAAGAAACTGTTAGACAAAGAACAAAGCAAACTGCAGCACAGGAACAGGCCCTTCGGCCCTCCAAATCTGCACTGACCATGCTGCCTGTCTGAACTAAAATCCTCTACCCTTCTGGGGACCATATCCCATCCTAGTCATGTATTTGTCAAGACGCCCTTTAAAAGTTGCTATTGTATCTGCTTCCACTACCTCCCCCACTCATGGAATAGCAGGCAAGTTATCTCCCTGGTTAGGTGATAGAAGACAGAGTAGAGATAATGGCTACGTACTCAAGGGACAAGTTATGTACACGAAGATTTCTGCTGGATCTTCAAATATTCACAGAGAGCCATAATATCTAAGTTTGTCGATGGCAGAATAAGTAGTGCAGGCAGGAACACAACGGGGCATTGATAAAGCAAATGGGTAAAAGAACATAAGAACATAAGAACATAAGAAATAGGAGCAGGAGTAGGCCATCTGGCCCTTCGAGCCTGCCCCGCCATTCAATAAGATCATGGCTGATGGCTTTCAACACGGCTAAGTGTGAGGTCATCTATTTTAGATCAGAAAGGAGAAATCTGAATAAGTGCTAAGTATTGGAAAGCTAGAAATAGTGGTCTAATGAGATTTCGGGGTTTGTGTACAGATCACTAAGATTTGTAGTTGGGTACCAAATATAAATATTCTAATGAATAATTATAATGTCTTTATAAACTAGAGGGTTAGAATATAAAGGGCAGGATGTTTTGTTACAGCTACACAAAGCCCTGGTCAGTTCACGTTTGGCATACTGTATACTCTACCAGTTCTGGATATTGTACCTTAAGATATATTTGCTTTAGAAATAGTGCAGTGCTGATTCATCAGAATGTTAGTTGTGTGGCAGAGATTGAATTATGAGGAGAAATTACATAACCTAGGATAGTTTTGTCTGGAATATTGAAGTTTAAGAGCGAGTTGAGCTTATTTATTTGGGCATTAAAACTAAATGATAGGATAGTTAGGAATTTTTTCTGTTGATAGATGAGTCTACAAGGGCAGGTATAACAAAACCAGACAGCAGCTAGGAAACACTTCCTCAGTGTCACAACCCTCTGGGATACCTGCCCTTCTATATTTCTTGTCTGTTGTGCATCTCTGGTTTGAATTGCACCACCACTGGTGGCCTTTCTAAATTCTGGAATTCCCTCCCTACATCCATTTCCTCTCTCTCTTACTTTCCTCTTTAAAAGGTACTCTTTAAAATCTACCTCTTTGACCAAGCTTCCTATCATCTGACCTCATGTCTCTGTGGTTCAGTGTCGTATTAGTTTTATACCCTCTGATGTTAAGTGCTATATAAAGTAGGTAAGTTGCCATTCATACAACAGAAGAAGTGTGGAGCTTGCTCCAAGAAGAAAAAAATAGTAGCTGCTAGTGTAGTTAATCATTTTAAATGAGATCAGAAGATTTTTGCTAGCCGAATGCTTAAGAGGGGTGTGGTGCCAAAGCAAGTGCATGGAGTTAAGATGCAAATGTGATGATTTCATCGAGTAACGGAATGAGACTTAATGGCGTCTTTTTGTTTCTGTGGAATACAAAACAATATAACTGTGAGTTGCTTGGCAAAGGTATTTTTTTCCTCCCACTGTCTCCTGTCTTAAGCTTATTTTGTGTATGGTTTCTTGACAGATATTACTGCAATGTTTGTGACTGTGTAGTGAAGGATTCCATTAATTTCCTGGATCACATCAATGGCAAAAAACGTAAGTAAGCATTATGGAAATGGGAGTCAGATGATAGCAATGGAGCTGTAGATATCTGCGTTCTTTAACAAACACAATTAGACCTAACCTGGTCACTGCAGAATGTTATTTATTATGGAGGGCCATCATTGGGTCTGCTTGATATATTGGTGATGGTGACAATACACTATAGGGAAAAAAGTATCTCAATTTTGTGCAATGCTCTTAATTCAACAAAATGGTCAGTGACCAGAGGACACCGATTTAAAGTCAGTGGCAGAGGAACTCGAGGCGAAATGAGGAGATATTTTTCATGTGACGAATTGTTGCACTTTCTAAACGAGCTGAGGAAAGAGATTCACTGCTAATTTTCAAAAGAGAATTGAAAGGGAAAAACAATATTTTGCAGGGCTGCAGGGTAAAGGCAGGGGAGTGTGATTAATTGGATAGTTCTTTCTCAGAGCCAGTATAGGCAGGATGAACCAAATAGTTGCCTCCTGTGCTGTATGATCTGTGGTTCTATGAGCCAAGTTGCTACCATCTCTACCGCCAGAAGTGTCAGAGCTGGAATGTCCAGTAATTCATCTCAGTATCATAAAGCTCAGAATAAATCACCAGGTACAGCCAACATGTAGGACAGTGCTGTTTAGCAGCATTCTGGTGAGAACACCACCTCGTGAGTTTTCAAAGCCCATCTGAACTTTGAACTGTGCCTGTTCAAGAATACAATTTCAGATTGCGAGGAGAATTTTGGATGTGCTGAAATAAAATGATATTTTATTCTTACAGTTAGAGAACTTTTTGTATTGGAGGTCACAACAATGGGAGAGATGGCTACTGTGTGCCAGTAATGGAAGAAATAAGAACATAAGAACTAGGAGCAGGAGTAGGCCATCTGGCCCCTCGAGCCTGCTCCGCCATTCAATAAGATCATGGCTGATCTTTTCGTGGATTTGGCTTCACTTATCCACCCGCTCACCATAACCCTTAATTCCTTTACTGTTCAAAAATTTATCTTAGCCTTTAAAAACATTCAATAACGTAGCCTCATCTGCTTCACTTAGCAGATTCACAACCCTTTGTGTGAACAAGTTCCTTCTTAACTAAGTTCTAAATCTGCTCCCCCTTATTTTGAGGTTATGCCCCCTTGTTCTAGTTTCACCCACCAGTGGAAACAACCTCCCTGCTTCTATCTTCATAATTTTATATGTTTCTATAAGATCTCCCCTCATTCTTCTAAATTCCAATGAATATAATCTAAAGTCAAAGCTTATTTATTTGTCACGAATGAGGCTTATATTAACACTGCAACGAAGTTACTGTGAAATTCCCCTAGTCGCCACACTACGGTGCCTGTTTGGGTCAATGCACCTAACCACATGTCTTTTGGACTGTGGAAAGAAACCAGAGCACTCAGAGGAAACTCACGCAGAAACGGGGAGAACGTGCAAACTCCACACAGATAGTAACCCAAGGCGGGAATCGAACACAGGTCCCTGGTGCTGTGAGGCAGCGGTGCTAACCATTGTGCCGCTCCAGTCTACTCAGACTCTCTTCATAAGCCAACCTCCTCAACTTTGGAATTAACCTAGTGAATCGCCTCTGCACCCCTTCCAATATCATAATATTCTTTCCCAAGTAAGGAGACCAAAACTGTACACAGTACTCTAGGTGTAGCCTCACCAACACCTTATACAGCTGCAACGTAACTTCTCTGTTTTTAAACTCCATCCCTCTAGCAATGAAGGACAAAATTCCGTTTCCCTTCTTAATTACCTGTTGCACCTGCAAACCAACTTTTTGTGATTAATGCGCAAGGATACCCAGGTCCCTCTGCACAGCAGCATGCTGCAGTTTTTTTACTGTTTAAATGGTATCAAAATGATAGGAAAAGCAGGGAATGGCTGAGTGATGGGAGAAACAGGGCAAGGGAGATGTCACCCAGATTGGACAGACAGGATGGAAATCTTAATAATGGGAGAGGCAGGAAAGTGTCACCGTTTGCCTACCCATGTGACCTTATTGACTACAGTAGTGATCGAAAGAAACTTAGTAGGGTAGATGACGAACTGTTCAAGATGCAGTTGAAGGTAATGAGAATGGATAGTGTTGCAGTAGTTGTCGTCCAGTGACTTCTCGCTTGATATCTTGCAGTTGAACTAAAAACAGACTGCAGTAAATGTGCTTGTGAGACACGTACTTTTACATGAATTGATTTGTTTTTTTTTTAATCTGATTAGATAGAAATGCATTGGTGCAGTTGTAATAAATTTCAATTCATTGATATGTCTTTTCAAGGAATAAACAAGATGAACCAATGTCTTCCGCTGTCTGTGGTGCAAGTGCAGGATGCCCTATGCATGGGAGAGGTCAGGATGGGACAAGGGCAATGGGAGAGATCAGGGTGGGATTCGGGTGATGGGAGAGGTCCAGATGGGACCAGGGCGATGGGCGAGACAGAGACAGGAATTGCTTTGACTTAGCAAAGAACGAGGGGTGCTGATCGCTGAATTTCTCAGAGAATCATGTAGCAGAGGCAGCAGCAGAGGACGGGGTGTGTGTAGAAGAGAAGCTGCTTAGAATAACAGGAGTTCTGAGTGAAGAGATTGAAACCACTGGTGAGCGCTGGTTCTAGCAGTGAAAAGGAGGGAATGTAGCTGGGCTGAATGCTGCTGAGAAAGTTTCTGTGACTTTCACCTGGGAGGATCCCAGCTCATTGAGGATAGATTTGATTTAGTTTTGAAGCAACTTTTTTTCATCCTGCTGTTTCTACCCTCTCCTCCCCTGTAGTGGGGTTTTGTATCCCCCATTTCTGGAGCAAGGAGCCATTCTTCATGTGAGAATTTAAACAGTATTTGATTTTTGGTTATGGGGAGATATAGGATTGATATCACAAACAACTCTGATGTTGACTTCACTTTGGTCAGCTATGAGTATTGTCCAGCCAGGAGAATGAATCTGAGCTACAGGTGGGCATATTTTAGATTAAAATGTGAAAATCCCCTAGCTGCCACACTCCGGTGCCTATTTGGGTACAGTGAGGGAGAATTTAGCGTGGCTGATGCACCTAACGAGCATGTCTTTCAGACTGTGAGAGGAAAGCAGAGGAAACCCATGCAGACATGGGGACAACGTGCAGGCTCTGCACAGTCACCCAAGCCAGGAGTCAGGCCAAGGTCCCTGAAGCTGAGAGGCAGCAGCAGTGCTAACCACTGCCACAATGCTGCCACTAGTATCATATTGCACTGACATTGAGGCCAATTCTAGCTTGTTGCCATCCGCTAACTTTAAAGGCACCAATGAATATAGTTGGACCTACTGACCTGTATGGATTTAGTGTTACACCTGTCAGGACCTTTGAGCATTGGTCCACCAAAGGAGTCTGGGAAGCGTATTAACTCCAGATGATAGTTCTGTTATTAGATGATAGTTCTGCATATTAACTCCAGATGATAATTCTGTTATTAGATGATAGTTCTGCATATTAACTCCAGATGATAATTCTGTTATTAGATGATAGTTCTGCATATTAACTCCAGATGATAGTTCTGTTATTAGATGATAGTTCTGCATATTAACTCCAGATGATAGAGTTCTGTGATCTGCTGGACTTAGAGAACCTGGTGGTCCCAGGTTATTTTACCATAAGATAAATATGGAACACTCGTGCTTCAGATGATCTGGCACTTGCTTTGATGTGTATTGTTTTTCTGACTTCTACGTTGAAAAATGAAAAGGCGTCTAATGGTTTGGCACAGTCCCAGGAGATAGAATGCTCATATCCACTGTTAAGCTGGAGTGTTTTGTCATGCTGACAATGTAGGCTATTAAAGACAGCTTATTTACTTCATAGAATTGGCTGCTTGTTCACAGTGGAAATTGGATCCAGTTCAGTGCTGATCAGAAGCGCAATTAAAACTCTACAGTGTTCGAAAAGCACATTCCAAGAGAGCCAAGATACAATCCGGAGCCTGAACATCACATTCTAGTCAGGCACAGGGAGTTTACTGGCAATTACAGTGGGATGAATGGAGATTCTGGTCCAAAAACCTGTGTACGTGTGATGGTTGTTTTAGATTAGAGTCTGGGACACTTTAAGCTGAGCATTAGTTTGGTGTGGTCCAATTCATGGAAGGAATATGGATTCTCATGTAAATTAGGCTACATTCCCATTTTAATTGACAAACTATGGCTGTTTTTGTTGAAGGTTTTTACAAAGGTTTCTATCTCTTTTCCCTCAGTGCCCTGTTATCCGACTACAGATTCAGTGGATGGTCATTTCGTCAGAATGTCTTTCCTATTAGGCATTTGTTCTAATGGCATCACCAGCAATTTAATTAAAGTGATGAATATGAGTTTAGAATAATCCTGGAAGGGCAGTGGAAAATATTGAAATCTCTGGAGCAGGTTTTATATAGATTTACATTTTGTTTCATTTAAACCAGAGAGTAGGTCAGTCAGTGCCTTTTAAACTCATTGCAGCTGAGCCTACATTGTACAAATGCCACCAGAAGCTAGCAATTTTGTGCTGTCTGTTTTAGAGAATGATGCTGCATTTCAGGAGGTGTGCTGAGTCTTTGAAAGAGCTATCCAGTTTAGAGCCACTGTCCTGCTCACTGTCCCACAGTCCAGCAAATGTGTCCTATTCCCGGTATTTACCCAGTTCCTTTCTTAAAATTTGCTGTTAAATCTGCTTCCAACAGCCTTTCAGGCAGCGCGTTCCCGGTCGTAACAATTTCTGGGTAAACGCATGATTCTTGTGCCACTTGCACAGGAGGGAGTCCTAATACAACAGTTATCTCACCTGGTTATGAATTGAGAGGGCTTAATATCTGCATCATAGTGATCTCTTTCTCCTGTAAAGTGGCCAAAATGGTCAGATAGTGAAACTGGTGACGAGGAAATTCTTTGCCTTTTGTCATGACATGTTGTAAATGCAGAGAGCAGAAATGAGTCACGAGAGGGTGGTGAGTGTCAGGCTGCCAGAGGCAGTAATAGACGCGGGTACAGTTTTGTCTTTTAAAAAGTATTTAGACAGTTACATGGGTAAAATTAGTATGGAGGGATATGGGCCAAATGTGGGCAGTTGGGACTAGCTTAGTGGTTAAAAAAAGGGGCGAATGGACAAGTTGGGCCAAAGGGTCTGTTTCCATGCAGTAAACCTCTATGACTGAATTATTCAGCCCCTTGAATCAGTTCCATCATTCTGTTAGATCATGGCTGATCTGTTTCTTTATTCCATTTAACTGCCTGTGTTCTGTAACTCTTGACACCTGGCCTAACAACAATCTTTCAATCTCATCTTGACATTTTAGTTGACCCGAAGCCTCGAAAGGTTTTG
Source organism: Carcharhinus amblyrhynchos (assembly GCF_965287045.1). NCBI lineage: Eukaryota > Metazoa > Chordata > Chondrichthyes > Carcharhiniformes > Carcharhinidae > Carcharhinus > Carcharhinus amblyrhynchos. The sequence goes on along the minus strand of NC_137336.1, from coordinate 7,552,929 downwards.
GAGGTGAGCGTTCCAGATTTCCACTGCCCTTTGAATGAGGAATTGCTTCTTATCATTCTAAATGGCCGAGCTCTAAACTGACAATTGTACCTTCCTGTTTTTATACTTGCTGTAATGTGGAGATGCTGGCTGGGGTAAACACTGTAAGAAGTCTCGTAACACCAGGTTAAAGTCCAACAGGTTTATTTGGTAGCACAAGCCACGAGCTTTCAGAGCACTGCACCTTGAAGGGATTGTGAGACTTCTTACTGTTTATACTTGCTCACTAGGGGAGATGTTTTCTCTCAGTCTCTTTGTACCCTATTGAATCACTTTATACTTTAAACATCTCAGTTAGACCAGTCCTCAACCATCTGAAGTCCAGGGAACACAAGCTAATTTTATCTAACCTGTCCTCATTATTTACCAATTGAAGTTGGTATCGTTCTGGTGTGTTGGCCTTGTGCTACCAGTAATGAATGCAGTGCTGATTGTGAGTAGGTTACAAATATATTCTTGTTTGTCCATTCACAAGTATTAAAATCACATTTAGGTATATCTGCAGGCCAGTGCGTTCTGCTACCCGATCCAGTTTGACGATGCTGTTTTTCCTTGACAGACCAACGGAATCTGGGTATGTCAATGAAGGTGGAGCGCTCGACACTGGACCAAGTAAAGAAACGGTTTGAGATCAATAAAAAGAAAATTGAGGAAAAGCAAAAGGAGTACGATTTTGAGGAGCGCATGAAAGAACTCCGGGAGGAGGTAAGACCCGTTAGGAGTGGGATGAGAGGATCATGATTACGTTTATCTTGGGTGGGTAGTTGTGTGGCAGTTTTGCATCATGTTGCCATATAAATCAGAAACCCATTATGTGGTCATCAGCTCGTTGCTCCTAGGGGGTGCTTGTCCTGTGCAAATTGACTGCCGTGTTTCCTGCCTTTCACAGTGATTCCACCTCAGAACAAGTACCTACTGTAAAATGCTTTGGGTTGTCCTGAGGTTGTGAAAAGTTATATGCAGATACAAGTTTTTTTATTCCCCACTCTTGATTACTCAAATTGAATCTTAGCTGTTCTTTGCTGAGAGGCTTATTGTGATGCTCAGTTGTTTTACTGAAGCTTCCTCAATACTCCAGCTAAACGTTCAGTGCTGAGTTAAAGTATAGACACGAGCAAGACATCGGCTTTGATCCCAGCGCTGTGCTGAGCTGGCTAATCATGCTCGGTGAGGAAAATGTCACAGACTTGGCTTTTGCTTGCAATTTTTTTTTTTGAATTGCCCCACCTTGAGTCCGTCATGATAATGTACCAGCAGTGAATCAAAGCCTTGTAAAAAGGACAACAGCTTTAACACAAAAAATACACTGCTGTTACATTCAATATTAAAGAAAATTTGGGTTACTGTTTTGACAAAGCTTGAAGTGTTGGTCTGTCTTTTCTCTTCCAGGCGTTGACAGAACTGTTGTATATTTCCAGTGGTTTCTCTTTGACATTTTGCAGCCTTTCCTTTTTAAATCCTTTTTCTTCCAAACTTCAACTTTTCTTTCACTTTTTAAAGTACAAGCTAGAGCCAATAAATATAAGATAATCTCTAATAAACCTCATAGAAAATTCAAGACAAATGTCCCAATGCCCTGATATAAATTGTATGATGATTCTCCATTTTGCAAGATGTGCTTTAACGTTTGAAGAGAAAATATTTTTCTGATGCTAGTTTGGATGTATTTTGTTTTTGACTGCAAATGTTGCTTCAACTCTGCACACACACAAAGCCCTAATGCCCAGCCAGAATTCACATCGGCCCAGCCAGAATTCACATCGGCCCTTGTGTTATCAGTCTTGGCGATGGAGGACGAGAGATAATATTTAACAAGTGTGTATGCATGTCCTGGAGAGTTAGAGGGCAGAACAGAGATTCTGGTACATTGTATTGAAGCCCCGGAGGTGTTTTTAATGATCTTATTGACTTGAAGTTGGTTAAATTGCCTCCATTTGGCAGCAAGATCCAGTGACGCAAAATCTCACGTTGAACAGTCCCGGCTTCTTTTTGTGCCTGACAACTGCGGAGGCAAAAGGAAACGGAATGTGTTTCTCTTCACCTGTGCAATTAGGAGTGCTGGAATCATGACGAGTTGTGAAATTGGCTTTGATTAAAGTGGCTTATTTTGTGGGCTGAGAAAATAATCAAAAGCAGTTAGATTATCATTAAAAACTGACTTGAGTCATTGAGACGTTGGATTTGTGCTTCTGGCAGAACTCTGGATGGAATTGCAAATTTAATTTGCAACCCCCCCCCCCCCCCCCCCCCCCACCGCCTCCCCAAGCAAAACTCAGGTAAAAAATTCCACCATTCCAAGTAATGAAACTGGAATTTGACAACTGAACATGAATCAGTAATCATAGAATTTCTACAGTGCAGAAGGAGACCATTTGGCCCATTGATTCTGCACAGACAACAATCCCACCCAGGCCTCTGCCTCTAACCCCACATATTTACTCCACAAATTTTCCTAATCTAAGCATCCCAGGACATTAAAGGTCAATTTAGCACAGCCAATGAACCTAAGCTGCACATCTTTGGACGGTGGGAGGAAACCAGAGCGCCTGGAGGAAACTTACGCAGACACACAAAGCATGTGCAAACTCTGCACAGTGACCCAAGCTGGGAATGGAATCCAGGTCCCTGGAGCTGTGAGGCAGCAGTGCTAATCACTGTGCCACCCAATCTTAATGTAATTCCTGATCCATCAAGTACAATCCATTAACCAGCAGCCCTACCCTGGTTTGTTGAGTCATCAGTTAAGGTTCTCCACTCTTCTCAGTTTGTCTAATTTCTCATTCCAGGTTTTATGATGAGAATTTAAAAATTCTTTCCCTGTTTTCAGATCACATGGCCTGACGTCAAGTCATAGAGTTTTACAACATAAAAAGACCCCCTTCGGCCCACTGTCTGTGCTGGCCATCAAGCACCTAACTATTCCAGTCCCATTTTCCAGCACTTGGCCCATAGCTTTGTATGCTGTGGTCTCACCCTATCTCCTCATCCAGCCTTTAGCCCTCTCCAGGTTTGTGCGCTACCCTAGTTCTCGCTTGTGTACTCCTAATTTCATAGCTGCTCTGTTGGTGGCCATACCTGGAGCTCTGAAATGTTTCCCTATACCAGTGCCTTGCCACCTTTTCGATACCTCCTGTATGATGCTCCTCAAAACTTCCTTTTTGACCAAGTCCACCTACCCTGCTATATTCTTATGTTGCTCAGCACCAAAGGTTTGTCTGATGTGGTCCTGTGGGACATCTTGCAATTTTACGGGTGGTATATAAATGCGGGTTGTGTTGTTGTAGGAAGAGAAAGCGAAGGCATACCGAAAAGAGAAGCTGAAGGAAAAGAAGCGGAAAGCGGAGGAGGAGCTGACATTTGAGGAGGATGACGAAATGGCGGCAGTGATGGGATTTTCAGGCTTTGGTTCATCAAAGAAGAGCAGCTGACTGACCCCACCAGACTGACACAAGACATCCTTTTATTGACTCTTCTCTTTTCCCTTGCTGCCCCTTTTTATTTCTCTACCCATCCCTGCGCCCCAGTTTAGTGGGATTGTGCACTGCGTGAATGAAGATGTGTTTATTAATAAAGGATTATTCTGTTAAAAGTTACAAGCACCCCATTTCTCCAGGACCTTTTCACTGAGAAGTTTCAGATGCATTCAGAAAGTTGCCTAGCTTTTGGTTCCAGCTGTTCCATGCTTTGAGAATGGCGAGGAGGAAGCCATTTAACCCCCTCAGCTTGCTCCACCTTTTAAAGAGATCATGGCTGATATGTAACAAAAACAGAAGATGCTGGAAAACCTCAGCAGGTCTGACAGCATTTGTGAAGTGGGAACAGAGCTAATGTTTCAAGTCTGACTACTTTAGCTCTGCTCTCTCTCCACAGATGCTGTCAGACCTGCTAAGATTTTCCAGCATTTTATGTTTTTGTTTCAGATTCCAGCACCCGCAGTAATTTTTATCTTATGGCTGATGTGTGTCTTGATTTTCTTTTGTTAAAAGTGCTGCCCCTGCCAGTTGTGTGAACGGGTAATCTGCAGGCAAAGAATGACTCTTATTCAGTCTCTGATCTGTGCTGGTTTGGATGATCACAGCCAGGGCAATGTTTTGGGTACTCCACTTGGCTAAAGGAGGAGGTAATCAGGCAAGATTCCCACTTGGTGTTAATTTTGCAATGATCCTCTCAGTATATAAGTCTGTGCTGTCACATGAGAAATGGCCACTTGGTGAAGATCTTCTCTGGCATCGAAACCAGAAACTCAATAACTGTTATTGATTTGGTTTTATTAAATTTTCTCCATTTCTGATTCAGGTGAACAGTATTAAGTCTTTAGCCTCTTAAGCTCGACCAGCTGATGATCTGACGCAATTCAGGCATTCATTTCAGTTGCTCTTTGTTTATAAGGCAGAGATTCAAAAGTCGTGCTGCAAGAATGAAGTTATAAAGTCCTTTTCAAAGCTTCTCAGATTCATTGCTGTCTATTATTTTCTATTACATTTGCAATCTTTGTAAAGTTTGGACACAGATGTTCATGTTGCATTGCACAACTAATTGCTAAACTTGACAAGCTCTTCCTTGTTGCTTAACGGGTCAATGTATGTCCGTGTATATGCAGTACTGACTCGTCCAATATATAGCGGATTTCAATATTTGTCTATTAAGTTGGCCAATCTCAATTGGAGTCAGTTGACCTCCAGAATTCTGGGTCGCATGCCGATTGAAAAGATCAAAATGGATTCCTAATCCTCAGCGGCACAGTGGTTCAGCACTGCTGCCTTACAGAGCCAAGGACCTGGGTTCAATTCTCCCCGTGTCTGCGTGAGTTTCCTCCCACTATTCTAAGATATGCGGGTTAGGTTGATTGACCATACTGAATTGACCCTAGTGTCAGGGGGATTGGCAGGGTAAATATGAGGGGTTAGGGGAATAGGGCCTGGGTGGGACTGTGGTCAGTACAGACTCAATGGGCCGTATGGCCTCCTGTACTGTAAGGATTCTATGATTCTCATCAATCTTGGTCTGAAATTAGTCTATCACTAATGAGATTATTAGAACGGAATAGTCTCATTAGAGATAGCATGGTTTTGTAAAAGGGAGGTCATGCCTCACAAATTTGGTGGAGTTTTTTGAGGAGGTGACAAGAACGGTTGACGAGGGTATAGCCGTGGATGTCATCTATATGGATTTTAGTAAAGCGTTTGACAAAGTCCCTCATGGCAGGTTGGTGCAAAAGGTTAAATCTCATGGGATAAAAGGAGAGGTGGCTAGATGGGTAGAGAACTGGCTTGGCCATAGGAGACAGAGGGTAGTAGTGGAAGGGTCTTTTTCTGGCTGGAGGTTTGTGACTAGTGGTGTCCTGCAGGGCTCTGTACTGGGACATCTGCTATTTGTGATATATATGAAAATGATTGGGAAGAAGGTGTAACTGGTGTGATCAGTAAGTTTGCAGATGACACGAAGATGGCTGGACTTGCAGATAGCGATGATCATTGTCAGAGAATACAGCAGGATATAGATAGGCTGGAAGACTGGGCGGTGAAATGGCAGATGGAATTTAATCCAGATAAATGCGAAGTGATGCAATTTGGTAGGACTAATGTAGGGGGGAGCTATACAATAAATGGCAGAACCATCAAAAGTATAGATGCACAGAGGGACCTGGGTGTGCAAGTCCACAGGTCCTTGAAGGTGGCAGCACGGGTGGAGAAGGTGATGAAAAAGGCATATAGCGTGCTTGCCTTTATAGGATGGGGTATACAGTATGAAAATTGGCATCTGATGTTACAGCTGTTTAGAACATTGGTTAGGCCACAGTTGGAGTACTGTGTCCAGTTCTGGTCGCTGCACTACCAGAAGGACATGGAGGCTTTGGAGACAGCGCAGAGAAGGTTTACCAGGATGTTGCCTGGTATGGTGGGTCTTAGCTATGAGGAGAGATTGGGTAAACTGGAAAGACAGAGAATGAGGGGAGACCTAATAGAGGTGTATAAAATTATGAGGGGTATGGATAGGGTGAACAGTGGGAAGCTTTTTCCCAGGTCGGAGGTGACAAACACGAGGGGTCACAGGTTCAAGGTGAGGGGGATGAGGTTTAACTCAGATATCAGAGGGACGTATTTTAAACAGAGGGTGGTGGGGGCCTGGAATGCACTGCCAAGCAGGGTGGTGGAGGCGGACACGCTGGGATCGTTTTAGACTTATCTAGATAGTCACATGAGCAGACTGGGAACGGAGGGATACAGAAAAATGGTCTAGTTGGACCAATGAGCATCGCAGGTTTGGAGGGCCGAAGGGGCTGTTTCCTGTGCTGTATTGTTCTTTTGAAATGATCTGATAATGTTCTTTCCTCTGTATCACTCCTTCCCCCTTTTCATATATGTATTTTGAAAGTTACTACTAAGTCTGTTCCCCCTTTCCTGTTGGGCAGGGCATTCCAGATTACGCAACTTGAAGTGTAAAAAAAAATCTTGTTACTCCTCTGTGTTTCTTTTGTCACATATTTTAGATTTCATGGCCCATCAGCAGATACAGCTTGGGAATGTTTTTGAGAATGATTTGCTGGATTGTGGCGGGAACTTGAAGACTTCTTTTAAAAAAAACTGTACACTGTCCAAGGTCTAAATCATTTGAGACATGCTGGTTTGCCCTGAGATAATTCAGCCTGCCAGGCTAATTTATGTATGAACTTGATCAGAAAGTGAAATGGTGAATGATTTGTATCTGGAGTACAGTTGTTCCTATTTTGGATTTCCTTGATGTGTTACATGCACTGAGCTCTGAAGTTTCTCCGTGTGCTTTACTTTTTCTTTTCCAGTTGACACTAAAATACAAAGGGTATTTTTTTCTTACTACGTATGAAAGATCTTGGTGTCTGTGACCCATTTTTTTTACATTAAAGGTACACCAGAATTTTCAAGTTTTTTGCATTAGGTTCCTCCCTTGATGAAAAAGAAGAGAAAAAATATTTCTTTCTTGTTCTGTTGAAAATCTGGGCTCTCCTTTCTGATTTTTCCCTACTGCTTCCATGATGGATAAATTTCCTTTATGTATTCCACAGTGACTACACTGCAGAAGTACTTCATTTGGCTGCAAAGTACTTTGGGGTGTACTTGTGGCTCTGAAAGTCACTTATGACTGTACCTTCTTCTGTAGCTCTTTTCAGGACTTCCTGAAGGATTTGACACTTCAAAAAGCAAGCCCATTGGCTGAAATTGTGGTTGTACTCAGGAAAATAGCTACTCTGTACACAGCGAAGTCCCCTCAAATCCATTATTTTGAGCTCAAGACTCATGCTGAACTTCCTGTGCTAGATAGATAAGTTGCTGGTGTCTCCCAGAATCCAGTTATCAGCAGCTAAAGAGCCAGTGGGTCTGTGAGTAGAAAAACGACCATGGTTTTCTGGACAGATTAACCCACTGGGTTACATGATCTTCCTCATACCTACCTGTTTTTACCCAATAAATCCATTGTCTAACATGGGCACAAAGTATATTGATTAGTAAGCTCCCAGCACCTGACTTGTCAGATGCCATTTTAAAAAACAAAGGGTATTTTAGTATTGCCCAAAGCAAAATCTGTTAGGCTGAGAAAGATAGCACCACGTTGCAATTGATGCCTTGTTTGCTGTTAACTTGAATTTGCTCCAGTTCAGGAGCATGTCCCAACCCATTGGTATCGACCGCCTAGAAGGACAACAGTGGCAAGTGTGTGGGAGTACCATCAACTAAATACTTTTCTGCATCATACACCTTTCTGACTTTGAATTGCATTGCTGCACCTTCCGCAGCACAGGGCCAAAGTCCTGTAGCTCATCCATAGTGGCAGTGTGGGAGACTAAAGTAAAGTTTATTTTTTAGTCACAACGTAGATTTACGTTAACACTGCATTGAAGTTACTGTGAAAATCCCCTAGTCATCACACACTGGCGCCTGTTCGGGTACACTGAGGGAGAATTTAGCATAGCCAATGCACCTAACCAGCACGTTTTTCAGACTGGGAGGAAACCAGAGCACCGGGAGGAGGGGGGGGAAGAACACGCAGACTGCACTGACAGTGACCCAAGCCAGGAATTGAACCTGGGTCCTTGACGCTGTGAAGCAGCAGTGCTAACCACTGGACCGCACCCTCATGTGCATTGTGGTGGTTCAAGAATGTGACTCATGACCACTTTCTCAAGGGCAACAAGGTGCTTTAATAGTGATGCTCAGAACCCAGGAATAACAAGTATTTTAATTGCAAATTTGTATGCATCAATATACTTAATAAGATTAATAGTTCGAATTGAAAACATCATTGCAGAATTTGTTAGTACTTTACCTGAAGAAAATCAGATTTGGGGAAAATATTCCTTCACAACAGGAGGGATAGCCTTCACTACAAAAAAAATTGGCCTTGTATGTACTGTGGCTGAATAATAATTATGTAACCAGCAACTCTGCTGGTAAGAGAACAGACCTCTGGGGCTAATGACTACAGCAGCAGACTTCAAGACATGCAGCTAATTATCAGCACAAATGACAGAGCGTGGCCTCTGGTCAGACTAGAGCTCAGTGGGGAAAACGTCTCCAGCAGTTATGGACTATCAGAGGCTTCTCCACCTCGTTCTGTCCTGTTGCGACCACATCTGTTCCACAGCAACTCTTAAGCAACACAAATAAGTATCAGGAGCATCCATTAACATCAGCCTTTTATCTGTCTTCTGAGCTAAACATAGAATCTCTAGTCTCTCCACGTCGCTGAAGTGTTTCATCCCTGATACTGTTCAAGTAACACTCTGCACCATTTCAGAGCCTTGACATGCTCCTGAAAATGCGGTGTGCAGAATTGGCTTCAGTATCCTGCTGGGGCCTAACCAGTGTTTGAAAATTATCCAGCGTCATTTACTTCTTTTTAAAAAGATTATTTCATTGGATATGAATATCGATGATGAGGCCAGTATTTAATGCTATCTTTGCATGCTCTACCTCACTTTATAAAGCCAAGAATCCCTTGTGGCTATTTAACTGCTCTTCTCAACTCTTCTCCACCTCCAAAAGATCTGCGTATGTACAACACCGATCCCTCTTTCTGCACTGCTGTTAATATTGTACGGTTTCATTTATATGCCTTCTTTCATTCTATCTGTCAAAATAATGAAATGGAGATGCTGGCAGTGGACTGGGGTGGGCATGGTAAGAAGTCTCACAACACCAGGTTAAAGTCGAACAGGTTTATTTGGAATCCTGAGCTTTTGGAGCACTGCTCCTTGATCTGGTGAAGGAGCAGCATGCCGAAAGTTTGTGATTACAAATAAACCTGTTGGACTTTAACCTTGTGTTGTGAGACTTCTTACCCTGTCAAAATAAGTTCATGGTGAGATTTGAATTCCCATTCACATCATTATTAGCTAGATCTCTAGTCATACTAGGTTTTTTTTACAAAATGGGGGTTGTGACCCATGGGATGTTGAAAAATGGGTCACCAACAATGATCGCCTGACCTTTTTTCCCCCATTTTCTCTCTGGGGAAATTTTCACTGCAGTACCACTGCATGACCACATGAGATAAGGATAAACAGGTCAGTGAGCCCTGTAAATGCACTTGCCTCCAATTTACTTTGCCTTTCTACTAAGTTGAATGTAGACATAGATCATTTTGTTACGCGGAAGAGCAGGCCAGAGACAAGTAGTCAGTGAATGTGGTGTGGGCTTTGGGGGATAGCCACTTGGTAAAAGTGGGTCGTCGGGAAAAAAAGTTGCTAAATAAACACTGATGTACTCTACCCAAGCGCAAACGACGAGTCTTGATTACAACACACTAAAGTTGCAGGTCAAAGGAAACGTGAATAAAACATAGTTTCAGGGCTCAAGGAAGAAAAGCTGAATAGACCATTATTATTGACTTGGGCAAGGACACATATCCCAAGCTGACTGCTCTGTTTGATGATTCCATTAGTTATCCTCAAGAACATCAGCAGCCAAAAGGCCCAGTTCGTACAGCAGAAGGAACATTCACTCACATTCCTATCAAAAGGTCACAGTTTATGCTCTCTGGCAATGTGAATTGCAATATGTCAGGTCCAATTAGAGATTAAAGACATGTTGAAATATCACCTAGAGGAAGAGAAGGAAACGAATTGGAGGGCGTCGGACAGTCCAGTGGCACAACATGAAGCACTGTTAACATGGCAAACGTCCCAAGGTGCTTCACAGGACCAATTATCAAATAAGAGTTGATATCAAACCACAAAAGGAGGTGTTAGAACTGGTGACCGAAACTCAGCCAAAGATGAAGTAACATTTAGGAAGTGGCTTAGCGAGGAGAGAAGCAGAGAGGTTGAGGGAGGGAGATCTGGAAGCTAAGGCAAACTGACAGAGGTGGAAGTTGGCCTTGGTTATGGAACTAATACACAGCCAAAACTTGACTCTGGGTTCAACAGAAGGTCACGGTTGCAAACTAGTTCAGCATTGGTGAAGAAAACCAGGGTTGGAGTCATCGGCTAGGGAACAGAGTTTGTGACAGGCGCTGAAGACAATGATTTTGATCTTCTTAATACTTTTCGGAGGAAATGTTGCTTACATATCGCCAGTTGCTGGGATTCTGTGCTGTGTCATCCTTATAATGGGAGCAGGATTATATTATAAGAACATAAGAAATAGGAGCAGGAGTAGGCCATCCAGCCCTTCGAGCCTGCCCCGCCATTCAATAAGATCATGGCTGATCTGTTGTGTCTCAGTTCCACATTCCCGCCCTCTCCCCATAACCCTTAATCCCCTCGCTTATCAAAAACTGACTTGGTCACTAATATGGGAAGATATTGGCAGTGTCATTGGACTAGTAATCCAGAAATCCAGGCTCAGACTCTGGAGTTAAGGTTTCATAGCAGCTGGTGAAATTTAAATTCAATTAATAATTTGGGAATTGGAAAACTGGTCTCATAAATGGTGAGCACAAAATCAGTTCTGCAGAAGGGTCATTTGGACTTGAAACGTTCACTGTTTCTCTCTACACAGATGCCACCAGACTTGCTGAATTTATCCAACACTTTGTTGATTGTCATAAATGACCATTTGGTCCTCTAAAGTTTTAAAGTTTATTTATTCATGTCACAAGTAGGCTTACATTAATACTGCAATACTGTTACTGTGAAAATCCCTGAGTCACCACACTGTTCGGGTACATTGAAGGAGAAGTTAGCATGGCCAATGCACCTAACCAGCATGTCTTTTGGACTGTGGGATGAAGCACCCAGAGGAAACCCACACAGATACGGGAAGAACATGCAGACTCCTCACAGACAGTGATCCAAGCTGGGAATTGAACCCTGGTACCTAGTAATGTGAACCACCACACCACCTACTCATGCCTTTTAGGGAAGAAAATCTGCCTTATTTATCTGGCCTGGTCCACATGTGACTCCAGACACACAGCAATGTTCCTGACTCTTAATGGCCCTGTGAAATGGTGTGGCAAGTGATGCCCACGTCCCATGAAAGACTAGAGGGGAAAAAAAAAACTTCCTTACCACTGACTAATGTGCTATTCTGTCTAATTCAGAAAATGTACAACTAAATTGCCAATTGTGAAGATTTACCTTTTACACCTGAAACAAAGAAAGTCAGTGCTGGTGAATAGATGAGCTTTTTCTTTTGGTGTCCTCTTGGGTGAAAATCAATTTCAAGTGTGAGCACAAATCAGTCAGCAGCAGATTAACAATGCATCTCAGCTGATTTCCTTCTCTGTTGTGTATACACAATGCCTTTCACAGCCCCCAGGTGTACTAATGTGTTTTCAAGGTGAAGAGTTCAACAACCTCAGATCATGAACATTCTCCTCCAATTTGATATAATTTTTTCCAACCTCTTCCCTCCACTCCCACCCCCGGGATGCTCTGACTTGTTCTGATGTTTTGCTTTCAGGTGGTGCTGACTCACATTCTGCTTTCTGAACTTTATGCCACTATTATTAGCTACTTTAGTCTTCAACATTACCACTGCCACCACCTCTCCTTAACAGTGTAAAACCAATCACATTTCTACCTCTTTTCAACTCTGAGGAAGAGTCATACAGATTCCTAACATTAATTCTGTTTCTGTCTCCACAGATATGCTAAACCTGCTGAGTTTTTCCAGGACTCTGTTCTTATCCCAAAGTATTTTCCGATCAATTAAGTATTTTAAAATTTTAACCTCTGTTGTAATGTAGGAAACTGGGAAGCCAGTTTGTGCACAGTAAGCTCCCACAAACAACAAAGATCTAAGTGAATTTATAAACTGCTTCCACAATGGATTGAGAGACTCAAGTTATATGTCGAGACTGGAGAAGTGGGACTGTTATCCTTAGAGAATTTGAAGATGAGTTTGAATGGAGGTGTCAAGACCATCGTAGAGTTAATAAGGACAAGCTGTTTCCAGTGGCAACCAGAAGACACGTTTTAGAGTCATTGCATTTTATTGCTTGGAAAGAGGCCCTTTAACCCATTGAGTCTATGCTGGCCATTGGGCACCTATTTTAATCCCATTTTCCAGCACTTGGTTCGTAGCCTTGTATGCTATGGCATTTCAAGTGCCATAGCACTTGAATAAATATTTCTAAATATTTCTTAAATGTGAGGGTTCCTGGTTCTATCACCATTTCAGACAGATTCCCCCTATCCTCTGGGTGAAAATGTTTTTCCTTTCTCCTTCTGTAAACTTCCTGCCCCTTAACTTAAATCCATCCCCTCTGATTATTGACTCCGCTAAAGGCAAAAGTTCCTTCCTATCCACCTGATCTGTGCCCCTCAATTTTATACACGTTAATCAGGTCCCCCCTACATCTCCCCTGCTCCAAGGAAAACAACCCCAGCCTCCACAATCTCTCTTGATAGCAGAAATGCTCCAGCCCAGGCAACATCCTGGTGAATCTCCTTTGCATCTTCTCGAGTGCAATCACTTCCTTCCTATAGTGTGGCGACCAGACCTGCACACAGTATTTCAGTTGTGGCCTAACTAACATTTTATGCAGCTCCATCATAACCTTCCTGCTCTTATATTCAATGTCTCAGTCAATAACAAACAAAGAACAAAGAACAACACAGCACAGGAAACAGGCCCTTTGGCTCTACAAGTCCACGCCGCCCATTTTAACACTCAGTGAGTGCCTCATTCCAATCCTCCTCCTATGTACAACTTTTGTCTACAAAATAAAGGCAAGTATTCCATATGCCTTCTTAACCACCTTATTTCCTTGTCCTGCTGTTTTCAGAGATCTATGGAAATGCATCCCAAGGCCCCTCTAATGCTCCGTACTTCCTAGGGTCTGAACATTCATTGCATATTCCCTTGCCTTGTTAGTTCTCCCAAAATACATTACCTCACACTTTTCAGGGTTAAATTCCATTTGCCGCTGTTCTGCCCATCCACAAGCTCATCTATATCATCTTGTAATCTAAGGCTTATCTCCTCACTATTTACTGCACTACCAATTTTTGTGTCATCTGCGAACTTACTCATCATACCTACTACATTCATCTCCAGATCATTAATGTACACTAAAAACAACATGGGACCCAGTACTGATCCCTGTAGCACACCACTGGACACAGGGCTCCAGTCACAAAACAACTTTCAACCTTCACCCTTTGCCTCCTGCCACTAAGCCAGTTTTGGATCCAGATTTGCCAAACTGCCCTGGATCCCTTCTGCTCTTACCTTCTTCATCAACCTCCTACGTAAGACCTTATCAAAAACCTTACATGTCAACTACATCAACTGCATTTCCCTCATCTACACACTTAATCACCTCCTTGAAAAATTCAATTACATTTGTAAGACATGATTTCCCCCCTGAAAAATCCATGTTGACAATCCTTGATTAATCCTTGTTTCCCCAATGAAGATTAGTTCAAGCCCTCAGAATGTTTTCCTATAGATTCATTATCAGTGATGTTAGACTCACTGGCCTGTAATTACCTTGTTTTTCCCTACATCCCTTCTTGAATATTGATGCCATATTAGCTATCCTCCTGTCCTCTAGCACCTCCCCTGTGTCCAGAGAAGATTTGAAAATTAGTGTCAGAGTTCCTGTAATCTTGACCCCCACCCCTTGCCTCTCACAGCAGCCTAGGATACATCTCATCTGGGCCTGGGGATTTATCCACTTTTAGGCTAATTAAAACCATTAACACCTCCTCCCTCTTAATGTTTAGTTGTTCAAGTAAATCAGTGCCCCGCCCTGATTTCTCTACCTATAAGATCATAAGACATAGGAGCAGAATTAGGCCACTTGGCCCATCAAATCTGCTCTGCTATTTCATCACGGCTCATATTAACCTACAGCATCCTTCTCCAATATGAACACAGAGTTAAAGTAAGGCAAAACAAAGTTTTAAAGTGGTTGATGAAAGAACCATAGACCATTACAGCATAGAAACAGGCCTTTTGGCCCTTCTTGGCTGTGCCAAACCATTTTTCTGCCCAGTGCAGCAGCTTGTAGATTCATACAGCTGGAAAGGGCGGTGGAAGCAGATTCAGTAATAAGTTTTGAAATTGTTAGATATTCAAGGGAAAAGATGCGAGGCAGCAAGCTATGGAGGGAGATTGATTGTGTAGCTATTTCAAAGAGGTAGCACAGGCACGATTTACTAAATGACCTTCTCTGCTCTACCACTCTTATGATCCTGTGTAAGCAATTGCACTTCACATTGGACTATAACTGGAGTGGAGGCGGAAACACATTGCAACCTTCATTAGACAGAATGTATTATAATACCAGTGGCACTTTAGAAGTGAGCTTCTGAATGAATTTCTTGAACAAATGCATTGCACTGACATAAGAGCTTATAGACATTGGAGAGGTCTTCCGCTTCATAGGGGACCATTCAGCCCATCGTGCCTGTTCGACTCTCCCTCTCTTTCCCCAAAGTCCTGCAGATTTTCACAGTAACTTCATCGCAATCTGAATGTGAGCCTGCTTGTGACACTAATGCATAAACTTTAAATCCGCTTTATTCCCTGTTGCGCTGAACGTCCCCTTTCGTCTAAGTTTTAATGTTCTGAACTACAGTTCAGGAGGCAGTTGGAGGCGCTGTAAATGGACAAGTATCAAACCCTGAGCTCGCTGCTTAGTGAATGCTGAGTCCTCTCGCTATCCCGGCTCCTGTAGGAAAGGCCTGGGCTGAAGGCAGCAGACAGCAATGCGGTCATGAGGAAGGGCGACCACAATAGCGGCTCTTTGCTTTAGAGAAAGAGAGAGGAGTGACTGGTGTAAGCAAGAAGTGAATCGAGTAAGCAGCACCGGGTAAAAGCTGGGCGCTATCTCGGGTCAAGGAGGGGCAAATCATTGACGAAACAAGTCCCGGAAGCAGCTGGTCCAGCAGGCAAAATAAAGATGAATAAAAGTTGCATTGCACATGGATCAGGGAGCATTTAGGGGCTGCGGAGAATCTTCAACTCAAATCGGATTTTGATGCGGGGCCACACTAGATTCGGGGAGAAAGTTAAATTACATGAAATTAATTAAATAAACTGGCGAGTTTTTACTGGCGAATTCCACCCCCTAAATAAACATCAAAAATAATTCCCACATTTCAAAATGTATAATCAGTCACCTAAAGCAGACATTAACTGGGGTTTATCATGTATTGTAAAGTGAAACAAAACGCCGAACAGCGCCCGTGGTTAGGCGGATGCGAACTCGCAACCACCTGCTTGGTAAGTTCAAGGTAGGCGAAGTAACCACTGAGCTAAAGCCAGCGCCAAGAATGAGACCTAATAAGAGCTATTTGAAGAGTGATATCATTGTTAAAATGACTGGCTGGCAAAGGTTGTCTTTTTCCAATTTGTTGGGTTTTCAATGCAAGAAAGTTCTCAGGATTGGAAACTCATGCCCTCACTCTCTTCTCCCCCACCCGGCTTTAACTCACCCGTTTCTTCATTTTACCTCCCTCCCCCAGTCTGAGGGAACAATTAGGAGCTGACAGTGTTCATAGCACACATTTAAAGCACCCTAATTAAACAAACAACTCGCATTCAAACTCTCCTGCTCCAATCTAACTCCAACCTATCATCCTACCCAATTCTGGCCTTGCACCCCTATCCCTCCTCCATCCTGTGTATATATTATTGAAGGTGGCAGAACAGGTGGAGACAGCAGTTATTAAAGCATTTTAATGTTTATTTATTAGTGTCACAAGTAGGCTTACATTAACACTGCAATGAAGTTACTGTGAAAATCCCCTAATCGCTACACTCTGGCGCCTGTTTGGGTACACTGAGGGAGAACTTAGCATGGCCAATACACTCAACCAGCACATCTTTTGGACAGTAGGAAGAAAGAAGAGCACCTGGAGGAAACCCATGCAGACACAGGGAGAATGTGCAGACTCTGCACAGTCAGTGACACAAGCCAGGAATTGAACTCCAGTCCCTGGCACTGGGAGGCAGCAGCGCTAAGCACTGTGACACCTTGTAGTGTTCTGGGCTTTATTAAAAAGGGGCATAGAGTACAAGAACAAGGAGGTTATGCTGAATTTATATAAGACACTGGTTAGACCGCAAACAGAGTATTATGTACAATGCCAATCAGGCAATATCCTGGAGAATAACAAAAAAAAGCTGGAAAATCTCAGCAGGTTTGACAGCATCTGTGGAGAGGAAGTAGAACCAATGTTTCCAATCTAGATGACCCTTCATCAGAGGGGTTTATTCTCTATTCTCTCTCCACAGATGCTGTCAGACCTGCTGAGATTTTCCAGCATTTATTCTGTTTTTGTTTCAGATTCCAGCATCTGCAGTATTTTGTGAATATCCTGGTAAATCTCTTCTGCACTCTCTTCAGTGC
The DNA here is from genome assembly GCF_965287045.1 of Carcharhinus amblyrhynchos. NCBI lineage: Eukaryota > Metazoa > Chordata > Chondrichthyes > Carcharhiniformes > Carcharhinidae > Carcharhinus > Carcharhinus amblyrhynchos. Next base: position 7,536,105 of record NC_137336.1, on the reverse strand, counting down.
AACCACATCCTTCCTATAGTGTGGCAACCAGGTCTGCACACAGTATTTGAGCTGTGGCTCCATCAGAACCTCCTTGCTCTTATGTTGAATGCATTGACTAATAAAGGCAAGTATTCCAAATGCCTTCTTAGCCACCATCTCTACCTGTCCTGCTGTCTTCAGGGATCTTTAGGCTTGCACTCCAAGGTCCCTCTGTACTTCCTAGCATCTTACCATTTATCATGAATTCCCTTGCTTTGTTAACCCTTCTGAAATGCATCATCTCACACTTTCAGGGTTAAATTCCATTTGCCACTGTTCTGCCCAACCAACCAGTCCATCTATATCATCCTGTAATCCCATACCTTTTGCCAAAGATTACCGAGTGCTTCCGGAAGTGGGCCGTAGGGTGGCAACTAGTCAGTTTCCTGTACCCTTCTTTGTCATTGGCAATCAGGTTGTCACTGCCTGGCACCCCCTTGACAGAGGTGAGGATAACTCTCTAATGATCAGAGGCAATAACATTAGCAAAGTGGTTTTTCAGTTTGTCCTCTTCCATGTTGGAGTTCTACCTTGTGAGCAGCTCACGAGGATCAAGTGTCTCATATTTCCGTGAGAGTGGCACATGGTTATTGGCCTTCAACCTTTTAATTATTTCAGCAAGATCAGTGATGGGGATTGGTGAATGGTTCCTGGTGCCTGGGGTTTGGTAGTTTAGTCATCTCATTTCCAGAGACTCCATTTCTCCCTCCACAGATGCTGCCAGACCTGCTGAGTTCTTCCAGCATTCTTTGTTTTTGAGTTGCGTTTGCTACCAAATAAACCTGTTGGACTTTAATCTGGTGTTGTGAGATTGCATACTGTGTTTACCCCAGTCCAACGCCAGCATCTCCACATCTTGATTTCAGATTTTCAGCATCTGCAGCCTTTTGCATTTATATTAGAGAAGGTTAGAGCTGATCTGGTAGAGGTAGAGAAAAACTCTTCCCCAAAGAGGTGCTGGGTCAGCAAATAGATACCAGGGATTCAAATTCATTGGCAAAAGGGGTGTGAAAGTTCCTTCCTCCCTCAGAGTGGTCGGGATCCAGCCAACTTGGCTTGAAAAATAGTTTGAGGGTTGGGGAAACACACACACGGGATCAAAGACAGAGAGCAGGAATGTGGGATTAAGGAGAACAGGTCTTTCAAAAGTGACAGCACAGACACCAAAGGCTGAATGGCCTACTTCTGTGCTATGAATTTCAATGAGAGGTTGAACAAATGGAGTTACTGCTTGTCCATTATGCTGTTCCAGGAGTGTATTGGCTTGAGGATTAGTAGGGCACTTTCAACTCTGATGTTCAATAACACAGAATGGAATAGAGTTCCTACAGTATAGAAGGAGGCCATTTGGCCCATTGAGTCTGCACCAACCCTCCAAAAGAAATTTTTACCCAGCCTCCCACTGCCCCCTGTAATCCATTTACCACGATTAAACCACATAACCTGCACATTTTTGAACACTAAAGGGGCAATTTAGCACTGATAATCCACCTAACCTGCACATTTTTGGACTGTGGGAAGAAACTGGAGCACCTGGAGGAAACAGGAGGAGACACAAGGAACTTAAGAACATAAGAAGTAGGCCATCTAGCCCTTCCAGCCTGCCCCGCCGTTCAATAAGACCATGGCTGATCTGAAGTGGATCAGTTCCACTTTCCCGTTCTCTCCCCATAACCCTTAATTCCCTTATGGATCAGAGGAGAAGGTGTAAACTCCCCACACGGTGTGACCCAAGGCTGGAAATGAACCTGGGCTCCTGGCACTGTGAGGCAGCACTGCAAACCGCATGCTGGAACATGTGGGGCCTCGGACCTCCTCCTGTCAGCTAAAGAGCCTCAAAAAACTGGGAACACCTAAAATTGTGTGCAGGTGAGACTGAGCGGCAGGTAGAAGTAACAAGTTATTGATACAGGCGGTAAATCATAACTTTATATTTCAAGCCCCTGATGGCGAAATCACAAATAACTTTTTCAGATGGGCTTTTCCCGATTAGCTCTGCAGTTACTCGAGTTTTAATGAGTAAATCTCCCTCGTGTTCGCGACCGGAGCACTAGAGGCGTTGTCTGGCGTTTTGTTCTGTAACTTATTTGCTTAACTATCCCACAGAACAATGCATTTTTTAATCCTGAAACATCAAACCACACTGTGACCTCTGTCTTCTTGTTGCAAAACCGTAATTGCGTCTGAATGGTTAGAATTTGTCGAGATGAGCGATGCTTACGAAGATGAACTGCCCAGTGAAGTGTGGCCAACTGACAGGGGAGAATTTGGGGACATGGGGCAGTTTTTTGGTTAATGTTTAAAATGCTCCAAATTTATTTTTAAAAGCCTAAACGGGACTGGGATACTTCTATCGAAAGACACAGAGTTCACCCAGCACAGACCTGGGGATCCATTTGGAATGATCCTGGTCTGTGCTCTTCAGAACTGACAGCACCTTTCTGAAATCAGAGTTTTGGAAAGAAGAAAATAATCATTCCAGAGTTATTGCCAAGCCAATAATAACCTGTTTACCCCCGAATGGTCACCTTTCAACTCTGAACACATTGCAGCTAACTGCACTTCCCGCAGCACTACTTTTGCTCAAATCTGAATTCTTCCCTAAGTATAAATTACACTGCGCAATATCGTGGTGAAGTTACCTTGCCCCCATTTCAAAGCGAAAATCAACTTCACATTTTAATGCAAAACTGCAACAGGCCACGACTTTGCCACAAGGGGGTGCTGACTCCACTCTGAGACTCCTTACTGTTCCAGATCCTGACAGCTGAACTGCTGAGGTTTCAGAGACAAGGGATGTTATCCGGCTTTAAACTTAAATCACCTTCCAGCTGAATCCAACAAACCGAAGGACAGGAGACAGCTCAAATTCACTGAAACAAACTTCAATTTATTTAACACTTCAGGGACCAAATTCATAAACTTACAACAATTGCGACACTTTCACTCTAACTTTAACTGGAAACGGATATTACCCGGTTCAGAACCAAATGGCCAAGTCCGTTCCCGATGTTGATTTGCCCCCCCTGACTCCTTTGTCCTCTGAAGATGTTCCTTCAGGGCACACTTGCGATGTTGGGTCTTGGTTATCGCTGAAGACAAAGGCTGAAATACATCTCTTTATCCCCAAGCTTTCCCAATCTTCCAGAAATCTTAGCTTTAAGACTTGAATAGCAGCTTAGTTGTAAAGACTTGCATTTTAATCAGTAATCTGTAAACTGTCTGTGCTGTTATATGCTCTGTCTGAGGCCAGAACTCTCCATTCGCCTGACGAAGAGGCAAACCTTGAAAGCTTGTGAGTTTACTCTCAGATAAATCGGTTGGACTTAAACCTGGTGTTGTCAGATTTCTTACTGTGTTGACCCCAGTCCAACGCCAGCATCTCCACAACATTGCAGCAGGCCAGGGATGGACATATGGGCATGAGAACAAGATGTTGAGTTGAAAGATTAACTCTGTTATTTCTCCCTATGGATGCTGCCAGACCTGCTGAACCTTTCCAGCTTTCTCTGTCTTTTAACAGTGCTGTTTGGTGCATTATTTTTCTTCATTATATCCTTCCTGGTTGGGATGTGGCTGCTGCTTGCATAATTGCTAATGCTTCCACTGCAGGGTCATGTGTATTTCATATTAGACCTGGGACATAACTTAAAATTGTGCACAATCCTTTCAAAAGATGCCTTCCTTAATCATCAAGTTCCTGTTTATCTGCCATATCTACAACACTTGTCTGTATTTGTAACTTGATTCTCTAAACTAAAAGAGCCTTTGCAATATTGTTTATTTTATATTTCTGTCAACAGTACTGATGATTAATGTGAGGTTCAACTCTAACTCATTTATCATTTTAATCTTTTGTATCTGCAGGCTGTGAGAAAATGAAAAATAAAAATAATAAGTTAAAAAAAATGCCCCCTTTCTTCATCCTACCCCTATCATTTTAGCAGGAAATGAATCAGTTCTCCTCTGGACAGTCTAGAATTTAACATTATAATGCTGCATTCTTGAGCATTTGATAACTTATAAAGAAATATCCACTTAGCTGATAAAATAAAACAAAAACTCGCTGTTTCAAGTGATGTGAGTCTGCTCATGTAGTGTCTTGATCCAGGTAGCTGAGAACTGCAAGACAAAATGCTGGAAATACTCAACAGGGCAGGCAACCCTAGGGAGAGAAAAACAGAGTTGATGTTTCAGACTGTTAACCTTTTATCAGATAAAAGCAAATTACTGTGGATGCTGGAAGCTGAACCAAAAGAGAAAATGCTGGAAAATCTCAGCCATCTGGCAGAATCTGTAAGGAGAGAAAAGAGCTGATGTTTTGAGTCCAGATAAACCTTTGTCAAAGCTAAAAGGCATAGAAAGTGGGAGATAGAAAGTGAATAGATATATAGCTATGTATATAAATATTGTTGGCATGAGTTATACGGAGAGGCTGGATAGACTGGGACTTTTTTCTCCGGCGTGTAGAAGGCTGAGGGGTCATCTTATAGAGGTCTATAAAATAATGAGGAGCACAGATCACCTAGATAGTCAATATCTTTTCCCAAAGCTAGGGGAATCTAAAACTAGAGGGCATAAGTTTAAGGTGAGAGGGGAGAGATACAAAGTATGCAGAGGGACAATTTTTTCACGCAGAGGGAGGTGAATGGCTGGGACAAGCTTCCAGAGGTAGTAGTAGAGGCGGGTACAATTTTGTCTTTTAAAAAGCATTTAGATAGTTAACATAAGAAATAGGAGCAGGAGTAGGCCATCTAGCCCTTTGAGCCTGCCCCGCCATTCAATAAGATCATGGCTGATCTGAAGTGAATCAGTTCCACTTTCCCGCTTTCTCCCCATAACCCTTAATTCCCCTGTCCATCAGAAACCTATCTACCCGTGACTTAAATATATTTAGCGAGGTAACCTCCACCACTTCAACGGGCAGAGAATTCCAGAGACCACCCTTTGAGTGAAGAAGTTCCTCCTGAACTCTGATCTAAACTGCACCCCCCCTTAGTTACATGGGTAAGATAGGTATAGAGAGCTATGGGCCAAATGCGGGCAATTGGGATTAGGTTAGGGGCTTAAAAAAAGGTGGCATGGACAAGTTAGGCCGAAGGGCCTCTCTCCATGCTGTAAACCTCTATCAATCTATGACTTTCTAACAGAACTAAATTTATTTATTAGTACCGCAAGTAGACTCGTGTTAACACTGTAATGAAGTTATGTGAAAATCCCCTAGCTGCCACACTGTGGCTCCTGTTCAGGTACGCTGAGGGAGAATTTAGCATCCTAACCAGCATACCTTACAGACTGTGGGAGGAAACCAGTGCACCTGGAGGAAACCCCTGCAGACATGAGGGAAACGTGTAGACTCCATGCAGACAGTGACCCAAGCTGGGAATCAAACCTTGGTGCTATGAGGCAGCAGTGCTAATCATTGTGCCATCGCGCTACCTGGGGTATTATGAGAGGATGTGTGAGAAAGGCTGAAGATCTCACAAGGTCTTTTCTGATGAAATGTAGCCTCTGTAAGCAAATGAAAATCAAAACTTGAATCAAGATAATATTTGCTGGAATAATGCAACTTTTTAATCTTTTCATTATTAATTTATTTCAGATGGCATGGTGGCACAGTGGTTAGCATGGCTGCCTCACAGCGCCAAGGACCCAGGTTCGATTCCAGGCCTTGGGTGACTGTGTGAAGTTTGCCAGTTCTCCCTGTGTCTGTGTGTGTTTCCTCCGGATTCCCTCCCACAGTCCAAAGATGTGCAGGTTAGGTGGACTGGCCATGATAAATTATCCCTTAGTGTCCCAAGATGTGTAGGTTAGAGGGGAATTACCAGGGTAAATACATGGGATAGGGCCTGGGTAGATGCTCTGCCGCAGAGTTGGTGCAGACTCAATGGGCCAAATGGCCTCATTCTGCACTATAGGGATTCTATGATTCTGTTTGATCCAATCAAAAATTAAATGCTGCACTGATGGAAACATTGTGACTGTTGGAAATGTAAAATAAAGAAATGCAAGAGTGCAATTGCTTGACGAATATGGACACGTCCCAATATGGAAAGTGTTTTGCTTTGACCTGATAGTTGCTGTGATAGTTCCAGTTTCAGCTTACCGATTTTTCCACGAGGTGGCAGTATTGTGCCGTCAGCCCACAGCAGTTTTGAGCCTTTCAATCGTGTGTTCAGCCTTTTGGTAACAGACAGATTCCAGTTTAGTTAGATCATATTCACAGCAACATCCTGTGATCCCAAATGAGATGAAAAAAAAATTGCTAAAGCCATTGATGTCTGGATGAAACTATGGAATGTTACATCGCACAACTCAGGCCATTCGGTTTATTTTGTAGATGCTGGCTCTTTGAAAGCGCTGTCCAGTTAAATCTACCCACCCTGTTCTTTCCCCATAGCCCTGCAATTACGTTTCCTTCCAAGAATGCTTCCAAGTCCTTTTTTAAAAAAGTTATTATTGAATCTGCTTCCACTGTCCTTTTAGACAGTGTGGATTCGAACATCACAACAGAATGATTTTTTTCCCCCTCACCTCCTGGTTAATTTGCTAATTACCTTGAATCTGTGTTTTCTGGTTGCCAATTTGTCTGTAAGCTTTTTGAGCGCTTTAATTAATTCTCATCTTAATTTTACTCCCAAAAACACAACCCTAGTATCTCGAAGATACAAAACTCTAAGGACACGTACCAAGAACAGCTTCTTCCCTGCTGCCATCAGATTTTTGAATGGACCTACCTCACACTAAGTTGATCTTTCTCTACACCCTAGCTATGACTGTAACACTACATTCTGCACTCTCTCCTTTCCTTCTCTATGAACGGTATGCTGTGCCTGTAGAGTGCGCAAGAAACAATACTTTTCACTGTATACTAATACATGTGACAATAATAAATCAAATCAAAAATCAAATCAAAACAAAATCTAACACAATATAAAATGAAAACAGATAATGCTGGTTAAATTCAGCAGAATCTGTGGGCGAGACAGAGTTTCTGAGAGGGGTTTTACAGCCTTGCTCATCCTGAAAAGTCCTGTCCGAGGCCAGTGGATCTTTCCATGGTCCGCCCCTTGCTCGTTCCGATTCCAGTGGCAGACAGAACGGTAAAATTCCAGCCAATGTTTCAGCTCTAAATTATCCTGCTGCCCAGTTCCGATTCTCTGCACAGAGGCTGCTGAGTTTAACCAGCATTTTCTGTCTTCATTGCAGATTTGCAGCATCTGCAGCATTTTGCTTTGACCTAGCTTCTCAGGCCCCTCCATTTAACCATTCTCCATCAATCTCTGCAACATTCTCTCCAAAGCTTCAACATCCTTCCTAAAATGTAGTGCCTGTATGAATTTGGATACAGGGCTGAAGGACAGTATTTCATTAAATTATAAAAATGTTGCTTTAATTAGCCAATCAAAAGGCATCAAACAGCAGATTCTGGAAAGCTGGAACATTCACAACTTGTGAAGAGACAAGTTGACCAATCTCCACCTCTCTGTATGGTGTTCAATGATCTATGGCCTATGATGGCCCATCTGTGTCTCCTCATGTGTGACCCTACACACTAGAATTATAAAATCACAGAATTCCGATAGTACAGAAGAAGCTATTTGACTCATTGAGTCTGTACTAACCCTCGGACGGACCAACCTAACCAGCCCCTCTCCCCTGCCCTATCCCTGTAACTTCAAATTTACCATGGCTAATTCATCTAACCCAGACATCTTGGGACACTAAGGGGCAACTTAGCACAGCCAAACTGTAGGAGGAAACCGGAGCACCCAGAGGAAACTCACAAAGACACAGGGAGAATGTGCAATCTCCACACAAACAGTCACCCAAAGCTGGAATTGAATCCTGGTCCCTAGAGCTGTGAGGCAGCAGTGCCAACCACTGTGCCACTATGCCGCCCAACATCTGGATCTATAGTTTTTTAACTCAATTGGAAACAATGCATTTTCTTTCAGGATTCTGGTGAGACATTGAGAGAACAAAGAATAAAGAAAATTACAACACAGAACATAAGAACATAAGAAATAGGAGCAGGAGTAGGCCAACTAGCCCTTCGAGCCTGCCCCGCCCTTCAATAAGATCATGGCTGATCTGTCGTGGCTCAGTTCCACATTCCCGCCCTCTCCCCATAACCCTTAATCCCCTCTCTCATCAAAAACACAGGAACAGGTCCTTCAGCCTGTCAAGCCTGCACTGACCATGCTGCCTTTCTAAACTAAAACCCCCTACTCTTCTGGGGGCAATGTCCCTCTATTTCCATTCTATTCATGTATTTGTCAAGATGCCCCCTAAAAGCCGTTATTGTATCTGCTTCCACTACCTTCCCCGGCAGTGAGTTCCAGGCACCCCACACCCTCTGTGTAAAAAAACTTGCCTCGTACATCTCCTTCAAACCCCCTCCCTCACATCTTAAACCTGTGGCCCTGGTAATTGATTCTTCCACCCTGGGAGAAAGCTTCTGACTGTCCACTCTGTCCATGCCTCTCATAATCTTGTAGACTTCTATCAGCTCAATCGGAGAGGAGCTTGAATCTTTCCTGGTGTGGATTAAGCATTAGGAAGACAGGAGCTATTGGTTCCCATTCCATTCCTCTCACTGGCAATGGTCTGAGACTAAACCACTCTGTTCAGAAACTTGGTCTCGCACCTGAGCCCAGGCTTCACTCAATATTCACACCATATTCCCATCTCCTGAACATTCCACAACTCCACCCCTGTCTCAGCTCATCTGCTGCTGAAACCCTCATCATGCCTTTACTGCCTTGAGCTTTGACAGTTTCTATGCAGCTCTGACTGGTCTCCACCCTCCAGAAGCCCGAGCTCTTCCACATTTATGTTCACTGTGCTCACACAAGGTCTTATTCGTCTATCACTCCTGTGCTTACTGACCGACATTGATTGCAGCCAATGTCTTGATCTTAAATTTCTCATCCTTACCTTCAAATCCCTCCATACTCTCACCCCATCTTTATTTTTGTTGTCTCCTCCAGCCCCACAACCTTCTGAGATGTCTGAGCTATTGAGCATCCACTGCTGGTGGCCATGCCTTCAGTTACCTGGGCTCTCAGCTCTGTGATTCTCTACAGCAGTTAGCACTGTTGCCTCACAGCGCCAGGGACTCAGGTTTGATTCCTGGCTTGGGTCACTGTCAGTGTGGAATCTGCACATTCTCCCCGTGTCTGCGTGGGTTTCCTCCGGGTGCTCCAGTTTCCTCCCACAGTCTGAAAGACGTGCTGGTTAGGCATATTGACCATGCTAATTTCTCTCTCAGTGTACTTGAACAGGTGTTGGAATGTGGCGACTAGGGGATTTTCACAGTAACTTAATTGCAGTGTTAATATAAATCTACTTGTGACTAATAAATTAACTTTATCTCCCTTCTTTAAGAATCTCCTTCAAACCCACACTTCAAGCAAGCTTTTGATCAGTTGATGCTAATATCTTCTTCTGTGGCTTGGTATTTTATTTTGTTTTAAGATGTTTTATTAAAAGTAATTTTATGGGTTGTGAGCTTACTGGCTATCCATCCCTAAATAGCAGTTAAAAGTTAACTACATTGCTGTGGATCTGGAGTCACATGTAGGTCAGACTGGGTAAAGATGGCAGATTTCTGCCATTTCTACGTAGAAAGGATATTATTAAACTAGAAAGAGTGCAGAAGAGATTTAATAGGATGCGACAGGGACTTGATGTATTGAGTTATAAGGAGAGGCTGGATGGACTGGGACTTTTTCTCTGGAGCGTAGAAGGCTGAGTGATGATCTCATGGAGGTCTACAAAATAATGAGGGACATAGATTAGTTAGATAGTCAATATCTTTTCCCAAAGGTAGGAGAGTCTAAAACTAGAGGGCATAGGTTTAAGGTGAGAGGGGAGAGATACAAAAGTGTCCAGAGGGGCTTTTTTTTAACACAGAGGGTGGTGAGTGTCTGGAACAAGGTGCCAGAGGTAGTAGTAGAGGTGGGTACAATTTTGACTTTTAACAAGCATTTAGACAGTGACATGGGTAAAATGGGTATAGAGGGATATGAGCCAAATGTGGGCAACTGGGACTAGTTTTGGGGTTTAAACAAAAAGGGATAAGTTGGGCCAAAGGCCCTGTTTCCATCCTGTAAACCTCTCGACTCTATTTCCTTCCCCAAAGGACATTAGTGAACCCGATGAGCTTTTACGACAATGGTTTCATTTTAATTCAAAATTTTTATGGAATTCAAATTTCACTATCTGCATGATGGGCTTTAGAATACCTACAGTGCAAAAGAGGCCATTTGGTCCATTGAGCCTGTACCAACAAATATCCCACTCGGGCCCTATCCCCGTAACCCTACATAATTATCCTGCTAGCTCCCCTAACACTAAGGGAGAATTTAAAATGGCCAATCAGCCTAACCCACACATTTATGGAATGTGGGAGGAAACCAGAACACCTGGAGGAACCCCACACAGACACAGGGAGAATGTGCAAACTCCACGCAGACACCCAAGGCTGGAATTGAACCCAGGCCCTTGGTACTGTGAGGCAGCAGTGCTAGTCACTGTGTCACTGTGCCACCCTTTGAACCCGGGTCCCCAGATCTTGCTCTGGATTACTAGCCCAGTGACATTACCACGACACTATCACCTCTCATGACATTCAAGGTGCTATACAAATGTAAGTCATTGTTGTGTGAAGGTCAACACCACATCAGAACTATGATGGAGCCAATACTTCAGCTCTATTCACATTCCAGCATTGGTGAATGCAACTTTTTGGTCCTCAGAGGTCCTCTGGCCCTCTGTATGGCCCAGTCATTTCCACACTCTGCCTTACATCTCACCTTCATTGGAAACACAGTAGCCAGAGAGATTGTAACCTATTTAAAAACACCCCGATCAGCTGCTCTGCTAAACCAACAGAATAAATTTCTTATGTTTTCCAACACCGTACACAGTCTCAGGGCTGATGTTTTATTTTGGCCTGAGGCCGCATAGAGATCCATCATTAAAAATGAAAGCACTGTCGATTTAACTTTTTTTTATTTGTTCATGGGATGTGAGCATCCTAGGTTGGGTCATCATTTATTACCCATCCCTGAGGGCAGTTAAGAATCAACCATATTGCTGTTGCTCTGGAGTCACATATAGGCCAGACCAGGTAAGGATGGCAGATTTCCTTCCCTAAAGGCCATTAGTGAACCAGGTGGGTTTTTAACAGCAATTGGCAATGATTTCATGGTCATCATCAGACTTTTAATTCCAGATGTTTAGTTGAATTCAAATTTCATCATCTGCCATAGTGGGATTTGAACCCAGGTCCTCAGAGCATTAACTTGGGTCTCTGCATTACTAATCCAGTGACAAATGAAGACTTATGGTGGGTTTGGTTCACTTTTTTTAGGGTAAAGATTTGCATTTGACTGTTATGACATCAAGACTCCCGAAGTGTTCTATGGTCAATGAAGTGCTAATGTATTATGGTGGATGTTGCATTGTATGGAACTCCAGGAGGCCTCTGCTACATCCAACAAATAGCAATATACATTGTATTGCGTGCCAGGGACAATTCCCCTGCTCTTCTTCCATAGAACCATAGAATCCCTATAGTGTCAATCTGCCCATCAGTTATACGCTGACTCTCTGAAAGAATTACCCAACCCTCCTATCCTATCCTTATAACCCCATGCATTTACCAGTTACCAATTCAGCATGGCCAATCCACCTAATCTACAAATCTTTGGACTCGTACAGTCATAGAATCCCTACAATGCAGAGGTGGCCATTCGGCCCATCAACTCTGAACCAATCACAATTCCACCCAGGACCTATCCCCGTAACCCACATATTTATCCTAATCTCCCTGACACTAAAAGGCAATTTATCGTGGCCATTCCACCTAACCTGCAAATCTTTCAACTGTGGGAGGAAACTGGAGCACCTGGATGATACAGCGAGAACGTGTAAACTTGACACAGTCCACAGTGCGGGAATTGAATGCGGGTCGTTGGCACTGTGAGGCTGCCATAGCTGCCCCCACTGTGCAACATGGGTGGCACGGTGGCACAATGGTTAGCACTGCTGCTTCACAGCTCCAGGGACCTGGGTTCAATTCCCGGCTTGGGTCACTGCCTGTGTGGAGTTTGCATGTTCTCCTCGTGTCTGTGTGGGTTTCCTCCGGGTGCTCCGATTTCCTCCCACAGTCCAAAGATGTGCGGGTTAAGTTGATTGGCCATGCTAAAAAAAAAAATTGCCCTTAGTGTCCTGGGATGCGCAGATTAGAGGGATTAGTGGGAAAATATGTATGGATGTGGGGGTGGGGCCTGGGTGGGATTGTGGTTGGTACAGACTTGATGGGCCGAATGGCCCCTTACTGTACTGTAGGAATTCAACCATGCTGCCCCTTCATGTACTGTGTCATCGATGTGGGATATCTTGTCTCACGTGAAAGGACAGATGTGGCCTTTGTTTAACTGTGTGCAATTTTGGTCCCCTTATTTGCAAAAGGATATATTGGCCTTGGAGGGAGTACAGAGAAGGTTCACCAGGCTGATACTGGAGATTAGGGGGTTGGTTTATGAGGAGAGATTGCATAGACTGGGCCTGTGCTCGTTGGAGTTTAGAAGGCTGAGGGGGGGTCTTATAGAGACTTACAAGATAATGAAGGGGCTAGATAGGGTAGAGGTAGAGAGATTCTTTTCACTTAGAAAGGAAAACAGAACTAGAGGGCACAGCTTCAAAATAAGGTGGGGGGCAGTTTAGAACGGAGTTGAGGAGGAACTTCTTCACTCAAAGGGTGGTGAATCTCTGGAATTCTCTGCCCATTGAAGTGGTGGAGACTACCTCGTTGAATATGTTTAAGTCAGGCGTAGATAGGTTTCTGATCGATAAGGGAATTAAGGGTTACCGGGAGAAAACGGAAAGTGGAACTGATCCACTTCAGATCAGCCATGATCTTATTGAACGGCGGGGCAGGCTCGAAGGGCTAGATGGCCTACTCCTGCTCCTATTTCTTATGTTCTCAGAGGCGCATCTGAGAGCGCAGCACTCCCTCAGCATTGTGCAGGAGTCTCAGGCTCAGTTATATGTCCAAGTCTCTGGGCGGGAGAGGAACCGAACCGCCTGCTGACTCAGAACTGGGGGAGACTGCCGCCCACGACTGATTCTTGGGGCTGGGCGTAATATTGTGCCAGCGGTTCAGGAGAGGAGCTGAGAAAAATTGGAGAGAGTGGGGAAAGAAAAGAAGCGGATTGAAAGAGGATGCGGTTAGTTTCTAATCTATGTAAAGTGAATGAGAGATCAAATGAATTTTTCTAATTAAAATGATCAGACAAGCAGCGGGGAAAGTTTAAATGTGTAGAATGAAAGACAAAGGCAGTCAATCAACTATAATAATCAGCCGGCAGGGTCCTTGCAGAGTACAGATAAGTACAGCATCTTTGGATGCGCAGCACTTTGAAGAAAATGGGAAAATGTAATCCCAGGATAGTCTGCAGATCTGATGTAACAGCGCTGCTGCTGTGAAGAATTAATCCAGACTCCGGGAGTGTTGAACCGTGGGTGAATGTTCTCACACACACCACTGCCAGATTTAAGGGGCTTCCACGTCTGAACCATGGAAGATTCTTAAACAATTATTGTCCAAACAATAAACAACAATGAGATAAACAATTATCTCCCAGATAACCGCTTGGTTTTAATTTTTTGACAGCAATTTCATTAAAAAATACTCTGTTTGCATTCTTGTGTTTGAAAGCTAGATATTGATTTATTTGTTCATTATTGTCACATGTATTAACGTACAGTGAGAAGTATTGTTTCTTGCACGCTATACAGACAAAGCATACCATTCATAGAGAAGGAAAGGAGAGACAGCAGAATGTAGTGTTACAGTCACAGCTAGAGTTTGGAGAAAGATCAATTTAATCCAAGGTAGGTCCATTCAAAAGTGCAATGGCAGCTGGGAGAAGCTTTTCTTAAGTCAGCTGGTCAATGACCTCAGACTTGTGTATCTTTTTCCTGATGGAAGAAGATGGAAAGGAATATGACTAGGGTGTCTTTGATTATTCTGGCTGCTTTTCTGAGGCAGCTGGAAGTACAGATGGAGCCAATGGATGGGAGGTTGGCTTGAGTGATGGAATGGATTTCATGACTCTTTGTAGTATCTTGAGGTCTTGGGCATAGCAGGAGCCATACCAACCTGTGATACAATCAGAAAGAATGCTTTCTATCATTTTTATGTATTTGATATATGATTGGGTGATAGTGAATTGTCAAACTCTTACCTTTACAATTTGTCCGATTTTTAATTTCATTCGGGTCAATAAATTATTGAATTATAAAGAAAATCACTAAAGGAGGCCATTCAGCCCATTGTTCCAGTGCCAGGTCTGAGATAAAGCTATACAGTTCGACCTGCTCGCCTGCCCTTGCAAATTATCCTTAATTATCATCAATTATTTTTCCAATCCCTTTTCTGAAAGTTATTACTGAGCCGCTTCCACTGCCCTTTTGGAGCGGTGGAATTGGAGGGAGATTTTAACTGGATGGTTGATCGGCAGTCATGTGAAGTTAAGATAACCCCTTCCCCAAGAGACTTACAAAGTAAATTCAGAAAAGGAATTAAGGAATGCAGATTTTTTTTTAACTAAATGCAAGATCAGTAGGCAGAGCAGATTCCCAGCAGTGGGTGGTAGAATGGGTTCCAAGACAGAATTCTGCAGGTTTGTTCTGTCAACCAATGGCACGCAGGATTATTAGAAATGCACCAAGGCTATACAGTGGATAGGTGAGATAGACGGACTGAAGGTGCTCTCCTGTGGTTTTCCAGTGTCCAGTGAAGGAGCTGAGACAGAAAGCGAAGGAATGATCCAGATGAATTTCCAGTCACCTATCAAATCACTGGCTGGCAGCTGGGTCCTCCAGTTGGCCTCAGTGCCTGAGTTGGGAAGCTGACAGAAGGTCAGATGGGCGGACTGGTAGCAGATGGTAGTTAACCCTGATAAGTGCGATGTGATGCACTGTGGAAGAAGTAACAAGTTGTGGGAATATTTAATGAATGGCAGGACACTAGGAAGATCAGAGGAACAGATGGATCTTGGGCTCCTTAGTCACAGATCCCTGAAGGTAGCAGAGTAGGTGAATAGGATAAATAAGAAGTCATATGGACAATTGTTTTTGTCAGTTGAGGCATAGAGTACAAGAGCAAGGACATAGTATTGGAGTTGAACAGAATGGAGTTGGCCAGAGCTGGATTACTGTGTGCAGTCACCTCATTATAGGAAGGCTGTGATTGCACTAGAGAGGATGCAGAGGAGATTCACCAGGATGTTGCCTGGGATGGAGCATTTGAGCAATGAGGAGAGACTGGATTGAGTTGGATTGTTTTGTTTAGAACAGAGAAGGTTGAGGGGGGGGGGCGTGATTGAGCTGTGTAAGGTATGAGGGGTATGGATAGGGTGAACAGGAAGCAGCTGTTCCCATTGGTTGAGGGGTCAATCACGAGGTGGCATAGGTTAGAGTGGCAGGAGATTCAGAGAAAATTTGAGAAGAAGAATTACTCAGAGGATGGTGGGAATCTGGAATGCAGTGCCTGGGAAGGTAGCGGAGGCTGGAAACTTAGAACCTTTAAAACGTATTTGGATGAGTATTTGAAACATGATATTATTCAACGACATGGGACAAGTGCTGGAAAATGGGATTAGCACACCTTTGGTGGTAGTCATTGTCAGCGTAGACTCAATGGGCCAAAGGGCCTTTTCTGCACTGTATGACTCTATGGCTGGAACTTTACACCCCCTTCTCCCCGCCTCACCAAGGAAATCCAGCAGTGGAGGAGTGGACCTGGGAAAGTTTGTTATCCTCGGGCAAGTTTTGGGACAAGCAAGGCTGTAAAATCCCACCCGTAGACTCTTTGAGAGCAGGATAGCGAGAAACATCCAGGAGCCCTTCTCCATAATCACTATCTAGCTGCAAGCGTGGATGAGGACAGAATGAAGTTTGGCTTGTGACTCCTTTCATGGTCAAATAGCCCAGTGCTCACTGCCACGTTGCTCAGAATCAGTGGCCTCCAGGAAATCCAGGCATTTGTAAATGGAGGCTGTTATTGAGAAAGATAGGAAAAGAATAATTCTATATCTACAGAGCACAGGTAGAGGAAAATTCAACAGCGACCTAGCTGAATGTCTACTGATAGGTTATTTCAGTTTGGTGAATTTGGGACCTGTATTTGGACTCTGCAGAAGAGCAATAGGCTGGATGTTTAGCCATTCCTCTTTTCCAGAGGTTAGTGAATCTCTGGACATTATTGCCAGTTGGCCCGGTGGGTGCTGTCTCCCCGCATGCCTTCCAGAATGAGCTTCTTGGCTCCAGCAGAGATCAGTGGGATCTAAATGCATTAACAATGAATGTTCAGATGGTCAACATGATTTGCTGAGAAGGTTTTCAACACCTGGGGAGGAGGGGGGAGAGGAAACTTACCCGATTTTGTTCCCCTTACTGTCCTTGAATTCCACTTCTCTCCCTCTGACACATTTTGCTTCTTCCAGGAGGTTAGTAACTGTGGGAGTAAGTGTTTAGTCATTATGTTCCAGGCATTGTGTTGTGTGGGGTAAGATTGGTGAACCAGCAGATATTTTAGAGCCTGTCATGTTCTATTGTTAATCTGTTCAAATAACACTGAGAATGTGGGAAGTGTTTTGGTGAGAATTAATGAGGGGTTTACACATCCTAGTAAGAATGTATATGGGGCTTGGACATTAACTTCATAATTTGGGAAGGTACATTACTGTGTTATGGTGCAGATGTTATGATATGAGTGAGATCCCTCCTAGCATCGAGCCAATTTATAGGATTCATTAGTAAATCTGATTTGTTTCCAATTGTTCTTGATTAATTTCTCACACTAATTGTACAGTCTATGGCTGGATTAACACATCTTCTGACATTTAAATGGCTCATTAGTTGTTTATAAAACATCAAAGGATCTTTATGACAGGTGTACAGTGCTTGCCTACATTTAGTCATAATGGAATAGCATTCTCTGGAATTACATGCTTCAGATATGATAGGCTGTCAGTGCCTTATGTTTGAAAGAAAGCATATTTTTTGATCAAGCTTTGATTAAGTAGTATAGTCATGCTAACCAACGCTGCAACTGTAACACTGTTCACTAATTAACTACACGCAGTTCGAATGATATATGAGATATTACTGAAAGCTTGACATTGCTTTACAAGTGCTACAAATGGCTTTGAATCGCTCCACCCTGGTTCAATACATAGAACAATACTTATTCAATACGAGCTGCCACGGAGCAGGAAAATCCATTGCACGGAAGCTTCTTTAGACTGTCCAGGGAGATACGAAAGAAAAAAGGATATCAAAAATTTGCATTTTTTTTAGCATCTATCACAACCAAGTCCTTCACATCCATACTACGTTCAGCAAATCAGGTTTACCCCTGCGACCTTTCACAGTGTGAAGTATAGGAAACCGGAAGGGAGCTCATTCATCTCTGTCCATCAGGACCAATCAGATATCATGTCGTCACCATTGTAAAGTAGAAAACTCAGCAACCAATTTGTTCACAACAAGCTCCCATAAGCAACATAAGACCATAAACACAGAAGACCCTTAGATGTAGGTGCAGAAGTAGGCCATTCAGTCCATTGAATCTGCTCTGCCATTAACGACATCGTGGCTTATCTGGAATTATAATCCTCGATGCCACTTTTCTGCCTTATCCCCATAACCCTTTATTCCCTTTCTGATTAAAAATCTCTCTATCTCAGCCTTGAGTACATATAATGGCCCAGTCTATACAGCCCTTTGCAGTAAAGAATTCTACAGATTCATTACCCTCTGAGTGTGATAATGTAACAATGACCAGATGACCAGTTTGTGATGTTGGTTGAGGGACGAATGTTGGCTCGCACACTGGGGAAAATCCTGTACTTATTTGAATAAAGGCACGGGATCCATCCCAGCTACCTGAAAGGGCAAGCCAGCTGGGCTGGGCCAAAGTTTAACTTATCAGGAGGCTACACCTCTGAAAGCACATAGTCTCTCAGCACTCTGTGGATAGTATCAACCTGGACTATGCGCTGTAGATTTCAGGGCTCCAACTGATGACTTTCATGACTCAAATGTTATCATCTGGACCACTGCTGACACTGTCTAGCTTTGTCCTTGCTGCTTCTGCTAATGATGTGCAATCATAAGATATACACAATGTTCAGTACTGCTGGTCATTGTGGATAAGGTGAAGAACATTTTATATTCCTGAGAAGGTTTCTTAAGTCACTAACAGCCTGGTGATTTGATACTTTAGATCATTTATATTCCAGATGCCACTGCCCTCTATATTAGTCCATTGGCGGCACTGTGTATTACTGATAATCATAAATTCACAGGATTTAGGATAAATCCTTTCATCAGAACACATTTAATCTGATGTAGATTTTTGTTTACCATGATTGGTGTTTAATGTTAGTGGTACACATTGTTCCAAATGGCAGGAACAAATAACTAACTTGTAATGCCAAGATCATCATTTAAAACATAGTATTTCTGTAAGACAGAAATGATATGGTGATCTGCCACATGTAGCAATATAAATGTTCTTTAATCAGCCAGCCAACATGTGCCCAGGCTGAGACTGGTAATAATTGACTTCAAGACAAATCAAAGAATTTAAATGAAAACCTGATCCCGTGGTGTATTTTAATCAGAAGGTACAATTACTGAGTACCATCTGCTAACATTGGAAAGCATTTATGAGCGTAGCTGAAAACAATAACGTTATCTTAGGTCATGTTGTAATATCGTTGGCTGGAACATGTTTTTGATTAAAGTTTTAGTTGAGGCTGTCACTGTGGATTGGATTAAAGCAGGAGCTTTCTTTTACTGGTGCTGTCATTCAGTGCCATCGGAATCTTTCAAAATGTTCACATATCTCTTTTGATGTCCAAAAGTTAGCAATGAAGGATGTAGATGACAATGAGTTGCATTTAAAGATAACAACAGATTGGGAATGTAAGGGTTTCAATGCTCCAAGCTTCATTGAATGACTATCTGTAGCTCTGGACATTGAAGCATATTTTCGCATATAGAGTTTAG
The DNA here is from genome assembly GCF_965287045.1 of Carcharhinus amblyrhynchos. NCBI lineage: Eukaryota > Metazoa > Chordata > Chondrichthyes > Carcharhiniformes > Carcharhinidae > Carcharhinus > Carcharhinus amblyrhynchos. The sequence continues at coordinate 7,516,989 of NC_137336.1, read as the reverse complement.
GGCACAAATGTTCTGATGAAAGATCATCAACTTAAAAGCATTAGATTTGTTACCTCTTCACAGGCGCTGCCAGACTTGCTGGAGATTTCTAACATTTTCTGTTTTTATTTCAGATTGCTAGTATCCATAATATTCTGCCATTCAATCTAAAGTTTTACCTTTGGGCAATGGTTGGGAACTCCTCCAATAGATCATTGCAGGAATTGTATAAGGTTTATGGTTCTGACATATTTTTGCTTTGATAATTTCTTTCAATAGGTCTTTTTAATTATTGCATATTAGCATGAAAGCAAAATACTGCAAATGCTGGAAATCTGAAATAAAAATCAATAATGCTGTAATTTCTTGGCAGGTCGGGCAACATCTTTGGAAAGAAACAGGGATAAATTTCAGGTCAATTTCCTGTCAGCATCAGGTGTTATGAAGGGTTACTGGCCTGAAATGTTAATTCTGTTTCCCTTCACAGATGGTGCCTGACCTACTGAGTATTTCCAGCATTTTCAAATTTTTACTAATTATTGCACATTAGTAGATATGTGATTTCTAAACACTAACTCCAATTAGGCAGTTAGTGCTCTGTGGTTCATTTTCAAATCATGGTCTGGATCTGAAATGTGCTATTATTAATTGGTGAACAGCTGGAGTTATTTGTCAAACTGTATGGTTTCAGTTGTCAAAATAAATGAAAGGCAACTTAATTTCTACAGATAAACGTTGAAGATATAAAGTTGCTTTGATTAAAAGAATCAGAGATTGGACAAATATGAGGGGATGTTGATTATTCAAATTATACAGGACAATTACTCTCAATGAATGGGCCAGATTATCTACTGAGTAATTGATGCATTCAGAACTAGTCTCATATTCAATCCTCTGTGCTTCCTTAGCTGAGCTCTGCTTGGATAACAGCAGCTATGTGAGGTTTGGGTCTCATTCAATTTTCCTAGTATAGGGCACGGGACGTTTGTCAAGGTTCCTGTGACTTATAGCTGGTGAGTAACTTGCAGAAGAATGTTGTGGGCTTGGATATTAGCCCAAAATCAGGATGATGTTCAGCTATTAAAAAAATGAATGAGCTTACATTTATGTAGCACCTTCGATGACCGAAGGATGCCCCTTTACAGTCAATGAAGTAATTCTGAAGTGCAGTTGTTATTCCACTCTCCGAGGCTGCTTCAACAGCAAGGTTCTGAATCCTGAACCCCATAGAATAGGACCAGCAGACACATGGGAATACCACCAACTGCAGGTTCTCCTCCCAGCTACACACCATCTTAACTAGGCACTATCTCATCATTCCTTCATTGTTGCTGGATCAAAATCTTGCAACTTCCCACCTAACAGCACAGTGGGTGTACCTACACTACACGAGCTGCAGCAGTTCAGGAAGCCAGCTGACGACTACCTTTGCAAGGGCTATTGTTGCACTGTAGGAATTCTGTGATTCTGATGATTTGGCACGGGCAATGAATGATGGTCTCGCCAAAGATGCTCACATCCCAGAATGAATAGGAAAATATAGGAAACACTGCTGGTATGTTTTGCATGACAATGTTCCACAAATGGCAATGTGATAATCGCAAAAGAAGAATATTATTTCAATGATGTTGGCTGGGAGATAAATATTGATGTCGGGAAGATAATGTCACGGGGTCTTTTGGGGACTGAGAATATTTCTCAGTTTAATAGCACAGTGCCCCCTGGAGCCTCAGCCTATATTTTGTGGTAAAATCTCTGGGGTGAGACTTGAACCCATAACTTTTAAGATAATTGGCAAATGGACAAGAGGGGAGATGTGGACTTATTTTTAGTACAATGCATTGATAGGATCAGGAATGCACTGCCTGGAAAGGTGGTGGAAACAGCTTCATTAGGAACTTTTGAAAGGGAATTAGATACAAACTTGAAAACGGAAAAGAAGTTGTGTGGTCATGGAGGAACAAGTTGGGGAGAGGATTAATTGAATTGCTCTTTCAAAGAGCTAACACAGGCCTAATGGACCCAATGGCCTCATTCTTTGTTGTATGACCATGATTCTAGGCAGGCAGGGGAAAATATTACAAGATAAAATCACTTAAGTGGGAAGTACTGCTCTTTGTGAACTTTATTTACCCAGAGGAGTGTTTTCCCCCAATAATCCTTACAATATCATCCAAATAATTCAAAAAGCTAAATAGTTATGTCATGATTAACTAATAGTGATGGAAAATGCAGCCAATTCTTGTCACATTGGGGTCTAGCAGAATGATTTGAAAAAGATCCGATCTACTGCAATGACTCCACCTGTTCCAGTCAGAATCTAATCAGAAAACATAACCAGTGCTCAGCTGTGAAATTTGCATTGCACGGTATCAGGGTTGGAATTATATTGTTCTGTGTAACGACACACATATAATTTACTTGCATAGAAGTTTCAAAATTGAGAAAGCTAGATGATGGACAAAGGCTGACAACGCAGAATAAGACCATGGCTGAAATCCAGACCCGCATTTATATACGGTCCTTAATGGTGAAAGGTTTTTTCAAAGCGCTTTGCAGCCAGCTGTAACCACTAGTACACAGGCAAATTATATACAGCAAGACCGCACAATCTGTAATGGATAAAGGTAATCTGTTTTTAACTACTGCTTTGGGGACTGATAGGTGAGGGGGGCGGGGGGAGGGCACATTTCATTACCTCCCTGAGGTAGAGCAATGGGACATTTTATATTCAGGTCCTCAGGAAAGAGAGCAGCCTTGACTGTGCAGCACCTCCACAATACTGCACTGGGGGTGTTCACATCTCTAGGGTGTTAATGGAACCCATAACCTTCTGACTTAGGAGCATCCTAACACTCACAAATGTTACTAACTAAACGGCGGCACAGTGGTTAGCACTGCTGCCTCACAGCGCCAGGGTTCAATTCCCAGCTTGGGCCACTGTCTGTGCGGAGTCTGCACATTCTCCCCGTGTCTGCGTGGGTTTCCTCTGCGTGCTCTGGTTTCCTCCCACAGTCCAAAGATGTGCTGGTTAGACGCATAGGCCGGGTTAAATTCTCTCTCAGTGTACCCGAACAGGTGGCGACGAGGGGATTTTCACAAAAACTTCATTGCAGTGTTAATGTAAGCTTACTTGTGACACTCATAAATAAACTTAAACCACTGCAGACTAAAGTGTAGGTAAGAAAGGTAGGCAAAACAGGATCTCACTATGAGAGGTCGTCAAGCTTGACTTTATTTGCACTTAAGATTTGCCATTTTATTATGAATCTGCTACATACATAACCCAGCGGTGCTATGAATAAACGTGGGAATGGAAGGGGGGAGACCTGATAGTGTCTCATAAATACGAATCTAAGCGCATTATTTCTTCTTTGCGCTTTTCGAAATGCCCTTGTGGGATGAAGCAGGTATTCCCGGAGGGAGGCAGGAGCACAGGGACACGGTCTGCTTCGCAGGCAGCGCACGCACTGCAATCGCTCCGAAGTCGCCCGGAGCGCTGGTATTTATTGGAGTCAGTGCCTCGGAACGGCGCTGTTCCTCCAATGAGGTGCTGAAATGCAAGCTGGGGAGCGGCTGGTTCCCTCTCCCTCCTCAACATTACACACACAGCACAGCAGACAAGAGCTCACACCAACTCCAAGCTATTCCACAGACCGGACCGGAGAGGAGGAGGAGGAGGGGGGAGGGGGGTGGTGGTGGATGGTGCTGGAGTCTGGCAAACTCACAATGTGGCCACATCCAGGGGACCACCTGGGTTCACCCAAGCTCGGGATCCAGAGAGCCGCGGAGAAAAGTTTGCTCTAAAACAAAAGGGCTTGACCGGTGATTGAGGGGGGTGGGGGGAGAGCCGGGCAAGGGATATGGCTCATCCTGCGGGGGTGGGCAAGTGTTTGCTGCTGCTCCTGAGCTTCGTGGTGGTGGCCGGCGGGCAGATCCGCTACTCCATTCCCGAGGAGTTGAAACACGGGGCTTTCGTGGGGAACATCGCCGACGACCTGGGCTTGAACGTGGCCGAGTTGTCGGCCCGCAGGTTCCGGATAGTGAGCGGGGCCCGCAAACATTACCTGGAGGTGAACCTGGAGAACGGCATCCTGTTTGTGAACGAGAAGGTGGACCGGGAGCAACTGTGCGGACTCAAACCCACCTGTTTCCTCAGCCTGGAAGTTGTGATTGAGAACCCTCTGGAGTTGTACCAGGCTGAGATTGAGATTCTGGATGTCAATGACAACTCTCCCAGTTTCTCCAACACTCAGGTCAAGCTGGAGATCACCGAGTCGGCGGCTCCGGGCTCCCGTTTCCCCCTGGAGAGCGCCCAGGACCCGGACGTGGGCTCCAATTCCCTCCGCACCTACCGGCTCAGCCCCAACGAGCACTTTATCCTGGAGGTGCAGAGCCGGAGTGAGCGCAGCAAGATCCCGGAGTTAATCCTGGAGAAATCCCTGGACCGGGAGCAGCAGGCGCTGCACCGGCTGCTGCTGACGGCGGTGGACGGGGGGCTGCCGGAGAAGTCGGGCAGTGTCCGCATCGCCGTCGCCGTGCTGGACTCCAACGACAACGTGCCGGTGTTCGAGAGGGCGGTGTACACGGTGAGGGTCCCGGAGAACGCCCCCCGGGGCACCCTCCTCATCCAGCTCAACGCCACCGACCTGGATGAAGGCACCAACGGCCGAATAGTCTACTCGTTCGGGAACCACGCACACGAGGCGGTGCGGGAGTTATTCTCGGTGGATCCGCAGACCGGACAGGTCCGGGTGAAGGGGGTGTTGGATTTCGAGGGCAGCCCGGTCCATGAGCTCTTCGTCCAGGCCAAAGACATGGGTCCCAACGCGGTGGCGGCTCATTGCAACGTGATAGTGGAGCTGGAAGACCAGAACGACAACTCGCCGGAGATCCTGCTGACTTCCCTGTCCAGCCCGGTACCGGAGGACGCTTCCCCCGGCACCGTCATCGCCCTGATCAGTGTGACAGACCGGGATAGCGGGCCGAACGGCCGGGTCAGCTGCCGGCTGCCCGGGAACCTGCCCTTCAAGTTGTTGCCCTCCTTCAAAAAATATTTCACTCTGGTTACTCAGAGGCGGCTGGACCGGGAGCTGGTGGCCGAGTATAACATCACGGTGGCGGCCCGGGACGGCGGCTCGCCCCCGCTGTCCAGCAACCGGACCATCCGGGTCAAGGTGTCGGATGTCAACGACAACCCGCCCAGGTTTTCCAGACCCTCCTACACGGTGTATGTGACGGAAAATAACGCGCCGGGGGCTTCCATCTGCTCGGTGACGGCGGAGGATCCGGATTTGAATCAGAATTCCTACCTTTTCTACTCCATCCTGGAGGGAGAGGTCCAGGGAATGTCCATCTCCACCTACGTGTCCATCAATTCGGACAACGGGAACCTCTACGCCCTGCGCTCCTTCGACTACGAGCAGCTCAAGAACTTCCGAGTCCAGATTCAGGCGCAAGACGCCGGCTTTACGCCGCTGAGCGGGAACACCACCGTCCACATCTTCATCCTGGACCAGAACGACAACGGGCCGGTCATCGTGTCTCCGCTGCCCCGGAATGGCTCGCTGGCGGCGGAGACGGTGCCCCGCTCGGCCGGGGCGGGCCAGCTGGCGGTCAAGGTGACGGCGGTAGACGCGGACGAGGGGCCGAACGCCCGCCTCTCCTACCGCCTGCTGCGGGCCACCGAGCGGGGGCTCTTCAGGCTGGAGATCCACAGCGGCGAGATCCGCCTGGCCCGGCCCTTCAGCCACCGGGACTCCCCCCAGCAGCGGCTGGTGGTCTTGGCCAAGGACAGCGGGGTGCCCCCTCTCTCTGCCACCGTCACCATCCTGCTGACCGCGGTGGACAGCGCCCCGGGGACCCGGCCTGAGCCCAGCCCGGACACCGGTCTCCACTCCCAGCTCACCCTCTACCTGATCATCTCCCTGGCCTCCATCTCCTTCCTCTTCCTGATGGCCATCCTCCTGCTGGCTCTGCTGCGCTGCCACCGGGACCGGCTCCGGCTCCACGCCTCCTCCTGCTGCCCCCCTCCCTCCTCCTCCTCCGCCTCCTCCTGCTGCTGCTTCAGCCGCCGGAGGAACTCGGCGCAAATCTTCCACAAGACCGACACCAACCTGCAGCTGGCAGCCGGAGCCAAGGCGCCAGGCAGCGGCCCCGAGCTGCCCGCCTGCCGCCTCCCCTCCCAGCCCTACCGCTACAAGGTGTGCCTGAGCCCGCAATCGGCCAAGGGAGACTTCATGTTCCTGCGACCGTGCCGCACGCCGCAGGGAGGCGACGGCCGCCCCGGGAACCAGGCGCCGGCTGAGGTGAGGCTGCTTCCGTTAACTCACTGCCCAGCGCTTCCCCTGTAATAACTTCAACCCAATCCGGTATCCAGCGCCTCTATCTAACACAACCACATCTCAACCTGCTGTGCCATACAACACAGATGGAGACTATTCGGCCCATCTTCCTTGTGCTGGTTCATTGAAAGTCATCCAGTTAGACCCCCCCCCCTTTCCCAATCAGAGCTGCAAAGTTTGACTTTCCTCTTTATACCTTGCTGAAAATTATTGGTAACTCTGTTCCTTCCAGGCAGACTATTCCAGAACTCTCCTTGGAATAATCTCCCCGTCACCTCTCACACACACACTGAGTTACTACATCACCCCTCACACACAGACACACACACACTGAGTTACTACATCACCCCTCACACACAGACACACACACACACTGAGTTACTACATCACCCCTCACACACAGACACACACACACACTGAGTTACTCCATCACCCCTCACACAGAGACACACACAGTTACTACATCACCCCTCACATACACACACACACACAAACTGAGTTACTACATCACCCCTCACACACAGACACACACACAGAGTTACTACATCACCCCTCACATACACACACAGACACACACACACTGAGTTACTACATCACCCCTCACACACAGACACACACACAGTTACTACATCACCCCTCACACACAGACACACACACATATACAGACACATTGAATTTCAGCATCAACCCTCACACATACCTGCACAGACACACAGGAGACACCCAGACGCAGGAGCACACACACAAACGTTGAAATTCATCATCACCCCTCACACATATTTTACATATATATAAATATTAAATTCATTAATAGGAATACCTATTCGGTGTATAAATATTTGGTCCCCATTACAATTCCCCACCAAGGGTTATTCTTTGGTGGGAAAAAGAGCTGAAAAAAGAGGGGAAAGAGCTGACTCGAAACGTCAGCTATTCCCTTCCTCAGAGATGCTGCCAGACCTGTTGAGATTTTTTATTCTCTTTTGGTTTGAGATTCCAGCATCCGCAGTAATTTGCTTCTGTGCAATTAATACTTCCCCAGTAGGTGAGCTGTGTTAATATTGAGTCTAACAAAGCTTTATTTGGGGAGGGGGGAGGGGAGGGAGGTGCTGTTGATTACATGCCCACCATCGTTGCGAGCCCCGCAACCCTGGACCAAATTTAACGCAGGCGGTTAACTCATTCCAGCCGCAGCTCGCCCCCGCCTTTCCCACACTCACTGACCGAATGCTGTTTGTGTTAACCCTCAGATTGCCAGGATCCTTCTTTCTTTCAGTCGGAACATATCACATGGAGGGTCCTGTCTGATCCGCGGTCTTCATTCCGTTTATTAGCAATCATAGTTTCAACACACAAGATCTGCGACATTTGTTCCGACCCAACACAGTTCCATTGATACGGAATGTACAATCTCATTGGGACATCTCTCAGCACTGTGTACAATCCTCAATCACTTACCGCGCCTCAGTTCTCCTGGACTGGGTATCTGTGCGTCACATTTAGCGAAACCATAATCGCCCTAACAAAGAAAGGTCTCAATTTTCCAACATGATCCCCCCTTTTCCCCATAACCCCGACAAAGGAATTGTTTACCCCTTGCTATCATTTGGGTTAAGATGACCAGAAGTATACTTGTATCAGCATTGCAATCTCTGATATATCCAAATGTAAGGAGGATCAGATCTGGACGCCCCGCGCTCAGAGAACCCTACAGTGCAGAAGGAGGCCATTTGACACATCGAGTCTGTACCGACCACAATCCCACCCAGGCCCCATCCCCATTACCCCAGCTAGTCCCCGTAACACTAAGGGCCAATTTGGCATAGCCAATCCACTTAACCTGCACATCTTTGGAGTGTGGGAAGAAACCGGAGCACCCGGAGGAAACCCACGCAGACACGGGGAGAACGTGCAAACTCCACACAGACAGTGACCCGAGCCGGGAATCGAACCCGGGTTCCTAGCGCTGTGAGTCAGCAGTGCTCACCACCGTGCCACCCCAGTCGACAAATGCTGTGGAGAACTGTGACTGACCCCGCTGACCCTGTGTAGATCTCACGCCCACCCTGAACTGAGTCCATGGGGATATTGGATGCCCCACACGGACTCCGGGGAAGTGGGAGGGGGGAAGGGGTGGGTGGGTTGGGAATCAGGAACCGATGCTCGCAGGATCTGAGAGAGGCATTTCGTTACTGGGAGACATCAGTTACAACACTTCATGGCACTTTCTTGTTGAGAGATGTTTTTATTGCAGACTGGAAGAGATGGGGCGATAATAGAATCGCCTGTTTTACAGCGACCTGAGCCCTTGCCACAGGATTCCGCGCACAGTATTCTGCTGACTGCCTTCGCCGCCGGCGAGATACAGGGTTCTGGAAGAGGGTGGTGGGATATCCCTTTATAATAACAGCGGGACGGAGTTCCATTCGGCTCCTAACTTGGCGTGGATTGATTTGAAGGGAGTGCTCGCTGCGCCTTAGTATGGTTCGAATCAGAAAGCATTGTAAGAAATCTCACAACACCAGATTGAAGTAATCGTGTAATCCGTGTGGGCTTACTATCAAATAAACTGGTTGGACTTGAACCTGGTGTTGTGAGACTTCTTACTATGCTTACCCCAGTCCAACGCCGGCATCTCCACATCATAGAATCAGAAAGCCCAGAGGGAGGTTATTCGGCCCGTCACATCCCTTTGAAAGAGCTATTGTGTGCTCAGTTAATATCTCCCCTCCCAACACCACCCATTCTCTCTCTCACTCTACCACACTGATTTCTCCTTTACCTAATTTCCCTTCCGAAAGTCAGTTGGAACTGCCTCCGCCCGTCCTCTCAGTGAATTTAGTGAATACGGATACAACCACAATCAACTGTTTTCAAGCTGGCTTTGTTTCCTCGCATTTCACTAAGAGATTCAAGGCTCCTTGAACAGTCTCCGGTGCTGTCACAGTATTAATTCCACTGTAATTGATTTCCAATTAATTCAGTCTCGTCCACCAAGTTGCGGCTCACACTGCGATCAAACCGTGGAGGTGATGGAGGGGAAGAGGGAGTAGGGGTGGGGGGAGAGGGGAGGGGGTCTTGCTAATGGCATCATTTGTATTGATCTAACTTGATCTGTATAGCACGCTGCCCGTTCACCCACAACACGGTCCTATACAAATGAATGGGACTGTGGCAATACACCCCCAGCAACAGAATTAATATTCAGTCGGATGGGTCACACTCAGAAGCCTTAATGCAGCTCCCCACCACCCCCCCCCCCCCACGGCCCCCCACCCCTCCCCCCACTCCCGCCACCCCCTCTGCCGAGAGAACATTCATTTCCCCAGATTGTTAAACTGATCATTTCAATTAATATTGATGTGCTGAGGAAGTGGGATCTCTGAAGGATGTGTCTGTCTGTGTGTGAGAGAGAATGAGAAATATCCCGGCGATTGCTCCGGGTTGTCTTCGTGTCAGTTGTATAAGCAAATGCATTATTTAAATTTGGATTTAGAGTGGAAATTATCTGGAAGTGTGCACGGAGAGGCTTTCTTTTTTGAGAAGAAAGGATTCCGACAGCTCGTGCAGCGCCGGTGAAGGTTTAATAAACCCGCAAACGCGCATTTAATTAATGTCAAATGCAGTTCCATCAGAACTACAGCTTGCAAAACACAAGTACGAATGATCCGGTTTACAGATTTTCTTTGTGTTCTGACCTTGAACCGTTCTTACCGCTAGCACATTGGGCGCTGCGGTTAATCCATCCAATTATTGGCACGGTTTAATTAGCGTTTAACTATTGCATGACCACGCTGATTTACAGATCCGCCGTTCAGGCCAGTTGGAGGCAGGTCGTGGGTGTTTTAGGCAGTAGTACAGTGGCGCTGACACAGATCCCACCCCCGGGGTAGGGGGTGCAGTTGACCCTTCACTGGCGCTGGGTTTGGGGTTGGGTGCGTTGTGCTAACTTTTAACAAGGGGATGGGGAGTAGAAGTGGAATAGCGCGCCCGGGTTCCCCTCTCCCTCCCTAACATACACCTGCTATCAGTCTCGGAGCTTCGTGTGTTGTCTGCATTGGCGAGTGAATGCAAAACAAACAGCCCCTGTTGTGTTTTTCAGGTTAAACAACAAAACACTGACTACCCGCCTATCCAGAGAAATGGTTGCCTCAGGTACTTAAACCTTTCCTCATCTCATTCACATCTCCATTGCATTTTACCTGCTCTCTCTGTCTATCTGATTTCGCTTCATACTGTGACCCTTTAGCTGTTTTTTTTTGGGTTGAAGTTCCTTTATACATTTCTCTCTCTCTCTCACACACCCAGTCTCACGCTGCGGTTCTTTTTATTTATATCCATTCACAGCTCATGGGACGCGGAAGAGACGGGAGTCCAGCACAGCGGGGAGATGGAGTCAGGCAAAGTGCGGTCAGCGTCCACTACACCAACCGGTGAATACTGAGGGGAGGGAGGGAGGGAGGATGGGTGGGTGAGTGGGGGGGGGGGGGGTGACTGAAGGAGGCAGCCTAAACATACACAACAGCACCTGACAGGCATTTCTAATAATGTAAATATTCACACGGTATATTTATGAAAACATTTCGGCACACACTTTTTGACTTGACTGTTAAAGCGGGCTTTAATGATTAGTCAAAGTGGATGGAAAATATACCGTGTAACAGACCGGCCCCCCCAGTTTGTCATCTCGTGTCCCAGCTTTTAATGCAATTTATACGTTTTATTTCAAGACTCCGGTTTATTGTTGCTCAGATCAGCGGATGAACTGGGGATGGGGGAGGTGGTCAGTTAAATTACCAATAACTATTATTTATATGAGCCTTCTGGCTTGTTTTCACGGTATTCAGTAAGCACAACTTTGACCTCACTGTGATTGGAGAGAGTTTTTAAAAAGAAACTGGGAGGAAAAGCTGGGTGGGTAACTCTGATGTTCCTGTCGGAATTCTTATTCTCTGGGAACTGGGAGTTTGTCACCGATCATTTCCCAGTTTGCACACAGTCTGAAACAGACAGAGGCTGGGGTGAAAACAGGATGCCGAATGCAGCACTGAGGTTTTATAAAACATTTAACGCCCCATTAGTTAAATTATTACTTAGTTAAATCAACATTTTAGTGGCCCAATCTTCGAATCCGCAGAGGGAATTTGTGACTCTGAGCTGCCCGGGCTCGGTGTCAGCGGCTCTTCTCTTTCCCTATGTTAAGGGCGATGCCGTCGGGTGAAATCTCCCGCTTGACATTATTGATTATTAAGGGTTGCCGGACGCGAGTAGGAAGTAGTGTTACTGTTGGCCATTACCGCGATGCAGCAGACCAGCACACACATTCCCCTATCTCACCAGCCACGTCTGTCTGTCTGTCTCTCTCAGTCCCTCTTGTGTGTCTCTCCCTTTTTCCAGTCCCCTCTGTGTGTCCCTCTCTCTCTTTGTCTCCCCCTCTAACACTCCCTCTGTTTGTGTGTGTGGGTGTGTACCCCATGTGTCTAACAGTCACTCTGCCTCTCCCTTTCTTTGTGTCTGTCTCTGTATGTCTCTTTTCCTATCAGTCTCCCTCCCCCCTCACTCTTCCATCTCCCTCCCTCCTCTGTCTCTGAGTGCGTCTCTCCCTTTCACTCTGCCCCCTCAATCTCTGCATGTTTCTTTCACTTTCTCTCTCTTTTCCGCCCCCCCTTCTGTCTCTGCATGTCTCTCTCCCTTTCACTCTCTCTGTCTCTGTCTCTGATGTCGTTTTCACTTTCTTTCTCTCTCTCTTCCCCCCTCTCTTTACATGTCTCGCTCCCTTCCCTCTCCAGCTCTGCACGTCTCTCTCCCTTTTACTCTCTCCCCTCTGCATGTCTCTCGCCCTCTCTCCCCCGTGCTGTCTCTCCCGGTTTTCTGCGTATTTCTCTGTCTCTCTATCTCTTTCACTCCCCCACTCTCGCTGTATCTCTCTCTCTCTCTGTCACACTCATGTTGTAATTCAATCCAACAGGGGTTAGCAGCTAAAACGTTCGTCACTTCTAAAGCAGTTAAATCTGCATGACCACCCTGATTATGTTAATGTCAGCAGTGTTCATTAAAATAACGAAATCATAAGTAATGAGAACAGTAGAATGAAATTAATGTGATGAGATTTTGAAATCCCTGCATCTATTTTATGCAGGAATAACCTGAAAGACATTTTGAGGGAATGCAAGATCCTTCCTTAATGGTAGAGAGAATCTCGTCTTGGGGCCCCAGAAAAACAGGATAAAATTCAGATGATGGAGAACAGTTTTTGGACAGATGATATTTAACTATTTTGCAGAGGTGATGAATGATTACAATAGTCTGTGTAACAACACTGAAATCAGAATCCTCCACCTTAGACAGACATTGGGAGATCCCATTCCTTCAAGGGTATATCTCTGTCCACCTCCTATTTCTCACCCATATACCACTCCTTGGCAATACCATCCATAGTGTAGACATGCTGGCATTGGACTGGGGTAGACACAGTAAGAAGTCTCACAACACCAGGTTAGAGTCCACCTGGTGTTGTAATATCCATATGCAGGAGTCAAATATGTGTTGACAGCATTGGCTTTATCTCAGCACAACATGTCTTGGCCCCTCCATTGCCTCTGGACTGTCCAATTGATGAGCTGCAATTTCACCTGACTAAATACTGGAGAAACTGGAGCCATTGCTTTAGGTGCTTATATAAGAACAAAAGAACATAAGAAATAGGAGTAGGAGTAGGCCATCTAGCCCTTTGAGCCTGCCCTGCCATTCAGTAAGATCATGGCTGATCTGAAGTGGATCAGTTCCACTTACCTGCCTGCTCCCCGTAACCCTTAATTCTCTTATTGATCAGAAACTCTCTTCCCTTACCATCCATGGTCACTGTCTGAGGCTGAACCAGAACATCTGAAACATTAACATCCTCTTTGATCCTGATCTGAGCTTCTGATCCCATTTTACCTTCATCACTAAGATCTCTTGGTGGTGCCTGTTATATTTTCTGGAAACTCCTCCCCTAGCCATGCGCTATACCAGCTTAACTGCTGCTGAAAGCATCCTTCATGCTTTTGTGAACTCCAGACGTGACTATTCCAACAATTTCTTTCTGGATTCCCACTTTTCCATAACCCTGGGCTATCCAAACCTGACTGTTTATATTTTATCCCAATTCCAGTCCTGTTTACCCTTCACCCCTGTGTTTCCTTTCTTTATTCATTCATGGGATATAGACATCACTAGCTGGCCAGCATTTATTCTCCATCCCTGGATGCCTGAGGGCAGTTGAGCATCAACCACATTGCTGTGGTTCTTGACTGACTTTAGCTCCTAGTCTCATCTGTGTGTTCAAATCTTCCCACAGCCTCACCTCCTCCCTAAATCCAAACTTCCAGCACTTCCAGACTGGCTATTTCCACCTGTATAATGTCACTCAGTGATGCCCCCCCCTCATCTACTACTGGATACCTCATTCATGTTTTTGTTGCCTAACCTTGACAATCAAATTGGCCTTCTAAATTCAACCCTTCATAAACCTGAGATCCTACCAGGCTCAGTTTTTAAAAATTAATTTGAGATGTGGGCATTGCTGGCTGGGCCAGTGTTTATTGCTCATCCCTAATTGACCTTCAGCAGGTGGTGGTGAACTGCCTTCTTATACTGCTGCAGTCCTTGGGGTGTGGATACACCCACAGTGCTTTAAGGAGGTAATTTCCATGACAATGAAGAAACAATAATAAATTTCCAAGTCAGGACGGTGAGTGACTTGGAGGGAATCTCCAGGTGGAGTTGTTCCCAGGTATCTGCTGCTCTTGTCCTTCTAGATAAGAGTGGTCAAAGGTTTGGAAGGTGCTGCTTAAGGAATCTGGGTGAGTTCCTGCAGTGCATCTTGTAGATGGTACTCATGGCTGCCACTGTTCACTGGTGGATGAGGAATAGAGTGTTTATGCAAGATATAGCAATTGAGCAGGTTGCTTTGTTGAGATTCTTTGAGTGTTGGAGCTCCATTCATCCAGGCAGATGGAGAGTATTCCAACTTAACTTGTGCTTTTTAGATGATGGAAAGGCTTTTAGGAGGCAGAGGTGAGTTACTTGCTGCAGGATTCCTAACCTTTGCCCTGCTCAGGTAGCCATGATATTTACAGGACTAGTCCAGTTCAGTTTCTGGCCCAGGATGTTGATAATTGTCCATGTCCTTACTCAGATTGAGTCACATTCACCCATTACCCATTTGCTCTCTGATCTACATTAGTCCGAGTAAAGCAACATTTCAATTTTAAAACTCTGTCCTTGTTTCAAATCCCTCCCTGGCCTTAACCCTTTCCACCTTTGTAATCTCCCTAGAACTAAGGTCTGTATGCTCCTCTAATTCTGGCCTCCTGACCATTGCAGATATCAATGGCTTCAGCATTAGCAGGTGTTCCATTAGCTATCTAGACCCCAATCAGAGAAATTCTCTCCTTAAACATTAGTACCTCACTTTTCTCCTTTAACATGTGCCTTAGAACCTATCTCTTTGATCAAGATTTTAGCCAATGCACACTGGCTTGGTTTTGAATTTTCCTTTGGAATGTTCCTGTGAGACAGCTTGGGACATTTTCTTACATGAGAAGCACTATATAAATGCGAACCTTTTTGAAGAGTTCTGTGCTTCTCCAATTCTGGCCTTGTACATTGAGCTACACCTTTCACACCACCACCAGAAGCCATATGGAAGCTATATGATTCAGTTGGCAGTTGGAAAGGCAAATGACTGAATTCGCATTCATGTTTGAGATGGCTAGAATGCAAGAGCAGGGATGTATTTCTGAGGCTGTATAAGGCTCTGTTCAGACCCCCTTTAGAATATTGTGAGCAGTTTTGGGCCCTGTATCTAAGGAAGGATGTGCTGGCCTTGGAAAGAGTCCAGAGGAGGTTAACAAGAATGATCCCTGGAGTGAAGAGCTTGTTATTATGAGGAATGATTGAGGACTCTGGGTCTGTACTCATTGGAATTTAGAAGGATGGGGGCGGGGGATCTTATTGAAACTTATAGGATATTGCGAGGCCTGGATAGAGTGGGTGTGGAGAGGATATATTCACCAGTAGGAAAAACTAGAATCAGAGGGCACAGTCTTAGACTAAAGGGACAATCCTTTAAAACAGAGGAGGAGGAATTTCTTCAGTCAGAGGGTGGTGAATCTCTGGAACTCCTTGCCACTCAAGACTATGGAGATGAGGTCATTGAGTGTCTTTAAGATAGAGATGGATATGGGGATTGGGGGTTACGAGGAAAAGGCAGGAGAATGGGGATGAGAAAAATATCAGCTACGATTGAATGGCAGAACAGACTCAGTGGGCCGAGTGGCCTAATTCCAGCTGTATGTTTAATGGTCTTATGGTATGGGGCCATATAGCTCTCTCCCTAAACCCTTCCTTGCCTGTCACTTCTTCTTTAAGATGCTCCTTTAAACTTACCACTTTGCCTGATCCACTAATCACCTGTCCTCATATCATCTCCTTTGCTTCAGTGTCAATGTTTGTCTGATTGTGAGAAGAGCGTTGGGATGCTTTGCTACATAAATTATCTTGAATATTTGAATAATATCTCTCCTCCAGAATAAATAATCCCAGGTTCTTCAACTTTGTATTCTAGTTCAAATGAATCTTTGCTGATTGCCTCAGGGCCAGCAGATCCCTGCTGTAGTACAGTGACTGGAATCACATATTGTATTCCAGAAAGATCTGTATCAGTGCTCTTTACTGACTGTTTATTAACTCATGGGCTCTGCATTCTGTGCCCCTGGTTATGCATCCCAGGGTCTTATCCTTACTACCATACACTGTGTGGTTGTTTCTCAGCGCACAGTGCACTAATGTCTGTGATTTCTCCTGCATTTCTCCCATACCCTAAAGCCATTTAGTCGATATAGCCACTGTTCATGTTATTGTCATTACTTTGCCTTTGTCCACATTGCATGCCATTTGCCACCCTCCAAAGCTATTCAGACCCCACTTGTGTCTACCATTTCTCTACAATTTGCTGCTTCTGCAATTTTACTTTTGTCCCATCTCCGAACAGTAATGACCCCCAGCACTGATTCCTGTGGCATTTCATTGGTGACCCCTTTGTCGATTTCCTTTATTAAATTGTTTGTTTCCTTTTGGTTTAACATGTTTTCAATCCATTTTAGAAGTAAATTCATGAATACATTAATCCATTTTTCTTAAAGTGTTGTTATACAAATATACAGAGGGATTTCATTCCATGGTAATTGTTCCTTTATTATTGAATTTCCCACTATAGAAATTGCCCGTGTTTATAATATAAGAGATAATTACTTTCCAGTGGCCAGAAAGACCCACAACTATTGTCCAGTTGCTTAAATTGTAGCCTCAAAGTTGCTGGTTATTTTGTTTGAAATGCTCTGCTAACTTCAGATTAAAAACTGCTGTGTAACTCATTAATACTGAAAACAAAATATTCTAGATATTGGGGGTCTGAAGTAAAAACAGAAAATGCTGGAAATTCTCAGCAGGTCTGACAGCATTGGTGGGGAGCAGTGATCTGAAATGTTAACTCTATTTCTCCTTCCGGTACTCATTGTGCTTACTCACCAGCTCACACCTCATTAAGGTGCATTGAATTCCAGGAAGAAACGCAAGGAAACTGCAGTAATAAGAACAGAAAATTTTAAGATGATTTCCATTTTTTGTATAAGTAAATAGCAATTCGATGAGGCGCATGGCGTGTGATAAAATAGCCTTTTATTGAGACAGACTTAGCTTCCCTTAGGCTGTGGTGGCATTGATGAGTGAGACACATTATAGAGTTTGCAGCCAGCTGTGCTTAAACAACAGTCAACGCATTTCATTTACTTTATATTAAAACTATAAGACAGCTCATTATTTTGCAGTATATTGTGGGGAAATTGTGGCAATAATCCAACAGTTGCAATTGTGTTTACACCAAAGACAGAATATATTTCATGCTCTTTCTCTCCTAACAAGCAGCGCAACAAAGTTTTTTGTTATGACAGGAATAGCAACATCTGCAAAGTCATGAAACTGTTGAAAGAGTTGAGGCAGATTGTCTATTAGTGAATGACTCTAAAGAACCACTGCATTGACATAGCATCCAGTCAGGTCAAGGGTTGCATCCATTATGAAATCATGATGTGTGAAATAATGTTACATCAACCAGCACATGCAGTAGGTAAATTGTATTTGCATAAACATGACTGGAAAAAAAGCCCTAGGGTCAGTAATAATGCAATTTTATCACTTGCTTGGTCATACAAAACTTGAATCTTGCTGAAAAGAAAGACATGTTGCTGAAGCTTTTCACCTCGCACTCATCAGGACCAACACAAGAATGCCAAATTTCAAAATGATCACAACAAGTTGTACTACAGGAGAAAAGGGTGCTGATTGGCTGATGGAGGTAACTTGGTTGACGGAGGCTACTTGGCAATCAATCAGCCAAATTTTCTCCTGCAGTACAACTTGTTTTGATCACTTGAAATTTGACATTCTTGTATTTGTCCCAGTCAGTGCAGGATTAAAAACTTCACCAACACAGCTCACTTTCCAGCAATTTCAAACCTCGGGCGATTAAGTCTTGTGAACCAACACATCTGAAATATGCCAGTGACAGGTCAGAGTAAAATATTATCATTTATTTATTCCAATTTCACAAAAATAGAGAAAGACCTGCAACTCTGACTATTTAGACCATCTGCATATTTGAATTTAAAAACCAACAGTGTGTCGTGCATATGGGAATAAATTATACCTTTAAACTTACTCATTAGTGTCAAGGTTTTGCTTTAGTTTCCCCAGCTTTTCCCATTTCGCTCTATCCAAAGACAAATCTGTTATCAACAGTGTGGTCCCATAGGAAGAGGATGGTTAAGTAAGCACCAAAATAACAACTCACTTTAACATTTCCACAGTGCATCACTAAGGTGCAAGAAAAACACAATAGCCTAGCCAGAGAAAGAAGTGTTAAGAGGAATGATCAAAAGCCTGGCCAAAGAGGTGACATTTAAGGAAGATTAAAGGCTGAGAGAGGTTTTAGGGAGGCAACCAGTGATGGGTCATAGGTCGTTCATGCACAGCCGCCAGTGGTGGGAGGGGCAAAGTGCTAGAATTGGTGAGGTAAAGGAGGTGGTTGTGGATGCTGTGCCAGAGGTGGGGATGATTGAGGCAAAAGAAGGGCGTATGTGCAAGAATGAGAATTCTAATTTCTTGAATCCCTACAGTACAGAAGGGGGCCATTCAGCCCATCAAGTCTGCACTGACTCTCTGACACATTATCTTACCTAGGCTGTCTCTCCCGCTCCATCTCCATAACCCAACATTTACCATGGCTAATCCACCTAATCTGCACATCTTGGACTGTCAGAGGAAGCTGGAGCACCCGGAGGAAACCCATGCAAACTCTGCACAGGCAGTCATCCAAGGTTGGAATTGAACCTGGGACTCTGGCTCTGTGAGGCATCAGTGCTGTGCCCCTGTGACACCCTCTAGAAACAGAAGTAGGCCACCAGACTCTTCAACATGATATGGCTGATCTATGCCGACCTCAATTTCTTTTCTGTGGCATTACCCCATTGCCCTCTATTCCTCGGTCTATCAAATACTTATCCACCTCCACTTTGAATACATCTAACGATCCAGCACAGTCTATTGGCTGACACTGCAGTGTAGTATTGAGGGAGCGCTTCACGGTCAAGGATGCAATATTACAAGAGAGAAATTAAATAACAGTCCTGTTTCCTCTCACAGTCAATATTAAAAAATTACATGGCAAAAGAGAGCAGGAGTATTCTTCCAAGTTTCCTGCCCAATATTTATCCCTTAACCAACATCCCAAAAACTCCTCATTATCACAATTCTTTGTGGGACCCTGCTGTGTGCAAATTGGTTGCTGTATCCCCTACATTATAATGGTGACTATATTTCAAAAGTGTCTGTAGAATGCTTTGGTACATCCATAGGTTATGAAATGCGCCACATTAATGCAAGCTCCTTCGTTGGGGCTCAGAAGCTAATGAATTGGACTGATTTACATAATCCAGTCTGAAACATCAGAGCTGCACTGATGAAGCAGCATAATTCAGAGTCTGCGATCCACCGAATAGAACACACATTACAGTCATAGATTTGCTCCAAATGTCTTCCTCCAAGGGCCTCCCATTATCAACCGTCTGTTTCCACAGAAGGTAAAGATAAAATTGCCGTCGTCCTAGATGATCATAGGCTTCTCTCCCCTTTGAGGGTGGTGATTCAACCTGAGGATCACCACACCTCAGACAAGGGGCAAGTTTGAGAGGTAGAGCTTTCGTAATGTCAGCCGATATAGGAATTCAAGCCTCGCTGTTAGTATTGTTCTGCAACACGAACCAGCCGTCTAGTCGATTCCCCACCTAGATGAGAGGATGGCTAAATCATTAAGAGAACACCATTCCATTTGTTTATGTTGGTTTGAGTTGATGCCCAAGATTCCATAGCCCCATTTAAAGAGGAATTGTCTTAATGTCTTGTCCAGCATTCCTCCCTCAACTGACTGACCCTGAAAGAACAATGCTACGGGACATCAAGAAACAGCTGAAGACATTGAATGCAGCAAAGGCAATGGGCCCTAACAACATTCTAGTTGGAGGATTGAAGACTTTGCTCCAGAGATTTCCACCCCTCTGGTTTCAGTACAGCTGTGACACTGGCATCAATACAATACTGTGAAAGATTGTCCAGATGTGTACTTTCCATGAAAAATGGGACAAATCCAACCTAGACAACTAGCATCCCAGCAGCCCCTAAATTAAAGCGATGCAAGGTATTGTTGATGGTGCTATCAAGCGGCACTTACTCAGCAATAACCTGCTCACTGATGCTCAGCTTGGGTTCTGCCGAGGTCACTCAGCTCCTGACTTCATTACAGCCTTGGTCCAAAAGAGCTGAACTGACATGAGAGTGACTGCCCTTGACATCAAGGTAGTATTTGACTGAGTATGGCATCAAGGAGCCCTAGGAAGACAATGGGAATCAGGAAAACTCTCTGCTGGTTGGAGTCATGTGGAGCACAAAGGAAGATTGTTACTGGTGTTGGAGATTAATTATCTCAATCCCAGGACATTGTGGCAGGAGTTCCTCGGGATAATCTCCTGGGCCCAACCATTTTCAGCTGCTTTATCAATGACCTTCCCTCCATTATAAGGTTAGAATGATGATTGCACCATTTGTGACTCAGCCGACATAAAATCAGCCCTTCTTTCAGGCATGTTCATACAAATATGAAGAAGACCTGGATGATATTTAGGCTTTGGCTGATAACTGGCAAGTAACATTTGTGTCTCACAAGTGGCAGGTGATGACTATCTCCAACAAGTGAGGATCTAATCATCTCTCCTTGACATGCAATGTCATCGCCACTGCTGAAGCCCCCAGTTTCAACATTCTGGATGTTGCCAATGACCAGAGACTGAACTGGACTATCCATATTCATGTTGTAGCTGCGAGACTAGGAATTCTGTGATGAGTAACTCACCTTCTCACTCCTCACCCTGTTGACCAACGAAAAGACAGAAATCTGAAGTGTGATGGAATAAAGATTGCGACTTTATACAGAGAGAGCAGCTGCCAGTTTGGTTAGTGAGAACATTTTATTCTAGTTTTGTTAGCATTTTGCATTTAATATTGAATTAAATATTCCTTTTTATGTTAAGTTTAAGCTTCTAAGTTCAATCTTAAGCAAAGATATATGAACTCTCTACTAGAGACCAGTTGCATTTGGTTAATAAGGTAGCTAGCTTAATCTGGTTTCTAGCTGGGCTGATGCATTTAACTCTTACCTAGTGTAGATACAGGGCTCTCACTGTGGGAGTGCAACATTGTGGAGTGAGAAGTAGGAGTTTGAGTGAGGGAGGTTGGTGAAGAGGGGAACCTAATCTGCACATCCTGTGGGAGGAAAGCAGAGCACCTGGAGGAAGCCCATGCAGACATGGGGAGAACATGCAAACTCCACACAGACAGTCACCCAAGGCCGGAATCGATCCTGGTTCTGTGAGGCAGCAGTGTTAACCATTATCCCACTGTGCTGCCACAGTCATTGAGCATGTTCAATAAAGAAATTGATAGATTTTTGAATATTAATGACATTGAGGGATAGAACAGGAAAAGTGGCATTAGCACAGATGATCAGCCAATGGCAGTGCAGACTCCATGAGCCAAATGTCCTATTTCTGCCCTTATATTCCTAGCCCCCACTTGCCTGGATGGATGCAGCTCCAACAACACTCAAGAATCTTGACACCATTCAGGAAAAAGCAGCCAATTTGAGTGGGACCTAATTCAATATGTTAAACATTCACTCTCTCCACTATTGGCATTCACTGGCAGCAGTGTGTACCACCTGCAGGATGTACTGCAAGAACTTCGACAGCACCTTCCAAACCTACAGCCTCTACTATCTTGAAAGACATGGGCAGTAGACACATGGGGAAAACCAACACCTGCAAGTTCCCCTCCAAGCCACTCACCATCCTGACTTGGAAATATATCGCCATTCCTTCAACGTCGCTGGGTCAAAATCCTGGAACACCCTCTCTCACAGCAATGTGGGTGTATCTACAACACATGGACAGCAGCAATTAAAGATAGCTCACTTCCATCTTCAGGGCAATTAGGGATGGGCAATAAATACTGGCCTAGCCAGTGACGCCCATATCCTCAGAGAATAAAAAAGTTTAACAGTATTTATGTAGCAACTTGGAAGGTAGTAAAATATCTTGAGGTGCATCACATCAGAATTTGACACTGATGCCACACAAGGAGACATCAGGACTGGTGACTAAAAGCTTGGACATAGAGGTAAGTTTTAAGGAGTGTTTATAAAGGAGGAAAGAGGTGGAATAATTTAGGGAGCAAATTCCAGATCTTGGGTCTCGTATAACAGAAGGCCTGGCTGCCAGTGGTGGAGTGATGGAAGTTAGAGCTGAAGAGGTTGGAATTGAAGGAATGCGTTGTTCTTGGGAGGTTGGAAGAGATTCCAGAGATCAGGAGGGATGAGGATAGGGAGGATAAAAATACAACATGGGATCATCCACCTGTAATGACTTTACCAATGTGGCAACAATTATTGCAGCTGAAAGTCATTCACTGTGCATATATATATGACAATGGAATTGTTTCAAAGGCAATCTGAAGCTTTACATCAAGAAATGCAACACAAATGTCAATATTGGAAAGACCTTTGTTCAGATAATGACCTGTCTTATTGAAGGGACTCAGTTTCTTGAGGACACACAATGGTGAGAGGAGGCCTGGGAAGGAAGCCTGGAAAAGGAATCCAGCGATCTTGAGTCCAAGGACTGATCCCACCAACTGGAAACACCTGATGACAGAAGGTGGAAGAGAGAATGTCCGTGGTATGTGGGGTTCTTAATTATACTGGCTGCTTTGCCGAGGCAGCGGGATGTGTAGACAGAGTCAATGGCTGGGAGGCTGGTATGTGTGATGGATTGGGCTAAGTTCACAACATTTTGTATTTTCTTGTGGTCTTGGGCAGAGCAGGAGCCAGACCAAGCTGTGATACAACCTGAAAGAATGCTTTCTATGGTGCATCTGGAAAAGTTGGTGAGAGTCGTAATGATTCACTTTAGTAGAACAAATTTGAATGCGGATTACAGGGTTAAGGCAGGGTTCTGAGAAATGTGGAGGAACAAAGAGATCTTGACGTTCATATCCACAGATCTCTGAAGTTTGCCACTTGAGTGGATAGAGCCGTGAAGAAGGCTTCTCGTGTGTCAGCATTTATTAACAGGGGGTTTGAGTTTAAGAGCCGCGGGGTTATGCTGCAACTGTACAGGACCTTGGTGAGACCACATTTGGAAGATTGTATGCAGTTTTGGTCACCTCACCATAAGAAGAATGTGGAAGTATTGAAGAGAGTGCAGAGGAGATTTACCAAGATGCTGCCTGGTTTGGAGGAAGGATTGAGGGAGCTGGGGCTTTTCTCCCTGGAGTGGAAGAGGATGAGAGGCGACTTAATAGAGGCTTATAACATGATGAGAGGGATTGATAGGCTTGTACTCGTTAGAGTTTAGAAGAATGAGGGGAGATCTCATTGAGACGTATAAGATGATGAATGGGATGGATAGGATAGAGGTGGACAGACTCTTCCCGCTCAGAAAGGACAGTAGGACTAGGGGGCACAGCCTCAAGATAAAGGGGGGGCGGTTTAGAACGGAGTTGAGGAAGAACTTCTTCACTCAAAGGGTGGTGAATCTCTGGAATTCTCTGCCCGTTGAAGTGGTGGAGGCTACCTCGCTAAATATTTTTAAGACGCGGGTTGATGGGTTTTTGATAAGAGAGGGGATTAAGGGTTATGGGGAGAGGGCGGGAATGTGGAACTGAGCCACGACAGATCAGCTATGATCTTATTGAATGGCGGGGCAGGCTCGAAGGGCTAGATGGCCTACTCCTGCTCCTATTTCTTATGTTCTTATGTTCTTATGATAGAGTGGACGTGCAGAGACTATTTCCTTGGTTGGAAGGAGCTGTTACTAGGGAGCATAACTATAAAATTCATGGTGGTATATACAGGGGGGATGTCCGTGGTAGGTTTTTTACTCAGAGTGGTTGGGGTGTGGAATGGACTGCCTGCCGTGAGAGTGGAGTTGGACACTTTAAGAACTTTCAAGTGGTTATTGGACAGGCATATGGAGCACATCAGAATGATAGGGAGTGGGATAGCTTGATCTTGGTTTCAGACAAAGCTTGGCACAACATCAAGGGCTGAAGGGGCCTGTAGTGTGCTGTACTGTTCTATGTTCTGACACGCCAAATTTCCTTAGTCTTCTGAGAAAGTAGAGGCATTGGTGGGCTTTCTTAACTATAGTGTTGGCACGGGGAGACCAGGACAGATTGGTGATCTGGACACCTAAAAACTCGAAGCTCTCGATACTTTCTAGTTCATCCCCGTTGATGTAGGCAGGGACATGTTCTCCTTTATGCTTCCTGAAGTTGATGACATCTCCTTTGAGAGATTATTGTTGCCGTACCAGTTCACCAGATTCTCTATCTCATTCCTGTACTGTGTCTCATCATCATCAGTTCCCTTTATATATTCATTGTATATATTTTCACTGTATATGGCCACTGTATATTCACTGTATACTGCTACAGTATATACATACTATATATGTTCACTATACTCAGTGTCTGTATATTCACTATGTATGTATATCGTGTGTGTGTGTGTGTGTGTGTGTGTGTGTGTATATATACACACACATTATATATTAGATATATATGCATATATAGAATCATAGATTTATTGCTACTTAGAAAACTTAATAGTTTAGGATTTAGCCCAGGTTTTTCAAGTGCACAGATCTCTCAAAATATTGAGAGGTATTGTAAGGCCATAAATATGGTAATCAAAATACTGGGTTCATTTTCAGGGGGACAGAATTGAAAAGCAGAGAAATCATGTTCAAGATCTGTAGAACCTGGTCAGACCACACAGGGAGTATTGTGCATTGTTCTGGGCTGTATTATATAAATATGGAGGACCCAGAGAAGGTGGAAAAAGATTTTCTCACTCTTGTGACTGGAAGGTTGTTTTTGTGTGTGTGTGTGTGTGTGTGTGTGTTGGTGGTGGGGATTCCACAGGGCTCAGTATTCGACCTCTTGCATTTTGTGCTTCTTGTCAATCACTTAGAATTTAATAGAGGGACCATGATTGAGAAGTTTATCGATTGTACACAATGTTACTGTGTGGTTGATAAGAGAAGGAAATCTGTAAACTGTGGAGAGTTATAAATGGATGGGTCAGCTGTGCAGAAAAGTGGTAAATGGATTTTGAGCTGGAGAGGTGCACGGTCACACTTTTGGGGAGTGTAAAAAAAAGGCAAAGACACACATAATAAACAGTAAGATTCTGAGAAGTGTGGTGGAAACATGAACTGCAGATCCCTGTAGCAGCGCATATAGATAAGAACTTAAAGAAGGCAGGATGAATATTTTCCTTTATTAGTTATGTATAGAATTTTAGAGCAGGGAGGTTTTGCTGAAACTGTATAAAACACTAGTTGGGACACAGCTGGAACACTGTGTAAATTCTGGTCACCACATTATGGGAAGGATGCGATTGCCATGGGTACAGAGGAGATTTACCGGGATGTTGTTGGGAATTAAGAATTTTAATGTTGAAGAAAGATTGGAAGAGGCTGGGGCTGTTTTCTTTGTACCAGATGAAGTTGACGGGAGATTGAATTGAGGTGTATACAATTATAAAGATTCAAGATAGATCCTTTACTACTTATTGTGTAGGAAGGATCTATTTTGCTTAGCAGAGTATGGACTTAAAGTGAATGACAGAAGGGGAGCCAATGGAACTAATTTCACTCAGTGGGTGGGGGCGGTGGGGGGGGGTGGGGTTGGAGGGGCCTGAAACTCTCTGAAATAATGGGGCAGAAAGTGAAATCACATTTAAATTTGGAAAAGTTAATTGACAATGTCACCACCAGATGGTGCACTATTCATATTTGCAAACACACACACACACACACACACACACACACACGCACTCTCCCAGCAAGATTACAGACCACAAACTGGAAAGGAGCTAACCCTGTTTTCAGTCAGCACACATACAATGGATGGGCTGAATGGGCTCCTTTTGTACTGTAGTTACCTATGTTCCTGGTTTGAGATGATGTTAGAACTGAGAGGCCAAACATACCTGGAAAGATTGAACAGAATGGAACTCATTTCTCTATCTGTGGGTCAAACCACAGCGCAAGGACTACAGCGATTCAAGAAGGCAGCTCACCACCACCTTCTCAAGGGTAACTAGGGGTGGGCTATAAATGCTGGCCCAGCCAGCGATGCCCATGTCCCACAAACAAATAAAAAAAATCAGGGTGACCTAATAGAAATCTTCAAGATTTTGAAAGCCTTTAATAGGCTAGATGGAGAGAGGATGTTCCTGTTTGTGAGGGAGCTGGGTCTGGTCACTGATAAATCCAGCTGGCAATTCAGGAGAAAATTCTTTACCCAGAGAGTAATGGGAATGTGGAGCTCACTACCAAAGTGTTGTTGTTGTTGTTGTTCAATTTGGGCACAGAATGTCCTGGCACATATTGGACAGACTTGTGTAGGCACTGTAGTTGTTGCACTGGTGGCTCTGGACTTGTGCAGCTCGCGCTTAAGTTGTGCTTCAGCAATACACCTCGCTTTGAAAGCTTGACAGCCCTTGTGGATGAGGCAGCGCCAGGTAGGGTGGTTTTGTGCCAGCATTTTGTGTCTATATCAAGCAACTTCAGGGAGGCCTTGAGTGTGTCTTTGTAACGTTTCTTCTGCCCTCCATGTGAGCGTCTTCCAGCAGAGAGTTCCCCAAAAAGGATCTGCTTGAGTATGCGCTCGTCTGGCACAGGGATGACATGACCTGCCCAGCGGGTCTGCGCTCTCATCAGCAGGGACGATAATGATGATGGTGTCGAGACTAACGCTTGATTGTGTGTATTGTTGAGGTGAATGGCATAGATACACACAAAGGGAAATGAGATAAAGACTTGGGGCAGAAAATAATAGAAGGATATATCAATGGGATTAGAGGAAGAGAGGTTGGAAGACAAATGTTTAGACCATAAACACTGGCAGTAGACCACTGAGGCCAAATGTCCTGTTTCTGTGCTCTAACTACCTTCTGACCTGAGATAATTCTGTTAATTTGTCCTGGGTCGTTTGCAAGTCTGTGGTTATTTGCCAAATTCATTCCGAGCAATGCAGTCCAGTGTCATACAGACTAGATCAGACAGATATTGCAGGCACCCTCTCCTCAAGGACAGTTGGGTTTTTATAATAATCCTGGTGTCTTTTTTTTGAACTAGTGCCAGCCCAGGACTTTATGGAATTCAGTTTGCACAACTTGCTATTAAGGCCGTAAGAAACAGGAACAGGAGCAGGCCATTCGGCCCCTTGAGCCTGCTCCACCACCCAATAGGATGATGGCTGATCCATTCCTCACGTCCACTCTCCTGCTGTTTTCCCGTAATCCTTGATTCCCTTACTGATCAAAAATCTGTCTTGCTGATCAAAAATCTACTGATCAAAAATCAGCCTTGCTTGAGGCGTGACCAGGAAATACCACCTGAGGTCAACGCACGTTTCCACTGTCCGCCCTCCCGCCTGCTCCGATTCCGGTGGCGGGTGGTGGAATTCCGGCGAAGGACTCTATCCCTACAGTTACATAGACCATAGAACACTACGGCACAAACAGACCCTTCGGCTCACAAGTTGCGCTGATCATATCCCTACCTACCAGGCCTATCTATAACCCTCAATCCCATTAAATCCCATCCAGAAGTCTCTTAAAAGACCCCAACGAGTTCACGTCGACCACCATCAGCAGCCGATTTCACTCACTCACCACCCTCTGAGTGAAAAACTTACCCCTGACATCTCTGTGGCAAGGAGATCCAAAAACACTCAAACCTCTGAGAGAAGAAGTTCCTCCTCATCTCAGTATTAAATTGGCACTGCTTTATTCTGAGACTCTGCCCTCTTGTCCTGGGCTCTCCCATGAGCGGGAACATCCTCTCAGCATTCACCCTGTAAACTCCTTAAAAATCCTACACGTTTCAATGAGGTTGTGGGATTTGAACTGTAGAGTTACTTGTCCAGTGACATTCTACAACTATGACCCACAACATTACTGCACCTGTAACATAACTGGATATCATACAGCTCATCCACTCCTGAATATAATATCAATTAGAGGAAACCGAGGGATGTGGAAAAAAGGGAGAACATTTTAAAGAGGGAATTCCAGAGTTTACAGCTTTAACCAGTGAGAGGCACAACCTGAAATTGTGGGTGAAATGAGTCCAGGGAGGCGTCATTCAACATAGGTTAACAATATATCTCGGTACGTTAAAGAACAAGCGATTAATGCATAACATGTGAATAATACAAAGTCGTAGCTACAACACCAGTACAGATCTGATTGTACTCACAATGAAAGTCAACAAACCAGGATTATCCACAGGGGAATTGCTGAACTTTACATTTTACTCCGTCAATCTGGAATTATTCAGTCATTTTAAGATCATAAGAAATAGCAACAGGAGTAGGCCATTCGGCCCCTCGAGCCTCTTCCACCATTCAGTGGGATCATGGCTGATCTGACATTTCTCATGTCCACTTTCCTGGGCTTTTCCCATAATCCTTGATTCCCTTACTGATCAAAAATCTGTCCATCTCAGCCTTAAATATACACAAGGACCAGAATATTCCCATCCCGCCTGCCACTGGGAATCATACTGGGTGCAGGGGAGAGGGGGGCCATGTGGCATGCAAAGGTTCATTGACTTTGGGTGGGGTTTTCCGGTTTTGGAGTGAATATGGCCAGAAAATCCTGCCTGCGGACTCTGTCCCCACAGCTCTCTGAGAGAAAACATTTCTTCTCATCTTAGTCTCAAAATAGCGCCTCTTTATTCTGAGACTGTGCCCTCTGGCCCTAGACTCTCCCATGGAACCGTCGGTCTGGAAAAGACTCAATGACCTCGCGTGCAACATTCTTTGATGCATTTTAAAGCCACACTTTTGGTAAACTTTACTTTTGGCTGTTTCCTTCATTTGTCTGTTTAGATGTCCTTTAACTTGACAAGTCTAAAGCAAACCTAGTGAAGTGCTTCATTATAATAGTCCAAGTGACAAGTGGGAACCACTGAGCTACAAATAGCTGGTGATACAGATTTGTTCAAGCCCAAGGTGGGGTGCAGTGCCTTTTCTTGACTGCATGGATCTTGTATGTCTCTCTGGTGGGAACCATGAATTGGAGTTAATTTGAATTTGGTTTTTGGAGCAAGCACAGAGATGGATTTGCCCAGTCCAGTCTGAGTTTTGGCTTTGTAACTTTGAGGATGGAGTAAAAATGTTCTACAAATCACCTACATGATCCAACAGCACCACCAACAGGCGAATATCCGCTACAACATGTTAAAGCGGGACTCCAATAGTGCTCATCAGTGTCGCCTTGTGGACACAATGAGTATTGCCTGTGAAAAACTGCAACGTGCAAACTAAATTGAGATTTAACAATAATTTGGTCCAACCAGTTGGTATCGCTGTTTAACCATTATTGCAAGC
Source organism: Carcharhinus amblyrhynchos (assembly GCF_965287045.1). Lineage (NCBI taxonomy): Eukaryota > Metazoa > Chordata > Chondrichthyes > Carcharhiniformes > Carcharhinidae > Carcharhinus > Carcharhinus amblyrhynchos. Next base: position 7,487,551 of record NC_137336.1, on the reverse strand, counting down.
AACTAGTCCTCATCCCTATTCCATCTTCAAACTCTTTCCCTTCTGTTATCTGTGCAGCGAATATAAGTTTTTATAAATATATAAAAAGGAAGAGGCTGGCTAGGGTGAATGTTGGTCCTTTAGAGGATGAGAAAGGGGACCTAGTGGTAGGGGATGGGGATATGGCTAAGGTATTGAATAACTTTTTTGTTTCTGTCTTCACGGAGGAGGACGTGAATAATTTGCCGGGTGTTAGAGATGGAAAGGTGGTAGGACTGGAGGGTCTTAATGACATTACTGTTACTAGAGAGGCGGTGCTCGACAGACTGGAGGGGCTGATTGTGGACAAGTCTCCAGGACCGGATGGAATGCATCCGAGGGTTCTGAAAGAAATGGCGGAGGTGATAGTGGATGCCTTGGTGGTTATTTTCCAAACGTCGCTGGATTCCGGGGAAGTGCCGGATGATTGGAAAACGGCTAATGTTACGCCGTTGTTTAAGAAGGGTGCCAGGCAAAAGGCGGGGAATTATAGGCCGGTCAGTTTAATGTCTGCGGTAGGTAAAATGTTAGAATCTGTCATTAAGGAGGAAATTGGGAGGCATCTTGAAGGGAATTGCTTGATAGAGCAGACGCAGCACGGTTTCATTAAAGGGAAGTCGTGTCTGACAAATTTACTGGAGTTCTATGAGGATGTGTCTAGGGCAGTGGATAGAGGAGAGCCGGTGGATGTGGTCTTTCTAGATTTTCAGAAGGCGTTTGACAAAGTACTTCACAAGAGGTTATTGCAGAAGGTCGAGGGACATGGAGTTGGGGGTAGGGTGTTAGCGTGGATAGAGGATTGGTTGTCAAATAGGAGGCAGAGAGTGGGGGTCAACGGGTGCTATTCGGATTGGTGGATGGTGACTAGTGGAGTGCCCCAGGGGTCGGTGCTGGGGCCTCAGCTTTTTACCATTTATATAGATGATCTGGAGGAGGGAACCGAGTGTAGGGTGTCGAAAGTTGCTGATGACACCAAGATTGGGGGAACGGCAAATTGTGCGGAGGGTGTGGAGAGTCTGCAGAAGGATCTAGATAGGCTGGGCGAATGGGCCAGGAAATGGCAAATGGAATTTAATGTTGGCAAGTGTGAGGTGGTCCACTTTGGTAGGAAGAATGGTAGGAAGGATTATTACTTACGGGACGAAAACTGCAGCAGGCGACGGTGCAGAGGGACCTCGGGGTCCTTGTGCATGAGTTGCAAAAACCCAGCTTGCAGGTGCAGCACGTGGTCAGGAAGGCGAATAGGATGCTGGCCTTCATAGCGAGGGGGATTGAATATAAAAGTAGGGAGGTCTTGCTGCGGCTGTATAGGGCATTGGTGAGGCCGCAGCTGGAGTACTGTGTGCAGTTTTGGGCGCCGCACCTGCGCAAAGATATTTTGACCTTGGAGGGAGTGCAGAGGAGGTTTACTAGGCTGATACCGGAGTTGAGGGGGTTGAGCTATGAGGAGAGGCTGAATAAACTGGGCTTGTACTCGTTAGAGTTTAGAAGAATGAGGGGAGATCTCATTGAGACGTATAAGATGATGAATGGAATGGATAGGATAGAGGTGGAGAGACTCTTCCCGCTCAGAAAGGACAGTAGGACTAGGGGGCACAGCCTCAAGATAAAAGGGGGGCGGTTTAGAACGGAGTTGAGGAGGAACTTCTTCACTCAAAGGGTGGTGAATCTCTGGAATTCTCTGCCCGTTGAAGTGGTGGAGGCTGCCTCGCTAAATATTTTTAAGACGCGGGTTGATGGGTTTTTGATAAGCGAGGGGATTAAGGGTTATGGGGAGAGGGCAGGAAAGTGGAACTGAGCAGCGACAGATCAGCCATGATCTTATTGAATGGCGGGGCAGGCTCGAAGGGCTAGATGGCCTACTCCTGCTCCTATTTCTTATGTTCTTATGAATCTCAAATTTTGACACTATTTCTGCATGAATCGCAAACTCTGGGGGTGAATTCCACAGCTCATAACTCTTTGTGGAGAAGCTTTTCCTGGCCTTTTGTTCTGAGACACTTACATGTAATTCTTGTATCTGCCGCCGTTTCTTTTTTGCCTCTGGATAAATGGATGCAGCCTGCTCTGTTACCCTGATCCTTTTGCAGGGTGCCAGCATGGACATAGAATCCCTACACAGCCGAAAGAGGCCATTCGGCCCACCGAGTCTGCACCGACTCACTGACAGAGCGTCTCACCCAGGCCCGCTACTGGTCACCCTATTATAGAAAGAATATTATTAAACTAGAAAGGGTGCAGAAAAGATTTACTAGGATGTTACCGAGACTTGATGGTTTGAGTTATATGGGACTTTTGTCCTGGAGTATAGGAGGCTTGCAGGTGATCTTATAGAAGTCTATGAAATAACGAAGGGCGTAGATCAGCGAGATAGTCAACATCTTTTCCCAAAGGTAGGGAACTAGAGGGCATAGGTTTAAAGTGAAAGGGGAGAGATACAAAAGGGTCTAGAGGGGCAATTTGTTCATAGAGGGTCTGGAACAAGCTGCCAGAGGCAGTAGTAGAGGTGGATACAATTTTATATTTTAAAAGGTGTTTAGACAGTAACATAGGTAATTTGGGTATAGAGGGATACAGGCCAAATATGGGCAATTAGGATTAGCTTAGTGGTCTTAAAAAAGGTGGCATGTACAAGTTGGGCCGAAGGGCCTGCTTCCAGGCTGTAAACTTCTGACTCCATGACTTTATCTACGCTATCTCTATAACCCTACACATTTACCCTTCTAATCCCCCTAACCTGCACATTTTAGGACACTAACGGGCAATTTAGCCTGGTCATCTTTAGATGAGGCATTTTGTCTCCTTTTGTGTCCTCTGATTCTGTGACCCTTTCATCATTTTCAATATTTTTATTCTTATCATTCCATAATTTGTGTTGTTTTATTGGAAATCCTTCATCATGTCCTCAGTTGCTTGGCGCTCTGAGTGAGAGGGTGATTGTTCAATCCCAGTCTGGGGTCTTGAGTACAATATCTTTTCTGACACTCCCAGCCCAGTACTGAGGGAGTGCTGCACTTTTGGATGCTGCCACCTCTCTGTTGAAAACAGAGATCGTGTCTGACCTTTCAGCAGTTGGGGGGGGTGGGTAGGGAGGGGCTGGTTTGGGTATTAACAGGGGACATAAAAGATCCTGTGTCACTATATCAAAGAAGAGTGGGAGGAGCAGCTTCTCCCAGTGGCCTGGACAATATACACAAATAACCTCACTGAAACAATTAACTGATGTCAGAATCTCATTGTTTCTGTGGGATCTTGCTGTGCACAGATTGACGACACTTCAGAAGTCCACCTTTGGCTGTCAAGCACTTTGGGATGTGCCAAGATTTGGCAAAGGTTTCCAACACACACCCAACTTTTGACTGCATCACGGCGTTGTGGAAACTGACCGTTCATTTCTTTTGTTTCAAATGCAGAAATCAACCGGCTAGCCCCATCGGCAAGTGTTGACGGCCATGAATGGACACCAAGGTATGGACCTCAGTACCCTTACCCCGAGCAGCCCACGGGATACAAGCTGAACGTCTACATACCTGGCAGTGCCCCAGTGAAGTCCAGCAAAGTGAACCCAGCCAGTGACACGGATCAGAACAGCACATTCTCAACCTTTGGGAAGAAAACCAAACGGACTTCATCACTTGATATCGAATTCGATAGAACTTTAACTTAAAGTTTTCAACTTACTGGATTCACGCCACAGTTTTAAAATAAAACCATTGAGATCATTTTAGAACTGAGATGATTCACCAATAATTGACAGAAACAAAGCCATGAGGAGATGTGGAGAATTGTCTTTTTTTTTGCACAGCAAGTTGTTACAATCTGGAATGCACTGCCTTAACGGGATCCAGTCACAACCTTTCAAAGCGGAATGCAGCATTACTAAAAACAGAAACATTCACAGGACTATCAGGAGCGAGCAGTGGGGGGAAAGGGGAGGGAGGGAAATTGGGATCAATTTGTTAGATATCTGAGGTGGGTGTGGTGGCTTCCTCCTGTTTTAGTGAGCTGTTCATCTCAAGAGTGTGTATGGAGCATGTTTCAGATCAAATCAGATTGTGATGTTTTATCTTCTACTGTGTTTGGTGACAAGGACAATTTCTCTCAGCCTCTGAATGTTCGAAACTGTGTGAAAATGAATAATCTTCCAAATGCCTCTGTTGCCGGTTCTTTTTTTTAAAAAAAATACAATTCTTGTTGAGAAGTTAAACATTTATTAACTCTGAGGCACCGCCCTCCAGTGCCTCACTCAGCAGTGACTGCCCTTCCAGACGCTCACTGTAGTTGGCAGATATTTACCCTTTTGCAAATATTGCTCTCCCCTAAAGGCATTTATTTAATGCTGGGGTCAGTTGGCTAAAGGAGCAGATGGAGTTTTATGGCAATCATAGAAACCCGAAGCAGGACTAGGCCATTTGGCCCTTCAAGACTGTTCTGCCAATTGATAGATTTATGGTCATCATTAAACGTTTAATTCCGTCTTGAATTCAGTCACTGTGGCACAGTGTTTAGCACTGCTGCCTCACAGCACCAGGGAGCCAGGTTCAATTCCAACCTTGGGTGAAGTGTGGAATTTGCACGTTCTCACTGTGTCTGCATGGGTTTTCTCCGAATGCTCCAGTTTCCTCCCACAGTTCAAAGATGTGTGGGTTAGGTGGCTTGGCCGTGCTAAATTGCCCCTTAGTGTCCAAAGATGTGCAGGTTAGGGGGATTAGTGGTTATGGTGATTGGGTGGGCCTCGGAAAGATGCTCTTTGGAGGGTCGATGCAGACTCGATAGGCTGAATGGCCTCCTTCTGCACTGTAGGCGTTCTATGGTTGTATGAAATTTCATCATCTGCCATTGTGGGATTCGGGCCCAGATTCCCAGAGCATTACCCCGGCTCTCTGGATTATTAGTCCAGTGATAATACCACTAAGCCATCACTTCTCCCTCACCTCCTAATGATTTAAAAAAATATTTATTCATAGGATATGGCATCACTTGGCCAGCCCGAACTGAGTGTTTCACTCGAACATTTCAGAGGGCAGCCAAGAGTCAGCCACATTGCTGTGATTATGGAGTCACATGTAGGCCAGACCAAGTAAAGATGGCAGATTTCCTTCCCTAAAGGACATTAGTGAACCAGATGGGATATGACAACAAACTGGTTTCTATTTCAAATTTATTTAAGTTTTCTGTGGTGGGATTGGGACTCATTTCTCCCAGAGGATTGATCAAGACCCCTGGATTATTAGTCCAGTAATGTAACCATGTTGTCACGGTCCCTTACAAGCCTTGATATTGACCAATGAGAAATGATTCCAGTGTGGGGAGATGGTGTGGGAGGAGGTATTGTAACTGGCACAGTTCAGTCTGTGCTGCAGAGAAATATATACATCCAGGTGGAGTTGCAGGACTGTGAGTATTCTGGTTTATTGCCCACGCGCGCAGGGATTTTGTGATTGATTTGAACAACAATCTTCCTCCCACCATTCCTCGCACCATCCCCCCATCCCCAAAAACACAGTGCCAGCTGAGATCAGATAAATTCAGTAGATTAGGATTAGAACCAAAGCATTCTTGGCCAGAAGCTCAGAATAAACTCCTGGCAAACTGCAAATACAGTAAGAAGCCTGACAACACCAGGTTTAAGTCCAACAGATTTATTTGATAGTAAACTACGTAAGTGGAGCTGAGTCCATGAAAAGATCAGCCATGATCTTATTGAATGGCAGAGCAGGCTTGAGGGGCCAGATGGCCTACTCCTACTTTGGGTTCTTATGTTCTTAAAGTTTATTTATTAGTCACAAGTAAGGCTTACATTCACACTGCAATGAAGTTACTGTGAAATTCCTCTAGTCACCACACTCTGACGCCTGTTTGGGTCAATACACCAAGACCATGGGAGGAAACCGGAGCATCCAGAGAAAACCCATGCAGACACAGGGAGAACATACAGACTCCGCACACAAGCCGGGTATCAAACCCAAGTCCCTGGCACTGTGAGGCAGCAGTGCTAACCATTGTGCCACCGTGCTGTCCATCTTATGCCATCCGAGAGCCAAGCCTCTGCGCTGGCAAAACTTTCTGACTCAGAGGCAAGACTGCCACGCACTGAATCACAACTGACACCAAATGTGCAAGAACATTAATGATTCATTTTGGTTTGCACGTTTATCGAGGATCTTTTTTCCACTGAACAAGAAAACATGTCAGATGGACCTGACTCCATTGCCAGCGTCTTGTTCATACCATAATTACTTACTGATTCAAAGTATGGACAGCTTGCACCATTATTGCTGCATTAATTAACTGGGAGCATTGATGCCAGATGTTAGCCAGTGCACTGGGTGGGACAATGCTGTTGTAATGAGCAATGTTAATGCAGAAACAAAGCAATGAAAATGGGAATAAGTTATTCCATTCACTTGTTGGGTTTCTCAAAATGTTCAGTAAAGTTTTACACCTGGAACTGGTGAGTGGAGAGTTAGTGGCCTTTCACCTTCATGTTTAGGCTTCTTCATTGAGAAGGTGCTGCACTGTCTGAGACACTGACTTTTAAATAAGATGTAAAATGGCAGCCCCCTCCTGTGGGTGTAGGAGGCACATGGTCAATATTTTGGAGATGAGCAAGGGAGTTCTCCCCAGTGTCCTGGCCAATGTATTATGAGGGTGGCACAGTGGCACAGTGGTTAGCACTGCTGCCTCACAGTGCCAGTGACCCAGGTTTGATTCCTGGCTTGAGTCACTGTCTGTGTGGAGTTTGCACATTCAATCTGTGCCTGTGTGGGTTTCCTCTGGGTGCTCCGGTTTCCTCCCACAGCCTGAAAGACAGTGCTGGTTGGGTGCATTGACCCGAGCAAGCGCCAGAATGTGGCGACTAGGGGAATTCCGCTGTAACTTAATTGCAGTGTTAATGTAAGCCTTACTTGTGACTAGTAAATAAATGGATAAATTATTTATCACTTTATTATTCATAATCAACTTCACTGAAAACAGATTATTTGGCAATTATCACACTGCCCTTTGTGGGAGCTTGCTGTGCATAAATTGGCTGTTGTATTTCCTGTATTACAACTATAACCACACTTCAATAGTCCTTCAATGCTTTAAGTTATTTGGGATGTCTCTAGGCAACGCAAATCCATTTACTTTCATTCTTGTTTAGGAGGTTCACAGCACCACATTTTTCCATTTTGTATTAATTGCAATTTTTGGATTTGTAACAAAATTATTTACACCGGCTCCTTCTCTGTATTTTCTGTTTCTTCTAATGCAGCTTTTCATAAAAGTATAGCTCACATTAAAAAAGGGGTGTTGGTTTAATATCTCATCCATAAGTGGCACCTCTGACAAATTGTAACCCTTTTATATGTCTAGATATGGGGCAAAGTACAGCAACCAACCAGGTTCCAAATGGAAAGGTTTTGCAATGTATAGGGTTAGAACTGGGTGTGATTCTTCTCATCGTAGAATAGGCCATGAGCAATCACTGTCCAAGATGATATAGGGTTTACACTGGGAGAGTCAGTCATGAAACTGGAATGTTGACCTCTCTGGATTGGGACTGTAAATTCTTAATTTATCATTTCAAAGGCAAAAGTGCTCCCAACTAGCTCGCCATAGAATCATAGAGTCCTACAGTGCTATTCAGCCCATCGAGTCTGCACTGACCACAATCCCACCCAGGCCCTATCCCCATAAACACATGCATTTACCCCAGTTATTCCCCCTGACACAAAGGGGCAATTTAGCATGGCCAATGCACCTAACCCGCATATCTTTGGACTGTGTGAGGAAACTGGAACACCTGGAGGAAACCCACGCAGACATGGGGAGAACATGTAAACTCCACATATGGTGTGACCCGAGCCGGGAATCGAACCCGGGTCCATGGCACCGTGAGGCAGCGGTGCTAACCTCTGTGCCACCCCCCCAGTTGAATAAGTGTCACCAGACACTGGATTCTGAGGTTTGAAGACTGTGATTGGCTCAGGTTTTAATGGATGGGCTTAAAATGATAATTGGATCCCAAGCCACTTGGTGAAGAATGAATTGAGATGCAATTGCTTTGCTTGGTAGTTGGTTTATTTACAGAACACGGCTTTTTATGCGCCTGCCTTCTTTCTACCAACACAGTGTCACAGCGCTCTCTCTTTAAAACAAAAAATTAAACTAATTAGCAAATTAGAGTGACAGTCCCTTAAACTGGCACTGTAGTGAAGAGGCAAAACTCCAATGGAAACAATTCGTCACTTTTGGGCAAATTTAACAAACTTAATGAATTACCCAGTTGAACAAAGAAGACAATTAAACCAACTGATAGCCCCTAAGGAGCATTGTATCTGAGGAAAAAAATGAAAAAGAACTGTACCAAATTAAATTAAAATGTCATTTTAGAGCAGCCTCTCTTTATAAGTGCTCTATACACTTAATTAAGCAATGCCCTTCACCTTTAACTTACTATCAACATAAGAGATTGACTTGGATTACATGATAATTCATGTATAGCCCCAAATCCACTTTCTTGGCAGCCATGTTTGTACCCAGTATAACACTGAGCCTACGGCCATATTAGTCTGAAAACGCCCGATCTCTCTGTTCTCAGTTGTTGATTTCAGCTGTGCTTGAGCTGTTGCAATGGGCCGTTATGCCCTGGGTCTAGGAAACAGAAACAACAATTAGCTGGGGTTCCTGTGGCATGTTGGATTGAAATTGGGAGTGATGCTTTCCATGGTAGATAAGCCATGGGCAATTGCTAAACGGGATCAAAAATGAAGAGAGGCCACTGGAGCCAGACTTGGCTACAGACTCATTTGCAAACAAGCTTTGAGAGGAGGAAGTGGGATGCCTGGGAACCATGGACAGAGAGGTTCCAGACAGACAATTTCTTCAACAATAAGGAAAGACAAGTAAACGTTAGAGTAACCATGGAAGAGGTAATGATGGGTTACATTTATATAAGACTTTCAATGTTGATAAACGGACCTAGATGTTTCTAGGTAATAAAGAAATGGACACAGGAAGCTGTAAAGGAAAAGGTTAGTGGGAGAAATAAGTGTTAACAAGGGACTTAAAGGAGGTGAGTTAGTGGAAGTGTGAAGGGGGGGATGGAGGGAATTTCAAAACGAGAGCTTTGATGGCTGAAGGCACAGCCCTCAATGGTGAATGAGGAGGGAGTGTAAGAGTCCGCTTAGAGAACAGGAAATCTTGGGAAGTGGATTTTATGGAGAGAAGGAGAGATAAGGCTAAGAAGGGATTTAAAGGCAACAATGGAAATTTTAAAGTCATTGTAGACCAGTGACAAAAAAGAATAGCTCTTGTTAAATTTCATGGCAAGTATTAAATCAGCAACTCCATTAAACATATCAAAAATATTAAATCATTATTGCTTCAGTCATTTATTTTGCTACTTGCGGATTTTGCAGTTTTTGTTAGCTAAAACCCTCACTAACTGCAATGTTCCACCCCCCTCTAGAATTTATTACATTCCTTTCAAATGTGGGATTGAATTGTGGAATTCATCTCACATCTGAAGTTTCACATTCCCTGATCTCAATCAGAACAGCGAGTGGACCAGGCAGCGGTCCCTGTGACTTAATGACATCCCATCTGAAAGCAGTGGCATTAGCAAATACCAATTGCTCAGTGCTGTCTCCCTCACCTTAATCAGTTTGCACACACAGAAATTCAGCTCAATCTTCGTCTACCACTTCTGGGACATTTGCAATATTTGACAGTTCTTTACGTGCAGGCTGCGCGCATAAAAGCCTTAACTAATCGCTTCCTTATCAACTTTAAATGCTTGTCATTCATTGTGGAGCAGACTCAATAGACCGAGGGGTCTAATTCTGCTCCTATGTCTTAGGAGTCTTATTCCAACACCCCACCTCCTGCCAGCCCCCACCTCACATCCAGTCTCACATATTGAAATGTGGGTTGGCTTCACACTGCCCTGAATTTATTATGCACCTGTCAAATGTAAGATTGAATTGAATAGGATAGCCCTGTCCAAACCTTTATCATCCTCGACTGCTCACTTCCAAACCATGAAACCTTGGGGCCATATATAAAAACCATGACGCGGCAATGAAGTTGCTCAGATTCACAGCTCTGATTTGGGATTTTGTTGCAAATGAAACAACAGTGTTAGAATAGAATAGAAACCCTACAGTGCAGAAGGAGGCCATTCAGCCCATCGAACCGATACCGACCACAATCCCACCCAGGTCCTATTCCCATAATGCCACATATTTATCCTGCTAATTCCCTGACAATAGGGGCAATTTAGCACGGCCAATCAACCCAACCTGCACATCTTTGGACTGTAGGAGGAAATTGGAGCACCTGGAGGAAACCCACACAGACACGGAGATTGTGCAAACTCCACACAGACAGCGACCTGAGGCTGGAATTGAACCTGAGTCGCGGGCATCGTGAGGCAGCAGTGCTAACCACTGTGCCACTGTGCCACCCTGTTAGAAACAGCTGTTAGGCTAACAAGACTCAAACAGGGCTCCCCAACATAATAAAAATAATTGCAAATGAGGGCTGGGCTCAGGGCTGCACAGAAAGCTGGGGCTACAGATTGGGCACTGCAGTCTTAACAAGCAGATAGATGCAGCATTGTGAAACCAGGGATCATTTTGGGTGAATGAGATAAGGTGAGGCTTTCTACACCTGTCCCAAATATCGTGTGAATGCCGAGGAGATGATACATTGCTTTATTGTTGCACCTTCTTACGTGCTTCTTTCACTTGCCTTCTGAGACAGAGAGTTCCAAAGTCACAAAACCTTCTGAACAGAGAAAAAAAAATCTCCTCGTCTCTATCCTAAAAGGGTGACTCCTAATTCCAGAACAGTGCCTCCTAATCCTGGACTCACCCACAAGAAGAAACATCCTATTCACCTTGTTGAGATCATCTTATGTACTTCAATCAAATCACCCCCTTACTCTTCCAGACTGCAGTAGAATGGACCAATTCTCTCAGCAGTTCAGAATAATGAGCTATGAGTGTATTGATTTTGAATGGACTTGCTAGGGTAGATGCTGAGATGCTGAGAGGGAAAAAAACTTTCCCCTGTCTGGAGAGTCTAGAACTAGGGGTTTGCAGGAACAAAGCAACATATGAATAAAATCATAGAATCCTACAGTGTAGAAGGAACTCTTTTGGTCAACCACAATCCCACTCAGGTCCTATCCCCATAACCCCATGCATTTATCCTAGCTAGCGCCCCTGACACTAAGGGGCAATTTAGCACGGCCAATCCATCTAACCTGTACATCTTTGGACTGCGGGTGGAAACTGAAGCACCCGGAGGAAATCCATGCAGCCATGGTGGGGAAATGTGCAAACTCCACACAGACAGTGACCCAAACCAGGGGTAGCAATAGGGAGTGGTAAACTATTTCGCTCCTGAAACCTGTTCTAACATTAAATAGGATCATAGGTGACGTGTGAACAAATACATGTACCTGCTTTTGCCTCATATCCCCTAACACCCTTGCATAACAAAAACTTATCAATCTCAGTTTTAAATTTGACAATTGATTTAGCAGCAGTCACCATTTTCAGAAGAGAGCTCCAAACTTTAACCAGTCTTTGCCAATCAAAATGTTTCTTAATTTCACAGGCAGCAATTTCTGGATTTCTGAATTTAATAGTGTATGTGTAGACTGCAGACTGTGCTCCTTGTTTCAGAGTAGCAGTGACTGAGAACATTAACAGCTTCCCTGTCATTCTGACCACAAAATCCCAAGCCTTAAATCCAATCCTTGGTCACCATGCTTTAGGAATGATGTCAAGGTCTTTGAGAGAAGGTTAACTGAGATGATTCCTGGAAATTGGGTCTTGCGTCTGTTATGTGGAAAGATTGGGAAGACAGTTCTCCCTCGAGCAGTGACGGTCCAGAGGGTGCCACAGGGAGAAATTGTTTTCTCTGCAAATGAGTTGGTTACTAAAGGTCACATTTAGAGTAGTTGACAAAAGAACTTGAGGCAGGTTGGGAGAGAGTTATTCACAAAGTGGATTGTTATTCTCTGGAACATTACAACTCGAAGGATGGATTCCAGAAGAACTTTCATAAGGCAATTGGACATCTGTTTGGAGAGTTATAATTGCAGTTTAATGGGGAATAAATAAGTTGCAGTGTAGGACCATCTTGGAGTGCTTTCTAAACTCTTGTGCCAGGTCTGGGTGACATCCTTCTGTGCCCTTGGATCCTAACCTATTAAATATAAACACGATTTACATACAAGCTGCTATTTAATTTATTAGTTGTCTTTGTAATGGAATGGGACGGACGATAAAATCTTTTTAATATATTGCTGGAACCTAAGTTATTGCAATCTTGTGTACAAGTATTGTTTGTTACAAACATCTGATAAATGGATTTGGTGATATGAATACTAAACTTGAAACCAACTGATCCCAGTCTCTTTGTGATCTAATGAAAGATATATCATTATTTCTCTTCTGGCTGCTGATTGTCATTTCTTTAATTTTACTTTCTCTTGGTTTACAGGATTGCTTTTTATGTGAAGTGACAGTGGGAGGATGGGTCTTTGCAGTGGCTCCATAACTTTTACCCAGGTCCTGCAAAGTTGCTGCAGCTGGAGACATAAGAACATAAGAAATAGGAGCAGGAGTAGGCCAACTAGCCCTTCGAGCCTGCCCCGCCCATAAGATCATGGCTGATCTGTCGTGGATCAGTTCCATGTTCCCGCCCTCTCCCCATAACCCTTAATCCCCTCTCTTATCAAAAACCCATCAACCCGCGTCTTAAAAATATTTAGCGAGGTAGCCTCCACCACTTCAACGGGCAGAGAATTCCAGAGATTCACCACCCTTTGAGTGAAGAAGTTCCTCCTCAACTCCATTCTAAACCGCACCCCCCTTTATCTTGAGGCTGTGCCCCCTAGTCCTACTATCCTTTCTGAGTGGGAAGAGCCTCTCCACCTCTATCCTATCCATCCCATTCATCATCTTATACGTCTCAATGAGATCTCCCCTCATTCTTCTAAACTCTAACGAGTACAAGCCTAATTTATTCAGCCTCTCCTCATAGCTCAACCCCCTCAACTCCGGCATCAGCCTAGTAAACCTCCTCTGCACCCCCTCCAAGGCCAAAATATCCTTGCGTAAGTACGGCGCCCAAAACTGCACACAGTACTCCAGCTGCAGCCTCACCAATGCCCTATACAGCCGCAGCAAGACCTCCCTACTTTTATATTCAATCCCCCTCGCTATGAAGGCCAGCATCCCATTCGCCTTCCTGACCACCTGCTGCACCTGCAAGCTGGGTTTTTGCGACTCATGCACAAGGACCCCGAGGTCCCTCTGCACCGTTGCCTGCTGCAGTTTTTCTCCACGTAAGTAATAATCCTTCCTACCATTATTCCTACCAAAGTGGACCACCTCGCACTTGCCAACATTAAATTCCATTTGCCATTTCCTGGCCCATTCGCCCAGCCTATCTAGATCCTTCTGTAGACTCTCACCACCCTCCGCACAATTTGCCTTTCCACCAATTTTGGTGTCATCAGCAAATTTCGACACCATACACTCGGTTCCCTCCTCCAGATCATCTATATAAATGGTAAATAGCTGAGGCCCCAGCACCGACCCCTGGGGCACTCCACTAGTCACCATCCGCCAATCCGAATAGCACCCATTGACCCCCACTCTCTGCCTCCTATTTGACAACCAGTCCTCTATCCACGCTAACACCCTACCCCCAACTCCATGTCCCCTGACCTTCTGCAATAACCTCTTGTGAGGTACCTTGTCAAACGCCTTCTGAAAATCAAGAAAGACCACATCCACCGGCTCTCCTCTATCCACCGCCCTAGACACATCCTCATAGAACTCCAGTAAATTTGTCAGACATGACTTCCCCTTAATGAAACCGTGCTGCGTCTGCTCTATCAAGCAGTTCCCCTCAAGATGCCTCGCTATTTTCTCCTTGATAACGGATTCTAACATTTTACCTACAACAGACGTTAAACTAACCGGCCTATAATTCCCCGCCTTTTGCCTGGCACCCTTCTTAAACAACGGCGTAACATTAGCCGTTTTCCAATCTTCCGGACAGTAAATGCTACAGACTGTCCATCAACAAATGAAAATGATCACATCTGGAGGCTCCACTGGAGCTCAGGGTTTCACTGTTCTTTTGATTTGGAATGATTTTCCAATTTAAATAATGTGAACTCGAAGGTTCTTCCTTTTTTGAGATCCTGTTTCAGGTGGGCATTTAAGACACAATTCAAACAAAAGCAGAGTGATCTCCCCCGTGTCCTGATCAGTATTTGTGAATCTGCAAATTAATCTGCAAACATATGATCTAGTCTTTATCTCATTCCTGTTGGTGCCACCTTACTGCACACGCATTAGCTACCACGGTTTCTGCATTCTGATAATGACTACGCCTCAGAAGTATTTAATTGGCTGTAAAATATTTTGGGAAAACATGAAAGGTGCTATGGACATGGGGAGAGTATGGGAATAACAACTGGAGGATTTGATGGGACAACTATTATACATTGTTGTATTAATTGTAAATATCGCTGAAGAGCTAGAAACTAATTAGCTAGGAACTGATTGTTGTGTGTAAGTGTTCAGGCGGGTCACATTTAGCAGCTGCACGAGATACTCATGTGAAGTGTAACAGAACCAAATCTAATTGGTCCTTCTATTGTACAAGGCAGCATGGCAAGTATTAATCATTAAGGGAAGGCATTTTCTGGCCCCTCTGTGGCGTGTTTCTCACCGTGAGAGGCAGTGTGCCATTTGTGACGAGTGGAATCTCCTGTCCTGCCTTTGTTAATGGGATTTCCCATTAACTGCACCCCATACTGTGGGGAAACCCATAGAGGGGACACACCTTTAGCAGGTCTAGAAGATCCCGCTGGCTTGAACAGTCAGAAAATTCTGACCAAAGGATTCTGATCTTTCCAAGCTTCTAACCAACATCTGGGAACCTAAAGGTAACAAGAGTACACAATATGGTGGCAGCAAGTAACAGAGCAGGGAGGGAACATTCAGGGTGTAACATTGGCCTAGATTTTGCAGTCAGCAGTGATCAATGCCCTCAAATCAAACTAGAAACCTGCCAACCATTATCCGCACGGTGAGAACTTGGGCTTGAAGGAGGTAGGATTCTCTCCTGGTGTGGACTTCGTCAGTCTATAAGACACTTTGACAAGATTTCACATTTTCATGTTGATTTTTTAAACAAGATTCATTTTAAACGTCATTTACATTAATGCAAAACAAAGCCTGCTAGATCATGTTAAAACAGTTATAAAGTCAGATTAATGTTCTCAAAATATCATTTGTATGAATCTATTTTCACATTTAAAAGACCTGTTCCAATGACACTTCATTGTGGAATTTGAGATAAGCTTCCTTAATACTGGGCAATACTGGCTCAAAGATATCTTGTGTGACTAGTTTGTTAGTGAACAATCAGCCCACCTATTCCATATCTGCCATTTACATCTACAGGTCAGTGATAGAAGTTGAAGACTTTGGGAGTTGTGTTGGTTGGCCTATAGCAACTTCTGTATTTATGTACTCGAATACACATGTATTAGGACATTACTGTGCCTCTCTGGCACACAATAACAGTGAATTCTGAGCTCAGCACCATTACTGGCAATTTAAAATGCAGCCAGTATGTTGTTTTTAGTGAGATCTTGCAAACCACAAGTTGATGATTCGTTTTAGTGATGTTGTTTGAAGGATAAATATTGGCCAAGACTCCAGGGAGATCTCTCCTGCTCTTCTCTGAATTGGCATCATGAGATCTTCTACTCCCATCTGATAGGGCAGATGGAACCTCAGTTAAATATCTCATCTGAGAGACGGTACCTCCGGCAGTCCAGTGCCCCCTCAGAACTGGAATAGTTCCTGGAATGGAATTATTGGGTTGATTGGCCATGCTAAATTGACCCTAGTGTCAGGGGGATTAACAGGGTAAATATGTGAGGTTACGGGATTAGGGCCTGGTTGGGATTGTGGTCGGTACAGACTTGATGGACCGAATGGCCTCCTTCTGTTCTGTAGGGATTCTATGAACCTTCTGACTTAGAAAGTGCCATCCACTGAGCTATGGCTGAGAAGTTAGTATTGATGTAGCACAATGGGCCAAATGCTTGTCTCCCATCATTCGAAATGTAAACCTTCCCAGACATTGAGTGACCTCCATGGGAAACAGAGAAATATCATGGCAGAGATTGTCTGTCTGAGGTAGGGATGAGGTGTATTGATCACGTATCTGTCCAAGACTTGGGATAGCTGGATGATGGAACTGGTAGTCGATTTTAGTGCTGTGCCTCAGTGTAATAAACTTACAGACAACCAAAAGAAAAGTTGAACTTTCTGTTCAGGCCTACAGATAGGGTTAGCTGCAGAAAGGTGTATGGGATCAGTTAGGTCAAAGCTCTGTTTCCGTACTGCACATTCCTCTGTAATTCTGTGCAATTTCCTATTAGCACGTATTTAGGATTATGTTAACGCAGTTTGGTAAACATATCAAATCTCATCCCAAAAATTCCATTATATAAAAAAAATTGTTGAACACATTTTCAAATGTCAGAACAATCAATAAAGCTAATGCAATGTATATAATTCCTGAGGGATACCTGTCTATCCGCAATCCAAGCACAGCCATCTGCTGTCATAGAGTTGGCACAGTGTGCATGTAAACAGCAGACATTTATATTCTCTGCCATCATTCAGACTATGGCAGATTGTGATAAACAATTGAACAATTTTCATACCCAACAGTGCTTTGAGCCTCCGACTTATCGAAGCTTGCTGGTTGAGAAACCAAGATGAACATCCGAAGATATATCCAAACCAGCGCTGGGTACTGCAGCCTTGATAGCAGCAACCTGCATTCGTGCAGAGTTTTTAACATACGGGAATGTCCAGTAGTGTCTCTGCTCCATCTGCTGCTGAAATCCGCAGCCATGCATTTGCTACATCCCAATCAGGAATATTCCAGTGTCTCCCAATCTCCCCACCTCCAGCAACTTGAGCTCATCTAACACTCTGCTGCCTGTTTCCGAGCTCGCATCACGGGCTGCACCTTCATCACTCCCAAGAGAAATGCAGAAAGATGGTAACAGTTTGTGAGATGTTAAACTGCTTTAAACTTATTCTTCACAACTTTGAAGCTGTCTTCACTTGCCTCAGTGCCATGGTTCATCCTGTTGTAGTGCTTTGGGTGTTACCATTTCTATTTGCTGTGACTTGACAAGGTTTCAGAGCCTGATTTTCACTGATCCACAGTGTCTGAGCCTCCTGGCGTTTAGGGTTTTTGTATGATATTTTGTGGCCTGGATACACAATGGTGCAGGTGATTTCACATCGATGTAGAACATAACCGTGTATTCTGAATCCAGCCTATGATTTTTTTACAGATGAATCATCATTAAAAGGGGAGCCAGACTGAATCCAGAGCAGATTGTACTGTTCCAACTCTAATTTCAGAATAATTCATGAGTACCTAGGTTTTTGGCTCCAGTTGCACCCTACAGACTGAGCCCCTTCATGAAAAAATATAGCAGAGCAGATGGACAAATGTTCCTTTGTGCGTGTGTGGTCATTGCCCAACATTTCAGCTCCATCACTCACATTGCCTGCTGTCTGTGGCTAGACACTGTGTATTTTTGAGTATCTTGTTAGTTAGATCCCCAGTGGTCTGGTAGTCATAAACATTCTAATTTGTAGTCGTGTGGTGTGTGAGTCTTGACAGCTTGAACTTTGTATTTTGGATTTGGAACAACTCAACTCTACATGTTTCAAGTCCTTGCATGTTATCTGAAGACCTGTCTCTGATACACACATCACTGCTTCTACCTACTCGTAATTTCAATCCATGCATTCCAGAAATATATTCTAATTATTGCCAGCAGTAATTTGCATGATTTAGTATTAGAAACCGCAGCTGATGGATGTTTACACAGAGAATATTTATCCCTCAATCAACATCACAAAATAACCCTGGATTATCTGTTCGTTCATTATCAGTCCCTTGGAATGAGGATGACGTCTGCCAGGCTCTCTGAATTTGTGTCTCCTCGGGTGACTTAGTCGACCAGTCCTGGAGCTACAGGATTTGGGCAGCGAGGTGCCGAGAGGATCATAGATCACCATAGATCATAGAACCCTACTGTGCAGAAAGAGGCCCTTCGGCCAATCGAGTCTGCATCGAACACAATCCCACCCCCATACCCCTACGTATTATACCCACTAATCCCTCTAACCTACGCATCCCTGGACAGTAAGGGACAATTTCTTAGCATGGCCAATCAACCTAACCCGCACATCTTTGAACTGTGGGAGGAAACCAGAGCACCTGGAGAAAACCCACGCAGTCACGAGGAGAATGTGCAAACTCCACACAGACAGTGACCCAAGCCAGGAATGGAACCCAGGACCCTGGAGCTGTGAAGCAGCAGTCCTAACCACTGTGCTATCGTGCCGCCCTTTTTTCTATATATTTACCCTGCTAATCCTCCTGACACTAAGGGGCAATTTAGCAGGGCCTATCCAGCCAACCCGCATATCTTTGGACTGTGGGAGGAAACCGGATCACCCGGAGGAGATCCACGCAGACACCATAGGAATGTGGGGTGGATGCGGGGGATCCCTTGAGACGGGGTCTGCTTTCTGTCTTTCTCTTTTTGTCACTTCCCTGTAGAGTTTACACAGTTTCTGACTATTGCGGCTTGCCGGATTACACACCGTCATGTAATGCAGTTCACCCCCCCCTCACCGTTCTGCCCCCCACCACCCTCCCCCCCCCAACCCCCCCAACCAATTATCAATGTCAATTTGTCCCCTTTTCAATGTGGCCTTCAGAGTATCCTTAAAATGTCTCCTCTGTCCTTCTAGAGATAGAACGGCACGGTGGCACAGTGGTTCGCGCTGCTGCCTCACAACACCAGGGGCCCAGGTTTGATTCCCGTCTTGGGCCTCTGTCTGTGCGGAGTCTGCATGCTCTCCCTGTGGGTTTCCTCCAGGTTCTCCGGTTTCCTCTCACAGTCCAAAAGATGTGCTCGTTAGGTGAACTGGCCATGTTAAATTCTCCCTCAATGTACTCCAATAGGTGCTGAAGTCCAGCGACTAGGGGATTTTCACAATAACTTCACTGCCGTGTTAATGTAAGCCTACTTGTTACTAATAAATAAACTTCACTTTATCCTTAGGTGGTGAAAAGCTGATTTGCTTCAGATGTCAATTACTTGTCTCTCGGATGCAGTGTTCACAAAGTGGAGAAGGTTCTGTGGGATTTATGGTTGTGATACCATAGAAATTGACTTTGATGTGGATTGTGGCATCATAGAATCCCTGCAGTGCAGAAGGAGGCCAGTTGGCCCATCGAGCCTGCACCAGCAACAATCGCAGCTAGGTCTTAACCCCGTGACCCTACATATTTGCCTTTCAGTCCCCCTGACACTAAGGGGCAATTTAGCACAGCCAATCAACCTAACCTGCCCATTTTTGGACTGTGGGAGGGAACCGGAGCACTCAGAGGAAACCCAGGCAGACAGGAAGAGAATGTACAAACTCCACACAGGCAGTCACCCAAGGTTGGCATTGGACCTGGGTCCCTAGCGCTGTGAAGTAGCAGTGCCACCATGCCACTAGGGTTTGTTTATCTGTATCATCCTTCAACTTCATCTATCCTGAATATCACACTGCTGTCTGTGGGATGTTGCAATTTTCAAAAGTACAAAAAGCTTTGAAGTGAGATTGTGAGAAGCACTGCTGAGATGTAAGTCCTTTCTTCTCAATAGTACAATAATGTTTTCTTAAGACAAACATCATCCATTTTTCATTCAATACGTGCTTACCTGTGCACCCAATTCCAGGTCGAATGGTAGTATCAGAGGAGTTTTCCCCAGATTGATACCAAGTTGATGGGTCACAAACCAGGAAAAACCATGGCACTGGACAATGGTTGTGGAATGATTTTAAATATTTTAAAGCTTTGCTTGAAGAAAACTAATTTCTTTAAGGGTACCAAGTCTCCCCAGTTTCCTTACTTCATTGTGAAGTACGCCTAATACAACTGGGCTGAGATTTGGATGGAATATTTGGGTTATACTGCTTAGTTATCTGTGTCCTTTTGTGAACTTGTTACACCTTTGTATTTGCAGCTCCTATTCGTGGTGTCCTTGGCTTTGGAATATTAGCTGAATAGGGAACTGGCGCTGTTTCTCCTCATTTTCTGCAGAGAAGAGGGGAAAATGTCATTTGAAGATAAGTGGTATGCCAGTTTTCATATAGAAAGTGAAATGGACATATCGGGATTGAAGACCCCTCTTGTGTGCTCTGTGGCTGGAAGACACACACAGCAATGAGAGTAAATTCAGTAATTTAGTGCGACGGGGAATTGTTCTCACACCGATGACACACTGGCAGCAAAATGAACACTCCAGACTCGTTGGGACTCACAAAATTTTGATCTAATGCGAGACATTTATTGAAAAGCAAAGAAATTATTTTCAACTTGTGTCAAATCTTAGTTTGGCCACCTTTAGAGGATTGTGTGCCTTGTTGCGATATTATAAAAATGAAATAGGGGCACTGGAGAAGGTGCCATAAAAATTAACAAGCATGCTGCTGGAACTCAGGAGATAAAAAAATCTCCGTAGAAAGGTTAATGGGGTGAGCTGATGGATGTCCTCATCATAACAAAAAGTGTTCGCTAGTGTAGACGTGGAGAAGAAGCTGTCACTTGCCAGGAGAACAAAACTATAAATACAAAAGCAAAATGTAGATGCTGGAAATTTGAAAATTAAACAATCTGGGAATCTGGCTTTTGACAATAGTTCATTCATTTTAAGTGAGATACTGCCACTCTATTTTTCATCATTTCAGTACTTTCTTATTCATTCCTGGGATACAGGCTTCGCTGGCTGGACTAGCATTTTTGCCCACCCCAAATTGAGAAAGTGGTAGTGAGCTGCCTTCTTGAACAACTGCAGACCATGTTTGCAGGAACATGCACAATACTATTTGTGAAGGAGTTTCAGGATTTTGACCCAGCGACGGTGAAGGAATGGCGGGCAATATATTTTCAAGTCAGAATGGTGAGTGGCTTAGAGGGGAACTTGCTGATGGTGATGTCCCACTTGGGAAGATTTAAACTAGTTTGGCAGGGAGGGTGGGATCCAAAGTAGTAGGGAGACAGAAGAGAAGTTTGAGGACAGCACAGAAGTTAAGGAGAGCACATTAAGTAATAAAGGCAGTGTCAGTAATCTTAGACAGATTAGGCAAAAACAAGACAGAGAGCAAGGGAATTCCAGATTAAACTGCATTTATTTCAATGTAGGAGGCCTGATGGGCAAGGCAGATGAACTCAGAGCATGGATGGGTACGTGGGACTGAGATATTATAGCAATTACTGAAACATAGCTAAGGGAGGGACAGGACTGGCAACTCAATGCTTCAGGGTACAGATATTATAGGAAAGATAGAACAGGAGGTAAGAGAGGAGGGGGAGTTGCACTTTTGATTAGAGAAAGCATCACGGCCATACTGAGGAGGAATATTCCTGAGGATTTTGCCACAGTTCTATATGGGTAAAACTGAGAAATAAAAAGGGGAAATCACTTTGATAATGTTGCACTATACGCCCCCAAATAGTTGGCAGGAAATTGAGGAGCAAGTATGTAAGGAGATTCCAGATAGCTCCAAGAAAAATAGGGGGGTAATAGTCGGAGATTTTAACCTTCCCAATATTGACTGGGGCAGCCATAGTATTAGAGGGTTGGATGGAGAGAAATTTGTTGAGTGTATTCAGGAGGAATTTCTCATTCAGTATGTGCATGGCCAACTAGAGAGGGGACAAAACTTGAAATCCTGTTGGGAAATAAGGAAGGACAGGTGACAGAACTGTTAGTGAGGAATCACTTTGGGACAATGATTCTATTGGTTTTAAGATAGCTATGGCGAATGATAGGTTTGGCCCAAAAGTCAAAATTTTAAATTGGGGCAAGGCCAATTTTGATGGTTTAAGGCAGAAACTTTCAAAAGTTAATAGGGGGAGTCTGTGGAAAGGCAAGGGATGTCTGGTAAGCGGCAAGCTTTCAAAAGTGTGTTAACCAGGATTCAAGTTAAACACATTCCTCTTAGAGTGAAGGACAAGGCTGGCAGAAGTAGGGAACCCTGAATGACTCAGGATATTGAGGCCCTGGTCAAAAAGGAGGCACATGACATGCATAAGCAGCCAGGTTCAAGAGCATAGGGCAGGTAAGAGTAGAATTAAGAGAGAAATCAGGAGGGCAAAAAGGGGACATGAGATTATTTTGGCAGATAAAGCAAAGGAGAATCCAAAGAGCTTCTACAAACACATATAGGGTGAAACAGTAGCAAGGGAGAGAGTAGGGCATCTTAAGGATCAACAAGGTCATCTATGTGCAGATCTACAAGAGATGGTGAGATCCTAAATGAATGTTTCTCATCAGATTTGCTGTTAGGGAACTTGAGAAAATAAATAGTGATGTCTTCAGGAGTGTACATATTACAGAGAAGGAGGTGCTAGAAGTCTTATAGCGCATCAAGGTAGACAAATCCCCAGGATCTGATGTATGTATCCCAGATCATTGTGAGAGACTAGGGAGGAAATTGCGGGTCCACTAGCCGAGATATTTGAATCTTTGATAGTCATGGGTGAGGTGCCTGAAGATTGGAGAGTGGTAAATGTTGTGTCTTTGTTTAAAAAGGGCTGCAGGGAAAAGCCTGGGAACTACAGGCCAGTGAGCCTCACATTGTGGTAGGTAAATTGTTGGAAGGTATTTTGAGAGTCAGGATCTATAGGCATTTAGAGACACAAGGACTGATTAGGGACAGTCAGCATGGCTTTGTGAGTGGAAAATCATGTCTCACAAATTTGATTGAATTTTTTGAAGGGGTAACCAAGAAGGTAGATGAGGGCAATGCAGTTGATGTTGTCTACATGGATTTTAGCAAGGCCTTTGAAAAGGTACCACACGACAGGCTATTGCATAAGGTTAAATCTCTCAGGATCCAGGGTGAGGTATCTAAATGCATACAAAATTGACTTGTTGATGGAAGCCAGAAGCTGGTTGTAGAGTTTTTCAAACTGGAGACCTGTGACCAGTGGTGTGCCTCAGGGATCAGTGCTGGGTCCACAATTATTTGTCATTTACATTAATGATTTGGGTGAGAATATAGGAGGCATGGTTAGTAA
Source organism: Carcharhinus amblyrhynchos (assembly GCF_965287045.1). NCBI lineage: Eukaryota > Metazoa > Chordata > Chondrichthyes > Carcharhiniformes > Carcharhinidae > Carcharhinus > Carcharhinus amblyrhynchos. The sequence goes on along the minus strand of NC_137336.1, from coordinate 7,464,319 downwards.
GTTTGCAGATGACACTAAGATTGGTGATATATTGGACAGTGAAGAAAGCTATCCCCAATTGCAATGGAATCTTAATCAAATCTGCTCGACAGAATGGAGGGGCTGATTGTGGACAAGTCGCCAGGACCGGATGGAATGCATCCGAGGGTTCTGAAAGAAATGGCGGAGGTTATAGTGGATGCCTTGGTGGTTATTTTCCAGACGTCGCTGGATTCCGGGGAAGTGCCGGAAGATTGGAAAACGGCTAATGTTACGCCGTTGTTTAAGAAGGGTGCCAGGCAAAAGGCGGGGAATTATAGGCCGGTTAGTTTAACGTCTGTGGTAGGTAAAATGTTAGAATCCGTCATTAAGGAGGAAATTGCGAGGCATCTTGAAGGGAATTGCTTGATAGGGCAGACGCAACACGGTTTCATTAAAGGGAAGTCGTGTCTGACAAATTTACTGGAGTTCTATGAGGATGTGTCTAGGGCAGTGGATAGAGGAGAGCCGGTGGATGTGGTCTTTCTGGATTTTCAGAAGGCGTTTGACAAGGTACCTCACAAGAGGTTATTGCAGAAGGTCAGGGGACATGGAGTTGGGGGTAGGGTGTTAGCGTGGATAGAGGATTGGTTGTCAAATAGGAGGCAGAGAGTGGGGGTCAACGGGTGCTATTCGGATTGGCGGTTGGTGACTAGTGGGGTGCCCCAGGGGTCGGTGCTGGGGCCTCAGCTATTTACCATTTATATAGATGATCTGGAGGAGGGAACCGAGTGCAGGGTGTCGAAATTTGCTGATGACACCAAGATTGGGGGAAAGGCAAATTGTGCGGAGGGTGTGGAGAGTCTGCAGAAGGATCTAGATAGGCTGGGCGAATGGGCCAGGAAATGGCAAATGGAATTTAATGTTGGCAAGTGTGAGGTGGTCCACTTTGGTAGGAAGAATGGTAGGAAGGACTATTACTTACGTGGCGAAAAACTGCAGCAGGCGACGGTGCAGAGGGACCTCGGGGTCCTTGTGCATGAGTCGCAAAAACCCAGCTTGCAGGTGCAGCAGGTGGTCAGGAAGGCGAATGGGATGCTGGCCTTCATAGCGAGGGGGATTGAATATAAAAGTAGGGAGGTCTTGCTGCAGCTGTATAGGGCATTGGTGAGGCCGCAGCTGGAGTACTGTGTGCAGTTTTGGGCGCCGCACCTGCGCAAGGATATTTTGGCCCTGGAGGGAGTGCAGAGGAGGTTTACTAGGCTGATACCGGAGTTGAGGGGATTGAGCTATGAGGAGAGGCTGAATAAACTAGGCTTGTACTCGTTAGAGTTTAGAAGAATGAGGGGAGATCTCATTGAGACGTATAAGATGATGAATGGGATGGATAGGATAGAGGTGGAGAGACTCTTCCCGCTCAAAAAAGACAGTAGGACTAGGGGGCACAGCCTCAAGATAAAGGGGAGGCGGTTTAGAACGGAGTTGAGGAGGAACTTCTTCACTCAAAGGGTGGTGAATCTCTGGAATTCTCTGCCTGTTGAAGTGGTGGAGGCTGCCTCGCTAAATATTTTTAAGAAGCGGGTTGATGGGTTCTTGATAAGAGAGGGGATTAAGGGTTATGGGGAGAGGGCGGGAAAGTGGAACTGAGCAGCGACAGATCAGCCATGATCTTATTGAATGGCGGGGCAGGCTCGAAGGGCTAGATGGCCTACTCCTGCTCCTATTTCTTATGTTCTTATGTTCTAAATGGGCCAGTGGGCTGACGAATGGCAGATGGAGTTTAATTTAGACAAATGCGAGGTGATGCATTTTGGTAGACTGAACCAGGGCAGGACTTATTCAGTTAATGGTAGGGTGTTGGGGAGAGTTACAGAACAAAGAGATCTATGGGTACATATTCATAGCTCCTTGCAAGCAGGGTCACAGGTGAACAGAGTTGTGTAGAAGGCATTCGGCATGCTTAGTTTCATTGGTCAGGCATTGAATACAGGAGTTGGAATATCTTGTTCAAGTTGTACAAGACATTGGTAAGGCCACACTTGGAATTCTGGTCACCTTACTATAAAAGGATATTATTAAACTAGAAAGAGTGCAGAAAAGATTTACTAGGATGCTACCGGGACTTGATGGATTGAGTTATAAGGAGAGCCTGGATAGACTGGGACTTTTTTCTCTGGAGCGTAAAAGGCTGAGGAGTGATCTTATAGTGGTCTATAGAAAAAAGGGGCATAGATCATATAGATATCTACTCCCAATGGTAGGGGGAGTCTAAAACTGGAGGGCATAGGTTTAAGGTGAGAGGGGAGAGATACAAAAGTGTCAAGACAGGCGATTTGTCACACAGAGGGTGGTGAGTGCCTGGAACAAGCCAGAGGTAGTAGTAGAGGCGGGTACAATGTTGTGTTATAAAAAAATTTAGATAGTTACATGGGTATGATGGGTATAGAGGGATATGGGCCAAATGTGGGCAATTGGGATTAGCTTAGGGGTTTTAAAAAAAGGCTGGCATGGACAAGTTGGGCCAAAGAACCTGTTTCCATGCTGTAACCCTCTATGACTCCATGTTCCCATGTTACTTGCCACTTGTCAGCACCAGCCTGGATATTGTTGCATTTTGCTACATTTGGACACCAATTGTTTCAGTAACGAGGAGTTGTGAACGTGCGGAACATTGTGTAGTCATCAGCGAACATTTTCACTACTGACCTTATGATGGCGAGGAGGTCATTAATGAAACAGTTGAAGCTGGTTGGGTCTAGGACATTAAAACAAAAGACTCCTGCAGGGATGTCCCAACACTGAAATGATTGACCTCCAACAACCTCCTACTCTGCCCAAGATCGCAAGAAACTACAAAAGGTCGTGAATGTAGCCCAATCCAACACGCAAACCAGCCTCCCATCCATTGACACTGGCTACATCTCTCACTACCTTGGCAAAGCAGCTAGCATAATGAAGGACCCCACATACCCTGGACATTCTCTCCTCCACCTTCTTCCATTGGGAAAAAGATACAAAAGTCTGAGGCCACGTACCAACTGACTCGAGAACAGATTCTTCCTTTCTGTCATCAGATTTTTGAATGGAGCTGCCTTGCATTAAGTTGGTCTTTCTCTACACCCTAGCTATGACTGTAACACTGCATTTTTCACTCTCTCATTTCCTTCTCTATGAATGGCATGCTTTGTCTGTATAGCGCACAAGAAACAATCCTTTTCACTGTATACTAATACATCTGACAATAATAAATCAAATTAAATTAAACAGCCACAATCATCTTCCCATGTGCCATGTGTGACTCCAACCAGTGGAAAACCTTTTCCCCCCGATTCCAATTTTGCTCGGGCCCCTTGATGCCATACTCAGTCTAATGTTGCCTCAATGTCAAGGGGCAGTCTCGCTCACCTTACCTTTTGAGTTCAGCTCTTTTATCCACGTCTGAACCAAGACTGTAATGAGATCAGGAGCTGAGTGACTTTAGCAGAAACCAAAATGAGTGTTCTTGAGCAGGTTATTTAAAGTTAAAGTTTTTTATTTAGTAGTCACAAGTAGGTTTATGTTAACACTGCAATGAAGTTACTGTGAAAATGGCTTAATTGTAGCCTGGCGCCCTCTTGGATACACTGAGAGAGAATTTAGCATGACCAATGCGCCTGACCAGCACATCTTTCGGACTGTGGGAGGAAACTGGAAGAAACCCACAAAGACATGGGGAGAATGTGCAAACAGACAGTGACCCAAGCCGGGAATCGAACCTGGGTCCCTGGTGCTGTGAGGTAGCAGGACTGATCGCTGTGCCACTGCTGAGTAAGTGCTGCTTGAGAGCACTGCTGATGACATTTTCCATCATTTGCTAATGATCGGGAGTAATCTGATGGGGAAGAAATTAGCCAGGTTGAATTTGTCCCCCTTTTTGCGTGCAGGACACACTTGGAGAATTTTCCACATTGCCAGGTAGATACCAGTGTTGTAGCTGTACTAGCACAACCTGACTGGGGGCATGGCACATTCTGGAGAATAAGTGGGTGGGTGGATTCTCCCATCCCAGTGTGCTGATTCTTTAGCACAGTGGGCTGGGAGACTTCAGCAGTGGCCGATTTGCGTGATCCGTGCTGGGGGTCCAGGCTTGAGTGTGTCTCCCAGCACTGGATTTCCAGCACCGTCGGCTCCGTGTTGGAAATTGGTGCTGGACTGCCTAATGTATGCAGCCTCTTATTACTATGTAGTTTGACTCTAAGTAGTGGGCCCCAAGACTGAAGTCTCCAGGCCCGCGAGCCTTTCCCCCTCTGCTGGGAGTGGTTCACTCCGGCAACATTTACAAAAGCTCCCCACTAATGGGGAGCTAGCCCAACCTCGCTGGAGTGACGGGGGGGTGGGGGAGGTTGGGGCGGCAATCGAGGCCTTGCAGACGTTCGGGCGCAGGGTGGGAGTGCCCCCTTAGCATTGGCATCTTGGCACTGCCCATTGGGCATCAGGCAGCAGTAAAGAGATGGGGCCTAATGGAGCAGGGCTTCTGGGAAGGTGATTGGAGGGGGTGGGGGGGGGGTCACGCTGCCACTCTGCAGCTGGAATCGGTGGGGACAGAGGGAGGCCTGCGATCCAGGCTGGCCATCATGGTGGGGGCAGCTTGCCGGGGGGGGGAGCAGGTCAGGACTGTGGGGCGTGGGGGGGCAGGGGGGCAGGTCAGAGGATACGGCCCCTAGTCGCCACACACTTGGGTACACTGAGGGAGAATTTAGCACGGCCAGTACACCTAACCTGCATACTTTTCGGACTGTGGGAGGAAACCAGAGGAAATGCATGTCGACGCGGGGAGAACACACACATTCCACACAGACAGTGACCCAAACTGGGAATCGAACCCGGGGCTCCTGGTGCTGTGAGACAGCAGTGCTAACCACTGTGCCACCGCACTGCCCTCCACACCCATGGGAGGTGGTATTGCTGCAAAGATCAACCCATTAACTCAGTCTCTCTGTTTCTGCTTCTCTTCACAGACACAGCCAGATCGGTTGAATTTTGCCAGCACTTCCTGTCCTTTCATTCCAGCTAAACCTGCCTTAAGGCTGATGACCACCAGATGTCCTTGTGCTACAGTCCTGGGATCTCTTTTTAATTTTCGAACAGTGAGGGGTTTTGCAACCGATAAATATTTAATTTAGCTGCAGCTGCTTTTTTCTGCACTCACTCTTTTTTTTCTCTAAAATCTACTTCTTTGGTTCACAAAAGCTCGTTAGCGCCTTAGCACAAATTTCCTGCACAATGTCATTCAGAACAGTGTTAATCTTCCTGCGCTGTGATAGTCAGTGTCTCTTCTGGCAGTGTTTGTAATAGAGGCATAATTTGCTTGCGAGCACATTTCTACAGCGAACCCTGCACTTAATAAAACCAATTATAATCCAAATTAGGATAGGTAATGACTTTAACTGTGCGTCATGTTGATTTGCTAACATTCACCTAGTTTAAATGTGTTAGCCAACTACATTAGGACAAGGTATTACACTGAACATGCAGGCTGTGGCTCAGTGGGTAGCTCTCTCCCTCTAAGTTTTGAAGGTTGTGGTTTTGAGTCCTTCTCCAGAGACTTGTGCAGAGAATTCAGGCTAACACTTTAGTGCGATATTGAAGGGATGTTTGTATGAATGCTAAACCAATGGCATGGCACTTGTGGAGAAGAAGGGGAGCTTGTCCCAGTCAATACCTACCCTACATTCCAAAAAAATAGAATAGACAGACACTATCTCATTGCTGTTTCTGGGAGCATTGCTGTTTTTACCTCATTACAACTGTGACCTCATTTCATTAACTCTGGAAGGCCCCAAGGTCACAGAAAGAATTTTATTAAAAACACGTCTTTTGTTTGTAGCATTGTCAGCAGGCCCTCACACAACTGCCGTGGAAAAGCACATCTTTCTTCAGGTTTGAATATTAGTGCAGTTTTACCAAAAGCAGCAAGGAGACCAAGCAGACACCTGCACATTTTATAGAATCATAACATATTAGGGGCACAGCAATATAACGAAAGTATAAGCAACGTAGGAATTAGGAGCAGGAATAAACCATCTTGGCACTTGAGCCATTTCAGGCTGGGTCCTGGAGAGTGCGAAAGAACATAAGAACATAAGAAATAGGAGCAGGAGTAGGCCATCTAGCCCTTCGAGCCTGCCCCGCCATTCAATAAGATCATGGCTGATCTGTCGTGGCTCAGTTCCACATTCCCGCCCTCTCCCCATAACCCTTAATCTCCTCACTTATCAAAAACCCATCAACCCGCGTCTTAAAAATATTTAGCGAGGCAGCCTCCACCACTTCAATGGGCAGAGAATTCCAGAGATTCACCACCCTTTGAGTGAAGAAGTTCTTCCTCAACTCTGTTCTAAACCGCCCCCCTTTTATCTTGAGGCTGTGCCCCCTAGTCCTACTGTCCTTTCTGAGCGGGAAGAGTCTCTCCACCTCTATCCTATCCATCCCATTCATCATCTTATATGTCTCAATGAGATCTCCCCTCATTCTTCTAAACTCTAACGAGTACAAGCCTAGTTTTTTCAGCCTCTCCTCATAGCTCAACTCCCTCAACTCCGGCACCAGCCTAGTAAACCTCCTCTGCACTCCCTCCAAGGCCAAAACATCCTTGTGTATGTGCGGCACCCAAAACTGCACACAGTACTCCAGCTGCGGCCTCACCAATGCCTTATACAGCCGCAGAGGGTCCTTGGAGTATATAACCACAAGGCCCTGAATGTGACAGGGCAGGCAGTACTTTGGAGCCCTCTGTGATTGGCTGCTCTACTATGGGGTCCTCTGTCATTGGCTGCTGTACTCTGGGGCCCCTTGTGATTGGTGAGATGGGGGGATGGGAGGAGTTGGGGGGAGAGGGTGTTGGGGATTGTACTCCTGATCCTCCTGGGCCCCAGCAAGGAATTTGGAACAAAAAAAAACTTACCTTTTTGGGGCCTTTTCAGACCTGATCCAATTCCTCACTTGCTAAAGCTAGGTGAAAAATCAGTGCTATTTTCCATCGGTCAAATTGTAGTATTTTTATTTTAAGTTCATGTAGTAAAAAAGCGAGTATCACAATTGACGTGGTGAAGATGCGGGTATGTTAGCTTCCAGTTTCTGCAGGGTCAGTCACCGAACTGGTGGATTATAATGGGAATTATTGGGCTAAAGTCCTGGAACTCCCTCCCTAACAGCACTGTGAGTGTAGCTACACCACATTGTCTGCACTGGTTCAGGATGGCATGATGGTGTAGTGGTTAGCACTGCTATCTGATAGTGCCAGGGGCCCAGGTTTGATTCCCGGCTTGGGTCATTCCCTGTGCAGAGTCTGCATGTTCTCCCTGTGTCTGCGTGGGCTTCCCCTGGGTGCTCAAGTTTCCTCTCACAGGCTGAAAGACGTGCTGGTTAGGTGCAACGGCCATGTTAAATTCTTGCTCAGTGAATGTGAATAGGTGCCGGAGTGTGGAGACTAGGGGATTTTCACAGCAACTTCATTGCAGTGTTAGTGTAAGTCTACTTGTGACACTAATGAATACACTATAGAAGGCATCAGCATCTCCTCAAGCTTAGTTAGGGAAATAATAGCCAGCCTTGTGCCAGCAACACCCACATCCCATGAATGAATAAATAAAATGAAATAATTGCCCACCTCTGCCGTTTTAACCCCACCAGAGTTTCTGCCAGACAGTTAGGATGAAAATCACCCCCTGGGGTAAGTCTAGAGGACATCCTGTTCATGTTTATTCACCAAATCCTCAACGGTTTCCCCAATCTTTTCTTCCAGTCGCCTTAGCAGTATGGAAATAAGTTGCATTTTTATATCCTGCCTTTCATAAAATCCCAAAGTTCTTTTAAGGCAGTGAAGTTAATTTCGAAGTTTCAAAGTGCGAAATGCTGCAGCTAATTTGTGCACAGCAAGATTCCACTAATGGAAAGGTGTTAATGACTTCATAATCAGTTTGTAATGATGTTTGTTCAGGGATAAGCAGTAAACTGCATGGAACTCCCTGACCTTTTTCATGCCCTTTTGCAGTTGCTGAAATGGTTACACAGACTGCATTTAATATCGCGTCCAAAAGCTGCCACCCCTCACAATGCAGCACTCTCTTGGTGCTGAACTGAAGTGGTAACCTGGACTTTATGCTTTGGTTTCTGGAGCAGGACTGGGAACCTTCAGATATAGAGGTGAGAGTGCCAGCACTGAGTCAAGACTGATAGATCATGATATCATCATTTGCCCTTTGATATTGAAGAAGATTTGATATTGAAGAGCTTTTAAATTTTACATGACAGGTAGCTATTGTTAGGGGGTACTGCCTGCTTAAGATAAGAAAGCATGGTGATTCACCATCTATGCAGTTACCTTGTACAGGGAGATCGAGCCCAGTGATATTGCTAAATGCATTTTTTTGCAGTGAGTTTTTTGGTGTCTAATGGGACACATGTTAATTGGGAATGATCCATGGATTGAACTCTGGATCACGGAGAGACATCTTGGACATCTGACCTTTTGAAACAAGATGTTCTCAGCTGCCATTCAGCATTCTCAATGGGATGGACCTTCCACTAAAAGGTAACTTCACAGATGGTTAATTGCCATTCTTTCTTATCTTAATCAAGTTGTTCCCACTTACAAAAGTCTAAATGACATATTAATTGAGAGCTCTTTTTCATTTCGTTTAATGATTCCCGGTAAACTCTTTCCTTCGTTGCTGTCAATTGCAGTTAAGGGGTTCTGAGTGCAAATTATGAATGGCTTCTCAAGAGAGATGGGGAAGATTGTTTTACAAGAGGCATTCTCTTACCCATTATACACTGAGTCATCAGACTTTCTCTTTGAGGTGTTGTCAAAGGTCTGGCGAAGGAAAAATTGATTGGAGAAACCTTTTGGGGAACAAAGTGAAACATTGCTATGACGTTGCCAGTCAGGTCAAACACACCCCTTGTGCTAGTAGCTGCTTTATACATCTCTCTGTCTCTGGTTGAAATCAGATTGAAAAACTCCCGATAGCTAAATCCATTGGAAAACAATTTGAATTCCAGTTAGTGACCCCTGATCATTCACGTGAATGAAGCCCCGTTGTACCTGCTAACCCATGTTGGGTTGTTGTTGGGACCAAAGTTTTGGAACTCATTATCAATCGGCACTGTGGAAGCATCTTCACCTTATAGACTGCAATGGTTCAAGATAGCGGTTCACCACCAGCTTCCGAGACCAATTAAGGAAGGGCAATAAATTCTGGCCTTGGCGCTAATACTGACAGCTCAAGAATTTAAAGAGAAGAATTTTCCTTTTTTTTAATTGCTGCGACTTTCTTTTTTTTTTCTGATCACTCCTCTTCGTAGGTGGATGAGACTTTTAGATGATTGTCAAACTTTGTGGCTGCATGATGGACCTTTTTGGTTTGGTGCCTTTGCAGTTCTTCTGTAGGTGGAGATGCACCATCTGGCTCTCTCTAGGGTGCCTGCTGATCTGGCTCCAGTGAGGGAAATCTGCTCTGCCTGCTCCTTCCAGATGTCTCTGGCTGGTTGGATAAAGTGTTGGCTGTTGTTTCTACGGCTGGATCACTGCCATCTGTGTGGGAAGTGAATGAGAAGATGCCCCAAGGATTTGGGCCAAAGAGTGTATGCATCTTAGAGCAGAGCTTACAAGTAAACCTATCAAATTAGAACAAGGATGTCTAGCTTGTTTCTTTCACATCCATTTTTATCAGTTTACTGCTTTATAAATGGTAGGAAAATTCATTTTAAGAAAATAATATGATTTATTAGTGCCACACTGCATCTTATTGTAGAGTTAGCAAATTTACTTTGCTTTAGGAATTCTTTTGGAATTGAATCATTCTTTACAAAGCAAAGTGGGTGAATACACTGACCATTGTACAAAGAAAAATATGAAAGACAACATTATTATGGAGATTTCATGACTTGGGGATGTCCCTAAGCATTTGATTTGATTTATTATTGTCAAATATATTAGTATACAGTGAAAAGTATTGTTTATTGCATGCTATACAGACAAAGCATACCATACATAAAGAATAAAAGGAGAGAGTGCAGAAGGTAGTATTATAGTCATAGCTAGGGTGTAGAGAAAGATCAATTTGAGGTAGGTCCATTCAAAAGTCTGATGGCAGCACGGAAGAAGCTGTTCTTGAGTCGGTTGGTTCAGACTTTTGTACCTTTTTCCTGAAGGAAAGTGGTGCAAGAGAGAATGTCTGGGGTGGATGGGGTCCTTAATTATGCTGGCTGCTTTGCCAATGGCAGTGGGAAGTGTAGACAGAGTCAATGGATGGGAGGTTTTTTTGCCTGATGAATTGAGCTACATTCGCGGCCTTTTTGTAGTTTCTTGTTACATGTCTTGTTATATTTCATGTTGCATTCAGTTAAGTATTTCTGAAGTATAATCACTGTTGTAATGTAGGAACTGTGGAAGCCTATTTGTGCAGAGCGAGCTCCCATAAACAGCAATGAAATAAATGACTCAATCGTTTGTCTTTGTGATATTGATTGAGGGACAAACACTGGGGATAACTATTCACTCTTCTTCAGATTTCCTCCTTTTATGTACCTATCAGAGTTCCTCAATGTAATACCTCATCTGTGCCACTAATGTTACAAGGCAGTCACGTTTCAAGATGTTCCCTTCAATGTAAAGTTAAACAGAATGTCCTGAAAAGGAATGTTATCAAATCACAATGAACACTCCATCTCAGAGACATGCCTATGTGTTCAGGTTACACAGGGAAGTGAAGCTCAAATGGAAACTCATTGAAATGTCAAGTAACAGTTTTGACACCCTTACCAAGTATTTCACAGAAAAGGGACAGCTGCTGCTCGGGACACGGAAGCAGGTAAGTTGTGAAAAGCAGAGGGAATTGGTTCCTGTTAACAACCAAACAGGGTGCATGTGACATTTCTTTTCTACTCTGCATAAAGGAATGGTGTGCTTGAAGATATGAAGAATGTGGAATCATCAAGGTATGACTTTCTGGTGGTCATGAAAACTAGAAACCCCCTTATACGGAATAAAATCCAGCGCATTTCTACCTCTCTTTAGTTCTGAAGGAGAGTCATACAGACTCAAACATTAACCCTGCTGTCAAACCTGCTGAGCTTTTCCAGCATTTTCTGTTTTTGTTTCAGATTCCACGATCTGCAGTATTTTGCTTTTATATGAGTAATCCAGGATGGGGTGGGGAAGGAGGGTGGGGAGGGAAGAGTGGAGGGGGGTGCATGTTATGTGTTTAAATTTCACCAGGCCAAATTAGAAATCTAATAATTTATGAATTGGCATCAAATAAAATTGTAATGACAGCTTCTATAATGTTGTAATATTCTTTTTGGTTTACTAATATCTTCCAGGAACGGTAATCACTGTTTACCTGGGTTAGGTCTCTAAGTGGCTCCAACCCAAACTCTCTCTATATCCCTGGCCAAATAATTGCCAATAAATGCAGTCTTATCAACATTTTCCAGCAAGCAAAATAATAATTAAATGCGACTCACTTCAAAGGTTGGATGAACCATCACATGAAATCAGTGGAGATATTGGGAACGATCAAGGTCTGTGTATTTTGCAAAAGATTGTTTCACAAAATAAAGAAGGAATGTGTCATCTGAAAGGTTCAAAAAAGGTGACTGATGCCCGAGCATGAAATTTCCTGGAGCTATCGGCTATCCAAGAATTCAAACAATTCTGAGCGATAGATCTTTGAATTTTTTTTTAGTTCTGTATTTGGAGATTCAGAAATTTGTAATTTAAAGAAAGAAGTAAAGAAAGCCTTGCATTTACAAAGTGCCTTTTATGCCCTAAAGACATCCCAAAGCATTTTCCAGCCAATGAAGTACTTTTGAAGTCTTGACACTAAATAGGGAGAGCTATTAATAAAGTAGTAAGTATCCACCAAGGCATGGCAGCTCTGCTAAAACCTCTCTGCTCTGGTTCATTGCTAATTTATAGAAAACACTACATGTTCTCCAGAGCAGTTTGTAAGGTTACTTGCTAGTCTACATCTGTTAATAAATGTCTTTCAAGCTGTCTGCCTCCTTAAGGAATGAGAGAAAGGTCATTTATCAAAATTTCTCTCATTATAGTATTGTCCCTTTCCAGATTAGATTAATTAAACTGTTAGAACCATAGGTGTTTACAGCTCAAAAAAAGCCATTCAACCCATCATAAACTGTACTGGTTTTTTGCTGGAGCAATCCAAAGCTAATCCCACTGGCCCTCTCCTTTCCCCCCTAGCCCTGTATGTTCCAATATTTATGTTGTTTTTCTTTCAAAAATACAATGGTCTTGGCATCAGTCACTCTTTGGGCTGAATGTGACAGGGCACCCTGGGCCTTGTCCCCACCCCGGCTCCAGCCCAGCTAAAATGTCAGGGGGAACCAACATTTAATGTGAACAGACGGGTGGCAGAATTTCTATCCCCCAGGAAGTCCCGCCACCAAAAGTAGCTGGCTAACTAAAGGCAGCTGTCCAGTGCTGGCAGCGCCACTGGGAGTGGTGGCCATGCACGGTCCTGCACTTAGGTTTCAGAGTTCAATACTGGATCAGGTCTATATGGAGTCTCTCAGGACACGAATGAGGGAGATGGAGGACAGGGGTTTGAGAGGCCATAGATGGGAGGGGAACCTAAGTGGAGAAATATCTCATAAACTTTGCACAAGCCCTTTTCACTTCTCTTACTTGCTTTTTCATCTCCTCTCTGAAACTTCTGTATTCAGCCTGGTTCTCAACTGTATTTTCTGTTTGATAAGCTTTTCTTCTTTATCTTAATCTCTAACTCATTTTTCATCCAGAGAACTCTGGATTTATTTGCCATAACTTTCCCCTTTGAAGAAAAAGACCTTCGTTGTGTCGGAATGTTTTTCTTAAATTAACCCATTGTACAGCTACAGTTTTTTTTGGCAATCTCCCCCAATTAATTATTCATAATCTGGACTGCCCTTTTCTACTGCCCTCCAAAACTTTACGATACCATGAGTATTGTTCCTGAAATGTTCCCCCACTGACACTGAATCAATCTGTCCCACTTTACTTCCAAGAATCTGATCTAGCATTGCATCCTTTCTTGTTAAACTGGACCCACACTGCTGTACAAAATTCTTCTGAACATAATCTAGAAACACTTGTCTCTCTCGCTGCCCATTATATGACCATTATCCCAATCTATATCTGAGTGATTTTAGATCCCATTATAACTACTCTGTAATGTTTGCATCCCCCTGTAATTTCTCTGTTGATTTGTACATCTTTCCCACTAATTGTTGATCTATAGACTACATTGAGCAATATGATTGCACCTACTTTTGTTTTTTAGTTCTAATCTTGAACTTCTGGGACATCCTCTTTTTCCAGCACTGCAATGGTCTCCTTGTTCTTTTGCCAATTATCATGAATCTCTGCCCTCTGGTTACTCATCCTCCTGCCAGTGGAACCTGTTCTCCTTACTGACTTAATCAAAACCCATTCTGAACACCTCTGTCAAATCTCTATATAACAAACATTGCTCCAAGGAAAACAATTCTCTAATCCTGTCACATAACTGATGTCCGCCATGCCTTGTGTTACTGTCGTAAATTTCCTTTGTAGCCTCAGCAAGTAAAATGTTGGACACGGGATTGGACCCAATACACCAGGTGAAGGTTAACCAATTACTTCCAAAGGTTTAGAATAACTCACTTGATTATATGTCCTATCCCTCCATGTCTAATGTCAAGGATCACATAATCATAGTGCAGATTGGCAGAAGAGAATTTAACATAGAAACTAGAAAATATGAACAGGAGGAGGTTATTAAACCCTTTGAACCTGTTCTGTCATTCATGGCTGATCATTCAACTGAATAGGGCAGGCTCGAGGGGCCAGATGGCCTACTCCTGCTCCTATTTCTTATGTTCTCTTCCCCACCCCCTTGTATCTTTTGATCTCCTTCGCCTCAAATGCTATATTTAACTGTTTCTTGGAAATTTCAAATTACTCTTCAGGATTTAAAACTTACAAGGATGGAAACAAATCACTAAGTACAATTGTATTATGTATCATTTAATATAAAGCCATAAGCATATTAGAACTAGGAACAGGAGCAGGCCATTCTGCCCTTAAAACGTCCTGCACCATTTGATATGATCATGGCTCATTGATCTTCTACTTCCATTTCCAACGCGAAGCTAAGTAATTTTTTCTCTCTGAAAGTCGTGAGTCTTTGGAACTATCTTCCCCTGAGAGTGATGGAGGCAGGCCAATCAATAATTTTAAGGCAGCAATAGATAGATTCTTGACTAACAAGGGAGTCAAAGGGAGGTAGAAGGAATGTGCAGTTGAGCCCACAGTTAGATCAGCCATGATCTAATTGAATGGTGGAGCAGATTCAAGAGGCTAAGAGTCTAACCTGCACCTAATTTGTATGTTTCTGTGCATTCCTCCTTCCCACTTAATTCCCATGGTATCCAAAAATCTATTAATCCCTAGAGTAAAAGTAAAATGCTGCAGGTGCTGGAAATCTGAAATAAAAACATAAAATTTTGGAAAAACACACCAAGTTTGGCAGCGCCTGCCTGTTCTCCCCATTTCGGTGTGTGTTTTACCCCTGGGTGCCCTGGTTTCCTTCCACAGTGCAAAGGTGCGCAGGTTAGGTTGATTAGCCATGTTAAATTGTCCTTTACTGCCCTGAGATGTGTAAGTTACATGAATTAGCCATGGGATATGTGTGGAATTACAGGGATAGGGCAGGGGAGAGGACCTGAGTGAGATACTCTGTCAGCGGTGCAGACTCGATGGGCTGAATGGCCTCTTCTGCACTGTAGGGATTTGATGATCTGTGGATGCCACAGAGTCCATGTAACTCTCCCCCAGACCTGTGATAATGCTCTCACCTTTCTTCAGCTATAAGGAAGGTTCATACAGACTTGAAATATTAACTCTGTTTCTCTCTTCACAGGTGCTGCCGTTCCTACTGAGACTTTCCAGCATTTCATTTCTATTAATCTTTGTTGTGAATATGCTTAATGGTTGAGCAATGTGTATCTCTGAATGGATTATTCCAAAGATCCACACCCTTTGAGTGAATAAATTCTCCTCTAAATGCCCGATCCCTTCTGAGACTGTGACCCAGGTTGAAGATTTATGTGAGGGGGAACATTATCTCAGCATCAAAACTGTCAAACCACTTACAAATTTATTGGTTTCAATGAGATGTCCTCTCATTCCAGCCTTCTATATTGTAATAGCGCAAGGTGACTTGGTGTGGCAAACCATTAACTAAAGGGTTTATTGATAAGAATAATTATGTACATGCAGAGTTCAACAGCACAACTGATACAAGTCTACCCCTAACATGCTCCGACTCCAACTGAAGCCTTCAAGCCCCAAGAATGCTTGCCCTCACTCCTGATTGGCTCAGATTCCTGTGCTCATGCTCCATTGGCTCTGACCTCAGCAGGTGGTCCGTGAAGGATCGCCCCTTAAAGGGGCCATGCTACCATATAGGTTTAGAAGATGCCTTTTGCAGCACAGCCCTCTGCAAATGGATCCTGAGCTCCCTAACTCACAGACCACAATCAGTAAGGCTAGACGACAACACATCCTCCATGATAACCCTCAAAACCGGTGCCCCACAAGTCTATGTTCTCAGTCCCTTACTATATTCCTTATACACCTATGGCCAAATTCCTCTCCAATTTGATTTTCAAGTTTGCTGAGCTACCACTGTAGTGGGACAAATCTCAAACAATGATGAGACAGAGTACAGAAATGAGGTAGAGAATCTGGTGAACTGGTGTGATGACAATAATTTCTCCCTCAAGTCAACAAAACGAAGGAGATTGTCATCGACTTCAGGAAGCATAGAGGAGAACATGTCCCTGTCTACATTAATGGGGACAAAGTAGAAAGGGTCGACAGCTTCAAGTTTTTAGGTATCCAGATCACCAACAACCTGCCCTGGTCCCGCCATGCTGACACTATAGTTACAAAAGCCCACCAACACCTCTATTTCTCAGAAGACTATGGAAACTTGGCATGTCAGCTACAATTCTTACTTACTTTTACAGATGCACCATAGGAAGCATTCTTTCTGGTTGCTTCACAGCTTGGTATGGCTCCTGCTCTGCCCAAGACCACAAGAAACTACAAAGGGTCGTGAATGTAGGCCAATCCAACATGCAAACCAGCCTCCCATCCATTGACTCTGTCTACACTTCCCACTGCCTCGGCAAAGCAGCCAACATAATTAATGCATCCTGGACATTCTCTCTTCTACCTTCTTCTGTTGAGAAAAAGATACAAAAGTCTGAGGTCACGTACCAATCGACTCAAGAACAGCTTCTTCCCTGCTGCTATCAGACTTTTGAATGGACCTACCTTGTATTCAGTTGATCTTTCTCTACACCCTAGCTATGACTGTGTCACTACATTCTGCACTTTCTCATTTCCTTTTCTATGAACGGTATGCTTTGTCTGTATAGCACACAAGAAACAACACTTTTCACTGCGTTCCAATACATGTGACAATAATAAATCAAATCAAATCAAATTAAACACATTACATGGCCCAACAAATTCGTGCTTATGTTTACGCTCTCACTTTTCTTCATCTCATCCTGTCAACATATCCTTTTATTCCTTTCACCCCGATGTGCTCATCTGGCTTCCCATTAAATGCATCTATACCTACTCACCTCAGCCACTCCTTCTGGTGATCTGGAGTCCAAATTCTGACAGCTCTCTGTTTAAGGGAGGATTTTATTTGCATCTTTTGTGTATTTAAAATTTGCACTCCATCTCATCAGCAATATAATTGCTGTTAACCAATTATAACATAGTGCTATGATAATTATTTTTATATGATTCCATCTCCTCACATTGTTGTGGAACTCAGGCGGATCTAATCATTGAGCACATTTTGTAAGAGATTAGGAATTAGAGCAGGCATAAAATATCGGCATGGCAACCCTTGGGGCATCGGTGCAGCCAGGATATTTATCTTACATTTGATGATTGGCAGAAAATCCAAAAAAAACGTAAAACCAATGTCTCAGATCTTGAAATTTCAATCTTTCTGGATGTGCTGGGAAATATTTTTTGAGAAATTTTGTACCTGCCAAATGACAAATCCGTGTTCCAGAAACAAAACAAATTTAACCCGGTACCGTGTTATGAAAAGTGACTGAATGATCTGAGGAAAAGTGGCACAATCTGAAATCTTTCTATAACATGCAGATTAAAGATAATGGCTGGAAATGACTTGTACACCATTAGGAAAGAAACACATTATTGTGGCAGGAAGATAATTGAATAAATAAAGAAGAAGCCATTTGAGGAACAGAGCTATTACTGCTGGGGAAGAAAAACTCTTTCCAATACAGTTAAAAAACATATGTAGGAGTTGGTGACATATTGGCATTCGACTTCTGGGACTAGAATTTAAATCCAACTCACAACCAGTGACTTTCATTCCACCAGAGAAAGAGTTTTAGTGTTAATCACGATACCAGCAAGCTCCAGTTTGACACTAATTATCAATGGGTTCCATTACAAAGGACAAAGAACACAGAACGGGAAACAGGCCCTTCGGCCCAATGAGCCCACGCCGCCATTTTAACATTATAAGTGCCCTCCTCTACCTATGACCTTTGTCTACACCTATCGGGGAAGATTGAGGCTTGTTTGCAAAAGAAATGCCACTTTACCACGCTGAGGGTTAGAGAAGAGGGTGTGACCTAAAGTTGGAGATGAAGCCCATTTGTGGAGTGGATTTGAAGGATTCAAAATGACAATTTGTAAAGGTTGAAAAGGGCAGTCTGAGTGATGGTGCAAAAATGAGCTGGGAGCTTATCATGGGGTCAAAGTTGTGCATCATGTCATTTAGCCTCAGACAGTTGTCAGGGACAGGGAGGAGTCAGTAACTAGGGAACAGAGTTTGGATTGGTGATAGAAGACAATGGTTTGTGTTCATGGAATCATAGAATCCCTACAGTGCCAATTTGCCCATCGAGTCTGCACCAACTCTCTGACAGAGTATATTACCCAGGTCCTCTCCCTCGTCCTATCCCTTAAACCATTCTAATCCATCTAACATGCACATCTTGGGACACTAAGGGGCAATTTAGCATGGCCAATCCACGTAACCTGCACATCTTTGGAGTGTGGGAGGAAACTGGAGCACTCGGAGGAAACCCACGCAGGCACAGGGAAAACATGCAAATTCATGGACAGTCAGCCAAAGCTGGAATCAAACCTGGAGCTGTGAGGCAGCAGTGCTAACCACTGTGCCACCATGCCATGTTCATAGTAGTTAACTTGACAAAATTTCTGCTCATCCCAGACTGGATGTTGATAAGCAGACTGATAATTTAACAAGATTGGAGAGTCAAGAGAGATGGTGGTCAGGACGAACTGAGGGTTGTCAGTGTTTCTCTGGGAATAATGCTTTGTTTTTGGATGATGTTGCCAAGGAGAAGCACGTAAATGAGAAATAGGATAAATCCTTGAGAATACTTGAGTTAACAGTGTGGGAGATGGAAGAGAAACCATTGCAAGTGATACTCTGATTATGATTAGATAGTTAAGAATAGAATCAGAGAGTGCAGTCCCACCCAGCTGGATAACAATGGGGGAGGATGGTGTTATCAAAGGCAAGATGAGGAGCATGAGGAAGGATAGCTTACTGAAAGTTTTAAGTTGCTCCATCTCCTGTCAGCTATAACATTGAATAAAGACATTTTTTAAAATTATTTTTTGGAATGTGGGTGTTGCTGGCAAGACCTGCATTTATTGCTCATTCCTGATTGCTGGTGAGAGGGTGGTGATGAGCTGCCTTCTTGAACCGCTGCAGTCCATGTGGTGCAGATACACCCACAGTGTTGCTTGGGTGCAAGTTCCAAGATTTTGACTCAGTGACAGTGAAGGAATGGCGATATATTACCAAGTCAGGATGCTGAGTGGCTTGGAGGGGATCTTCCAGCTGATTGTGTGCCCATGCTGCCCTTGTCCTTCTAGATGATTTTTGTCATGGGTTTGGAAGATGCTGGTTAAGAAGGCTGTGGTAGCGTCGCCCCTTTAATGGGAGAGCCTTTGTGGATCATGTGACCAGGCTAGAACAAATGGAGCATGAGCATGTGATCCTGGGCCAATCAAAAGTGAGGGTGTGCATTCCCTGGGCTGGAAGGCTTTAGTTGGAGTCAGGGTGTTGTAGAGAGTGGGTGTGTATAGTTGTGTTGTTAAACCCTTGGCTGTACATTGTACTTCTCAATCAACAAATCTTTTAGTTTGTTACTTGCCACATCGAGTTGCCTCAAATCACTACAGAGGCTGTTAAAACTATTGGAATTGTGGAAATTTGTGTTCACCTTTCATCAATTTATCTGGTATCAGTTTTTGAAAATGTTTTGTTAGGCCTCTATGCTCTGGAATTTAGAACAATGCAGGGAGACCAAATTCAGGTATGTGAGATGATAGAAGGTATGGACAAAGTAGACATGGAGTGGATGCTTTCACTTGTGGGATGTTCTAGGACAAGAGGACTTGGTCTTAGGATAAGGGGTAGCAAATTTAAAACAGAGTTGAGGAGAAACTAATTTTCCCAAAGGGTTGTGAATCTGTAGAAATTGCTATTCTAAAGTGCAGTGGATGCTGGGACAGTGAATAAATTTAAGGAGGAGTTAGACAGATTTTTAATTGACAATGGGTTGAAGGATTATGAGGAGAAGGCAGGAAAATGGGAATGAGGAGCATATTAACCATGGTCAAATGGGAGAGCAGACTCAATGGGCTGAATGGCCTAATTCTGCTCTTATGAACTTGTTGCCATCTTAATTTGTCTGTGTCAGGTGATGTCACATCAGTGCTGTTTCTTGCACCTGAGAGCTAACCTTGTGTGAATCAGCAAGAGGCAAATGAGATGGTAAGGGCCTTTATTAATTGCTGAAACTGGTTACATGCAGTGCAGCATCAAAATAGAACTGTGACTATCCAAAACTAAAGCAGCCCAATTGATCAGAAGGCCATTCACCATCTCAAACATCCTCTCCCTTCTGGCTCTGTGTACAATCCACATAATGGAGTCTAGCACCTTGCCAAAGCTTCCTTGGAGGAGCTACCAAACCTCTCACCTCCACCAAATAGAGCAATAAGTTGTGTAAGGGCAGCATTACCTCCAAGTTCCACTCCATGTCACCCCAGTTTGGACCTATCACTATTCCATCATGGGTGCATTGTCCATAGCCTGGACCTTCCTTATCTAACAGCACCGTCAGAGAACTTTCAATATTGGGATTTCAAAGCTTCTGAGGGAAGATCCACTATCAGCTGCTTAAGGGCATCTGGAATCAGGCAATAAATGTCAGCTTTGGCAGTGATCTTCAAAGTGATTTTAAATAAAAGCTGCTCAGGACAATATAAAAATATAGCTGAGGAGTAAATCCGTGGAGTCATGATTGATTCCATGCTTTTTAAAGCCAGCGGTCAAAGATCATTCCACCAGCCTAAAGTAGGAAGATAGTTAAGTGTGGGTGTTACTCGAGTCCAATGTCGCTGCGGCAGTAATAATAGTAAATGCAATGTCCAAAAGTATAGGACGGGTCAAGTAGAGACCAGCTAATCCAAAAAAATCTGACAGTGTTGTCCAAACTCGAAACGTTGGCTCCGTTCTCTCTCCACAGACGCTGTCAGACCTGCTGAGATTTTCCAGCATTTTCTGTTTTTGTTTCAGATTCCAGCATCTGCAGTAATTTGATTTTATCAAGCCCTTCTGATTCTGGCCTAGTTTAACTTCTGCACATCCTTCATCTCTCCACCCAGCTCTATCAAACCAATAGTCATTCAATTGACCAGCAGAAGACAAACGTTAGCAAATATACATAAGAACATAAGAAATAGGAGCAGGAGTAGGCCATCTAGCCCTTC
Organism: Carcharhinus amblyrhynchos; assembly: GCF_965287045.1. Taxonomy (NCBI): domain Eukaryota; kingdom Metazoa; phylum Chordata; class Chondrichthyes; order Carcharhiniformes; family Carcharhinidae; genus Carcharhinus; species Carcharhinus amblyrhynchos. The sequence goes on along the minus strand of NC_137336.1, from coordinate 7,443,453 downwards.
GAGCCTGCCCCGCCATTCAATAAGATCATGGCTGATCTGTCGTGGCTCAGTTCCACCTTCCCGCCCTCTCCCCATAACCCTTAATCCCCTCTCTTATCAAAAACCCATCAACCCGCGTCTTAAAAATATTTAGCGAGGCAGCCTCCACCACTTCAACGGGCAGAGAATTCCAGAGATTCACCACCCTTTGAGTGAAGAAGTTCCTCCTCAACTCTGTTCTAAACCGCCCCCCCTTTATCTTGAGGCTGTGCCCCCTAGTCCGCTAAGTATTTTTAAGACGCGGGTTGATGGGTTTTTGATAAGAGAGGGGATTAAGGGTTATGGGGAGAGGGCGGGAAGGTGGAACTGAGCCACGACAGATCAGCCATGATCTTATTGAATGGCGGGGCAGGCTTGAAGGGCTAGATGGCCTACTCCTGCTCCTATTTCTTATGTTCTTATGTTCTTACTGTCTTTTTTGAGCGGGAAGAGTCTCTCCACCTCTATCCTATCCATCCCATTCATCATCTTATACGTCTCAATGAGATCTCCCCTCATTCTTCTAAACTCCAACGAGCACAAGCCTAGTTTATTCAGCCTCTCCTCATAGCTCAACCCCCTCAACTCCGGTATCAGCCTAGTAAACCTCCTCTGCACTCCCTCCAAGGCCAAAATATCTTTGCGCAGGTGCGGCGCCCAAAACTGCACACAGTACTCCAGCTGCGGCATCACCAATGCCCTATACAGCTGCAGCAAGAACTCCCTACTTTTATATTCAATCCCCCTCGCTATGAAGGCCAGCATCCCATTCGCCTTCCTGACCACCTGCTGCACCTGCAAGCTGGGTTTTTGCGACTCATGCACAAGGACCCTGAGGTCCCTCTGCACCGTCGCCTGCTGCAGTTTTTCGCCACGTAAGTAATAGTCCTTCCTACCATTCTTCCTACCAAAGTGGACCACCTCGCACTTGCCAACATTAAATTCCATTTGCCATTTCCTGGCCCATTCGCCCAGCCTATCTAGATCCTTCTGCAGACTCTCCACACCCTCCGCACAATTTGCCGTTCTCCCAATCTTGGTGTCATCAGCAAATTTCGACACCCTACACTCGGTTCCCTCCTCCAGATCATCTATATAAATGGTAAAAAGCTGAGGCCCCAGCACCGACCCCTGGGGCACTCCACTAGTCACCATCCGCCAATCCGAATAGCACCCGTTGACCCCCACTCTCTGCCTCCTATTTGACAACCAATCCTCTATCCACGCTAACACCCTACCCCCAACTCCATGTCCCTCGACCTTCTGCAATAACCTCTTGTGAGGTACTTTGTCAAACGCCTTCTTAAAATCCAGAAAGACCACATCCACCGGCTCTCCTCTATCCACCGCCCTAGACACATCCTCATAGAACTCCAGTAAATTTGTCAGACACGACTTCCCTTTAATGAAACCATGCTGCGTCCGCTCTATCAAGCAATTCCCTTCAAGATGCCTCGCAATTTCCTCCTTAATGACGGATTCTAACATCTTACCTACCACAGACGTTAAACTAACCGGCCTATAATTCCCCGCCTTTTGCCTGGCACCCTTCTTAAACAGCGGCGTAACATTAGCTGTTTTCCAATCTTCCGGCACTTCCCCGGAACCCAGCGACGTCTGGAAAATAACCACCAAGGCATCCACTATCACCTCCGCCATTTCTTTCAGAACCCTCGGATGCATTCCATCTGGTCCTGGGGACTTGTCCACAATCAGCCCCTCCAGTCTGTCGAGCACCGCCTCTCTAGTAACAGTAATGTCATTAAGACCCTCCAGTCCTACCACCTTTCCATCGCTAACACCCGGCAAATTATTCACGTCCTCCTCCGTGAAGACAGAAACAAAAAAGTTATTCAATACCTTCGCCATATCCCCATCCCCTACCACTAGGTCCCCTTTCTCATCCTCTAAAGGACCAACATTCACCCTAGCCAGCCTCTTCCTTTTTATATATTTATAAAAACTCTTGCTATCCTTTTTTATATTAAGCGCTAGCCCAGCTTCATAGTTTATCCTACCCTTCTTTATCAACTTCTTTGTCAATCTTTGTTGACATTTAAACCTCTCCCAATCCTCTTCTCGCCCACTACTCTTAGCTACTCTAAATTCCTCCGCTTTTAATTTAACACTTTCCTTCACCTCCTTCGTTATCCACGGCTTATTACCTCTCCTCCTACTGTCCTTTTTGACCATCGGAATAAATTTCCGCTGAGCACCAAGAAAGATCTCCTTAAAGATCCTCCACTGCTCCTCAGCAGACCTTCCCTCCAACGCGCTCCCCCAGTCAACATTCGCCAATTCTTCTCTCATCCTACCGTACTCCCCTCTATTCAAACAAAGGACGCGTGTCCGGGAACCCACTTTCTCCTCCTCCATCTGCACCAGAAACTCCACCATACAATGATCACTCTCTCCAAGAGAATCCTTCACCGCAAGGTCCCTAATTCTACCCGCCTCATTACGTAGCACGAGATCCAAGATAGCTCTCTCCCTCGTCGGCTCCAACACGCACTGTTCCAGGAAACTATCCCGGCAGCATTCCAAGAACTCCTCCTCGAGCCCACCGCGTCCAGCATGGGTCGACCAATCAATATGCAGATTGAAATCCCCCATAACTACGGCCGTCCCATTCCTGCACGCCGCACTTATTTGCGCGTTAACAGCCCGCCCCACCTCCAGATCATTATTCGGGGGCCTATAGATGACACCCACCAGCGTCTTCCTCCCTTTGCTGTTCCTAATCTCCACCCACAACGATTCCACTTTCTGCTCCTTGGCTCCAATATCATCCCTTGCTACCACCTTGATGCTATCCTTAATCAGCAGAGCTACGCCCCCCCCTTTTCCCTCCTGCCTATCCTTCCTAAACACCTGATAGCCCTGTACATTCAGCTCCCAGTCCCTGTCACCCTGCAGCCACGTCTCTGTAATGGCCACCAGATCGTATCCATTTGTGTCGATCTGCGCCACCAGATCATATCCATTTGTGTTGATCTGCGCCACCAGCTCATTCACTTTATTCCGAATGCTTCGTGCATTCAGATAAAGCGCTTTCATCCCAGCCTTCACCTGGACCATATTTGCCGTAACGCCACCAACCATACTCACGCCCCCTACTCCCTTTATTATTGGGACATCCTCGGCCTCTTCCCTTACCTGTACCCTATCCTTAACTTTAGACCTCGTAACGTCACCTACCCTCGCACCCTCCCCCCCCTAATTAGTTTAAAGCCCTGTCTACAGTCCTCTTTACTAGATTCGCCAGCACTCTGGTCCCAGCACGGTTCAGACCAACCCCATCCCGCCCGAACAGGTCCCACCTACCCCAATACTGGTGCCAATGCCCCATAAATTCAAACCCATTCCTCCCACACCAATCCCTGAGCCACCCATTCACTTCCTTAATCCTGTCAACCTTATGCCCGTCTGCACTCGGTTCAGGCAGTAGCCCAGAGATGACCACCTTTTCGGTTCTACTTTTTAATTCCATTCCCAGCTTTTCATACTCCCTCCCCAGATCCTCAGTCCGCATTTTGCTTACGTCGCCGGCACCCACATGTACCACAACGACCGGATTCTCACCCTCCCACTCCAGGTTCCTCTGCAGCCCAGCTGCGACATCCCGGACCCGAGCACCAGGCAGACAACACACCCTTCTGTGCACTTTGTCATTGCGACAAAGGACAGTGTCAATACCCTTCACCCCACTATCCCCAATCACTACTACGTTCCTTTTCCCCTTCTCTTTGCCTATGTCCTGCTGCATCACTGTACCGTGTGCAGTTTGCTCACCAACCTCACCTGCCTCGTCCTCTTCCAGCCTGGAAGCAAGAACCTCAAACCTGTTATGCAGATTAAGAGGCTGAGGCCTCCGCTCCCCACCCTCCTTCCTCCTCTCCCCACTCTCCTTCCTCCGCTCCTCACCCCCCTTCCTCCTCCCAGCAGCCCCCTCTTGTTCCTGACCCTTAGAGTTAGCCAGTCTAGGGGGGGTGGATGTCTCTTGCACTCCATTGACAATGGCACCCTCTCTCCCCCTGATGAGCCTCAGTGTCTGTAGCTCAGAGGCCAGCTCATCCACCTTGAGCTGGAGCTCCTCCAGCAACCTGCACTTACTGCAGACGTGGTCACTGGGATGGACCCTGGAGTCCACCAGTTCCCACATCATACAGAAACCACACATCACATGCCCCTCCATTATTCACTGTAGTAGTTTTGAAAAAAATTTTTTTTTTTTTCCTTGTTTTTCAAACCAGAATAATGTGTCTTCAGATGCCTGGGTCCTAAACTCGGGAATTGCCTTCCTAAATCTCTCAGTTCAGAAGAGGTTGCTGCATTGATACCTGGAATGGGTTCTCTTATGAGGAAAGGTTCAACAGACAAGATGGATGTGGAAAGGATGTTTCCCTTTGTGTGTGAGTCCAGAACTATTTTAATTTGATTTGATTATTATTGTCACATAGAACATAGAACATAGAACACTACAGCACAAACAGGCCCTTCGGCCCACGAGTTGCGCCGATCACATCAACACCTACCAACCTACAGACCTATCTATAACCCTCAATCTCATTAAACCCCATATACTCATCCAGAAGTCTTTTAAAAGACCCCAGTGAGTTCGTCTCCACCACCACTGACGGCAGCCGATTCCATTCACTCACCACCCTCTGAGTGAAAAACTTACCCCTAACATCACTTCTGAACTTCCCTCCTTGCACCTTAAATCTGTGTCCTCTCATAGCAACCATTTCAACCCGGGGAAATAGCCTCTGAGAGTCCACCCTATCTATTCCTCTCAACATTTTGTAAACCTCTATCAGGTCGCCTCTCAACCTTCGTCTCTCCAGGGAAAAGAGTCCCAGCTCCCTCAACCTAACTTCATAAGGCATGCCTCCCAGTCCAGGCAACATCGTTGTAAATCTCCTCTGTACCCTCTCAATAGCTTCTACATCTTTCCTATAGTGAGGCGACCAGAACTGCGCACAATACCCTAAATGAGGCCTGTATTAGCATACAGTGAAAAATATTGTTTCTTGTGCGCTATGCAGACAAAGCACACTGTTCATAGAAAAGGAAAGGAGAGGGTGAAGAATATAGTGCTACTGTCATAGCCAGGGCGTAGAGAAAGATCAACTTAGTGCAAGATAGGTCCATTCAAAAGTCTGATAGCAGCAAGGAAGAAGCTGTTCTTCAGTCAGTTGGTATATCACTTCAGACTTTCGTAACTTTTTCCCGGTGGAAGAGAGAATGTCTGGGGTGTGTGGGGTCCTTAATTATGCTGGCTGCTTTGCCGAGGCAATGGGATGTGTAGACAGAGTCAATGGATGGGAGGCTGACAGAGTTATTGGGGTTGATGGGAATGCTGAATTTGAAACACAGATTAGCCAGGATCTTGTTGAATGGTGAATCACCCAATTCTGCTCCTATTTTGTAAGTTTGTATGACTTTGTCTTTCCTCTTTCCATTTAGATGCTCCTTTTAAACCCAACTCTTCAACCAGCCAAATTTCAGTTTATGTTACATAGGACGGAATTTTCTGGCCACCTGCCCCAAAACTGGAAAGTCCCACCTGAGGTCAATGGACCTTTGCATTGTCTGCCAAACTGCACCCCCCCCCCCGCCCCCCGCAACCCCCTGCCCGCTATGATTCCCATGGCAGGCAGGATGGGAAACTTCCCCCTTGATGGGAATTTCCCCCTTGGGGATTTTTTCATAGTACCTTCGTTGCAGTGTGAACGTAAGCCCTACTTGTGATTCTAATAAATAAACTTCATTACTTCACTTCACGGTGTCTAACCTCGTTTTATAATGCTCCTGTGCTGCATCTTGTGACAGTTTCTTTCATTAAAGGTCTGATTTAATAACAGTTGTAAAATCAGATCACAGCACTACAAATGTCAGCCGTGCCTCAATTCTGCATACTTTCACATTCGAGTCAGGAAATGTCGGGAGGTCCCACTCCAGAGGCTTCACACCAATTCTGGGCTAGCATTCGAGTGCAGTACTGAGGAACACTGCACTGGTGAAGGTGCCATCTTTCTGATAAGATGCCTAACTGAGACCCGGTTTGCCCCCTCATATGAGTGTAAAATACCGCAAAGCGCTATTTCAGAGAAGGACAGGGTAATTCTCCCAATTCTCTGGCCAATAATTATCCCTTAACCAATGTTACTAGAACAGATTATCCGACCATTTTTACATTCCTGCTTGTGGGAGCTTGCTATGTGCTGCCACGTTTTTAACATTGCAACAATGACTACGCTTCTAATGTATTTCATTGGTAATAAAATCCTTTGGGACCTCTTGAGGTTGTGCAAGTTGCTGTACAATTGCAAATCATCTGTTATTTCTCCCTCCAGATGCATTACAAGTTTCCACTACATATAAATCACTGACGCAAAATCCCCACAACTGGAAATGAGGGAGTGTACGAACCTGAATTTTTTATGCTCAAATTTCCAGAGTGGGATCTGAATGCACAGCCTTTCTGACTTGGAGGTCAGAGTGAACCCATTGAGCTGTTGTTCACACCTGGTAACAAAATAGGGTCAGTGTAAGATTACTGCCCTCACAGTGCTTTCCTTCTGTTCATAGACAGTATGAAGTTGACTGGCTGCTGGACTGGATGTGTAACAGTACCTAGATATACCTGTGCAGCAGAAAGTAACTTAGTGTGACCTGCAAATGAAGTCTTGTTTGGTAACCATGGGTCAGAATTATCAAAACAGAAAATGCTGGAGAATCTCAGTAGGTCTGGCAGCATCTGTAAGGAGATAAAGGAGCTGATGTTTCAAGTCCAGGCGACCCTTAGTCAAATCTTGTGGTCTGGACTCCAAACATCAGCCCTTTTCTCTCCTTACAGATGCTGCCAGACCTGCTGAGATTTTCCAGCATTTTCTCTTTAGAGTTTCAGACTCCAGCAGTAATTTGCTTTTATTTTGGTCAGAGTTACCAAATGCTTTTCTGACAAATCTCTTAAGAAGTAATTGTGGAGGTGATGGTTTAGTGTGTTATTGCTAGACTATTAATCTAGAAACTCAGCCAATGCTTTGGGGACCTGGTTTGAATCCCACCATGACAGATGGTGAATTTGATTAAAAAATATCTGGAATTAAGAATCTACTGATAATCATGAAATCATTGTTGATTGTCAGAAAAACCCATCTGGTTCATTAATGACCTTTAGGGAAGGAAATCTGCCGTCCTTGCCTGGTCTGGCCTACATGTGTCTCCAGAGACACAGAAATGTGGTTGCCTCTCAACTCTCAACAAGTTACAGAGTAGGCCTTCGAAGGTAGCAGTATTGAAATATGAACATAACTAGTACTTGACTTAATATTAATATTACTTGGCTAGTCATCCAATCACTCCTGTAGCAACAGTTTGGTGACATTACTTCCGATTCTACCACACCATCTGATGCTTAACTAAATTAACTCTGAAATAATAAAAGCTGTATCAGAGATGAACACCATGAAGCTGCCAGATTTTGCAAAATTCCACCTTTTTTCCCTCTTCTTATTCATTTATGGTATTACTGGCTAAGCCAGCATTCAGTGTCCATCTCTAATTGAGAAGGTGGCGGCGAGCTACCTTCTGAACTGCTGTAGTCCATGTAGTGTAAGTACACCCACAGTGCTGTTAGGGAGGGAGTTCCAGAGTCCCATTGTCAGGGAAGGACTGGCAAAATTGTCCCAGTTCAGGATGGTGAGTGGCTTGAGGTGGAACATTGGGTGCTGGTGTTCCCATGTGTCTGCTGCCCTTGTCCTTCTAGATGGTAGCACTCATGCATTTGGACAGTGCTGGGTAGGGAGCCTAAGTTTCGAAGTTCAACAAGTTATAGGGAGATTATAGTTGTAGGGAAAGATTGGACAGGATAGGACATTTTCTTTGGCGCGTAGGAGGCTGAGGTGTGATCTTATAGAGGTGTATAAGATCATGAGAGGCTTGGATAGGGTGAATGCACTCAGTTTTTTTCTCAGGGTTGGGGAATCGAGAACCCATAGGTTCTATAGGGCATAACTTTAAGTTAAGAGGGGAAAGAATTAAAGAGAACCCCAGGAGCAACTTTTTAACACAGAGGGATGTGGAATGAGCTGCCAGAGGAAGTGGCTGAGACAGGAACATTGACAAAGTTTAAAAGACATTTGGACAGATACATGGATAGGAAAGATTTAGAGGGATATGAGCCAAAAGCGGTTAGCTTAGATGGGTACTTTGGTCACCATGGACCAGTTTGGGCTGAAGGGCCTGTCTCCGTGTCGATGATTCTATGAACAATATTGTTTAGGGAAAGCAATTTGCTCGCTTTTCCCTTTACGTGACTCAAGAGCCATTGCAATGTGGTTGATTCTTAATGGCCTTCAGCGATAGCCAAGAAAACGACTGAGGTGCATTCATCTGGCCCACATACCACCTTTGCAACGGCATTTAGGATGATAAATGTTGGCATTGCCAGTGATGCCCACGTCCCATGAATGATGAACAAAAACTGGATTACCCTCACTGCCATGTTGAGAAAAGGAGCAGTAAGGTACATTAGATTAAAATATTGCTGCAGAAAATGATGCAGGAAGGACAACTTCAGATCCTTAGAGTGCTGAGACCAATTCTGGGGAAGGAGGGATTTGCACAATGTGGAGGGATTGCACTTCAGCAGGTTCTGACCTGTATCTTCAGGGGGGTTAACCAGAACCATGGAGGAACGATCTACCCTAATTTGACAGGGACTGGGCACCAGGATGAAACATTAAAGAGGATTTATAAGGTATACCAAGGACTGGGAGAGACAAATATATCAGAACAATGAATGCTTTAAAAATAGGAGAGGTTGCAAAGAGAGAACTGCAAAGCAGTTTAAGATGGTTGCATGTGTATAAAAATGGATGTGTGGTAAACATGGTTGATAGTTGCAAGTGTAAGTAGCAACATGGAGTTATGGTATGATGATGATAATGGAGACCTGGCTTAAATAGGACAGGAATCGACATTTAACATGAAACTACATTTAATATTAGGCTTCGATTTATTCAAGAAGGATACAGAAGCATAAAAAAGTGGAGTTGGGGAAGAGTTGATAGCATTGATAAAAGATGCTGTTACAGGACTGGAAAGAGTTAATGTACTTGAAGATTCAAATACATAATCTGGTAAGAATTTGGAAGATTAGAGCAGCTATTTTGCTGCTAGATGATTACTACAGGCCACCTAATACTACAAAGGAGATAGAAATCAAATTGCCACAAGATACGAGAACTTTAGGGCAGCAATAATGGATTTCAATTATCCTAATACAGACTGGGTTAATAACAGTACAAAAGGCAACAAGGGGAAAGAACTCCCCATGTTGAGATGTGTAAAAAAAAAAGGTCTTAATCAGTGTACTTTCAACCCAATGAGGGACAAAGCAACGCTGGACATTGGGAATTCAGTGGAGTATGTTTCAGTGAGGGAGCATTTGGGAAACTGTGATCACAGCCTCACAAAATTACAGGTACATAGAAAATGACAAGGCAAAAATCAAATGTGAAAACATCTAACTGGATGAGGCCTAATTGTAGCGAGTTGAAAAGTGATCGGGTCTAAGTGAATTGGAATCAAAAATTGGCAGATATAAATGCAAATGAGCAATGGGAGGGCTTCAAAGAGGAATTTGTTTTGGTGCAGGCTGGGCAAATTCTCGCGAGGAGGGGAGAGGAGAATCTAACGACAGTGCTGACTGGATGATTAAAGATATAGAGATTAAAATGATGAAAGAGATCAAAGTTTATGATAAATGTCATAATTTAATAGAGAAGCAAGCTGAATACCAAAAAAATACACTGGATAAACTGAAAAGGGAATAAGGGGGGGGATAAGGAGAGATGATAAGAATAGATTAGTAAGCAATATAAAAAGCGAACATGTAAGTAATAAAAGGGTTGCAACATTTGCAATTCTCCAGTTTCCAGCATCACTCCCATATCAAGGACAATTGAAAGACAGAGCATCTAGTGCAGATGGCAATTCTATTTGAGCTTTCCTAATGTAATAAAATCTCTATTTTTATCTTATCCAATTTCTCTATGCTTCATCCACAGGTGTTGTTGAGAAGGTCATTGTTTATTGATCATCCCCAATGACTCTTGGGAAGCTGATGGTGAACCATTTCCTTGAGCAACAACAGCCTTTGTGCTGATGCTGAGGTGACTGATTTGATTTATTATTAATATATTTTAGTATACAGTGAAAAGTATTGTTTCTTGCACCTTATACAGACAACGCATACCATTCACAGACAATGAAACAAGAGAACGCAGAATGTAGTGTTACAGTTATAGCTAAGATGTTGAGAAAGATCAACTAATGCAAGCTAATCCATTCAAAAGTCTGACAGCAGCAAGGAAGAAGCTTTTCTTGAGTCAGTTGGTACTTGACCTCAGGCTTTTGTATCTTTTTTCCAATGGAAGAAGGTGGGAGAGAGAATGTCCAGGCTGCGTACGGTCCTTAATTATGCTAACTGCTGTGCTGAGGCAGAAGGAAGTGTAGACAGAGTCAATGAATGGGAAGCTGCTCTGTCTGTGCTATCAGAGAGGGAATTTAAGGATTTTGACCCAGTGTTGATGAGTGGAACAGTGATCAATTTCCAAATAAGGATGGTGGCATGACTTGGAGGGGAACTTGCAGGTAGTGGCATGTGTCTGCTGCCCTTGCCCTTCTCTGGGCAGATATAGGGGGGTTTTAAGAAGAGAATTGCTGTACTGCTGCAGTGCATCTTGTATATGGTATACTCTGATGCCAGTCTGCGGCAGTGGTGGAAGGAATGAATTTTTAAGGTGATGGGTAGGTGCTAATTAAACCAATTGCTTTAACCTGGATGGTCTTGAACTTCTTGAGTATTGTTGCAGCTGTACACATCCAAGCACTCTGTTTTATGCCTTATAGAAGGATATGGAAGTGAAGGCTTTGGGGAGTCAGGCGGATGTTACGCCCCCCCCCCCCTTGGAATTTCCAATTTCTGTCCTACTTTTGTAGACTTAGTATTGATATGGCTAGTCCAGTTAAGTTTCTGGTCAGTGGCAACCCCCAGGATGTTGATAGTTTGGGATGCAGCAATGCCTTTGAATGTCAAGGGAAGATGGTTAGATTTGCTCTTGTTGGAAATGGTCATTGGCCGTGGTGTGGATGTTACTTGCCATTTATGAACATCAGCCTGAAGTTGTTCAGGTCTTGCTGCATTTGGAGTTCAGTATTTGAGGAGTCATGAATGACGCTGAACATTGCACAGTTATTAGCGAACATCCCCACTGTGACCTTATGATGGAGGGAAAGCCATCAATGAAACAGCTGAAGAAGGTGGAGCCTAGGACACTACCATGAGGAGCTTCTGCATTGAAGTTCTTGGGCTCAGATGATTAGTCTTCAACAATACATCCATTTTCTTTTATGCCAGGTATGACTAGTGAAGAGTTAATCATGTTGACTTCAGTTTTGCCAGGGCTTCTCAATGCCACACACGGTCAAATGTTGTGTTGATGTCAAGGGCACTCTTTCATCAACTCTTGAGTTCAGCTCTTTCATCAAGATTATAATGGGGTCAGGAGTGAGTGGCCCTGTATTAATAACCTTGCTAAAGCCAGTCCTTCAGCACCGTGATGCTTTATTGAAATAAAGAAAAGAGCCTGTCTGCAGCTTACAATAACTTGCACTGCTGCCTCACAGTGCCAAGAACCTGGGTTCAATTCCGGCCTTGGGTGACTGTCTGTGTGGAGTTTGCACATTCTCCTGTGCCTGGGCGGGTTTCCTCCGGTTTCCTCCCATGCTCCAAAGACTTGCTGGTCAGGTTGATTGCCATAGTACATTGCCCTTTAGTGTCAGGGGGACCGGCAGGGTAAATAAGTGGAGTTATTTGATTTGATTTATTATTGTCACATGTATTAGCATACAGTGAAAAGTATTATTTCTGGTGTGCTATACAGACAAAATATATTGTCCCTAGGGAAGGGAATGAGAGAGTGCAGAATGTAGCATTACAACCATAGCTAGGGTGTAGAGAAAGATCAACTAATGCAAGGTGGGTCCGTTCAAAAGTCTGACAGCAGCAGGGAAGAAGCCGTTCTTGAGTCGGTTGGTACGTGACCTCAGACTTTTGTATCTTCTTCCTGACGGAAGAAGGTGGAAGAGAGAATGTTTGGGGTCCTTACTTATACTGGCTGCTTTGCCGAGGTAATAGGAAGTGTGGACAGAGTCAATGGATGGGGGCTGTTTATAGGGATAGGGCCTGGATGGGATTGTGGTTGGTGCAGATTCAATCGGCCAAATGGCCTCGTCCTGCACTGTAGGGATTCTATGAGCCAGTGTTCCAGACACAAATACCCCTGGTTCAGGCTATGAGCATGGGTTTTAAATTCCTGCCCCTTTGCCTCTCATTGATGTCAGGGGTAGGTTCTTTACCCAGAGGGTGGTGAGGGACTGGAATGCCCTGCCAGCTGCAGTTGTAAATGCGCCTAGTTTGGGGGCGTTTAAGAGATCTGTGGATAGGTTTATGGACGAAATGGGATTGGTTTAGATTAGTGGGTTAGTGTTGTTTTTTTTTAAAAGCTGGTCGGCGCAACATCGTGGGCCGAAGGGCCTGTTCTGCGCTGTAATGTTCTATGTTCTATGTTCTATGTTCTATTGGCCGAGCTCCTGTTCGTTCAATAGGGGAATTTGTATTCCATGAAATCCACGGGGAGATCCGTTAGTGGTGCCCCATGTCCTTCATATCCACAAAAGCCTGGTGAAACCAAGCTGAACATCAGTGAGCAGTTTGTTGCTATTCTGGTGCCATTTGTCAGCACTATTGATGACATCTTCTATCTCTTTGCTAATGATCAGGAGGAGGCAAATGGACAGTAATTAGCTGGATTGGATTTGCTTTGCTGTTTGCGGACAGGACATACTTGGGCAAGTTTCTATATTATTGGGATCAATGCCAGCATTGTAGGTATACTGGAACAGCTTGATGCACGTGGTATCTTCATTGACAAGGGAATCAAGCGATATGGGAGAGAAGCTGGAAAGTGGAGTTAGGGATCTAATCAGACCAACCATGATTTTACCAAGGAGAAAATAGGATGAAAAGTTGTCTTTCGTCTAAATGACTCTAGTTAGAAAAATGGGACAATATGAGATGATGTGTACCTCCAACCAATAGAAGAGGTGAACTTAGACTATTTCCAAATAAGAGATCTCAGGAAAATGAGATGTGGGAATAAAAGTTGGAAAATCATAAGCTTTGTTGGCACAGCGTTACCAAGGTTTTCGGGGTATGATTCTTCTGGGCACAGTTCAATGTCACTTCAAAGGCAAAGAGAGGGACATCACCTGTGCTGGTAATACTCAAGGACTCTTAGGAACTTGAAAAATGAGGGACTTCCATGTTGTCTTCACTGCTTTCTGTTAAATCTTGCTGAATAAATTCATGCATATTAGTACCTTGTTAGATCAAACACAACTGAGGATCCTAGTGTTAGAAGCAAAAGATTTGGAAATTAGAAATTTTAAATGGAAAGGTTTTACACTTTAAAACCCTACAATCTTCTAAGAAAATAGCCACCTTTGATTCCCAAATATTTGTCCAACAAGGAAGAAGAGTCAAATGGTCTCAAAATATTCACCCTGTTTCTTTCTCCACAAATGCTACCAGAGCAGTTGCGTTTATTCAGCATTTTCTGTTCTTTCTTCAGATTTCAGTATTTTGCTTTCAACTAGGGGAAGTTGAATAGTGTAACACTAGTGGCCCCTAGCATAGAGCAACTGAAAGCTGTAGTTTGGGCCGTACTGTTAAAATTGTTTGGCAGAGTGGAGAGAGGTGAAACAATCCAGCTGATGGAAGAATTGAATCTCACATTGCCAATAGAGAAGTTTGGGGTAGAGCTCAATCATGACTCCCAAATCCCTTCCCCAGGCCAGTTCAGGCCGGAGAAGCTCAGAATGCAGCTGGAAGTTAAGGAAAGAGAAAGCAAAGCACTGAAGAGCCAAAGAGAGAGAGGGGAATTCAAGCTCTGAAAATTGGAAACAGACCGAGCAGCTTAAAGATAGAGAGAGAAAGAGAGAGAGCAGACAATTGTAAACTGTGAGGGAAAATCCTTTCTCTATTTGGTAGCACCTCCTGTCTACCTACCCCAGAACCACTCTCTTAAGTATGTTAAATTCACTCCTAAATTTGAAGAGAGTGACGTGAGCCTTTTTTTTGCCACTTTTGAAAAAAGTAGTAGGATAGCTAAAATAGCCATCAGTGATCTGTACAATTTTAATTCAAAAGTAGTGTCAGGAGTCTATGCCATACTGACTCCTGGTGTGTCCATGAATTATGCGCAGACCAATACTGCCATCCTAAGTACCCACGAGTTATTCCCAGAGACATATTGCCAACAAAGCTGGATGCTTGTAAGAGGTCTACACAAACCTACATGGTGCTCGGACGGCCAAAGGTAATCACATTCACCCCAGGGGTAAGATTCCTGAGAATCCCACGCAGCTATGAGGAATTGCGCGAGTTGCTATTGTTGGAGGAAATCAAAATCTGCTTACACTACAAGCTGTGAATGTACTTAGAGGGGCAGAGAATCCTCACAGTGAGGGATGCAGCCATCAAAGCAGACAGCTCTGATCTCACACATAACACTGGAAACTCAGGCAGAACACTTTCCAAACTATTCCCATGATCCTGGAAAAGATAGGCTGAGCTACCTAAATAGGAAATACCCCTCAATCAGAAAGGAAAACAGCAAGGTGGGTCCACAAAGTTATCTCGTTAACCTGAAAGGAGAATGCACAGAGATCTGTATGTTCCCATTGTAATAAAATAGGTCATTCCAGATCTGGGTGCTGAAGATTGTGAGGAAAACTAGTTGGCCTAATAGGTCTTCATATGAATTGACCCCTACTCAATTGGGTAGAACAACAGAAACAGCAGAGATTCTTGCTAGAGAGTCTTATTCTTTGGAGGGCATGCCACTATGTGTGTCTGATCTGGACAAATTCCCACAGAGCTTTTGAGTTTTGTCATTTTAGATACCATGATCCCTACTCATCCCACAATGTGAGCAGATCCTTTGTACTGCCTGGGGAAACAGAGGCATTAATGTTGGAGGCAAACTTAAGCCTACCCTCAAGCTATCTCTGTTTATTTTTGCTATTTTCCAATCTGATGGGACCTCTCCAGGGAATCTTGGATAACTAAAGCCAAATGCATCAACAATTTCAGCTGTCACTTCTTTTAACATCCTAGGCTATGTATCAAGTCTAAAAGGACCTGGGAATTTGTTACATTTTAGTTCCAATAACTTTCTTCATAGTTTTTCCCTGCTGATTGTCATTGTTTAAAGTTCCTTCCTTCCTTTCACCTCCTGATTCAGATTTACTTCTGGGATGTTATTTGTATCTTTTACAGTGAAGACAAATGGAAAATTTCATTCAGTTCATCTTCCATTTCCATATTTTCCATCATTAATTCCTCATTTTCACTTTCTAAATGATCAACACTCACTTCACTCATTCTCTTCCTTTTTAAATACCTGTAGAAACTCTTGTTGTTTTTGTATGTCCAGCCATTTTTCTCTCATACTCTAATTCTCCCTTCTTATTACTCTTTAGCCATGCTTTGTTACTCTTCATATTCTGTCCAATCTTCTGAACTGCTGCACATTATTGCAGAACTATATTTTTTCTTTCTTTTTTTGAGTGAGCCGTGGCTGGTGCATCCTTCACTTTAGTCTTTCTTTCTCACAGGGATGTTTCATTTCTGAGTATTCTGAAACATTCTGTAAATGTCTGCCATTGCACCTTGACCTATCCCTTAACTTTATCCTAGTTCACTTTAGTCGCTCTAGTTTGTTTAAAACACCAGTCTTAGATCCCCTTCTCTCTCCGTTAAACTGAATGTGAAAAAAATCATATTATCATCACTGTCAGCAAGGGCACTGAGAACTCACAATGAAGTCATTAATTAATCCTGTCACATTGCACATTAGCCGACCTAGAGTACTCTGTTCTTTGGTTGGCTCCAAAATGCGTTGCTTTAAGAAACTATCCCAGAAAGACTATGAATTGATCATCCAGGCTACCTTTGCCAATATGATTAGTTTAATCCATAAATAGATTGGAATCACCAATTATCACTGTATCTTTCTCTTAAGCTCCCCTGATTTCTTTCCATATATCCTGTCCTACTGTTGGGCATCCTTTAAACCATTCCCATAAGCAGCTTCTAACATTTACTATTTCTTATCTCTACCCAAACTGAGATTAGCCATGATCATATTAAATGGTGGAGCAGGTTTGAGGGGCTGAATTGCCTAGTCTTGCTCCTAGTTTTTATGATTCTTATAATAGACCTTTTACTGTTTTATGAATCTGACAGTTATCATAAATGTTCATTTTGTGTTTCACTTCATTCTCAATATCTTTAGTTTGTCATTGATTTAAGTTGATCTTAAAAGATGACATGAAGTTGGATTGCCCCCAGTGATCAGAACGTTAATGGAAAAACACTGCAGATGCTGGGAATCTGAAAATTGAAATATTGGTGATTTGAGGTAATCTCATCACTTGGACACCTAATTAAACAGCGTTACTTATAGTTCATAAAAGAATGCCAAAGGCATCAGACTTAACATGAACCTACAATTGGAAGTGTAAGCAAAATGATGCTTTACCCCCCCTTTTAGTTACATTCTTTCTCAGCAATGACTTGCAATTATGCCTGGGCCTTCAGACTTCAAAATTCTTTACAGGCGCACTGTAAAGAGCTTTGCTTTTCACAGATTGCATTGTCAAGTCCGACTATCTCACCACTCTGTTCTCTCTCCATTTCCATACCAATTTCGCTTTCTGTCTCATATGGAATAAGCAGCTATTGCTCTTGCCCCATCTCTTCAAACTTCACATTGTGCATTCTCCTCTCAACATTCCTCTTAAACCTTTCATTGAGTTCAAGTGAACCCACTCTAAATTTAAATGAATGTCAGCCTTCCCTGTGAACTGATTCCTCTCTCCTCGTGTCCTAGAACTATCAGTGAGATTTTGAGTACCACGATGATCATCAAACTGCATGCGTTGCAAGTTTTATAGATAGTAATTTTCATAAAGATGTGTTGGTGCCAACACTTAATCTTTCTCAGGTGTTTGTCCCATTATAATGTTCATCCCACTCCAGCCTAACTGTTCCACTTTTCAGACATCAACTAAAAATTAATTTCTAGCTTTTAACCTGATTTACGTGCCCCACCAGAACCCATTGCACAGGATTTTATGCGACTCATGCCCTCTCTCATCTGAAATGAATATGTTACCTCTCTGAAATGTTCTTGCATTCTGAATATCATCCCTTCCTTCAGCCTCTGATACTCTCAGTTCTATTTACGCATCCTCGCTCCGAATTAACGTTTGATTTTACCCTGTAAGCAATTACTGTATCTTGAACCTTCCGCACAAACAAAATCATTGGCATTGAATTGTCCAATTCCTTTGTCGAGATTAAAAAAAAATACATGAATGCTTTGGAATCTGAACCGTCACGGAAAATGCCGCAATTGTAAAGTGTATCAGTTAGCATCTGAAAAGGCACAGGCAGATGAACGTTACAGGGGAATTCTGACGAAGGGTCGTTGTCAAATCATTAACCAATCTTTTTCTTTTGGATGTTGATCCACCTGCTGCGTGTTGTCAGCCCGTTCTGTTTTTAACTGAACATTTACTGCTTTAACGAGTTAACTCCCAGGCTTTCACCAAACAGCCAATCCTACCCGTTATTTCTCGGGTAGGAACTAATTACGTGGCCAAAGCATATTGTTATAAAAGTGAACTTGTTGAGTGGTATGGTACAGAAAGCGACCATTCGGCCCATTTTATATGTGCTGCCTCTTTGAAAGAGCTACCAAGTAGTGTCAATCCTTTGCTTTTTTCTCATCGCCCAACAAATTTTGTCCCTTTTAAGTGTTTATCCAATTCCTTTTGCAAGTGACTATTAAATCTGATTCCAATGTCCTTTCAGGCGATGAAACCAGAAAACGACAATTTATTGAGTTAAAAAAAATGCTCATCTGTCCTCAGATTCCATTGGCAATTATCTTAAATCTATGTCCTCTGGTCACTGACCCTTATATCACTGGAAACAGTTTCGCCTCGGTTACTGTATCACAGTCTTTCTAGAATTGATAGGAGTAAAATAAATTCTGTGTATCCCCGTAGCTTGTACAACATTTTATCATGGGTAGATGGGCGCCTCTTTGCTTATGTTAATAATGATCCTAATTAACATAATTATCTCAATCATGATAATGATAATGTTAATCAAAGTGGAAAATTGCTCAGGTATGTCCTGTCCACAAAATGTAGGACAAATCTAATCCAGTCAATTACACTCCCAGCGCTCTACACTCAATTATCGGCAAAGTGATGGAGGTGGCAGCGACAGTGCTATCAAGCTGCAGTTACTCAGCAATAAGCTGCTCACCATTGTTAAGTCTGAGTTCCTCCCGGGCTATTCAGCTCCAGACCTCATTACAGCCTTGGTTCAAACGTGAACAAAGGAGTCAAATTCCAATAGGGAATTCAGAAGAAACTCCTTTACCCAAAGGATGGTCAGAATGTGGAACTGACAAGGAGCAACCGAAACGAATAACGTAGATGATTTAAAGGGGAGTAGACAGACAAAATGAGGGCGAAGAAAACAAAGGTTACAATGATAGATTCTAATATTTATGTAGCACCTTTAATGTAACAAACATCTCTAAGCATTTCACGGGAGCATCATATGACAAATATTGAATATTGGTGAAAAAAGGTACCCATTGCTGAAGCTTTTCATTTTGCACTCATCAGCCAGTTTAAGGTAATCAGTCAAGCTCGCATTTGACTCATTTATACTTGCTAGAAGTGGCATACATTCATACACAGGGACTTGCTCTCTGTAAACGAAAGGAATTTATGTAAATGAAAGTTCAAAGTCCAAAGATGTGCTGGTTAGGTTGATTGGCCATGCTAAAAATTGCCCCTTAGTGTCCTGGGATATGTAGGTTAGAGGGATTAATGGGTAAATGTGTAGGGATATGGGGTAGGGCCTGGGTGGGATTGTGGTCGGGGCAGACTCAATTGGCCGAAAGGCCTGTTTCTGCACTGTAGGGTTCTTTGTTCTATATGTTTGCACTCTTTTTGAATTACATGGGAATTTGCGGAGCCTGTAATTCTCCATTGCTTTCACCTTGGCAATGCCTCAGCCAATCAGGGTCGACTTGCCATCAAATCCTTCCCTCTTGTGCTACAAATTGTTAGTGTTTAAAGTTTGAAGTTCTTGTGTTTGTGCTGATGAGTGTCTCTGTGCTAAATGTGAAAGTAACATTCCTTGATATTAAGGCAGCATTTGACTGAGGTTGGCACCAAAGAGAGTCAGTAGAATTGAAATTAATGGGAATCAGGGGGATTAGTGCGCTTTTTAAAAATTCATTTCAAGGAACATGGACGTCGCTGGGTGGGCCATCATTTATTGCCTGTCCCTAACTGCACTCCATTTCAGAGGGCATTTGAGTTTTGTTTTATTCATTGATGGGCTTCACTGGCACTCGGCTCAAAGGCAATCGGGAATGGACACCAAATGCCACTCTTGCCAGGGATGGCCATATCGCATTAAAGAATGAAGAAGGAAGTGGTTACTGAAAGCTTGTTCAGGGAATTAGATTTTAAGAAACATCCTAAAGCAGGGAGGAAGCTGGATTGATGGAGAGGTTAGGAGAGGGAATTCCATTTGGGATTGGGTAGCTAAAGACACAGCCACCAATGAAAGGCGATTAAAACTGGGATGAGCAAGGGGCCAGAATCGAAGGAGGGGGCAGAAGGGGCAGGTTACGGAGGGAGGCAGGCAGGGAGGGTCAGACGATGGTGAAGGAAGAACACTTTTACAATTGAGGGAGTCCTGGAATGGGAATCAATGTGTGAGTACAGGGATATTGGATGAACAGGACTGCACAGCTGAATTTTGAATGAGTTCAAGTTTATGGAGGGTAGAATTTAGAAGGCTGGTCAGGAATAGTAACATAGAAATTAGAAGCAGGAGTGGGCCATTTGGCCCTTTGAGCCACTCCACCAATTATTTTGATCATGGGTGATCATCGAATTCAACATCCTGATTTCCCTCCCCCTAGTCCCCACCCCCATATACCTTGATTTCTTTAGCTCTTTGAGCTATATCTAATTTCTTCTTGAAATCATACAATGTTTTGGCCTCAACAACTTTCTGTGGCCGTGAATTCCACACATCCGCCCCCCCACTGGATGAAAAAATTTGTTTTGGGATCTATCCCACCAAGTCAGCTTAACCTGAGTTGATTCATGATTTGTCGGTGGTCGTTCTTACGCCGTCAGAACAATTTGACATTTTCGAAGCCAATTCTTTGTGTTCAGCTTTCTTCCATGGCTTACTTTGTAACGATTCTCAAAGTTCTTTAATCTTGTTTTTAGCCAGCCTCAAAGTAGCTAGCTTGCTGCTTCCAACAGTTCATTATTTTCAATCTCATTGAAGCTGTCACAGCTGCTCCCCACACTTCCCCGCTGCAAGCATGTACATTTTAATTGCAATGATATTTAACCTTCTCACTGACATGCTGGGAACATCAGGAAGAGGCCATTCAGCCCCCCTCATGCCTGTTTTGCCGTTTAATTTTCCGTAAGCTTGAACGCTTTCACTAACAAAATTCTGTTTTTTGAAATTCTCAGTTTTGAAATTTTCAATTAACCTCCAGTTTCAACAGTTTTTTATTAGTACTTCAGCATTAACTGTAAGGTTATGCTAATCTGTCTTGCATTCAGTCAGCAGAGGCGGTGGTTTCTCTCTACTTAACCCATCATCATCTTCAAAAACCTCAATCAGGACACGTCTTATAGAAGTCTACAAGATTACGAGGGGCATGGACAGAGTGGATAGTCAGAAGCTTTTTCCCAGGGTGGAAGAGTCAATTACTAGGGGGCGTAGGTTTAAGGTGCGTGGGGCAAGGTTTAAAGGAGATGTACGAAGCAAGTTTTTTAAACAGAGGGTGGTGGATGCCTGGAACTTGCTGCCGGGGGAGGTAATGGAAGCAGATACGATAGTGAGTTTTAAGGGGCATCTGGACAAATACATGAATAGGGTGGGACTAGAGGGATACGATCCCCGGAATTTTAGGGATTTTAGTTCAGTCAGACAGCATGGTTGATGCAGGCTTGGAGGGCTGACGGGCCTGTCCCTGTGCTGTAATTCTCTTTTTTCTCCTTGTTCTTAATGTTCACAAATCCTAGGTCAAATTTTACACCTATCCCCCCCCCCTGGAATTGGACTGGCAGGTGGGGTGGGGGCATAAGTACAAATGGCCTCATCGAGTCTGTTGCTTACCTGCCCCTCTGCTGGCATTTTACCCAGGGTGGGTAGGAATGGCCATCTGCCCTTGGGAAACACACAATGGAGATGTAAGGACATCTTCTTGCTATTGCTGCTATTCTACCAGTGGTCAGGTCCCGTGCCACATGACTAGGCTGAAAAAAGTCTCACAACACCAGCTTAAAGTCCAACAGGTTTATTAGTAGCAAATGCCTGCCCGCTGAGTTATGTTGGCCTGAATGTAGGCTTGGCAGAGGGTGTCTCTCTCTTGTCAGGCCTCAGTAGAAGTATCCCAACATTGGTTCAACTCTCAGCTTCCTGATCATGACCATTCCCCACCCCATCGCACCTCACTGGGGTCTGTCTGTCTGGCACTTAGTATTATCCTCCCCCTGCCCTCCCCAACTGCTGTTCCTCATTGAAGATACACTGTAGTCCCAGCGATGGCCCAGCAGTAGCACTTACTGGGACTGAAGATTGACTGGCAGCTCTGGGAGGCGGATCATCCTCTCCACTGGGGGAGAAAGCCACAACCTTAGGCAATTAATAGCTTTAAGTCTGATCATGACTTCCCAGGCCAGCGGAGAAGGGGTGGGGACTCGCCCCTACTTTTTAGCCTGGATCCCAGTAGTGGGAGGGAGGGTGAAAGTAGGAGAATCCCAGAACATGGCAGATCCAAGTGAACTGAGTGGGCCACATGCGCACTTTCTGGCCCATTCAAAAACTGAGCGAAAAAATTAAATTTCCTGTTGCCAAGACTGGAGAGATCAGATTATTGAGAGTGAGTAAACAACAACAGAAGCAACTTTTATTTATATAGTATCATAAATATAATGAAATGCCCCAAGGGCACTTCACAGGAACATTATAAAATGGAGAATGCCAATAAGGCCTGTAAATTGATATTGGTCAACATTTTCCAGCTGTTCCTGTCAACGGCATCTTCCAGTCCTGCTGGCGACTGTGCCTCCCTATGGGTTCCCCGCTGGTGTTGGGTGCGAACTTTGGAAAATCTGTTGACTGCGGCAGGATCAGGAGATCTCACCGCTGGACAATGGTGGGCTGCTTCCCTTGCAGCAAAAGGGAAGTAGAAAATCCTGCTCAGTAGGCCTAATGATCACATTGTCAAAGATAGCTTTAAGGGGTGTCTTAAAGGTGGATAATTAAGTGTAGAGGGGTGGAGATATTTGGGGAATTCCACAGTTTGGGGTTTAGACCAGTGGTTCCCAACCTTTTCAGTAACACGGCACACTTCAACGAGACAAACAATTCCATGGTGCACCCACTGAGACTTTAGTGGACAAGTTCAAAAGGCAATTAAGGAGGCTAATGGAATCTTAGCATTTCTCTCCAGTACGGCCTGTGTTATACAACGGAAGAAGTTGTTACAATTTCAAGCTCTGGTTCGGTTTCATTGATGTATTTAGTTCTGGGCAGTACATCTTGGGCTTTGGAGGGGGTGCAGTACAGTTTGAGCCGAATCTTCCCAGGGTTAATGGAGTTAAATTATGAGGAGAAGCTGTGTATTGCCTTGAATCTGGAAGATGTTTGGGTGATCCAATCCCTGAAGTCCTAAAATGATTCAATGAAGTAAACAGGACGAATCTCTGTTCTGTAGTAAGGTCACCAAGAACATTGGGGCACAATCTTGAAATTTGAGCCAGAACTGTTAGGAGTAAAATGCACACAAATAGGGGTAGTAATTTGCAACTCTCTTCCTCAGGAAGGCTAAGGGTTTCTCAAGATGCAGAGAAGAGATTTTAGTTAGGGAAGAGTATCAATGAGAGGCTTTGTGATGCAATGGTAGTGTCCCTACCACTGGTCCAGAAGCCCTGGGTTCAAGTCCCCCTACAGGACTTACTGGCCATGGAAGATGCATCTGTAACTTTGTCAAATGTGAAGTCCTTGCAATTCCCCTGATGGCAGGTGGTAACAGTGGGAGAGTTTCCTGGTCACCATACTGCAGCAGGCAATGGCAAACCACCTTGCTGAGAACAAATTCAATGGAAGTCCATGGGCGGTGATAGTTTTTTAGTGCAATGGGGCGGGAGAATCTCACTGCTGGGCATGTGCAGAATTCACGCATGCGTTCCCACCTAATTCTGCAAGATATAGGTGCTCCTCCAATTCTGGTCTCTTGCACATCTCAAATTTTAATCATAGCTGTCTGTGTCTCTGTTTGTCTAGACCAGTATTTTTTAAATGGTGTGTCACCACAGCACACTGGTGTACCCTCACAACTCTCCACATGTGGGATTTTATACAAAAGTACAAAACTTCTGCATTTTGAGACTGGCACAGTTCCACTGGAGAGGGAGGTCTGGGTCGAGATGTCTGGTCCCAGGTCTGCATCTCCCAGAGCCAGATTCCCAACACAGTCAAATCCGGACTGGACACCAGCGGGAAGACAGGTAACTAATTTAAATCTTTAATTTAAATGTAAGTAATGAGCCCAGAACTGAAGTCTCCAGACCTGCTAACCTCTTACCCCCAGCCCCCCACCCCTCCTGCCAGAGTATTTTTTTCCAGGATTACAGTCGCTCATCATTTCCGAGAAACTATTGGGATTACCCCGCTGGAGTGAAGCGAGGGGACAATCGGGGTCCTCCAGAGGGCAGCTGGAAGGTGCTATTGACACCCTGGCAGTGCCTGTGTCTCCTGGCATTGCCCAAGGGGCAAAGTGCCCATCCCTAAGAGGCACCTTGCCACTGCCCATTGGGCATGGGGCAGTGCCAAGGGGGGGTGGTGCCAATGGGAGTGGGGCCTAGGTGGGTGATCAGTAGGGATGGAGGTGTCCCACTGCCACTCTGCCATTGGGATCAGTGGGGGAAGCAGGGAGGACAGTGATTGGGGTGGGCTGGGGGGGGTGGTTTCAGCCAGGAGGTTCTGAACTGTAGGGGGGGCTGTGGTCAGCACTCGGTGGAGGGGTCTCCAGATTGGGGAGGGGGGGTGGGTTAGCGCTGCCCAGGAATGGTTGGCGTGGTGCGATCAGGCTCTGAGGGTTGGGGGGGCAGTACCTCAGGGGTTGCGGGTTTGGCTAGCAATCGAGCTGGCCAGAAAACTGGAGGCTGACAGTTCGGGGCCATGGTGCATGTGCAGAAGTCTGCTGGTTTTAGCTCCTGGACAGCAATAAGCCCCGTCCCCTGACACTTAATGACATTCTCGCTGGTGGCCTCTGCAGTGCACAGAGTGTGGGGGATTCTTGTCTGAAATCCCATTTAAAAAAAAACCCAGCATGAATTACTGCAGTTTTCCTATGAATTGAACACTGGAGAATTTTTTTGGGAGAATTACGCCCCGTTAGTACTAATTGCCGACTTGGGACATTATTTCTTAATACACTTTTTCAGGTACAAAAATAAATGTCAGGAATTCAGGGATAAATCAGCCATGGTGTAATTAAATACTGGAACCGGCTCTCGGAGTTGAATAGAATGCCCATTCTTGTATTATATTGAGTAATTTTAGTGAAATGCTGCTGTGTTCTGTGAATCTTTATTCACCAGAGATTCATCAAGTACATAAATAACATGCTCTGCATGGCTCTGCGTTGATTTTAAGAGGGGTACAGATTCCAGGAACAATTCTGCTGCTTTCCCTTTACACCCACGCTCTGCTCGCTGAAGTCTCACTCTTTATTCCTCAAACCCATCGCTCGATTTTCGTTCCTTCTCTGCATGGAAGTCTCACTACTTAAACTCCCCTCTCCTCAGTGAAATCTCGCTCTTCACATCCATTCTCCAGTGTTGCGCTCTCATTAAATACCCACTCTCCTCGCAGAAATTTTGCTGTCTACAACTGCATAGATCTCGCTGAGGTCTCCATTTTATCTCTGACATTCTATGCTAACCTCTCGCTCATTTTATCCTGCTCTCCTGCTTCACAACCCCACTTCCCTCACTGAAGTCTCCCTTTGTGTTGCCTCACTGAAAACCCACTCTTTACCATGCATTTTCTCACTGAGGTTTCACTCTTGATACATCCCTGTACATGCTCACTCGGCACGGTAGCACAGTGGTTAGCACTGCTGCTTCACAGTGGCAGGGATCAAGGTTCGATTCCCGGCTTGGGTCACTGTGTGGAGTTTGCATGTCCTCCCCAGATTGGCACTCCGTTCCCCTTGCAAAATCTTCACTATTTACAACTGGTTCATCTCACACTTTACACCTCAGCCTCCTCTCTGAAGTCTCGTTCTTTCTATCCTTCCCTGCTCACTCCAATCTCGTCCAGTACCAGAGTTCTGCTCTTTTGATCCCACTCTCTGTGCTGTAAAACCTCCTAAGAGTCCCACTGTTCCCTCTGAGGTTGATTTTCTTTACTCTGTGCTCCCCTGACTGACATTCTCCTTTTACACACTGCTCTCCTCTCAAATCCAAAGACCTTCTCTTCTCACTGAAATCTGCCAAGATTTGTGATGTCATCCCCTTTCCTAAGCTGCTATTGGCTGGGAGTTCCACCAGTCAAGAAAGAGTTCGGCACCTGTGTCTCTTGGCATTGCTGATTGGCTGGCCTGTGGATACATTTGCCTGATTGCCCAACCTCCATATCCCATCCAGACCTGGGACCAGACATCTCGACCCAGACCTCCCTCTCCAGTGGAACTGTGCCAGTCTCAAAATGCAGAAGTTTTGTACTTTTGTATAAAATCCCACATGTGGAGAGTTGTGAGGGTACACCAGTGTGCTGTGGTGACACACCATTTGAAAAATACTGGTCTAGACAAACAGAGACACAGACAGCTGTGATTAAAATTTGAGATGTGCAAGAGACCAGAATTGGAGGAGCACCTATATCTTGCAGAAGTAGGCCATTCGGCACTTCGTGTCTGCTCTGTCATTCATTATGATCATGGCTGATCATCAAATTGAATATCCAGGTTCCCTCTTTCCCCCATATCCCTTGATCCCTTTAGTTCCTAGAGCCACATCTAGTTTCTTCTTGAAATCAGACAACATTTTGGCTTCAACTACTTTCTGTGGGAATGAATTCCACAGATTCATCACTCTCTGGGTGAAGAAATTTCTCCTCACCTCAGTTCTAAAAGGTTTACTCCTTATTCTCAAACTATGACCCCCAGTTCTGGACTCCCCCACATTGGGAACATTCTTTCTGAACATACCCTGTCGAACCCTTGGAGGGTTGTGGGGCTGGAGGAAAGTGGAGGGGATTTGAAAATAATATCTAGTTTAACTGATTCCCAATTGGTTTTCACAAAGTGTGAAGCATGAAAATTTAGTTCACATGATGAATGATTATGTGCAATCATACACAACAAAGCTCATTGTGTTCCCGTTACCTTGCTGCTCTTGACTCCCTTGATGGTTGGGGTCACAAGGCTGACAGTTTGACCTTTGAACACTCTAGCTAATGTTTTGTGTAAAGCCACTTCTTGTAGATTCATCTGAAGAAGGTGATTAATCATTTTAGTTTCATATTGATCAGCTATTGATTTGGGTAAACAATATTACTGTCTCAACGTCCCTCATGACATCAGGATTGGCATCTGAAGGTCTTCGGAAGTGACCTAGTAAGGTATTCTATTGTGATAAATAAGGATGGGCAATAAATGCTGGCTTTGTTAATGATGCCCACATATCAAGAATTACTTTTAAAAAAAATCATTTATCCATCAAAAACTATTGCTAGTAATTGATATATTGGAGCTGAGGCAGACCTGAGAGAATATACTACTTAGGCAATACTGAACTGGCTAGAGTTCTTTTCTCTACAAAAGCGAAGGCTGGTGTCAGAACTTTTAGAGGTCTTTATTTTAGTGCAAGGGTTTGATAGGATAGGCACAGGGAAGTTGTTTCCATTTGTGGCAGAGTCCCAACTAGCAGTTATAGGATAGACTATAATAAATCCAGTTGGGGATTCAGGAGAAACTTCTTTACTCAGAAAATGGCAAGATGTGGAACACAGAATTCTTGAGGTTTAGCTGAATGGAGATGGAAGCTAGATAAACCCACAAAGGCGATAGGATGGAAGGGTGATGGGGTTAGTTGAAGATTGGTATTAGGCACCTCATGTGGAGCATGTACAGTCTAATTGTGCTGAATTGTCCGCATTTCTCCTCTTGACACAATGTAACTCGATATATTGAAGACATATATTAAACATTGCGGACAATTTTGACAAGAAAATGTCCTTTCCAGACAGTGGACTGCTGCAAACTAGAATCGGGTTAATTATTTTCTTTCTAGATCAGCCCAGCACTAGTTCCTCTCACTGCTTGAACTGACAGACCCTTTAAAGATCTGTGGACAGAGAAAGAACGGCTACAACAATAATTTAATAACAATAATGGCAATAGTGGCTTTAAAATGGCTATTCTGACTGAAAGATAAGCATGCTGGGATTTTTGGTTAGCTTATAGATTAAAACCAGATACAGGTTATAAAGAGGCTCTGGTCTGGGAGAGTGATTGAAGTTTCTCAGATAAGGAAAGTTGTTTCCATTAATCCAGACAATGTGACTTTGATTTTTATGGCTGCTATTTATGGAGTATGCAGTTTGAACTAAGTGTATTGGTGTCATTCACAAGCAATTTTCTTGGATACTTGAGCCATGTGATCAATTTCTTGTTGCACAGTTGGCTGGATGACACAGAATCTTCTGAAGCGAGTGGAGAATTTTGGATAAAGAGACATGTGAGCCTTTGGTTGCAATAACTCAAAGAGACCAACCATCGCAATAAGACCTGTGCCCTGAAGATGCGTCAGAGAAGGAGAAGATAGATTCTACACAGAACATAGAAAAACTACAGCACAAGCAGGCCCTTCGGCCCATAAGTTACACTGATCATATCCCGATCTACTAGATTTACCTATAACCCTCAATCCTATTATGTCCCATGTACTCATCCAGAAGTCTCTTAAAAGACCCTAACGAATTTGCCTCCACCACCACCGATGGCAGCCGATTCCACTCACCCACCACTCTCTGAGAGAAAAACTTACCCCTGGCATCTCCTCTGTACCTACTCCCCTAGTACCTGTGTCCTCTCATAACCACCATTCCAGCCCTGGGAAAAAGAATCATTGATGGCATTTCTTGGTCAAGGTTTTCCTAAACTTGATAGTATCTATTTTCAGTTAAAGTTGATATTCAGTTGAAGTTAAAGTTCAGTAAAGAGTTGACGAGTTGCAACTATTTATGTTCGAGTTGGTACTAGAAGTGTTAAATAAAGAAATAATTGAATTCCTGTCCTCGTTTGTCTCATTAAACTGGAGTACTTGGAAGGTGTTTAAATTAAAGCTATATAACAGCACCTTCTCCGCATATAAATATCCAATTAAAATCTTCTTCTTCTACTTAGACAGTCCCTTAGAGTTGAGGGTGACTTGTTTCCACACTAATAATCAGTTCTCAGGATTCCAATTCTCGACCTGCAGTCTCTGTCACAACTGGGGTAGATGGTGGTTGGAGGAGTGGGTGGGTGAGGTGCCTGGATTGCCATGTGCTCCTTTCACTAACAATGTTAGGTTTTGGCTTACTCTCAGTGATGGAACTCGAGGTGTGGAGCTCCTTTCAGGATGCCTTTTCTTCACTTTGGCCCATCCTGGGTCAGGGATTTCCAGGTGTCGGTGAAGATGTTTCACTTTTTCAAGGAGATTTCGAAGGTGCCCTTGAATCATTTTCTCTGCTCTCCTGGGGCTTGCTTGCTGTGTCGAAGCTCTGAGTAGAGATTTGTTTTGGGAGCCTCATGTCAGGCATGCAGATGATGTGTCTTGTCCAGTGGAGCTGATTGAATGTGGTCAGTGCCTCGATGCAGGGGATGTTGGCTTGAGCAAGAACATTGATATTGGAGCGCCTGTCCTATCAATGGATTTGCAGGGCCTTGCAGAGGCAACATGGGTGGTACCTCTCCAGAGTTTCGAGGTGCCTGCTGTACATCGTTCTCTGGACCACATAGGATACCAGTGTCATTAATGATCTGCAGTGCATAAGCTTGGCGTCAGGTCTGAGGCCCTGGTTTTCAGGCACTCTCTTTCTCAGGCAATGAAAGGCTGTATTGATACACTGAAGGATGTGCTAAACTTTGTCAATGAAGTCTGCTCTTATTGACAGTAGGTTCCTAAGCTACGGAAAATGCCTCATGTTGTCCAAGACCTCATTGTGGATTTTGATAATCAGAAGGCAATGCTATGTGGCATAGGCAGGTTGGAAAAGGATCTTTGTTTTACAGATGTTTAGTGTAAGGCCTACGCTGTTGTACACTTCGGTGAAGATGTTGACATTGGCTTGGAGCTTGCTCTTCGAGTATGCACAGGCACAAACATCATCGACATGCTGTATTTAATGGGTTGACCTTCGACCTGGCCTGAACAGATTCCTGTTTGTTCTGTAGTTTACCTCCATTCCAGTGGAGAGCTTGGTGAAGCTGCGATGAAACAGAGCAGCAAGGAAGATTGAGCAGGCTGTCAGCGGGATAACATAGCTGTGCTTGAACCCAGTCTGAATGTGAGTTGGGTCTGTGCTGGATCCACTGATCAGAATCACTGCTTGCAGGTCATCATGGAGCATGGTGGAGGATGGTGACCAGATTTTGGGCCTGACTGAAATGGAGGACAATGCTCCATAATCCCTCACGGTTGACAGCATTGAAAGCCCTTGTGAGGTCAAAAAACACCACGTACAAGGGTTGGTACTGTCTCCTGCATTTTACTTGTGGCTACTGTGTAGTGAAGATCATGCCTATTGTGCCCTGAGGTTGGAATCACATTGGGACTCACTTGGATGATGACATATTCAATCAGTTATAAGTTTGGAGTGAGAGTGTTGACATGAAAACTTGTCTCTCTGATGGAAAAGGTGTAGCTTATGACAAGGCTGTGTTCTAGACATTTTGTCAAGGGCACAGTTTCCCTCCCCGTCCTGGCTGATTCAACCATCCCTGAGCTCTGTGTTCTTTCCGACTCTGGAGTTGAAGTCAGCAAGGAGAATCAGCTTGTTGCACATTGGGACTCAGGCCAAGGATTGTTTACGGCTGGGAAAAAAATTCCTCTTTAGGTTTGTTTGTAGCTTCCAGCATTGGGGTGTATGTACTGAGGACTGTAGCACATTGCTAGGGTGAGCTGAAGGATCATAAGGCATTTGTTTATCCCATTAGAGGAGTCTCTGAGATGAGGAACTAGTTTGCTTCTGGTGGCAAAGCCAAATGCATGGAAGGGCAGTTTAGAACGGAGTTGAGGAGGAACTTCTTCACTCAAAGGGTTGTGAATCTCTGGAATTCTCTGCCCATTGAAGTGGTGGAGGCTGCCTCGCTAAATATATTTAAGTCACGGGTAGATAGATTTCTGATAGACAAGGGAATTAAGGGTTACGGGGAGAAAGCTGGAAAGTGGAACTGATTCACTTCAGATCAGCCATGATCTTATTGAATGGCGGGGCAGGCTTGAAGGGCTAGATGGCCTACTCCTGCTCCTATTTCTTATGTTCTTATGAAGTGGTGACCTCCTGTTTATCCTTTGCAGAAGAATGTGTAACCACCACCTGGTTCCTGAGCTGGTATTCTCCTGCCCACTGCATTTTGCTTTAGGAAGTGTTGTCAATGTCAGCATGCATGAGCTCCTGAGTAATGATAGCAGGATGTAATTCTGATTTGTTGCCGGTGGGGTTCCCATAAGGGTATTGGCATTCCAGATCCTGAACTTCATTTTAAGGGGTGGAAGGTGCCTGTCTGTGAATTATTTTAATGTGAGGTGGCCATTGTGCACCATCTACTACATGGGCTGGATGGAGTAATAACTTAGTCCAGAGGCAAGGGTGTCCAGGACATAAGAACATAAGAAAGAAGACCTTTAAAGACCAGCCTCCACTAGGACATACGAGCACACATACTCCTACTGTTCTCCTTTCTCCTTCCCACAGGACTTCTCTTTCTGGGATTCATTAAGTGAATAGGCCCATGAGGGTTGCACAGGCTTCTCACTGTTAATGGCCATTGTTATGATCCCAGCTGGAGTTATGATTGGATGGGAAGGTCCCAGAATGCAACCCTAGCTCAGAAGACTGTAATGTTTTCTTCTTTAAGGAAACATAGACTGCCAAGTAGTTTTTAACAATATGAAAAAAATTTTAATAAACATGAACATTTGGATTATAATACAATACTCTTTCCCTCACCCTTATCTTTACAAATTTACACAGACTGTAAGGATAACACCTCACTCTGAAATCAAATGACAGATACCACTCAATTGATCTTTCAAGAATTTCTCCTCAAATTCCCCCCATATGAGTAGTTCCAAACTGCACTCTTTTAAAAAAAAGCTTTAAAATCTTATTTCAAACAATGCTTTCTATCAGCTGTTTTCATCAAGAATCTACCTCCGGGTTTTCCAATTATCCTGTCAAAAACAACTTCCTCTCCACTGTTTTAACAAAGATCCACCTCCATGTTTTCCAACTCTCTTTTCAGGAATCTTTCGTCTTAAATAATTTGGAACAAACCTTGAGACCCAGCCACAGATCACAAACAGCAGAACCTTCAGATACCTTTC
Organism: Carcharhinus amblyrhynchos; assembly: GCF_965287045.1. NCBI lineage: Eukaryota > Metazoa > Chordata > Chondrichthyes > Carcharhiniformes > Carcharhinidae > Carcharhinus > Carcharhinus amblyrhynchos. The sequence goes on along the minus strand of NC_137336.1, from coordinate 7,411,560 downwards.
TGACTTCTCAGTAGCCAACTCCTTTTCAGCTCTGTCTTCACTGAATACCCTGTTCTAATTCAAATTATCTCAGTTCCTTTAAGTTCAGACTTCATAGAAACTTCTCTTTATTTCCTTAACCAGCTACTTTTTTAGGTTCCTAGGACCAGTCTACTTTGCTGCTTATTCCATTGTAAGACCTGCTACTAGGATACAGGACAAAGCAGCTATTGTATTTTTCTGCTTTCAAACATGTTCTGTCTTTTTATCAAACCTCATAGCCCTCAGTTTGAATCATTGTACTCGTGGCATTTTCCTACCTCCTTAGAATTTATGATTGTCACTAAAGTCTTGAAGTGGAGATCAAGAACATAATCTGTGAACTTCTCAGTAATGGTTCTTTGTCACCACATATCTCTATTCAGTCTCTATCAGTGAACAGGATAGATGATAAACTGGTTTTGTGTTTTCCATCCATCTGTACCTGAACATGTACAGCTTCCAATTTTGTATGAGATTCATCTGCAGCAAGAAAGTGAGTCACGATAAGCTTAATTTTTTCATTCATTGGACATGGGCATCGCTGGCTGGTCAGAATTTATTGCCCATCCATAGTTGCCTTCATTCAGAGAGTACAAAGAATCATAGAATCCCTACAATGCAGAGGGGGCGTCGTTTGGCCCATCGAGTCTGCACCGACCCTCACAATCCCACCCAGATCCTATTCCCATAATCCCATATACTTATCTTGCAAATCCCCCTCACACTAAGGGTCAAAATAGCATGGCCAGTCAACTTAACCCACACATCTTTAGAATGTAGGAGGAAACCAGATCACCTGGATGAAACCCACGCAGACATGAGGAAGATGTGCAAACTCCACACAGACACTTACCCGAGGTTGGAATTGAACCTGGGTCTCTGGTGCTGTGAAGCAGCAGTGCTAACTCCTTATTAGGAACAGAAATAGGCAATTGCTGTGGGTTTGGTATCATGCAGGCCAGACTGAGTAAGAAGGGCAGATTTCCTTCCCTAAAGGGACATTAGTGAACCTGATGGATTTTTCCAACATTCCACAATGGTTTCATGGTCATCAGTAGATTCTTAATTCCAGATATTTTTATTGAATTCAAATTCTACCACCTGCCTTGGCAAGATTTGAACCTTTGTCCTCAGATCATTAGCTGAGTTTCTGGATTAATCATCAAGCGATAATACCACTAGGCCATTGCCCCCCCGGTTAAATATCTGGTGATATCAGCATCTCTTTGATTTTCTCAGAAGATTCTTCCGAGCACCATGTATTTTCTTGTTCTAGCTGATACAATGGCTCACTGATGACACTTAGGTTGAACAGGAACTTTTCAACTTGGTTCACCACATCTAGGAATCTCCAGAACTCAGTCATGTTCTGGGGAGTTGGCTCGATGACTAATTCTGTGGATCAACTTTGAGGCCAGATTCATCCACATTATGCCAAGGGAACTTGACAGTCAGCGTTGAGAATTAACATTTGTTGTTGAGTGTAAGCCCTGCTCCTTTAGGCATCACAGCTCAGCTCGCACTCTAGTATCATGTTCTGTCTGAGCAGCTCCATGGATTAGATTCATCCATGTGACATACCACTCCATCCAATCCTTCCAGGACACTTGCCATTATTCTCTGGAAGAATTCTGGTGCTGATGTGAGGCCAAAGATTAGTGTTTTGAAGCAAAACCTCTCAAATGTAATGAGATTATAAAGAAGGTCGCGAGCGACTTAGACTCTTCATCGGGCGGTCATTGCCAAAAACCACTATTTGCATCTAGCTTCAGAAAGATTGAACCCTTTCCCAATTTAGGTAAGCTTTTGTACACAGATGACATATGATGAGCTGTGTGTTCAACTGCTTTCTTCAGCTGTTTAAGATCAACACAATTTGAATCGATCGGTTGGGATTTGGCTCCGGGACAGTCCCCATTGTTGGTGCTGTTACAGGTGAAATAACCCTCTGCTTTATCATGGAGTCAGTTTCCTCCTTTAACTTTGGCAACAGTGGGTGAGGAACTTTCCTGAGCGTAAAGAGGTACATTGGCACACTCTGGATGTGGAGTTACCTGGTATACTGTCTTCAGATTTCCTGGTTCTGCGAAATAGTTGTAGGAACTCACCTTGAGTTGAATTTTGTAATCTGGGGCAGGCACACAATTCTCAAAACATACCGCAAAATGGATCAAGGGGAGTCTTGATGTCATAGAAACATAGAAATTAAGAGAAGTTGGCAATTCAGCCTCTTGAACCCGCTCCGCCACTCAATCAGATTATGGCTGATCTCTTCCTGGTCTCAAATCCACCTCTCTACCCAATATCCCTTTAACCCATTTTTCTAAATCTAAATATATCTATCTCCTTCTTGGAATCATTTAATGATTCAGACTCCATGTGTTTTGGGGCAGCAAGTTCCACAAATTCACCACCCCCTGCGAGAAGTAAAATTTACCACCTCTTAACCTATACCCCTTATTGTTCTAGACTGCACCACAAGGGGAAACATTCAAATTTACTTTATAATTCTCTTTTAGCATTTTATACACTTCGACCAGATTCCCTCTCATCCTTCTAAACTCCAGCGAGCATAAAATGGTTTAATCTCTCCTCATACGTCAACACTTTCATCCCCAGAATCAATCTGGTGAATCTCCTCTGAACTGCTTCCAATCACCCCCAAGGTGCTGTTCCTCGAACTTGTGTTGAGTTTTACTGGAACAGTGCAACAGGCAGAAGACGGAGGTATTAGTGTGAGAGCAGGGTGGAGAATCCAAATGAGAATCCAATGAATCCACTTGGCTACTGAGTGGAGATGTTCTGCTAAGTGGCCACACAATCACTTTTGATCTCCCAGTATAGAAGAAACGGCATTGTGAGCTGTGAATATACTGTACCAAATTGACCAAAGTGCATGTAAACCATAGAACCAGAGATGTAGAGGTTATAGAGACGTTGCTTTAAAACAGAGATGTGGAGAATTTCTTCAGCTAGGGAGTGGTGAATCTGTGGAACTCTTTGCCGCAGAAGGCTGTGGAGGCTAGGTCATTGAGTGTCTTTAAGACAGAGAGAGATAGGTTCTTGATTAATAAGGGGATCAGGGGTTACGGGGAAAAGGCAGGAGAATGGGGATGAGAAAAGTATCAGCCATGATTGAATGGTGGAACAGACTCGATGGGCTGAGTGGCCTAATTCTGCTGCTATGTCTTATGGTCTTCTGTAAATCACATTTTCACTTTGAAGGAATTTTTACAGTCTTGGAAGGTGAAGAGATAAAAGGGGAAGTGTTATACCTTCTGCATTTGAATAGGAAGCTGCTGTGGGAAGCGGATACATTTCAGTTTCTGTTGACCTCAAGCCTCAAGATAAAGGGGAGGCGGTTTAGAACGGAGTTGAGGAGGAACTTCTTCACTCAAAGGGTGGTGAATCTCTGGAATTCTCTGCCCGTTGAAGTGGTGGAGGCTGCCTCGCTAAATATTTTTAAGAAGCGGGTTGATGGGTTCTTGATAAGAGAGGGGATTAAGGGTTATGGGGAGAGGGCGGGAAAGTGGAACTGAGCCACAACAGATCAGCCATGATCTTATTGAATGGCGGGGCAGGCTCGAAGGGCTAGATGGCCTACTCCTGCTCCTATTTCTTATGTTCTTATGTTCTATTTCTTATGTTCTTATGACCCTGTTATCAGTACATTATCTAGGTAAACTATTACATGTGGCAATGCTTGCAACAAACTTTCCATCATTCTCTGGAATATGGCACAAACTGAAAGGCAATCACGTTAATTAAAACAAAGCCTGGTATGTGTTAATTGAGACTTCAGGAAGAATCGTCCAGCTTGAGCTGATGATAAGAATGGCACACGTCTAACTTCATGTAGGGTTAATTTATGGCTGCCTTTGCGTACAAATCTTGTTTATTTGGAATGGGGCACTTGCCCAACTTGGCGATCTGATTCATCGATGTGGACAGTCCTGTCTGGTTTTATCACAGGGACTATGGGGACATTCTATAAATAGTACTGGTTGAATGATTTCCAGTTCTTCTAACCTTTTCAATCTCTATCTTTTCCAACATAGGACCTGGGCCTGGCTCTGGAAAACTGCAGGCCTGCCTTTTGGTTGACATGGATTTTCACCTGCAGGTCCTCAATTTTTCCTAAGTTATCTTTGTATTTCTTCACTAATTTTAACAGGCATCATTCTTCTATTTGAAACAATTCTGTCCATTTTAATTTCTTTGAGCCAGTCACAGTCCAGTAGACTTTGTCTTTGGCCTGTTACAACTATTAGTGGGAGTTGGGCAGATTGATGTGGATATCTCACTGATATGGTGGCAGCACCCATGATCTCGATGGCCTCTTCTGTATAGGTCATCAATTTTGCTGATGCATTCCTTAAACCCAAAGGCTGAACCTCTTCTCACAAGTACGTCTCTGTGTATTCTCTTATTACGGTAATACATCTACTTCCACCTTTATAGATTTACCATTAACCAAAAGTACCACTGTAATGAGGGCTACCTTGCCCGCTTTCATGTTGTTCATTGAATGCACACTTGACTCATTTGTAGGGAATCTTCTGCATTGTCCACTTGTAATGCGCTACTGCCTTTAGCACTGAGCAGGCTTGGCTTGCAATATCACCATTGCCTCAAGTGCCCCTTTCTGTGGCTTTCTGCTTCTCTGAGTAGACAGTAGACCTACGTCCCATACATACTTGAAAGGATTGCCTTCTTCTCCCCCTCCTCCTCTGTTCATTGACCATAAAATAATAACCTAGACCTTACGATGTCCAAATGGGGTAGCATGGTGGCACCATAGTTAGCACTGCTGCCTCACAGCGCCAGGGACGTGGGTTCAATTCCTAGCTTGGGTCACTGTCTGTGTGAAGTCTGCATGTTCTCCCTGTGTCTGCGTGGGTTTCCTCCGAGTGCTCTGGTTTCTTCCAACAGTCCTAAAGACGTGCTAGTTAGGTGCATTGGCCATGCTAAATTCTCCCTCAGTGTACCCAAACAGGTGCCCGAGTGTGGCAACTAGGGGATTTTCACAGTAACTTCACTGCAGGGTTAATGTAAGCCTACTTGTGGCTTACAAGCAAATAAATAAACTTTAAACTTTATATAATCCTCAATGGAGGCATCAAAGGGATTTAATTGACTGAATCAAAGCATTTTTCCTGCAGCACACTCCTGTTTTGCAACCTGACATTTATCTCAACAGATTCTGTACTAACAGTTTTCGGACCACATGCCACCTGTTTTATCCTCATTACCATTGTAATAACATTGCCTTTTTAGCTAGGGATGAACCAACCAATGTTTATTTACACTATGCTATCTTGTAGAATCTTGTAGCTTTGAGGCAGCCAGTCAGCGTCCAAGATCAATCTGGACAAAAGCCTACGCTTGCTAAGATGAACCCCTGCCCTGGTTCCCTGATTGGTTTTCTCACGTCATGTGACCCTATCAGCTGATTATCCCTTAAAGGGCCAGATGCCAGATGATACTGGGGAACTCATTGATAATCACTATTCTATTTGAATTTGTCTCTCCACTATATCCCAATAATGTGCCTTAAACCCAAACCTGAAATGACACTCATTTCTGGCATTGGTTTGAATCTTTCCATGTCATTCGTACAGTGACCATTTTGTGTGACATTTGCAATTTGTAATAACTTGTCAACTCCATGTTGGGGTCCCATGTTTACCAAGGACAAGACTGGTTAAGCTAATTTCACAGAGGGAACTTACAGTCAGCAACAAGGGGGAGGCCTTTATTCCATTGATCCAGATTAGATTCAAATCCAGATCCCCAAGTATAAGAGGACAAAGCACCGCAATACCTTTCTGTATCCCTGTTCAAGCTCATCAATCACCGCAATGTCCTCCAGTTGAACAAAGAAAATGAATCAACTTAATTAACAGAGAAGAGAAAGAATGGAGAACTCATCTTGAGTTGGGAACAGTAGTCCAGTATTAACATAACTTCCATTCCATTCCAGCCATCTTATTTATAAATTTCAGTGCAGCTCAAGTTAATGGTATCAAACCCCAGGTGATATTTTCCACGGTGAATTGTATTAATGTCAGTTTGAAAGAAAAGGCACTCCAAAGATTGTCAGAGCTGGAAGAAAATATCAACATTTTGTTGATTAGCTGGTTGCAAACCGTTGGCAGATATTCCAGCGGTCGGATAGAAGCAATAAAGTTAGATGACGTTGGAAACTAAACATGAGAAGAGTATAGATTTCAGAAATACTCTAATCCGCCTCAAGGCATCAAATGTAATGGAGTTCACAAAACACTGGATGCTAGGCCGGACTAAATGGATTGACCATGTGATGGACACCTGATTGTTTTTAGCATTCCCAGAAAAGGGAAGCATCATTAAAGTGGAACACTGCAACTATTTATTCCCATTTTCTGCAGATTTGCAGCTAACCACTTGACATCTTGCGGAAATAAATAAAAACCAAAGTGTTGGAAATATTCAGCAGGTCTGTGAGTATCTGTAGAAACTGAAACAGAGTTACTGGGCAGGATTTTCCAGCCATGCTCGCCCCAGGACCGGAAAATTCGACCTGAGGTCAATGAACATTTGCATGGTCCTGTCCCACCTGCTACCATTCCTGGGACAGAAAAATTCCACCCAATGTTCCAAGTCAAATTTGGTTGGGATCACCTACACTGTAAATCAATCATTGAATGATATTAATGATCATAAACAACGAAGCATCATTCTCCAACCCATTGTCATTATCTTTTATTAAATATTTCATGGGATGTGAGCATCATTGGCTAGGCCCATTTGCCATTGCCATTACAAGGCGATGGTCAGCCTCTGCAGTCCATGTGGTGTATGTGGGAAGGCTGTTGGGAGGGATTTTCAGGATTTTGACCCAGTCTCAGGGAAGGAAGAGTAATATGGCACCTCGTCACAATGATGGCCAGGGCTTTCTGACCCCCCCCCCCCTGCACCCCCACCCCCCGACTTTCGCCCCTCTGCGTCATGTTTTCCGGCAAGCTTGACACTGGCCAGCGACAGGATCTCTTGGTCCTGCCAAAATCTGCATGGCTCGCCTAACCCGTGGCTGGGGAACCTGCTGTGGGGTGTGTTAGCCTTTGGCAAGACCGGAAGGTCCCGCTGGTGGGAAAACCCCACCTGTTGTGTGGCTTGTAGGGAAACTTGCAGGTAGTGGTGTTCCCATGTATCTGTCGTCCTTGTCCTTTGAGGATGTAGAAGTCATGGGTTTGGAAGGTGCTGTTGAAGGCAAAAGTCTGAAAGAAAAACCTTTACTGAACTGAGGCACAAACTCCAGGAATGACGAGCCTGCTGTGTGGGCAGAATGAGTTATCTTGTTCATCCTTAACAAAGAAAAATAATTAATTTGCATTTACAATGCATGTTTCATGACCTCAGCATATCCCAAAATGCTTTATAGACAATGAAGTATCTTCGAAGTGTAGTCGCTGTTGTGATACATGAGACGTGGTAGCCAATACGCGAAAAGCAAGTTCCCACACAGCAATATGATGACCACAAATCTGCTGCTTGTAGCCTTGGTTGAGGGATAAATGTTGACACAGGACAGCAGGGAAACTCCACGTTCTTCTACAAAATATTACGATATAAACTTTCATATTCTTCAGGAGGGCAGGTGGAGATTTGGCTCAATATCTCACATGAAAGACAGCATGCCCTACAGTGTGACACTCCCTCAGCACTGCATGGGGGTATCAGCTTAGCTTGTGGGCCTTTGCAGTGGGATTTGAACCCATAACTCTGACCCCAAAGCAAGAGTGCTGCTAGCCACTGAGCTACAGCTAACTCCATGCCGGTACTATAGTTAAGAAAGCCCACCAACGCTTCTATCTTCTCAGAAGACGAAGGAAATTTGGCATGTCAGCTACAATTCTCACAAACTCAATAGATGCACCATAGAAAGCATTCTTTCTGGTTGTATCACAGCTTGGTATGGCTCCTGCTCTGCCCAAGACCGCAAGGAACTACTAAAGGTCGTGAATGAAGCCCAATTCATCATGCAAACCAGCCTACAATCCATTGACTCTGTCTACACTTTGTGTAGCCAGCATAATTAAGCACCCCAGACGTTCTCTCTTCCACCTTCTTCTTTTGGGAAAAAGATACAAAAGTCTGAGATCATGTACCCATCGACTCAAGAACAGCTTCTTCCCTGCTGCCATCAGCCTTTTGAATGGGCTTATCTTGCATTAAGTTAATCTTTCTTTGCGCCCTAACTATGACTGTAATCCTACATTCTGCACTCTCTCGTTTCATTCTCTATGAACAGTATGCTTTGTTTGTATAGCGCGCAGGAGACAATACTTTCCACTGTATGTTAATACATGTAACAATAATAAATCAACTCAAAATCAAAACCTGACCTTCAGGACAGGTAAGAAGCATGGTAATCCAGTCAATAAAATTAGGGAAAAGAGCAACACTCTCATATTCAGATCAAATGACTTCCTTTTAGAACTGAGGTGAGGAGAAATTCCTTCTCCCAAAGGGTGACGAATGTGTGGAATTTACTACCACACAATGTAATTGAGGCCAGATTTAAAGAAGAAATTAGATATAACCCTTGGGCTAAAGGGATCATGGGATATGGGGGGAGAAGGGAGGAAATCAGGATATTAAATTCAATGATCAGCTGTGATCAAAATGAATGGTGGAGCAGGGTCGAAAGGCCAATTGGCCTACTCCTGCCTCTCGTTTCTGCGTTTCTATATTGCAGCAAAAACATTTTCGGAGGACATTTATATTTTCCCAGATTCATTGGAGACTCACTCTCAATAGATTGCAGTTCAGAATCATGATTCAATGTATTAGTTTAACAAACCAGAAGTTTCTCATTCTCCAAGTTCCAACAATGATTCACTGACTCCTTCTTATCAGCTGCCACTGTCTGTTTTTCAGTGCACTGATTTAAACTGCCTCTGGTGAAAATAAGCCCGGAGAATTACGACAAGACTCAATGAGTCAATCCACATTAGCTTACTGCACGTTGAGAAATGTTCTGCGTTCATACACATTTATTTGACTTCGCATCCCAGGTTTTGCTTTTCAAAAAATATCTTGAGTTCTATAATCTTACATTGATTAATATGTCTGAACTCTGAACCAAAGGCGGTGAGCAATCAATTTAACTTTTGTCTCTGTTCTTGGCTTTGAAAATGTTCTCATTTGGCTTCCTTTTGGATTATCGTGCTACTTCAATGGGCAGCTTCATTAGTCTTACATTGTATCAGATCCAGGAGTATTTATGCTAGATTAAATAATCATTTCTGATATTTATCATAGATTTTTACAGTACAGAAAAGCATTCATCCATTCTATGTGTTGGCCCTTTGATAGGGCTAATCAGTTTGACCCAGTCTCCCCGCTCTTTCCACATAGTCTTGCAACTATTCTTTTTCTTTTAAAGTATTTATCCACCTTCCTTTTGTAAGTTGCACCTACAGGCAGTAGATTCCATTTCATAACATCAAAACCATTCTTCCCACCTCCTGGGTGTTTTGCTAATTATCTTGTGTCTGTGTCCCTTGGTTACTCACTCACGGTAAGAAGTCTGACAACACCAGGTTTTAGTCCAACCGATTTATTTGATAGTAAACTCACAAGCTTTCAAGGTTCACCTCTTTGTCAGGTGAATGGAGAGTTCTGGCCTCAGACAAAGCATATAAACAATAGCAGGTTAGGTGTAAAGATTCGCTTTCTAATCAGTAATCTGTAAACTGTCTGTGCTTTATATGCTCTGTGTGAGGCCAGAACTCTTCTTTCACCTGACAAAGAGGTAAGCCTTGAAAGCTTGCGAGTTTACTATCAAATAAATTGGTTGGACTTAAACCTGGTGTTGTCAAGCTTTTTACTGTGTTTACCCCAGTCCAACACCGGCATCTCCGCACACTCGCCCACAAGTGGAAACAGTTTTAAAGATTCATTAGTCATAGAGGTAAGATCTATTGTGCCTTTGCTGGATTTTTCGTAGAACTGTCTGACCATCCCAATTCCTGCTCTTTCTCCACAGTCCAATAATTTCCTCCCCTACAAGTATTTATCCAATTCCTTTCACTAGGTACTGTCGAATCTGCTTCTACCAATTTTCATGAGGTGGAGATGCCAGTATTGGACTGGGGTGGGCACAGTAAGAAGTCTCACAACATCAGGTTAAATTCCAACAGATTTATTTGGAATCACAAGCTTTTGGAGCATGCTCCTTCATGAAATTAAGGGGATGGGGAAGTGGGAGGATGCTCTTTCGGAGACTCGGGGCGGACGTGATGGGCCAAATGGCCTCCTTCTGCATTGTAGGGATTCTATGATTGTATGGTTCTGAAAGCAAAATAGTGCAGAAGCTAGAAATCTGTAATAAGAACAGAAAATGCTCAATGGAAGGACATTTTATGGTACCCAGAAGGGTTGGAAAATGGTGGGCGGGAAGTATAAATTAGGCAGGGCAGGAAATATTGATTTCCAGTGAGTGGGATGAGATGCAGGCATAAAGTTATCATCATGTTTGCTGCATCTCGAGCCTCACGCTGGTCTGTGGCAGGTTCCTACCTGTAATATATTGCATGCCATGAATACACACACACTAGTGTAAAATCTTCTTAAATTAACCTCTGCTGTTAATGGTTCTACTATCTTTACCCCCTGGCAAAGTAAACCTATTCCCTGAAAATTATTGTTAGTTTAAAACCTCAACTTCAAGATATTTCAGATTATGAAAGAGCAACAATAGGCTGGGTCCTGAAATAAAAAGTTCTCTATCCCCGAAGTTCCTATTCCAGCAAATTTATCGTAGGAGAGAATATACATTGAGGTTTGTTATAGCAGAATAAACTGTTGTGGTGTTTCCCAATATCAGCTCAGAATTTTAATTTAGAGTTCTAGACTATTGTTATTATACGTGTGGGTTTGTTTGTGGATATAAATGTGAGACTGTGAGCAGAATTTTACCGCCCTGTCCACCATGGCAATAGGAGCTGGCGAGGGGCGGACGATGGGGAGGTTCATTAACCTCGGGCAGGACTTTACGGTTTATGCATGAGTGAGGCAGTGAAACCTCACCCTCCAACTCTTTCATAGTTATTTAATAAATGCTTATTATTAAAACCAATGATGGATTACATTTTAATAAACGATGATTGGGCGGCACAGTGACACAAGACGGTTGACGCTGCTGCCTCTTAGTGCCAGGGACCAGGGTTTGATTCATGGCTTTGGTCGCTGTCTGAATGGAGTTTGCATATTCTCCCCGTGTCTGCGTGGGTTTCCTCTGGATGCTCCATTATCCCCCCATGGTCCAAAGGTGTGCAGGTTAGGTGGATTGAGCATGCTATAATTGCCCCTTATTGTCAGAGGGATTAGCTGGGGTAAATGCATGGGATTATGGAGACAAGGCCTGGGTAGGATTGTGGCCAGTGCAGACTCGATGGGCCAAATGGCCTCTTTTAAGTTTCCTCAGAAAAAAAATGCAGCAACTGAACCAACAACAAAACTTTCTCCAACTTATAAATCAACGAAAGGGTCTAATATAGAAACATCATTACTCCAAACTTGGGGCTTTGCCCTGGGCCACTCCAAGTTTCCCACAATTTTACATAGTTCCTTATTTATAGTGAATCAGTTGGCCAGCTGACTATTACATCATTGTGTGATTGATTCTATATTTTACTGGATCAGCTGACACATACATCTTGTTCTCATGAGTCACATTACATCTAACACAAATTTAAGAACATAAGAAATAGGAGCAGGAGTAGGCCATCTAGCCCTTCGAGCCTGCCCCGCCATTCAATAAGATCATGGCTGATCTGAAGTGGATCAGTTCCACTTTCCCGCTTTCTCCCCATAACCCTTAATTCCCTTGTGTATCAGAAACCTATCTACCCGTGACTTAAATATATTCAGCGAGGTAGCCTCCACACTTCAATGGGTAGAAAATTCCAGATATTCACCACCCTTTGAATGAAGAAGTTCCTCCTCAACTCTGATCTAAACTGCACCCCCACCCCCCTTATTTTGAGGCTGTGCCCTCTAGTTCTGCTATCCTTTCTAAGCAGGAAGAATCTCTCTACCTCTACCCTATCTAGCCCCTTCATTATCTTATAAGTCTCTATAAGATCCCCCCTCGGCCTTCTAAACTCTAACGAGTACAGACCCAGTCTGTTCAGCCTCTCTTCATAGTCCAACCCCCTCACCTTCGGAATCAGCCTAGTGAACCTTCTCTGCACTCCCTCCAAGACCAAAATATCCTTTCGCAAATGCAGCGACCAAAACTGCACACAGTACTCCAGCAGCGGCCTCACCAGTACCCTGTACAATTGCAGCAAGACCTCCCTGCTTTTATATTCTATCCCCCTCGCTATAAAGGGCAACATTCCATTCACCTTCTTGATCACCTGCTGCACCTGCAGACTGGGTTTTTGCGATTCGTGCACAAGGACCCCCAGGTCCATCTGCACCGTAGCATGCTGCAGCTTTTCTCCCTTTAAGTAATAATCCCTCCTACTATTATTTCTACCAAAGTGGATAACCTCACATTTGCTAGCATTATACTCCATCTGCCAGGTCCTCGCCCACTCACTCAGCCTATCCAGATCTCTCTGCAGACTTTCTGCGCCTTCCACGCAATTTGCTTTTCCACTCATTGTGTCATCAGTAAATTTGTCACTGGTTACATTCTAACACTTAACATTGTGTGACTCTATGATTCCATAATAGCATAGGTCGTAACCAAAATTATTCATAACATGATTATGATGTTTAAGAAGGTTTAAGATAACATACAAGATTGAATTCACCGTAATAAACAGTTTGGATAAACAAACAAATATAGATTAAAGATTACTCTACTCATGATCCAGTATAGTTCCTCAAGTTTTTGAGGTGTCTTTGCCTCAAAATGATAATGAATCCTGGAAAGGCCAAAGATTCTACCTAGATCTGCAAAGATGGTTCACTAAATATCCCCAAGACGTTTGTCTGTTTAACTCTTGCTATGAGGGAGTGCAGCGAAGGTTTACCCAGGCTGATTCCTGGGACTGTAGGCAGGGAAGATTCAGAAAGAATGTTCCCAGTGGTGCGGGAATCCAGAACTAAGGATCATAGTTTGAGGATAAGGGATAAACCTTCTAGGACTGAGTTAGGGAGAATTTTTTTCAGTCAGAGGGTGGTGAACCTATGGAATTCCCTGCCACAGAAAGCAATTGAGGCCAAAATGTTGAGTGATTTCAAGAAGGAATTATGATGTGGAGTTGCTGACTTTGGACTGGAGAAGATACATTTAATAGTCTCACGAAACCGAGTTAAAGTCCAACAGGTTTATTTGGTTGCATGAGGTTTTGGAGCGTTGCTCCTTCATCCGGTGAGTGCAGGATTTATTTCACAAACAGAGCATACACAGACACAAACTCAATTACAAGATAATGGATGGAATGCAAGTCTTTACAAGTAATCAAGTCTTTACAGGTGCAGACAATGTGAGTGGAGAGAGGGTTAAGCGCAAGTTAAAGAGGTGTGAATTGTCTCCAGCCAGGACAGTTAGTGAGATTTTGCAAGCCCTTGCAAGCCGTGAGCTTACAAAATCAACTTGCCTGGGCTTGCAAAATCTTAGTAGCTGTCCTGGCTGGAGACAATTCACACCTGTTTAACCTGTGCTTAACCCTCTCTCCACTCACATTGTCTGCACCTGTAAAGACTTGATTACTTGTAAAGACTCGCATTCCAACCATTATCTCGTAATTGAGTTTGTGTCTATATGTGCCCCGTTTGTCAAACAAACCCTGCCCTCACCTGATGAAGCTGCAGTGTTCTGAAAACTCATGCTATCAAATAAACCTGTTGGACTTTAACCTGGTGTTGTCAGAAGGAATTAGATATAGCTTTTGGAGCTAAAGGTATCAAGGGATATGGGGGAAGGCAGGATCACGATATTGAATTTGATGATCAGCTATGATCAAAATGAATGGCGGAGCAGGCTCGAAGGGCCTAACGGCCAACTCCTGCTTCTAGTTTCCATATGTGTATGCATGTTTCTATGTAATTCAAAATAAACTTTCATGATGTGTTGTATTCTTATCACGTTTAAGAATTCTAAGGACCGTGTAAGTTAAACGTTTACAGTCTGCAAAGGTTGGCTTCCTTGTAAAGCTCCCAAGGACTTCACTTCTGAATTCCCTCTGCTTTCTGTAGTAACTGGCCTTGACAAATAATTCAAAAGCTACAGCAGTTTTAATCAAATTGATACAAATAACTCAGAATCACAGGAACGTTACAGTGCCGATGGAGGCCATTTGGCCTGTTGAATTTGCACTAGCTCTTTGAAAGAGCATTCTCCTTAGTCCCACTCCCTGCCTTATCCTTATAATATTGCACATTTTCTTTCCAATCCAATTCCCTTTATTGAACACCTCAATTTTTCATTAAATGTATTATTTCTTTAAATCGTCGTCAAAATTATGTTAATGGTACATGAGACTCTCACGGCACCCATTTTGTGATGGTTTAAAGGTGGTGTGCACTTGGTTTTGTGTAGCTGTGTGAAAAGGTCAACAGTTTATACACTGCTTAATTACAGGATAAGGAAGAAGGCAGGAGAATGGGCTCTTGTGTAGAGCCTCAAGACTAACAAGAGTTTTGGAATGGGGTCAGGGGCATAGAGAAATGGAAGAGGGACTCAGGGAGGAGAACAGATGGGATTAGGAGCATGGAAGGGTTGTGGTGGGAAAAGTCAGTCTAGATAAGAAAATGAGGGGCCTAAAGTATAAAATCAGTACTGTCCTGATGAGGGTAATCTCAGGGTGTTGTCCATCAGAGTCCTTTCAGGTCTTTGTGTTTGCCAACAACATTTCAATTATCCCCACTGTGAATGATCTTGTACAATGACTTACAATGCATGGGAGGGAAGTCCAACAGAAGCTGAAAGTACAACCCTGTTCCAAAGATTTGTGAGTCCAACACTGGACACTAATGTGAACATTCAATAAAGAGTTAATGAAAAACACATCATTGTTTCTTCCACAATAATAACATAGAGGGGTAGTGGTATCATCACTGGATTAGTAATCCAGAGCCCCAAGTTAATGCTCTGGGCATCCAGATCCGAATCCCACAATGGCAGATGGTGAAATTTGAATTCAATTAAAATCTGGAAGTAAAGAGCTACTGATGGCCATGAAACCATTGTTGGAAAAACCTGTCTGGTTCACTAATGTCCTTTAGGGAAGGAAATCTGCCGTCCTTACCTGGTCTGGCCTACTGTGACTTTAGACCCACAGCAATGTGGGTGACTCTTAAATGTCCTCAGGGCTGGATAATAAATGCAGGCCAGCTAGCAATGCCCACATCCCATGAGCGAATAAATTAAAAAAACTTACCTGTAATCATCTATGTGTGCCAACCATAAGACATGGCAGTATATTTAACTCTCTGACTAAGCTAGTGGGAACAAGTAATAATGACGCACAGATGACTAAAGTGAAATCGTGTAATTCACAAGTGAAATTCACAAGTAAAATTCAATTTTGAAACAAAAAAACATGCCAAGTTTGTCCTTTGATGTCATATATTGATGGCAATGTAGTTGGACAAGAAAGTTGTGGCCATGATGGAGAGCCTAGCTGTTGCCAGGGGACTCTTGGATTGGCTGCACATAGTTGCAGCATTGTCAGCTGACAGCATCATCTGGGGGGCATGTTTACCAAGATTATACCCTCACTTTGTGCCTTCCCACTTCACTTCCAAAACCCATTCCCCCACATTCCTTGCCTCCTTCCGTAGGATGATTGGTCTCCTCTTGCCCTCAAATCCCAGGACTAACCGTCATTGAAAATCTATTTATTTTCATCCCAGGGTCTAATTGCAATGCCAGCAGCACTCACTGATGATGCTGGGACAGGTAGAGCTGTCAGCCAATCAGGCACTGGCAGATTGATGCCATGTGAGCAGCTCAGCCAGTAGGCCGAGCCCCCAAACCACTTCCAAGATTTTTGGGGCTCAGGTAGGTCTATCATTGTCCACGTCTTCACTCTCCACCATCATATACCTCAGTGGGACAAAGCTCTAGATTGGAATTGGGCTCACTTTCTGGATAACACCTCAATGACTCGTCCCCATAGCAGTCAGGGGCAGGGAGAGCTCAGGTCTCAGGTACTCAGAGGGTTGCTGAAGAGCAGCTGAGTCCCAGTCAGGTGATGAGTCTCTGGAAGTAGCTTTCCCCTAGCGATGCAGTGGCAGGTAGCAGAACCTGGGCAGAAATTTACGGGTCACTTGGCAGACTAGAGCGAATGATGAGGGAGTCTGTCTGCGTTCTGTCTAAGGTTGTGACTCTGACATTCGAATGTTGCGAGGCCACCATATGAAGGTCAGTGACCACCTTGGAGGCCTTGGCCCTGGAGGTCCTGTTGGATTTGTGCTCAGCCGTGCATTCCATAGCCACACATCCTGGTGGGCATCATCAACATGCAGGTGACATGGAGACAAATCACTTTGACTTGCCTCCCACCCTACATCTCCTGTGGGAGTCAGGCTCAGGGGCTCAGGCCCCCACAGGGCAGATGAGCATCAGCCAGACATCCTGAGGACCACCCTTCAGGACACTACAAAGATGTGCAGCCACTCACGATTCCCTTTGATGTGTCTGCGTTCACTCCAGCAGCATGGCTTTCCCAGAGCTGAAGACCCTTGTCAGGCTGGGGCCCTGGCTCAGGTCACTAGAGGACATTTACCACATCATCACAGACATCAGGATATAGCAGTCAGCAAGCTGCCTCTGCCCTGCTGCAGATGCCAGAGCTGCACCAGGGCATCATGGTAGAGTTAGGAAAGATACAAAATGTTGACATCAAGGGTAAGCTATTACTGTAACCTGTCAGCTATTAAAATATCTCAGGTGCAACTCCCACATCCCCTTCCTCCATGGCATTTGTGTTCTCATACTGACCCTCAGCAGCCCTCTGGGATTCCTCGACCTCCACATTATCTTCTCATCCTCTTCCAGTTCACTCTGTGGTAAGGGGTCACCTCTTTACATGGACAGATTGTGAAGGGGACAGCTAACTGTGATGAAGTGGGAAACCTTCTCCAGGGTGTATTTTAGTGAGCCACTTGGTGGTCCTAGCATTTGAACTGCATCTTCAGAAGGCCAATAGTCGGCTTTACAGGGGAGTGTATGGAGCTGCGAGCACTGTTATACCTCTCCTTGCCATGAGTTTGAGGGTGACACACTGGAATCATCAGCCAGTGTTTAAGTGGGCAGCCCTTATCCCTGAACAACAATCCCTGCAGACGTTTTGGCCCCTTGAAGATTCCAGGCACCTGGGAGTGACTGAAGATATAAGAGCCATGGCAACTCCCAGGATACTGTGTACAAACCTGCAGTATGTGCTTATGATGGCCACACACTAACTGCACATTGATGGAACGGTAGCTCATGTGGTTAATTAACATTAGGGGTTGTTGCCATGGAGCCCTGATAGCCACATGGGTGCAGACTATTGCAGCCTGCACTCTTGGGAAGCCTGAGATAGTGGTATAGCCAAGGAATCTTCCAGCCTGGCTGGCTTTGTCTAAAGCAAACCTGACATAGGCCTTCCTGTAAAGGGGATTGTGGCTTTGCAGAATGTGAGATGCTGTACTGGTCTTCTGTTGATCCCTAGAATGACCCAGAAGCAAGAAATTTACTGCTGTTGTCATCTTCAAAGCTACTGGCAAGAGGAAGCCTCTAATATGGTGTTGGGTCTTCACAAATAATATGGCGTAGGTGATACATGAGATCTCAGGATAATCTCAGTAGTGCCTGGCACTGCCTCTCACATTTGTAAATAGGATATTCTTTGATGGTAAACCCTCGGTGTGGCAAGTCACTTCCACTGTCCCTGTCTCTCTTCCTCACTTCCTGTTCCTTACTCCTCTTATTCGGGTCTTCCAGAAAAACATAAGAACATAAGAAATAGGAACAGGAGTAGGCCATCTAGCCCTTCGAGCCTGCCCCGCCATTCAATAAGATCATGGCTGATCTGAAGTGGATCAGTTCCACTTTCCCACTTTCTCCCCATAACCCTTCATCCCCTTGTCTATCAGAAATCTATCTACCCGTGACTTAAATATATTTAGCGAAGTAGCCTCCACCACTTCAACGGGCAGAGAATTCCAGAGATTCACCACCCTTTGAGTGAAGAAGTTTCTTCTCAACTCTGATCTAAACTGCGCCCCCCCTCCCCCCCTTATCTTGAGGCTGTGCCCCCTAGTCCTGCTATCCTCCTTCTGCCACTGCACTTAGTGGCATCTCTCCCTCCTTCACCCCCTCCTCTGAATGAAGATTCTGAGAAATGCAGCATTGAGCCTGGATCCATTAATCCCTTTTTCCATCTCCCTGGGATGAAACATCAGAGAGAAGAATGATTAAAGGGTGCAAAAGAGGAATTCTGTTTGAGAAAGCGATGAGCATTGTCAGCTTTGGCTGCTCTGCTTGCAATGTGCCTGGCGCAGTCTTACCTCTAAGATGCAAACACATACTTAATAGTAAGTAGTCTCACAACATCAGGTTAAAGTCCAACAGGTTGATTTGGAATCATGATCTTTCAGAGCATTGCTCCTTCATTACTCACCTGATGAAGGAGCAGCGCTCCAACAGCTCATGATTCCAAATAAACCTGTTGGAGTTTAACCTGATGTTGTGAGACGTACTGTGCCCACCCCAGTCCAACACCGGCATCTCCACATCTTGATTATTAATGCAATATAATTTTAAGCATTGATTCATAGGATCACCATTATTGTGACAATAGAATCCAATTATTAATGGTCATGATTATCAATGCACGATAATCCTGGTTATTGATAGAGGGTAGGGGTGGCATAGTGGCACAGGGGTAGCTCTGCTGCCATGGCTTGGAAATTAGTTGAGTGGCAGGCAACAGAAAGTAGGGGTAATGGGTAGGTATTTGAATTGGTGGGATGTGACTAATGGTTTCCCACAAGGATCTGTGTTAGAGCCTCAGTTATTCACGTCATTTATTAATGACTTGGATAATGGCACAGAAAATTTGCTGATGACAGGAAGGGGTTATGTTATGTGGCGAAATTATACAAATTAGTCCTGTCTTATCTCGAATTTAGTAGGTTGAGGAGTGATCTGATCAAGATATAAACAGAGAGACAGGGTAGATAAACTATTTCCACTGGTTGGAGATTCTAGATCTAGAGGGGATTGTGTAAAAATTAGAGCCAGACCATTCAGAGGAGAACTTCTACATACGTAGGATGGTAGATGTTTGGAATTCTCTTCCACTCATGGCAGTTGATGCTAGAAAATTTACTGATTTTAAACCTGAGATAGATACATTTTTGTTAATCAACAATATCAAGAGATAGAAATATAGAAAATAGGAGCAGGAGGAGACCATTTAGCCCTTTGAGACTGCTCTGCCATTCATTATGACCACGGCTGATTATAACTCAGTAGTCTGAGCATGGATAATGGATATGAGCCAAAGGCAAGTATAAGGAATTAGGGTACAGATCAGCCATGATCTCGTTGAATGGTGGAACAGGCTTGTGGGTGGAATGGCCTACGCTTGTTTTTATGTTCCTATGTGTTTTGAATATGCAACTTCTCTGTTCAGCTTTAGGATCCAGTCTGATGGTAAAAGCTGGCACTCAGCTCTGGGATTTGTGCGCTTACATCTCACTGGGCGATGGGTCACAGGGCCCTCTGGACACTCACCCTTTAAAGGGGCTTGCTACAACAAGGAGAAACATTAAGACGACTGGCAAAAGAAGCAATGGTGACACGAGGAAAAGCTTTTTTCCGCAGTGAGTGGCGAGGATCTAGAACGTGTCTTGTGAAAGTGCAGCAGAGACACATTCAATAGTGACTTTCAAAGGAGAATTGATTAATTATCAGGAGAGAAGAAAATTGCAGGGCTACAGCAAAAAGCTCTTGGTAAATTGACTTGCAGAGAGCCAGCATGGACACAAGGGGTTGAACGGCTCCTTCAATGCTCTATCAATTCAATGATCCTGCGATTTTGTGGTGTGAGTGAAAATTCATATCTCCATCCCCAGGCTCCAAGGGCTTTGAAGGATTCATCACATTTGATCATTGTGATTGAACATAAGAACATAAGAAATAGGAGCAGGAGTAGGCCATCTAGCCCCTCGAGCCTGCCCCGCCATTCAATAAGATCATGGCTGATCTGTTGTGGCTCAGTTCCACTTTCCCGCCCTCTCCCCATAACCCTTAATCCCCTCTCTTATCAAAAACCCATCAACCCGCGTCTTAAAAATATTGAACGAGGCAGCCTCCACCACTTCAACGGGCAGAGAATTCCAGAGATTCACCACCCTTTGAGTGAAGAAGTTCCTCCTCAACTCCGTTCTAAACCACCCCCCCTTTATCTTGAGGCTGTGCCCCCTAGTCCTACTGTCCTTTCTGAGCGGGAAGAGTCTCTCCACCTCTATCCTATCCATCCCATTCATCACCTTATACGTCTCAATGAGATCTCCCCTCATTCTTCTAAACTCTAACGAGTACAAGCCTAGTTTATTCAGCCTCTCCTCATAGCTCAACCCCCTCAACTCCGGAATCAGCCTAGTAAACCTCCTCTGCACTCCCTCCAAGGCCAAAATATCCTTGCGTAAGTGCAGCGCCCAAAACTGCACACAGTACTCCAGCTGCAGCCTCACTAGTGCCCTATACAGCTGCAGCAAGACCTCCCTACTTTTATATTCAATCCCCCTCGCTATGAAGGCCAGCATCCCATTTGCCTTCCTGACCACCTGCTGCACCTGCAGGCTGGGTTTTTGCGACTCATGCACAAGGACCCCGAGGTCCCTCTGCACCATCGCATGCTGCAGTTTTTCTGGGTTGACAGAGTAATTTCATCAACATTATTTTTAATCACCGTTCTTGAACTCTCTAGATATGTTGCTGCTTTGTTTCATCTGTAACCTCTGAGGTCAGGTAGCATGACATGAAAGATAGTTGCATGTATGTTGTTTGAAAGAATACCTTTTGCATTTTGGAGATATAATGAATGAGGACTGGATGGAAAAGATGTAGATTTTATGGACTATCATCCTAGATTAGGTTTGCCACATTTAAGAACATTACCTCTTTCCAAAATTAAACCTTAGTCCATTCTTATTTGGGAAATTATACTTTGGTATTTAAAAATGTTCTAAATTACAGAACAGAAACATTACAATCAAAGTTATTATCGCAAACATATATATATGCAAAGACTGACATAATGTGAGCAGATTATAAAGGACTGGCTAAACTTGTTCATATTAATTTAAGGCTCCCCCCTTTACAAGGATGGCCTCCTACTGGTTATCATGATTAAGAGCTATTAGCTATGAATAAAATTTAGGTAACTAAAAAGGACAGCTTTTAGACAGTTCCAATAAATAAAGATCAATCTTCAACAACACTTTGCAGTTAAATTAACTTGGATTCAGAGCACAAGCCTATTTTTGTATAAAACCACCTCTTCTGATCTGGTATTAAGAATGAAGCGCCGTGATGGTACTGTGCCTTTAAGAAATGTCTTTTAGTCGAGTGTCTATGCTGAATATGTTTCCAAGTCTCTTCTATTCTATAGAGCCATTTTGTCTGGATCCAGCAGTACTATCTGTGCAACAGCCAATTGATCTTAATTGATGCAGTGTTTGTCTTGCTCTGAATTAATGCAAGATTCTGTTGTTTTATGTCTCCCCTTGGGATATTGCAGAGTGGGGCTTGATTGGGTTGATTGACAGGTCGGATCATGTGACTGAGCACAACTAGGCTTTCACAGAGAACTCAAGGTAGTCTGCTTTTGTGATTTTTAGAGAGATGTTGCTTTCTCTATATTTTTTGCTCTATCAGAAGTGGAGACAGGAATCTGCTGAGAAATAAACCTTTTTCTCTAAGATTCTACTGTGTGGGGTAGAGCTTTATCTGGAATTTGCTACCTGACAATTAGAAGATAGGTTTTTGTCTGGATCACCCTTCAGAAGTGTCAAAAGGCTGGAAATCTAGTCCCCATGGAAGCATTTTTAGTTTCTGTGCTAACTGGTTCTATAGAAGGGATTTATGTCTAAATTGGAATAATAGAGATAGCTAGCTATTAAGAATTATATCTTGTCATGTTTAAGTATTATAATTGGTAAAAGCTATGCAAATTCTTGTTATTATATTCTGTGTTCTTAAATAAAGTTTGTTTAGGTAAAAGCTTCCTAGGGGGTCACTTGAATCATAGCTGGAGTGAAACATCTTATGTTCACCCTAATGCTAAAATCAAATGTAAAAGTTAGGGTCGGGGCTAACTTCATAAAATATCTTGGAATTTCTGATCTGGTCCTTAACAGGCACCAGTACTTGGGTTGTGTGAACAGTGCCATTATAAATTCATTTCGAGGGAAACTGGATAAATAGATGAGGGTGAGAAAAATGGAAGGGTATAATGATAGGATTAGATTGAATTGCATAGAAGGAGACATACATGGAGCATATACACCAGCACAGACTAGTTTAGCAGAGTGGCCTGCTTTGTGCTGTAAATTCCACATCATTTTATGTAAACAGCGCACTAGATGAACTGTGTATTTGGCAGCCTCGATGTGCGTCCTTCTGACCCATTAGCACTCTGAATGAAGCTGGAATATAAATATGTCCTTGGATCAGATTCAGGATGTGCTGTTTTAAACCTTCAGTTATTATCATCTCTTTAGGTTCATTTTCATTCAAATTGGTTGTACTCGTGATTGCTCCAATTGCTATCAGTTGCTACGGAGACAGAATTTTGCCCACGACCACATCTGTCGCTGAGAGTTTCCTCAGACAAAGGCGAGCAACAGATTTTCGTGAAGTGTGCACGGTGTGAGTTTGCCCGTTCCACTCTTCAGTTTGATGATTTGGCCGGAAGCTTTTCATCCCAGGGACCCGATATGATTCTCCTATTTAAGTTGGCAATTCCTCATTGATATGAATAGCAAGGAGCCTCCTGTAGCCTGAATGAGCTGGCTGGACGTCCCAATTATGAATGACTGGTTACGCCCTAGGTAATAGTCTGGAAAATTATGATTGAAGTGAATGGAGAAAAATGGCCATTTTCCAGTATAGGAATCCCGTTGAGCATTGCATTGCACTGTGGATATTTCTCAGTAGTTTTGGTCAGCTGCATTCATTTGACAGCATGACTTAAAAATAAGATTATAGAAATAAAAGCAAGTAAGGGAATCGGTATTGGAGCTCTTCCTGGGTAAAGTGCTCTATTTTTGATGAGTGGCTGTCCATAATAATGAAAGAAAATAATTTTACTGGACAACCTTGATGTGAGTTTCAAAAATGACTAACTGTGCAGTCCTTACTCACAGCAATGAGTCAGCCCCTTGTTGCTTCTTCAAAATAAAATTTCAGTCTTGGGTTGCAATGTTCATTGCCAAGGCCAATTATTGCCCACCCCTAGTTGCCCTGAAAAAATAGTGAGCTCAGTGGCTTGTTAGATGATGATTAAGATGTGGCCACATGCGGTAGTTTTGGTGTATTGTTGGGGTCACCAATAGACGCATAAGTATTGCAACGTTAAAAATACTTACATTCAAGAGATTTACTCGGACGTTGCTCCAACTGAAGGTCCTCCCTGTCCCAGGACAGGCGCCCCTCGTTCCCCATTGGCCCGACTTCCCGCCTGACCGCTCCATAGGGTCCAGCCTGATTATGTGGCCTGCAAGGGATCACCCGTTAAAGGGGGTCCATTACCATAATAACCCTGACGGCCTTTTTCGGGTCACTGCTGAGGATAAAAGACCCAACCTATACAATCTTTTTTGGATAGGCACTGGCCTTATCCTGATAAATCCTTTTTGTCCCTTTTCTAATGTCTTCATAACCTTTTTATAACATGATAACCAGAACTGCTGTCCATCTAAATGTAATTTATCCAAGGTTCATACTAATTTAACAGCACTTTGTTGCTTTTCAGTACTATCACGTGATAAATGAAGCCCAGTTTGTCTTTTTAAAGCCCTAGTTTTTAAAAACTCGTTAACCTGGGGCACCACTTTAATGATCTGTAACTGTGCCCCAGATCCCTCTATCCCATTTTGACTCTTAGGGCTGAATTTTAATGTTTAGACTTATTCACAGATGGAGAATCAACAACATGTTGGAGACCAGAAAGTTACAGTAAATGTTTGTCAGTAATCGAGTTATTGCATTTGTAACTGACTTGTAGAGCAAGTCAAAAACCAGAAATGCAGGCTCAAAGTGACAAGTTAGCAACTCACTTCTCTGATCTGTCTCTGGAGGTGATGCTGTGGGATTAACAGCCTACAGGAGGAAGGAGGTTTTCTACTGAATGCAGACATGTGTTTGAGGAGGTCAGTAGCAGGATTCCGGTGCCTTGGTCCTGAATGCAGTGCCACAAGAGCTTCAATGACCTCATTAGATCAGGGCAGGTGAATGGCATGGGACATTTGAGTGCATGTTTCAGTGCTTTCCTCAGCTTCTCCTGCACATCACTCCCCATTCTGACATACATCGCAGGTACACCCATTCCTCTCTGTTAACCACTTTCTCACAATGTTATTTCACTGTAGTCGCTAACATCTCTGTCATCCTAATGCAAAACATCAAGTGTTCCAAGACATCATCAGATTGTGAACATTTCCAAACCCTCTCAGCAGACCTCTGGAAGGAAACGGAAGTGAAGGAATTAAGGGCTATCTTGACTTTTAGCGATCCAGTTGGTGAGAGTTCTTTTCCAAGGAAAATGTAAATGGCAGTGTCCACCTGATGGGAAATGTTGAAGCTCTTTTGTTCAGAATGTTTCCACTTCTGATCCCTTGCATCTCTTGCCTTCTTGGACTCACTCGTCTAGGGATGGGTAATAAACTCTGGCCTAGCCAACAAAGCCCCACCTCCCATGAACGATTTTGGAAAAAGTAGGCTGTGGTCTTTCCTATGTTATGGCAGCGATGTCATTTTCTTGTCTGCAAAGAGTAGGCGATTGCTGAAAGGAAGTCTTCTTGACTTCCTTTTTTCCTTTCTGAACACAAGTTTCAATTACCCGATAGTGGCAGCAGAGCCCCAAGTCAGTGTTTGTAAAGAGAACATCTGTCCCTCCGCAGCCGTCCATCACAACTGCTGCTGCTCTTGTGTTGCCTAGTGATGCAGACCCTGTGGAAATAACTTGGTGTGGCTGAAGTGGGGACATGTTGTTGGGGATCTCAGTGTCACTCAGCTCTACAATTTCAGTTAATGTCTCTGTGCAATGCAGGAAATATGACCCAGATGTTTGTCAATCTAGTATGCCAAATAGCTGCAACAGTGGAGCAGGGGTCCTCCCACATATCTATTGCCAAGGTGTGAATTGCTTGTTTAATATCTCAGGATGCAGCTCCAACCTGTTCCTACTTAGTGAACACAGGCTGTTTGGGATAACAACTTGCTAGTGTTAGAAGCTTGCTTCTGTTAAAAGCAAATTGCTTCTACTCTTGGTATTGGACAGTCATGGGAAGGAACTGCAGGGGGGAGTTATGTAGCTGCAGAGATCCCCCACCCCCCATCTTTCATCAACCAAAGCAAGGTCCAACTTCTTGCTCTGTCTGCTGCAGAGGAGCTTTCATGCAGGGGAAACAATTGAACCTCCCCATGCTCAGGCACATTTGCAGCCAGCATAATGAATGAGTGAGTGGAATACACAGGTCCAAAACTTTGCAAGGAGTCACTGTTGCATCGATACGACGGGGGTTTCTTCACCAAACAGCCTTCAGACTGCAGCAAATGCTACATTTTCCACAGTTACACGTTTGGACCAAAGAATATTCAAAGTCAAATGCTTTTAAAATTTATTCTTCCGATACGATTTTTGCTGATTACACCATCCTTTCCTGGTTTGGCCTACATGTGATCCCAGACCCACAGTAACATGTTTGACTCTTAAATGCTCTCAGGGAAAGGCAGTAAATGCTGGCCCAGCCAGCGACACCCACATCCCATGACCAAGTTTAAAAAAAGGTCAGGTTGCTATGTGACGTGGAGGAAAGATTGCAGTTGGCAATATCACCATGTTTCTGCTGCCCTTGTTCTTCTAGATTGTGGAGCTTGTGAGAACAAAGAACAACCCAGCACGGGAAACAGGCCCTTCGGCCCAACGAGCCTGCGCCGCCGCATCCTCCTACACCTACCCTGCCCTACGTGTCTGCGAGTGGAACCCCTAACTTAGCCAGATTCAGGGGAGAATAGTGTCAATTTGGTAAACCAATCAGCCTAAGAGCACATCTTTGGGGTGTGGGAGGAAACTGGAGCGCCCGGAGGAAACCCGCACAACCACAGGGAGAATGCGCAAACTCCCACAGACACAGGCCCAAATCCATGTATCTGCACAGCTAGCAGTGCTAGTCACTGAGTTGTTGCGGCGCCCGTCTACCGGTCCAGGATCAAGCACACGCACCGACACGAAGTACTAGGCCACTCCCGGAACCTCCAAGAGCAGCCCACGCACGACCCACCGTGTACATGCCCCTTGTTTGACAACAAGGTGGACCTCCACTTGCGGAATAAAAAGACAAAAACGTTAACATATAAGTCTGCATTTCCGGTGTCTCCCAAGGCTCTGGCCCTATTTAATACCCCCTTTTATAGCCCTCCATCCTTGTTTCGCTCATGTGTCTATCTAAGTAAACCTTAAACAAGTCCAACGTTCCTGCCTCCACCACCCTACTCGGTAGCGTGTTCCATACCCCCACGACCCTCTGCGTGAAGAAGCTTCCTCTCACATCCAAATTATACTTCTCCCCCCTCACCCTTAGATCATGACCTTAAGAACATAAGAACATAAGAAATAGGAGCAGGAGTAGGCCATCTAGCCCTTCGAGCCTGCCCCGCCATTCAATAAGATCATGGCTGATCTGTTGTGGCTCAGTTCCACTTTCCCGCCCTCTCCCCATAACCCTTAATCCCCTCTCTTATCAAGAACCCATCAACCCGCTTCTTAAAAATATTTAGCGAGGCAGCCTCCACCACTTCAACGGGCAGAGAATTCCAGAGATTCACCACCCTTTGAGTGAAGAAGTTCCTCCTCAACTCCGTTCTAAACCGCCTCCCCTTTATCTTGAGGCTGTGCCCCCTAGTCCTACTGTCTTTTTTGAGCGGGAAGAGTCTCTCCACCTCTATCCTATCCATCCCATTCATCATCTTATACGTCTCAATGAGATCTCCCCTCATTCTTCTAAACTCTAACGAGTACAAGCCTAGTTTATTCAGCCTCTCCTCATAGCTCAATCCCCTCAACTCCGGTATCAGCCTAGTAAACCTCCTCTGCACTCCCTCCAGGGCCAAAATATCCTTGCGCAGGTGCGGCGCCCAAAACTGCACACAGTACTCCAGCTGCGGCCTCACCAATGCCCTATACAGCTGCAGCAAGACCTCCCTACTTTTATATGACCTCTCGTAATTGTACCCAGTCTAGGGAGCAGCCTCTCACTATTGACTCTATCTATTCCCTTCAGTATCTTATATACCTCTATCATGTTTCCCCTCAATCTCCGTCTTTCCAAGGAGAAAAGTCCCAGTTTCTCCAACCTTTCCTCGTAACTCAGTCCTTCCATGCCAGGCAACACCCTGGTAAACCTCCTCTGCACCCTCTCCAGAGTCTCCACGTCCTTCCGGTAGTAAGGTGACCAGAACTGGACGCAGTACTCCAAATGCAGTCTAACCAACGTTCTGTACAACTGAAGCATTAGACGGCAGCTCCTGTACTCTATACCCCAAGGTATAGGTGAGGTTGGAAAGTACTTTTGAAGGAGCTTTTCTTCCTATTCTGCATCTTGTAGATGATAGTTACTGCTGCCACTCTGCATTGGTGATGGAGGAGTGAATGTTGAGGTGGTGGATGGATCAAGCTTGCTGCTTTAGCTGGTCATGATGTTCTTCATCCAGACACACGGAACAGCCATGGGGACCATGAATGTGGTGTGAATGTTCAGTTCAAACCTGAATGATGCTCAAATTTCATAGAATCAAAGAATCGCAGAAAAAGTCCATTCGGCCTATTGAACCTACGCCATCAACAATCCCACCCAGGCCCTATTCCTGTAAGCCCCATATATTTATCCTGCTAGTCTCCTTGACACTAAGGGGCAATTTACATGGCCAATAAACCTAATCTGCACAACTTTGGACATTGAGAGGAAACCGGAGCACTCGGAGGAAGCCCATGCAGACACGGGGAGAATGTGTAAACTCCACACAGACAGTGACTCAAGGCCAGAAATGAATCTGGATCCCTGGCACCGTGAGGCAGCAGTGCTAACCACTGTGTCACCCTAAATGTTGCTAAATGTGAAGTTATACACTTTGGTTTGAAAAACGGTACTATTTAAATGGTGATATGTCTGTAAGTGTGGATGCACAAAGTGATCTGTGTGTCCTTGTACACCAGTCAATGAAAATGGGGAGGCGGGTGCAGCAAACAATTTGGAAGGTAAATGGTATGTTGGCCTTCATTGCAAAAGGATCTGAGTTCAGAAGTAAGGATATCCTTCTGTTGTACAGGGTCTTGGTGAGACTACACCTGGAGGATTGCATGCAGTTTTCATCTCCTTACCTAAGAAAGAACATCCCTGCCATCAAGGAAGTGCAATGAAGGTTCACTAGGCTGATACTGGTGTCAACAAGACTATCCGCTGAGGAGAGATTATATTAACTGGACCGATATTCACTGGAGTTTAGAAGGATTAATGGAGATCTGATTGAAACATATAAAATTCTAACAGGGTGAACAGACTAGATGCAGGGAGGATGTTTTCCCTGGTTGAGGATTCTAGAACCACAAGACACAGTCTCAGAGTACTGGGTAGTCCACTTATGTCTGAGATGAGGAAAGATTTCTTCATTCAGAGGGCGGTGAACCTCTGGAATTCTCTACACAGAAAGCTTTGGAGACCAAGTCACTGAATATATTCAAGAATGAGATAATTTGTTTTTAGATTTTAATGGGATGAAGGAGTATGGGAAGAAAGTGGGACTATGACATTGAGATCAAGGATCAACCATGTCCATATTGAATGGCAAAGCAGGCTCGCAGGGCTAAATTGTCCTGTTCCTTGTTACTGTGTTTCCATGTTTCATAATGCTGAAAGCAGGATACTTTAACTACACTTCAAAATGACACTTCATTGGCTACAAAGTGTTTCTGGACACAGAGCAATGCAAAGTGTTAAAAAAATTCAAATCTGTTTTGTTTTTGCCTTTGTCCACCTAATTGGAAACAACAGTAAATGGCTGTTTTCTGATATACATCAAGTAAGCCTCTTTTGATTGCAGTATTATAGCAAAATATAACACATCACCTTGCACCCCTTTGCTGTAGTTTAGCTAATTTACTCACAGACTTATCCTGGCAACCAGTGTGTTTCAGCATATTGGCTTTCACAGTAGGTCACAACGTTACCACACTAAATACAACTGCACAGTACTGCTTGAAGAAGATAGCTCAAATCATCCAGCAGCCATCGACACATCTTGCTGTCTCTATGGACCTAGTCTTGAATGTTTGGACTGTTACAAAATGTAAATGTCAAAACAACTCCCAGGATAGCTGGAGGTTGGCGAGGTTAACATAGTTCATTCCGCAATGAAAACAGGAAGTGCTGGAAACGCTCAGTAGATCAGGCAGCATCGCTCAGTCCAAATGTTGACTCAGTAATGTTCTTTTTTAACTTTGCTTTGCTATGCCTCAGCCTGATGGTGTCCGCACCCTTGGGAATATGGTGCTGTAGCTTGGTGCCAAAAGACTGAAGGAGAAAGGACATTGCTTTTGACTTGATTTGATTTGATTTGATTTATTATTGTCACATGTATTAATGTACATTGAAAAGTATTGTTTCTTGCGCACTATACAGACAAAACATACCGTTCATAGAAAAGGAAACGAGAGAATGCAGAATGTAGTATTACAGTCATAGCTACGGTTTAGAAAACGATGAATTTAATGCAAGGTAGGTCCATTCAAAAGTCTGACAGCAGCAGGGAAGAAGCTGTTCTTGAGTCAATTGGTATGTGACCTCAGACTTTTGTATCCTTTTCGCAATGGAAGAAGGTGGAAGAGAGAATGTCTGGGGTGCGTGGCATCCTTAATTATGCTGGCTGATTTGCCGAGGCAGCAGGAAATGTAGACAGAGTCAATGGATGGGAAGCTGGTTTGTGTGATGGATTGGGCTATAATCACAACCTTTTGTCATTCCTTGCAGTTTTGGGCAGAGCAGGAGCCGTACCAAGCTATGATACATCCAGAAAGAATACTTTCTATGGTGCATCTGTAAAAGTTGCTAATGGTGCTTTACCTATTCATGACCTTGCTGGATGGCTGTCTTGCTGCTTTTAAATATAGAACATAGAACATTACAGCGCAGAACAGGCCCTTTGGCCCACGAAGTTGCGCCGACCAGTTACAAAACAATGACCCACTAACCTAAACCAATCCCTTTTCGTCCATAAACCTATCCACGGATCTCTTAAACGCCCCCAAACTAGGCGCATTTACAACTGCAGCAGGCAGGGCATTCCAATCCCTCACCACCCTATGGCAGGTTTCTATCCTGAATGCTTAAGTGATATAGGTTGAATCAAAGATTCTCTGTGACAGTTATCCCTTTCATCATGCTTGAATTCTCAGCAGATATTGACATGGTCAACCATGTGCTTCTCCTCCAGTGCTTCTCCCTTCTTGTCCAGCTCAGTGGGACCACTCTTGTTTGGTTCCACTTTTCCTTATTCAACTGTAGTCAGAACATCTACAAAGGTTCAAGGCTGAGATGGACAGAATTTTATTGGTAAGGGAATCAAGGGTTGTGGAGATAAAGCAACAAGTGGTGTTGAGGATTGTCATTTCAGATCACTCATTATTCTATTGAATGGTAGCAAAGACTCGATGGACTGAATGGCCTACTTCTGCGCCAATGTCTAATGTCTATGATTTTTATTGCCATCCCCTGCTTTGTTACTTCTGAACTTCCCCAAGGATCTATCCATGGCACCCTTCTCTTACTCTTTTAAATGATATTACTAAGCAATTTACCTGAAGCTTAGTGGTGAAAGGTCACTTGGGGACTTGGGATAGTGGGGGAGGTGTGATGTTACCCTTTCTGCCTTTGATCTGATTTTGTTTTGATTTGATTTATTATTGTCATAAGTATTAGCATACAGTGAAAAGTATTGTTTCTTGCGCGCTATACAGACAAAACATACCGTTCATAGAGAAGGAAAGTAGAGAGTGCAGAATGGAGTGTTACAGTCAAAGCTAGGTGTAGAGAAAGATCAACTTAATGCAAGGTAAGTCCATTCAAAAGTCTGACAGCAGCAGGGAAGAAGCTGTTCTTGAGTCGGTTGGTACGTGACCTCAGATTTTTGTATCTTCTTCCCGACGGAAGAAGGTGGAAAAGAGAATGCCCGAGGTGCGTGGGGTCCTTAATTATGCTGGCTGCTTTGCCGAGGCAGCGAAGGTAAGACAGAGTCAATGGATGGGAGGCTAGTTTGTGTGATGGATTGGGTTACATTCATGACTCTTTGTAGTTCCTTGCGGTCTTGGGCAGAGCAGGAGCCCACACCAAGCTGTGATACAACCAGAAAGAAAAGTTGTAAGTGGGCTTTCTTAACTAACTATGGACTATATAACTTCCTGGTGGGAAGTTGACAGAATCAAACGCGCTGTCCATTTTACAATCTCTCCACCATGATCGTACTTTCTGTTGACTTCATCCACCAATGGTCTGCTGCATAACAGCCCAGAGAAGCACAACCTGTGTGAAAATGAAATAGTACAAATCACAATTACAATGCATTAATTGCCACATTATTCCAGTACAGGAGAAGATAAAATGTATCATTCATTTTTCTTTAAATCCTGAGACTAGTTCTATAAAATCAATTCTTTCCATCTCTATTCACACGACGTATGAGACAGCAACATATCCTTTCCAAATCTGTGGGAGTAAACTTAACCCCCTCAGAATTGTGGGCTTAGATCCGATGAGAAATTAAAATTTGAAAATTTTAAAATTCAATCCCAATCCACTACTTCTGGTTTTAACGGGGGTGTGACAGTGGTGGGTGGGAGACCAATCCATCCACAGAACACAATTAAATCAGTAAAAATTTTTATGGAGGTTGACGGATCTATTTTCAAAAGCTTTAATTTTTGACTTATTTTCAGTGGATTCCACACACCTGGGAAACCAGGCAGATTAAGAAGAGATGAGAAAGGTGGGAATCATCAAGCAAGTTAATCTACAGCACTATTTATTGGCAAGCAGGGCCAGGACTGTTTATTACAGTCCCACTAATTTTAATTGTTTCCCCACTGATGACTAGACAATCGTCAAGTTCCCTAAGTGACCTCCAACTCCTCTGATCATTCCAGTGTTTTCCTGTCCTCACAACATCTACTGTCCAAATCTGCTCCCTATCTCCTGGCTGTGGATTTGTGCCATAGAGTTTCCCATCAAACAAGCTGACAGGCTCTCAGTCAGGCTGTCCATCAGATTGTCAATAGCTTGAAAACCAGACTGTCGAGGGGGTTGTCAATAAGCCTGTCAATCAACCTGTGACTGGCCTGTCAATCAGACGTACTCTCAATCAGCCTGTCAATCAGAATGACAGTTGATCAGACCGTCAGTCAGGCAGAATACCTTTCAGCCAGTCAATCGGCCTGCCTGACAACAGGTCATCAGTCTGTCAATCACACTGACAATTGGCCTGTCAATAAATCTGTAAATCAAGTTGTCAATCAGACTGTCGGTTGGATTGCCAACCAGCTTATCAATCAGGCAGCCTGTCAATCAGCCATTGAATCAGCCTATGAATCCGAATGTCAGTCAGGCTGTCAATGTGTCAGTCAGTCAGCCGGTCAATCAGGCAGACCAACAATCAGACCGTCAGTAAGGCAGCCTTTCAATTAAACAAACTGTTCCAGAACAGTTACAACATTGGCATCTACCTGACAATGTGAAAAATTGCCCAGGGTGTCCTGTACACAAAAAAAGGACAATTCCAACTTGGCAATTACCGTCCAGTCATCGGTAAAATGATGGAAGGGGTCATCAACAGTGCTATCAAGTAGCACCTGCTCAGCAATAACCTGCTCAGTGACGCCCAGTTTGTGTTTCACCAGGGTCACTCAGCTCCTGACCTCATTACAGCCTTGGTTTGAACATGGGCAAAAGAGCTGAATTCCAGAGGTGAGGTGAGAGTGACAGCCCTTGACATCAAGGCCGCATTCAACCGAGTGTGGCATCAAGGAGCCCTTGCAAAACTGAATCATTGGGTATCAGGGGGCAAACTCTCTGCCGGTTGGAGTCATATCTGTCACACAGGGAGATGATTGTGGTTGTTGGGGTCAGTTATCTCAGTTCCAGGATATCTCTGCAGGAGTCCCTCGGGGTAGTGTCTGAGGCCCAACCATCTTCAGCTGCTTCATCAATGACCTTCCCTCAATCATAAGTGGGGATGTTCGCTGATGATTGCACTATGTTCAGCATTATTCACAACTCCTCAGATAATGAAGCAGTCAATATTCAAACACAGCAAGATCTGGACAATATCCAGGCTTGGGCTGACAAGTAACATTCACCCCACACAAATCCAGGCCATGACCATCACCAAAAAGAGACAATCTAACTACCACCCCTTGACATTCAGTGGTGTTACCATCACTGAATCCCCCACCACATAAACACAATGGCTACAAGAGCAGGTCAGAGGCTAGTAACACGGTGCCGAGTAACTCACCTCTTGACTCCCGTCCACCATCCACAAGGCACAAGCCAGAAATGTGATGGAATGTTCCTCATTTGCCTGAATGGGCACAGCTCCAACAAAGCAACTTGACACTATCCAGGACAAAGCATTCTGCTTGATTGGCACCACATCCACAAACATCCACTCTCTCTACCACTGACACTCAGTAGCGGCAGTGTGTACTATCTACAAGGTGCTCTGCAGCACTTCATCAAAGATCCTTAGACAGCACCTTCCAAACCCACGACCACTTCCATCTAGAAAGACAAGAGCAGCGGATAAATGGGAACACCACAACCTGCAAGTTCCCCTCCAACCGCTCATCATTCTGACTTGGAAATATGTTGTTGTTCCTTCACAGTTGCTGGGTCAAAATCCTGGAATTCCCTCCCTAACAGCATTGTGGGTCAACCCATAGCACATGGACTGCAGTGATTCAAGAAGGCAGCTCACTACCACCTTCGCAAGGACAACTAGAGATGGACAATAAATGCTGACCAGCCAGCAATGCCCATGTCCCATGAATGAATAAAAAAACTCTTAATCTGACTGTCAATCAGCCTGTCAACCAACTGGTTAATTGGCCTGTCAATGAGATATACTGCAATCAGACTGTCAATCAGACTGTCAAAGCTGTCAATCATTTTGTGAATCAGACTGTCAACCAGCCTGTCAAGCAGTTCATCAATCACTCCGCCAATCAAACAGGCAACTGACCCATCAGTTAGGCTTACTGTCAATCAGCATGTCAGTCAGGCTGTTACTCAGCCTGTCAATCAGTATATGAATCAGGCTATCAATCAGTTTGGTGATTAGGCAGTCTGTCCATCAATTAGACAGTCAACCATCCTGCCAACCAGACTGTCAATCAGTCTGCCAATTAGACTGAGAAAACGTTTGCTTTGAAATGGATTATTCCCTCCCACTCTTGCAATGCAGGTATATCGTACCTAACATTGTTTATTAGACCAATTCCATGGATTCCTTTTGTAAATGACCTTATTATAGTGAATCTTACAACAGTGGTTATTTACAGTGAAAATCAAATGTGAATGCCATTGATTAGGCTATTAGAACTGGCAGAATATGCCTGACAGAGCAATAAAAACCAAGGCTTCTGATCCTGAAGCACTTAATCACTTTCTGCACGCTGATTGAATTTTTTTTATGTGGCAGTTACGCAAGATTTTCAATAGATCCGTGCAATAGTCCAGCATGAAGTTTCTGACACACTGCAAGTGGAACTATTATCCAGAGGCCATCTCCCCATCCTTCAGTTTCCATAATAGGCAATAAACCTGGTGTCACTACTTCGTAACTCGGAACGACGAAGGAGATAAGAGCGTTCTGTCTATCAAGCTTGCCCTTTGACAGACGGCAGAGAGCCTCACAAAGCAGCTACCGAACAATAGACTTCATCCTGCATACACTTCCTGAACACTCTCAGGTTTCCACATTACAGACAAGATATTGAACCAAGGAGAAGGTGCAAAGTCAGAGTTATAAGAATCCTGACCAATCACTGCCCCATCAGTCTACTTTCAATCATCAGTAAAGTGATGGGAAAGATCATCAACAGCGCTATCAAGCAACACTTTCTCTGCAATAACCTGCTCACTGATGCTCATGTTAGGTTCTGGCAGGTTCACTCAGCTTCTGATGTTAGTACAATCCTGGTTCAAAGATAGACAAAGAGCTGAATGCCAGCGGTGAGATGGGATAGATTGCCCTTGACATCAAGGCAGCTATTGACTGATTATCGCATCAAGGGGAAAAACTGAAATAAATGGGATTCAGGAGGAACACTCTGTGCTGGTTGGAGTCATACCTGGCACAAAGGAATATAGTTACGGTTGTTGGTTGGAACCACATCCATAAATGCCTACTCTCTCTGTCACTGACGCTCAGTGGCAGCAGTGTATAAGATGCACTGCAGTAATTCACCGAAGATCCTTAGACAGCACCTCCCAAACCAAAGACCAATTCCATCTAGAAGGACAAGGACAGCAGATATATGGGACCACCACAACTATCCTCCAAGACATTCACCATCCTGACTTGGAAATATATTGCTGTTCCTTCGCAGTTGCTGGATCAAAATCCTGGAATTCCCTCCCTAACAGCATTATGGGCTAACACACAGCATGTGGATTGCAGAGTTTCAAGAAGGCAGCTCGCCACCACACTCTCAAGGGCAACTAGGGATTAGCAATAAATGCTGGCCAGCCAGCGATGCCCCTATCCCGTGAATGAATTTAAAAAATTAAATGTCTCTACATTGGTGAGGAGGGGGGCTGAAAGGGAAGGGTAAATTGTTAGGATTAGCTGAGGTGGGTGACAGAAAGCCCGTATGAAGCCAATACTCTTCATGGAACATGTGAGTGGAATAACTTTTGTAAATTTGAGGTAAATTCTATGTATCTTATCATGGACTTTATCACCACATAATTAGTCTCCTGAAAGAAGTTTCAATATAAGTACTTCCTGAACTTCAAAAGCAGTTAAGTATAACTACAGAAAATCTATTTATCCCTCCCTCTTCTTTTTCTACTCTTCATTCATCACTTCTTCACATAAAGTATCTTGCAGAAATCTGCAATGCTTTTCCCAAATCCCAAAAATTCAAAAAGGAAATTCGTAGATTTTTTTCACTATAATTAGAAAATGCCCCACAGACAGCAATGACCAGATAATTTGTTTTATTGTTGTTGGTTACAATATAAATATTGACCAGAAACTTACTTTTATTATGGGACCTTCTGAGTTGAAAAACTGGATTGACAAAGATTTTTAGTTGGAGACTATTCCATATTAAACTCTCTTTCTGAGAAAATATGAATGAAAGTAACTGTTTTTTTCTTAACAATTTATTTTACCATTTTCTGCTGGTACTATTTTGGTAGATGGAATGCATTGTCAACATAATTGACACTTCTGAAAGTGTTCATTTAATCACCCATAGAAAATGATCATATATTACAATCAGAATCTTTAATGTATAATGATTAAAAAAATAGCAAGGTACGTATCTGGCAGAAATGGTAGGGAAGTCTTGCTAAAACTCTACAAGGCACTAGTTAGATCTCACCCGCAATACTGTGAACAGTTTTGGTCCCCTTATCTAAGAAAAGATATGTTTGCATTGGAAGCAGTCCAGAAAGGGTTAATTTTGATACCTGCTGTGGAATGATTTTCTTCTGTTCTCCCCCTTGTCTGCGTGAGTTTCCTTCGGGTGTTCTGCTTTCCTCCCACAGTCCAAAGGTGCGCAGGTGAGGTGGACTGACCATGCTAAATCGCCCTTTAGTGTCCAAAGATGTGTGGATTAGCATGGTGAATGAATGGGGATATGGCAGAGGGGAGCATCTGGGTGGGATACTCTTTCAAAGAGTTGGTGCTGACTCGATGGGTCAGTTGACCTCTTTCTGCCCTTTGAGGATTCTAATTTCCTATGCTTCATGATCTCATTGAATGGTGGAGCAAATTCAATGGCTTGTACAGCCTACTTCTGGTCCTACGTCTTGTGGCCTTATGGTGTAAAACTTAATTTACTTAAAATTTTGTTAAACTATCGTAAGTGATCAGGAAATTAAGCCTTCATATATTTCCCTTGTGAGTTTCACACAAGGACAAAGTTTGTATATTATGTCTTATTTAAGATCAAATACTGAAAGACTGTGGTTACAATTATATAACAGTTGTTACATTACAAGCTTATTCAGTGAGCAAATGTCATAAATCATTTTGTTTGTGTTTTGTATTGGGACCATTATATTTTTGAACAATACTTTTGTTTTTTTTTCAAACTTCAATAGGAACTAAGGGTGTATTTCAGGATACACATACTTTGTTCACCAGTTTCTTTGTACCACTATTCAGCAACACATGTAAGAATGATACTTAGACATTCCACAGGAATGAAAGAAAAGTACTTGTATTCATTTCATTTCAACTCTTCCTGGATTCCTCAATGTCTTATAAGGGGCTGAACTTTTATACCACAGTTAGAAGGCAAAAGAGAGATAGGGAGCTTTTACTCTCAATCCACAATTGGGAGCTGGTAATAGAGTTACATGATGCAATGATAATGCAAATGTTGACTAATCTCAACAGTGAATCTTTGTCAATTAATCTATAACCACATAGACACAGGATGAAGGGAAACCCAGTAGTGGAGAGGTCCAAAAT
The DNA here is from genome assembly GCF_965287045.1 of Carcharhinus amblyrhynchos. Lineage (NCBI taxonomy): Eukaryota > Metazoa > Chordata > Chondrichthyes > Carcharhiniformes > Carcharhinidae > Carcharhinus > Carcharhinus amblyrhynchos. The sequence continues at coordinate 7,373,558 of NC_137336.1, read as the reverse complement.
CACCTGTTACTCCCAAATACACTGCACTCACAACACATCATGTCTCAAATTCCTTACATACTGCAAGAAAAAAATGTTAAATTCTGAAACAAATCTAACTTAATTTGTATTTGAACAGATCAATGCTATCTGCTCCCATCTTCTCCCTAATGAGCCCATTCCAAAGATTGGTTAATTGGTCACTGAAATATTTGCCGACACAAATACTTGCCCACACCTGGGATTCCCTGCTGCCACTGGAATGGAGTTTTGGCTGGGCACTACATTCATCATCCTCGCTGGCAGTGGGATAGGATGGGATCGGTCCTGCCCATTATTTCCATGGACCAGATTTGAATTAAATGCGCCCCCCCCCCAACCCCCACCCACCCCACCTCCCTTATTGCAGGCTGTGCCATTTGGCTGTACTGCTCTGCACAGTGAAAGTGCACTTTGAAGTCAGGGGAAACTAAATTAATAATTTTCATGCAATATACTTGAAAAAAAAAGATCACAGACAACTGCAGAATAGAAGGCTCATAAAATTTAGTTTGGACAGTGCTAATTAGACCTGGAACTGGTTAGTTTATACTTGGGGAAGGGATATGTTGTTCCATAAATAGGAAATATTTTAGTTTCACAACGAAACACAAGTGGTGAACTAGCTTTATCAATAGATATTGATGGTTTTCCTATTCAGTATTGCAGGGGAGCCCATCTACTGTTGAGAATTAATATTATTTATAATTGGCTCCAGACTTAATTTGCTCTGAACGATTTACTTTAATTTGTGCCTGTTTAATTTTTGGCCTCGATGGAGTTGGAAATTGTAATGACTCAGGAAGCCTGGCTGGAAAGGGACATAGTTCATTTATAGAATATAAAGTAAAACGTCTACTGTGGTGCACACATACTAGTCCCTGGGATTATTGTTCAGCAGGCCCAGTCCTGGGCCTGCCGTATAAAAGATTCAAACAATGAATACCAGATGGGGAGGCCACTGTGTGTTATCAAGGAAACTCACACTCAGAGTCCCACAGGGATATCAATTAGTGATTCCCATAGACCCCCTAGGCGTTCAAACAGAAATGAAGCTATTTGTTTACAATCAGGTGGAAGTTTTTGGATAGCTGAAAGCAGCAATTTCAGGGAGGCGATGGCCTTGTGGTATTATCGCTAGTCTGTTAATCCAGAAACTCAGCTAATGTTCTGGGGATCAGGGTTCGAATCCTGCCATGGCAAATGGTGGAAATTGAATTCAATAAAAATAATATTTGGAATTAAGAGTCTACTGATAACCATAAAATCATTGTCGATCGTTGGAAAAACCCTAATGTCCTTTAAGGAAAGAAATCTGCCATCCTTAACCGGTCAAGCCAAATGTGACTCCAGAGCCACAGCAATGTGATTGACTCTGAATTGCTTTCTGAAATGGCCTAATAAGCCACTCAGCTCAAGGACAACTAGGGGTGGGCAATGAATGCTGGCCAGCCAGCGATGCCCATGTCCCACAAATGAATAATAAAAAAACACAACAGATAGCAAAGTACAGTACGTGCTAGAAACAATTGGACTGTTCTTCTTTACCTTACAGCAACCTAATCTACCTGTATCAGATTGGCAGAAAATAAAGCCACCTCATTCAGGTTTAACTTTCAGCAACAGAAAGATCATTTAGATCTGAAATGTTAATTCTAGATGTGATTCTTTGCTCCTAACTGTGCCAGGGGATCTCCGGTGCAGCTGCTGAGAATAGAGATTTGGCTGAGTGCCAAATTATCCGTTCTTGCTGGCAGCAGTGGCGGGGCATACAACATTGGAGAATTCCACCTTCAATTTATCTGTTTCTCAATGTTATGATGACCACAAAGGCCACAGTGGATAGAACTCCTTGTGGACTTCGTGGGATACGAACTTCCTTATTGAGCGAGTGGAAGCATGGTGGCACAATGGTTAGCACTGCTAGCTCACATCGGCAGGGACCCGGTTTCAATTCTGGCTTTGGGTCACTGTCTGTGTGGAGTTTGCACATTCTCCTCATGTCAGCGTGGGTTTCCTCCCACAGTCCAAAGATGTGCAGATTAGGTGGATTGGCCACGCTAAACTTGTCCTTAGTGTCAGGGGGATTTGCAGAGAAAATATGTGAGGCTATGAGGATAGGGCTTGGGTGGGATTGTGGTCAGTGCAGACTCGATGGGCTAAATGGCCTCCTTCTGCACTGTGGGAATTCTATGATTGCTCAATGAGCGGTGGTGAGTGGGGAATTTTAGCCCTGTGCTCTAGCTGGGCTGGTGTTGTAGGTCCTGAGGTGCAGAGTATCCAGCTGTAAGCTGCACCTTCTCTTTGGTGCACAACAAAGGGTATTTGGCGATGGGAAACTGACATTTGATTGCATTACTAGGCTTTCTGCAGATGCTGAGTTTATTCAGCATTTTCAGTTTAATTTCAGAATCCCAGCATCTGTGATATTTTATTTTTATACTAGTTTTTAGCAATGTGGCTTGATTTATTTTTTTCCCTTTCCTTTTTGGAGGGTAATTATAACTTTTGTGCTATAATGTAAAACAGATCACTGTAAATCGGCAGCTGTTTAATGTCTACCCTGATGTTTAGTTCCATTGGAGTCAGTACAAACATAATCAGCAAAAATGTAAAATGGGCGTGAATGGGATGCAAAACTTTGTCTCATTATCTATTGTTTTACACAGTCACACACCTTACATCACCAGAGCCAGAAGTGGAGAAGGCCATATAACCAAAGGACTTTGGAATATACTTAATTATTAGCGCAATACCAACTTCTTTTTGATTACTTTTAAAATGGAACATGTATTGAACTAATTGCCTGCAAGAATTATCTTTTCATACGACTTATCACTTATATATGTATGTACACAAGTCAACTAATGAAACAAGTCAGTCATTTAAACTGCTTATAGAGCATATTTGAAGTGAACAATATGACATTTCATATTCAGTAATGCAATGAATGCTTTGAAATTAATAAAACACAAAGAGAGTGTTGTAAATCTTAAATGAAATGAGAAATGCACAGTCCATGTCTTGGATAAGAAGGAGGATTAAAATAGCACAATAGCACAGTGGTTAGTAGTGCTTCTTCACAGCTCCAGGGTCCTGCGTTCAATTCCTGGCTCAGGTCACTGTCTGTGTGGAGTTTGCACATTCTCCTCATGTCTGCGTGGGTTTCCTCCGGATACTCTGGTTTCCTCCCACAATCCAAAGATGTACGGGTTAGGTTAATTGGCCATGCTAAGAAATTGCCCCTTAGTGTCCAGGGATATGTAGATAGTGGGTATGATATGTAGGGAAAAGGGGTAGGGCCTGGGTGGGATTGTGTTTGGTGCAGACTCGATGGGCTGAAGGGCCTCTTTCTGCACTGTAGGACTCTATGATCTAAAATAGGAAGACTGCCTTCAGCCTCTCGAGCCTATCCCAACATTCAATTTGGACATAGCTGTTCTGAATCTCAACTCCATCTTATCCTCTTTTGGTTACTTCACTTTTATTACCCTTGTCTAACAAAAATCTTTCAAACTCAGTTCAGGAATATTCAGTTGAGCCCGGTTGACCAGCAGCAGTGGACCTCCAGCCTCAACTGCGTTTTGTTGGAGAAGGTTTCAGATTATGTGAAGAGTTGCTTCCTCTAGGATTTTTAAAGTTAGGTCCCTTCTTCTGAACTCTCTCAGCTGTGAAAACAGTTTCTCACTATTTGCTTGTGAAATCCCTTATCCGTCTTAGACATCTTAATTAGATCAGCCTTAATGTTCAAGGAATAAAAGCCTATTCTCTGTAACCTATCCTAATAATTTAACCCATTTAATCTTGGTATTACCTCCATCCCTCCAAGGCCATTCTATCTTTCTAATATATAGTGCTCAGAACTGAGTGCAGAGCTCCATAAGGGATCTTACCAGAGTCCTGTGCATCTGCAACATAATTCCCACCTTTTTAAAATTCACCTTCCTTGAAAAAAGACAAATATTCCATTGACTTGATAATTTTTTTGCGCTTGCCCAGTAATCAGTGATTCCTATTCCTCCCCAGACTCCCTGCTCATCCACTATTCCTAGCTTTTCACCAGTTCAAACAACACTCTGATATATTCTTAGTTCCAAAGTGGATGATCTTACATATTCAGATATTCCTTTCCTTTTGCCAGAATGTCTTCTCCCAAATGATAACCTTGCTTTATCCAGATGCTGATAGAGGGGCTGCATAATTATAGCATGAATTGTTTTTATTCCCAATGTTGTTTACCGCAGGTCACATTACGAATGTCTTGTAAATGTGGGCAAAAATACATAACTTTTGCTACTGCTTTGTACAATAAGTAATGGAAAAATGGTGAGGCATAAAAGTTTTATGGAACTGGCATTGCTGACAGTCCACTCCAGTGCTTGCTTCAGAAGGAATCCTTTTGACAAAGGCAAACTTGATAGATAGCAGGAATGTCTTCTTCAATGAATGACCAATACACGTGGAGTGGACTTCCAGATCGTGTAATGGGGGCAAAGACATGGTGAGCATTAAGGAAATAATTACATAAGCAGAAAAGCACATGCAAAATCTTTCTGGTTGAATGAATTGGTCAAATGATCTTGCTCATTTGTAATTATCTCATGAACTTGTGAGTCAGAACAACAACTTGAGTTTATATAGTACCTTTAATGTAATAAAACATCCCAAGGTGTTTCATAACAATGTAATTAAACAACCTTGTGAAACACCACACTGAGTCCAAATAGATGAAGGAAACCTGCCATCCTTACGCAGTCTGGCCTATATTCCGAGTCAGGACCATTGCAATGATGTTAACTCTACAATGATCTCTGAAGTTAGAGGGCAGAATTTTACAGACCTTCCCACCAGCAGGATCTTTCAATCTGGCTGAAGCTTTTGAATGGCTCACCACATTTTACAGCCCTGCCTCCACTACGACTGAATTGAATCCTTATGGCAAAGTGGGAGGCCATTCAGCCCAGTGAGTTCAGGCGAGCTTTCTATAGAGCAATCTAATCAGTCCCACACTCTAACCCCAGAGCCCTGGAAGTATATTTCCCTCAAGTACACAGTCAATTTCCTTTTGAAATCATAATTGTCTCTGCCTCCATTCTCTTTGTAAGAAGTGAGTTCCAACTTCTTACACGCCTGGCTGCCTTAGAAAAAAAAACTCTGAAAAAAGAAGGAAGGAAGGTATCCCTCTTACCTATTAGCTCTCTTCACTGAATCATCACTCCAACTGCTCCTCTGGAACGATGAGGTCAAACCCTCTAAGATAAGTGCCTTTCAAAGGGAAAAAAAACTTCTCAGGTCTCACTGGGGCCTACTTCCGATTTTACACTCAAATGCTGTATTGTTCTATTCTACTCTTTCCATTTGTTGTGTGAAAAGTTCTTTTTTTACAGACTTACGCCTAAAACCTTAAACATTGTGCTTTTACTTTTATTCTCAACTAATGAAAATAGCTTTCCTTTGTTGTTACCTAAACCTGTCATAATCTTGAACACCTTTATCAAATCTCTACCCCATCTTCCTTGTTCCAAGGAGATTAATCTCAGCTTCTCCAACCTAGCATTTCATCTTTTTTTTATTATGTGGGACACTGGTGTCACTGGTTGGCCAGCATTTATTGCCCATCCCTAGTCGGCCTTGGAGGTCAGTTATGAGTCAACCACGTTGCCGTACATCTGGAGTCAAATGTAGGCCAGACCAAGTAGAGATGGCAGATTTCCTTCCCTAAAAGAGATTAGCAAACCAGATTTTTTTTCAACAGCAATTGACAATGGTTTCATGGTCATCATTCTTAATTCTAGACTTTTTTTATTGAATTCAAATTCAATAAAAAACCAATGGCCGTGGTGGGATTCAAACTCAGGTTCCCAGAACATTAGCTGAGTTTCTGGATTGATAGTTGAGTGACAATACTACCAGGCCATCACAACCTCCTCAAATCCTTTCATCCTAGATCCATTCTAGTAAATGTCCTCACATTCTTTCTAAAGTGCGGTGACAAGAAGTGATCTAAAGAATGACTCAAATTGTCCAACATCACCAGTTAAGTGTGTTATAGTGTAGGCAATAAATAACAGCATTGCCACATTCTGAGAATGAATATCTATAAAGTAAAATAAACTTATGCTTGTGCATCTTTTTGTTAGTTTCCTGACTTAAATGTCCATGTTGTTGTGGATACATGAAGTGAAGGCCATACTAACATTAATTCAAATGTTGTCAGGTTTTGAGGGAAATATCATTCATCTTCTTATGAACAGTGATTTACGGAGTATGTAATTAACAGAAATGTGTACTGCTTCTCTTCAGCTCCGTATTCTTTGTGCATGTTTGCCTTTTCATGTCAATATGACTGATGGCCTGAACATCAGTGGTAACACCTGCCTCGGGACTAATGGAGAACATTTTAACTTTGGATAATGATGAAAGTGGGCACTATTGAATGGACTGCCTATTATACCGCTCACCCGATTTTTCTTTGGTTGAATTCACTGGACGGAATAATTGGGAGGGCGTCTACTGGCTGGTTAATTTGATATCACACATATGAAACACTCACTCAAAGTTAAAATCACTCTTATGTGTTTCCAGCTTGTGTAGTAGTTTTGACCTTCCTCACTCTCCTTGTTGCTTTGTGTTTTGGTCCTATTTTTTCCATTGCCTCTTTTGTTCGTTTCAGATCACTTGACGCCGTCTTATTCCATTCTATTGCCGTAATGCTGGCCTTGAACAGTGGTTATTAATGACTCCTTTATTATGGAGTTAAGCATTTCTGCTGCATAATGTATGATTAAGAATACATATTACAAAAATTGCCTCTGATTTTCCATCCTCTTAACTTCAATCAATGCAATATTGCATAATCAGAGAGCACAATTTTGCAGAATATACACAAGTCAGGAGAGAGTGGTGGGATGTTTAGCGCTGTTAGTCGAGGCCTTTGGGCTGAGGGAAGAACTTTAAACTGCTTTATAACAATCAAAGAAAATTACACACTAACTACTTCACTCAAAGTGTCGACCTTAGGAATGTGGGCTAAAGTTAGCAGTGTTGGCTTTGGTTTAGGGATGGAGTCCTCATCTGTGTCATTCTATAATGGGTTTAAGCCCCATTTTAAAGCCCTGAGTTTATTGTGCACCTCTAATTATTCTTGAGAAGGTGGTGGTAAGCTGTCTTGTTGAACTTCTGAAGGTACTGCTAGATAGGGTGTTCCAAGACTCTGTGCCAGCAACAATGAAAGAATAGTGATATATTTATAAATCAAAATGATGTGTAATTTGGAGGTGGAAGGTGTGGGAGGAGGCACAGTGCCTTGCTGAGTTTCATGGGATGTGGGCATCATTGGCGATGCCTACATTTGTTGCTCATCCTGAATTGCCTTAAATTGGGTGGCTTGCCCATTTCAGTGGGCAGTTAAGAGTCAACCACATTGCTGTGTGAGTGTGTGTGGGCCAGGCCAATTTTTTTTTACAATTGATGATGATTTCATTATCAACGTTACTGAGACTTTTCAATTCAAGATTTATTTATTGAATTTACATTTCAGCAGCTGCCATGGTGGGATTTGATTCCTTGTCTCCAGAGAATTCTTCTGGATTACTATTCCAGTGATATTACTATTATGCCACCCTATAATGCATTTATTGCATCTTGTAGATGGTACATACTGCAGCCACTTTGCACTGTGGTGAAGGTTTGGAAGAATGTGAGGAGATCTAATTGAGGTATAGAAGATGATGAGAAGATTGACAAAGTAGATGTGTAGAGGATATTTTCTCTTGTAGGGCAATCTGGATCAAGAGGTCATCGTTTTAGGTGGAAGATTTAAAACAGAGATGAGGAGAAATTACTTCTCTCAAAGGGTGATGAGTCTGTGGAATTCACCACACCAGTAGATGCCGGAACTTTGAGTAATGTTAAGGAAGGGATGGACAGATTTTTAATTAGTAAGGATTGGAAGGGTTATGGGGAATGGGCAGAAAAGTGGAGTTGAGGCTGGGATGAGATCAGCTATGATCGCATTAAACAATGGAGCAGGCTCGAGGGGTTGAATACTCCTGATCCTTTTTCTTATGATTCTTATGATAAAGGAAATTGCAAGGGGACATTGCTTTGTGGATCCAGAACTGGCTTGCCCACAGAAGGCAAAGAGTGGTTATAGATGGGTCATATTCTGCATGGAGGTCGGTCACCAGTACAGTGCCCCAGGGATCTGTTCTGGGACCCTTACTCTTTGTGATTTTAATAAATGACCTGGATGAGGAAGTGAAGGGAGGGGTTGGTAAGTTTGCTGATGACACAAAGGTTGGAGATATTGTGGATAGTGTGGAGGGATGTCAGGAGTTGCAGTGAGACATTGATAGGAGGCAAGACTGGGCAGAGAAGTGGCAGATGGAGATCAACCCAGATAAGTGTGAGGTGGTTCATTTTGGCAGGTCAAATAGGATGGCAGAATATAATATTAATGGTAGGACTCTTGGCAGTGTGGAAGATCAGAAGGATCTTGGGGTCCGAGTTCATAGGACGCTCAAAGCAGCTGCACAGGTTGAAGTTGTGGTTAAGAAGGCGTATGGTGTACTGGCCTTCATCAATTGAGGAATTGAGTTTCGGAGTCGAGAGATAATGTTGCAGCTATATAGGACCCTACTCCCACTTGGAGTACTGTGCTCAGTTCTGGTTGCCTCATTACGGGAAGGATGTGGAAGCCATAGAAAGGGTGCAGAGGAATTTACAAGGATATTGCCTGGATTGGGGAGCATGCCTTATGAGGATAGGTTGAGGGAGCTCGGCCTTTTCTCCTTGGAGAGATGAAGGATGAGGGGTGACCTGATTGAAGTGTATAAGATGTTGAGAGGTAGTGATCGAGTGGATAGTCAGAGGCTTTTTGCCAGGGCTGAAATGATTGCCAAAAGAGGACACAGGCTTAAGGTGCTGGGGAATAGGTACAGTGGAGATGTCAGGGGTAAGTTTTTCACTCAGAGAGTGGTGGATGCATGGAGTGGGCTGCCGGCAATGGTGGTGGAAGCGGATTCGATGGGGTCTTTTAAGAGACTTTTAGATAAGTACATGGAACTTAGTAAGATAGAGGGTTATAGGTGAGCCTAGTAAGCTCTAAGGTAGGGACATGTTCAGCACAACTTTGTGGGCCGAAGGGCCTGTATTGTGCTGTAGTTTTTCTATGTATCTATGAAAGCCAAAATTGGTGATTATGACACCAGTCAACCAGAATGGATGGTGTCAAGATTCTTGTGTATTATTGAAGCTTTACTCATCCAGTCAAATGGATGGTATTTCATCATGCTGTTGCTAGGTGACTTGAAACTACTGGAAAGGCTTTGGGGAGTAGGGAAACCCAGCCTTTGACCTTCTCTTAGAGTCCAGTTAATTACTGGCCAAGGGATTCTGCAGGATGTTGCAGATGGGAGATTCAGCATTGGGAACGCTATTGAATGTAATGGGGGGCTGTGTTTGCCTAGTACAAATGTTATTCGCCACTTATCTGCCCAAGCCTGAAAGCTGTCCAGACCTTGCTTCATTTTCTAAAGAGTTGGGAATGGAACTGAGCACCAGGCAATCATCAGGGAATATATCCAATTCTGACACTATTATGGATGGAGGTCATCGATGGTTAGATTGTATATACTGCTCTGGTGAACTCCTGCAGCAATATCTACCAACAATCACAACTGTCTTCCTTTGTGTTAAGTCTGACCTCAGTTGGTGGATCATTTTCCCCCGATTCCCATTGACTTCAGTGTTGTTTGGGCTTCTTGGTGCCACACTTGGTTAAACGCTGCCTTAATGCGAAGGACAGATTAAGCTCACTAATTCATTCAGTTCAATTCCATTTTTCTGTCAAAGTCTGGAGTCAAATAGCCTGGCAAGACTCAAATGGGCCATTTATGAACATGTTATTGGTGAGTGGGTACCACTTGATGACACAGTTGGCGGCAACTTACAAATTTGTTGAATTTGAGAATACAGTAGTGGTGTGATTATTGGCTGAATTGGATTTGTACTGCTTTTGTGTAGAGGGCACGCCAAGACAATTTTCCACTTTGTCGGGTAGATGCCAGTTTTGTGATACTGCAATAAACGGGCAAGGGTCACAGCTTTTGGAGCACATGTGTTCAGTACTACAACTGGGTGGTATTAACCCCTAGCTCTTTCAGTTGTTGATTGATGTTATGTGGAGTGAATCAAATTGGCTGAAGATTGGTTTCTTTTATTTTGGGAGACTTTAAGGGAGACCAAGATGAATCGCACACTTGGCACTTGTGGCTGAAGATATTTGCAAGTAATTCTTATTTTTGCACTCACATTCTGGTGACTTGATAATAGAACATAGAACATAGAACACTACAGCACAAACAGGCCCTTCGGCCCACAAGTTGCGCTGATTGCATGTACACCTACCAAGCCATAGAACTATCTGTAACTTCCAATGCCATTAGATCCCACATACTTATCCAGAAGTCTTTTAAAAGACCCCAGCGAGTTTACCCCTACCACCACCGACGGCAGCCGATTCCACTCACTCACCACCCTCTGAGTGAAAAACTTCCCGCTAACATCTCCTCTGTACCTGCTCCCCAGCACCTTAAACCTGTGTCCTCTCGTAGCAACCATTTCAGCCCTGGGAAATAGCCTCCGAGAATCCACCCTATCTATTCCTCTCAACATTTTATTAACAAATGACGATAGTAATGGAGCACCGTCCACCAATGATGTTTAATTGTCCTCCACCATTCGTAATTGGGTGTGGCAGGCAGGCGGAACTTTGCTCAGATTTTTGGCTGTGTCATTGCTTATCTCCATCTAAAGCATGCTGTAGTCCTGTGTAGCAAGATTTCTGAACTTCTGAGGTATGGGGACTAGGCAGGAAGGTCAAAGATTAACATGATATCACTAAATAATGAAGCAGGTTTGAGTGACCTTCATTTTACTATTTCTTCTGTTCTGATACTGTTTCACCAGTTTGGCACCTCATTTGAGCTATGCCTGGTCCAAGTCCTTAAATTCTTTTCCACACACTTCACTTAACCAGGATTTGTTCCTTATAATAACAATAGATTGAGGGATTTGCCAGGTTATAAGGTTAGTGATTGTTTTGAAATGCAACACTGCTACTGATAGCCTAAAGTGCTTTATGGATGTTCAGTTTTGAGCTGCTAAATCTGTTCTGAAACTATCCCATTTAGCATGGTAGTGGTGCCACACAACCCAATGGAGGGTGTGGAGATGTCACAACTTCTCCATAAGGATTGTGCAGTTCTCATTCTTGCCCTTCTCACCACAGACAGATGCATTTTCAGCAGATAAATTGCTAATGATGAGTTCTGTTAGGGACTTCAGTGGAGGGCAGCACAGAGACACAATGATTAGTACTGCTGCCTCACAGCGCCAGGTACCCGGGTTTGATTCCCGGCCTGGGGTCACTGTTTGTGTCAAATTTGTACGTTCTCCCCCTGTCTAAGTGGGCTCCCTCTGAGCGCTCCGGTTTCCTCCCACAGTCTGAAAGACGTCTGGTTAAGTGCATTGGCCATGCTGAATTCTCCCTCAGTGTAACCGAACATGTGCTGGAGTGTAGCGAGTAGGGGATTTTCACAATAACTTCATCGCAGTGTTAATGTAAGCCGACTTGTGACACTAACAAAAAATATTTTAAACTTTAGATGGATCATTTGCTCGGTGACTTCTGACAGAAGATGGTGGCAAATGCTTCATTCTTGACTTTGCAATAACCTACTGGGCTCTGCCATCACTAATTGGTGATATTTATGACCCACTCACCACCATGAGGCAGTAGCGTAGAAGGATAAGGACAGCAGGTGCATGTGAATGCCACCAATGGCAAGTTCCCCTCCTGATTTGGAACTGTATTGCCATTCTTTCACTGTCGCTGGGTCAAAATATTAGAACTTCTCAAAATATTAGAACATCGCCCCCAACAGCACTGTGGGTTACCTGAATTACATGGACAGCAGGTTAAAAAAGTTGGCTCATCACCACCTTCTCAAGAGTAATTAGGGATGGACAGCAGGTTAGGTGTAAGGATTCGCATTCTAATCAGTAATCTCTAAACTGTCTGTGCTTTATATGCTCTGCCTGAGGCCAGAACTCTCCATTCACCTGACGAAGGGGCTAACCCGAAAGCTTGCGAGTATATTATCAAATAAATAGGTTGGACTAAAACCTGGTGTTGTCAGACTTTTTACTGTGTTTACGCCAGTCCAACGCCGGCATACCCACATCATGACTACTATCGACACCACAAACTGCCGGATCCAAGTGGAGAGGATCTCCAAGAAGATTGCGCATATCGACACAGACATCAAGTTTTTACAGAGATGCAAGAAAGCAGACAAGATACCAAAAGGACTACAGATCACGAACCCACTCAGGGCAACCTATAACACAGACTACGCTGAGAGACTTTGCCGTCGCACCTCTCTCACATTTCTCAACCACCTCATACACCAGCTTTACAGCAAACGCCGCACCCTGGAAACTAAAATGGAATACATTTTCTCAACTTGTGCTCAGGATGCAGACCAACTGCGAAACTCTGCCAAGCAGATGAGACAAAGAAACTACACCACCTACATGCACACCAAGAATAGGAAACTTGAGAAACTCGGCATCGCCGCCAGCAACAACCAAGCCTCCCCCGGCACCACAGTAGAAAACAGCACTACCGCAGGGAGGTCTATTGTCAACTTGTCGGACTACACACTTCAACCAGATGAAATCGAAGTTCTCAGCCGAGGGCTCAATTTCTGCCCCACCACCAAAATGGACCCCATCAGTCTCGCAGCGGACACAGAGGAATTCATCAGGCGAATGAGGCTGCGGGAGTTTTTCCACAAACCCCAAGAGGCCAGCAACGAACACAATGAGACAGTCGATGAACCAGAACAGCCGACAGAGAGATCCGCAGTGCAACAGCCTAAGAGGAAGGAATCCAATTGGACTCCTCCGGAAGGCCGCTGCCCTCGACTAGACTTGTATGCCCAAACCATCAGGAGGTGCGTTAACACCAGATTCATCAGCCGCACTCACAAGACAGCCCCGAACATCACCCAAGCACAACGCAACGCCATCCACGCTCTCAAGACAAACCACAACATTGTCATCAAACCAGCAGACAAAGGAGGGGCCATTGTCATACTGAACAGAACGGATTACTGTAAAGAAGTGTACCGACAACTAAACAATGAGGAACACTACAGACAATTACCCACAGATCCGACCAAAGAACACGCTCGTCAACTCAACAATCTGATCAAGACCTTTGATCCGGACCTTCAGAGCACCCTCCGTGCTCTCATTCCACGTACTCCCCGCATTGGAGATCTCTACTGCCTCCCAAAGATACACAAGGCAAACACACCTGGCCGTCCCATCGTATCGGGCAATGGAACTCTGTGTGAGAACCTCTCCGGCTACGTCGAGGGCATCCTGAAACCCATTGTACAAAGAACCCCCAGCTTTTGTCGCGACACTACGGACTTTCTACTGAAACTCAGCACACACGGAGCAGTTGAACCAGGGACACTCCTCGTCACAATGGATGTCTCAGCGCTCTACACCAACATCCCCCACGACGATGGCATTGCTGCGACTGCCTCAGTACTCAATGCTGACAACTGCCAGTTTCCAGATGCAATTTTACAACTCATCCGCTTTATCCTGGACCACAACGTCTTCACCTTCAACAACCAGTTTTTCATCCAGACACATGGAACAGCCATGGGGACCAAATTTGCACCTCAATACGCCAACATCTTCATGCACAGGTTCGAACAAGACTTCTTCACTGCACAGAATCTTCAACCGATGCTGTACACTAGATACATCGATGACATTTTCTTCCTTTGGCCTCATGGTGAACAATCACTGAAACAACTATATGATGATATCAACAAATTCCACCCCACCATCAGACTCACCATGGACTATTCCCCAGAATCAGTTGCATTCTTGGACACACGCATCTCCATTAAGGACGGTCACCTCAGCAGCTCACTGTACCGCAAGCCCACAGACAATCTCACAATGCTCCACTTCTCCAGTTTCCACCCTAAACATGTTAAAGAAGCCATTCCCTATGGACAAGCCCTCCGTATACACAGGATTTGCTCAGATGAGGAGGATTGTGACAGACACTGAAAGATGCCCTCATAAGAACAGGATATGGTGCTCGACTCATAGATCGGCAGTTCCGATGCGCCACAGCGAAAAACCGCACCGATCTCCTCAGAAGGCAAACACAGGACACAGTGGACAGAGTACCCTTCGTCGTCCAGTACTTCTCCGGAGCGGAGAAGCTACGACATCTTCTCCGGAGTCTTCAACATATCATTGATGAAGACGAACATCTCGCCAGGGCTATCCCCACACCCCCACTTCTTGCTTTCAGACAACCACACAACCTCAAACAGACCATTGTTTGCAGCAAACTACCCAGCCTTCAGGAGAACAGTGACCACAATACCACACAACCCTGCCACAGCAACCTCTGCAAGACATGCCGGATCATCGACATGGATACCATCATCACACGTGAGAATACCGTCCACCAGGTACATGGTAAATACTCTTGCAACTCGGCCAACATTGTCTACCTGATACATTGCAAGAAAGGATGTCCCGAAGCATGGTACATTGGTGAGACCATGCAGATGCTACGACAATGGATGAATGAACATCGCTCGACAGTCACCAGGCAAGACTGTTCCCTTCCTGTTGGCGAACACTTCAGTGGTCACGGGCATTCAGCCTCTGACCTTCGGGTAAGCATTCTCCAAGGCGGCCTTCACGACACACGACAGCGCAGAGTCGCTGAACAGAGACTGATAGCCAAGTTCCGCACACATGAGGACGGTCTCAACAGGGATCTTGGGTTCATGTCGCACTATCTGTAACCCCCGTGACTTGCCTGGGTTTGCAAAACCTCACTTACTGTACTGTCTGGAGACAATACACATCTCTTTAACCTGTGATCAGTGCTCCTTCCACTCACATTATCAGCCACTTCAGGTCTTGAACAGCAGGTTAGGTGTAAGGATTTGCATTCTAATCAGTAATCTCTAAACTGTCTGTGCTTTATATGCTCTGTCTGAGGCCAGAACTCTCCATTCACCTGACGAAGGGGCTAACCCGAAAGCTTGCGAGTATATTATCAAATAAATAGGTTGGACTAAAACCTGGTGTTGTCAGACTTTTTACTGGACCTAATCAGTGACAGACACATCCCTATGAACCAATAAAAATACTTATTACCGCTGATAGTAACTGCAGTGATTAATTTAGATGCATTTAAGAGGAACCTAGACAAGCGAATAAGGGAGAAGGGGATAGAGGGCCAGCAGGATAGATTTAGATGAGCATAAAGAACAAATAACAAGAAAATTGCAGCACAGGAACAAGCCCTTCGGCCATCCAAGCCTGCACTGACCATGCTGCCCGTCTGAACTAAAGCCCCCTATCCTTCTGGGGACCATATCCCTCTATTCCCATCCTATTATTTGTTAAGATATCCTTTAAAAGTCACTATCATATCTGCTTCCACTACCTCCCCCAGCAGTGAGTTCCAGGCACCCACTACCCTCTGTGTAAAGAAACTTGCTTTGTATATCTCCTTTAAATCTTGCCCCTTGCATCTTAAACCGATGTCCTCTAGTAATTGACTCTTCTTTCCTGGGAAAAAGCTTCTGACTATCCACTCTGTCCATGCCTTCTAATCTTTAGACTTCTATCAAGTCAACCCTCAACCTCTGTTGTTTCAGTGAGAAATAAACAAAGTTTCTCCAACCTCTATTCATGGCTAATGCCGTTCATACCAGGCAACATCCTGGTAAATATTTTCTGTACTCTCTCCGAAGCCTGCACATCTTTCTGGCAGTGTGGCGAACCAGAACTGAACACTATCGGCCCGATTTTACCACTCTGATTTTAAATGTTGGGCGGACTTGAATCTGGGAGTGTTCCAGAACTGACTTTTAGACCCGTTTTCCAGCGTCCGCATACACAGTCTTCCTGAAAAAACAGCAGCGGTTCTGAATCACACGGGACAAGTCTGTGGGCGGGGCTTATCACACATCTTCAACTGCGCATGCTCACAGAAAAAGCTGATAGAATACTGCTCCCCGACCACATCGCACCTAGGCCTCCCCCTGGCCCCCACAGACATTGCTCCATCATTACTGACCCCTTTATCCCCCCACCTGTCACCACCCAGGATGATTGTGGCCCCTCCCCTTCCCCCCCAACGATCTCAGGCAGAGTGTCAGCAGACCCCTTCCCTTCCCCCTCACTCATCTCAGGCAGAGTGGCAGTGGACTCACCCTATCCCCCTTACTCATGTCCGGCAAAGTGGCAGTGGAGCCCCCCCCCACTTCCCCCTCAGTCACCTCAGGCAGAGAGATCCACCCTCCCCCCTCCACCCTACAGATATCAGGCAGAGTGATCCTACTCACACCCACTGTGGACCCTCCTGCACGAAGCCCCTGTCTCCTCCGGACTCCAATGGCTGTGTTACATCTCCATCTCTCTCCCTTGTCCTCAATCATTGAGGCATTGACCTACCCCTTCTCCACCCCACTTCCCACACTCTCCACACTCCCCATCAGCAGACCTGCAAGTGCTCACTTGCCTTCCTGTCAATACTAACCAGCAAACTGCATGTAACTTGCTGGAATGCTCTGTCTAACGAGGGGCAGCTCCATTAAAAACTCAAGAATAGACAGGCTGGCAGTCCTGCACTAAATGTGTGCACGATCAGCGCCCCCGATTCTCTGAGGGTGACCTCGGGAGGCTGTTGGATGCAGCAGAGGCAAGGTGGGACACCCTGTTCCCCAAGGAGGACACAAACCCTGGGAGGAAGTCGCCACCTCCATCAGTGCGAGGACACTGGCCCCTCCGAACCGGGAATCAGTGCCGGAAAAAAGTCAATGACCTCGTCCGTGCAGCAAGGATGAGTGCTGAACCTTATTTTGCATCTTCCCCTGTATCTCCCCCAGGGCTTCCCATCCCCAGCACCCTGCATGCTTCCAGCTCCTGGCCCCCCACTGCACCTCCTTCCTTTCCCCCAGTGAGGCCCACTGCGCTTGTCCTCTAAGGCCCACTACCTGATACTCCGCAGGAGTCAGCCCACCATTTCTTTCATGGCTCCTTCTGTCTCACAGGAGAAGACACCTGTGAGGGGGTGGTGCACCAAACCTCCAGGACCTAGGATGCAGCAGTACTGCAAGACCCAAGGTCAGTGCTGAGACCCCGTCCGTGCTGCAAAACGGACATCGGAGATCCTGCAGAGCAACAGCCCCCCACCCCCCACACACACTTGCCAAGCCGCCACCGACCCGAGACAGAAAACGGCCACAACAACAGGACAACTGTGAGCAGCAGAGAGCTGTTGGATGCTAGGCGCTTACATCCTCACTAACCCTCACTGATAGAGCGCCCGAATCGGACTTTTATTGAGCATGTCTGATTTGTACCGGTTCTCGATTGGCGAATGCGGCTGTAAGCGGGGCGATGCAGGTCAAGTTGGGTGTCCAGCCCATTAATTCAATTTAAATGCATGAAATTGCCATTGCACCCATTTTGGTCCCGATCTCAGCCATTTTAGGCACTTGGTATTGGGGGAACAGGCACGGAGGCAGTCACGGATCGCACTACCTGCCTCACGCTCGACTTTGCCAAGTTTTCGAGCTCAAAAATGGGCACAACTTGATTGAAAAATTGGGCCCTGTATTCCAAGTGTGGCCTAACTAATATTCTATAAAGCTGCAACATAACTTGCCAATTTTTCAACTCAATGGCCCGGCCAATGAAGGCAAGCATGCTGTATGCCTTCTTGACTATCTTCTCCCAACCTCCATTGCCATTTTCACTGACCTGTGTACCTGTACGCCCAGATCCCTTTGCCTATCAATACTCTTAAGTGTTCCGCCATTTACTGTATATTTCCTATCTATATTAGATCTAAAATGCATTACCTCACATCCGCCTGGACCTGTTGGGCTGTTTCTGAACCCCATGTTCTATGTACTCCTACCAAAACCTGTATACACTTATAACCTAATCTTAATAGAAAACTGCAAATGGCCTATTGATAAATTGAGAGTATTTTTTTCTTGCATCAAAGAGGTTCTTTGTTTGTTCTTTATGCTCATCTAAATCTACCTTGCTAACCCTCTATTCCCTTCTCCCTTCTTTGCTTGTCTGGATTCCTTTCCAAAGATGTGCCTGTTAGGTGTACTGGCCATGCTAAATTGCACCTTAGTGTCAGGAGAACCAGCTAGGGTAAACGCATGGGGTTATGAGGATAAAACCTGGGGCACAGATTCGATGGGCCAAACGGCCTCATTCTGCACTGTAGGGATTCTATGATTTTATGCTTCTATGAGGATCAAAGACCATCAAAGAGAATCAAATCGGTCCTATTTTTTTTCCAGACGTATCATTTCTATATCGTCAGAGAAACAAAAAAAAGAGACCATTTATCCAATAATTATTAATCTGATAATGTTACCGTTAATGTGAACTCACGATTTCGATGACGCTGACAGTTGGTCAAAATAAATTAAACCTCGCTCATCAACCCAACAATCTGCAAGTGCCATTATTACAGATGCGATAGATTTCTTTCAAAGGCTGCAATCCAATTTAGTGTTCAGGCACAACAATTGCAAACTGCCGTGGTGTTGTTCTGTGAGAGCCCCCGACACACTTCAATCAGATTCAGGCTGTGCTATCAAGCTCATGAGGAAACCTTTATTCAGTGTCTGAATGAATTGCATTGTCCAACTGCCATTTGTGATAACAATATATCATCTATTTGGGGGGCAATTTTGTTAAAAAAAAATACTTTGTCCTCGCTTTTATATGGGGCAGTTTATACGTCGCATATTTCATCCAAACCTAGTTGTCCAGTAATTCATATGCAGAACAATAACAGCCGTGCTTTCTGCTGTGTCCTTGCAGTGCAGGTGGAACTGCTATGGCTATAATTCTGCATCTCATTCAAAACACAAGCAGAGATCACTCGCCTCAGACGCTGGTATTTGTGAACTGGCACATAAATTTAAGTTAAATTATTCCAGACAAGGAAATGCTCACGGAGAGCGGGGATAATAGCAACACCCAAGGGATGCTCATTCGAATTGACAAAATGAAAGGACGCCAAGTTAGAAGTTCAATTTGTGTCCCTGTGTGTGTCTGTATGGGGCGGCTGTGGCTATCTGTATGTGTCTATCTGGGTGTATGTCTGTGTATGTGTGTGTGTGTGTGAATGCCTCTGGGCTTTCTGCATGTGTCTGGGTGTGTGTCTGTATGAAGCAGCTCTTGATGCCTCTGGGCTATCTGCATCTGTCTGTCTCTGTGTGTGTCTCATGGGGTGGCTGTAGCTATCTGTATGTGTCAGTCTGGATGCGTATCACTGTGTGTGTGAATGCCTCTGGGCTATCTGCATGTGTCTGTCTGGGTATGTGTCTGGATGTGTGTCTGTGCGTGTATTAATGGATGCCTCTGGGCTACTTGTATGTGTCTGTCTGGATGTGTGTCCATATGTGTGTGTGAATGTCTCTGGGCTACCTGCGTGTGTCTGGGTGTGCTTCTGTATGGGGCGGCTGTGGCTATCTGTATGTATCTGTCTGGGTGTGTGTCTGTATGGGGCGGCTGTGGCTATCTGTATGTATCTGTCTGGGTGTGTGTCTGTATGGGGCGGCTGTGGCTATCTGTATGTATCTGTCTGGGTGTGTGTCTGTATGGGGCGGCTGTGGCTATCTGTATGTATCTGTCTGGGTGTGTGTCTGTATGGGGCGGCTGTGGCTATCTGTATGTATCTGTCTGGGTGTGTGTCTGTATGGGGTGGCTGTGGCTATCTGTATGTATCTGTCTGGGTGTGTGTCTGTATGGGGCGGCTGTGGCTATCTGTATGTATCTGTCTGGGTGTGTGTCTGTCTGGATGTGTGTCTGTATGTATGTGTGTGGGGGGAGGTGCACAGACGCAGAGCAGCATTCGAAATTTCCGTTTAACTCCTCACTATTCATCGAATCCTGCAAAACAACCTGGATGTGGCATCGCGTATAATGTGATTAATCACTTTCTTTTAATGCGATGAATGATAAGGACAACGAATATTGTAAAAGGGAGCAATTTAATAAAAATGCTTAAAAATGATTGGCAGCAACGAGGGAACCATAATCTGAAGAATTACACACATAAAACCAATGGCCGGACTTCATACGGTGGAATTCACTTGTGAAAAGATTATTTAAGTTGTTTAACACAGCAGTTTGATGCAAAAGATTGTCAATTCATCTCCCGACATAATTACATTCTATTAAGGACCATCTATCATTCCATTTTTGTAATAACTAACCTTCATTTAATAAAAACCTGCTTTCCCTTAACATCAATCTTCCTGATGACCATCACTGAGGGAGAGAAAGGCATCGACGTCCAAATGTGTATCACGATTTAGTGGAACTTTACATGGAGCGACAAAAACTGGCAGCTAATATTTGCAGTGATTCACTGCAGAAAACTTGATGCAGAGATGCCTGCGTTGGACTGGGGTGGGCACAGTAAGAAATCTCACAACACCAGGTTAAAGTCCAACAAGTTTACTTGGTAGCCCCAAAAGCTCCTGCTACCAAATAAATCTGTTGGGCTTTAACTTGGTATTGTGAGACTTCTTACTGTAGAAAACTTGGATGAAGAAACAATTCACATATGGAAAAAACAGTTTTCCATTTGTGCTGTGCAGTACAATACATTCTTAAGAAAAGAACTACAGCTGTCAGCAATGCTTAGTGTTAATCTGACCATGCAGTGATTGCAGACAGATCTTCATTCCTTTGCTGAACATCTCAAGTAAATACTCCAAACCTCAATGGAAGGCAGCATGGGGGCACAGAAGTTAGCACTGCTGCCTCACAGCACCAGGGACCCACGTTTGTATCACTGTCTGTGTGGAGTTTGCATGCTCTCCCCGCGACTGCGTGGGTTTCCTCTGGGTGCTCTGGTTTCCTCCCACAGTCTGAAAGATGTGCTGGTTAGGTGCGTTGTCCCGAACAGGCGCCGAAGTGTGGCGACTAGGGGAATTTCACAGTAACTTCATTGCAGTGTTAATGTAGTCTTTCATGTGATGAATTTAAAAAAAGTTGACATTTCAGATATTTGCTCCTTCGTGCCCAATTTAAAGAGTCAACAAGTCATAGAATAGAATAAAATCATAGAATCCCTACAGTGCAGAAGGAAGCCATCCGGCCCATTGAGTCTTCACCAACCACAAACCAACCCAGAGCCTATTCCAGTAACACATATTTACTAACTGGCCTATAATTTCCCTTCTGCTGCCTCCCTCCCTTTTTAAGCAGCAGTGTTGCATTAGCTACTTTCCAGTCCTCTGAAACCCTCCCTGCCTCCAGTGATTCCTGAAAGATCACCACCAATGCCTCCACAATTTCTTCAGTTATCCCTTTTAGAAACTGGGATGTAGTCCATGCGGCCCAGGTGAATTATCCATCTTCAGACCTTTTGGTTTCCCCAGAACCTTCTCCTTAGTGGTGGCCACTACACCCACTTGTGCATCGGACTCTCCTGTGGCTCTGGCATCTTACTGGTGTCTTCCACTGTGAAGACTGATGCAAAGTAACTATTCAATTCCTCTGCCATTGCTTTGCTTCCTATTATTATTTCTCCAGCCTCATTTTCCATGGTCCAATGGCTATTTTTGCCTTTCACCTTTTATATATTGAAAAAAACTCTTCCTATACTACTAGCTAGCTTACACTCATATTTCATCTTCTCCCCCCCTTATTGCTGCTTTATTATTGCGACCTGTGTTTTCTTTTAAAGTCTTCCCAATCCTCTGGCTTCTCACTAATCCTTGCCACTTTGTATGCTTTTTCTTTTGCTTTTATGCTGCCCTTGACTTCCCTCGTCTGCCACGGATGCCTCGTCCTCCCCCAGCATGTTTCCTCTTCCTTGGAATGAGTTGTGCCTCCTGAATAACTCTCACAAACTCCTGCTATTGCTGTTCCTCTGTCATTCCTGCTATGCTCCCTACCAACTCTGGCCAGTTCCTCCCCCATGTCTTTGTAGTTACCTTTATTTAATTGTAACATTATTACATCTGACTCCACCTTCTCCCTCTCAAACTGCAGGGTAAATTCTATCATATTGTGGGTCACTGCTCCTTAAGGACTCCTTCATCTTAAATTCCCTAATCAAGTCTGCCTCATTACACATCACCAAATTCAGAATTGCCTGTTCCCTAATAGGCTCTGTCACAAGCTGCTCCAGAAAAACCATTTCTTAGACATTTCACAAATTCCTTTCTTGGGATCCACTTTCTACCTCATTTTCCCAGTCCACCTGTGTATTGAAGCCCCCTCCCCATGATTATTATAATACTGCTTTTTTATATGCCTTTTGTATCTCCTGATTTGTTTTCTGCCCCACATCCTGACTACTGCTAGGGGACCCGTACATAACTCCCATCAGGGTCCTTTCACCTTTGTGATTTCTCAACTCTACCCACAGGGAAACCTTCTGATCCTATATCACTTCTTGCTATTGATTCAACTTCATTCCTTACTAACAATGTAACCCATCTGCCTGTCCCTCCGATAGGACACATGTCCTTGGATATTTAGATCCCAGTCCCGATCCCCTTGCAGCCATGTCTTTGCGATGCCCACAGCATCGTACCAGCCAATTTCAATGTGTGCAACAATCTCATTTACCTTGTTCCATATACTGCACGCATTTAAGTACAACACCCTCAGTTCTGCATTGACCACTTCCCTTCTCATACTTATCACCTTCTTTGCTCTGCCAGAGGTGAAATTCCTGCCACCTTTTGTATTCTGTTACATCGCGTGGTCTGGAAACTTCACTAACCTCTCCTGAGTCCTCGGCTCCATTAACCTGTAATTCTACCCTCTCCTTTAACTTTGATTTTCCAATTCTCCATACAGCTGAACCCTCCATGCCACTATTCAGTTTAAGCCTATCTACAGCCCTAGATATACGATTCACCAGGACTCTGGTCCCAGCACGATTCAGATGAATCATTGGAACAGGTTCCCTCTTCCCCAATACTGGTACCAATGCCCATGAATTCAAACCATTCCTCCCACACCAATCTTTGAGCCACGTACTTACCTCCTTAATCTTATTGACCCTGTGCAATTAGCTCATAGTTCAGGCAGTAATTCGGAGATTATTACCTTTTTGATTCTACTTTTTATTTTGGCTCCTTGCTGTTCATACTCCCTCAGCAGAACCTTTGTTCCTGTTCTACCTATGTCCCTGATTCCTACGTAGACTATGACAAGTGGATCTTTAGTCTCCCACTCTAAGTTCCTCTGCAGTCCAGATGAGATGTCAGGCAACACAACGTTCGGGATTCTCGATCGTGGTCACAGAGAACAGTGTCAATGCCCGTAACTATACTACCTCCAATGACGACGACATTTCTTTTTTCTCCCCCCACTTAAACAGTTCCCTGTACCATGATGCCTTGGTCAATTTGCTCATTCTCCCTGCAATGCCCTTCCCCATCCACCCAGGGAGCAAAAATCCTGAACTGGATTCGGGACTGGGACTTCTGCAACCCTACTTCCTGGACCCCTCTACCTGCCTCACTCATAGCCACACCCTCCTGTCCCTGTCCATTGGCCAAATTCAAAGTATTTATTCTAAGGAGTCTGACTGCCTCCTGGAACACAGTGTCCAGATGTCTCTTTCCCTCCTTAATGTGTCGCAGCGTCCGAAGCTCAGAATCCAGCTCATCCACTCTGAGCTGGAGTTCCTCAAGCAACCAACACCTACTGCAGACATGCTCACTGGGAACCACAATGGGGTCCATCAGTTCATGCAGGAACAACACAAGACCTGACCCTCCATCTCTATTTTATTTACTTAGTTTCTAATTTGGGTTTTAAAATTTTTTAAATTTAAAATAAATTGTATATCTCCTTATTACCTCAGTCTCAATGCAATGTCTAACCAGTAATTTAAATGGGTTTTCAAATTTAGTACAGCTCTCTGTTAGTCAATCAAGTCACAACCCTCCTGTGGTGTCATTTTTAAGCTTTTTTTAGTCTGAACGCACTCAGTTTCAGAGAATTAAGAGCAACACTTACTGACCAATCAACACTCTCCTTGTGGCCTCTGCTGCCTGTGTCACCTAACCCTCTGTTTTTATCCAACTCCAAAAGCACTCACAATCAGGCAGCACTCAACGTGCAGTGAGAGCAATATTGCGAGGCCTTGGTTTTTATAGTCACAACTTACAAAGCCCTGGAACTGGTTTTAACTAGTTGTACAAACAACCAGCCAAGTTCATTTAAGAACATAAGAACATAAGAAATAGGAGCAGGAGTAGGCCATCTAGCCCTTCGAGCCTGCCCCGCCATTCAATAAGATCATGGCTGATCTGAAGTGGATCAGTTCCACTTTCCCACTTTCTCCCCATAATCCTTAATTCCCTTGTGTATCAGAAACCTATCTACCCGTGACTTAAATATACTTAGCAAGGCAGCCTCCACCACTTCAACGGGCAGAGAATTCCAGAGATTCACCACCCTTTGAGTGAAGAAGTTCTTCCTCAACTCCAATCTAAACTGCACCCCCCCCCCACCTTATTTGAGAGCTGACTCATCTGATTCCTGTTGCAGGAATGCACTAAAGTGCAGCTTTTAATTTCCCAAATCAGAACTAATTTAGCTAACCCTGAAAACTAGTTTAATAACTACTTATCTCCTTATAACTTACCAGTTGAACTCCTTGTTTTCACCCAACTCTAAAAGCACTCCTCACAGTTAGGTAGCACTCACCGTGCAATGAGCAACTTCATTGGTGGATATAATTGTTGAACTACATTTTCAGTTTCCCTTCAGAACTAGAAGGGGACAATTCTATAAGAGTTTCTTCATTGAAATTGAATATTTTTTGACAGACAGATCACTTGCGTCCATGTAATTTTCTTATACCATGAACAGCACAGCAGCTAGTGCAATCCCTGTCTACTGTGAATATTCTGAGCAGATGCATTGATATTTGAGCTTATTTTATGGTGCAAATAGATTTACTCTGTCATGGGATATGGGTGTTGCAGACCAGCTCAGTATTTATTGCCCCGGAGAGTTGGTGGCCTTGTGATGTTATCACTCAACTATTAATCCAGAAACTGCTAATATTCTGGGGATCCAGGCTCAGATACCACCATGGCAGAATTTGAATTCAATAAAAAAAACCTAGAATTAAGAATCTACTGATTACCTTCGTCTATTATCAGAAAAACCTATCTAGTTCACTAGTGTCCTTTATGTCCACATGTCTGGCCTAGATGTGTCTCCAGAGCCACAGCAATGTGGTTGACTCTCAACTGTCCTCTGAAATGTCACTCAGTTGTATCGATTGCTAAGAAGGCAACTCATGATCACCTTTTCAAGGGCAACTAGGAATGGGCAATAAATGCTGGCCAGCCTGCAATGCCCATGTCCCACAGATGAACAAAAAAAGTCTATAATTGCTCACGAGAAAGTGGTGGTCAGCTGAACCACTGTTAGTGAGGGAATTCTAGGATTTTGATCCAGTGACAGTGAAGGAATTACAATACATTTCCAAATTAGAATGGTGCATGACTTGGAGAGGAACTTCCAGGCTGTCTATCTACTGCCCTTGTCTTTCAAGATGGCAGATGTCACAGGTTTGAAAAGTGCTGTTGAAGAAATCTTGCTCAGGTGTAGAAGTACATCTTGTAGATGGCACACTGTGCATTGAGGGAGTGGCGGAGGGAGTGAATGTTGAATGTGGTGGATGGGATGCCAATCAAGCAGGCCGCTTTGTTTGAAGCTGCACTTATCCAGGCAAGTGGAGAGTATTCCATCACAGTCCTGACTTGTGCTTTATAGGTAATGGACAGACTTTGGCGGGGTCAGGAGATTGTATACTGTGAAATTCTCAGCTCTTGGAGCCACAGTATTTAAATGGCCAGTTCAGTTTAGTTTATAACCCCAAGATGTTGGGAGTGGGGCATTCAGTAACACTAATGCCATTGCATGTCAAGGTTTAGATGGTTGGATTGTCTCTTGCTGAAGTTGATCATTATCTAAGCACTTGAATGGCTTGAATGTTACTTGCCACTTGTCAGCCCAAGCCCTAATGTTGTCCAGGTCTTTTGCATACGGATATGCACAGCTACAATATCTGAAGAGTTGCAAATGATCTTGGACATTATGATAGAAGGAAGGTCATTGAAGAAGCAGCAGAAGATTGTTGGCCCTAGGCCACTATCCTGAGGAACTTCTGCAGTGATGTTATGGAGCTGAAGTGATTAACCTGCAACAACCACAACCATCTTTCTTTGTGCGAGGTATGACTCCAATCAGGGGAGTGTTTTCTCCTGATTCCCATTGACTTCAGTTTTGCTAGGGCTCCTTGACGTCACAATTGGCCAAATGCTGCCTTGATGTCAAGGGCTGTCACTCTCACCTCACCCATTGAGTTCAGTTCTTTCGTTCGCATTTGGACTAAGGCTTTAATGAGATCAGGAGTTGAGTGGTCTTGGCAGAACTCAAACCAAGCATCAGCGTGCAGGTTATTGCTGAGTTACTGCCACTTGGTAGCACTATCAATGATCTCTTCCATTACTTAGTTGAAGATTGCGAATACATTGATGAGGTGGTTATGGCCAGGTTGGATTTGCCCTTTTTTTGCCATACCTGGGCAATGTTTCAATTGCTGAGTAGCTACCAGTGTTGTAGCTGTACTGGAACAGTTTGGCTAAGAGTGCAGCTAGTTCAGGAGCACAGATCTTCAGTACTATTGCTGGAATATTATCAGGGCTCACTGCCTTAGTATCCAGTGCCTTCATCTGTTTCTTTATAATCCCTGTGTAGTTTTGATCATTTCAGTGTTCAACCCGTAGCCCACAGTAAGATAACTTACAGGCAATGTATGAGTGGGTAATTTGTTAATGATATAGATGGTTATGTGTTAAATGTGCTGTTTTGACTTTGATTCATGGAATCCATAGGATCTTTAACATTTATCTGGATCACCACAATAGGCAGACCTCTGTTTAACACCTCACCCACTTCCTAAATGCTGCATTATAATGTCAACTGGAATTTTAAAATGCAGGCTTGAATGCATCTAAAACTCACAACCTTCAGACTCTGGAAAAAAAAGGAACATTTTCTGTAGATTTCAAAAAGTAATAGCAACACAAACTAATTTGTGCAGGATCTGTGACTTAAAGAAAGAATTTGCTTTTATATAGCACCTCTCAGGATCTCCGGCTGCCCCAGAGCAGTGCAACACCAATGGAGCAGTTTTGAAGTGTTGTAATTACAGTTGTAACATGGGGAAACATGGCAGCAATTTTGCACAAGATGTACCAGAGAGCAGAGAAATAAGAGAACATTAACTGGTGTTGCTCTTTTGCTGGTATTAAATGTGCATTAATCTGGATTAATCCCAGATGTATTGTCGGCTGATGGGTAAAAGTACGCCACTGCTAATGGACCAAAATGATCTGAAGTACATTAAGCAAATTTAGCTGGGTAAGCTGTAATGCTGAGAGGAATTTCACCTCCAAAGATAATGATGAGCATTGAATTGCTGAACAGAATATTCAATCCATAAATGAGGCAGAACCATCTAACTTGTAAATGATAAAGACTTGCATTGCAGGACATAGCCAAGGTTGAAATGAGGTAAGAGAATGTTAGAATATATTTAAAAGGTTTAAATTAGTCAAAAGATGCCAGCGTGCATTTTAAAATTTTAGCCTGAGGCTGAATGAAGACAAAATGGAAAACGCATGAAGAAAAACTGTTCCTCCTTGCCCTTGTGGAATTTTCCAGTGCCATGACTCAATGGAATGGCTGTCTGCAGTTTTTAACCCTGCACCCAATGCGGTGATCTTTAAAACATTCCCCATAAGTGTATAGGTCAGGTGATAGCGACTGCACTTGGCATCAAAATAGCATTTCAAATCAATGGGAATTGGGGAAATCTTTCTGATGGGCTGGAGTTGTACCTCATTGAAAGATGGTTGCGGTTGTTAGGGAGAAATCATCTTTGTCCGAGAACCTCACTACAAGTATTCCTTCATGTAATGTCCTTCGACCAACCATCCTCAGCTGCTTCATCAATGTCCATCTCACTACATAATGTTCAGTACCATTCACGACCCATCAGGTACTGAAGTAGTCCATACCTTGCAGTCTGTAACCATATGCAGAAAGGCAGAAAGACCTGGTCAATACCTTGCCTTAGTATCATAGAATCCCTGCAGTACAGAAAAAGGCCATTTGGCCCACCGAGTCAGTACCAACCACAGTCCTACCCAGGCCCTCTCCCCATAATCCCACACATTTACCCCGCTAGTCTCCCTGACACTAAGGGATAATTTAGCATGGCCAATCAACCTAACCCGCACATCTTTGGACTATGGGAGGAAACTGGAGAACCTAGAGGAAACCCATGCAGATGTGGGGAGAAAGTGCAGACTCCAACCAAACAGCAACTTGAGGCTGGAATTGAACATGGGACACTGGTGCTATGAGGCAGCAGTGCTAACCACTGTGTCACCATGCCGCCTGCATGGTGGTATAGTGGCACAGTTGTTAGCATTGCTTGTCACTTATCTTCAAGCAGCATTTCTGCCAGTCAAGTGCAGGCATGATTCTCAACAAGGGAGGGTCTAACCATCAATCCTTGACATTCAATGGCATTACCTCAGCTATTATCTATTACTCTATTATCAACATTCACCATTGACCCAGAAACTGACATGGACCAGCCATTTCAATGCTGTGGTTACAAGAACAGGTCAGAGGCTGGGAATTCTGCAGCGAATAATACAGCTACTAACTTCCCAAAGCCTGTCCATCACCTACAAGACACAAGTCAACAGTGTGATGGAATACTCTCCACTTGCCTGGATAAGTGCAGTTCCAACAACACTCAAGAAGCTCAACACCATTCAGGACATAGCAACTCGCTTGATCGATGCACCAACCACCACCTGAAACACTCATCCCATCACTACAGTCGCAGTAGTGTGTATCATCCACATGTACTGAAGAACTACTTCCTTTGATAGTACCTTTGAAAGCTGCAGCCTGTACCACCAAGAAGGACTATGGCAGCAAATACATGGGAACAACATCACCCACAAGTTCTCCTCCAAGCCACCCATCATATTGCTGTCTCTTCACTTCATTGCATCAATATTGGAGAACATCCCACCTAACAACACCTTGACTGCACATGCATTAATGCATTGCAGCAATACAAGGTCACTAAAATAACAAGGACAATTACGGATGGACAATGATGCCCACATCCCAGGAATAAATAAAAAAAAAAGAATCAGGATACCTTGAACCTGCTCTCCAATCAATAAGATCATTGTCGATATGATTATGACCTTAACTTTCTTTTCCTGCCTGCCCCCACAGCTCTTGACTCATTGCTAGATCAACAATCTATCTAACTCAACTTTGAATATATTCAATGACGCAGAATCCAAAATGCACGTCTCTCTGAGAGATGGAATTCCTCATCTGTGTCTTAAATGGGGAAAACCCTTATGTTGAACTTGTATCACCTGGTTCCAGATTCACCCCATGAGGGAAAGCATCCCCTCAGCATCAATTCTTTCAATTCCCATCAGAAACTTATACCTTTCAGTAGAATCACCTCTCATTATTCTAAACTACAATGAGTATTCACCTAATCGGTGAAACCACTTCTCATAAAACAATCCTTTCATCCCAGGAATCAACCTGCTAAGTGCTTTCTGAACTGCCTCGCGTGCAAGTATATTCCTCTTTAATAAGGAGACCAAAACTGTATGCAGTACTCTAGGTGTGGATTTACCAAAGCCCTGTACAGTTGCAACCTGACACCTGCACTTTTATATTCCATCCTCCTTTCAGTTAAGGCCATCACTCCATTTGCCTTCCTAATTACTTGTTATACTGACGTGATAACTTTTTATGATTTATGTATGAGGCTACCCAGATTCCTCTGTGCCACAGCATTATGCATTTTCTCTCCAGTATTCTGTTTTTATATTCTTCCTGCCAAAGCAGACAACCTCACGTTTTCCACATTATACTTCACCTGTCAAAATTTTGCTCCTATGCATTGGAAGGTAGGTCTGCTGAGGAACAGTGGAGGATCTTTAAGGAGATCTTTCTTGGTGCTCAGCAGAAATTTATTCCGATGGTTAAAAAGGATCGTAGGAGGAGAGATAATCAGCCGTGGATAACGAAGGAGGTAAAGGAAAGTGTTAAATTAAAAGCGGATGCATTTAGAGTAGCTAAGAGTAGTGGACGAGAAGAGGATTGGGAGAGGTTTAAATATCAACAAAGAATGACAAAGAAGTTGATAAAGAAGGGTAGCATAAACTATGAAGCTGGGCTAGCGCTTAATATAAAAAAGGATAGTAAGACTTTTTATAAATATATAAAAAGGAAGAGGCTGGCTAGGGTGAACGTAGGACCCTTAGAGGATGAGAGGGGGGACTTAGTGGTAGGGGATGGGGAAATGGCTGAGGCCTTGAATAACTTTTTTGTTTCGGTCTTCACGGAGGAGGACATGAATAATTTGCCGGGTGTTAGCGATGGAAAGATGGTAGGAGTGGAGGGCCTGAGTGACATTATTGTTACTAGAGAGGCAGTGCTCGAAAGCCTGGAGGGACTGATTGTGGACAAGTCCCCAGGACCGGATGGAATGCATCCAAGGGTTCTGAAAGAAATGGCGGAGGTGATAGTGGATGCCTTGGTGATTATTTTACAAACGTCGCTGGATTCCAGGGTAGTGCCGGAAGATTGGAAAACGGCTAATGTTACGCCGTTGTTTAAGAAGGGTGGTAGGCAAAAGGCAGGGAATTATAGGTCGGTTAGTTTAATGTCTGTTGTAGGTAAAATGTTAGAATCCGTGATCAAGGAGAAAATAGCGAGGCATCTTGAGGAGAATTGTTTGATAGAGCAGACACAGCATGGTTTCGTTAAGGGGAAGTCGTGTCTGACGAATTTATTGGAGTTCTATGAGGATGTGTCTAGGACGGTGGATAGAGGAGAGCCAGTGGATGTGGTGTTTCTTGATTTTCAGAAGGCGTTTGATAAGGTGCCGCACAAGAGGTTATTACAGAAGGTCAGGGGGCATGGAGTTGGGGGTAGGGTGTTAGCGTGGATAGGGGATTGGCTGTCAAATAGGAGGCAGAGAGTGGGGGTCAGTGGGTATTATTCGGATTGGCGGTTGGTGACTAGTGGAGTGCCCCAGGGGTCGGTGCTGGGGCCTCAGCTATTTACCATTTATATAGAAGATCTGGAGGAGGGAACCGAGTGTATGGTGTCGAAATGTGCTGATGACACCAAGATTGGTGGAATGGCAAATTGTGCGGAGGGTGTGGAAAGTCTGCAGAAGGATCTAGATAGGCTGGGCGAATGGGCCAGGAACTGGCAAATGGAATTTAATGTTGGCAAGTGTGAAGTTGTCCACTTTGGTAGGAATAATGGTAGGAAGGACTATTACTTACGTGGCGAAAAACTGCAGCATGCGACGGTGCAGAGGGACCTCGGGGTCCTTGTACATGAGTTGCAAAAACTCAGCCTGCAGGTGCAGCAGGTGGTCAGGAAGGTGAATGGGATGCTGGCCTTCATAGCGAGGGGGATTGAATATAAAAGTAGGGAGGTCTTGCTGCAACTGTACAGGGCACTGGTGAGGCCGCAGCTGGAGTACTGTGTGCAGTTTTGGTCGCCGCACTTACGCAAGGATATTTTGGCCTTGGAGGGAGTGCAGAGGAGGTTTACTAGGCTGATACCGGAGTTGAGGGGGTTGCGCTATGAGGAGAGGCTGAATAAACTAGGCTTGTACTCGTTAGAGTTTAGAAGGATGAGGGGAGATCTCATTGAGACATATAAGATGATGAATGGGATGGATAGGATAGAGGTGGAGAGCCTCTTCCCGCTCAGAAAGGACAGTAGGACTAGAGGGCACAGCCTCAAGATAAAGGGGGGGCGATTTAGAACGGAGTTGAGGAGGAACTTCTTCACTCAAAGGGTGGTGAATCTCTGGAATTCTCTGCCCGTTGAAGTGGTGGAGGCTGCCTCGCTAAATAAATTTAAGACGCGGGTTGATGGGTTTTTGATAGGCAAGGGGATTAAGGGTTATGGGGAGAGGGCGGGAAGGTGGAACTGAGACATGACAGATCAGCCCTGATCTTATTGAATGGCGGGGCAGGCTCGAAGGGCTAGGTGGCCTACTCCTGCTCCTATTTCTTATGTTCTTATGTTCTTATACACCTTTGCAACCTATTTGTGTTCTCCCCACAACAAGCTATCTTTGTATTGTGGGCAAATTTGGCCACAATATAGTCTGCCCTTTAATACAAGTCATTAATATAGATTTCAAATAGTTGAGGCCCCAGCACTGACCACTAAAACAAGTTGCAGTCTTCCAACCTGAGAATTATCCATTTATTCCCATTCTCAGGCCAGAATTCTCCCACCTGTAGCAGGGCTGGCAAGCCATTGAAATCTTCATTCATAGCTGAAGAACCGGAACACCCCCCTTGGCATGAAGGGCTAGAAAATTCCAACCTCAGTTTCCTCTTAGTAAACCAATCCATCCACTTCCTTTGTTTCCCTACAGTTTGTGGGTTTGGAAAATGCTGTTGAAGGAGCCTTGTTGAAATGTTGCAATGCGTCTTGTAGTTGGTACACGCTGCTTCAACTCTGTGTCAGGGTGGAAGGATTGAATATTTAAAGTAGTGGATGGAGTGCTGATCAAGTGGGTTGTTTGTGATGGATGGTGTTGAGCTTAAGTGTTGTTAAAGCTATGCACATCCTGTCAAGTGGAGAGTATTCCATCACATTCTGCCTTGTGTCTTGTAGATGATCGCAGGCTTTGAAGAGTCAGGAAATGAGTTATTTGTGGCACAATTCCCATCCTCTGACCTGCCCTTGTCGCCACACTGTTCTTGTGGTTGTTCTAGTTTAATTTTTGGTCAATGGTGTTGATATTAGGATGATAGTAATGCCACCAAATATCAAATAGAATGGGAAGATTCTCTCTTTCCGAGATGGTCATTGCCTGGCACTTGTGCGTATGTGAATGTTACTTTCCACTCTTCAGTCCAAACCTGAACATTGTCAAAGTCTTGCTGCATCTGAAGACAGATTACTTCAGTATCCGAGGAACTGCAAATTGTGCTGAATGATTGGTGAAAATCCCCACTCCTGACCCCAGGTTGGAGGGAAGGTGATTGATGCAGCAGTTGAAAATGGTTTGGCCTTGGATGCCATCCTGAGGGACTCACATCAATGTTGAGCTTCAAACAGCCACTACCATCTTTCTTTGTGCTGGCCATGACTCTGGTCAGGGGAGAACGTTCCCAGTGGTTCTCATTGTCTTCAGTTATGCTCAGGCACCAGAACGCGGCAGTCAAATTTTGCCTTGATGTCAAGGGCAATCACTCTCACCTTAGCTCTGAAATTCATATTGTCTGACATGCTAAATACTTCCAGTAATAAAACCAATTATTAAGGGCCAATGTACATTAAATCGTATGCATTTTAAAAGTCACTTGGGACAGAATTTGTAGGGAGGATATTGCTGCTGAATTAACAACTTTTGTTGCAACTGGTATCACAGGAATGATGTGAACAGTGAATTATATTGGATTTGATAGATGCTGCACTTTGATTTTAAAAGTCTACAGGCCTGAATGAGGTACAGAAAGCAAGGCAGGAAGATCAAGGTATTTGTATTGCATTGCATTGAGTTAAGAGACAGCAAAAACATCTTACGTTTATATATAATCTTTATGTAGTAGAGCACTGTAAAGCGCTTCACTGGAGCAATATCAAACAAGCTTTGACACTGAGTCACGGAAAGAGGTATCAGAGCAGCATAAAAAAGGCATGAAAATGTTTCAACACAACCACAGCACAGACCACCTGTGCTCAGTTCTGCTTCATTCGTTTCAGAATGCGAGGGGTGCAGTTGTTCTCCGCACCAGATACAAAGGCATTCCATCAGCAACAAATCGTAAAAAAGAATGAAATAACGCTTTCGGTTTTTTTGTATAAACACTCTTTGCAGCGTGGGTGGGAGCTATGAATATTCAGTAATGCTTATTTATCAGGCTCCTGGAATGATGGATGGGGACTACCTACTGGATGAGTTTTTCTCGCATATCACTTTTGTTGAAGTGCTCTTTCAGTGTCAGTTGCTGCAACATTACAAATGCATTCATGTTCTTGTGGTGTTGAAACTTATGTCAGGCTAACAAGGATGATTGTCACAATGTCACTGCTAAGTAGGGAAGGCATAATGTGGAGATGCCGGCGTTGGACTGGGGTAAGCACAGTGAGAAGTCTCACAACACCAGGTTGAAGAATAGAGAAGGATCAGTGTTCATTAAGTAGAAATAAGAGAGAGAGGGAGACAAATTGCAAAATAAGAAAACAGCAAAACAAAAGATCAAACATTATTTATGTAAAGTAGAATGGAAAATGAGTCTATCTCAATGGCTCTTCTAGATTGAAGAAAGAAAGACTTGCATTTTGTATAGCACCTCTGGATATCTGGTGGCGTGAAGTCCAGACAGACAGCAATGTGGTGATGAGCAGATAGTTTAGTGTTGTGATGTTGACTGAGGGATAAATATTGGTCCAGACACCAAGGATAACTCCCCTGCTCTTCTTCAAAATAATGCCATGGCATCTCTTACAATCTTTTACAAAGGGGATTTTGAAGAGGGTACAGAAAAGATTTACCAGGATGTTGCCTGGTATGGGGGGCATTAGCCATGAGGAGAGGTTGGAGAAATTTGGTTTGTTCTTGTTGGAGCGACAGAGGTTGAGTGGGCAATCTGATAGAAATCGACAAGATTATGAGGGGCATGGACAGACTGGATATTCAGAAGGTTTTTCCAGAAGAGTCAATTACCAGGGGGCATAGGGTGCGAGGGGCAGGGTTTAAAAGAGATGTACGAAGCAAGTTTTTTTACACAGAGGGTGGTGGGTGACTGGAGCTTGCTGCCGGAGGAGGTAGTGGAAGCGGATACGATAATGACTTTTACATGTACATGAATAGGATGGGAATGGCGGGATATGGCACCTGGAAGGATAGGGGGCAGCATGGTCTGTGCAAGTTTGGAGGGCTGAAGAGCCTGTTCCTGTGCTGTAATTTTCTTTATTCTTTGCTCTTAATCACCCAAATTTGTTTAAAATCTCTCCCAAGAGATGGCACCACAAGTTATAGCATGCACATCACCCATGAACAGGGCTACAAAGGACTTTGTGAAGGGGATGTCATGCCTTACTAACTTGATCGAGTTTCTCAAGGAAGTGACAAAGATGATAGATGAGGGAAAGGCAGTGGATGTTGTATACATAGACTTCAGTAAAGCGCTTGACAAGGATCCTCATGATCGACTGGTCTGAAAGGTGAAGTCACACGGGATCAGAGGAGAGCCAGCAAGATGGATACAGAACTGGCTTGGCTATAGAAGACAAAGGGTAGCAGTAGAAGGATACTTTTCTGAATGGAAGGCTGTGACTAGCATCATTCCACACAGGTCAGTTCTGGGACCTTTATTGTTTTTAGTATATATAAATGCTTTGGAGGAAAATGTTGCTGGCCTGATTAGTAAGTTCGCAGACGACAGAAAAATGGGTGGAGCTGCGGACAATAAAGAGAATTGTCAGAGGATACAGCAAAATATAGACTGGTTGGAGACTTGGGCAGAGAAATGGCAGATGGAGTTTAATCTGGACAAGTGTAAGATAACACATTTTGAAAGATCCGATGCATGGACAAATTATACAGTAAATGGTAGAACCCTTAGGATTATTGACAGGCAGAGAGATCTGGGCGAACATATCCATCGATAACTGAAACTGGCAACGCAGGTGGATAAGATACTCAAGAAAACGAACAGCATAAGAACATAAGAACTAGGAGCAGGAGTCGACCATCTGCCCCCTCGAGCCTGCTCTGCCATTCAATAAGATCATGGCTGATCTTTTTGCAGACTCAGCTCCACTTACCCACCTGCTCACCATAACCCTTAATTCCCTTACTGTTCAAAAATTTATCTATCCTTGCCCTAAAAAACATACAATGAGGGAGCCTCAATGGCTTCACTGGGCAGGGAATTCCATAGATTCACAACCCTTTGTGTGAAGAAGTTTCCCCTCTACTCAGTTCTAAATCTGCTCCCCGTTATCTTGAGGGCATGCCCCCTCGTTCTAGTTTTACCTGCCAGTGGAAACAACTTCCCTGCTTCTTTCTTATCTATTCCCTTCATAATCTTATATGTTTCTATAAGATCTCCCCTCATTTTTTTGAATTCCAATGAGCATTACCCTAATCTACTCAGTCTCTTCTCATAAGCCAACCCTCTCAACTCTGGAATCAATCTAGTGAATCTCCTCTGTATCCCTTCCAGTGCCAGTATATCCTTTCTCAAATAAGGAGATCAAACCATACACAGTACTCCAGGTGTGGCCTCATCAGCACCTTATACAGCTGCAAAATAACCTCACTGATTTTAAACTTGATCCCTCTGGGAATAAAAGACAAAATTCCATTTGCCTTCTCATTTACCTGCTGCACCTGCAAACCAACTTTTTGTGATTCATGTACAGGGGCACCCAGGCCCCTCTGCCCAGCAGCATGCTGCTATTTTTTATCATTTAAATAATGGTCCATTTTGCTGTTATTCCTACAAAATGGATGGCGTACATTTACCAACATTGTACTCCATCTGCCAAACCCTTGCCCACTCAGTTAGACTATCTATACCCATTTGTAGACTTTCAATGTCCTCTGCCAC
Organism: Carcharhinus amblyrhynchos; assembly: GCF_965287045.1. NCBI lineage: Eukaryota > Metazoa > Chordata > Chondrichthyes > Carcharhiniformes > Carcharhinidae > Carcharhinus > Carcharhinus amblyrhynchos. The sequence goes on along the minus strand of NC_137336.1, from coordinate 7,336,656 downwards.
TCATCTTAGTGTCATCTGTGAATTTTTACACACTACACTAGGTCCCCAGCTCCAAGTCATCAATGTAAATTGTAAACAATTGCGCTGCCAACACTAATCCCTGAGGCACACCACTAGTCACTGATCGCCAACGCGTGCTTGCCCTCATTGGTCGGGGCACTGAGTATAAAAATTGACAGGTCATGCTACAGAACTTTAGTTAGGCCTCATTTAGAATATTGTGTACAATTCTGGTCACCACACTATCAGAAGGATGGGGATGCTTTGGAGAGGATACAGAAGAGGTTTAGCAGGATGTTGCCTGGTCTGGAGGGGAGGTTGAATAATGTCAGTTTGTTCTCACCGGAATGTCGGAGGTCGAGGGGTGATCAGATAGAGGCCTACAAAATTTTGAGCAGCATGGACAGAGTGGATAGTCAGATCTCTTTCCTAGAGTAGAAAACTCAGGGACATAGGTGTAAGGTGTGTGCAGAAAAGCATAGGGGAGATATGTGAGGCAAATTTTTTACATTGAGGATGGTGAATGTCTGGAATGCTGCCCGGGGAGGTAGTGGGAGCAGGTATGAAAGCAGTATTTAAGGGGCAACTGGACAAATACATAAATAGGATGGGAATGGGAGGATACAGACTCCGTAAGTGTATATCATTTGAGTTTAGGCAGGCATCATGATTGGTGCAAGTTTGGAGGGCCAAAGGGCTTGTTCCTACGCTGTGCTTTTCTTTGTTCTTTCTTCTTTGTTTGGACAAGGTCACTGACATTCTTCCTTTTGCCGGACAAGATGGGCACAAAATAGGAGGGAGAACAGCAGATCCTATTGGACCAAGTATATCTACATCTCCTGGGTCCTTTGGATGAGATGGATTTCAGCATCATGCGGCTGGTTGTGACAAACCAATTTCACCTGGTATTGCTGAGAACGACAGCATGTTTCTGCATGAACAAATAAAAATAAGCACATGTGCAGGACCCACCTTGTTGTCGAGTGTTCATTGTTTGCAGAGAGATGCTGAAATTTGTTGCCTGCACGTGTATGGCCCAAGTTTGGTGCTGCATCAGCTGGTTGGACTGTGAAGTGTTGGCGCTCCTTCACAGGATCCTGGCATACAGTGGAAACGCCCATTTGGGTGCCCCTCTCGAGATGACACAAAGCAGCTGGCTACACAGCATGTCTCAGCAAAATGATGCTATGCCTCAGCAGCATTTCAAAAATGAAATTTCTGCCAATTATCTCAAAGAAAATGGCTGTTGCTGGTGTTGTTTAACCGCAGGAGACATTTTGGGACTAGTGAGGGTGATGGCAATAGGAGAAACTTGATAACACAACCATAACACCCATGCTTTTTGACTGGAAACTCGTGTCCAGTGGTGTACCACAGGGATTGGTGCTGGGTCCCTTACTGTTTGCAGCATACATTAATGATCTAGATGTCAATGTATGACCAGTAAATTCGCAGACAACACAAAAACTGTTGGTGTAGCAAAGAGCAAGGAGGAAGACCTTAGATTACAGGACAATATAGCCGAGCTGGTCAGATTGGGGGAACAGTGGCAAATGGAATTTAATCCTGAAACGTGTGAGATGATGCATTTTGGGAGGACTAACAAGGCAAGGGAATACACAATGAATGGTAGAATGCTAGGAAGTACAGGGAACCTGTGGGACCTTGGGATGCATGTCCAAAGATCTCTGAGGTCTATAAGATGGTTAAAAAGGCATATGAGTTACTTGCCTTTATTAGCCGATACTTAGAATATAAGAGTAGGGAGGTTATGATGGAACTCAATAAATTGCCTGTTAGACCACAGTTGGAGTAGAATACTTCATAGAATCCCTACAGTATAAAAGGAGGCCATTCAGCCTATCAACTCTGTATCAGAGATAAGAAGAAACCTTTCCCCTTTGGAATATGGAATTAAGGTAAGGGACAAGGGATTTATAGGAAATCTGATGGAAAGCTTTTCACCCAGAGGGTGGTGGGAATCTGGAAACCAATAGCCGAAAGGGTGCTAGAGGTGAGAACCCTCACCAAAATTTCAGAACCATTTAGATGAGCATTTGAAACCAGGTGCTGGAAAATGGGATTAGAATAGCTAAGTGCCTGATGGCCGGCACAAACATGGTGGGCTGAAGGACATCTTTCTATGCTGTAAAACTGTGCCATAGGCTAGTGGAAGTTAGAGGCTCTAGATGCTCAACCATTATGTATGATCTTGTTTAGGTCATTGTAAATGAAGGGGCAGTTGTTAGGTAAGAGAAGAGCACTTTTAAAGGGAAACTTAAAATCTTTTAAATGTTCTTGGGAGCTGCTGGAAAGGTGGATTATATGTCGGACCGTCTGGAAGCCAGGAAATTTATTAGACAGATGAGGCAAGATGAAATGCTTTTGTGTAATTTCACCAAAAAAAATCAAATTGATATTCTTTGTTGGTTATGGTTTTCTCAAAAGATCATGTCAAATCTCAGTCCCATGCAAATGAGTAACAATTTGATACTTGATAGGCTTGACATGATGGAACGGATATCCTGGGATCTGGAGAACATAAGAACATAAGAAATAGGAGCAGGAGTAGGCCATCTAGCCCTTCGAGCCTGCCCCACCATTCAATAAGATCATGGCTGATCTGAAGTGAATCAGTTCCACTTTCCCGCTTTCTCCCCATAACCCTTAATTCCCTTGTTTATCAGAAATCTATCTACCCGCGACTTAAATATATTCAACGAGGTAGCCTCCACCACTTCAATGGACAGAGAATTCCAGAGATTCACCACCCTTTGGGTGAAGAAGTTCCTCCTCAACTCCGTTCTAAACTGCCCTCCCCTTATCTTGAGGCTGTGCCCTCTAGTTCTGCTAGCCTTTCTAAGCGGGAAGAATCTCTCTACCTCTACCCTATCTAGCCCCTTCATTATCTTGAACGTCTCTATAAGATCCCCCCTCAGCCTTCTAAACTCTAATGAGTACAGACCCGGTCTATTCAATCTCTCTTCATGAGCTAACCCCCTCATCTCCGGTGTCAGCCTGGTGAACCTTCTCTGTAATCCCTCCAAGGCCATTATACCCTTTCACAAATACGGCGACCAAAACTGCACACAGTACTCCAGCTGCGGCCTCACCCAGTGCCCTGTACAGTTGCAGCAAGACCACCCTGCATTTATATTCTATCCCCCTCGCTATGAAGGCCAACATCCCATTCACCTTCTTGATCACCTGCTGCACCTGCAGACTGGGTTTTTGCGATTCATGCAAAGGACCCCCAGGTCCCTCTGTAACGTAGCATGCTGCATGCTGCAGAAAGGTTATGCTGCTTTAAATTCTGACCACCAACGTGCCACATTAAGCACCTACTTGAATGGAGACTGGAGAAGTTGGCATTGTTTGATGTACGGGCTGAAGATCATAATTGACTTTCTTGACTAGTGTGGCCCTTCTCCCATATAGCGGTGATGTTACATCTGATGCTAGAAAGTCATTGGTTCAAACATTTATTCTAATTCTGAATATGTGCTGCATGAGAATGACACCCGTATCATTCACATACTCCAAACCCAACAACTTACCTGATGTGTATAGTTAGAACTTGCTTGAGTAATAGCAACAACTTTGATGTACAGTCTGTAGCACCGTTAATGCAGTGAAATGTACCAAGGTGTTTTGTCGGGGCATTACAAAACAAAATATGATACTGAGATATATGAGGAGGCATTAGGGTAGATGACCGAAAGTTTGGTTAAAAAGAGAAGGTTTTAAACAGTCTCTTAAAGAGGAAAGTGAGTTAGTGCGATAGAAAGGTGTAGGGAAGGTACCCAATGATTTGGGGCCTCAGCAGGTCAGGGCATGTGTGCCAGTGGATGCCCAGTTATAATTGGGGATGCTGAAAAGATCAGAATGAGAGAAGATCAGATATCCCAGATGATTGTGAAACTGGAGAAGGTTACATGGATTGGGAAGGATGAGCCAATGGTGGAATTTGAAAACAAGGATGAGAATTTCAAAACTGACACGTTGGTTAACCAGAAGTCAATTTAAGTTGGTGAACATGGAGATTCATCATGAAAATGATGAACTGGATATGGTTTGCATTTGAATGCAGAGATTTTCAAGATCTCAAATTACATGCATATAATATGGGAGAACAGCCAAGTGTATGTTAGTTATAACAAAGGAACGGGTGAGAGCTCTGGAAACAGATGAACTGGATGGAATCGGATGACGTGAGAGAGATGGAAATATGTTTCTTCCTTAGGATGTGGGCGTCACTGTCTAGACCAGCATTTGTTGTTGATTCCTAATTGCCCCTGAACTGAATGGTTGCGAGGCTATTTCAGAGGGCAGTTACGAGTCAACCACATTGCTGTTAGTAAAGAATCTGTTTTGAGAATGAAGCATGTTCATTTAAATGAGCTAGTTGTTTATCCAGTAGTCATTTACCTGAGTGCTCCTGTAGCAGCAGCAGGAATGATTGACACATACACTGTAATTTCATGTTCAGGGTTGATTGTGCGGAAGGACCTGAAGGCTGAGCTGAGTAATGCAGCAGACTTTTCACTGAATTTACTGGGGCATGTAAGAGTAATGATTATGTTCAGAGCAGTGGCAGTTATTTTAAAAATGCAATTAGCCCCAAAATTTAGTGGTCAGCCAAATATAAGCCACCTATTCTGTTTTCAAGCTTTGGGTTTGAACAAATTCTGCAGAGATAATAAAACAGTCAGTCCCACAGAATTCATGCGAAAGCTGCCTATAGTTTCTCTATTAAGTCTATACATCACCTGGGATCCTGAGGGTATCTATCGACTCCTGTTCTCAACCCACTATTGAAATAGTGAAATTGCAGCTGCATTTCCATGTATTTGATGTTTTTTTTCTGGTCTCTATATTTTCATCAAGTATTCATTGCTGTATCTGTGCCTGACTTATATATACATGTTGTAAAGATTTCGAAGTCTGGGTGGACATATTCCTCGTTGTCATACTCAAAGAATCATGGAATTGTTACAGCACAGAAGGAGGCCATTCAGTTCATTGTGTTTATGCTGGCTCTGCAACTTAGCTATTCCCACTTCCCAACTCCTCACCCTCATGTTACTGCCTCTGATTTCCTGACACATCCATCCTGGTGTCTCACCCCATTTTCATTCCAAGTTGAGAGTGATCTGGTACTTCATTACAGGAATGAATGTTTTTTTGACAGTGAGTCGAACAGCCTTTTTTTTTCTCATGTCCACGTTTTTTCATGAAGAAGATAAAGGCCGGAATTTTACCGGCATGCCCAACCCAATTCCGGGGGATGCATTCCCTGCTGGCTGCCGGCGAGAGCGTACAAACTTCAGGCAGATGTGCTGGTAAAATTCTGCCCTAAGTTTTCAAAGGCAATGTAAAAGAGAAACGCTATCATTTCTCTCCTGGGTTTACTCATAGCAGTGTCATAGACATTCATTTTTAATTCCAGGAGATCTCAAAGCAATCCTAGTGCGTTGCTGAACCCTGTCTGAATAAAGGAATCAAAGAGCATTTATTTCCAAACATTTGCCTGGATTCAATAGCAAAACAGCAGTGGCACGCTCCAAAGATTCTGTCCAAAATTTAACCGTTGACCTTACATGGCACAGGCATCTCCTGTTTGAGGAGATGATAGCCTAATGGTATTATCACTAGACTACAAATCAAGAATCTCAGTTAATGTTCTGGGGACTTGGGTTCAAATCCCACCACAGCAGATGGAATTTGAATTCAGTAAAAAATATCTGGAATTAGAAGGCTAACGATGACCATGAAACCATTGTCAATTGTTGGAAAAACTCATCTGGTTCATTAATGTCCTTTGGGGAATGATATCTGTTGTTCTGGCCTACATGTGACTCCAGAGCCACAGCAATGTGATTGTCTCTCAACTAAGTCCAAGGCAACTAGGGATGGGTAACAAATGCTGGCCAACCAGTGATGTCCATGTCCCACTAACAAATAAAAAAAAGTATGGATTTTATAGGACATTTTCTCTTCATCTTCAGTGTCTGAAGCCAAGGAAATTAGCAACTATTCTGGTGCCTTGATTAAGTGACCGTCCTTAATGAACAATTACAGGGCACTTGGCACTGTTTGGGTTCTCAGGTGACAGGAATTATTGGAAAATCAGCCATGCAATATCTGCCCTCAGACATTGAGATCATTTTACAACCGGTTGTCAGCTGTGTGTGTGAAACCTCTGCCAGTGGAGTAGGGCTTTGGAACATTCTTCCTGAGTGGCAACAAGATGTTCTATCACACGGGAGTGTCACTCCTTTCAGATTTTATCTGATGTCCATGGATTTGTGTGCATTCCTGCAGGAGGTGGCGGGTTACTAGACACTAAAAGTTAGTGAATTTCTCATTGTTTTTTTTGCCTGTTCCTACCTCTGGAAGAAGTCTCACAACACCAGGTTGAAGTCCAACAGGTTTATTTGGTAGTAAACGTCATTCACATCATGACTGCCTCTGGACTTCAGAGGCCAAAGGTTAGAAATTGGTCAAGTGTTTGGGCGTCAGTGTTACTATTCCCAATCTGCCTGCACCCTATGATTTGGAGTCAGATTGCATGCAAATTTAGTGCTATCTCCTCATTTAAATAATTGTCATGTTGGGCCAAGCAAGGTCCTTGCTGTTGGCTACTAGAGAATCAACAGAAATCTAACTAGCATCTGGTGAAGCCCAGCTACTTTGTTTAAAGTCTGTCTGCTCTTTTGGAAATCTGAACCAGAATACGGAGGCTTCAGCTGAATACTATTGTTGCAATTGAAAATAAGAAAAATAGAACTCGGAGAGAGGATGCCAATTTCATTGATGTGACTCTGGAGGCCTTAGCACTGGAGGGGACAGGAGGATTCCTCAATGGAGCCAGGAGGCCCTCAAGAGTGATCCTTAAAGGGAAATTGGAGCAGATGACCAGGGAGTTAAATTCCCAGTGTCTGGAATCAAGCATTGCGTGATGACAGAGCTGCGGTTGATGGTGACCTAATGACTATTTGCTTTACACCCAACTCCTTTCCCACATCCAAATCTTCTCCTTATTTTTTATATTAATTTATGGGACATGGGCGTCGCTGGCTGGCCAGCATTTATTGTCCATTCCAAGTTGCCCCGGAGGGCAGTTGAGAATCACTCACATTGCTGTGGCTCTGAAGAGACATGTAGGCCAGACAAGGGTAGGGAGACAGATTTCCTTCCCTAAAGAACATCAGTGAACCGGATGGGTTTTTCCAGCAATCGAAATGGTTTTACGGTCATCCGTCAATTCTTAGTTCCAGATTATTTTTATTGAATTCAAATTCCACTATCTGTCATGGCAGGATTCAAACCTGGGTCCCCAGAACATTCACTGAGTTTCTAGATTAATAGTCTAGCGATAATACGACTAGGCCATCATCTTCCTGAAATTGCTGCTTTCAGATATCCAAGAACTTCCACCTGTCCAGCTACAACTGCCCCAGGAGGAGGAAAGAGAGCAACAGTAGAGCATTAATGAAGGGGCTCTGTCACCTGACCTATCTACTGTAGCCCCCACCTTTGGCACTGAAATTTTGGAAAATTTCTTTCATGGGATGTGGGCATTATTGACTAGGCCAACATTTATTGCCCATTCCTATTTGCCCTTGAGAAGGTGGTGGTGAGCCACCTTCTTGAACCATTGCAGCCCATGTGGTGTAGGTACACCCACAGTGCTGTCGTGAAAGAAGTTCCAGGCTTTTGACCCAGTGACAGTGAAGGAATGGCAACGCAATTCCAAGTCAGGATAGCGTGACAAACCTGCAGTTGGTGGTATTCCCAAGCAGCTGTGGCCCTTGTCCCTCCAGGTGGTAGAGGCCGTGTGTTTGGAAGGTGCTGTCGAAGGTGTCCTGATATGTTTCTGCAGTGCATCTTGTAGATGTGCCTTCCGGGACCTTGGATCTCTGGATTACCAGTCCAGTGACAATACTACTATGCCACTGTAACCCTTTGGTGACAAGCTTCTTGAGTGTTGTTGAAGCTGTACTCATCCAGGCAAGTGGGAAGTATTCCTGACTTGTACCTTGCAGATGGTGGACAGGCTTTGGGGGAAGGGTGTGGTGGGGGGTGATGATCAGGAGCTGAGTTTCTTTTTTGTGCAAGGTGACTAACAAAACAAGTCAAAAGTGGCTACAGAAGAATCAGTGAGGACCTCGATGGGTTGGCATACAGCAGAACATTGTGGACGTGCACAGAGATTCGAGGTGCATAAACTGACCTACCTGATAGCCTCGAGCAGCATGGAGGAATTTGGCTCCTGGTTGGCAGAGGGCATTGCGCAAATCTTGCCCTCTCCTCAGCCTCTACGCTATCTTCCTGTCATCCTGTGGCCTTGGAGAAATTACTGCCTCCCTCCCCATCTCCCAGCTGTCTTTGTACAGACAGGTGACCAATCCTTTGCCATCCCTGTGAGGATGCAGTAACAATTCCTGCCAAATCCAGGAACTCACCACAACATATTCAAAAACATTTCTGGGTAATTCCAGAGACAATAAAACAACAGAGATTGTTCAAAATTACCTTAGCTACAAGTTTGGTGCCTGTCTCTTTAAGTAATATTAATACTAGTTTATTCCTTCTAATTGAGCACTTGTTCCTTGGTGAATGACAATCAAATTTCTTAAATTGGCATATAGGGTCCAATTTGGGAAATTGAGCATCATTTTAGCATCATGACAGCAGTAATTCACTGGCTACAGGCACCTACAAGGGCTGTTTGTGTGCACACTCTTCCCAAGTACAGGGGGTTGTATGGGACAGGTGTAAGCAACTGGATGTGCAGAATGTAACAGAGACTGACAAGATTTGGGGGCGGCACGATGGCACAATGGTCAGCACTGCTGCCTCACAGCACTAGAGACCTTGGTTCAATTCCCGGCTTGGGTCATTGTCTGTGGGGAGTTTGCTCGTTCTCCCCGTGTCTGTGTGGGTTTCCTCCATGTGCTCCAGTTGCCTCTTACAGTCCAAAGATGTGCAGGTTAGGTACATTGGCCATGTTAAATTCTCCCTCAGTGTACCTGAACAGGTGCTGGAGTGTGGTGACTGGGGATTTTCACAGTAACTTCATTATAGTGTGAATGTATGCCTACTTGTGACTAATAAATAAATGTTAAATTTTCCATTACACTGTCCCCAGTGGAACTACAACTCCGAATGTCACTGACATTCTGGCAGTGATCAGCTGACTCAGAAAAGGCCACTGATCCAGCCTGAGTTTTTCCTGCTTTTGTGGTTAGTTTCATGAGAAGTAAAGCTCCAACTGAACTTCCACCAACACTTTTATTTTTGATTTATGCTGAGTAGGAAGGGAAATGCCATTCTAAGGTCATGATCGCTCTTTAGCAGGGATGGTCGCATAGTAGTAGTTTTAATGCACAAGTAATCCAGAGGCCTAGACAAGCGTTTCAGGAGCATGAGTTCAAATCCTGCCATGGCTATTCAATTTATTAAACAGGTTTTGATTTAGAAGTGAATGACCATGAAATTACTGGGTTATCGCTCAAACCCATCTGGTTCATTGTGGTCCTTTAGGGAAGGAAATCTGCTGTCCTTACCTGGTCTGGCCTACATGTGACTCCAGGCCCACAGCAATGTGGCTGACTCTTAACCATTCTCCAAAATGGTTCAGCAAGCACTCAGTTAAATCAAGAGAGTGACTCACCACAATCTTCTCAAGGATAGTTATGGATGAGCAACAAATGCTGATTTTTCCAGTTCCATTCTCATGCTATGAATGAATAAAAAATTCACACCGGCATCGGAACAATAGGAACAAGAGGAGACTGTTGAGCCCTTCCAACTGAAGTATCCTGGGGTGTGTTAAACAGAAATGTGTCCTGAAACTTTCAAACATTTATTAGTCATATACAACTAGGTACAGGTACAAACTCCTTTGAGAAGCACCTTTCTCCAAGTTCCATTGGCATGTGACCTGAAATCGTTGATGATGTATGTCAGCTATTAGCATAATAGCTATTAACCATTTATATTACTATGTCTTGCCACAAATCTTCCATTCTATCCATTGAATAATAATGCATCGAACTCCCCCTTACCCCCCAGACTCCCCTTTAAAATCACTTGTGCCGTCGACATCAATCTGCTCTGTGAGGAGGTGCAGGACATATGTTCTCCATATTCTTCCTGGCATACACGTAAATCAGTAAGCAGAGATTCCCTTTTCTTGTGTCCTCTATAAAGATGATGAACAGGCGTTCTTTCTTGTTCTCCCTTTACAGCTTGCACTGCTGGCTTCTCTTCCTTGAAGGAATGAGATTTGGTCACTCCTGTTAAGGTTTGTGTGGCTGTAGATTGTGATCCAGCAATGTTGTTGGCAGACAAAAGTATTGTCCGTTTAAGTGCACTTAATGATTCCTCCGTCCAGGATGAATTGCTGCACGATCCTTGTGTAACATTGATGAATAAATCAGATGGACAAACAGAAGAATAAGGATTATTCTCAAATGGAGTTGATATTTTTGCTAATAGCTTTGTCTTCCAGCTTGTGGTAGTTCAGTGTGTGCGCACACTCTGCTTTCATATCAGTGTTAAGGCAAGATCCAAAATAGAGACAAGTATCACCTCGAGTTCTGTAATTGAACACTGTTTTACTGAGTTGCTGTTCTGCTTATTTTACTAGATTTGGAAAGGTTCACTTCCGTGTTCATCGAAATGTGTGTGAGATCAGTAACTTATTGCACCAGCAGTAACTTTCTCATCAACTTTGATATCAGGGTTGGGAAGTCAGCTAAAAGCAAAATACTGCAGATGCTGGAACCTGAAACAAATACAGAAAATGCTGGAAAATCTCAGCAGGTCTGACAGTTGTGGAGAGAGAATAAAGCCAACATTTTGAATCAGGGCTGAGAAGAGATATGATTCACTGATGAAGGGCCACCCTGACTCGAAACATTGACTGTATCCTCTCTCCACTGGTGTTGTCAGAGCTGCTGAGATTTTCCAGCATTTTCTGTTTTTGTGTGGGACGTTAGCTTAGTGTTCTGCAATTGACCATTGGTAGAGTTTCTATTCTTGATTTCTCTTTGAAAGTTGGTGCCTCCATCAGATTGTTTTCTGTAATTGGTGTCCTCACCTTTATAGTCAGGTGGTTGGACACCCTGGTTACTTGCATTAGTCATGTTTTGGTCATACTAATATGTGGTATCTCAAGTGATCAAGAAGGCGAATGGGATGTTGGCCTTTATAGTGAAGGGGATAGAATATAAAAGCAGGGAGGTCTTGCTGCAACTGTACAGGGTACCGGTGAGGCCGCAGCTGGAGTACTGTGTGCAGTTTTGGTTGCCGCACTTGCAGAAGGGTATATTGACCTTGGAGGGGATGCAGAGTAGGTTCACTAGGCTGATACTGGAGATGAGGGGGTTGGACTATGAAGAGAGACTAAATAGACTGGGTCTGTACTCGTTGGAGTTTAGAAGGATGAGGGGGGATCTTATAGAGACATAAAAGATAATGAAGGGGCTAGATAGGTTAGAGGTAGAGAGATTCTTCCCACTTAGAAAGGATAGCAGGACTAGAGGGCACAGCCTCAAGATAAGGGGGCGGCAGTTTAGATCAGAGTTGAGGAGGAACTTCTTCACTCAAAGGGTGGTGAATCTCTGGAATTCTCTGCCTGTTGAAGTGGTGGAGGCTGCCTCACTGAATATATTTAAGTCACCGGTAGATAGGTTTTTGATAGACAAGGGAATTAAGGGTTATGGGGAGAAAGCTGGAAAATGGAACTGATCCACTTCAGATCAGCCATGATCTTATTGAATGGCAGGGCAGGCTCGAAGGGCTAGATGGCCTACTCCTGTTCCTATTTCATATGTTCTTATGTTCTCAGTTATCATCTTTCTTCACTCTCTCTCTTCAAATGTAGTTTGAGGTCCAGAACTTCCTCTTTGGTTGGTCACTTGGTTGGTCGACCAATCTACATATTGATTGGTCGACCCATGTTGGACGCGGTGGGCTTGAGGAAGAGTTCTTGGAATGCTGCCGGGATAGTTTCCTTGAACAGTGTGTGTTGGAGACAACGAGGGAGCGAGCTATCTTGGATCTGGTGTTATGTAATGAGGCAGGTAGAATTAGGGACCTTGTGGTGAAGAATCCTCTTGGGAAGAGTGATCATTGTATGGTGGAGTTTCTGATGCAGATGGAGGAGGAGAAAGTGGGTTCCCGGACATGTGTCCTTTGTTTGAACAGAGGGGAGAACGATAGGATGAGAGAGGAATTGGCGAATGTTGATTGGGGGAGCGAATTGGAATGTAGGTCTGCTGAGGAACAGTGGAGGATCTTTAAGGAGATCTTTCTTGGTGCTCAGCAGAAATTTATTCCGATGGTTAAAAAGGATTGTAGGAGGAGAGATAATCAGCCATGGATAACGAAGGAGGTGAAGGAAAGTGTTAAATTAAAAGCGGATGTGTTTAGAGTAGCTAAGAGTAGTGGGCAAGAAGAGGATTGGGAGAGGTTTAAACGTCAACAAAGAATGACAAAGAAGTTGATAAAGAAGGGTAGGATAGGGCATTGGTGATAAGGTAGGTAGGATATGGCTGTATAGTGCATTGGTGAGGCCGCAGCTGGAGTACTGTGTGCAGTTTTGGGCGCCGTACTTACGCAAGAATATTTTGGCCTTGGAGGGAGTGCAGAGGAGGTTTACTAGGCTGATACCGGAGTTGAGGGGGTTGAGCTATGAGGAGAGGCTGAATAAACTAGGCTTGTACTCGTTAGAGTTTAGAAGAATGAGGGGAGATCTCATTGAGACGTATAAGATGATGAATGGGATGGATAGGATAGAGGTGGAGAGACTCTTCCCGCTCAGAAAGTATAGTAGGACTAGGGGGCACAGCCTCAAGATAAAGGGGGGGCGGTTTAGAACGGAGTTGGGGAGGAACTTCTTCACTCAAAGGGTGGTGAATCTCTGGAATTCTCTGCCCGTTGAAGTGGTGGAAGCTACCTCACTAAATATTTTTAAGACGCGGGTTGATGGGTTTTTGATAAGAGAGGGGATTAAGGGTTATGGGGAGAGGGCGGGAATGTGGAACTGAGCCACGACAGATCAGCCATGATCTTATTGAATGGCTGGGCAGGCTCGAAGGGCTAGATGGCCTACTCCTGCTCCTATTTCTTATGTTCTTATGTTCTTATAAACTATGAAGCTGGGCTAGCGCTTAATATAAAAAAGGATAGTAAGAGTTTTTATAAATATATAAAAAGGAAGAGGCTGACTAGGGTGAACGTTGGACCCTTAGAGGATGAGAGGGGGGACTTAGTGGTAGGGGATGGGGAAATGGCTGAGGCCTTGAATAACTTTTTTGTTTCGGTCTTCACGGAGGAGGACATGAATAATTTGCCGGACGTTAGCGATGGAAAGATGGTAGGAGTGGAGGGCCTGAATGACATTATTGTTACTAGAGAGGCAGTGCTCGAAAGCCTGGAGGGACTGATTGTGGACAAGTCCCCAGGACCGGATGGAATGCATCCAAGGGTTCTGAAAGAAATGGCGGAGGTGATAGTGGATGCCTTGGTGATTATTTTCCAAACATCGCTGGATTCCAGGGAAGTGCTGGAAGATTGGAAAACGGCTAATGTTACGCCGTTGTTTAAGAAGGGTGGCAGGCAAAAGGCAGGGAATTATAGGCCGGTTAGTTTAACGTCTGTTGTAGGTAAAATGTTAGAATCCGTGATCAAGGAGAAAATAGCGAGGCATCTTGAGGAGAATTGTTTGATAGAGCAGACGCAGCACAGTTTCGTTAAGGGGAAGTCGTGTCTGACGATTTATTGGAGTTCTATGAGGATGTGTCTAGGACGGTGGATAGAGGAGAGCCGGTGGATGTGGTGTTTCTTGATTTTCAGAAGGCGTTTGATAAGGTGCCGCACAAGAGGTTATTACAGAAGGTCAGGGGGCATGGAGTTGGGGGTAAGGTGTTAGCGTGGATAGAGGATTGGCTGTCAAATAGGAGGCAGAGAGTGGGGGTCAATGGGTGCTATTCGGATTGGCGGTTGGTGACTAGTGGAGTGCCCCAGGGGTTGGTGCTGGGGCCTCAGCTATTTACCATTTATATAGATGATCTGGAGGAGGGAACCGAGTGTAGGGCGTCGAAATGTGCTGATCACACCAAGATTGGTGGAACGGCAAATTGTGCGGAGGGTGTGGAAAGTCTGCAGAAGGATCTAGATAGGCTGGGTGAATGGGCCAGGAACTGGCAAATGGAATTTAATGTTGGCAAGTGTGAAGTTGTCCACTTTGGTAGGAATAATGGTAGGAAGGACTATTACTTACGTGGCGAAAAACTGCAGCATGCGACGGTGCAGAGGGACCTCGGGGTCCTTGTGCATGAGTAGCAAAAACCCAGCCTACAGGTGCAGCAGGTGGTCAGGAAGGCGAATGGGATGCTGGCCTTCATCGTGAGGGGGATTGAATATAAAAGTAGGCAGGTCTTGCTGCAACTATACAGGGTGCTGGTGAGGCCGCAGCTGGAGTACTGTGTGCAGTTTTGGTTGCCGCACTTACGCAAGGATATTTTGGCCTTGGAGGGAGTGCAGAGGAGGTTTACTAGGCTGATACCGGAGTTGAGGGGGTTGGCTATGAGGAGAGGCTGAATAAACTAGGCTTGTACTCGTTAGAGTTTAGAAGAATGAGGGGAGATCTCATTGAGACATATAAGATGATGAATGGGATGGATAGGATAGAGGTGGAGAGCCTCTTCCTGCTCAGAAAGGACAGTAGGACTAGAGGGCACAGCCTCAAGATAAAGGGGGGGCGGTTTAGAACGGAGTTGAGGAGGAACTTCTTCATTCAAAGGGTGGTGAATCTCTGGAATTCTCTGCCCGTTGAAGTGGTGGAGGCTACCTCGCTAAATATATTTAAGACGCGGGTTGATAGGTTTTTGATAGGCGAGGGGATTAAGGGTAATGGGGAGAGGGCGGGAATGTGGAACTGAGCCACGACAGATCAGCCATGATCTTATTGAATGGCGGGGCAGGCTTGAAGGGCTAGATGGCCTACTCCTGCTCCTATTTCTTATGTTCTTATGTTCACTTTGGTCAGTAGCGGTCTGGTCCCTTCTTCATCCGCCCTCTCTTCAAAGAGCATCGCAATTTCCAGAGTGTTTGCCTGTGGCTGTAAGTGTGGAGCTTCGTTTGTGTCGACTAGTTCAATCCGCTCTGTATCATCTTGGGTTTGTACTGCAACTAATGAATAGAGAAAATAAAGTTAAAGTTTATTTGTTAATGTCACAAGTAGGCTTACATTAACACTGCAATGAAGTTACTGTGAATATCCCCTAGTTGTCACACTCTGGTGCCTGTTCGGGTGTACTGATGCGGAATTTAGCATGGTCAATTCACCTAACTTGCACAGTACAAAGCTATACAAACTTTTCTACTTAATGAAGAGCAGTTTTCATTCTGAAAAACATGCAGAGGGTGGAATTTTCTCATTCTTTGACTAAGTGTCAATTCTGGTGGGAAAAGTGGAGTGTAACCTGCTGGCTCCACTGCCCCTTTTTTCCACCATATTTTTTGACATTTAGTCACAAAAATCCTGTGGGATGATCCCATGATGTCAAGCTGGCAGGACGGGCTCTGAATGATTTAAAAAAATTAAATAAAGGAACCCCTCTGCATGGCTATGGAACATCCTTCCATGGACACATGACCTGACTTCACTCATGATGTATATTAGCTGTTAGCACAATAGGTATTAACCCTTTATGCTACACCAGCTTATTTCACTATATAACTAGAGCATGGCTAATGTGCACCGCAACTCCATTTCCCATCTAATCTCATTTTCCCTTGATTCCTTGACTAAAAAAAATCCAATTCCACCTTGAAATGTTCCAATTGTTCTCCAGCATTGAAGGGATTTCCAGAATTGCACCAATCCTTGTTAGGAATGGTGCTCCCTGGTTTCTCTCCTAAGTGCTTCTATTCCAATTTTAAGGTTATGGCCTGATTTTTTTTCTATAGCCAGACCGAGAGGATCTCCAGCTTATTCAAAAAAGTGCAAGGTGCCCAAATCCAGAAATTGACCCCAAAAACCTACACCCCCACCACCATTTTTACTGGGAGGGAACAGAAATGTGTTGCATTTTGTATATTCATGGTTTATAGAGACAGCCACACATGTTAAGGTGCAGCTGCCTTCAGCCAGATCCAATTTTTCCTGATGGGATATCCAAGGCACAACTTGTGCACTTGAGCCCCAACAGTAGGAGGTCTAAATTTAGTTGAGTTCTTTGAAGAGTTAGGGTACCCTTTTGGATAAGGTCCTAGGATACCATTGGAAGAGGTAAGGTGCCCTCTGGGAGAGGTCAATTAGGATTGTTAAAAGCAGACATGAATGCACATAAAAAGTGGAAAACTCATAGGAACAGTCATGCTCATTTGCAAAGGAGCGATCACAGGATGGTACAGTCAAGAGAGCTGCTGAGGGAGCTATTAATGGCACTACCAAAGGAGCTGTCAAGGGAAATACCAAGGAAGCTGGCAAGGGATCCATTGTGATACCTATCAAGCTGTCAAGACATTTCAATCTCCAACCCTTTAAATACTCAAAAAAACTTCCTTAATATTTAAAAGGATGAGTGCTTGGTATTTCACTCTGTCTGTTGACATGGGTTGTCATGAAGGCTGTAAGAGTGAAGAGTGGAGGAATGAGCTGACACTTGGTATAGGAGTTATAAAGGGCCAGGAGAGTGGGTGGAGGTTATTAGTATCCATACAGTATGTGCAGGGGACATATGATAACATGGTTAAGGCACGGGAGCATGTGGCAGTAAGGGTGCACAAGAGGTTAAGGTTGGAGGGCTATTATGGGAGAGGGTGGGGGGGGTGGTGGTGGAGAGGGGAAATGCTGCTGGGGCAAAGTGTTAAATCACCAAGATCGACCTTTTACCCAGAATACTTTTGCATCTGTCACACAAGCAGCCCTGATGCTATTTCTGGGACAGCGGACATTACACCTCACTTCCGGAAAGAAAATTGAAACTTTAGAAGTTTGGTTCATGCAGCTGGGAATTTTTGCAGCTTTGTGCTCCCAATCAGGCTCATGTCTTCTTGTCTTGATTTGCTCAGCAGAGGAAATGATTTCCCTGTATCCGCGGTAACAAACCTTTCTAATACTTTAACTAACCTGATAAATGGTCACATTTACCTTCTTCACCATTCTAGTGAATCCGGGATGTACCCACTCCCAGGCCAATATACCATTCCTGAGGTGTGGTTTTGAAAATTGAAAATCTTATTCGGGATGGCATCTGATCACGATTTTGTACAATTAAAGCATTCATTCCTCCCCTTTTGAATTCCAGTCTCCTGAAATAGGGCAGGCAAGCAGAACCTTCACTAGGTGACAGATTGAACAGACTAACATAAGATACAGATATTGATTGCTGAGCATTCGAGGAATGGGATGCATTCTGAGAGCGATGTGTTGCTGTAGGGAATGGAGAGCAGGGCAATAATTCTCTAACATCATTTTGGTTACAGGCATACAGTCCTCAAACCTGCACAAAACACAATGTGACATTAAGATGTTCTTTTGCTAATTTGGCCGGTAAATTATGGCTAATCCATGCTCTCCGCACTGATGGATTTTCAGCACCTGTAATGCTGGCCTGCTATTATTGACAAATTTTAAAAAAAATTGTAATTCTGTGAACCATTTGAGCATTATTGCAACAAGGTGAGGTCTTTTGAGGTGCTGGGAGTCTGAGCGCAAACTTTATGCAAACCTGGAGCTGAGAAAAGAAAAAGAATTACATTCTTGCAGCACCTTTCATGATCTGAGGATACTCCTGATAGTTTTACAATCGATGAGGTACTTTTGATCTCTTCCAAGCAGCAGCACATTCCAGAATACATAGATGATTGCGAATCAGAAGCCAGTTAACATACTCTACAATTTTCTCTTTCATTGAAATTGTGGAAGGGAAAAGCTGCCATTGTGTAAAATGATGTGGAGATGCTGGCGTTGGACTGGGGTAAACACAGTAAGAAGTTTCACAACACCAGGTTAAAGTCCAACAGGTTTATTTGGTAGCAAAAACCACTAGCTTTCGGAGCGCTGCCCCTTTATCAGATGAGTGGAGAGTTCTGATCACAAACGGGGGGTGTAACGACACACACTCAGTTTACAGAATACTGATTAGAATGCAAGTTTTTACAACTAATCAAATCTTAAAGGTGCAGACAATGTGAGTGGAGATGGCATTGAGCATAGGTTAAAGAGATGTGTACTGTCCAGACAGGAGAATAAGTGAGATTTTACAAGCCCAGGCAAGTCATGGGGGTTACAGATAGTGTGACATGGACCCAAGATCCCGGTTGAGGTGGTCCTCATGTGTGCAGAACTTGGCTATCAGTTTCTGCTCAGCGACTCTGCGCTGTTGTGTGTTGTGAAGGCCGCCTTGGGGAACGCTTACCCGAAGATCAGAGGCTGAAAGCCTGTGACCGCTGAATTGTTCGCCAACAGGAAGAGAACAGTCTTGCCTGGTGATTGTTGAGCAGTGTTCATTCATCCATTGTCGTAGCGTCTGCATGGTCTCCCCATTGTACCATGCCTCGGGACATCCTTTCCTGCAGCGTATCAGGTAGACAACATTGGCCAAGTTGCAAGAGTATGTACCTGGTGGATGGTGTTCTCATGTGAGATGATGGCATCTGTGTCGATGATGCGGCATGTCATGAAGAGGTTGCTGTGGCAGGGTTGTGTGGTGTCGTGGTCACTGTTCTTCTGAAGGCTGGGTAGTTTGCTGCAGACAATAGTCTGTTTGATGTTGTGCGATTGTTTGAAGGCAAGAGGTGGGGTTGTGGGGATGGCCTTGGTGAGATGTTCATCTTCATCAATGACGTGTTGAAGACTCTGGCCTCAACCCGGATCTTGGGTTCATGTCACACTATTTATAACCCCTGTGACATGCCTGGGCTTGCAAAATCTCACTTGCTGTCCTGTCTGGAGACAATACACATCTCTTTAACCTATACTTAATGCTATCTCCACTGACATTGTCTGCACCTTTAATACTGGATTAGCTGTAAAAACTCGCGTTCTAATCAGTATTCTGTAAACTGAGTGTATGTCTTTACATCCCCTTTACATCTCCACTCTCCTGACAAAGGGTTAGAGGCCCAAAAGCTAGTGGCTTTTGCTACCATATAAACCTCTTGGACTTTAACCTGTTGTTGTGAGACTTCTTACATTGTGTAAAATGGACAGGTAATTTGCAAATGCCTTGTTTGCCAGACTCAAAGTTTGCTTGTCTTGAGAAGTTGTCCCAGATCTCGCAAACAATAGTGATTTTTAAGGAGTGTCTTGAAAAATAAATGAATAGGATGGGAATAGAGGGATCTGGTCCCCAAAAGAATAGGGGGTTTTAGTTCAGATGGGCAGCGTGGTCGGTACAATCTAGGAGGGCCGAAGGGCTTGTTCCTGTGCTGTAATTTTCTTTGTTCTTTGTTGATATTTTTCTCCTCACGCTTAGGCAGGCATTTAGGTTGCTAACCCCAACCTCAGCAAGAGAAAACCCAGATCCTCCTCATTGCTGCAGCATGTCTGAGACATTGCAGGCTGAATTTGTATAACCTGTGTACATCTTCATAAATTAATTAACCCTATCATTCAGTTTGGGACATCATTGAGGTTTCAGTCTGGATCACTTCGGCGCATAACTCTTTTAGAACCTGTTACAGCTGCCTTTGAACATTTATTTTGCAATCAGTTTCCAAGTCAAATAGTTGACATGAAACTTCAGAGTTAATGATTCTCAGCATTTTTAAGGCTTAAATCATTACTGAATCTTCTTTTATTTTTTATTCAATGAAACATGTCTCTTCAAAAATGTAAGATTCCGGACTTTCCCTTATTACTTTTCTCTCATTCCTTTTTTTCCAGCATAGTTTTGTTAATTCAACCTAAGCTCCCTTGCTAAAATTAACTCTAAAATAAACTATAGGAACGTAAGAACATTTTGTTTTTTTAATTCATTCATAGGATGTGTACATCACTGGCATTTGTTGCATATCTCTAATTACCCTTGAACTGAGTGGCTTCCTGGGCCATTTCAGAGGACAGGCAAGAGTCAAATCACATTGTTGTGGGTCTGGAGTCAAGTGCTGGCCAGACCAGGTAAGGATGGCAGATTTCTTTCCCTGAAAGGACATTAGTGAACCAGATGGGTTTTAACAATCAATGATAGCTACAGGGTCACTAGTACAGAAACTAGCTTTATATTAGTGATTTACTAACTAAATTTAAATTCCATCAGCTGCTATGGTGTGATTTGAACCCATACCCCCAGAATATTATGTTAGGCCACTGCATTACTAGTCTAGTAATATTATCATTACTCCACCATCGCACCCAATCTTAAGAAATAAGAGCAGGAGTAGTCGAAGTGGCTCTTTGAGGCTCCCTCATTGCCTCCCTCATCTGCTGTCTCAAGGAATCTGGGTATAAATGGGATTAAAGGGAATAAAGTGAAGAAAATGATTAAATATTGGACAGAACTTTATGGCTCCAGTTCTGCTGGGGCCATAATGGTTTTCTCTGTGCGGTACAACTAGATCAATAATATCTTGATTTTGGTCATCTGTTTTGCAACGTTTTATATTCTTGGAAATGTTGTCACTCCTTTTAGTTTTGTCAGTAAGTTAAGGAAAGTTAGTTGTGGAATTCCTTTAGGCATGTTCCAAGAAAGGGTTCAGATGATGTTTTTTTACTCCACACTACACTTGTTAAAATATCTAATAATTCACCACTACCGACTAATGTCCCTTTTATAGGGAAGCCTGCCATTTTCTTTTCTCGGTGGCTGATTTGACTGCTAGTCAGGGCAAGGTTCAAGCTGTGACAATGCAGCTAAGGAGAGGTATTGCTCCAAATCATTGATAGCATCCATTCCCCTGGATAGATTTCCCACTAATCTGCTGCATGATTATATCTTTTTGAGAAGTCTAACATTATCTAACTCCAGTGTAGACGTTGATCGTGACAAGCTGACATCACATTCCAGCCAAGCTTTAATAGCACAGCTGTACATGAATAAACATACAGTCAGTTTGCAAATGAGTTGTAAGTTCTGATTAAATTTTCGCAGTCGACAAGCAATGCTGTCCACTTTTTTAAGCCTCGGGTAATTCTGGGTCACATGTATGATCTTGGTATTGATTTTCATTACGCTCATGTTCCTGGATTCGGAGCAAATACATTTTTATCAGATACCCAAATATTTTAAGGTGGAGCATGCTTACCGTGTCATCTGACAGACTGTAATGTGATTACTAAATTAAGTTAAATCAAATTAGATTATATTTCATCTCGAGTTAACATTGGTAATATCTACCCCTGATGCAGTAGCTTCATGTATATCAGATAGGTATAGCACTTTTGCTGTTGTGCCACATTGACCCCACGTCTGTTTTATTGAGCTGGTATTTTCCATTGATTCACAACCCCACTTTCATACTATACAGGTCTTTGTTACATGACTAACTGTGATTCTCCTTGCAAGAATATTTTGTTGAAATTACACCTAAAATGCATTTGAAAATGTGCTGGTTAGGCTATAGTTCACATTTTTTGCAAACATTCATTCACATAATCACAAATATAAAATATTTCATGTATCATTGCAATTGGGCAATGTAATGGACACTATAATAATACTTTTCTGCCCTCCATTAACAAGTATTTTTGATGCTTCTCAGAGTGATGCCTTGATGCAGGTTTATTACACATCTAATAGTTATCAATAATAGTAAATATTTTACGAAGGGTGTCCAGTTCTGTAATGTACTGTGTACAGTTCTGGTCACCCTATAACAGAAAGGATATTATTAAACTAGAAAGAGTGCAGAAGAGATTTACTAGGATGCTACTGGGATTTGATGGTTTGAGTTATAAGGAGAGGCTGGATAGACTGGAACTTTCTTCTCTGAACAGTAGGAGGCTGAGAAGTGATCTTGTAGTGGTTGATAAAATAATGACGGGCATAGGTCAGCTAGATAGTCTTTTCCCAAAGGTAGGGGAGTCTAAAACTAGACGGCATAGGTTTCAGGTAAGAGGGGAGAGCTACAAAAGGATACAGAGGGGCAATGTTTTCCCAAAGAGAGTGGTGAGTGTCTGGAACGAGATAGTAGTAGACGCGGGTACAATTTTGTCTTTTAAAAAACATTTAGACAGTTACGTGGGTAAGATGGGGAGGAATATGGGCCAAATGTGGGCAATTAGATCTAGCTTAGCAGTTTAAAATAAAAGATGGGCAGCATGGACAAGTTGGGCTGAAGGGCCTGTTTCCATGCTGGAAACATCTATGACTATGAGTTCTTCATTTGTCAGTAACCTGGTTTTAAACTATTGACAACTGTGTCAAAAAATTAAACTGAATCATTTTTTTATTTCCGCTTCATTGATATACATTGGTTAGTTTATTATTACATTAATATTTTTTGATATGATAAAACAATTTCAGTGTGCCAACTTGTGCCTGAGTGCCGGGGAAAACAAATGCAATTTGTTGATTCGCCTGAATAAAGTGGGAAGAATTTCACAATTCCGACATGGGGGGCATGATCCGTGTTGTGGGCAAGGTTTGGTCCTGGTGAAGAGAATTTAGAAACAGCATAAAACATTACAAACTTAAGTAGTTTTGGACACAATTCAATTATGCTTAAAATTTCAAAATCTTTTGTTCTGGCACAGGCAATTTCACACAGAGTGAATTAATATTTCTTGTGTAAACATGTGAAACTCTATCTCTGTGCTATCAGCTGATCTCACATGCTGCAAAACTGGTGGATTCAGGGGTCTGGAAAATAGAAACATAGGAAATAGGAGCAAGCATAGGCCATTTGGCCCTTTGAACCTGCTCCAGAGCTCATTATGATCATTTCTGATCCCCCAACTCAGTAATCTGTTCCCCGCAACATCCTTCTACACCTTTTGCTCCCAAGAGCTATATCAAACTCCTTCCTGATAACATACAGGCTGGAATTTTACTGCACTGCCCACCCCAGGAATTGGTGCAGGTGAGGGGCAGCCAATGGGAAGGTCTATTGACCTTGGCTGAAATATTACGGTTTTGGAATGAGTGAGACCATAAAATCCTGCATGCAACGTTTTAACGTCAACTGCTTTGTGTGTTAACAAATTCCACATGCTCACCACTTCCTAAGTAACAAAATTTCTCCTCACCTCAGTCCTAAGTTGTTTACTCCATATCCTTCGACTATGACCCCTGGTTCTGCACTCCCATGCCATCGGGAACATCCTTCCAGTCCTGTTACGGTTTTATAGGTTTCAGTGAAATCCCCCCCTCATTCTTCTGAACTCCAACAAATATAATCCTAACTGACTCAATGTCAGTTCCGCCATCCTGGGAATCAACCTGGTGAACCTTTGCTGTGATCTTTCTATAACAAGAGCTTCCTTCCTTAGATAAGAAGACCAAAACTGCACACACTCATAGAATCACAGAATCTTACAGTGCAGAAGGAGGCCATTCGGCCCATCAAGTCTGCACTTACCACAATTCCACCCAGGTCCCATAACCCCATGTATTTACCCTAGCTAGTTCCCCTTCCAAGAATTTAACACTTTTCCAACTCTGGTCTCTTATACATCCCCACTTCCATCCCACATCATTGTCAGCCAGAAGGCTTTGCATAATTGCACCAAGACATCTCTGAAAATAATGTTAAGACAAAGCTGTGTTCAACTTGATCTGTACCTTGAAGGCAATTCCCCCAAGTAATTCTGGTGGGGAAGTCATCTAAATGATCACCCTTGGGAGAAATGAAAGCTAATTGTAGAAAGAAGTTCTGTAAATTGGCAGTTGTTTTCATCTCTGCTAAAATCTAAGGCAGCTAAGCTGTCTTGGCTCCCAAATAGTTGACAAGTGCTGCACAAGTGCCAACTTTCTCTGCATATTAGAACCTGCTGTGCTCGTTATCTGTATATTAAGGTATTATAATGTGTTTGTACTGATGGAGCAAAAGAATCAAGTTCATATTCGCATTGAAACTGCAGCTTTAATCATTTAGGGTGTCCAACAGTACTTTACAGCCAAATATGTACTTTTGAAATGTAGTCACCGTTGTATTGTTGGAATCATGGCAGCCAGTTTAGGTGTAGCAATATCTCAAAAATAACAACTTGTGGTGGATTAATTGTAGTACTAGAAAGTGTGTAAAAGTCTTAACTAAAATCAGCTTGGCGAAAAGAAAGAATAAAAAAAACCAACTCTTTATAATTTTAAAACATTTTAATTGACAATTAATGACACTTTAGGAAGTAATTTAGAACACTGCATTTTCGGTGCCTCTGATTTTACTAATGATTGCAATTATTATTAGCTGTATACACCATTGCACATCTGACAGTGGGAAAACATGTTAGTAATTTGCTGCTCTGCTAGAATCTGAAGGGTGAGTTTCTAAACGACGAAAGAGATTTTTGAAATACAAAAAAAATACAATAGCCATTGGTAACTCATGGTATGGCGTTACATTAAAAGTACTGGTTTTAGATCAATGCCTGAATAGATTGATGTTGGGGTCAGCAGACCCAAGTTATAGCACCGGCTCCACATCACTCACTGACAAGAGAAAACTGTTCTCTGCACAGGCGGAACCGCACTCGCTGATTGAATTCCAACATTTACAAAGAAGCAGCTGTCCCTGGGCTTTCTGTTACCAATGGAAAGATTCTATATGAAATGTAAGAAGTTCCTTGGTGGCATCATAATACATTTTGAAACTTACACATTGATTGCAGCTATTGTATAGCCCCCGCCAAAGCTGCTGAAACTGAGGTGAGACTGTTGTGTCGAGACTGTATTTCCATTGCCTGCTGATACTCAATTGCTTTTAAAAAAATTTTCTCTCTGGATGTGGATGCCGTTGGCATGGTGTCACTTATTGACCACCCCTGGCTGCTCTGAGGAAGCGGTAGTAGGCGTTTGTTTTCAATCACTGCAGTGATGGTGCATCCCTAGTTGGAATTCCAGAATATCAATTCAGGAATGATGAATGTAGGATGATGCATGTGCAAGTCAGGATGGTGTGTACTTTGGAGGTGAAGGTACATTCACAACTTTACTACTGTTGGCCCCCTTCATGGTTGAGAAGGATAAAAAGAAATCACTTGCATTTATATAGCACCTTTCATGAAGTCTCCAAATGCTGCACAGCAAACAAAGTACTTCAAAGCTTTGCACAGTAAGAAGCCTCACAACACCAGGTTTAAGTCCAATAGATTTATTTGGAATCACGAGCTTTTGGAGTGCTGTTCCTTCATCAGCTCATGATTCTAAATTAACCTAGAATCATAGAAACTCTACAGTGCAGAAAGAGACCATTTGGCCCATCGAGTCTGCACTGACCACAATCGCATCCAGGCCCTACTCCCACGTCCCTACATATTTACCCACTAATCCCTCTAATCCACACATCTCAGGACACTAAGGGACAATTTTAGTATGGTCAATCACCCTAACCTGCACATCTTTGGACTGTGGGAGGAAACTGGTGCACCCGGAGGAAACCCACGCAGACGTGAGGAGAATGTGCAAACTCCATATAGAGAGTGACCCAAGCCAGGAATCAAACCCAGGTCCCTGGAGCTGTGAAGCAGCAGTGCTAACCACTGTACTACCGTGCTGCCCCTGTTGGACTTTAACCTGGCGAGAGTTTTTACTATACCCACCCCAGTCCAACACTGGCATCTCCACTTCAAAGGTGTGGCCACTTTTGTAGTGTAGGAAACACAACAGCCAATTTGTATACAGCAAATTCCCACAAACAGTAAAATGGCAATGACCAGACACTGATCCTGATTGAGGGCTAAATATTGTTGAGGGCATTGAGGATAACTTGCCTGCATTTATTTGAAAAAGCATAATGTTACTTCACAGTCAAGTTGAGGCTGAAGATGGAGCTTTTGGTTTAATTTGTCATCCAAAATATAACACCTCTAATTGGACAACAATCCCTCCAGCCTTACAGGGAAGGGTCAGCGGACATTTTTGTTCCCTATTTTCTAGAGTTGGACTTGAAGCCAAATCTTTTAATTTGGTAGAAGAATGCAACCAACTGAGCCATAGCTGACTGGAAGAAACCACAGTGGGCGGGGTTTTCAAGCCACACTCATCCCAAGAGTGAGAATTCCAACCCAAGATCAACGGACCTTTACATGGTCCACCAAATTTTCTGTCCCACTTGCTACGATTCCCGTGGTGGGCGAGATGGGAAAATTCCAACCTTTGAGTCCAACGTGACTCTTTTTCAGAAATGAATGAGTTTCTCTCTCCACCGCCGCAACCAGACCGACTGAATCTCTTTGGAGAGTTGGGGGTTTCTGGCAGGTTGGGATATGATTTGGGAGCATTTGAGTAAATGAATGGGAGGAGTGTTGGGATGAGGAGCTGCTCAGTGGATGGGTCAGTGAGTGGAGAATTGGGAAGAGTGATGTATGAGTGAGTAAGTGTGGAGGGTACGACGTTAGGGAGGAGTGGTTTCTCTGTGGTGGAGGGGGAGGGCTCAATTACAAATTGTGCGCGTGAAGGCTAGTGGGGCGGGGACTGGAATGAGGGGGCTTCACTAGGTCTTGAATCACTTGGAAATATGGAAAATTTAGCTGAAACCTCCAGGAGTATTTAAAAGAATAACATTTTTGCAAAATGCTTTAAAAACACGGATGTTCATATTTATCCAATGTGCTTTTATATGCAAGTCTTTAAGGCAAAAACTTTAAAAAACATATACTGAATGTTACAAAGCTGCTTTATCAATGTTTAGCTTACATGGGACTTAGTAGGATTGAGGGTTATAGGTAAGCCTAGTAGGTAGAGATGTTCTGTGCAACTTGTGGGCCAAAGGGCCTGTTTGTGCTGTAGTTTTTCTATGCTCTTTGTTCTATGTTCTACTGGTCATGTTAATTTTCAAGAGGTTTTTAAAAATATATTCTTTCATAGAAGACCTGTAGCGCAGAAGGAGGCCATTTGGCCCATTGAGCTTGTGTCGACAACAATCCCACCCAGATCCTCTCCACCTAACACCAAGTATTTACACTGTTATTGCCTCTGATACCACAGCCAAACAACCTAACCCACACGTCTTTGGACGGTGGGAGGAAATCAGGGCACCTGGAGGAAACCCATGCAGACATGGGGAGAATGTGCAAACTCCACACAGTCAGTCACCTGAGGCCAGGATTGAACTCAGGTCCCTGGAGTTGTGAGGCAGCAGTGTGAACCACTGTGCCGCCCTTTCATGGGATGTGGGCATTCTTGGCCAGGCCAACATTTGTTGCCTATCCCTAATTGTCCTTTAGAAGAGTTAAAATGGGGGTCACATTGGAAAATAATTTGTGAAGCATGACTGTCATCTTTTGCTTTGCTTCAGAGCTCCGAGGGAACTGAATGCAGAGTATCAATGGAGAGCACATGGCGCAATGAGGAGGAAGCACATGGCCCAGTAAGCAGGGGGTCAAGGAGTCAGGCTTTCTGATAAGGTACATTATATGTGGAATGTTGCAAGGGATCTAGTTCTGTAGTTGGGCGATTTTCAATTTCCCAAACAGAAACGCTATCCTTTTCTGCCTTAACCTTAGAGAATGGATTGGTGTACATTGTTATGTGTAACACAGCCTCAATGGCTGCACAACTGCAGTAAAAAAGGGAAACTATACTCTTTTTGGGAGTACAATCATCAATTCTTGGTCTCACCATACAACTTGTGTCAAACCATCCCTTATCTCATTTCAAAACAAAAGATGCTGGAAAACCTCAGCAGGTCTGGCAGCATCTGTAAGGAGAGAAAAAAGAGTCCACATCATCCTTTGTCAAAGCTAAAAGGCATAGACAATAGGAAATATTAATACTGCAGGGTGAAGGAATGAAAGATGAGTCATAGTCATAGAAACCAGTCGAAAAGGCTGCTAATGGCTGTCCACAGAGAGAATAAAAACACCTCAGTCCCCTTTGTCTTCATTCTATTTTATTTAATTTTTTACTATTCTCTGCCTTTTAAGAACATAAGAACATAAGAACATAAGAAATAGGAGCAGGAGTAGGCCATCTAGCCCTTCGAGCCTGCCCCGCCATTCAATAAGATCATGGCTGATCTGTCGCTGCTCAGTTCCACTTTCCCGCTTTCTCCCCATAACCCTTAATCCCCCCTCTTATCAAAAACCCATCAACCCGCGTCTTAAAAATATTTAGCGAGGCAGCCTCCACCACTTCAATGGGCAGAGAATTCCAGAGATTCACCACCCTTTGAGTGAAGAAGTTCCTCCTCAACTCTGTTCTAAACCGCCCCCCCCTTTATCTTGAGGCTGTGCCCCCTAGTCCTACTGTCTTTTTTGAGCGGGAAGAGTCTCTCCACCTCTATCCTATCCATCCCATTCATCATCTTATACGTCTCAATGAGATCTCCCCTCATTCATCTAAACTCTAACGAGTACAAGCCCAGTTTATTCAGCCTCTCCTCATAGCTCAACCCCCTCAACTCCGGTATCAGCCTAGTAAACCTCCTCTGCACTCCCTCCAAGGCCAAAATATCTTTGCGCAGGTGCGGCGCCCAAAACTGCACACAGTACTCCAGCTGCGGCCTCACCAATGCCCTATACAGCTGCAGCAAGACATCCCTACTTTTATATTCAATCCCCCTCGCTATGAAGGCCAGCATCCCATTTGCCTTCCTGACCACCTGCTGCACCTGCAAGCTGGGTTTTTGCGACTCATGCACAAGGACCCCGAGGTCCCTCTGCACCGTCGCCTGCTGCAGTTTTTCGCCCCGTAAGTAATAGCCCTTCCTACCATTCTTCCTACCAAAGTGGACCACCTCACACTTGCCAACATTAAATTCCATTTGCCATTTCCTGGCCCATTCGCCCAGCCTATCTAGATCCTTCTGCAGACTCTCCACACCCTCCGCACAATTTGCCGTTCCCCCAATCTTGGTGTCATCAGCAAATTTCGACACCCTACACTCGGCTCCCTCCTCCAGATCATCTATATAAATGGTAAAAAGCTGAGGCCCCAGCACCGACCCCTGGGGCACTCCACTAGTCACCATCCGCCAATCCGAATAGCACCCGTTGACCCCCACTCTCTGCCTCCTATTTGACAACCAATCCTCTATCCACGCTAACACCCTACCCCCAACTCCATGTCCCTCGACCTTCTGCAATAACCTCTTGTGAGGTACTTTGTCAAACGCCTTCTGAAAATCTAGAAAGACCACATCCACCGGCTCTCCTCTATCCACCGCCCTAGACACATCCTCATAGAACTCCAGTAAACTTGTCAGACACGACTTCCCTTTAATGAAACCGTGCTGCGTCTGCCCCCACTCTTTCCTCCAACTTTATTTTCTTTCCCTTACCTTCCCCTTTTCTACATTCTACCTCTGTCTCATTTCCCCCCCAACTTCCCCAACATCTCCATCTGTCACAGCTTACAGCTTCTCTGCCGCTCGTCCATTCACACCCTTTATTCTTCCAGTCCCTCACCCTGCAGTATAAATATTTCCCATTTCCTATCCCTTTTCGCTTTGACAAAGGGTTATCTGGACTCGAAACATGAGCTCTTTTTTCTCTCCTTACAGATGCTGCCAGATTTCCAAGCTGAGATTTTCCAAGCATTTTCTCTTTTGGTTTCAGATTCCAGCATCCGCATGCATTTGCTTTTATCCTTATCTCATTTCCTCAGACTATTGTGCTACAGATAGTAGACTTGAGAAGTTTTGTGGCGAAAAACTGCAGCATGCGATGGTGCAGAGGGACCTCGGGGTCCTTGTGCATGAGTTGCAGCAGGTGGTCAGGAAGGCGAATGGGATGCTGGCCTTCATAGCGAGGGGGATTGAATATAAAAGTAGGGAGGTCTTGCTGCAGCTGTATAGGGCACTGGTGAGGCCGCAGCTGGAGTACTGTGTGCAGTTTTGGTCGCTGCACTTACGCAAGGATATTTTGGCCTTGGAGGGAGTGCAGAGGAGGTTTACTAGGCTGATACCGGAGTTGAGGGGGTTGAACTATGAGGAGAGGCTGAATAAACTAGGCTTGTACTCGTTAGAGTTTAGAAGAATGAGGGGAGATCTCATTGAGACGTATAAGATGATGAATGGGATGGATAGGATAGAGATGGAGAGGCTCTTCCCGCTCAGAAAGGACAGTAGGACTAGAGGGCACAGCCTCAAGATAAAGGGGGGGCAGTTTAGAACAGAGTTGAGGAGGAACTTCTTCACTCAAAGGGTGGTGAATCTCTGGAATTCTCTACCCGTTGAAGTGGTGGAGGCTGCCTCGCTCAATATTTTTAAGACGCGGGTTGATAGGTTTTTGATAAGCAAGGGGATTAAGGGTTATGGGGAGAGGGCGGGAATGTGGAACTGAGACACGACAGATCAGCCATGATCTTATTGAATGGCGGGGCAGGCTCGAGGAGCTAGATGGCCTACTCCTGCTCCTATTTCTTATGTTCTTATGTTTTCAGTACACCATACACAGAAGTTCTCCTGGGCAAATTATGCCTATGCTGCAGTTTGCACAGAATCAGTTTAATACTTGAAGCAAAAGGACTGGGAGTCTGGTTGCATTAACTTCTTGGTTGAAACTGCGACTGAACAGGTTGAGTGGGCTGCTTATTACCTCAATGAGATAGTCGCTGATGTCTTTGCTATTCCACATGTCATTTACACCAACTGTGATTTGCCTGTTAATTTATGTTTATATTGCATCGATTTTGACTTGTGTTACAGTTACCAAAAGCGAAATAGTCTCTGGTAATATCTTCATTTGGGGTTTTTGTTTTGTAAATTTGGTTAATTTGATATACGGATCCCTGCTGGCATCATAACAACATGCAGCTGACCATAAAACTTTTATGTTTTGGACATTTGGCAATTCTCAGTTACAAGAGATTATTATCAGCACAGTCCTTTCTACAGCAGATCTGTGGCATTTGGGGCAAGCAACAACATGCACCTTCAACCAATCAAATTGAAGTATTCTCATAGGGGGATAGAAACTGAACTAGTAAGTTCAAATTCAAATATCTAATTTAATGTAAAGTCATGTAAGGTAGGTGAAAAAGCAGAAGAAGTGAAGAGAAACAAGAACAATATAGAAACAAACCCAATTATATTTAAAGTCTGAAGGAATGAGGCTCCATGTTTATAACAGAAAATATTCAGTGCCGGAGAGGTTTATTTTTATCAGTAATTAAGGTTTATCAGATCATTAAAAAGAATCACCTGCACCTGAATACAAAAGCCATATCTGTTTCTGGATGTTTAATAGGCAGCTTGTGGGTTATTATATGACCTTCAAGGACTTCATAAATTTTAATTCTGAGTATCTAGGTGAGATCCCAGTGTAGTGAGGATTGTGGAGAAACAGGGCAATTTGGATGGCAATTTGCTTGTTTTCACACTTGGCTGTGCATTTGCAGAAGCGAGAAGTTGCTATCCGATTTATTCCATAATAACTGTGATGTTGCAAGCCTTGCTATTATGCTTAATACAAAATTCAGGCCAATATTTCTATTGTCTTGTGGTAGCTATGAACAATCAATAGTTTCAGTGAGGGACACGTGTGTACGGAATATAAAAAAGTGGAAATACTTAATGACTACATATGGGAAGCATCTCCTGAAGCTCAATGCAAATTAGTTCTGATATCACATATAAAATCACAAAATTCTAGAAGAAGGCCATTCAGCCGCTTGGATCTGTTCCAGCTCTTTGCTAAAGCTATCCACTTAATCAGTCCCATACCTTGGAACTTTCCTCATAGTCGTATAAATACTTTTTACTTGAATATTTATCCACTCTCTTTTGGGTGCGTTTATTGTATCTGATTTCACTTTTCTCAAGAAATACAACTCAGATCACAATTCTTCACAGCATTAAAAACACATTTTCTCTCATTGCCTTTGATTCTTTTGCCAATTACATAACATTTATCGCTCTATACAGTTCCTCTTTATTTACTACACTATATCTAAAAAGGGGTGGCACTGTGGCACAGTGGTTAACACCAGTTCAATTCTGGCCTTGGGTGACTCTGTGTGGAGTTTGCAAGTTCTCCCCAGGTCTGTATGGCTTTCCTCTGTGTGCTTCAGTTTCCTCCAGATGTGTTGGTTAGGTTGATTGGCCATGTTGATTTGACCCTAAGGGCAGGATTTTCCTGGGCTTGCCCCAGGATCGGAAAATTCTGTCTGATGTCAATATGATCTGTGTCCCACCCACTATGATTCCAGCCTTTAGTGTCAGGTAGGGTAAATACGTGGTGTTATGGGGATAGGGCTTGGGTGGGATTGTTGTCGGTTCAGACTCAATGGGCTGCATGACCTCCTTCTGAACTGTAGGGATTGTATGAAAGACAGTCACAATTTTGTACATCTCCATTGACTTCCCTTCTAGCTACCTATGCTATAAGGAGAACAAATCTAGTATCTCCAGCCACATTACAAAATCCAAGTTCATAGTCATAAGAACATAAGAAGTAGGCACAGGAGTAGGCCACCTAGCCCTTCGAGCCTGCCCCGCCATTCAACAAGATCATGGCTGATCTGAAGTGGATCAGTTCCACTTTCCTGCCCTCTCCCCATAACCCTTAATTCCCCTGTCTATCAGAAATCTATCTACCCATGACTAAATACAGACAACGAGGTAGCCTCCACCACTTCAATGGGCAGAGAATTCCAGAGGTTCACCACCCCTTGAGTGAAGAAGTTCCTCCTCAACTCCGTTCTAAACTGCCCCCCCCTTCCTTATTTTGAGACTGTGCCCTCTAGTTCTGTTTTCCTTGCTAAGCAGGAAGAATCTCTCTACCTCTACCCTATCTAGCCCCTTCATTATCTTATATGTCTCTGTAAGATCCCTCCTGAGCCTTCTAAACTCTAACGAATACAGGCCCAGTCTACTCAATCTCTCTTCATAAGCTAACTCCTTCGTCTCCGGTATCAGCCTGGTGAACCTTCTCTGTACTCCCTCCAAGGCCAATATATCCTTTCACAAATAAGGGGACCAAAACTGCACACAGTACTCCAGTTGTGGCCTCACCAGTGCCCTGTACAGTTGCAACAAGACCCCCCTGCTTTTATACTCTATCCCCCTCGCTAGAAAGGCCAACATTCCATTTACCTTCTTTATCACCTGCTGCACCTGCAGACTGAGTTTTTGCGATTCATGCACAAGGACCCCCAGGTCCCTCTGCACCGTAGCATGCTGCAGCTTTTCACCCTTTAAATAATAATCCCGCCTACTATTATTTCTACCAAAGTGGATAACCTCACATTTGCTGATGTTATATTCCATCTGCCAGGTCCTCGCCCACTCACTCAGCCTGTCCAGATCTCTTTGCAGACTTTCCACGCCCTCCACGCAATTTGCTTTTCCACTCATCTTCGTGTCATCAGCAAATTTTGTTACCCTACATTCAGCCCCCTCCTCCAGATCATCTATGTAAATGGTAAACAGTTGAAGCCCCAGCACCTATCCCTGTGGCACTCCACTAGCCACCAACTGCCAACCAGAAAAGCACCCATTGATTCCAACTGTCTTGGTACCATTCTGTTCAATCTCTTTTGCACCCTACCTGGACAGCTTCCTAAGGCATACAGCCCAGGATTAACACAGTGCTGCAGCTGAGTTCAGACTAGTGATTTATAAAAGTTTAGTTTCCTAGTTTTTTTTGAAATCCTATACCTCTATTCAGAAACCATTTAAAACATAAATGATGGTAGGCAACAAAGTGCGACAAAGATTTAACATATACAATATACTTTTTTTATTTCTGGAACAAAGACATGAAAGCGGATGAGACTGCTGGGATTAAAAATCTCTTCTCATTATTGCTCTGGCTGTAAAAATGCTGCAATAAAAGAGTTTGGGCAACCTGAATTCAGTTCTCAGCCAGCATGAGCCTACAACTCAAAACACAATGACATGATTGGAGATTGGCATTGAGCCACACTGGGGTAAAATAATTCTCAACTCGCTTTGTGCAATGACATGGTAAATGAATTCATGAACTACTCTGCTTGATGTCTCCAGTGACATCGTAAATGTGTTCCTATTGAATGTGTTTTCTGGTAACATCCAACTGAGGAAGCCTTCATGGATGTATTTCTGATGTTACTGCATGCAGTGCCGACAAGAAAGCTGAAGGACAAAAAATAAAGTTGCTTTCATACGTTTTATTCCATTGCTGGACAAAGTGGAGGGATCATTAATTTGCATCTAGTTCAAAATATATATATTATATACAAAGGAGTGCCAAAAAGCTATGTCATTCCAAGCATTCAAATCACTGCGATGTTTTTCAAAGGCCAAAAGAGAAAGGGAATCATTACAATGGGTTTGCGTCTATAATATGAATGGCTCCCTGAGAAATAGTCTTCAGACTGAACATTAAGACACAGCTATGGCAAAATTTGTAAAACTTCAGTGAATGGCTTACAATATGGGCTCCAAGTGAAGCCTTTTATTATTTGTGTAATGTTCACTGGTTATTATGTCTATTTATCTAAAGAAGCACCCAACACAATGAAAGATGAACCTACAGACATTTTAAACTCCTTTACAAGAAAGCAGCTTGGAAGAAAGGAAGGAAATTATTTTAAAACATCCTTTGTGGGGGTGTGGGCATCGCTGGCAAGGCTGACATGTTATTGTCCTGCACCTATTTCTCCAGGACTGAGTGCTTTCTGTAATTCAGAAGGCTGTTTAGTTATTCACAGAAGAACTGGAGTCACACATAGATCTAAACTGGGTAAAAACAGCAGGATTTGGTTTGTAGGGTTGGTCTCATGAGGAAAGGTTGAGGGAGCTGGGGTTTTTCTCTTTAGAGCAGAGGAGGATGAGAGGTGACTTAATAGAGGTTTATAAGATGATGAGGGCGATAGATAGAGTGGACATGCAGAGACTATTTCCTCGGGTGAATGTAGCTGTTACTAGGGGGCATAACTTTATGGTTCATGGCGGGAGATATAAGAGGGATGTCCGAGGTAGATTCTTTACTCAGAGAGTGGTTGGTGTGTGGAATGCATTGCCTGCTGTGATAGTGGAATTGGACACTTTAGGAATTTTCAAGTGGTTACTGGATAGGCACATGGAGCACACCAGAATGATAGGGAATGGGATAGCTTGATCTTGGGTTTGGACATAACTCGGCACAACATCGAAGGCCGAAGGGCCTGTACTGTGCTGTACTATTCTATGTTCTATGATAATTTTCTTAAAGGGATGAACCAACTAAAATGTGAATAACAATTCAACAGCGTAACGGTCACATCTACTGTTTTGCCTTCACAATTTGAGGTTTCAGCTTGCATGTAGAGGGGATGGTAGCATAATAGGACAAATGCTCTGGGGGCATGAGTTCAAATCCCACAATAGCACTTAGCTTTGCTTAAATTCAATTTACTAAATAAATCTGGATTTACAAGTGAGTGAATGTGAAATATTGACCATGAAATCTGAATTGCCATTAAAAAATGGGGCAAGAATGGAGCTGGTGTGGAACATAAGTTAGGCAGGAAAAAACTGTAGCTGAACAATGAATTAGCTTCAAACCAGAAATGAGTTGGACGCAGTCAAGGTATATTCCCTTAAAAGGGGAAGGTAGGGTAAACAAATCCAGAATTCCCTAGATGAAAAAACAGGTGGATATTAAGGTAAGAAAGAAAAATTGTGCTCGTAGTGAGTGTCAGGTGGAAAATACAATCCAATATCAAGAGGAATATTGAAGGTTCAGAGAGAAGATGAAAAAGCACAGTAGAGAAACAAAGAGTGATTATGAGAAAAGATTGGCAGCCAACATTAAGGGGAATGCCAAGGTCTTCTATCGGCATATAAAGGTGGTCAAAGGAGTAGGACCAATTAGGAACCTAAAAGGAAATTTACTCATGGATGCTGCAGCATAGTTGAGGAACAAGAATACTTTTCACCCATCTTTACCAAGGAGGTAGATGCTGTATGGCCACCTACAAGGAAATTCTGTCCCCAGTAGGATTCAATATTGATAAGGAGGAAGTGCTGAACAGATTGTTGGTACTGAAAACAGACATGGAATCGGGACTGAATAAGATGCGACCAAAGATATTAAAGGAAGTGAGAGTGGAAATTGCAGGGGTGCAGACCATAATCTTCCAGTCTTCTCTAGGCTCAGAGGAGCTGCCAGGGGAGTGGAGAATTGCAAGTATTGTGTCCTTCTTCAGAAAAGTTTATGAGGATAGCTCCAGCATTTACAAACCAGTTAGCTATCATCAGGGCAAGCTTCTAGAAACAATTATTCAGGATAGAATTAGTAGTCACATGGAAAATGTGTGGGTTGATCAGAAAGATCCAGCACGGATTTCTAAAGAGGAAATCATGTTTAACTAACATGCTGGAGTTTTTTGAGGAGATAACAGAAAGGGTGGATGTGAGTAATGTTGTTGATACATGTGGTGTACATGGACTTTCAGAAGGCATGCGACACCATACCACACACAGAATTGTGAGAAAAGTTACAGCTCATGAATAAAAGGGACAGTAACAACATGGATACAAAATTGGTTGAGTAATCAGAAACAGACACTAATGGTCAATGGATATTTTTTGGATTGGAGGAAGGTTTGTAGTGATGTTCCCCAGGGTATTGGTATTGGGACCCTTACCTTTCCTGGTATATATAAATGATCTAGATCTGGGTGTACAGGAGACAATTTCAAAGTTTGTGGATTACACAAAACGTGCAAGTTTTGTAAACTCTGAAGATGATAGTGTAGATCTTCAGAAGGACATAGTCAAATTGGTAGAATGGGCCAATACATGCCAGATGAAGTTTAATGCAGAAAACTGTGAAGTGATGTATTTTGGTAGGAAGAACATGGAGATGCTATATGAAACAAGAGGTAAAAATCTAAAGGAGTGCAGGAGTAGAGGGGGGTGTATGTATTGAGATGAGAAGAAATTATTTAAGATAGTGATTGGTAAGCCTGTGGAAATCACTACGACAAAAAAAGTCAAGACCAAAACATTGTATTTTCAGGGAGGAGTTCGATATTGCTCCTGGAGTGAAGGATCAGGCTATTGAGTTGGATGACAAGCCATGATCATAATGAATGATGGAACAGGCTTGAAGTGCCAAATGGCCTATCATGCTCCTATTTTCTATCTTTCTGAGATCATTGAGGGTGGCAGGAGAGATGGGGAGTTCAGCATAATCTCCTTGTTCCTACAAATAGTATTCTGGGCCTTATTAATAAGGGCATTGAGTATAAGAGCCAGGAGACTGTGCTGAACTTACAAAAGAACATAAGAACATTAGAAATAGGAGCAGGAGTAGGCCATCTAGCCCCTCGAGCCTGCCCCGCCATTCAATAAGATCATGGCTGATCTGTTGCTGCTCAGTTCCACATTCCCGCCCTCTCCCCATAACCCTTAATCCCCTCGCCTACCAAAAACCCATCAACCCGCGTCTTAAAAATATTGAGCGAGGCAGCCTCCACCACTTTAGCGGGCAGAGAATTCCAGAGATTCACCACCCTTTGAGTGAAGAAGTTCCTCCTCAACTCCGTTCTAAACCGGCCCCCTTTATCCTGAGGCTGTGCCCTCTAGTCCTACTGTCCTTTCTGAGCAGGAAGAGCCTCTCCACCTCTATCCTATCCATCCCATTCAACATCTTACACGTCTCAATGAGATCTCCCCTCATTCTTCTAAACTCTAACGAGTACAAGCCTAGTTTATTCAGCCTCTCCTCATAGTTCAGCCCCCTCAACTCCGGAATCAGCCTAGTAAACCTCCTCTGCACTCCCTCCAAGGCCAAAATATCCTTGCGTAAATGCGGCGACCAAAACTGCACACAGTACTCCAGCTGTGGCCTCTCCAGTGCCCTATACAGCCGCAGCAAGACCTCCCTACTTTTATATTCAATCCCCCTCGCTATGAAGGCCAGCATCCCATTCGCCTTCCTGACCACTTGCTGCACCTGCAGACTGGGTTTTTGCGACTCATGCACAAGGACCCCGAGGTCCCTCTTCACCGCCGCCTGCTGCAGTTTTTCGCCACGTAAGTAATAGTCCTTCCTACCATTATTCCTACCAAAGTGGACAACCTCATGTTTGCCAACATTAAATTCCATTTGCCAGTTCCTTGCCCATTTGCCCAGCCTATCTAGATCCTTCTGCAGACTCTCCACACCCTCCGCACAATTTGCCGTTCCACCAATCTTGGTGTCATCAGCAAATTTCGACACCATACACTCGGTTCCCTCCTCCAGATCATCTATATAAATGGTAAACAGCTGAGGCCCCAGCACCGACCCCTGGGGCACTCCACTAGTCGACACTAGTTAGACTTCAGCTGGGATATTGCACACAGTTCTGGGCAGGACACTGTAGGAAGGATATGAACGCATTGGGAAGAATGCAGAAGAGGTTTACAAAAATGGTTCCAGGGATGAGAAACTTCAGTTATGAAAATAGATTAGAGAGGTTGGGACTGTTCTCTTCAGAGAGAAGAAGGTTTAGAGGAAATTTGATAGAAGTGTTTAAAATCATGAGAAGGCTGGATAGGGTAGATAGGGAGAATCTGGTCCTGTTCACAAAAGGATCAAGAAGGAGCAGGTACAGATTTAAAGTGATTTGCAAAGGATGCAAATGCGGTGAGAAAAAGCTTTTTCCCCCAACCAATGGTTGGGGTCTGAAATACACTGCCTCGAATTCTCTGGCCATTCACACCCTGCACCACTGCCAGCAAGAACAGAGAATTTGACATTCAGCCCAATCTCCATTCACGGCCACGGAGCCAGAGAATCCTGCAGACTTGAGAATCCTGCCCTCTATCAGGAAGTGTGGGGGGGGGTGTAGGTTGAAGTGAGGCATTCAAGAGGGTATTGGGTGATTATTTGAATAGAAATGATATACAGTGGTAGGGGAAAAGGCAGGGGAATGACACTAAGTTATGGTATTGGTTTGGAGAGACAGTGCAGACGCTATGGGCCAATTGGCCTCCCTCTGAGTGGTAACAATTCTGTGATGATTAGTTCAGTGGACTAGGGGGCACAGCCTCAAGATAAAAGGGGGGCGGTTTAGAACGGAGTTGAGGAGGAACTTCTTCACTCAAAGGGTGGTGAATCTCTGGAATTCTCTGCCCGTTGAAGTGGTGGAGGCTGCCTCGCTAAATATTTTTAAGACACGGGTTGATGGGTTTTTGATAAGAGAGGGGATTAAGGGTTATGGGGAGAGGGCGGGAAAGTGGAACTGAGCAGCGACAGATCAGCCATGATCTTATTGAATGGTGGGGCAGGCTCGAAGGGCTAGATGGCCTACTCCTGCTCCTATTTCTTATGTTCTTATGTTCTTATAACTGCCACACTCCTACACAGCTCCACTTCAACATCCTTTGTCAGGACATGAGCACAGCCGAGATATTCAAGGTCAGCGTTGATTCACTTTGGAATCCTTTGCGATAGATCACTTGTTGTAGGTAAAACAATCCATGGTTGAGTTTTCTGTGGGGTAGCTGGACAAGTGGGATTGGCTGAACTGGTTCCCTGAGGATCCCGCTGTAAGCTGTTTAAAATGCTAGTGACGGTTAGAAAATCTGTCCCTCCTTCCCAAGGGAGGCCATGAGTGTAAACTATCCGCTGACAGCAAACAACGGCTATTGTTCAAACAAATGTCAGACGCTTGTCATCAGACTTACACTATCAGTGCCCTCATTGATAATGGAAGGAACAGTTCTAACAAAGTGGGGCATTGGATTAAATTTACAGAAGAGCCCAGATTGTTACAATGGGCACCTCTTCTGACTGGAAGAATCAAAACTTCCAAGCACTCTTAAAAGATCCATCGGCTCCACAGTGGATGAATTTCTAAACCATACTACCCTGAATAGATTGTCTGTGTTGCTCATACATTTAATTAAACTCATCCTGATATTGTTCAATTCTCCTGTTTTCTTTTTCACCAGCGTGTAGTTTCCCCAAACGCAAAGTTTGGGCAGGTTTGTACTCTTTACAAGATGACCTTTAAACAGAAGAATTGCATTACACTTCAAACATATTGCCAACATTTAGGTCAAGTATGTGTTCTTTTTAAAAATGTCAATTGAAGATCAAAAATGTTTCCACGTTTGTCTTTTATCAGAAGTGGTGCTGAAACTAATTATGCTAAAAAGGGATTTGGATCATGAGTACTTGGAGAGTACTTGAAAGCTATAGCCTACAAAGCTATGAAACAAATGCTGGAAAATGGGATTAGAATAGATGGGTGCTGGATAATTGATGTAAATACAATGGGCCGAAGGGTCTCTTTCTGTGCTGTAAAACTTTCTTTGACAACTTGGCAGATAAAAACATAGACAAGTGGAAGATCTTGAGGCCAGGAGATTTACTACAGAGGGGAGGCCAGAGGAACCGCATTTGTAAAGTAAAGTAAAGCTTATTTATTAGTCACAAATAAGGCTTACATTAACAATGCAATGAAGTTACGGTGAAATTCCCCTAGTTGCCACACTCCAGTGCCTGTTCGGGTCAATGCACCTAACCAGTACATCTTTCAGACTGTGGGAGACAGTGACCCAAGCCAGGAATTGAACCTGGGTTCTTGCTGCTGTGAGGCAGCAGCACTAACTATCGTGCCATCCCATAATTTCATTGTGTAATTTCACAATGCTAAAAGATGATTTGGATCATGAGTATTTTGATGAGCACTTGAAACATCATAGCAGTAAGGCTAAGGACTAAGTGCTGGAAAATGGGATTCGAATAGATAGGTGTTTGATGATTGGCATAGACACAAAGGGCTTCCTTCTGTGCTGTAAGACTCTATGACTTGATGACTCCTAAGTCCAAAGATGTGTGACTTAGGTGGATTGGCTATGCTAAATTGACCCTGGTGTCAGGGAGATTGGCAGGGTAAATATGTGGGGTTACGGAATAAGGACCTGGGTATGACTGTGGTCGGTGCAAACGCGATGGACCAAATGGCCTCCTTCTGCATTGTAGGGATTCTATGATTGCTGTGATTTGAAGTGTGCCCATTGTTGTAACCTGAAAAACATGATTACCAATTTTCACAAAGCAATTCTCACAGATAGCAATATGGTAAATGACCAGTAGTTTTGGTGACACATTTGGTTAAGGCAAGGAGAGAGTCCAAGGCAAGCCAGATGTCTAATGTAAATCACTCATCTGGGTATCTCAGTGTAAATTCAAGAACTGAGATTTCAGCCATAATAAATTCTCTATCATCTTTGGTTCAAGGAAAAAAGGACACTCACTGTTGTTGAGACATTCCATTTATCAAGTTGTAAACATATTAGTGAATAGGTGGCATAGTGGTTAGCACTGCTGCCTCACAGTACCAGGGCCCCAGATTCAATTCCTTGCTTGGGTCACTGTCTGTTTGCACATTCTCTCCATGTCTGCATGGGTTTCCTCTGGGTGCTCCAGTTTCCTCCCACAGTCTGAAAGACGTGCTGGTTAGCTACATTGGCCATGCTAAATTCTCCCTTGGTTTACCCAACCAGGTGCTGGAGTGTGGCGACTAGGGGATTTTCACAGTAACTTCATTGCAGTGTTAATGTAAACCTGCATGTGACACTAATAAATAAACTAAAAGAATGACAGAACTTTGCTGCCAATGGCTTTGGTTCCTTTGGCTTAGTTGGTCACCAAGAATTAACTTTTGAGATGGGAGGCTCAAGTTCCACTCTTCTTGATCCACAGATCCAAGTTTTTACTCCCGGTCCCCTGCAAAAAAACTGCCCATTTCCCATATGGTTATGCAAGGGAGCTCGCTATGCTACAACAGTGGTCACAGTTTGAAAGTACTTAATTAGTTTCAAAGCACATTGGAAATGTCTGGCGTTCTGTCAAAAGCTATATAAATGCACATTTCTTTTCATTCTTAAGAGTACCAATTTCATACTTCAACCGCAAAAAGCTACTTTCTAAAGCATTTCTTTAAATTTAAAATTACTTTCTGAATATTTATTAGAAGCTAGAAATGTATAGCAGACCAATCAATGAGAACTTGAAACCTTTAAAGCAGACTTGTCCAACCTTTTAACATGGAGCAGGGGGGAGTGTGGGAGTCACGGATGACATTTCAACACTTCTCTCACTCAAGTGGCTGATGCGCAAACTTGGAAAAGACAAAGTTTGGCACAGTATTAAAGATGGATTTGACAAGTGCTGAGGCATGAAAAGAACTTGTTGAGCAAAAAAAAACTTAATGAACCGTAATTTCCTCAGAGCACCATCAGTGATGGCTGTATCGACTTCCCTGCACGTAAATTCTAAAGCACCTCCCTCGCTTGACCTTTCTGATTCGGGGTGGGTGAGAGTGAAGCACATCCCCAGCTCCAGTGGTGAAGCGTAAAAGGAACAAAGCGGAAGAGGTCACGTTTCCTTATTACAACATTGGCTGTTGTAAAGCAGGTGAGTTTAAAGATTGTATTGAAAGGAAGAAGGTAAATTTCTAAGGTAAGTGAATGGTATGTGGGGTGGGGTTCAGACATTGACCAGAGGGCTTCTGACCATTGGGGTGGGGATATTCAGACATCTGGGACATGGGGGTGATCAGATGTTGAAGGTATGGGCAGTTGGGATGGGGAAGTTCACACATTGATCAGGAAGTATGGGGGGGGGTTCAGAGATTGAGTGTGGGATCTAGAATGTGGGGATAGAGTTGGATATTAAGTCATCCGGTCTACTGGCTGTATGTTGGGCAAACTCGCTTTAAAGCATCTTTATAACAATAAACCATCGCTTCACAGCACTGTTATTAATTGAAATTTGACACTGAGATACAAAGGTGATATTGGGGCAGAGACCAAAAGCTTAATCAAAGGGGTACATCTTAAGAAGCTTATTAAAAAAGGAAAGTGAGATGAGTTGAGAAAGTTTAGGAAAGGAATACCAGAATCCAGAGTTGGCAGCAGAAGGCATGCTTGCAAATAGGGGAACAATCAAAATCGTGGATGTTCAACAGACCAGAATTGGAGAAGCGCAGATATCTGAGCGTGGTAAAGCTACCTGGATGAGTTGGTCATGGAGGGAGTGAATATAGGTCAGGTGATGGGTGATTAGAATGTGGTGTGAGGGAGTAGGCTAGTGGAGGACGTCAAGTTTATGGAGGTTAGAATAGGGAAGTGTGTTGAACTAGATCATTAAAGAGAAAAGAGAGATAGGGATGAACATATCAGCACTGATGAGGAGATGGGCAATGTTATGGAGGATTAAATGTGTGGTCTTAGCAAATGGTATGGATAGATTTTAGAAGCTCACTTAAGGCCAAATATGATATCAGATTGGAGAACTGTCTGGTTCAGCACTGGATATTTGCCAAGAAAAAGCATGGAGTCAACAGCTAGGCAACAAAAACTGTGGTGTGGACAGAAGACCATGGCTTTTTCCCTTTTCCAATGTTTGTTGAAGGAAATTTATTTTACTTCAGTACTGAATGTTAAGCAAATAGTGCAACAATTTAGACACAGTGGGTGGGGAGGTCAAGAGAGGAGATGGTGAGTTAGTGCTTACTGCCATCATTGTATCACTGGAAACTGACAAATTTCCTAAAAATTCCACTGAGGGATAAAGTGTAATGAGGAAAGGAAAGGGTCAAGGATCCTTGAGGGATCCCAGGGATATGGCAATGGGAAGCAATGCCATTGCAGCTGCTTCTTTGGCTATGATTGAATTGATAAGAATGGAAAAGGCGAATCTTCTTGAATGACAGTGGAGGATGGTTATGTGGTCAGCCATTGCCAAAGATTGCAGATAGACTGAGAAGGTTTGAGAATGGAACTTTTCCTTTGTCAGAGTCAAGTAGGATGTCTAACCCTAATCCTAAGCTTATCTTTCATAAAACCTGTAATAGGTACAGCAGCAGGGAGGGAGTTCTGGAAAAGTTTGATTTGAGTTGATTGATTATTGTCACATGTACAGTGAAAAGTTTTGTTTCTTGCACGCGGTACAGA
Source organism: Carcharhinus amblyrhynchos (assembly GCF_965287045.1). Taxonomy (NCBI): domain Eukaryota; kingdom Metazoa; phylum Chordata; class Chondrichthyes; order Carcharhiniformes; family Carcharhinidae; genus Carcharhinus; species Carcharhinus amblyrhynchos. Next base: position 7,292,667 of record NC_137336.1, on the reverse strand, counting down.
CAAAACATACAGTACATAGTGTTGGAAGGAAAGGAGAGAGTGAAGAATGTAATGTTACAGTCATATCTAAGGTGTAGAGAAAGATCAACTTAATATGAAGTAAGTCCATTCGAAAGTCTGATGGCAGCAGGGAAGAAGCTGTTCTTGAGTTGATTGGTGTGTGACCTTAGACATTTGTACCTTTTTCCCAATGGCTGAAGGTGGAAAAGAGTGTGTTCGAGGTGCATGGGGTTCTTGAATATGCTGGCAGCTTTTCTGAGGCAGTGGGAAGTGTAGACAGAGTCAATGGATGGGAGGCTGGTTTGCATGATGGACTGGGCTTTGTTCATGACCCTACATAGTTTCTTGTAGTCTTGGACAGACTAGGAGCCATGCCATGCTATGATACAACCAGAAAAAATGGTTTCTATGGTGCATCTGTAGAAGTTGGTGAGAGTCCTAGTTGACATGCCAAATTTCTTAGCCTCCTCAGAAAGTAGAGGCATTGGTGGGCATCAGTGTGGAGGGACTAGGACAGGTTGTTGGTGATCTGGACACCTAGAAACTTGAAGCTCATAATAATTTCTATTTCATTCCTTTTGATATATTCAGGGATATGTCCTCTATTATGCTTCCTGAAGTCAATGACAATCTCCTTCGTTTTACTGATACTGAGCGAGAGATTATTTTCATCACACCACTTCAGCAAATTCTCTATCTCTTTCCTTTCACAGATGGGAATAAAGTTGGGAAGTGATAAGAATTTCAAAGTTTTGGAGAGGAAAAGGAGATTGAATATGGGATAGCCAAGGAGTTTGCAAGGATGGAATATTCAGTAGTTGATTTTTGATGACAGGTATAATGACAACAGTACCTGAGAAGAAAAGACCATTAACAATATTAGCTGGCAAGGAGGCCAGGAAAAGGAAAGTGATAGATCAGCAATGTTCCCATGAAGTTGCCTAGGTGTGCAGATGCATGACTGCAGCAGCTGGGAAGGGATCAGGCACACTTTGTTCCAAAATAAATACAACGTATGTGTGTTGGTGAAACAAAAGGGACCATGAATTGAAAAAAACTGGCCATTACAATTACATCTTAAAAGGAACATTGTAGTCAGCAGTATAGAAGCAGCAGAGTCAAGAGAGCAGGAAGCAGATCACACGATAGGGGAGATCATAGAGAAAGATAAACACTCCACCAAGGGCAAGAGGGTGACATTTGCCCAGCTGTTAACTGAAAGGAGTGAAGGGGCGGAGAAAGATCGGTTAAGATAGAAACTGTGAAGCAAACCGGGCAACTTGCATTCCATTATGAATGCTCCATTTTTGTGCCCAATCTCTTCTACTCTGAGATAATCATGTTCATGTACTCTAAATCTGACGTCTGCTTCAATACATGTCTCATTACAATCTTCATGTTTCCTTGCTTGATTAATCAAATCACTAGAGCGCGGAAAGGGGCCAATCGGCCTATTAAGTACACACTGACTCTCCGAAAGAAAATCCAATTCAAGTCTACCTCCCCTGGCCCTATCCCTGTAACCCTGTACATTTACAATGGCTAATCCACCTAATCTACACATCCTGGGACACTGAGGGGCAATTTAGCATGGCCAATGCCCCTAACCTGCACTTCTTTGGACTGTGGGAGGAAAGCGGAGCATCTGGAGGAAACCCGCACAGACACAACGAGAATGTGCAAACTCCAGACAGACAGTCACCCAATGCTGGAATTGAACCTGGGTCCCTGGCACTGTGAGGCAGCAGTGCTAGCCACTGTACCACCTGTTTAAACTTCCACCCTTTCTTTTCAGTAGAAATTTCTTCTCCCTTATGCTCTTTACCATGTCCTTTTCTCCAACTCAGCATCTGATAAGAAGCTATTCGGGTTGATGGGCTTTTGATAAGCGAGGGGAGTAAGGGTTATGGGGAGAGGGTGGGAATGTGGAACTGAGCCACGACAGATCAGCCATGATCTTATTGAATGGCGGGGCAGACTCGAAGGGCTAGATGGCCTACTCCTGCTCCTATTTCTTATGTTCTTATCCCATAATCTGAGATTGTTCTTCCGAGTGTAAAGAAGCTTGTGTGAAGAATTGATTGATGTGTTCAAGATTTTGAGGTGGCTAGATAGAGTTGATAGCGCGAAACTGTCCCCATTAGAAGAAAAGTCAAGATACAGAGGGCACTGATTGAAGGTGCTTGGCAAAGGAGCCAACATGAGAAAGAAAATCTTCATCATTCAGCGAGTGGCGAGGAACAGGAATGCACCACCTGAGTGGGTCATGCAGGCAGATTCAATTATAGCTTTCGAAAGGAATTGAATAAGTACCTCAGAGATGAAAATTTGCAGGACTGCGAGGAAAGAGGGTGGGGGGGTGACACTTGATGAATTGCTCATGCAGAGAGCTAATGCATAATCAACAAGCTGAATAGTCTCCTTGTGAGCTGTGGCCATTCAATGACTGCATGCTTCTATCTTCCACTTCTGATGAACTGTCATTGATCTGAAATGTTAACACTGTTTTTCACTCCACAGTTGCTTTTGACCTGCTCAGTGTTTCCAGCATTTTCTCTTTGTACTTACAAAGTATCCACTGAGTTTTGCTTTTATGTGTATATACAATCCTTTAAATCCTTCAATACTTCACATCCAGTGTATTACTTTCAAAATGCAATTTCTTGAATGCAGAAACTATGATTTTCCCCACAATCAGCATCCAGTTGAACAGATGGTCAGATAAGTGTTTTAGTTTGCGCTGGTTGAGGGGGGATTTCTGAGTCACATTCAGGTGTCAGCTATGTTTCACTTGGTAGCACTCTTGCCTTCAGTTGTATGTTTAAGTCTCCCTTCAGAGGTTTAACTGGATCTCAGCTGAAATTCAGTTCAGCTCTTCAGATGAGGTATTAAACCTTGTCAGCTGTCTGAGGTGGGCCTAAGGTCTCATGAGATTACTCCAAAGAGCATGGGGATATATTCCAGGGCAACATTATCCCTCAGAGGTTAGTATAAAAATAGTTTCCATGGCCATTATCACATTGCAAAAAAAATTTGGTTTGATCAACTGCAGCGGAAGGCAAATGTTATGGTCCACAACGTTGCCATGCAGCCATCTATAAGCATTGACAATGTGACACTGGAGATTGCTGAGAGTTTCACATATCTAGGTTCCACAATTATCAGCAGTCACTTGATACTAAAGTCCACAGAGGCATTGCAAAAGCTACAAATGTTATGTACAAACTGAGAAAGGGAGAGTGGAACAAAAGCCACCTGAGAGCACAGGACCATCAAACTACCAAGCTGCATCCTCAGTAAACTTCGCTACAGTGGTAAAACCCGGTCAACATATTCCAGGCAGGAGTGAAAGCGAAACAATTTCCAGCCTTACCACCTCGATCATATCCTCAATAGTCGGGAAGGAGTTGCCTTGGCAGTCCTGAACATTGATTCTAGATCCCGTGAAGTCTTATGGCACCAGGTCAAACATGGACAAGGAAACCTCCTGCTGGTTCCCATGTACTGTCCCCGCTCAGCTGATGAATCAGTACTCTTCCATATTGAATACTATTTGGCGGAAGCATCAAGGGTGACAAGGGCAGAGAATTTACTCTGGTGAGGGACTTCAATTTCCAACACCAAGTGTGGCTTGGTACTACTACCACAGGCTGAGCTGGCTGGGTTCTAAAGGACATAGCTACTAGACAGGGTCTGGAGTTGGTGGAGAGGGAACCAACAAGATAGAAAAAGATATTTGATTTTATCCTCACCAACCTGCCTGCCACAGATGCATCTGTTCATGACTTTATCGGTCAGAGTGACCATCACATAGTCTTTAGGAAGAGAAAAATCACATCTTCATATTGAGGATACCCTCCATCATGTTGTGTGATACCACCATTGTGCTAAATCGGATATACTTCGAACAGATCTGGAAACTCAAATCTGAGCATCCACGAGATGCTGTGGGCCATCAGCAGCAGCAGCAGAATTGTGCTCAGTCACAACCTATAATCTCATGGCTTGGCATATTGCCCACTCTATCATTACCACCAAACCAGGGGATCAACCACAGTTCAATAAAGAGTGCAAGAGGGCATGCCAGGAGCAAATCAGAATTATCTAAAAATGAGGTGAAGCTACAACATAGGGTATCTTGTGAACTAAACAACAAAATTAGCAGGTAACAGCAATTCCACAACCAACAGATCAGTTTGAAGCTCTGCAGTCCTGCCGTATCCAGCCACAAATGGTAATGGACAACTAAACAACTTGCTGGAGGAGGAGGTGCCACAAGTGGATGCAGCTCCAACAATACTTAAGAAGCTTGACAACACCCAGGAAAAAGCAATTGCTTGAATAGCACCACATCACAGAGGGTAGCAGCGGAAGGGTGCATTTCTGAATGGAGGGCAGTGACAAGTGGTGTTCCTCAGAGATCAGTGCTAGGACCTTTTGCTGTTTGTAATATATATAAATGATTTGGAGGAAAATGTAACTGGATTGATTAGCAAGTCTGCGGACGACACAAAGGTTGGTGGATTTGTGGATAGCGAAGAGGACCATCAGAGGACACAGCAGGATATAGATCAGTTGGGGACTTGGGCAGAGAGATGGCAGATGGAGTTTAATCTGGACAATGTGAGGTAATGCATTTTGGAAAGTCTAATACAGATAGGAAATACACAGTAAATGACAGAACCCTTAAGAGTATCAATAGACAAAGAGATCTGAGTGTACAGGTACACAGGTCACTGAAAGTGGCAATGCAGATGGAGAAGCTAGTCAAGAGGGCATATGAAATGCTTGCCTTCATTAGCCAGGGTACTGAGTTTAAAAATTGGCAAGTCATGTTGCAGCTTTCTAGAACCTTAGTTAGGCCGCACTTGGAATATAGTGTTCAATTCTGTTTGCCACACTACCAGAAGGATGTGGAGGCTTTGGCGAGAGTACAGAAAAGATTTACCAGGATGTTGCCTGGTATGGAGGGCATTAGCTATGAGGGGTGATTGGAGAAACTTGGTTTGTTTTCACTGGAGCAACAGAGGTGTAAGGTGCAAGGGGCAGGTTTAAAGGGGATGTACGAGGCAGATTTTTCACATAGAGAGTAGTAGGTGCCTGGAACTCGCTGCCAAGGGAGGTAGTGGAAACGGATACGATAGTGACTTTTAAGGGGCGTCTTGATAAATACATGAATAGGATGGGAATAGAGAAATATGGTCCCCAGAAGGGTAGGGGGTTTTAGTTAAGTCAGGCAGCATGGTCGGTGTAGGCTTGGAGGGCTGAAGGGCCTGTTCCTATGCTGTAATTTTCTTTGTTCTTTGTTCACATCCACAAATATCCACACCCTCCATCACCAATGCTCAGTAGCAGCAGTCTGTACTATCTACTCACCATCCTGGCCTGAAAATATATTGCTATCCTTTACAATTGCTGGGTCAAACTCCTGGAATTCTCTCCCTAACAGCATTGTAGGTCAGCCCACAGAACAGGTAATTCAAGAAGGCAGCTTACCATCATCTTCTCAAGGGCAACTAGGGATGGGCAATCAATGTTGGCCAGCCAGTAATGCCCATGTGCCAAGAATGAATAAAAAGTCATCTCCACCTCAACAATGGAGGAGACTGGCACATCAGTACAAAAGAAAAGGCTGAAAAATTTGCAAAGTCTTCAGCCAGAAGTGCCAAATGGATGATTCATCTTGGCCTGCTCCAAAGGTCCCCAGCATCAGAGATGCCAGTCCTCATCCAATTCAATTCACTCTACGTGAAATCAAAAAAAAGCTGAAGGCACTGGATGCTGCAAATGTTATGGGCCCTGACAATATTCTGGCAATAGTACTGAAGACTTGTGCACCAGAACTTGCTGTGCCCATTGCCAAGCTATTCCAGTACAACTACAACACTGGCATCTACCCAGTAATGCCCTGTACACAGAAACTGGACAAATCCACCACATCCCATTGCCTCCCCATCACTCTAGGCTTGATCATCAGTAAAACGATGGAAGGGATAATCAATAATGTTATCAAGCAGCATTTACTCAGTAACAACCTGCCCACTGATGTTCAGCTTAGGTCCCACCAGAATCACTCGGCTCCTGATCTCAGTACAGCCTTGGTTCAAACGTGGACAAAAGAGCAGAACTCCAGAGTGAGAGTGACTGCATCTTGACAACAAGACAGCATTTTACTGAATAAGGCATCAAGGATCCCTCGCAAAACTGGAATCAATGGGAATCAGGGGAAGAGATTCCACTTCTTGGCCTCATCTCTGGCACAAAGAAAGATGGTTATGGCAGTTGGAGATCAATCATTCCAGCTCCAGGACTTCACTGCAGTTCCTAGGGTAGAGTTGGAGGCTAATTCCATCAGCATACATTCATTCCTAAGCCATTGAGGTCTGTAGTGGCTTAGCCATATTCATAGGATGGCTGATCTTCTGCATGGTGAACTGCCCATCGGGTCATGTGAAATCAAAAAATGACTGGACTCACAGGAAACTGCAAAGTCTATGGGCCTTGACAACATTCTGGCAATAGTACTGAAGATATGAGCTCCAGAACTTGCTGTGCCCCTAGCCAAGCTGTTCCAGTGCAGTTACAACACTGGTATCTACCTGACAATATGGAAAATTGCCTAGTTATGCCCTGTACACAAGAAACAGGATAAATCCATCACATCCCATTACCTCCCCATCACTCCAGTCTTGATCATCAGTAAACTGATGGAAGGGATCACCAATAATGTTATCGAGCAGCACTTACTCAGTAATACCCATGATCCCCTGGGTGTCCTTACCTCTACTATAATGACATCGGCAAGCAAAATGTGAAGATGGTGGATATTGACCCTGACAAGTGGGAAACAGTCGCTGATGGCCATGACCACTGGGGGCTGACTGGTTGGAAGGGCATGGAAGTGGTGAACAAAAACGAAAAGCTCAGAATTGAGACCAGAAAAAAAAATGTATCAGTGGATCTTCTCAGCCCACTCACTGTCTGCCTAGGCAGCAAATGAGGCAGAGACTCCAACTCCTGAGTCACAACAGGCAACGCTTAACCTAGAGTTGACCACCATGACACAAATCATCGTTTTACGAGATTGAAGACTGCCAATGTACCTTGTTGCTGGTTGTGGGAGATTAATTAAACAAATTAACTGCAGTGCTTCCTACATTGGCAATAGAGACCATACTTCCAATGGTACTTAAGCTCCCTTTTTGCTTTCCTAATGAACCTTTTATTGATGTTTTCTTTGCACTTCAGTCCCACGCTCCTGATCTGCGGCCACCTGGTGTGGAGAGGGGAGGGTTGGGATGGCTACCTCCTCGTGAACCAGCTCTTGGGCCTGGCGAAGTGCGCCATTTACAGGTCCAGGCAGTGGGCGATCCAGGGGGCCATCCATCCTGACTGTCTGCCCCTCTACTGTGGCTACGTTCATGGCCAGGTGTCCCTGGAGAGGGAACATGTGGTGTCCACAGGTGCAGTTGATGCCTTCCATGCCCATTGGGCACGGCAGGGGCTGGCGTGCATTATTGACCTGAATATTCACATTTTAAGTTGATGTTTTTAAGTTTCCTTTGCACTTTGATTTTGTTCAGGCTGTTCCCTCTCCTTTTAGGGAGTTCCCCCTTTAATTTTGTCCTGATTTAACTTGAGTTTGTTTATTTGGTTTGACCTTAAAAGAGGCCAATGGTACTTAACTGCTTGCAACGTTCTTTGGGGTGACCTGACGTTGCAAAATGCGACTGCAATTCCTTCATCCTCCTTCGTTGAATATTGTCATGCAATTTATTTGATCAGTTAGAGAGTCTCATTCAAGAAAGAATAGCCATTGCCTCTAATGGATCAGCCATTTACTCAGCAAGTTTTAAAAAGTAATCTTTATCATTAGCAGAATTTATAATCCAAACTAAAGCGACGTCTCTCAAGAGAAATAAAAACGGGGAATTTCTCCGGCAGAATACAGTGAGTGGGAGATAATGATATAATACAAATGTGAGCAATCAGACCCAATCTTTTCCTGGCGTTACTGGCGGGAGGTTATTCCATTATCTCATTCAGACCCGGAATGAGAGTGTCATTACACACAACTTGCATCCAAAGGAACTAGCGTAGTAAGTTGATTCAAATAATATATGTAGCGAAATAGGTAAAATAATGGGCAAACACAGAAGAGACAAATCTACTGCGGATCTTGCCTTAGGGTTCGGGAAGTGTGTCTGTCAGAGAGTACCCAGTCAGTTTCACATTGCTGTTTCCGCAACACAAACTAATTGCTTAGTTTTCTTCCATTGCAACGGTGAGAAGATAACACTTTATCGGATATAAAGCACCTGCGGGATATCTGGAGATGGTGAGCGGCTCTGTATGAAGATAACTCGCTTGCTTTGATTTTGCAATGTGCTTTGAAATGTACATTTGGGAAAAGCGCGGATCCTCCTCGCTTGTAAAGCGGCATTGGAAGATGCTGTTGCGGTTATCAAAGGGTTAATTTAATCCTGCCGGAGTCCTCCAATGAGGTGATGAAGTGGAGCTGGAGATCGGTTACATCAAACTGCACTCCCGCCTTTTCACCGGATACAGTGGAAATTCAGAGGCAGCACTCGGCTGTGTGGATGTGGATTAAGCAATGGCTAAAAGCCGGGAGTAAGGAGCAGGCTGCTCTGGTGAGACTCTGTTTTGTCTCAGCATGTCTGCAGCTTTTCTTACCGAAAGGATCAATGTGCGTCTTTACGCATATCGTTTGCTAACTCTCCACTGAAACAATGGCCAGTTATCTGTTTTCCCGTGACTCCTAATGCTGAACATAAGAAGAACTTGGGATCCGTACGAGGTATTTCCGTGGAAATGGCGAGTTCTCAAAGAAGTACCTGGCTAAGATGGCAAGTGCTCGCCCTTGTTATATCGACTTGCGTTTGGGATCTTATCACCGGGCAAATTCGCTACTCGATTCCCGAAGAATTGAAACATGGGGCTTTTGTTGGGAATATCGCCGACGATTTGGGATTGGATGTCAGGGAACTGTCCGCTCGCAGGTTTCGCATCGTCCCGGGTCCCAACACGCAGTATCTGGAGGTGAATCTGGAGAACGGGGTGTTGTTTGTGAATGAGAAGATGGACAGGGAGCAGTTGTGTGATCTCAGCTCCGGCTGCTTCCTGCACTTGGAGATTGTGATTGAAAACCCACTCGAGCTCTACCGGGTGGAAGTGGAGATACTGGATGTGAATGACAATTCTCCCGGTTTCCCGTGGCGGGAGTTTCGCCTGGAGATCGCCGAGTCGGTGGCTCTGGGGGCGCGTTTCCCACTTGAGAACGCGTATGACCCAGATGTGGGCACCAATTCCCTGCAAGGCTACCGGCTCAGCCCCAACCAGTATTTCACGCTGGAGGTGCAGACTCGCAGCGAGCGCAACCGCTTCCCGGTGTTGGTGTTGGAGAGGTCCCTGGACCGGGAGAATCAGGCTGTTCATCAGATGGTCCTGACAGCCCTGGACGGTGGGGTCCCGGAGAGATCGGGCACCGCTCTGGTCATCGTTACGGTGCTGGATGTGAATGACAATGCCCCAGTTTTCGATCAGGCGGTCTACACTGTCTGCCTGGTGGAAAACGCCCCCAGGAACACGTTAGTGATCAAACTTAACGCCACCGATTTGGACCAGGGCTCCTATGGAGAGGTGGCTTATTCCTTCAGTAACCATGCGCCGGCCAGACTGCGCCAACTCTTCCGGGTAGAGTCCCAAACTGGCGAGATTCGGGTCCAAGGGGTGGTAGATTATGAAGAAGCCAGTGTCTATGAGATTTATGTCCAGGCTAAGGACAGAGGACTCTACACAGCGGCTGTACACTGCACGGTGGTGGTGGAAATCATTGATGTGAATGACAATGCGCCCGAGGTGATCCTGACCTCAGTATCCAGCCCCGTCCGGGAGGACGCCTCACCGGGGACTGTGATCGCCCTGATCAGTGTGACCGACCGGGATTCCGGGGAAAACGGCAGGACCAGCTGCCACATCCCGGCCAACCTCCCCTTCAAACTCCAATCCTCTTTCAAGAACTATTACACTCTGGTGACCACCGAGCGGCTGGACCGGGAGAGTGTCCTGGAGTACAACCTCACTCTCACTGTCATCGACTCGGGTTCCCCTCCCCTCTCCACCCTCAGAAACATCCTGGTGCAGGTCTCCGATGTGAACGACAACGCGCCGCGTTTTGCCCATCCGTCCTACACGGTTTATCTAATGGAGAATAACGCGCCCGGGGCGTCTATCTGCTCGGTGTCCGCCCTGGACCCAGATGTTGAGCAGAATGCCTATGTGTCCTACTGTATCCTGGAGAGTAAGATCAGGGGCACTCCGATCTCCACTTACGTTTCCATCAATTTGAACACGGGCAATCTCTACGCGCTGCGCTCTTTCGACTATGAGCAGCTGAAGAGTTTCCAGGTTTTGGTTCAAGCTCAGGACGCGGGCTTCCCTTCTCTCCACAACAATGTGACCGTCAATGTGATCATCCTGGATCAGAACGACAATGCCCCCGAGATCGTGTCCCCGCTGCCCTACAATGGCTCGGCCGAGATGGTGCCTCGATCCGCCCAGCCCGGCTCGGTGGTGGCCAAAATCTCGGCAGTGGACGCTGATTCCGGCCAGAACTCGCGGCTCTCCTACCAGCTCTACCAGGCCACCGACCCGGCTCTGTTCAGCATCGGCCCCTTCAGCGGGGAGATCCGGACCAGCCGCCACTTCCAGGAGCACGATGCTCCCAAGCAGAGGCTGGTGGTCCATGTTACCGACAACGGGAAGCCACCGCTTTCCTCCTCGGTCACCATCAACGTGCTAATCGTGGACAGTGTTCCGGAGATCTTCTCCGACTTGACGGAGAGGCCCCAGAACATTGAGTACTTCTCCGACTTCAACCTCTATTTAATCGTCTCCTTAGGCTCCGTCTCCTTCGTCTTTCTGGTGGCCATCGTAGCTCTAGTCTCCATCAAGTGTCACAAGGACAGACACGGCACCCTGGGCCACCGCTGTCCCCTCTCCAGCTGTTGCTCCCACGCCAGCTGTTGCCTCCGGAGGAAGCAGCCGGGGGACGTGCTCAACAACTCGCACACAAACTTCCAGCTGCCGCCCAGTGTCAAAGCCCCGCCGAGCTGCATGGAGGTGGGCGGCAGCGGCTCCCTCTCCCGAACGTACTGCTACAAGGTGTGCCTGAGTCCCGAATCGGCCAAAACCGACTTAATGTTTCTCAAACCGTACAGCCCAACTCCAGCCGCCGGCAATAACGTGAAGCCTGCCAACCCCTACGTGACTGGGTGGAGAAGGCAGGTATCAGATGGGGCAAATCTTGGATCAAGTGAGGTGAGTGGTGGCAAATGTCATCAAGCATTGAATTCACACTTGAAGACATTGGCCACTAATTAAACTTTCAGTTCAACATTTGAACTGTGGATTAGTTCACCTTATGGTTTATTAAATAACCGCCTATATTGCAAGGCGTTTAGGGATAGAGTTGTTACTGTTCTTTGAGGAATCGACCCGTCTAACAACTGGGAGTTACCGCTGGCTCCAATTTAGAGGCGCTCGCTAAAAGGGGAGATCATTGATTGAATTGTGTGATTAGTAGACCACAGAGCGCAGTAAACGGGTGATTGTCACATCTGGAATGATCCATAACCTGTGATTTATCTTTTTCACAGGTTTCAGGTCTCCATGGTGCGTTGTTCATTCCTTGAACAGGAATTAATGAAGAGGTCCATTCTTACGCAATTTTCCCAGTGTAGTGCAGGATATCGCGCTCAGAGACTTATAACAGTGAATTCAAAGTCCTCTATCCGAAAATTATTTCCAGCGTGGATAAAAGCTGCGTCTAGACTACCTACAATAAATTAGCATGTCAGGGACACTGGGTATAAGAAGCCCAGAGCAAATCTGATAAACAGTATTTAATTAACTGCATCAAAGGGAACAGTCCTGTACAGAACCCCTTTGAACTGCTTTGATAACTTGCAGCAAAAAAATGTTTTAAGCAGATTGATAAAACAGCTTCGCAATAAAATGATCAGAATTGCTTAAGATCAGCATGATAAATGCAAACTATTTTAATCACTGGCGTTCAAATAACACCACTACAGCCCTTGAGGTGGCGTGGAATTAGATTCATCTTAACTCTTTGAAGGTTTGCAATTGCGATCTCAGATATTTAAGGTTTATCTCTCCCCCTCACCCACTCTACCTGCTTCAAGGTGAACTGTCAATACGAACACCCACGGCAGGTGCCATAATTATGGCTTTCGTATTATTGCGGTGAAAAATGAGATAAAAATATTTTGGTATGAGAGAGGGTTAATGTATAGAAGAGAATAACACGGTATTTCTTCACAGTTTGCCCCAGAGCTAAGGTATAAATCATCCATATGTAGTAACTTTAGAGAAAGGGCATTTCTGCCACAGATGCACACGGACTGGTAAAGGGTAAGTCGAAGCAATATGACCGTGCCTTTGATTCATGTCAGATACTGTTTCCTCACTCTCTCAGTACGCCAGCGGCGGTGTGTAAATCAAAAACTGCCCTTTTCGGCGTAGGAGCCTATTTCTATTGATTAAAGCACTCTGCCCTTCAACTATTCTTGTTATTAAAAGTCTGCAACTGCATCGTTCTCCCTTCTGTTAAATCAGGCATGTCAGTTTTTTTTTCTCGGCATTTAATTGGAACCTGGGCTTTTTTTCAAAGTGGTTAATTCTCAGATTGTTGACATTTTTCCAAAGGCTGAAATAGCCCAACTCCTTTGAATAACACAGCACATCCTTGATGTTCTTTGCAGGTGATCTACATATTAATCGCACATTCCTTGACTACTACACCGTTTTAAAGCCCAAGTGTTTACATGTATTCTTTGCAACTTGAAGAGATCACCAGGTTATCTGAAAACTGAGCTAAATTCGAGCATTGTAAATGATTTTTGCACAACGTTGAAAATGTAACTTCCAGATCCCAATCTTGCGATCGGAAATTTGCTATATTGTGTCTCTTTTTAACGCGTTGCCTTCACCTAACTTCATTTCATCAAAAAATCAGCATTTCAATTAACTTCATTACGAGTCCACCTGCAGCTGGGAGTCTATTCTTCTACACGCGATTCTTTGTAGCCCACTGCTTCGTGGGAAGGAGCTACACTGCAGAGAGACATTGGAACCAGAGCCAAGTAGCATAGTAATTTTGGAACCTGTGATGCACAGCATAAGGCAATACTCTGTTGCAATTGCACAGTGCTCTGTTAACGATTTTTTTTCATTATACAGCACAATCCCACAGTGCCAAAAGCAGTTCAATTGCCTTTTTATGCTGTGCAGTTTTATTGCATTTTCAGGTTTGGGAAATGGAGTTTCTAGGGCCAATGATCACAGTTCCTGTGGGTTACAGCGCTGTGGTTAATAATGTTATATTTGATATTTATACATTATTCAAAGGTGCTCTATATATATATATTTCTGTTATGTGGCTATAGATTAATAACTGCAGCAGTGTGCTACAATGTGTAGCAGTATAACTTGAGGTCAAATGAGTGAGAATGTTGGGAACTGGTTATTGCATATTGCATAGTTTTGATTGTCTGGCATGTCATTTTACTCAACCACCAGAGGGGAGAAAAGGAATATTCTGACTTTTGGTAATTTTTAAATTGATTTATCACCATGTTTTGCTGTTATGACTACTTTGGGTGAAGTAAGCCAGAAGTCCTGACAGTCAATATAATAAAAGTATTTTACACAACAAAATATGACCAAGTTATCAGCTATAACTGTAAGGGCAAAAACGTTCAGTCATATTTCACTCATCAGCAAAGGGATTGCAGCGGGTCCCAGTCAAAATAAATGGCAAATGAAATTCAGCGCAATGGAAAGAAGCCATTCCTTTACTCAATTAGGTGCTAAACTAACCGGGAAGGGGAGGCTGCAAGTGAGCCAGGAGGAGCAGTTTGCTCAACAAGGTTTTTTGCAAAGTAGCAATCGCTAAAAACAATCAGAATGCTGGGGATTGCAGTCAGCTTTGGTCACTGTATTACAGTTATGGCATGTAAACTGTGGAAAACAGTTCAAAGAAGGGCAAATAGGCTGACCGTTAATGTTTGAGGACTGACTATAAGTGATGATAAGCCAGAAAACCTCAGGTTCTTCAATTTTTAAGATGGATGAAAGCTGATGATATAATGGCACATAGAACCACCTGCTATGTACAGAAACAGGCCTTTCCGGTTAACAGCTCTATGACGCCGTTTACTCTTAGCAGGCGAGGCCTCCCTTCCTTTCTTTCATCATTTTGTGTGAGCAGTAACACATTTGAATGCTAGAAAATCCAATATGCACAATTTTGACAGGGGATCATGCATTGGGACATGTAGCAGCCTTCTTCTTGGTCAATCCCAATTAACTCCCATGTTTGTGATTAATGACATGTAGAGCAGTGCTTACTCAGTTAATGGTAGGGCGTTGGGGAGAGTTACAGAACAAAGAGATCTTGGGATACATATTCATAGCTTCTTGAAAGTGGAATCACAGGTGGACAGAGTGGTGAAGAGGGCATTCAGCATGCTTGGTTTCATTGGTCAGAACACTGAAGTTGTACAAGACATTGGTAAAGCCACACTTGGAGTACTGTGTACAATTCTGGTCACACTATTATAAAAAGGATATTATTAAACTAGGAAGTGTGTGGAAAAGATTTACTAGGATGCTACCAGGGCTTGATGGTTTGAGTTATAAGCAGAGGCTAGATAGACTGCGACTTTTCTCTCTGGAGCGTGGAAGGCTGAGGGGTGATCTTATAGAGGTCTATAAAGTAATGAGGAGCATAGATCAACTAGATAGTCAATATCTTTTCCCCAAGGTAAGGGAGTCTAAAACTAGAGGGCATAGGTTTAAGGGGAGAGATACAAAAGTGTTGAGCAGGGCAATTTTTTCACACAGAGGGTTGTGAGTGTCTGGAACAAGCTGCCAGAGGTAGTAGTAGAGGCAGGTACAATTTTGTTCTTTCAAAAGCATTTAGACAGTTACATGAGTAAGCTGGTATAGAGGGATATGGGCCAAAAGCGAGCAACTGGGGTTAACTTAGGGGTTTAAAAAAAAGGCAGCATGGACAAGGTGGGCCGAAGGGCCTGTTTCCATGCTGTAAACTTCTATGATTCTATATAACAAGCTGTTGTCTATCCAGTGGAATGTCAATGGGAGCTCTTACCCACCTAACCAAAAGATTGATGTGTTGCTGTCATAGTATTTTTCTGGGGTTGCAATGTAGATTGTGTTAAAAGGATGAAAATGATCTTCACATTTATGAATGGAAGATTTGAGTAAGAGATCTGTCAGACATACAGATGGAGAAGAAGGCATGTGGTTGCATGTTATGACACTCCAGAGCCATGTTTTTCAGTGGGAAGCTTGAATTCGGAGCATTGGGAGAGGGGAGGAGTGTGGGAGGAATTGGCAGTGTGAGTGAAGTGTGAAAGATGACTGCAAGAGTTAATACACCTTTGCAGATCTTGGAAACAAATACATCACAATTGGCAGACACGAGGAAAGCTGTTACTGTAAGAATACCTAACAGTTTCGTAGATGGTTTGAGTGCTCTGACCCACGCAACATTTAATCTTGAATGCATTTACAGCTGCTCCATCAAATCATTCAACCTTACAGGTCTTCGAATGCTTGCCATGCATGACAATGCTACATCATGACAAACATTTAAATTGCAATTTACACGGGAATTCCTCTCACAGTGGCATTATAAAAGAATGACAAAACAAAGACCTTGAAACAGAATCTAGTGATGTGATGCATGCTCATTTACACGTAAACATGATGAGCTGCGGGATAGGTACTTGTGTTTGTGGGACTTCCAGGTCCTCAAAGTTACTTTCTATGCTGATAGAAGGTGGTTCAGAACAAGGAGCAGACTGACATGGAAAAGATGCCTAAAACATCATTATTAACAGCAGTTGAGGAGGTTGCTGATCCCAGAGCCTAACACTGAATAGGAAGCTAGATATATCTTCCAAAGTTGAAATTATTAGCATCATTCTCTTGTGAAGTCTTTACTCACTTGCGCTCACAAAGCTTTTTTTTATTATACCAAGCATTTCACTACAGTTTAAAGGATCTCCTCATTGAGTTTAACTCAGTTTTTTTTAACATAGAAGATTTACAGCACAGAAGGATATTTTGATTTGATTTGACTTATTATTGTCACATGTATTGGTATACAGTTCCTTGCATGCCGCACAGATAAAGCGCACCATTCATAGAGTAGATAGGGGAGAAGGAAGGGAGAGGGTGCAGAATGTAGTGTTACAATCATAGCCTGCATTTTCTAACTCTTGGTCAGTAGTCAGTATGCGAAAGCATTTCAAATTAATATCCTATTTCCCCTCTAATCTTTTCATCTGTTACTATAAATCTATGCTCTCTCATTATTGATCTCCACGTTAAGGGAATAAATTCATCCCATCCCCCCACTCTATCCAGGCCCTTCATAATTTAGCATATCTCAGTTAAATCTCCTTTCAACTTCATCTGTTCTAAGAGAGAACCAGCCTATCCAAGTTTCCTCATAGTTAAAACTTGCTGTCCATGGTACCCTCTGAACTGTGATCATATCTTTTAATGTGATGACCAGAACTGTTCATTCTAGCTGTGATGTAACTAGTGTTTTATGCAGTCTAGCATAACTTCCATGCCCTTACATCTTATTGCCTTGGCTAAGAAAGGAACACATCCAGTATATTTTCTTAACTACCCTTTATCTACCTTAAAAGACCTATGAACATAAATTCTAAGCTCTCTCTATTCCTCTGCACCTCTCAGTATCTTACCATTTATTGCACATTCCTTGTTTGCTCTCCACATTACATTACATCTTGTTTTTTACATTGAATTGTTTTTACCACTTCACTGCTCACCTGATAGTCAACTGATTTGTTTCCATAGTTCAAAACTTCCTCACAATTGACCACAGAACAATCTACAAATTTCTTAATTACTCATTATATATTTAAGTCTCAATCATTGGTTATACTATAAAAAACCATTATCTCCAATCTAAGGCCTGTAGAACCCTATTGGAATCCTTCAGCCACAAACTCCCAGATCAACTACTGCCTTTAGTTTCTGTTACTGAGAACACTTTGAATTTAGCTTGCCATTTATCTTTGAGCCCTCTTGTTTTTTAATTGCCTGATATGTCCACCAAGTGGGACCCTGTCACAAGCCAAGCTAAAATCCATGTAGACTACTTCAAATATGCTATCTTCATCGAATCTTCTTGTTACTCCTCAAATAATTCAATGAAATGAGTTAGCCATGGCCTTCCCTTAAAAAAATCCATGTTCTCTGTACTTAATTAATCTGTGTTTTTAAAAAATTACAGCTTAAAATGTCTTTCTGAAGTTTTTCCAATAATTTACCCAGCACTGAGGTTAGACTGACTAACCTGTAATTACTCATTCTATTCCTTCTGCCCTTTTTAAACAATGGCACAATAGTTGGCATCCAGTCCTCCTGGATCAACCCTGTAGCCAGAGAAGAGTGAAGAATGATGATTAGAGAACCTGTTATTTCCTCTCTGGCTTCTTTAGCAACCTAGGAATGATTTCATCTGGGTTTGATGAATTAGCCTTTTAAATACCTTAATATTTCCTCTCTACAATCTTTTCTCTATCAAACATTTCACATTCGTTTTACATTGTCTTCAATGAAGACGGACACAAAGGGTAGGATTTTCTGGTCATTCTCACCCAAAGTCGTCAGACCTTTAAATGACCTGTCATATTGTCTAATCTGCCTGTGATGATTCTTGTGGTGGGCAGGGATGGATAATTTACCCCAATGCATTCATTAGGAACCATTCCCAGGTCTTCCACCCCTGTGCACAAATGACTTTGTTCTTCTCTAATCAGTCCTATGCTTTATTTAGTTATCCTGTTATGAATTGGTGAAACTTGTTCACATTAACCTTGATATTATTTCCTAATTTCCTTTCGAAGTTCACTCGTGTATTTTTCATACTTGTCAGTTTTCTGTAGTATTGAGCTCATGGTAGCTGTCATAAACTTCCCTTAATGTCTTATCCTACTCTGTATGCTCTTTGACAACTGGTGGATGTGGATTTAAGAGTCTCTCCTTTTTTTCTGCAAATACATTATACATGAACTCTCTTTCTTCTCCGTGGATACCTCCCACTGCTCTAATATTGATTTGCACTTCAGCCCAGTTTTGCCCAATCATATTAAATTTAGCAAAATTGGTCTTTCCACAATTAAGTTTTGTGCTGGTCTACCTTTGCTCTTTTCTGTAGCTATACTAAATCTAACTGAATGGTGATCCCTACCACCAAAATGCTTTCCAACTCTGCACCTTTCACCTACCCCATTTCACTTCCCAAATCTAAATCCTAAACTGCATCATCTCTTGTTGGGTTCACCATTTACTACCAATTAAAAGTCTTCCACAATACCTTTCAAGAATCTGCGCTGTAGTATCTTGCAAAAATGGGTGATCACCAAATAGATTAATGAATGTACAGTTTATTAAGGTAAGTAACAATGTACAGAGGGTGATATGCAAGCTACAGTACTCCTCTAACTGCAATGAAAACCAGCTCCAGGATTGTGTGCTCCAACTCAATTGGTCAATTGACACTCTGAGAGCATATCCCTTAAAAGGGCATGCCACCACTCTTCCACCCCCAAGTTCCAGGTTAGTACATTGCAATAACAGTTGAACTATTTACAATATTATACAACAACTGGAACTCAAATGCAGTTCCTTACAAGGTAAGTCTGTTTGGGGACTTCCTGTTCCTTTGGGAGCATTGTGATACACTTGCAGATGCTCCGGCAGTGGTGGTAACTTCAGTTGATTTTTGACTTGCAAAGGTGCATCGGTGCCAATAATTTTTCCAGTTCTCCCGGAACATTACTTGACTCTTCCTCAGAGTAGCTTGCTGTGCATCACTTTCTTCCAGAGCAATATCATTGGTAGGCGTACAAGGGATGGACTGCCCCACTGACTTTGTGTGTGATTCTCTCCTTCTGAAAAGGTTCAATATTTCTTTACCCTTTTTGCTTGGACAATTATTTTACACCAGTGAGCCAGTTCTGTCCATAACAGTTCCGGGAATCCAATTTGGACCAGCACCATAATTCTATAGTCCTAGTCATCCACCTCAAATGTCCTCCATTTTTGTTGTGCTGTGATGCTTCTTCTGTTTTGCCTATACTCTCCCCATCAAATTCATAAATACAAGATCAATCTTGTTCTAACTCGGCACCTATGGTGATATGGCAGTCAGGAAATTAACAAGTTTGATTTGTAGACAGACTGATAACTGTTTGGAAGTCACTCTCTGCTAGCCCACTTGAACTAGGGTGGTAGGGTTCAGTTTGAATATGTTGAATGACATTGCTTCGCATGAAATGCTGGAACTCTTCACCAGTGAAAGCCATCCCTTTATCAGATACTAGCACCTGAGGCAAACCCCTGGTTGGTGAATGCCTGTGGCGATTTCTCAACAATTGCTGATGGGATCACAGATTTCATTTCATATATGTCTAACCATTTGGAGCACACCTCTATTATGGTCAGCAACATGGTGCACATGAATGGGCTTGCAAAATTGACATATGATCACAATCATGATTGACCTGGCCACGCCTAAGCGTGCGATAGGGCCACAGACGGCAATTTTTGCTGCATTTGACAATAGTCATTTGACCAAATTCACAATGTCAGCAACTATCTTGGGCCACCACTAATAATGGCGTTCGAGCATCTTTGTCTTTATCATGCCAGGATGGGCATGATATAACTCTTGTAACATTGGGTGGGATTCTCCGATCTCATTCATCCATCACTACTGCTAGCAAGAATGGAGAATTTGGCATTCAGTCAAAACTCCATTCATTACAGCAGGACTGGAGAATCCCAACTGTGAGCGAGGACAGAGAATTCAGGCCAATAACTTTCTACTGGGAAGGGGAACAACCACCCTTGCTCCCCATAATGATATGCTGGCATCACAATTTAGCCTGGCTTATCTAAAAGGGCCTAAATTGCTCAGACCTGTCAACATAGTGCCAACTGTAATGAACCAGATACCTAACTCGAAATAATATGGGGTGTTTTCTGGGTCCAAAACTTGATCAGTCATGCCAACATGGGAGGTGGTATACTTTTGGGAAGGGGAAGGCAGTTTAAAGTGTCTGCCTGTGTGCCTGACCTATGTTGAAAAGTATAACTCATAGGCTGCTAGCAATAGAACCCAGCATTGGACCCTCGCTGAAGCTATTAGAGGAATAGCCCTCTCCTCGTTAAAGATGTGTGGTCAGTGACTATCCCGAAATGCCATCTTTAAACATACTGATGGAGCTTTTTCTCTCCAAAGGTGACAGCTAGTTCCTCTTTTTTTTTGATTCAATTTCCCCTCTTTGTCATGGGATTTGAATTCATGTTCCTGAATAAGTAGCACAGGTCTCTGGATTGCTAGTCACGTAGCATAACCACTATGCTGCTGTTCCCTCTATCATTTCCCACAATACTTTTAGAATAAGCTTTGGACTGCAATGTACAATTCCCCTGCCAGCACCCAGCAGGATTACATTGAAGGAACCCTGAGCCACATAAACTTCATTGCTGTCCATATTTGTCCCCTCACAGGTTGTTGTACATGTTAAACAATTGCATAACAGCTGCACGATGCTGGTGTAAGCGTTAAAGAAGCCATTGGGCCTCAAGGATATGACCACGCTAAGTCCGTTCAGTTCCTCAATAGAAGCCACAGCTGATGACCCTGAAGATTGCACTGTTATTCCAGGAAGCAGCACTGGAAACCACTGGATATTAGTAGCCAGGTCTGAAACACAGAATATACTATGCTTCTTTAAAATTCATTCACACTTACTGTTTCGACTGGGGCATCACTAGGATATGATATAGGAGATGCACATCATACAGTAAGAATAGGAAAGTACAGGTAACACATCACTGACAGGTAACAAATGTAGGGTAATAAATTAGTTTCACTATCTGAGATTTGTTAAAAGAATATTTTTTTGATTGTGTAACCTAAGCTAGTAGTAATGTAGCAAAGGGTAGGCATTAATTCCATGGCAATTTTATGGTTCAAATTATTGTTAATGGGAGTATATTTCTTCAATGACAGTGACTGTCACATTTCTATATCGTTCTATGGTTCTAAGAGTGTGTTAATCAAGATCCTGTCAAAATATACCTTCCTTGATGGCTAAAAGAATTAAGTTGAGGAGGGCAAATCTAGGCTGGAATTTTACCGCCAAGCTTGCCCTGAATTCAGGGTGGGCAAGACTCTCAGAATGGAATTCTCCATTGGCCTTGAATGGGATTTTACAAGCCTCACCTGAGCGAGGTCATAAGATCCCCGCCCTAGTGTCTGGGGAACCATCCTGTCTTAACCTCAGCTGTCAATTGTGGCTCACTATATCTCTCTTTCTTTAAGTTTATTTATTAGTGTGACATGTAGGCTTACTTTAATACTGAAAATCCCCTCGTTGCCATTCTCTAGTGCCTTTTCGGATATACTGAGGGAGAATTCAGCATGACCAATGGACCTAACCAGCATGTCTTTCGAACTCTGAGACAACAGGGGTGGGATTTTATAATCTCACTCAAGTGCGACCCAAAAATTCCACTTGAAGACAACAAACACTCCCATTGTCTGCCCCTCGCCCACTCTGATTCTGTGGCAGATGGGGTAGTAGAACTAAACTCCGGTGCTGGAGTTTACTTCAAGCCCTACTCTGGAGACTTAGGCACATGGTGAAATCTGGTACTTCAGGGCAGTACTGAAGTAGTGCTGTTGTCTTTTGGATGAGTTGTTAAACCAAGGCCCCATATGGACATAAAAATCCCATGGCACCATTCAAAGAAGTTGCAGTTCTTCCCAGAATTTGACCAATATTTATTTCTCAACCAACTTTAGTCAAATAGGTTATCTGGCCTTTAAATAAAAGGAGCATGACTGCTCAGTTGGAAGCAGGTATGCATTTGTATGATCTGGTGCCTGCAGTCACTGAACAGCTCAACAATGATAGAGCAAAAGCCTTTTCTGTTCTTGATGACTGTGGGGTGTGCTCCGTGATTCAGACAGTTTACTTTGGTTTTGTTAATGACTACTGTGTAGTGAAATTAGGCAGCCCTATCATGCTGTTCTCTTTGCGAATTTGTCTTTCGATGTAACACCAGCAATTATTTGTGGCTATTGGGTTTTTGCAGGTGTGCTAAATCAATATAATACCATGTCCTCTGTGGGCAGGAAATAACAGTTCAGGATTTTGACTCAGTGACAAGGAAGGAACAGTGCTATAGTTCCGAATGGCTTGCAGGGGAACTAGGTGATGATGTTACCATGTACCTGTTGCCATTGTTATCCTAGGTGGTCGCAGTCACTGGTTTGACAGATGTTGTTGAAGGTGGCTGGCAAGTTGCTATAGTGCATCTTGTGGTTAGCACACACTGCTGAACACTGTGTGGATGATGGAGGTTGACTGTTTAAGGTGATGGGCTGGGTGCCCACCAAATGAACTACTTTATCATGGATGGGCTGCTTTGTCTGGAGTGTTGTTGAAGTTGCAATCATCCATGCAAATTGGATACATTCTATCACACACTTGACTTGTGTTTGTAGATTATGGACAGGGTTTGGGGATTCAGCAGGTGAATTATTTGCCACAAAATTCCCAGCCTCTTATCTGCTTTTGTAATCACAGTAGTTATATAGCTGGTCCATTTCTATTCAATGGTAAACCCATGATGTTGATAGTGGGGGATTCAGGATGGCAGTGCCATTTAATGTCAAGCGAAACTGGCTAATTCTCTCTGGTTGGAGATGGTTACTGCCTGGCACTTGTGTGATATGAACGTTACTTTCCACTTATCAGCTCAAGTCTGAATGTTGCCCAAGTTATGCTGCGTAGCAAAATAATTACTTCTGTATCTGAAGTGTTATGAATGTGACTGTGCTATAATCGACAAACATCCCCACTTCTCACAGAATTACAGAATCACAGAATACCACAGTGCAGAAAAGGCCCTTTGGCCCATAGAGCCTGCACCAATGCATGAAATGCACTGACCTGCCCACCTAATCCCACTTGCAAGCACTTGGCTCATAGCTTTGAATGCTATCGTATGCCAAGTACTTCTGACCTTAAGTTGGAGGAAGCATCACTGCTGCTGGCCCAATCGGACAAATAGATATAACCAGCTGCATAAGTACTGCTTTAAGCCACACATGGTGATGGACAGTGAAGTCCAATACTCAGAGTACATCCTTGTGCCCTTACCACCCTTAATGCTTCATCACTGATCCAGTTTGTGATATTCGGCAGGAGGTTTCCTTGTACATGTTTGACCTGATGCCATGAGACTTCACGGTGTCCATTGTCAATGTCCTCCTAACTGCACATCACTGTGCCACTACCTTTGGTGATTCTGTCCTGCAATAAAACAAGATATAACCTGGGATAGTGATAGCGCTGCCTGGAACATTGCCAGAATTTTTTGGTTTCCCCTGTGGCAAGTTTTCTGGTGGCAGAGGCAGATCACCATTTCGCCAGTGGGCTCCTTGGCAGTGGGGATGGTGAGCAAAACAAATAGCCATTGACTCTGGTGAAAGGTCTCACTGGCAGCCAATGGTGAGCAGCCTCTGTTGCTGGGAAGGGGTTGAATTGTCTCTTGTTGGAGATGGCCATTGACATGCACTTTTGGCATGAATATTATGACTGTTACTTTCCACTTTATTGGTACAAGCTTTAACGTTATCCAAGTCCTGCTGCATGCAGATAAGGGCTGCGTCCGTATCTGAGGAATGGTGACTGATACTGAACACTTTACAACTATCAATGAGCTTAAGAAGGAGGGCTTTTTAAAATATGGATTGAATCCAATTGACTATAAACTGGCTTTGTGACGGTGGAGATCTCAGGAGGAGGCTGAGATAGTTCTTGGCATTTCTGGTTTGAGGTGGTTGTGTGTATCTCAACCTTGTCTCCTGTGATCAAATACTGGACTGCACATTGCAGGGATATTCATGGTGCCTCCTTCTCCTGTCATTTAATAATTGTCCACCCTCATTTATGACAGGATGTGAGAGGACTGCAGAGTTTTGATCTGATCATCTGGTTCCTTAACTCTGTCTATCACATGCTGCTTTTGTTTTCTGCATTACAGCAGTAACTACAGCTTAAAAAATTCTTAATTGGCTTGGGGCAACCCACATTCATGTTAAGTTTTATACAGTGTAAATTCTTCTATTTAACTCTGTTTCCATCAAAATTCTCCAGAATCTTGTCTCCTTCGTCAGTTTGGTTGCAATTTACATTATTCTTTGCTGTCTTAATAAACACAAAACTTGATTCAATCAAAGAAGTAAAGAAACTTGAAAAATTATCAAAGCACACATTCATCCTTAAACTAAAGTTAGTGGCTTGTGTTACTGACACCTCATTATTTAATTTGGGAGTTGGTTAGCTCAGTTGGCTGGATGGCTGGGTTTGTGATGCAGAGCAATGCTAACAGCGTGGGTTTGATTCATGTGGCTTATTCGTGAAGGCCTGTTTTCTCAACCTTGCCCCTTGCCTAAAGTGCGGTGATCCTCAAGTTCAACTACCAACACTCAGCACTCCCACTCAAAAGAGAGAGTAGCCTATGGCAACTTTATCTTTTGTCTTTACATTATTAGCTTATTAAAAATATACAATGCTATATTAGACAGGCTCAGTAACTCAGCTATGTCATTATAGCTGGCTGGTGGGTCATTACAGTATTTCCTGGCCATGATGGATAACCCACTGGCTGAGAGGAGGGCAGAGAATTCAAGCAGGCTTATAAAATGTATGATTCCAGACTTGTTTTTGAGTGTTAGAGGGATAGAAGATGGTGTATTGGTAATATCACTGTTCTAATAATCCAGAGGTTTGGGCTAATGCTCTGGGGAACACAGTGGCTGGTGGAGTTTAAATTCAACTAATAAAATCATAGAATCATTACAGTGCAAAAGGAGGCTTATCAAGCCTGCACCACCAGCAATCCCACCTCTTCTTGTAACTCCATGTATTTACCCTGTTAGTCCCCCTGACACGAATGGCCAATCAACCTAGGCTGTACGTCTTTGGACAATGAGAGGAAACCAGAGCACTCGGATGAAACCAAAGCAGACATGGAGAGAATATACAAATTCAACACAGACAGTAACTAGAATTTCACCCAGGTTCCATTACTAACCACTGTGCCACTGTGCTGCCCTTGATCTGGAAAGGAAATTTGCCATCCTTAACTGGTCTAACTGACATGTGCATCCTGAACCACAGCAATGTGATTGATTCTTAGCTTTCTTCTGAAATGGCACAGCAAGCCACTGAATTCAAGGGCAAACATTAATTAGCCTTGCCATTGACGCCCACATCCCATGAAAGAATTAAGGAAAGAGGGTTAACATCTGGCCTAAGGTCTAGACAATCCAGTGCCCAAGATTATTCAGTTATTGTATTGCAGTTCTATAAATTGTACTCAGGTATGAAAGCTGCTCTCAACTTCAACTTTTTGCTGTTATACATGAGGTAGTATTCATCAGAATCTTGGATAAGCTTGCAAATGACAGCTTTAGCGTTTGAGTCATTCTGTACAGGGTAAGGCATTTGTCTAACAATTATTTCAAAATCAGCTCACTTTCAGCGTTCCCATACAATTTCAAGCAGTGATCCATCACACTCCCAATGTGAATGACTCTAGGACAGTTTTGCTGGCATCAAACAAATACTATCCAACATTATAGCTGAGAACATCTTTGCTTCTTCTTTTCAGAAGAATAATGCATTCCCAATTTTTAACAACTTTTCACCATTAATGCTGGTGTACGGTTCATGCCAGTTTTATTTTCATTAAAGTTAAATCTTGAAAAGAAGTTATCTGCCCTTATTGTCACAAGTAAATCTTTCAAGAAGGAAGGGGTTGGAAATTTTACAATCCCCTCAGTGAAGGTCTTCAATGTAGTTTATTGGAATATCTGGCTCACTGAGAGGTTTTACTTTCTTTTGCGAACACTGGAAAGTATAAAAAGTGTTCTTGATAAAGAAATTGGATGTGGTTTTAAAGTAAGTTCTGTCCCAGATTGACTGCCTAAAGATCTTATCTCCCACTAAAGCAGATAAATTGGAAAATTGCTCTTCAGACCTGTATAAGTCTTGTTTATTACAATACATATTTGATTTTGAACCTAGGGATGTTAGATTTCTGTAGACTGGAAGGGAGCTTTCATATATTAAGAGAATGCTCTGAGTTTGGCAGTTCTGTTTCAATCGCAAGCCAATTCTAATATTTTTCTGTGCTTGTGTTATTAAACTTGGTCGAGAAATATCATTTGGCACTATCTGCAGTACAGAAATGGGCTTGTGAGTTTAGTTTTGCTTCACAATTGTTCCAAATTTAAGTTGAATGTCTCTCTCCAGAAGAGAAAGAGAGGAGGATAGAGCATATTGTTTTGAAACAGCTTCTGTAAATTGTATACTTTAGTAATACGAAGATATGTTTGACTTTGGGGAACTTCTTCATTTTCCAAGGTAGTTATCACATCTATAAATAAGACATTGTTACAGAGCTTGCTCACCTAAAAGAGGCCAAGGTAGTCATCCTCCCAGAAATTGAGAAGCTGCCTCAGCACCAAAGGCCATTTTATTTCTTACTCCTTGGAAGTAAAGGTTGATATGGATGATTTCACACATTTAGGTGAGATTTAATATGAAGTATCTTATACTCTTCGTAATCCAAGAGAAAATCAGTGAAAATCATAGTGACTAAAGCAAATTCTTGGGAAGGTTGCTTATTTACTAGCTATACAGCCAGAGAACCTTCTTTATAAATCTGAGAGATGGATGTTTTTTTTTGAGGTCAAGAGAGAAGCTAGTATATAATTGACAAACAGGGGAATTATATAACACCTAACACGAACTGAAATCTTTTGCAAAATATAATGAACATACATACAAGCTACTACAGATGGAAGTATAGATCGAACAGGTAAGCTGTGTCTATTCTGGCCTTTGTGAACAAGAGTACCTGAATACTTTAAAGAAGTTTTACATATAATCAATCATATCCACAAGAGAAATGGGCTGTGGTTGTATTCTCTTTATTCTTGAGACTGCTTTATTTTTTTGAGTGAATCTGAACAAATTGTGTATAGCAGGCCTTCACAAAGATCTCTGGCCTGATCTTCACAATGATTTTCTTTCATAAGGACATAAGAACATAAGAAATAGGAGCAGGAGTAGGCCATCTAGCCCTTCGAGCCTGCCCCGCCATTCAATAAGATCATGGCTGATCTGTCGTGGCTCAGTTCCACTTTCCCGCCCTCTCCCCATAACCCTTAATCCCCTCTCTTATTAAGAACCCATCAACCCGCTTCTTAAAAATATTTAGCGAGGCAGCCTCCACCACTTCAACGGGCAGAGAATTCCAGAGATTCACCACCCTTTGAGTGAAGAAGTTCCTCCTCAACTCCGTTCTAAACCGCCTCCCCTTTATCTTGAGGCTGTGCCCCCTAGTCCTACTGTCTTTTTTGAGCGGGAAGAGTCTCTCCACCTCTATCCTATCCATCCCATTCATCATCTTATACGTCTCAATGAGATCTCCCCTCATTCTTCTAAACTCTAACGAGTACAAGCCTAGTTTATTCAGCCTCTCCTCATAGCTCAATCCCCTCAACTGCAGTCAAGGATCCAATCCCACTTTTCATATTGCAAATGCAAGGTTATTTGTGATGGCAGGAT
The DNA here is from genome assembly GCF_965287045.1 of Carcharhinus amblyrhynchos. NCBI lineage: Eukaryota > Metazoa > Chordata > Chondrichthyes > Carcharhiniformes > Carcharhinidae > Carcharhinus > Carcharhinus amblyrhynchos. The sequence goes on along the minus strand of NC_137336.1, from coordinate 7,264,837 downwards.
TTGGTGATAGTATATTAATTTTTTTTATTCTTTCGTGGAACATGGGCGTTGCTGGCTGGCCAGCATTTATTGCCCATCCCGAGTTGCCCTTGAGAAGGTGGTGGTGAGCTGCCTTCCTGAATTGCTGCATTCCATGTTCTGTGGGTTGACCCTCAATACTGCTAGGGAGGGAATTCCAGGATTTTGACCAAAGACTACGAAGGAACGACAATATATTTCCAAGTCAGGATGGTGAGTGGCTTGGAGGGGTACTTGCAGGTGGTGGTGTTCCCATTTATCTGCTGCCCTTGTCCTAGATGGAAGTGGTCGTGGGTTTGGAAGGCGCTGTCTAAGGATCTTTGGTGAATTGCTGCAGCATACCTTAGTACACACTGCTGCTACTGAGCGTTGGTGGTGGAGGGATTGAATGGTTGGAAATGTGGTACCAATCAAGCAGGCTGTTTTGTCCTGGATGGTGTTGAGCTTCTTGAGTGTTGTTGGAGCTGCACCCAGCCAGGCAGGTGGGGAGCATTCCATCACACTCCTGACTTGTGCCTTATAGATGGTGGACAGGCTTTGGAGACTCAGGAGGTAAGTTACTTGCACATTTTTTTCTAGCCTCTGACCTGCTCTTGTAGCCACTGTGTTTATGTGCTGAGTCCATTTCAGTTTCTGGTCAATGGTAACTCAAAGGGTGTTGACAGAGGAGGAATCAGTGATGGTTACACCATTGAATGTCAAAGGGCGGTGATTAGAGTGTATCTTATTGGTGATGGTCATTGCCTGGCATTTGTGTGGCACGATTGTTACTTGCCATTTGTCAGCTCAAACTCTGGATATTGTCCAGATCTTGTTGCATTTGAACATGGGCTGCCTCAGTTTTTGAGAAATCATGAATGGTGCTGAACACTGTGCAATCAACAGCGAACATCCCCACTTCTGACCTTATGATGGAGGGAAGGTCATTGATGAAGCAGCTGAAGATTGTTGGGCCGAGGGCATTACCCTGAGGGGCTCTTGCAGAGATGTCCTGGGGCTGAGATGACTGACCCTCTACAGCCACAGCCATCTTCCTATATGGCAAGTATGACTCCAACCAGTGGAGAGTTTGCCCCGTGAAACCCATTGATTCCAATTTTGCTAGGGTTCCTTGATGCCACACTTGGCTGACTGTGGCCTAGATATTGAGAGCTGTCACTCCCGCCTCACCTCTAGAATTCAGCTGTTTTGTCCATGTTTGAACCAAGGCTATAATGAGGTCAGGATCTGAGTGACCCTGGCAAAACCCAAACTGGGCATCACTGAGTAGATTATTGCTGAGCAGGTGCTGCTTGATGGCACTGTTGATGACCCTTTCCATCACTTTACTGATGATTACGAGTAGACTGATTGGGTGGTAATTGGCCAGGTTGGATTTGTCCTGCTTTTTGTGTACAGGACATACCTGGGCAATTTTCCATATTGCTGGGTAGATGCTAGTTTTGTAACTATACTGAAAGAGCTTGGCTAGGGGAGTGGCAAGTTCTAGAGCACAAGTCTTCAGTACTATTGTCGGAATATTATCAGGGCTCATTGCCTTTGCAGTGTTGAGTACTCATTTCTATATAAAATCTATTTTATCTATCAATTTCTAGATAAAAAATGATGGAACTGAAAATTCTCTCTCAACCATTGGATTGGATAAATACAAAATTGTCCAATTTTTCTAAATTCTCCACATTTTTGAATGTTTTCGTTGTTCAAACATGCGATTTTAGCTCTGTTAAGAGGATAACTTAATTTTAAAAATATTTGGATCTGTTCTTGTAAGAATATAAGAAATAGGAGTGGGAGTTTGCCATTCAGCCCCTCGAGTCTCTACAGCCAACTGGGGTACAGAATTCCATATTCATTACCTTTTGAGTGAAGAAGTTTCACATCAACTCAATCCTAACGGTTTGCCCTTTATTCTGAGTCTATGGGCCATTCTTCCATTTAAGAACAAGTATGTAAAGTTTTTTACTTGGATTCAGACCTGGCATTGCGTATACAATGACCTATAATAGAATGAAGTGATTTTGATTTCTCCAACATCTGCAGCTGACTCATAGGTTGGAACTTTCCAGTTCTTCCTACTTTGGGATTGGAGATTCCTGCCTGAAGTCAACAGCTTTGGCTGGTTTGTCAAACTTTCCATCCTGCCCCTGATGATTCCCACTGCAGGAGCTGATCTGGAAAACCCCAGACATAACATCTTGAGTACATCCAGTCAGCAACATGTGAAGGGCAATGAGGTGGACTTACAGTGGGGACAGTCCTCGCTGATGGCAGTGTCCTCCATGGGTTAGAGGGTGCACAGTCAGGATGGGCCTGCAGACAGCCTGACAGGCTACAGCTGATGGACTGCCTAATTGCATGGCAACCACCCCATCACCACACCACCCTGCAACCAATAGGATAGCAATGACTTCATGGTAAGACAACTAAGTGTCCTCAATTGGCCATTTAAGGCCACAATTAGCCTGAAGCGGGGGGAAGGCCAACCATGACCTTCCCACCCTGGAATTTATCAAGGGCATTAGGAAGGCTGGCACTCTCCAATCCATATCTTCCCACATGATGAAATGTTACTTCCAATCAGCCAGCCTGCTCTCAAGTGAGAGAGCATTAAATTCCATTCAACATTTAAGGTCAGTGACTTTTCATCAGAATGAGGAAAATTCAACTGTTTTGAGCAAGTTGGGGGTTGGATGAGAAAGAGAGCAAAGGAGAAGCCCTTTGATAGGGTGGAGGGCAGAACAGATCAATCAACAGAAGATATCATGGTAAAAAGCTGAAGGATGTGGTAATGAGATTTTGTTTAGTGACTTTTAAAGGACGTCTTGACAAATACATGAGTAGGATGGGAATTGAGGGATATGGTCCTCGGAAGGGTAGGGGGTTTAAGTTCAGTCAGGCAGCATGGTTAGTGCAGGCTTGGAGGGCTGAAGGGCCTGTTCCTGTGCTGTAATTTTCTTTTTTCTTTGTAACAAGAAATAAAAAATGTATGTAAATGAGGTGTGTTTTTATATATATGCAATTATTGGGTGTGGACAATTATTTACAATACATGTTAATGATTTGGATGAGGGAAGTGAAATGTTCTATTGCCAAGTCTGCTGAAAATAAATGTGAAGGCAAGAGATGGGGATGCCATTATGGGGGTGATCTTAGCAAAATGATTCTAAGTGCCAAACGAGTGTGAAAACGGGAGAAATTTGCACTTTTTTGGTTGAATCTTACCTGACTCTGTCAAAAACATAGACCAAACCAGTTTCTTGTTAGCAGGAGCAGGAGGAGTGAGTGGTGTCTAACTCACCCAAAAGTCAGCAGGTAGCAGTGGAAGGCACAATTGCACATGCACATAGACAGTCACGGCCTCCCCTAACAGTAGTTGGCCTTCTGGCCATTCCTCATTCATCCAGACCCATTTCTCACCAACCCTGCCCACACCAATCACCACCCCACCCCCACTACCATGGGGCTCTGCGGCCGATCCCCCCACCTCTGCACAGACTGATCATGGCTGAAACTGTCCCCTGCGCTTGGACCAGCTAATCGCTGGTTGCAGATTGGCAGTGAACCCCACTCTTGTTATTGCAGAGTGGCAGGAATTCCCATTGACAATGGCAGTACCAGAGAATCCCACCAGTAGCAACCAACGTGCCATGTCCCGCCAATGGGAAACACATAACTGGAAAGCCAGACAATCTCGCCCATTATCTTTATATGGCCTAAAAATTGTTCTTAATGGTTGATGATCTGTCAATAAGTTGAAACAATGGGGGGCATGGTGGCACAGTAGTTAGCATTGAGGCCTCACAGCACCAAGGATCTGGGTTCAATTTGTGTGGAATTTGCACGATCTGCCCATGTCTACATGTGTTTCCTCCAGGTTCTCCAGTTTTCTCCCAAACTGCAGATTAGGTTGATTGCATATGCTAAATTGCCCATTTGTGTCAGGGGACAACACGGTAAATAAATGGGGTTATGGAGTTAGGGCTTGGGTGGGTTGTTGTCAGTGTAGGCTCAATGGGCTGAATGGCCTCTTTCTGTACTGAATGGATACTGTGATTCTACTCTACTCTATGATGACCATATAGGTACTGATGGAACTTCCCAGCTGTAAAAATGATAGTTAATGCTTCTTTTTCCAGTCGTTAGATTCAGTACCAGTCAGTGTACAAAGGTAAATGTATGAAATAACTGCTCCTACACCATAGGGTGAAGCATCACAAGCAAGTTGTAATAGCAATCTGGGGTTAAAATGAATAAATTCTTTGGACTTCTGCAAAGCATCTTTAACTGTGTAATATTCTTCCTTGCATTCAGGTACCCAATATATAATGTACAATAGATTATGTTGTAGCTTCAACAAGGTAGTTAAATTTGAGACAACTTTGCCATTGTAGTTGATTAGACTTAAAAATGACCTTAACTGCATCACATTCATTGAGCGTGGGGTTTCCATGAGAGTTTTCATCTTCTGTGATGCCTCATGTAGTCCTTTGTTATCAATGATGTGACACAAGTACTTTACCGATGTTTGGAAAAAGTCACACTTCTTCTTGACACAAAGATCATGAACTTGAAGACAGTTTCGCATTACTTCTAGATTCTCTAAGTGTTCCGTTCACTTGCACCAGTGATTAGAATATTATCAAGGTGACATTGTACACCAGGTAGCCCATTAAGAACTGGGTCCGCTGATCGTTGAAATAAAGCAGGTGCTGATGTTATTCCAAAAGATAATCTTTTGGAGAGGAAGAGGTCTTTGTGTGTCACAATGGTTTAAATTCAGATGCAACCTTTCTTTGTGGATAAGCCTGTGATTGGTCAATTTTGCTAAACTTCTGCCCTGCTGAAAAGTTTGTGAACAAATCCTCAATCTGTGGAAGTGAGTACTAGTCTGCACATAACACCAGATTAATGGTCATTTTAAGACCACCACAGATGTGCATTGTACCATTTTGTTTCATGACAGGCACTATGGATGTGGCCCAGTCACTTGTAGTAATACGTTTTAACACATCAGCGTCGACAAATTGCATTTATTCCAATTCAATTTTGAATGAATTGTCGATGATACCACTCTTGCCTTGAAACTTTAAGGTTCGCTATTCCTTTGACTTTGAGTTTCACTTGAACCCACTCCACTGTGCCAAGCATATCCTTGAATATACTCCTTAATCTATCCAGGATGTGCTGTAGGCCTGTCTTTGCATCAACCAATCTGTTTACAGCACTCAATCAAGCTTGACCTTCTCTAGGCAAGATTGACTGAAGAGAGCTGGGAAATGTCCTCGAACATGTGGAGAGGCAACTCCCTGATTTGTCAACTCAACACTACCTTGACAATGACAATGATGCAACACTTCAATGGCACAGCTTTATCCATTTATGTTCTCATGATGATGTTTGCTGGTTTTAAAGGAAGAAGCTTTAATTCCTGCTCTTATATCACCTCGGGGATTAAAGACACAGCAGCATCTGTGTCAACATTTGTATGAACACCATCCACCAGGTACACAGTTCTTACTCTTACAACTCGGCCAACGTTGTTTACCTGATATGCTGCAGGAAAGGATGTCCTGAGGCATGGTACACTGGGGAGACCATGCAGATGCTATGACAATGGATGAATGAATACTACTTGAGAATCACCAGGCAAGACTGTTCCCTTCCAGTCAGGGAACACTTCAATAGTCACAGACATTCAGATCTTCGGGTAAGCGTTCTCCAAGGCGGCCTTCACGACACTCAACAACGCAGAATCACTGAGCAGAAACTGATAGTCAAGTTCCGCACGCATGAGGACAGCCTTAACCAGGACCTTGGGTTCATGTCACACTATCTGTAACCCTCACGGCTTGCCTGAGCTTGCAAAACCTCACTAACTTTCCTGGCTCTTTAACTTGTGCTTGGCCCTCTCTCCATTCACATTGTCTGTACCTTTAAGATTTGGTCAGGAAGGCGAATGGGATGCTGGCCTTCATAGCGAGGGGGATTGAATATAAAAGTAGGGAGGTCTTGCTGCAGCTGTATAGGGCATTGGTGAGGCCGCAGCTGGAGTACTGTGTGCAGTTTTGGGTGCCACACCTGCGCAAAGATATTTTGGCCTTGGAGGGAGTGCAGAGGAGGTTTACTAGGCTGATACCGGAGTTGAGGGGGTTGAGCTATGAGGAGAGGCTGAATAAACTAGGCTTGTACTCGTTAGAGTTTAGAAGAATGAGGGGAGATCTCATTGAGACGTATAAGATGATGAATGGGATGGATAGGATAGAGGTGGAGAGACTCTTCTGGCTCAAAAAAGACAGTAGGACTAGGGGGCACAGCCTCAAGATAAAGGGGGGGCGGTTTAGAACGGAGTTGAGGAGGAACTTCTTCACTCAAAGGGTGGTGAATCTCTGGAATTCTCTGCCTGTTGAAGTGGTGGAGGCTGCCTCGCTAAATATTTTTAAGACGCGGGTTGATGGGTTTTTGATAAGAGAGGGGATTAAGGGTTATGGGGAGAGGGCGGGAAAGTGGAACTGAGCCACGACAGATCAGCCATGATCTTATTGAATGGCGGGGTAGGCTCGAAGGGCTAGATGGCCTACTCCTGCTCCTATTTCTTATGTTCTTATGTTCTTATGTTGATTACCTGTAAAGACTCGAGTTCCAACTATTATCTTGTAAATTAAGTTTGTGTCTATATATGCCCTGTTTGTGAACACAACTCCCACTCACCTGATAAAGGGGCATGGCTCCGAAATATTGTGCTGCCAAATAAACCTGTTGGACTTTAACCTGGTATTGTGAGACTTCTTACTGTGCTTACCCCAGTCCAACACTGGCATCTCCACATTATAACATCCATTTTGACATGTGTCCACTCAACACAGGAACGTCCCAGAATCTATGTGATTTACCTTGAACCAATAACACGTTGAACCTTAACTCCTCATCAGACCCCTGGACTGTGTCTTCATAATTGTTGTTCTTGTCAGCCTTGTTGTAAATTTTTTTGCTGAATTTGTCATATTCATCCTTTTAAATGTCCAGATAGTTCTCATTCTGGACATTGTTTTCAGGGGGTCTTCGCCAACAAATTCTTGTAATGTGGCCAAAGTTGCCAGAAGTTTTGCATTCACTAATCTTGCTCCAGCACTCAGCCAGTGAATGGCCTGTTCTTGCACATCAATGACACACCTATTGCTGGGCAGGCTTCCTCTGGGTGGCACCCATCCTTTGATTTGATTTGATTTATTATTATCACAGGTATTAACATACAGTGAAAAGTATTGTTTCTTGCATGCTATACATATTGTTCATACAGAAGGAAATGAGAGAGTGCAGAATGTAGTGTTACAGTCATAGCTAGTTATAGACAAAGATCAACGTAGTGTGAGTTAGGTCCATTCAAAAGTCTAATGGCAGCAGGGAAGAATCTGTTCTTGAGTCGGTTGATACGTGACCTCAGATTTGTATCTTTTTCCTGACGGAAGCAGGTGGAAGAGAGAATGTCCAGTGTGCGTGGGATCCTTAATTATGCTGGCTGCTTTTCCGAGGCGGTGGGAAGTATAGATAGAGCCAATGGGTGGGAGGCTGTTTTGCGTGATGAACTGGGCTTTATTCACAACGCTTTGTAGTTTCTTGTGGTCTTGGACAGAGCAGGAACCATACCAAGCTGTGACACAACTAGAAAAAATGCTCTCTATGGTGCATCTGTAAAAGTTGGTGAAAATTGTTCCCAGCTGTGAAGCCTCTCTGGCTGTGAGTTCCATCAAACCTGCAATCTCAGGAGTTGTTTTAAAGTTTAAAATGCTTTCAATGAGCAAGCATTAGTGGATTGCCACATTTCTTAACCCACAGACCAAAAGATCTCGACGAATGTTATCCAGTGATTCACCAAACTCACTGTATTCTGCAAGACACTTTAAGGTGAACAAAGTAGAAGAGACAATCACATTGGAGAGAAGAACAGAAGTTCTTCAAAGTGGAAATTCTTGGAAGTGACAGTAAATTAAACACTAAAACAAAATACTGACCATGTTCAAAATTTGAAATACAGATTTCTGATCTGAACACTGAGTTCAACAATTTTAGATCACATCCTCTGCCTCATTTCATTTTGTATTATTTTGTTCATTTTTCTCTTATTTCTCTTTTAACCAGTTTTGGACAGTTGCTGTCCTGTCATTCACACACCACCTAGACACATCTTGTTTTCTTATCACTCCCTTAGGTTTTTTAACCATCAAACCTTTATCATTTAATTTCTGCCACCCTGCACCCTTTCACACACCTTCCCTTTTTACCACTCTCTTCTACCGCTTTATTTGCCCTAATGCAAATTCACAGCCCTGAAGCTTTAACTCTGTTTCTCTCTATCCGCAGATGCTGCCAGATCTGCAGAGTATTTCCAGCATTTTCTGTTTTTATTTTCAGCATCCACAATGCCTTTGGGACATCTCTGATCAGGCCTAATTTTTATTTGAATATTAGCTAGCTGAAAATGGATTCAAAATGAGTATAGCTGTAATAAAGAATCAGTGGCCAGGATTTTATGGCAAGGACTTATGGTCTCACTGAAATAAGTGGCAATTTAAATGGCCCGCTGCACTATTGGGTGTGGGACAGGTGGGGGGGGAGAGACACTGTGATGGAGCTGTAAAATCCTGGCCAATATCCCCTAAGTTAGCAATAGCATTTGCTGGAAGAATTCAGCACTTAAAAGAAGTTGTACTAACATAGGCAAATCACATGTTCCATGGCTTAATATATGTGTTAGCAAACCTCTTTCAGACAAAATAATAATGCTGCATTTTTATTTTTCTCTCTTTATTCTTTCATTGGATGTGAGCATTGTGATGACTTCAGCCAGGCTAATGAGGTTGGCTTGCTAAAGTATGAACTACCTGATAAGTCCACCCCTGGAGAGGGAGCACGTGGTGTCCATGGGTGCAGTTGACACCTTCTGCGCCCGCTGGGCACCGCAGGGGCTGGTGTGTGTTACAGACCCTTACAACCACATTTTGATTTAATGTTTTAAGTTTCCTTTGGACTTTGATTTCTGTTTGGGCCGTCCCCCCTACCTTTTTGGGGGGCTGCCCGTCTTAATTTATCCCTAAGTTAATTTGAGTTCATTTTACTCATTGGGCTGTTAAAAGAACTACCTGATGAGTCCTTCCCTGGAGAGGGAGCATGCAGTGTCCATGGGTGCAGTTAACACCTTCCGTGCCCGCTGGGCACCGCAGGGGCTGGGGTGTGTTATAGACCCTTACAATCACATTTTGATTTAATGTTTTAAGTTGCCTTTCGACTTTGGTTTCTGTTTGGGCTGTCCCCCCTTCCTTATTGGGGGGGGCTGCCCCTCTTAATTTGTCCCTAAGTTAATTTGAGTTTGTTTTACTCGTTGGGCCATTAAAAGAACTACCTGATGAGTCCTAATTGATGGTTAAAACACGGAGCCACATGATCACTATTTAAAGTAGGTGTGTCAGACTCCCAGCCTGACTTTGGTAGGAAGAATGGTAGGAAGGACTATTACTTACGTGGCGAAAAACTGCAGCAGGCGACAGTGCAGAGGGACCTCGGGGTCCTTGTGCATGAGTCGCAAAAACCCAGCCTGCAGGTGCAGCAGGTGGTCAGGAAGGCGAATGGGATGCTGGCCTTCATAGCGAGGGGGATTGAATATAAAAGTAGGGAGGTCTTGCTGCAGCTGTATAGGGCATTGGTGAGGCCGCAGCTGGAGTACTGTGTGCAGTTTTGGGCGCTGCACCTGCGCAAGGATATTTTGGCCTTGGAGGGAGTGCAGAGGAGGTTTACTAGGCTGATACCGGAGTTGAGGGGGTTGAGCTATGAGGAGAGGCTGAATAAACTAGGCTTGTACTCGTTAGAGTTTAGAAGAATGAGGGGAGATCTCATTGAGACGTATAAGATGATGAATGGGATGGATAGGATAGAGGTGGAAAGACTCTTCCCGCTCAAAAAAGACAGTAGGACTAGGGGGCACAGCCTCAAGATAAAGGGGGGGCGGTTCAGAACGGAGTTGAGGAGGAACTTCTTCACTCAAAGGGTGGTGAATCTCTGGAATTCTCTGCCCGTTGAAGTGGTGGAGGCTGCCTCGCTAAATATTTTTAAGAAGCGGGTTGATGGGTTTTTGATAAGAGAGGGGATTAAGGGTTATGGGGAGAGGGCGGGAAAGTGGAACTGAGCCACGACAGATCAGCCATGATCTTATTGAATGGCGGGGCAGGCTCGAAGGGCCAGATGGCCTACTCCTGCTCCTATTTCTTATGTTCTTATGTTCTTATGTAACAACTGGAGAGCTGGCTGTGTACAGATATATGGTGTAAATAAAATAACTTGGTGATGGGACCTTTGCCTTTGTGGAGTTATTACAGGCATCACTGGCATGGTCACCTTTTGTTGCCCGAAGTGAATTGCCCTTGAAATGAGTGGCTTGCTAGGCCAGTTCAGAGGGCAGTTAAGAGACACACATTGCTGACAGTTTGGAGTCACATATAGGCCAGACTGGGTAAAGAAGGCAGATTTCCTTCCCTGAAGGAACCAGGTGGATTTTTATGACAATTAATAATTATTCGTCACTGTCTCTGAGACAAAATTTCAATTCCAGATTAGTTGAATTCCATTGGCTGCCGTATGGGATTTCAACCAATATTCCTAGAACATTAGCCTGGGCCTCTGAATTACGAGTGAAATTACTATTATGCCACTATCTCTCATTTATGCATCCATTCAGCAGAGACAAGCATGGTGCCAATCCATAGACAGACAAAATAGTGTGTTACACTTAAGCATTGGTAGTCTGTGCAGATAGATAATTATATATTAATTATCTTTAATTGTCTGTAGATGTGGGTGAGATTTAACTGTGGATTTTCTTCTGCCCGGATAAATAGGCACAAAGTCTGCAGATTTTTGTTTGGTTAAGAGCTGTATGTTTGTAATGCAAATAATGCTGACAAACATGTATAAGATTGGCTAAAAATCCATCCTTCAGCAGCTAGCTTTCTGGATTATAATAAGATATCTGAGGATGGTCGACCAAAGGTTAAGGTTAGAAACTAAAAAACAAATGAAAAATTGAAACAGTAAGCTAGAATCCTAGTGACCATTGTGGAAGAGAGCAGAAAGCAAATATAAATTGTTCAAGTAAGATTACCATCTGATGATCAGTGGAAGAATGAAGTGGATATGTGGACATTGGTTATCTCCGTACTGAAGATGAAACACGGCATGAACTTGGCATTGTTGCTTCCTATCAGAAGGAAGATCACAAGTAATATTTTCTGTGAGATGGATGCCTGTCAGTTGGATAGTGAAGGTTAGGACCTTCTGTTAAAATTATCAGATGAAATCGACAAGGAGGGTAATGTGTTAAATTGAGACATGGTCAGATTTGATAAATTTTGAAAAATGGCAGGGCATTCCATTAAACTTTGTGGACTTTAACAGATTGCATAAAATATTTACAAAATTCAATTTGAGAATCCTTGGATCTGTGCCGCAGTGTGGTGGGTTAATAGTAAAGGTAACGAGTTAGTGATATTTCGTGATCTTACAGCAACTGTGGCAGTCATGTGCCAGAGATTCTGTCGAGCAGATGGAATAATTTGTATACAAGAGAGATGTGCTCATTTAGTAGCTCATCATGTATTTGTAAATAAAACTGTTCTGAAGTAAGCTGCCTGAGTTAGACAAGTGTTACTCATGAGTATAAGGAAATCTTCCCATTATAGATTAGGTCATCAGACCAACTCATAAAAGATGTACTAGCATTCAAATTGATGGATTATGCAAACACCATATACGGGCTCCAACTTGTTTTTGATTCTCAGAGAGGGCGACCATGTTGGATTAGATTTCTGCCACATTGGAAAAAATCCTTGATGAATGGTTATTTCTTTCAACCTTCATGGATCAACCTGGATATTTTACAACGACACAAAGACGCTGGTGGGTGTCGTCTTTAGGCCCCCGAATAATGATCTGGAGGTGGGGCGGGCTGTTAACGCGCAAATAAGTGCGGCGTGCAGGAATGGGACGGCCGTAGTTATGGGGGATTTCAATCTGCATATTGATTGGTCGACCCATGTTGGATGCGGTGGGCTCGAGGAGGAGTTCTTGGAATGCTGCCGGGATAGTTTCCTTGAACAGTGTGTGTTGGAGCCGATGAGGGAGCGAGCTATCTTGGATCTGGTGTTATGTAATGAGGCGGGTAGAATTAGGGACCTTGCGGTGAAGGATCCTCTTGGGGAGAGTGATCATTGTATGGTGGAGTTTCTGGTGCAGATGGAGGAGGAGAAAGTGGGTTCCCGGACGCGCGCCCTTTGTTTGAACAGAGGGGAGTACGGTAGGATGAGAGAAGAATTGGCGAATGTGGACTGGGGGAGCACGTTGGAAGGTAGGTCTGCTGAGGAGCAGTGGAGGATCTTTAAGGAGATCTTTCTTGGTGCTCAGCAGAAATTTATTCCGATGGTTAAAAAGGACAGTAGGAGGAGAGGTAATAAGCCGTGGATAACGAAGGAGGTGAAGGAAAGTGTTAAATTAAAAGCGGAGGCGTTTAGAGAAGCTAAGAGTAGTGGGCGAGAAGAGGATTGGGAGAGGTTTAAATGTCAACAAAGATTGACAAAGAAGTTGATAAAGAAGGGTAGGAGAAACTATGAAGCTGGGCTAGCGCTTAATATAAAAAAGGACAGCAAGAGTTTTTGTAAATATATAAAAAGGAAGAGGCTGGCTAGGGTGAACGTTGGTCCCTCAGAGGATGAGAAGGGGGACTTAGTGGTAGGGGATGGGGATATGGCTGAGGTCTTGAATAACTTTTTTGTTTCTGTCTTCACGGAGGAGGACGTGAATAATTTGCCGGGTGTTAGAGATGGAAAGGTGGTAGGACTGGAGGGTCTTAATGACATTACTGTTACTAGAGAGGCGGTGCTCGACAGACTGGAGGGGCTGATTGTGGACAAGTCGCCAGGACCGGATGGAATGCATCCGAGGGTTCTGAAAGAAATGGCGGAGGTGATAGTGGATGCCTTGGTGGTTATTTTCCAAACGTCGCTGGATTCCGGGGAAGTGCCGGAAGATTGGAAAACGGCTAATGTTACGCCGTTGTTTAAGAAGGGTGGCAGGCAAAAGGCAGGGAATTATAGGCCGGTTAGTTTAACGTCTGTTGTAGGTAAAATGTTAGAATCTGTCATCAAGGAGGAAATAGCGAGGCATCTTGAGGGGAATTGCTTGATAGAGCAGACGCAGCACGGTTTCATTAAAGGGAAGTCGTGTCTGACAAATTTACTGGAGTTCTATGAGGATGTGTCTAGGGCGGTGGATAAAGGAGAGCTGGTGGATGTGGTCTTTCTGGATTTTCAGAAGGCGTTTGACAAGGTACCTCACAAGAGGTTATTGCAGAAGGTCAGGGGACATGGAGTTGGGGGTAGGGTGTTAGCGTGGATAGAGGATTGGTTGTCAAATAGGAGGCAGAGAGTGGGGGTCAATGGGTGCTATTCGGATTGGCGGATGGTGACTAGTGGAGTGCCCCAGGGGTCGGTGCTAGGGCCTCAGCTATTTACCATTTATATTTTCCCTCTGGAGGAGGGAACCGAGTGTAGGGTGTCGAAATTTGCTGATGACACCAAGATTGGTGGAACGGCAAATTGTGCGGAGGGTGTGGAGAGTCTGCAGAAGGATCTAGATAGGCTGGGCGAATGGGCCAGGAACTGGCAAATGGAATTTAATGTTGGCAAGTGCGAGGTGGTCCACTTTGGTAGGAATAATGGTGGGAAGGATTATTACTTACGTGGAGAAAAACTGCAGCAGGCGACGGTGCAGAGGGACCTCGGGGTCCTTGTGCATGAGTCGCAAAAACCCAGCCTACAGGTGCAGCAGGTGGTCAGGAAGGCGAATGGGATGCTGGCCTTCATAGCGAGGGGGATTGAATATAAAAGTAGGGAGGTCTTGCTGCGGCTGTATAGGGCATTGGTGAGGCTGCAGCTGGAGTACTGTGTGCAGTTTTGGGTGCCGTACTTACGCAAGGATATTTTGGCCTTGGAGGGAGTGCAGAGGAGGCTGATGCTGGAGTTGAGGGGGTTGAGCTATGAGGAGAGGCTGAATAAACTAGGCTTGTACTCATTAGAGTTTAGAAGAATGAGGGGAGATCTCATTGAGATGTATAAGATGATGAATGGGATGGATAGGATAGAGGTGGAGAGACTCTTCCCACTCAGAAAGGATAGTAGGACTAGGGGGCACAGCCTCAAGATAAAGGGGGGGTGGTTTAGAACGGAGTTGAGGAGGAACTTCTTCACTCAAAGGGTGGTGAATCTCTGGAATTCTCTGCCCGTTGAAGTGGTGGAGGCTGCCTCGCTAAATGTTTTTAAGACGCGGGTTGATGGGTTTTTGATAAGAGAGGGGATTAAGGGTTATGGGGAGAAGGCGGGAATGTGGAACTGAGCCACAACAGATCAGCCATGATCTTATTGAATGGCGGGGCAGGCTCGAAGGGCTAGATGGCCTACTCCTGCTCCTATTTCTTATGTTCTTATGTTCTATGTTCTTATGATTCCCAGGTTTCAAAATGATTCACACATTGGTTACGGGCATCAATTGTAGGATTAAAGACATGCAGAAAGCACTTTGAGCAAATCTATCTGTTATAGCAGAAGGAAAAATTAAAACAACAATAATAGACAAAGGAATTTCAGGAATATCCAATACTTCAGATATGATTCAAAGAATCATTACATAGTGAACCTAAGGCAGAGGAACAGGGCCTTTGAAATGGCACATGAACAAAAAGGTGAAGATTTTGATGCATCTAAACAAATTATACTGGCTGCAATGAGTTTTAGTCCTATGATAAATGTGCTAGTTACAAACTCCTTTAAATGTGTGCTGCTAGATAGGGATTGCACTTCACTAGCTATATGAACCAGATTTGTTAAATTGTTACCTTGTCCCACTAATTCCAAGGATCAATCCTAGTTTAAAGAATGTAAAAGAATGACTTGCTTTAGATTTTGTGATCACAGTATATTGAGGTAACTAAAGGGAGTCCATATAAAATAGCTGGAGTAAACCATTCTGTAAATACTGTTCTCGTCTCTAGTGAGATATTTATTCTGTTGAGTATACTGTCTCTGCAAAAAGCAGAAATAAAGCTTGCCATGGACCATGGTAAGTCATTTATTTTTGAAAAGTCAGTGGATCCACAGTTTACCCACATAGGATATAATTGTATCCACTTTAAGGAAGTGATGTTTCTCACCAGTGCAAACAAATGTTAATTCAATCAGGTGAATGAATGAAAAAATGGCTATTTATATAAAGTTACCGAGAAACTTTTCTTACTTGTCAAAAGTTAAAACTCACACAAAAAGATGCAGGTGTTACAAATGAAGTATATTCTCAGCTTTTGGAAGACATAAGTATAAAAAGTCTTGGAGAACAATAGTCGTCAAATTTCACCATTAAATTCTTAAGGTTCATTCCTCAGAATTAATCAGAATTAATTACAAACTCTCAAAGTGAGCAGCTGTTAGAAATAAACATGTGCCTCAAATATCCACATGTTTCTGATTGTAGTATAGTTAATTGGTTGCATGATTTCTTTAAGAGCCGGCTGCATGGTTTGATTATAATGCCATTGGGATGTTTCACAGGCCCCTGTTTCAGTTTCATTTTTTACGCTGTACAAGCAACTTTCCCTACAATAAAGCTGCTGTTGTTATTTAGTGTGGAATATGTTGGAAAAACATCAGGGGTGATTCTCCCATCGTGACCCGCAAATTTTCTGGTGGGTCGAGTCGGGTGATGCGTTTGTTGGCCATTTCGTGGGT
Organism: Carcharhinus amblyrhynchos; assembly: GCF_965287045.1. Classification (NCBI taxonomy): domain Eukaryota; kingdom Metazoa; phylum Chordata; class Chondrichthyes; order Carcharhiniformes; family Carcharhinidae; genus Carcharhinus; species Carcharhinus amblyrhynchos. The sequence goes on along the minus strand of NC_137336.1, from coordinate 7,249,001 downwards.
TCCCAATGAGAATTTACTCCCAACCGGAAAAAAATGGCATTGTTGGGACTGTGCAGAAATCCGTGTGCCGCTGATTGGCATGACTTTCCATACCTTAGTGTGCCATTATCTAAATCGGCCCAGCAATCTCCGCCCACATTTGTGTCTGTGGATAAGTGATATCATGCCACCTCTTTGACATGGTATCACTTTGGCGCGAGTCAGAGTAGGTATATAAAAGTCTCACCTGGCGTGGAAGCCTTGAACAGGAGTGAGGAGGTGAGTGCTGTTAGTGGAGCGCAGGGGATGTTGTAGACAGGCACTGGAGATGCCTGGTGGGCTTCCTCCTGCTGTCTTCAGGTGCTGGCCTATGGACCAGTGATATCCGGGGTGGCGGGGCTTCTATTTTCTCAGAGTTCTCTGCGTGAGGTTCTGTGAGGGAGTCCTGCCCAGCCGTTCCATCCAGGGAAGCGCTGTAGCTCAGTATGGGGTGGTGCACATTCAAGGAATCTTGCTCAGCCTTCCCTTCCAGGGCACTATGCAGTGGCACTGTCTTGCTGTGGGTGTGGTCAGGGACTTGACTGAGTGCTGGTGCTCTGGGGTGGGGAGGATGTGCCGACGGAGGCCTAACCAGATGAAGCAACTGCTGCTTCAGGCTGGAGTGCAGAGGCTCAGACATCGACTGCATGGAATCTGCTGTTACTGGGCACACATCTGGTGTTGCTTTGCGGTCTGATCCTGTCCTCTGACATGGTTGAGCAACACATGACTGTAATAGATGCGGCAGTCGCACACATAGCAATGGCTCAAGGATGCTCATTGCCCACAGCTGTACACTGACCTGCATAATCTGTGCCAGCATTTGTTATGATGGGAATCACACACAACCCTAATCGGGTCATGCATGGCACCATCGATTGTGTGGTGTTGCCAGCTCCCTCAAGCGGGGGAACTGGCCCAGTTGAGGCATTGGGGTGGTGCTGGCTCTTTGTAGCCAATGATGATAATCCGTCATTCTGTGCTCTTTCCAAACCCCACTGTATAGTTGGATCTTGCAAGATGAGAAACTTCAGCAGCATGTTTCTCCTTTCGGCAGTATATCCTGTATAGTACAAGTATAAACTCCTCATCCAAAGGAATTGGATTCTTTGACTATTTTGGTGCTGCTTCATGCTCTCATCTGGGCCTGGAAAATTTTATCAATTTTGCTTTCAATTTCCACCCCTCTGTCTTCTTTATATGGTCCATCTCTGACACTTCTCTTCCACTTCTTGACTTCTATGTCTCCATGTCAAGTAATAGACTGTCCATCAGTATCCATTACAAGCCCACTGAACTCCACAGCTATCTTGACCACAGTTCTTAACATCCCACATTCTGTAAGAACTCCATCCCAGTTCCTTCGCCTTTGCTGCTGTTCTGATAATGCCACTTTCAAAAATGGTGCTGCTGATATGTCTTCTTTCTTCCTAAATCATAGTTTTCCAGCCATTGTGGTTGACAGAGATCTCAACTGTGTCCAACCCATCTCCCGGGCCATTGCTCTCTACCCCAGCTGTCCCTCCCAAAACCAGGATAGGAACTCCTTGTACTCACTTTTTATCCCACCAGCCTTCATATTCAAAGGATCACTGCCATTTCCATCAATTCCAGCATGAAGCCACCACTCAACACATCTTCGCCTCACTCCTCCTGTCAGCATTCTGCAGGGACCATTCCCTTCAGGACACCCTGGTCCATTCCTCCAACGCATCCACACCTCCTTATGCAAGCATAGAAGTTGCAAAACTTGCCCCTTCGCTCCCCGCTGTACACCATCCCAAGTCCTAAACACTCTTTCCAGGTGAAGCAGCACTTCACATGCATCTCTTTCAATCTGGTCTATTGCATTCGCTGCTCCCAGCACAGTCTACTCTACATCAGAGAGACCAAGTGCAGACTTGGTGACTGCTTTGCAGAACACTTTCATTCCATCCGCAAGCAAGACCCAGACCTTCCTGTCACTTGCCACTTCAACACAACCCATCAGGACAAACACAAGAATGCCAAATATCAAATGAGCACAACAAATTAAGTTGCAGGAGAAAAGTGTGCTGATTGGCTGGCAAGTCGACTCTGAATGACAAGAAAAAAGCAATGGGGAACCAATGCCGTCCCATCTCCCTCCAAGCTCCCTGTGTAATTCAAAAAATCTGTAAGGTCTGCATATATTTCTTTTCTTTGTAGTGAACAGGTCCTTACATATAAATGTGTCATTTCGAGCCAGGGTAAAGAGTTACGTTAGGAGCTTGAATGATTGTCTTAAATTATTTATTAGCGCACTCAGGATTGTTCAGCAAGTGCTGCTCAATCACAGAATCACATATCATAGTAACTATAAAAAAAAGGGGTGGCACAGTGGTTAGTGCTGCTGACTCACAGCGCCAGGAACCCAGGTTCGATTCCTGGCTTGGGTCACTGCCTGTGTGGAGTTTGCATGTTCTTCCCATATCTGTGTTGGTTTAAGAACATAAGAACATAAGAAATAGGAGCAGGAGTAGGCCATCCAGCCCTTCGAGCCTGCCCCACCATTCAATAAGATCATGGCTGATCTGTCGTGGCTCAGTTCCACTTTCCCGCCCTCTCCCCATAACCCTTAATCCCCTCTCTTATCAAAAACCCATCAACCCGCTTCTTAAAAATATTTAGCGAGGCAGCCTCCACCACTTCAACGGGCAGAGAATTCCAGAGATTCACCACCCTTTGAGTGAAGAAGTTCCTCCTCAACTCCGTTCTAAACCGCCTCCCCTTTATCTTGAGGCTGTGCCCCCTAGTCCTACTGTCTTTTTTGAGCGGGAAGAGCCTCTCCACCTCAATCCTATCCATCCCATTCATCATCTTATACGTCTCAATGAGATCTTCCCTCATTCTTCTAAACTCTAACGAGTACAAGCCTAGTTTATTCAGCCTCTCCTCATAGCTCAACCCCCTCAACTCCTCCAGGTGGTCTGGTTTCCTCCCATAGTTTGAAAGATGTGCAGGTTAAGTTAATTGGCCACGCTAAATTTTCCCTTGACATACCCGAACAGGCATCAGCATGTGGCGACTAGGGGATTTTAACAGTAACTTCATTGCAATGTGAATGTAAGCCTACTTGTAATTAATAAGTAAGCTTTAATTTTAGCTATCTGGTTTTGAGTTTTACATGTGTGACTGGTTTGATTCAGTCTGTTTTCTGAAGCAACTTGTTGATTGATTCCCTCCAGCCAGTTTCTCACCTTTCAATGTGATGTAGCAATAGTGCATCAAAGCTATTCCTACGGGGCAGTGACTATTCTGATCAGGTTCTTGTCCGCTGTGTATTGCGCAAACTCACTAACAGATCAAAGGCTGGCATTTCCAGACTTGAAAATTGCCTGGGGTACTTCAAATTGCCTGGGAAAAGTAAAGTATCTCAAAAACAGGTTAAGGAAGACTTTTCACACTGCTGATGTGGAACATAAGAACATAAGAAATAGGAGCAGGAGTAGGCCATCTAGCCCTTCGAGCCTGCCCCGCCATTCAATAAGATCATGGCTGATCTGAGGTGGATCAGTTCCACTTTCCCGCTTTCTCCCCATAACCCTTAATTCCCTTACTGATCAGAAATCCATCCACCCGTGACTTAAATATATTCAACGAGGTAGCCTCCACCACTTCAATGGGCAGAAAGGCTGCACAAATATTATTTTCCACTTACAGGGTACTGCTTTTGGAACAAAAAGATGTTTTGCCTACCACACAGTTGAGGAATGTTGTGTATGAATTTTAGTGTTGTTTTGATGCCACGTACATCCCTTCAATTGTTCTTAAAAGGCAGACTACAGTCAGAAACCCAGTGGCATTGATGGAACGAAAACAGGAGTGGTGGGTTGGTTATTTGATAGCACTGTTAACACCTTGTTCCATCATTTTGCTGATGATTGAGAGTGGACTGATGGGTAGGGAATTGGTTGGATTGGATTTGTCCTGCTTTCTGTGGACAGGATATACATGGACAATTTTCAGATAGATACCACTGCTGGCAACTGGAGAGGCAAAGCTCAGTTAGGGGCATGACAATTTCTGGAGCACAAGTCTTCAGTATGACAGCTGAGATATTTCAGTTATTTTAGCCATTGCTGTGCCTAGCGTGTTCAGCTATCTCTTGATATTATGTGCAAAGCTTCAAATTGGCAGAAGATTGTCATCTGTGATGTTGGAATCCTGTAGAGAGGCTGACATTAATTCTGGTACTTCTGGCTGTAGATTGTTGCAAAAAAAGGACAAAAAACCCTACTCCAGAGGTGAGGTGACAGTGACTGCTCTTGATATCAACTCAGCATTTGTCTGAGTGTGGCATCAAGGAGTCCCAGCAAAACTGATATCGAGGGGAATTGGAGGGAAAACTTTCTGCTGGCTGGAGTCATACTTGGCACAACGGAAGATGGTTGGAGATCAATCATCTCAGTTTCAGGCCATAACTGCAGGAGTCCCTCAGGGTAGTGTTCTAGGCCCAACCATTTTCTGCTGATTCATCAATGACCTTCCTTCCATCATGAGGTCAGAAGTGGGGAAGTTTGCTGATGACTGTACAACGCTCTGCACCATTCATGAGTCTGCAAATACTAAAGCAGTCCACATCCAAGTGCAGCAAAATCCGGACAATATGCATGCTTGCACTGACAACTGGTAAGTAACATTTGTGCCATACACGTGTCTGGCAGTGAAGAAGAGAGGATCTAACCACTGGCCCTTGGCATTCGATGGCATTACCATTACTGAATCTCCCCGTATCGAAATCCTGGGGATTATCATTGACCAGAAACTGAACTGGACTAGCCATATAAATACTGTGGCTACAAGAGCAGATCAGAGACTAGGAAACCTACAGTGAGTAACTCACTTCCTGACTCTCCAAAGCCTGTCAACAGTCTACAAGGCACAAGTGAAGAGTGGAACGGAATATTCCCCATTTGTTTGGATAAGTCCAACTCCAACAACACTCACGAAGCTTGACACCATTCAAGACAACGCAGTCCACTTGATCACTACCCTTCCCAGAAATATTCACTCTTTCTACCACAGACAAACAGTAGCAGCCATGTGTACCATCTACAAGATGCACTTCAGGAACTCACTGAGGATCCTCAGGGAGCACCTCCCAAATCCAGGATCTCTGTCATCTAAAAAGAGAAGAGCAGCAGATTCCTGACAACACCATCACATGGAGATTCCCCTGCATATCGCTCAGTTGGAAATATATTACCGTTTGTTCACTGTGGCTGGGTCAAAATCAGGAACTCTCTCCCTAACAGCACAGTGGGTGCACCTACATTTCAAAGACTGCAGCGAGTCAAGAAGGTAGCCTACCACAACTTTTTGAAAAGCAACTAGATGTAAGCAGTAAATGCTGGCCTAGCCCGCGATGCCCACATCCTGTAATTGAATTAAAATACAAAATTAATTGACACGAGCAACAGAATCTTTCTCCATTCCCAGTATCACTGTTGTTCTCTTTGTAACAGACAATTTTTCCTGTACTTTCTAAACTTGAGAAAGTGCTGGCTGCTGTTTAAAAAAATAGTCATTCCCTCAGGGTTTTCATTGATGCTAAATGTCCCATCAATTTCATTTTTACATTGTGTATAATTTGGATTTTAGGTTTCTGACATTTGAATCACGCTTGGTGAACTCTGATATTTTTCTCTTTTAAGAGTATTGGTGCTTTATTTACCAAATTTAATCCTGTTTGTCCTTCACATTACCTGTCTTAGATTATTTCTTTGGTTGCATGTTTTTCCTTCGTGCAATGCCTAAAGCATTTACTGCTTGTCTCTGTAGTATTTACTATATTCATATTTTATTTCTGTGGACATTGATCTGATAGCTTCTATCTGGTCCCTAATTAACATGTTGTTCAAATTTCATTACTGTTGGTTGCCATGGAACGGAAATAGGTTCCTATTTCATCCTTGCCAATTTGACTGATATTCATTAAAATGTCATGTTGTTCGTTCCTTCGGGTAATTCATGAAAGGAAGATCTTGAAGTCGGAAATTTCATTTTCTACCTGCTTGTTCTGGATGATTGACTAAATGGCTCCATTTAGGATCGTACCATTACATTGTCTCAGAGTAAAATGCTAATCAGTGCCTCTGATCTTCTTGTCCATTTCCAATTAAACCATGATATATCTCAGCGCAAAATAGGGAAGTAACATTAAGCTATTCCCTCACATGCAGTTACTATTCTCTAAGTATCCTCCAAATCCAAAACCCTCTCTCATCCATTTCTGATTACATTTTTCCCTGTTGGATTCTCTGCTGCCTACCCAACATCTTAACCAATATCCAATTAAGTTCAATTAAGAAGAAAGAGAGGGATATATGTTGATAGCCATGGCTCTCATTATTATGCTTATTCTGGCTCTTAATGTGTTTTAAATGAATCCAACTACACAGGACACAGAATCAGACCACCTGGCTAATAAGGTGTACGTTCGTGTTTATGGTCCATACAGGGTTCTGGCTTTTTCCTTCTTCTCATTGTGTAGGAGGTCTTTGGGCTTTTGGACATCTAACGCACATAAGAACATAAGAACATAAGAGCATAAGAAATAGGAAATAGGAGCAGGAGTAGGCCAACTAGCCCTTCGAGCAGATAACTTGGTAATGAGTGTATGTTGATGGAATTAGTATGCTCCAGGACTTTGTACGACTAAGAGATGCTGAGGGTCTGTCTGACAAAGTGAAGGTGAAAACTGTTCAACCTCTTCTCCTGCCTAATATAGTTAGTCGATGTCTCACTATTGTAGGGGAGCACGCTGATGAGGCAAGCTTGGTAGACTCACAATTTAGTGTTTTGACTCAGCTTGCTGTAGCTTCATACTCTCTTATCCAGTTTTGGACATATCAACTTTAGCTTTTGCAATGTGCATGTTGATTTCAGCATCAAATGATCGATTGTTAATGATTGTGGAGTCTAGATAACACAGTGTTATATTTTCAGTGCCAACGTGTGGCGATATGACAACATTACGGACCATGACATTTGTCACCCTGATGCTGATGGTCAAATCTGGAACATTCATAATCTCTGGGGTGGAGAATTCAAAAGATTCGCAACTCTTTAAGTGAAGTAATTTCTCCTCATCTCAGTCTAATTGATTGCTCCATTATCCTGAGACTGTGCCCTCGTGTTTTCAATTCCAAGACCAGTGGGAACTATCCATCCTATCAAATCCACCTCTGAGTAACTAAGAGAATTCTGCCTGTATGCTGCCTACCTGGAGCCAGTGTTGGAGATATCTTGGTTTGAATAGAGAGGGATGATGTAGGGGTGAGCTACTGTGCTCTATCTTAGGACCAAGAACATTAGAAAGAGAAGACAAAGGGCCCTGTTTGGAGAATGCCACTAACTCCAAGTTAAAGAGAGGAATAGGATCTCAAAGCTCATAATGTCTAAATTATTACATGTGCCACATGACGTGGAGGCAAGTAGATTAGAAAGGTGATAAGAGGCTGAATGAGTAGCGTGGGAAAGTGGGCTTTTACTTTATGGAACACTGGCACTACACTTGGGACTGAAGGAATATATGTTGGGATGGCCTTTATCTGAACTGAGTTGGAAACTGGGCTCTCGAGGAAAGGATAAATAATCACAAAGACATTAACTAGTAATTGCAGAATTGAAGGGGGAAAGACGAGGAAAATTCCAGATAGAAAAGACAGTATTAGTAGTAGTTGAAAAGTGCAGAGTACATATGCTGTATGGAATGTGTGATTGCCAAGGTTCTCGATCCACCACCTCCCCCCCCAACCCTGTTGAATGCTGTAAGAATTTTGTACACTTCAATGAGAGGTGATCTAATTCTTCTAACCTCTAGAGAATACAGACTCAGTCTCCTCAATGAGTTGGGCTGAATGGTCCATTTCAGTATTGTAATTTTGCTGTAATTCTGTGTATGGTCACTTTGGTTGGGTAGCAGTTAAATTGTTATTTCAATACAGTTTCATCTTCGCTGGCATAAAATTTTTGTAACTTTGTTTCTTTAACTTATAGTAATGAATTATCAATTTGATTACTCTTCACATTGTTTACCTCTTTTCACACTCCTCCAAACTTTCTGCTTGTCTCTGCATTTTAGAAGCTCCTCTAAGCTGTCTTTTTGTTTTTCTTTCAAACTTCGAGAATAATCTTAAATAGTAAACTTTTCCCTCTATCAGAATTAAACATTTCATCAGTTAGTGTCGCCAGTCAACTCTTCCCAATTAATCTTATGATCCTAATCATCATTCTGCAAACATATTTACTTCTACATATTTACAGTTCTAATGGAAAAGCAGAACACAACTGACGTTGGCAATCTGAAATAAAAACAGAAAATGCTGGAAATATTTCGCAGGTTAGGCAGCATTTGGAGAGAGAGAAACAGAGGTTGGAATTTTCCAGGGTACCCCCTAGATCTGTGACCTCTCCTCAGAACTAGGAGAAGTTAGAAAGTGTAGCAACTTCATTGTGGCTTAAAGTTAAAAGGGTTTAGTGCCAATAATTAATTGATATATACAACTAAGGGTCTGAGAACTAAATACACAACTCCAGAGGCCAATGCAGCAAGGCCTGTAGCCGCTGAGTACATCGCAAAGAGGCCTGATGCCATCCACACTGTGGACACCAAGCAGAGAGCGTCTCCAGCAAAGACAATTGGCACAGTCACATGATCAGGGCATATGACTAAATCAAAGGCAAGTTTCCAGGACTGAGTCATGGACTAATCAACAACTGGCCTTTGTTTTTCATAAAAAGTCATGGGGAGGGGGAACCAAGAACACCTTGCTTCTGAGCAAGTGCACGGAGAGTATTTTGCTCCATGTGAATAGTTGTGTATTAATAGTCTGTTCCATTGTACATTGTAAATAGTTTGCATAGTGACTGTACTCTACACTGTTACACTTCACTACCACCGATTGTTGCCCCAACTGAAATGGGTAAGATGTAGACCGGGTGCTCATGTGGACATTGGGATGATGCAGGCACATAAGGGGCTATGTGTCGGGAGTGCAGGAGTTCTCCCAGGAATGCAGGCAGGAACACAGCATGTAAGAAATGTTTCGAGTTAACAAACATTTATTGTTCTAAGACTTTGTTCCCCAATCACAGGGATCCAGCACTTGTCTGGAATCCACACCGCCACTTCCAGACACATTCTGGAGCACTAAAGGCAACAGACTCAGCACTGGGGCAACTGAAGAAAGAGACTTTCCAGATAAAGAACTGCTTTCGGTTTGCACAAAAAAGAATAAAAGGATCAGGTTAATACTTTACTGTATGTAGTTGGAGGTTCTGTCGATGACATAAAAGCGAGGCAAGGGGTCGGTGAGATGACAACTTCTGATGATGAAATCCTGCGAGCATTTGATTCATATTTCAGTGTTTGCAAAAATGTAATTATAGAATGGGCAACATTATGTGAGATCTGTGACTACACTTCAAAATACTTCATTGGCTGTAAAGTAATTTGGGGTGTCCTGAAGCTGTGAAAGACGGTATATAAAAGCACACCTTTCCTTCTTTTCTTATCTCACCTTATGATACCAAAAAGTAGGCAGTAGTACTGGTGGGCTTCTTAAAGGAAGTTCTCTGCTCTTTTCTTCAAGTCCCATATTTTCCTCTTCAACTTCTTATAATAGCCTCCTGCTTTCAATTTCAAGAAATATGACTCAGGTAAAGAATACCTGAGGTGATTTCCTATCTTCCTTCTTTATTCTTTCATGGGATATAAAATTGAAAGTTTATTTATTAGTCACAAGTAGGCTTATATTCACACTGCAGTGAAGCTCCTGTGAAAATCCCCTAGTCACCATATTCCATACCTGTTCAGGAAGAATCATAAAATCATAGAGGTTTGTAGCCCGTTAGCCCAACTTGTCCACGCTACCCATTTTTTTAACATCTAAGCTAGTCCCAATTTCCTGCATTTGTGCCATATTCCTCTAAACCCATCTTATCCAGGTAACTGTCTAAACGGTTTTTAAAAGACAAAATTGTATCTGCCTCTATCACTACCTCTGGCAGTTTGATCCAGACACTCACCACCCTCTGTGTGAAAAAAATACCCCTCTGGATCCTTTTGTATCTCTCCCTTCTCTCCTTAAACCTATGCCCTATAATTTTAGACTTCCCTACCTCTGGGAAAAGATATTGATTATCTAGCTGATCCATGTCCTTCATTATTTTGTAGACCTCTATAAGATCACCCTAAGCCTTCTACGATCCAGAGAAAAACATCCCAGTGTATCCATCCTCTCCTTATAACTCAAATCATCAACTCCCAGCTATACTGAGGGAAAATTTAGCATGGCCACTCCAAGCAACCAGGACATCTTTTGGACTGTGGGAGGAAACTGGAACACCCAGAGCAAACCCACACAGATACAGGGAGAATGTGCAAACTCCATACAGACAGTGACCCAAGCCGGGAATTGAACTCAGGTTCCTGGCACTCTGAGGGACCAGTGCTAACCACTGTGCCACCCTTTGTCACTGGCAAGGCAAGCATTATCCATCCCTAATTGCTTTTGACTGAATGGCTTGCCAGGCTATTTCGGAGGGCAGTTAATATTAATCATGTTGCTACGGCAAAAACAGAAAATGCTGGAAAATCTCAGCAGGCTTGTAGAAGTAGGGAACTTTGGATGACTCGGGATACTAAGGCCCTGGGCAAGAAGAAGAAGAAGGAGATACATGACATGCGCAGGTGGCTAGGATCAAGTAGATCCCTTGAAGAGTATAGAGGGTGTAGGAGTAGAACTAAGAGAGAAATCAGGAGGCCAAAAAGGAGACATGAGACTGTTTTGGCAGATAAAGCAAAGGAGAATCTAAAGAGCTTTTACAAATACATAAAGGCCAAAAGAGTAACTAGGGAGAGAGTAGGGCCTCTTAAGGATCAATAAGGTTATTTATGTGCGGATCTGCAAGAGATGGGAGAGATCCTAAATGAATATTTCTCATCAGTATTCACTGTCGAGAAAAGCATGGATGTTAGGGAACTTGGGGAAATAAATAGTGATGGCTTGAGGAGTGTACATATAACAAAGAAGGAGGTGCTGGAAGTCTTAAAGTGCATCAAGGTAGATAAATCCCCGGGACCTGATGAATGTATCCAGGACACGGTGGGAGGCTAGGGAGGAAATTGTGGGTCCCCTAGCAGAGCTAATTGAATCATTGATAGTCACAAGTGAGGTGCTTGAAGATTGGAGAGTGGCAAATGTTGTGCCTTTGTTTAAGAAGAGCTGCAAGGAAAAGCCTGGGAATTACAGGCTGGTGAGACTCACATCTGTAGTGGGTATGTTGCTAGAAGGTATGTTGAGAGATAGGATCCACAGGCATTTAGAGATGCAAGGACTGATTAGGAACAGTCAACATGACTTTGTGAGTGGAAAAACCATCTCTTACAAATTTAATTGAGTTTTTTGAAGGGGTAACCAATGCATTCTGGTCGATTGAATCAGGGCAGGACTTATTCAGTTAATGGTAGGCGTTCGGGAGAATTATAGAACAAACTGTGAGGCAGCATTTTGAACCACTGTGCCACTGTGCCAAACCAGGTAAGGAGAGCAGACTTCCTTTTCTATAGGACATGAATGAACCAGACAAGTTTTTATAACAATCGATGTCAGTTATCATAACCATCATTATTGAGGCAGCTTTTCAATTTCAGATTCATTTCTTGAATTTAAATTCCAGCAGAATCCATTTGAACCTGTGTCCCAGAGAATTATTCTGGGCTTTTGGATTACTGATATTACTACTATGGTAGCATCTCATTTGGAACACCTTGGGCTCCTCATGTGTGCTTTAAAAAAACACAAGTTCTCTTTGAGAGGGAGCCGCGCCTTTGCTGAAGGTTTGCTAGTGTCACCACGATTAGTCATGGCGCAAAACCCTGTGCATGGGACCCTTGTGTGGGGTGACATGCGAAAGGGCAAGGATGCTATCCCCTAAGGTCTCCCTGCTACACTGCCAAGTCCAAGAGAGCAATTAAATCTGAGTTTGTTATGAAACAACCTCTCTCACAACATGTGATGTTCCTGGACATTCAGCAGCCTCTGATTTTAAATGGGTGTAGGTTTCTGGCCTTTCCCTTCAGGGCTACATAACAATTGCATCTTTTTAATGTACCTAGCATAAAATTAAGTATTAAACTCCTTCTTTTCATCTGTTTCATCTTCCTAATGTTAAAGGACAGGTTCCTATCCACCAGAACGTCTGTTGATCCTGTGCGCTGGAATGACTCGCTTGATTCAGTCAGTGTATTAAATTTCCATCTTGCCCCTTCAAATGAGTTTCTCAGAGTAATGCCATATCTCACAGTGAACATAATCATTTTTGCTTGTTTGCTATGACCAGACCCTGACACTTCATGAAATTACATTGCACACTAGCCTTGCATTACTATTTTCTATTTTTAAAAGTTCAATTTGCTGAGCATATGAGTGAGATTGTCAGAGAGGGAGATCTTTCCCTTGTTATACACCTGTCCAACCTTGCGTCCAACCAATAGTACTCACATTTTACCCCCCACCTCCCCGAATTTCTGCAGGTCTCTTTTCTCTACCACCTTGCTCTTCCTCTACACCTCTTCCATCTGTATCCCCTTCCAGTCTTACACTATGAGAATGTGTCTCTCACATTCATTTATGTTTTATTTTGATCATACTCTTTTTTTAAGATTCCTATTGTTATCTCTAGTACAAGTAGCACACGACAAACAACAAACTGGTCTGATGCGACATCCTTGATTTCAGTAATTAGGTTTTCACAATCCTCTCTCAATATAGTGGATTAATTGATCTAACTTTTGCTGAAAAAGCATAAATACTTCATTTAAACACTTTAATATCAGATAGATCACTTGGGAGTTTTTCTGTTCTGCCCTCCATGGGAATCATAGCAAGTGGGACATAGACTATGCAAAGATCTGTTGATCTTGGGCAGGAGTTTCAGGTCTTGGGGTGAGCGCGGCAGGGAAATCCTGCCCCTTGTTCGCAATTGCTAGTTGATCTAATTATTGGGGAGGGGGAGGAGAGTGAGGCATGCATCCCTAACAGTACTTGTGGAAAATATTTCTTTAATTTAGTTTAATTTTGTTGTTCACTGTAACTTCATTTCAATGTTAATGCAAGTCTACTTTTGACATTAATAAATAAACTTTAACTGAATGCGGACATCCAATTCCTTGACTGTGTGAACAACTTTGCCAACTTTTCCATGTCCACATAGAAATGAAGTATGACTATTTCTTAGTAGTTGAATGGATTGACATGTATAACTTACTCACAGTCTAGGGAGACCAACATGATAATAATTAAATTGGACTTTGCAAGTACTCATTTTATCTAACTCTAAAACTCAGGCCCAAACCCCATTTATAATACATGTACATTAATTAGAATTTGCAGCTCTTTGTAACTGTGAAAGAATGTTTAATATTCTAACAGTTAATAATTCATTTCATCTCACCTTTAAAGCTTTAAGTTGTCACGTTTGACATTGCTAAGTGGTGTTTTAAAAATATTATCAATATATTGCTAAAAAGGGGGGATCCACAACCAGTTTTGCTTTTTTATTTCCCATTTCCCATGCCGACACTATAGTCAAGAAAGTCCACTAAGGCCTCTACTTTCTCAGAAAACTAAGGAAATTTTGCATGTCAGCTACAACTCTCACCTACTTTTACAGATGCACCATAGAAAGCATCCTTTCTGTTTGTATCGCAGCTTGGTATGAGTCCTGCTCTGCCCAAGACCACAAGAAAGTACAAAAGGTGGTGAATGTAGCCCAATCCATCACGCAAACCAGCCTTCCATCTATTAACTCTGTTTACACTTCCCGTTGCCTCGGCAAAACAGCCAGCATAATTTGAGACCCCACACACCCCAGACATTCTCTTTTCCACCTTCTTCTCTCGGGGAAAAGATACAAAAGTCTGAGGTCACGTACCAACTGACACAAGAACAGCTTCTTCCCTGCTGCTGTCAGACTTTTGAATTGGACTTACCTTGCATTAAGTTGATCTTTCTCTGCACCCTAGCTATGACTGTAACATTATATTCTGCACTCTCTCATTTCCTTCTCTATGAACGGTATGTTTTGTCTGTAAAGCGTACAAGAAACAATATTTTTCATTGTATGTTAATATATGTGACAATAACAAATCAAATCAAAAAATCAAAATCAAAAATCCTTTTCTTCTAAAGGTGTTTTGTGATAATAATCTAGAAATTCAGTGGACACTGGCAACAACGTGTGACCACTTGTTATTTATGAACATAAATAGTGATAATGGGCTGTTTGCTCTTGGATGGCAGATAGGAAGATACATTTGGATGAGAAAAGATGTGGTTCAGAAACTCCAGGATGAGTGGTTTCTGTGCAGTCTGCCTAGTGTGAAAACTGAGTCTGAGCCTGCCTTTCCAGATTTTCACATATCTTTTCCAAGCAGAGGCATGTCACTGACAGGAACTCTAAGCATTTTATTTTCTTTCTCTCTTTAAATAAAGCACTAAGATTTATTATTGTATTCTGCCATTATCCATGTTGAGGCAGCACAGACCAAGATTTGAAGTTAGGAACTTTGGATCTGTAAAGTTTTTGAACTTGTTGAACATTTTAATATGTGGCATTGATCTTCGGAACTTGTGTTCGCCTGTGCCAGCTGTGGCTCAGTTGGTAACACTGTCAACTCTGAGTCAGAAATTTGTGCACTTGAGTTCTATTTTGAACATAGATCCTAGGCTGACATTTCAGTGCAGTACTGATGGAGTGCTGTTGTGACAAAGATGCTGTTCTCTGGATCAGACGTTAAACTGAGAAGTCTTTAAAGAAGAGTAGATCAGTTTGCACCTGGTTAATATTTATCCCTCAGTTATCACTAAGACAGAGAATATGCTAATTATCATGTTGCTGTTTGTCACTAACTTTCAAAGTATTCCATTGTCTTCATGGTCTATCTGGGGCAAGTGGGATCAAAGGTTATGGGGAAAAATCAGGATTAGGATATTGAGTTGGACAATCAGCCATGATGGTAATGAATGGTGGAGAAGGCTTGAAGGGCCAAATGACCTCCCCCTGCTCCTATCGACTATGGTTCAAAGCACTTTTGGGATGCCCTGAGGGAATGAAAGACACTATGCAAATGCAAATCATTCCTTTTCCTTTATAAATTTCCTTTCACCTACTCAAGATGTCCCAGAATTTATCGAAATGTAATTACTCATGTTAAGTAGGCAGACTTGGCTGCCATTTTGCACCCAGCAAGGTTCCCCAAATAGCAATGGGATAAGTAATCAATCTGTTTTGGCCATTAGCTGATCAATAAATGCCAGCTAGGAGATTGGGGGAATTCTCTGCCTTGTGCCATGAAGTCTGTTTCAACCACTCGAAATGGCAACCAAGCTTAACATCTTGTCTGAAAAATGGACCATATTTTGCACTATTTCAATTGCTAGTTCCCCAGCTTAACAACAATCATTTTCAATGCCAAATATATTTTGAAAATAAAAGTGAAACATGTCTATTTTCTTTCCTTTTTACTTACAAATGTCTTGCCTGTGCATTGTATGGTTTATCCGTGTGGACTTAATTTCACACATGAAGAGTGGAGATAAGTAAATTTGCTTCAGTTCAAATGTTTAGTTTGATCCAGGACAAGTTGAGTAAACAGAAATCAGATTGGTGTGAAACACTGAAATTGCCATTTCTTTATCTCCTTCCACTGTAATCTCCCTTGTTCCTGCACCCCTGTGAATTTAATCATTTTAAAATCAGACCTTTTTGCAGACGAGACTGAACCATGTTTGACTTTCGCTAAACCCATGTGATCAAACTAAATGTGTTCCAGTGGAGATGAACACAGATTGAGGAATAGTGCCTTATCTTTCGACTTGATATTCTACAGATTTGAATTTTCGATCATAATCTTTGTCTCCATTTTGCTTTGTTCATGCCTTCTCTTCTTTTTTGTGATGTTGGGCATCTTTATCCCTTTGTGTTGCATTCAGATGGTTCTCAAGAAGCCTTAGGGAGCTAGTTAGCTGGGCCACTGGTTCATGATGTGGAGTGGCACCAACAGCATGAGTTCAATTCCTATAATGGCTGAGGTTATTCATGAAGGCTCTGCCCTCTCATCCTTGCCCCTTGCCTGAAGTGTTGTCATCCTCAGGTTAAATCACCACAGTCAGCTCTCCCCTTTGAGGCCTGTGGTCATCTGGGACCATGGTGACTTTACTTTTATGTAGCTATACATGCTTAATTTCTTTACTATATCCATTACCTCTGAAATCTTTTGTTATTTAATTTCTCCTGGCCCCAACCCATCACAGACCTCCTCCTTTGTGCTTCCTACCTCCTTTCCACTGGATTAGAAATTCTTACATTTCTATTTTCCTTTAGTTCTGATGGCAGGTCATTGATCGAAATGTTAACATTATTTTCCTCTAGAGATGCTGCCTATTCAGCTGAGATTTGTCCGTTTTTTTTTCCAGCGTTCTCAGCTATTTTGCTCTGGTAACAAGATTAGAGTGGCTCCTGACTGGCATCTTTCGGTGCTTTTACAACTGCTACTGGATGAGCAGAAACTTCTTCCATTTAATAACTGTAAGACAAATGTCACTTTCTTTGTCCCTTTTGCAAACTGTATTCCCCAGCCCAGCCAAAGGTTCCTTGCCACTGTTTGAGACTAAACCAGACTTTTTGTCATCTTGGTTCCTATTTGACCTTGAGCTTCTGACCCGTCTATCACCAAGACAGCTCACTTCCAATTTCATTAATATCAGCCATTGCTGCCTCTGCCTCAACCTATTTCTGATGGAACCCCTAGGGATAGGGCCTGGGTGGGGTGGTATTGTTGCTGGCACAGGCTCGATGGGCAAAATGGCCTCCTTCTGCACTGTAGGGATTCTATGATTCTATGATTTTATGTTTTTATTAATTCTAGGCTTCACTAATTCAATGTTCTTCTGGCTAACCTCTGATTTTCTCCCTCTGTTAAGTTCAGCTCATGCAAAGTTTTGAAATCCATCTCCTGACGGTTCCTGGCTTGGGTCACTGTCAGTGCGGAGACTGCATGTTCTCCCCATATCCACATGGATTTCCATCAGGTGCTCCAGTTCTCTCCCACAGTCCAAAAGACGTGCAGGTTAGGTGCATTGGCCATGCTAAATTCTCCCTCAGTGTATCCAAACAGGTGCCGGAGTGCAGCGACTAGGGGATTTTCACAGCGACTTCATTGTAGTGTTAATGTAAGCATACTTGTGACATTAATAAACAAAACTAAGCTAACCCTTGTGCTCACTGACTGACTGGTTTCTGCTCTAGCAACTTAAAATTCTCATCCCTGTGTTCAAATCCCTCCATGTTCACATCCTATGTCTGTCACATCTTCTGGCCGTATAATCCACTTTCTGAAGTTAAACTGGAAGAAATATCTGCTCATCCAGTGCTGGATGTATGCAAGTACAGAAAGATGCCAATTGGAGCCAACTCAGATCTGGTTATTTCACTTGGGTTTAGCCAAAGAGAACTATTGTTCAGTCCAGTTCCTTTCATTCTTGTGAATCCATCACTTTCTCCTTCCACTCCATTGCATTCAGCTGTCTTGTTCCTAAATTCTAATTTCCCTCCTGAATCTCTCTCCTTCACACTCTCTCTCTCCTCTTTTAGAGTCATAGAAGTTTACAGCATGGAAACAGGCCCTTTGCCCCAACTTGTCCATGCCGCACTTTTTATTTTAAACCCCTAACCCATTCCCAATTGCCCACATTTGGCCAATACCCCTCTATACCTATCTTGCCCATGTAACTGTCTAAATGTTTTTTAAAAGACAAAATTGTACCTGCCTCTCCTACTACCTCTGGCAGCCTATTCCAGACACTCACCACCCTCTGTGAAAAACTTGCTCCTCTGGAGCTTTTTGTATCTCCTCCCTCTCACCTTAAGCCTATACCCTCTAATTTTAGGCTCCTCTACCTTTGGAAAAGATATTGACTATCTAGCTGATCCGTGCCCCTCATTGTTTTATAGACTTCTATAAGATCATCCCTCAGCCTACTCACCAGAGAAAAAAGTCCCAGTCTATCCAGCCTCTCCTTATAACTCAAACCCAGTAGCATCCTAGTAAATCTCTTCTGCATTCTTTCTAGTTTAATAATATCCTTTCGATAATAGGGTGACCAGAACTGTACACAATATTCCAAGTGTGGCCTTACCAATGTCTTGTACAACAAGACATCCCAATTCCTGTGTCCAGTGTTCTGACCAATGAAACCAAGCACGCTGAATACCTTATTCAACACTCTGTCCACCTATGTCTCCATTTTCAAGGAGCTTTGAACATGTATCCCTAGATCTCTTTGTTCTGTAACTCTCCCCAGTGCCCAACCATCAACGTCTTCCTGTCCTGGTTCAATCTACTAAAATGCATCACCTCACATTTATCCAAATTCTAAATTATTGAGATCATAATTAAACATTACTTCTTTGACCAAGCTTTTGATCACCAATCCTAATATCTCCTGACATGGCTTTGTGTAAAATTTCTGTCTGATTATGTTCCAGGACTTCTACTATGTCAATGGTGCTATATAGCTGCCAAATTGTTGCTATTACGGATGCTAAATATGAACTAGGAAGCTTCAGTTCTGGATGGGTGATGCTGATCTGACTTTTTTTCCCAATGTTTGCGGCTGTGAAGTTTTCTTTGGGGTTTTCTCACTTCTACCCCTGTAAACTGTTGGCAGTGAGGAGACTTCCCTTGGTGAATGGCCACCTTAAACGATGGGTGTCCTGACTACAGAAGAACCATGAACAGCAAGAATAACAGTTACCATGTAAGAAATATTTAAGGAATGCTTTTTAATATTGCCTATGTAGGTTTGCAAAATAACGTAATCAACATAAAAAAATGAATAGAAAAGATTGCTTAGTTTGTCCTGACTGGAATTCAGTTATAATCCATTGTGCACTTCTGTAGGATCATAAAACCATAGAATCCCTACAGTGTAGAAGAAGGCCAAATGGCTCATTGAATCTACACTGACTCTCTGAGAAAGCAACTCCCAGACTCAGTGCCCCCGTCCTATCCAAGTAACACTGCTCATTTAGCATGGCTAATCCACCTAGCCGACACATTTTAAACTGTGGGAGGAATCCGGAACACCTGATATCTTTTATTGAGGAATGGGACACCATTACTCACCTGCCTTACATTCCTGGTGCAATTTTCCAGCCCCTTTACACTTACTGAATAGCGTAGCAGGCGGGAAAATTAAGCAGGAGGCCAAAAACATCTGGCTGGTCGTGACCTTCCCCTTTTTTTTGACACAATCATACTTTTGCCGGGGAAGGGCACAAGGCTGATTATGATATTCGTAAACTGATTTAAATCTATTTAGTGAGACCGGGATGTTTTCATCCCAGGCTCACTTATGTTTCTGACCCTGCCAGCGGAGGTCCACACAGCAGGGGTCAGGTATAATCTCCTGCAAAGGAGATGTGATGTGATGGCCTCGCTGACACCATTGAGGTTCACTGGGAGATCGGGGCTGGAGGCATGCCCCTTGGGCAATGCTACCATGGCAATGCCAGCCTTGCACCCTGACACTACCCACTGGGCACCCTGACACCACCAGCATGGTGCAGTGGGCAGTGCCAAGGGGATGTGGCCTGAGAGTCGGGCTTCATGGTGGGGGGTACAGGGCCCAACAGGGACAGGGCCAGATGGGGGTGGAACCAGATGGGGGGACGGGTGGTAAGAGGAGAGGGAAGGGGTCAACGCTGCATGGAGAGTGGGGACTAATGTTGGAGCCAGTGATCTGGGGCTGGGACCACCCATCAGAGGCCAGGGCCTTCAATTAGGGGGGTGGAGGGTAGGGGGTTTGTGGTACGTCAACCCGTCTTGCTGTGTGCTGTGAGATTGGCACACACGCAGTGGCCCCTTCAGCAGTCTGATACTAGCATCTCGAGTGGGATTAGGCCCCCCCCCCCACCCCCAGCAGTGTGAATCGTCTGATGGCCTCTGTGTTGCAAAAAAAGCCATAAATTCATTTCACTAAACTCGTCTAAAAAATGGTCAGGTAAACCTCCTGTTTTCTCAGCCATTGGGCACTTAGAGTTTTTTTTGGAAACATCAAATCTTTGTCCTATTTCTCACCTGCAAGGCAGTGTTATATCTGTAACTTGAGTCCTGTATGAAATGGATATCTCATATTGAACAGACTCTTACTTGCTCATTTGGTAAATCAGATTATAAGTGCTTTGAGACTGGTGACAACTTAGAAGAATATAACGTCTGGTTATACTGCTGGCTTTGTTTCCTTCTACGATCTGCAGAGCTTGCTTGGACTTCATTTGTTTGAGTGACATCCAAGCCACATTGCAGCTTCAATGTCAAGACATGGCAGGAACCATTTTACTTTGATTATAAATATGTAACACAGCAACTTTTATATGCATCACACTCTGAATATGTAAATGTACCTTTATAGCTCAATCTCATTCACTCACCTCAATGTTTGTACAAAAATCAGGTCATTTCTTTGGGACTTCAGCTTTGTAAGTTACATAAATATTCACTCAGTGAGAGTTTACCACCAAATGCTAATCTGTTAATTGAAATCCTTGGAAATAGGTCTAACACCTTCTGATTGAACAAGCTACAAGAGTCAAGCAGTGGTATTTTTTCAGCTGCTTTTAGAATGAAGAGATATAAGACGTTTAGTGGAGGGTTCACATTGCTATTCATTTGTAGGTCAAAGCATAGGAACAGTGCACAAAATTAGAAACAAGTAAATCAAGGGGAAGAATTTCCTCCAGTTGTTATTTCTTTTCAGACCATGGTTAAAATTTCACCAATGAGGGCGGTTGGTGGAGACTGTTCCATTATTTGAAGATATAGTGACCGGATGAGATTCTCTCCCTGTGAAGGTGAATCATTACAGAACATCAGAGAATTTCACAAACTTTAAAGCAAAAATTCCTTGGCTTTCTTCTGTTAATTTATTCAACTACTTCTGTTTAAGCAGAAATTTCTGGTGATATTATCAGCTTTACAAGCTTGAGGAAATGATTAAGTCTGAACTGATTTGAAGATTCAAGACTAACGGATGCAGTTCATGTCAATTAACTGACTCTATCTCCACTGTTAACTAAACTCTTGACAGTTTGGCATCATTAATTGAAGTCACCACTGCTTAATTAAAAGAGAATCAGCAAACTGCACAGGTACTGTGTCTCTGCAGTCACAATAGATAGCAGATATTTCTGAATTGCTCAGTACAATTCAGCCTTGTTCGCGAAACCATTAAGTTGCAATAGGATGCCTCTTAGCTAAGGGAGTAGCCAGATTAAAATTCAAATGATCAAATAAAAAATTGGGTATGTTCTTGAGGAAATGAACTTTGTTATCCTTTATCCAGAATGTGACTCCAGGCTCACATAATTGTGCTTGACTCTTAACTGTCCTTGGAAATGGCCGAGCAAGTCACTGAGTTATATTTACAGGATTATTTCTGTAAGTCACTGAGTTATTTGTACAGAAAAGATTTACCAGGATGTTGCCTGGTATGGAGGGCATTAGTTACAAGGAGAGGTTGGAGAAACTTGGTTTGTTCTCACTGGAGCAACAGAGGTTGAGTGGTGACCTGATAGAAGCCTACAAGATAAGGAGGGGCATGGACAGAGTGGATAGTCACAAGCCTTCTCTTAGGGTGGAAGAGTCAATTACTAGGGGGCACAGGTTTAAGGTTTGAGGGCAAGGTTTAAAGGAGATATATGAGGCAAGTTTTTTACACAGAGGGTGGTGGGTGCCTGGAACTCACTGCCGGGGGAGGTTGTGGAAGCAGATACAATAGTGACTTTTAAGGGGTGTCTTGACAAATACATGAATAAGTTGGGAATAGAGAGATATGGTCCCCGGAAAGATAAAGGGGTTTTAGTTCAGTCGGGCAGCATGGTTGGTGCAGGCTTGGAGGGCCGAAGGGCCTGTTCCTGTGCTGTAATTTTTTTTGTTCTTTATTCTTTGTACAGAATGCAGTTCACCATCACTACATTCTCAATAGCAATCAAGGTTGGGAACTAAATGCTGGGCATAGCTACATCACACGATCAAATAAAATATATTATGGCAGATGGATTGATGGGGTGTCATGGTGGCATAGTGGTTAGCACTGATACCTCACAGCGCCAGGGATCCAGTTTCAATTCCAGCCTTGGTAACCGTCTGTGTGGAGTTTGCAAGTTCTCCTCGTGTCTGCATGGGTTTCCTCCAGGTGCTCCAGTTTCCTCTCACAATCCAAAGGTGCACAGGTTAGGCGAATTGACTGTGCTAAATTGTCCCTTAGTGTCCCAAGATGTGTAAATTAGGGGAATTAGTGGTGTAAATATGCAGAATTACAGGAAAGAGCCTGGGTGGGATGCTCTATTGGAGAGTTAGTGCAGGCTCGATGGACCGAATTCCTTCTATATGCACTGTCGGGATTCTATTACTTTATTTATTGGCTTTTCTTCCATATGTTTACCTAATAACAATCCATTAATCTTAATCTGAATATATCCAATTGTCCTCCGGCCTCCAAGCCATTTGGAGCCATTTCCGCTACCCTCTGTATGACATAATGCTTGATTTCACAATTGAATGATGTAGTGCTAATTTTTAAGATTAAGGGCCAGATTTTTGTTACATGTAGGAAACTCTGGGACCTTTAAAAAATCAGATGGGATCCAGGTCCGGAAGTTCCACACCCATTATTACCGGATTCCATTTTCACTGATATGAAAGGAGAGTGGGCAGTGACTCACAAATGAGGGAAATTTGAATGAAGCACTGCTGCCTCACAGCACCAGGTTTCAATTCCAACCTGGGGTGACTGTCTGTGTGGAGCTTGCAAATTCTCCCTGTGTCTACATGGGAGAACTCAGTGCTGAGTTCAAACAGATTACATTTTCATTATAGCCAGGGCCTTAACCTGCAGTGTGGGCATCACAAACTTATGGAGGATTGCTAAATGTTTGTGGATGAGGATGTCATACTGAAAAGTTATTTAAATCTCCATCACTTTAAAAGTTAAAAACATTAACCTGTGTCATTGAGAGTTGAAACAAATCTTTTCTAGGAATTGGTATAGCTGTTTGTTGACATTACCATAAGGGTTATCATTTTTAATGCTTGGCTGTTCTCCATAATCTACCATTATCCCAGCAAGTGTTCCTAAATTCACAATTTGATTAATAGCTCAAAGACGTTATTAAGCGATTAGCTCTTTGATTTTGGATTATGAATGCAAACCCATTTGTTTTTATAAGGGGCTTTTAAAGCTTTGAATGGACCATCATCAATGGAAACATAGTGAGGTTGTAATAGATATCTACACCTTTATTTCATCTCAACTTGGTTCCTGCAGCATGCTCGTGGCCCACAGTAGGTGAATTGGCAGCATGTAAGCGAAAGGGGTATTGGTGGGTTGGCATGAATTGACACAATTTGACATTAATTTGGTGTAGAGACATGGAGGGTGGGTGGCATAGAGTATGATAGGGAGTGATAGGTGTGATAAATAAATGTTAGGAGGCCTAAAATGTAAGGAAATAACTAGGACAAAGTCCCAGAGAAGCAAAGCAGACCTTTGTCTCATCAACCTTTGTGGCGACCTCCAATCTGGGTCTCAGGAGGGTGCACCCAACTTCTTCTAGCATTCTCCCCACCTACGTGCCATCTCCCCACTCCACCCCTGATACCTCTGGAATGAATATTGAGTCTTTTGGACACTTTTCCCTGAGGTGGGTGTGGCAAACTGGGAAAGTTTCACACTGTGCTATCAGCCTCAGAAATGGAAGCCTGGCCCTCTGTCTCCTTGTTCTCAATTTCCCCCACCAGTGAATATTGTTTTTTTTCATATTTATTCCTTCAAATCCTTTAGAAGATATACACACCTTGATCTGACTATCTCTCAATCTTTCTTATTGAGGGGGATACAAACATAGTTTATCAATCAATTTAATCCTTTCAATCTTTACTGTACATTGCCCACATACAGTGGATTCTTAGTCTGATCTAGTCACCTCCTGCTTTTGTTCATTCTTGCGTGATTTTGATATGTTATTTGCTTGAGTTTTGCTCTCCTGTTGTTGTGGTTCAATGGTTGCTTGTTAAAGCTCTACCTGATGTACTAACCTGTTGGTATTCGCTCCACCAATATTGAATGACTTCCTATGTGTTTTGATCATTTTCTGCTTTTCATTCAGATTTCCAGCTTTTTAAGTTTGGTTAAGTCTATAAAACTCCACCTCTCTTCCTCCCTCCTCATTTACCTGATCTGTTGAACATTTGTTGACACTTCTGGTCAGGAAGGCGAATGGGATGCTGGCCTTCATAGCGAGGGGGATTGAATATAAAAGTAGGGAGGTCTTGCTGCGGCTGTATAGGGCATTGGTGAGGCCGCAGCTGGAGTACTGTGTGCAGTTTTGGGCGCCGCACCTGCGCAAGGATATTTTGGCCTTGGAGGGAGTGCAGAGGAGGTTTACTAGGCTGATACCGGAGTTGAGGGGGTTGAACTATGAGGAGAGGCTGAATAAACTAGGCTTGTACTTGTTAGAGTTTAGAAGAATGAGGGGAGATCTCATTGAGACGTATAAGATGATGAATGGGATGGATAGGATAGAGGTGGAGAGACTCTTCCCGCTCAAAAAAGACAGTAGGACTAGGGGGCACAGCCTCAAGATAAAGGGGGGGCGGTTTAGAACGGAGTTGAGGAGGAACTTCTTCACTCAAAGGGTGGTGAATCTCTGGAATTCTCTGCCCGTTGAAGTGGTGGAGGCTGCCTCGCTAAATATTTTTAAGAAGCGGGTTGATGGGTTTTTGATAAGAGAGGGGATTAAGGGTTATGGGGAGAGGGCGGGAATGTGGAACTGAGCCACGACAGATCAGCCATGATCTTATTGAATGGCGGGGCAGGCTCGAAGGGCCAGATGGCCTACTCCTGCTCCTATTTCTTATGTTCTTATGTTCTTATGTTCTTCTGCGATTGCTGTCCTTTTCTTTTCTGAAAATTCCTTGCTTTCCAAATTATTCAACCTTTTAAAACTTCACTTAAGAACCTTGCAGCCAATTCAACAGGTTTGGGGCCCAATTCCAAGATTCCTGCTTCCATTCCCAGTATCCCAATTCTTTGTGGCCTGTGCTATGGGTGTTGGGCCCAACCTGGCCAGCTCTATTGTGGGATAGCCATCTCCTTGTCCCCTGAAAATTTCATGGAGTTGGGTCAGCTTTTCCATGACTTGTGCTCCATGGCCTTTCAGAGTCTAGTTTCTGATAATCTTTGAAAGGTATAATCAAAAGATCTTACCCATGTGCCCAATGAACTCTCCATTCCAACATAGGCTAACTTAAGCCCCCATCAGCTTCACATGCCCTCTTATACTCTCCAGGCTAACTCATGGCACTTCCACACCTATTCAGTCAATATACACTCCGTTCAGGAATAATGAATGCTTCTGTAACCATGGCATGTACAGAAATTCTTAAAAACTCATTCATAATTTTTCTTAAAAAGTGTGTTTGCTATAATCCTATAAAAGTGGCAATCAACCAGAGCTTTAAAGCAGCAAGAACAAAACCATAAACACTTGCTATCTCTTTAACCAATGCAAATAAATATTGAGTCAGTGACAAAAGAGATCACAGGTAAATAGGGCATTGCAGCGTCATAAAGTTGTCAATCAGGGAGAGACTCCCTTTCTCCCCTGCTGTGTTAACAGAGGTAACCCATTTGTGGGAGTCTGGGCTCTCAGACAGGTTTGCATAATGAGGCTTTGTTGTGCATCTATACTCCCATTAAAGGATTATCTCTGTCGACAGTTCTGGCTAGAAAGGAAAACTGCTTTATCTGACAGATTTTGATGTTATAAAAAGCTATTTTTCTGTGATCTCCTTTGGCAGTAGTTCATTGTTTATTTGTACACAATAAAGAGGCATCAAGTGTGTAAAATTTCTTTATTGCTAGTTTAAAGGTCTGGTTGATTGGCCCTTTCATAGCAGTTCTATTTAAAGCAAATGATGGATGAATGTTTTTAAGCTGTTCCACACATAGAATTGTTACAGTTCTGTACAATTGTATATTGCTTGAATGGATATGGAAATGCCATGAGTTGGATGATGGATATGAGAGGCCACTGAGGATGGGATAGGAATGAGTTGGCATGAACAGAATGAGGGGCAATGTGGGGATGGATTGGCAGGAGTTGTTATTGAGGTGCCATGAGGAGTTTGTGGGGATGTGAAGGGAGATGAAGAATCCAGGGCCTAAAATATAAGCAAACAACTTGGTCAAATTCCCAGAGAACTAAGGTGCGATTTTTAAAGAGTCCACCATGGTATTTGGCTGCCTCTGTGGCAGCCTTCAATCTGCTTGCAGGGGCGATAGACCTGACCTCATCCCACACGCACCACCCACCCCATCACAAAAGAAATGGGTCTGACAGGAGCGCTTTCTACCTAAGCAGATCAAGTCAGGAAATTTCCCAATTTGAACTTCCCACCTTGGTCGCAAAAATCTGGCCCTTAGTGAAATTTACAGATTCATAGGTCATAGAATGATGCAGCACAGAAGGTGGCTATTTGACCTATGCTGTCTGTGTTGGCTCTTTGAGAGACTAGCCAATTAATCCCATTCCATAATCTTTCCTCACAGCCCTGCATTTTTTTCTTTCAATTCCACTTTGTAATTTCCTATTGAAGCAACTAGTACCATCTTTTCAGGCATGGTGGCACATTGGTTAGCAGGGCTGTCTTACTGCGCCAGGGATCTGGGTTCAATTCCTGCTTTGGGCCACTATCTGTGTGGTATTTGCACACCTCCCAACGTCTGCATGGGTTTCCTCTGGGTTGTCCGGTTTCCTCCTACAGTCCAAAGATGTGCGGGTTAGGTGGATTGGCCATGCTTAGTTGACCCTTAGTGTTAGGGGGACTAGCTAGGGTAAGCATGGGGTTATGGGGATAGGGCCTGGGTGAGGTTGTAATCGGTGCAGACTCGATGGGCCAAATGGTCTCCTTCT
The DNA here is from genome assembly GCF_965287045.1 of Carcharhinus amblyrhynchos. Lineage (NCBI taxonomy): Eukaryota > Metazoa > Chordata > Chondrichthyes > Carcharhiniformes > Carcharhinidae > Carcharhinus > Carcharhinus amblyrhynchos. The sequence continues at coordinate 7,221,917 of NC_137336.1, read as the reverse complement.
GCACTGTAGGATTCTACGATTCAATGAACTCACTTTGTGAAAATATTCTTCTCATTTTAACTTTGGTTCTTTTGCCAAGGACCTTAAATTGTAACTTCTGGATACATTATGAATGATAATAGTATTGATAAATAAATAGTTATCACTTGCTGATCAATGTCACCTGTTGCAAATCTGCTAGTCTACATTTATCAAATGTATTGAAACGTATGAGCCTTTTAGTAAAGAAGAAATCAGAAACAAATCATGATTTTGAGAGTCCTGCTTAAATGAAGTGTCTATCTATATGCAGAGGAATCACAGTACCATTCTTATACACCTGAAGCCTGTGAGTAGAGACATTGACAAGCATTTGAACCGTACTTCACCTGATATTTATTTATAAGTATGTTTTGTTATCAATTCTATTTTGGGTCTCATTTAGACTGATTTTGACAATGCATATTTTATGCTCATGTTAGTTCAAATTTGAAGCAATGAATGAAGCCTTGGCTCTAAGTATTGGCACAATCAAAGAACATACTGGGAATTTCTTGAGTTGGAAATGCCATTGAGGATGATAGGAAACCTGTGCTATTTTCACACAGCAAAGAGTTGACTGTAACTTCCAGAAGTTGCTTATTGATTTTAAAGCCCTACAATAAATATGAAAATAAATTTATGTATTGATAAAAATAGCATAATTTCCACCCTGCACCTTCACTGAGAATGGTGGAGATACCATGACTAATGTGAAAGGACATGAGATTAAAGCTGTAAGTGTATAGTATTTTAAAATGAAAACCTAAGAGTGTTAATAGATCAGTGGGAAATATATTCAAGTCATTATTGCATTGTTAACCAAGTATCTTTTGTTTCAATTTTTATGCTTCAGCATCTGCAAAATATTGTTCTTATTTTCATTTCCCATCGGGTTCTATGGACACTGATTGCTAAACTTTAATAGTCAATCATAAAAAAACTGCTAATGGAATATTAATCTTCAAACTCAAGAGGCTGGAGTATAGACAGTAGGAAGTTTTATTACAATGATACAAAATCCTATTTAGACTAACTCTTGTGCATCTTTGAAAGTGCATACTGATCTTGGAAAAAGTGTGACACAGATTCACCAGAAAGCTATCGCTGAACCAAGGTTAGATTATTGTAGAATCATTGAAACTTAGAAAGCCATTCAGCTGTTTGTACTAATTCTGCCTCTTTTGAAAGAGTTGTCTAATTAATTCCACTTCACTGCCATTTCTGCTTGCCCTGCGAAACATTCTCCAACACGTACTTATTCAATTCCTTTGAAGGTCACTGCATCTGAATTCATTGTTCTTAGATCCACTTTCCTGCTTTTTGCCTATAATGCCAGAAGTTCCTCATTCTCAAGTTCTGTCCAGCTCCCACGTAAAATAGGTTGCAGAATGAGATTCCATCACTTCTTCAGTTATCATGTCCAGATATTGACTACTCTGAATTAAAAATTTCTCCCCAGCTCAACTCTTGATTTTATGCCAATGACTTTAAATCTCAGAACTCTTGTTATTGACCCACTCGCCCGAGGGAATAGTTTTCCTCTATCAACTCTATTAAAACATCATCTTGACAAACTCCATTAGGTCACCTCTTAACCTCTGTTCCAAGCCCAACGTTTTTCAACATTCCCTCATCTCTTCGTAACATCCTGATAAATTTTCTTTCCATCCTTTCTAATGAGGAGAGTAGATTACATTAAATAGGTGCATATTGCCTGGAGCATAGAGGGTTTGATTGAGCTTTTCAGAGGTTTGAAATTTTCTGATTTTGTAGGTAGAGAGAAACTTACTCTTCTGGTTGGAAATGGAGATCAAGGGAATGTTACCACCAAAACCAGGACAGAATCTAGGAAATATTTTCTCATTCAAAGTGTAGTAGAAATTTAGAAGTCTTTCTCACAAATGAAATAAATGCTTGCTCAGTTAATAATTAAGAGGCAAATTTTCTTGTTCCTCCCACCATGGGAATTGGAGCAGGTGAGGGATGGACAACAGAAAAACTCTGTTGACATCAGGTGGAATTTTCCAGTGTCAGGGTGAGTGCTGCCAGAAAATCCTGTCCTTTAAGCCTGAAATCAACAGATTTTCATTAGTGAAAGGTATTAATGGATATGGTGCCATGGCCAGTGGTTGCAGTTAGGATACAGATCTGCCCTAATCTCTTTAAATGGTAGGAGAGATGCAAGGAGCTTCTTGTCTACTCTGTCTATTGCTGGGAAAGGGTGAAACTCACTGGAGTGGAGTAGATGATGGGGGCCCACACAATTACAGATGAGACTGTATGTCCTATTCCTGCTGGTGGGGAACTGGCCCCCATTTAGTCAATGGCAGGAATGTGCTGACAATGGGAGTGTGTCTAAGGGCTCGTTAAGCTCATAATTGAACCACTTAAAGGCCATTGTACCTGAGCCCATCAGGAGGTGGTGGTAAATCCAGTGATGGAATTGTCCCAAGTTTCTGCCAATGGGTTTAATGGTGGGTTGGGGGTGGGGTGGGCAGAATTCAGGAGGAGGCCAAAAAATCAGTTTTATGTCTGCCTGAATTTCCCATGGGATCTTCTGCTGGATTTGGGGAATTTGCTGGAGGCTGATGTGAAGCTAGTTTGCTTCCTGGTAATGGGATGCAGATGAAAGCCGTGACTCCGAGGCACCAGTGGATAAATACACTGATGTGAAACATGTTTGAAAAACCTGGCATGCTGATGTAGGAAATTATCTGAACATTGTGCTTGCCTCCAGAGGGTGGAGGCCACCAGCAACCCTGGAGCCTGGAACACGACAGCAGTGAGTGGGGGGAGCAGCTGCACTTGGATCTTCCAGATTCAGTCCCCTGGTCGGGATCTACCTTTTAGCTTCAGAATGTTCCTGGAGATCCATCTTTACATTCAATTGGCCTATCTTCTTTCTTCAATGATGGTCATTGATGTTGGATGTTTTTCAATGGCATCCAGAAAGGATGCAGACCATCAAACCTGTGGAATATGGCGCAAAATCCCTGAGTGCATAATTAATGATTTTCAGGCTGTAATATTTGATAAGTTTTCTCTCTAGCCTTCCCAGCAGGAAACAGTCCATATTTCTGCCCTGCCACGGGACTTTGTTCCAGGATGGAAGCATTCTGCTCAGGGATTGTCCCACATTCACATGGGGCCCCAGGCTCTTGAAGCACATTCTGCAAGTCAGGCTGGGATTGCCAGCAGCCTCCCTCTTTGGAAGGCCCTTTGACATCAAGGTGGCCTCCGAGAGCCCCCTTCTCATGTATTCAACCCTCTCTTCCCCATGTAGTGGTGATCCCCTACCCATCCTACTCACTTCTCTTCAAGGATCCCTTAATGATCTCTGGTAAATGCCTCACTGCATTACTGGCATCGGTCACCACTTCCTGTGGTGTTGGCAGCAACAGTGAGCTACTGGCCTCTGATTGATTGGCAGCTCTGGGCGGGCAGGATTTCTTCCATTGGGGTCCAAAATCTTGGGGAAGGCCCAATGCTAGCCAGCCAGGTGCCTGAGAGGCACTTAACTTGGTTAGGCCTTCCCACCAAAACAGCACCATTGCATCTCCAATGGGTAGGCAGAACATAAGAACTAGGAGCAGGAGTAGGATATCTGGCCCCTCGAGCCTGCTCCGCCATTCAAGAAGATCATGGCTGATCTTTTTGTGGATTCAGCTCCATTTACTTGCCCGCTCACCATAACCCTTAACTCCTTTACAGTTCAAAAATTTATCTATCCTTGCCTTAAAAACATTCAATGAGGTAGCCTCAAATGCTTCACTGGGCAGGGAATTCCACAGATTCACAACCCTTTGTGTGAAAAGGTTCCTCCTCAACTCAGTCCTAAATCTGCTTCCCCTTACTTTGAGGCTATGCCCCAGTTCTAGTTTCACCCACCAGTGAAAATAATTTCCCTGCTTCTATCTTATCTATTCCCTTCATAATTGTATATGTTTCTATAGGACTTCCCTTCATTCTGCTGAATTCCAATGAGTATAGCCCCAGTCTACTCAGTCTCTCCTCAAAAACTACCCCTCTCAACTCCGGAATCAACCTAGTGAATCCCCTCCACACCTCCTCCAGTGTCAGTATATTCTTTCTCAAGTAAGGAAACCAAAACTGTACACAGTACTCCAGGTGTGGCCTCACCAGCACTTTATACAGCTGCAACATAATCTTGCTATTTTTAAACTCCATCCCTCCAACAATGAAGGACAAAATTCCATTTGCCTTCTTAATTACCTGTTGCAGCTGCAAACCAACTCCTTGGGGATTCCTGCACAAGGACATCCAGGTTCCTCTGTACAACAGCATGCTGCAATTTTTTACCATTTAAACAATAATACATTTTGCTGTTATTCCTACCAAAATGGATGATCTCACATTTACCAACATTGTATTCCAGCTGCCAGACCCTCACCCACTCGCTTAGACTATCTATCCCTTTGCAGACTTGCAGCATCCTCTGCACACTTTGCTCTTCCACTCATTTTAGTGTCATCTACAAATTTTGACATTTGGTCCCCAACTCCAAATCATCTATGCAAATTGTAAACAATTGTGGTCCCCCAACACTGATCCTTGAGGCACACCACTAGTCACTGATCATCAACCAGAAAAACACCCATTTACCTCCACTCTTTGCTTTCTGTTGGTTAACCAGTCCTCCATCCATGTTAATACATTACCTGTAACACCTTTGCCTTATGTAGCAGTCTTTCGTGAGGCACTTTGTCAAATACCTTTTGAAAATCCAGATAGACCACATCCACAGGTTTCCCATTGTCCACTGCACAAGTAATGTTCTCGAAGAATTCCACCAAAGTAGTCAAACATGACCTGCCCTTCATGAACCCAACATGTGTTGGGAATATTAAATCCAACATTATATTTTATTTATTTAGTATTTTAAAAAAAATTTATTACTTTCACAAGTAGACTTACATTAACATTGCAATGAAGTTATTGTGAAAATCCCCTAGTTGCCACACTTCAGTGCCTGTGCGGGTATTCTGAGGAAGAATTTACCACGGCCAGTGCACCTAATCAGCACGTTAAGTAGAGGTTTTCGTTAAGTTGGACAGCATGGTTGATGCAGACTTGGAGGGCCGAAAGGCCTGTTCCTGTGCTGTAATTTTCTTTGCTTTTTTTGCCTTGCGAACTGTGGGGGGAAACTGGAGAATGAGGACGAAACCTTGTGCAGACACAGGCAGAGCATGTAGACTCCGCACAGAATCTGACTCCAGCCAGTATTCAAATCCAGCCCCTGGCGCTGTGAGGCAGCAATACTAACTACTGTGCTGTGTATTATAATATCAGTCACAATGCTGTCTGCAGAGGTGATAAGTTTGCGTGAGCCAATTTCAGAAGACAAGCAGAAACTTCCCTTGTTCATTATTCATAATTAAATAATTTCCTCTGGTTACCAACGCTTCTCCTTTTCGAAACAGTTTCTCCTTACCAAGTTTATCAAAATCCCTCATGGCTTTGAACACTTCCACTAAATGCCCTCTTAAATTTCTCCGCTCTAAGGAGAGCAACTACAGTATCTCCGGTCTCTCCAGATAACTGCAGTCTTTTATCCCCAGTGCTCATTCTAGTAAATCTCCTTTGTACCTTGCAAGTTTCCTTATTAATTTTTAAAGTAGCTGGTGATGATTAAAAGCATCCTTTAATAAGTAAACTCGAGGATAAGGCTATTATATGGTTTTGAAAAGGATCCTTAACAAGTATGCGGTGTCAATTTAGGCAGCAGAGGTAGATTTAATGAGAAAGTTCACCACCAGCTGAAATGATAATTAGACTGTACAAGAAGAAGAAAGCAAGCATTTATGTTGAACTTTGGCTAATTAGTTTTAATTACATCTGAAAACGGATTGGATGGCTGTTTTCCACTAAAACAAAAAGGTGACAAAGGATGAGGACAAAATATTCTTCTGGGCGGAAGAAATCATTTGCTGGTGTGAATGGCAACTTTATCCTTTGTAATTCAGGCTAAGACTGACAAGTTCTATTCAATTCCAGGGATCTTGGCATAAAAGTTCATCTTGGGTGCTGGCACAGAATAGGCAGTATTTTCTCTGTCTCCTGTTATATCCCCTTCCAATATTCAGTACCCGTTGCCGTAAATTGGCCTGAATATCAAGTGTAATACAATCCATTCAGCCCTTCTGCCCAAGATGAATTTCTGTCCCAAAGTGCCAACTTTCTTAGGGCTGAGTTAATAGGAGGCAGGTGTCACAGAATGAATGCCATTTCAACTGGAAGATGGCTTATTTCTTCCCAGCTGCATTGTCTGGGTCTAATGTATGAAAGTGACTGGACTGTCCAATTTAAGCTTTACCTTTGGAGCTGCCTGGGAGAAGGAGGAAGGGTGGTTAATAATGGTGTCTTAGGTCATATCAAAAGAAGTATAGGAAAATAATTAATAGGATATTACAACTTTAACAAAAGTGGCTGCATGTGGGGCAGAAATTCTGACAGCAATTTAAAAGACTGCCAGTATTTTTATTTGAACCTTTGAAAATGGTTTAGACTGTAAACAAAAATTAACAACACCCAGTGGATGATGTCGCAAATGAGTGGCAGGAAATTGAAGCTAATGATAAATTGGTGCATTTCTCAAACTCTCTCTTTTTGATAGTTGGTGCTGCTGCGTGAGATGGAGATTGAGAGGGTGGCCCTGTTTTCCATTCCTGTGCACTCTGTGTGGAGAACACCGGTGCCACATGTTTGGCACATCTGGGCATTGTGTGACATAGAAAACTTGCCAACAGGCACAGGAAAAGTTGGAATACAACCTGAAAATGTTGGAAAAACCCCATTGGTTTGGAAGCGACTGTGGAAAGAGAAACAGAAGTTAATGTTTTGAATCCAATGTGACTCTTGTTGGAACTGGAGAGAGGTGTGAGGGTTTGAAGTTATTGAAATAGGTGAGTGGGCAGATGGAGCAAAATTGGAGGTCAGTAGAGACTTGATAAAGATAGATTGGAAGGCAGAGTGGCCATGATTCTCCCAAAAAAACTAAGTGGGAAAATGGGAGAATTCCCCACCCATTTTTTGGGCACACTTACCTGAACGAGTCTCTGACACTTTGTGCAACACAGAGTGCTTCAGGGAGATTCACACAGGAAAGTGATGGATGGGGCCTCATCCCGCCTGAGAAGCTGGCAGCATATTGCTGAGCAGGTCACTGTGCATGTGCTGACCTGTCAGTGGGGACATTGGCACATATGCACTTGCCTTACTATCACCAGTCTCCCAATCATTGGCCTCCTGCTTATCCCTGAATGCCCATCCTGATCGCTATCCTCCCCCTCCCAATCGCTGGCCTCCTGACCCAGCATGCAATTGTTGGCATACCGGAACTCCTCTGGGTGAATCCCGATCTCCCACACTCCATGGCCAGCCCCGACTGCCCTCTTCCCTCCCTCCTCCACTGATCCCAGTGCAGAATGGCAGCTGGTCCCCACCACCAGTGACCATTCTCCTCAATAGGCCCCAACTTTAGTATACCCTGGTCTTTCTGGTCCCGCCCCCTCAACACTGCCCAGTGCATGGTGGGCTGTGCCTAGGTGCGCTGTGGGCAGTGCTAGAGTGCCCCTTAGGCATTGTCAGTGTGCTAGGCTGGCACTGCCAGTCTGGCATTGCCCAGGGACACCTCAATCATGTACCCCCTCCAATTCTCTGCTCTAAAGAAAACAACCCAAGCTTATCCAGCCTCTCTTCATAGCTCAAATGTTCCATCCCAGGCAATATCCTGGTGAATCCCCTCTGCACCCTGAACAGTGTAATCACTTCCTTCCTATAGTGAGGTAACCAAAACTGCAGCAGTATACCAGCTGTGGTCTCAGCAAAGTTTTGTACATCTCCAATGTAACATCCTTGCTCTTATAACCTATGCAATGACTGATAAAGGCAAGTATCCCATATGCTTTCTTAACTGCCCTATTAACCTGTTCTGCCTCCTTCAGAGATTTATGGACAAGCACTCCCTAGATCCAAACTCACGACCTCTACCGTCTCAAAGGACACAGGCAGCAGAGGCATAGGAACCTCACCATCTACAAGTTCCCCTCTAAAACACAAACCCTCATGACTTGGAACTATATCACTGCTAGTTCGTCTTTAAGTCAAAATCCTAACAGCACTGTGGATGTGTGTACCTACACCACATGAAGGCAGAATACAAGTAAAAGTCCATGGTTTTCAGACTCATTAAGATAGTTAAAGTGCCAACCCACCGCCTGCGAGCAGGCAGGTTGATCGCCTCCAGATTCAAAGGTGGAAGTTGGGTTAGAGGCAGTTGCCAACACATTTCCACTTTTTGCTAACTTCACCCCAGACCCCACCCAGAGCCGCAGCCAACCCCAATCACCCATGTCAAAATCCCCAACTTTGTAAACAAATTGAAAATAGTCACTCCAACAACGAATTTGGGAGAAACCTCTTTATTCAAAAGATTGGCTATAATGTAAATTTCACTAATATATGGTTAGTTGGGGTAAATAATTCAGATGCATTTAAGGGGAAGAGAAAGCAGGAATAGTGGAATATAATGATTGTGGGGGATGAAGAGAGGAGTGAATAGGCTCATGTGGATCATAAACACACACTGAATAGTTGATACGAGAGCTGTAAATACGATGCAATGAACTCTTGTTTCTAGTCAGTCGGGAACAAAAGGAAATAACCAGCTCTGTTGACCAATGCATCACTTAGTTGGTCCAAGGTAAAATCACCATAATCCCAGAAGATCATACGCTGAGGGGAGAGAGAGTTTTTGATTTGATTTATTATTGTCACATGTGTTAACAGTGAAAAGTATTGTTTCTTGCACGCATGATTTTAAGGATCACCACACCTCAGGCAAGGAGCAAGAATCATAGAATTCCTACAGTACAGAAGGAGGTTATTTGGCCCATCGAGTCTGTAGCAACCACAGTCCCAGCCAGCCCTATTCCTGTAACCCCACACATTTACCTGCTAATCCCCTGACATTAGGGTCAATTTAGCATGGACAATCAAACTAAACCACACAGCTTTGAACTATAGGAGGAAACCCACGCAGACATGGGGAGAACATGCAAACTCCATACAGACAGTGACCTGAGGCCAGAATTGAACCTGGGTTACCGATGCTTTGAGGCAAAGTTGAGAAGGCAAGGGCTTCACGAATAACCTCAGCTGGTACGGGAATTAAACCCAGGCCATTGGCATCGCCCTGTAACACGAACCAGCCATCCTGTCAGCTGAGCTAACCGATTCGCCTTACTCCTACATCTGTGGGCAGCATGTTAGCAGGAGCCAAAAAAAAATTGAATGTGTGGGTAATTTGCCTGCCAAGTTGGCTTTAGGTGTGCTTGCAGCAGATGGTACATCTCCCAAACTGGTTGTTGGCTGAGTTCAAGGTTTTGGAATCAGTTTTGCATGGTCATTGGCAGTAGTATGCCAAACTCTTCAGATGTAAGAGAGAAAAGGTGGAAGTTTTGTTTTTTTTAATAGTGCCTTTTGCAACATCAGGATGTTGCAAGGTGCTTTGCAGCCAGTGAGATATTTTGAAGTGTACGGTTTCTTGGGGCAGCAAGACTGACCAGTTGGCCAGGCTCATCACAAACGTTTGCTGTTGTCGATTCTGCAGTAAGTTTCATTGTGGTGGCAGCCTCCCGCAGTCCTTTAAGGTAACTAGTTTGCCTGCCAAGCTCATGAAGAAAGTGACTGTAGTATTTGTGGCTATGCTGTAGTGAAGTGCCATCCAATTTTGCAGAGGGGGCCTCAGATAAACCTGAGTGCCTCTACTTAGATATGCAAAGGATTGAAATCCTGTTTCAGATGGTGTCCTCAACATCTGTGGAGAAGCCTTGACCAGTGTGGTTGTTAGTGCATTTCAGGTGCAAAATTAAAGCATGCAGGCTCTCTGTCATGGTAGACCTGAAAGCATCTATTTTATGTCTGTCAGGCAAATATCATATCATCCCATTTAAGAACAGAAGTCGGCCATTTGGTCCCTTGAACTGTTACTTCATTCAGTTGGATCATGGCTGATCTGTGCTTTACGCTGTTTTTTTTGACTTTCCTTGATATCCTTACCTAACACAAATCTATTGATGCCAATCTATGGTCTAATTTCACTGTTTGTATCCTCAGCTGCAATATCTGCATTATTTTATGAAGACAGGTAGAAAGTATTCATTTGGAACCATATCCTTGCCTTCCACCTCATTTGTCCTTGAGCTTCAATTGATCCCACAGCTTTGAGGAACAGGGTTTTAGATTTTCACTGCTCTTTGTGTGAAGAAGAGCTTCCTGATTTCATTCCTAAATGACCCGACCCAAATTTTAAGATTATATTCTGTCATTCAGCAACACTTCACCAAGTTCTCCTTATCCAACCAATTGAATCTGTGTGGAGTTTGCACATTCTCCTCGTGCCTGCGAGGAGTTTCTCTGGATGCTTCTCCCACAGCCCAAAGATGTGCGGGTTAGGTTGATTAGCCATGCTAAAAAATTGCCCTGTAGTATTCTGAGATGCGCAGGTTAGAGCGATTAGCAGGTAAAATATGTAGGGATATGGGGGTAGGGTCTGGGTGGGATTGTGGTCAGTGCAGTCCTGATGGGCTGATGTGCCTTTTTCTGCCTTTCTGTAGGGTTCTATGATTCTATGAATCCTTTCAAAATTTTAACAACCTCAATCACATAGAACATAGAACACTACAGCACAAACAGGCCCCTCGGCCCACGAGTTGCGCCGATCACATCAACACCTACCAATCTATAGACCTATCTGTAACCCCCAATCCCATTAAACCCCATATACTCATCCAGAAGTCTTTTAAAAGACCCCAGCGAGTTCGCCTCCACCACCACTGACGGCAGCCGATTCCATTCACTCACCACCCTCTGAGTGAAAAACTTACCCCTAACATCACTTCTGTACTTACCTCCCCGCACCTTAAATCTGTGTCCTCTCGTAGCGACCATTTCAACCCGGGGAAATAGCCTCTGAGAATCCACCCTATCTATTCCTCTCAACATTTTATAAACCTCTATCAGGTCGCCTCTCAACCTTCGTCTCTCCAGGGAGAAGAGTCCCAGCTCCCTCAACCTAACTTCATAAGGCATGCCTCCCAGTCCAGGCAACATCCTTGTAAATCTCCTCTGTACCCTTTCAATAGCTTCTACGTCTTTCCTATAGTGAGGCGACCAGAATTGACTGCCTTTTAATCTTTGATACTCAAGGGAATCAAAAGCAAGTTTCCAAAAATTTCTAGGCCATTACCTATAATTTATACTCCAAATATTACCATAAACAAGACAGAAATGTTGAAACTTGTCTCCCTTCTGTCACTTTAGATTGAGATTTCAAACAGCTGCCCTTTAATGCTTCACCGAAACAGGTAGAAGTGCTGCTGGGAGAGATCGCTGCTCAAACATTGGAAATGTAAGTGGGACTGATAAAACCCTTCATTAGCATGCTGTGCACGAATTGGAGTGGGACTGATTAGCGTGGGTATATAGCCCAAGGGAAGCACAAACACCGTGATTTATTTACGGTCAGACCACTGGCTGTGGAAATTTCTGATCCTCACTTCCTTGAATACCACCGTCTTGAATGAAAACAAGGGGTAATGCACTTCTGTGCTCTATTGCTATGAAAATGGAGAAGACTTGCAATAAGGTGCATCAAGAATACCAATAAAAGTCAAAAATAAAGGCAGAGACGATAAAGAAAAAGCCCTACAAGAATTGTAATGTGGAAACGTGGAAAGTTTATGGCACTGAAAGAAGCCAGATAGCCTGAATTTCTGTGCTGGTCTAAAAAGAGCTATCCAATCTCATACCAGTTTACAGCTCATGGTCGATAACTTTGTAGGTTACGGCACGTTAAGTGCGTATCCAAAAGTGCTTAATCAGGTTTTAAATGCAGTCTCTGCCTCTACCATCTTTTTAATTGCTTTAAGTCTATGATCCCCTGATTATACACCTTTCTTCGAAGGGAAACAGATTCTTCTTTTCTACTCTATCTCAACCCTTTATTATTTTATGCATCTACATTAAATCTCCTCTTCGCCTCCTCTGTTCCAAAGAAAAGAACCTCAGCTCACCAATCTTCCCTCATTGCTAAAATTCTCCACTCCTGGCAATATACTTGTACATTTTTTCTGTATGATCTCTATGACAACAACAATAACTAATATTTATATGATGGGGAAGTCAGCATTGAGGTGGGCACAGTAGAAAATCTCACAACACCAGGTTAAAGTCCAACAGGTTTATTTAGAATCGTGACCTTTTGGAGCACTGCTCCTTCAACAGTGAGTGGAGAGGTAGGTTCACAATCACGGCATATTATAGGCAAAGATGTAGTTGCAAGGTGATGGTTGGAATGTGAGTCTTTACAAGTAATCAAGTCAAGACACACAACGCAAAATTGCTGACAGAAACTGATAGCCAAGTTTAGTATGCATGAGGACAGCCTCAACTGGGATCTCAGGTTCATGTCACATTATATGTAACCTCCATCATTTGATCTGGGCTTGCAAAATCATACTAACTGTCCTGGCTTGAGACAATTCACACCTCTTTAATCTTGTATTATCCCTCTCTACAGTCGCACTGTGTACCTGTAAAGACTTGATTACCTGTCAAGCCTCGCATCTACCCTCTCAAACCCCATAATGGATTTTCGATGCTACAATGAGATGCTACAATTCAATCAAGTTAGTCAGACATGACATTCCCCTAACAAATCCACTTTGACTGTCCTTGATTGATCCGTGCCTAAGTGATGATTTATACTATTCTTCAGGATTATGGCAAGGTGGCACAGTAGTTAGCACAGCTGCCTCACAGCGCCGTGGACCTGAGTTCGACTCAAGCCTTGGTTGACTGTTTGTGTCGAGTTTCCACATTCTCGCCATATCTGTGTGGGTTTCCCTCGGGTGTTCCAGTTTCCTCCCACAATCCAAAGATTTGCAACTTAAGTGGATTGGCATTGGTAAATTGCCTCTTGATGTCTCAAGGTATGTAGGTTAGATGGATTAGCCATGGGAAATATGTGGGGTTATGGGAATAGGGCAGGGAGAGGGCTTGGGAAAGGCACCCGATGGGCCATAGGCTTCATCTGCACTGTTGGGATTCTATGATAAGACAGCGAAGGCTGGAATGGTGGAGTCTGTGATTATTTCCAAACCTCCCTCACGGCAAGTTTGGTGCTGTGGCCTGGAGGACTCTTAATGCTGTATTTGAAAAGGGATAGATAGATACGTGCCTCACAGGGAGAACAACAAAAAATTTAGCAGAGTGATTCCTGGGATGAGATGATTGTCAGTTGAGTAGAGATTGGGTTGACTAGGCCAATATTTCCTAGTGTTTCAAAGAATGAGAGGCTATCTCATTATAGCATACAAAATCCATTATGGGGTTTGAGAAGGTAGATGTTAGAAGAATGTTTTCCCTGGTCATGGAGTGTAGAACTAGGGTCATATTGTCAGATTGAAGGATCGGCCATTTATGACAGAGATGAAGTGAAATTTCTTTGCTCAGATGTTTGAAAGTCTTTGGTATTCTCTACCCCAGAGAGCAGAGGACGTTTAATTGCTGGGTAAATTTCAAGATTGAAATTTTCAGATTTTAGGTATATGAAAGGAATTAAGAGAAATATGGACATTGTGGGAAAATGGGGATGGTCCAGGGGGCCAGCTAATACTCTGGTAACATAGGTTTAAATTCCATCACTGCAGTTGGAGGAATTTACATTCAGTTAATAAATCTGGAATATGAAGATAGTCTCAGTTAATGGTGACAATGAAATTATCTCTGATTGTTGTGAAGTCATCTGATTTACTAATGTCCTTTAGGGAAGGAAATCTGCTGTCCTTACCTAGCCTGGCCTACATGTGACTCCAGATCTACAGCAACGTAGTTGACTCTTAACTCCCATCAGAAATGGACTAGCAAGTTGCTCAATCCAAGGGCAATTAGGGATGGAAAACAATTATTGGTCTTAACAGTGATGCTCGCATCCCATGAAAGAATTTTTAAAATGTGGAGGTTCTGTAAAAAAAAAACTATCTATGATCTTATTGAATCAAAAAACAGTTTTGAAAGGCTGAATGGTCCCCTATACCTACACCGCTGCTATTTATGGGGCCTTAATTGAAGGCTTAATGTCTAATAAGCCATTAACATCTATCAATATTCAATTAAGGATTATAGGAATAGGATAGGCCATTTGACTAACTGAGCAGGTTCTGCCATTTAATTTGATCTTTTATCTCAACCACATTTCGTTGAGATATTTTCCTTGCTACCTGGACAAAAATCGCTACCCTGAAAGGTTCCTAGGAATTCAAAGTTTTTTGTTGGCAAGAGAGTTCCAGATTTCTTTATATGAAGAAAATGCTTCCTGATTCCATTCCAAAATGAATCTACATCTAATTTTAAGGTTATGTTCCCTCATTCTGGATTCCCCATCGGAGGAAATGCATCCTCTTTACCCACATGATTGCATCATTTTAGTATTTTTGATGCTAAATTAGATTGGTCCTGAATTTTCTATACTCAGGGGAATGTAAACCAGTTTTATCCAAATTTATGGACTATGACCTTTAATTTCAACTCCAAACATTACCTGCAAAACAAGCAAAACTTTAATTTGAGAATTCAAGCAGCTGCCCTTTAATGCATTATTGTAATGGATATGCTACTTGAAGAACATAGGAAATGTAAGTGGGTTTGGTAAAAGCTTTCATTTGCACGCTGTGGGAATGACTGCAACGGGTATATTTAACCCACAGCAGACACACATGCAGTGAATTTGCAGGGTAGGGCTACTTGCTGAGCAAATTCCAGATTTCCGCTCAATTGATGATAGGGGAAAACTTATAATGATCAGGAAGTTTTGAAGAGGTTGTGGATCATTCCTCTTCTCAAGGAAAGGCAGAGGGCATGATCTAATAGAGGTCTTTAAAAATATAAAGAACATAAGAACATAAGAAATAGGAGCAGGAATAGGCCATCTAGCCCTTTGAGCCTGCCCCGCCATTCAATAAGATCATGGCTGATCTGTCGTGGCTCAGTTCCACATTCCCGCCCTCTCCCCATAACCCTTAATCCCCTCTCTTATCAAAAACCCATCAACCCGCGTCTTAAAAATATTTAGCGAGGTAGCCTCCACCACTTCAACGGGCAGAGAATTCCAGAGATTCACCACCCTTTGAGTGAAGAAGTTCCTGAGCTTGATGGGGTAGATATGGAGAAGACGCTTCCACATGTGGTGGGGACCAATGCTCGGAGCCCTAAATATAAGACAGTCATTATGATGGGAATGTGGAACTTGCCACCACGTAGGGTAGTTAAGGAGAAAAAAAGATAAATGAATTAAGGGGAAACTAGAAAAACACAAGGGAAAAAGAACTAGAAGCATAATCTGATCATCTTTGGTGAAGAGATGTGGGAGGAGAATGGGGAACATAAACACCAGGGTAGAGCAGAAGGGTCAACTGACTTCTTTTTGTGTGCAATTCAATGCAAAACCAATGATAGCGAGCAGTGAGAAACTCTAATAAAAGTCAAATGAGCAAAAATGAAAAGATTAAAAAGCTGCAAGAACAATAAGAAGCACAGGTAATCCACAGGAGGTCGGTCAACTTCAGATACAGAAAAGACAGGTTAAGTCAGCACTCTGGAAAAATGACATTAATTATTATTTTTGTCTTTCTCAGATTGACAGAAATGCTGTTTATTTCCTGCATTTCCATTTTCCTGCACTGAAGAACTGTAACCCTGCTAAGTTAAAGAAAGCAGTCCATTTGAACATTATTAAAGCTACTCTTGAGATTCATTAATGTTAGGATCTGGTTTAAATCTGCAATTAACTATTCCAGCAGGAAAGAAATTGAAAGCCAAAACCTTGGATGTATGCAACTCATTCTTATTCACGTGCACACAAGTCAGTGACTGGAGGCGAGCAGTGTTCATTTGTTCAATTGCTCTAATCCATTTCAGGATTATCTGCATGATGATTTTTTTTGTCTCTTATTCGGTCAGTGTTTTTATTGCACAGCACTTTATTTGGATTAGACGTGTCAAATGCTAGGCCTCTCAACGGTGTTCATAGAATCCAATATTTTTGCTGACAGTAGTAAATTCAGTAAATGCTATTTGAAAGTCCTCACATACTGGTGTAAGGCATGTGGATTGTAATTATTAGATGACAGATGATATTAAAGTGGAGGATAGAAAAGAAGCCACGCTGAGCGCTCAATGTCCTGCTGTTTTGTCACATGATTATCCAGATGTGAAGACTTAAAAGCCTTTTAAAACCAAATTCAGTATTTGCTGCTGCTCCAAGCTACTCCTACTAGAATATCCAGGGCATGTCATGTCGATTGCCTTGTACCAAACTCACACATTCACTTCAGCTCTTCTGCAACTGTTCTGTAATGTCAGATATCCAATTATGCCCAGATCAACTTCTCTTTCTGATACCTCTCCATTTTGCCCTCTGAAAAAACTTCCGTAGCTTCTCAATTCTGATCTAATGGCAGTGGCATTTATCAAATTAAGCACTTCCCAGTGGAATATAAAGTGAGAAATTGCTTGTTGATTTATTTGTTTCTGGAAACAAATACATTTTACACAAATGAAATTCTGAAGGACACAGTTATGAAGTTTACATTGATGTGAATTCAGGTTCACATCAGGATAGGCCCTATTGTGTAGCTTGGCGCAGGTATAAAGTTAAATCAATAACAAGAAGCGATATAGGATTAGAAGGCATAGAATCTCTATGGGTAGAGTTGAGAAATTGTAAAAGTAAAAAGACCCTGATAGGACTTATGCACAGGGCCCTGGCCAGTAGTCAGGATGTGTAGCAGAAAATAATTCAGGATACACAAAAGGCATTTAAAAAAGGTAATATTACAATAATCATGGGGGACTTCAGATAGGTAGTGGATCCCAAAAAAAGGAATTTGTGAAATGTTGAATATGGTTTTTTTGGAGCAGCTTGTGACAGAGCCTACTAGGGAACAGGCAATTCTGGATTTGGTGATGTGTAATGAGGTAGACTTGATTAGGGAACTTAAGGTGAAGGAACCCTTACGGAGCAGTGACCACAATATGATAGAATTTACCCTGCAGCCTGAGAAGCTGGATTTAGATGCAACAGCATTACAATTAAGTAAAGTTAACTGCAAAGACATAAGGGAGGAGCTGGTCAGAGTTGATTGGAAAGGGAGCCCAGCAGGGAAGACAGTGGAACAGCAATGGCAGGAGTTTTTGGGGGTTATATGGGAGGCACAATAGAAATTCATCCCAAGGAGGAGGAAACATGCTAAGGAGAGAGTGAGGCACCCATGGCTGATGATGGAAGTCAAGAACATCATAAAAGAAAAATAAAAAGCATACAAAGTGGCAAGGATAGTGGGAAGCCAGAGGATTGGGAAGCCTTTAAAAGCGAGCAGAGGACAACTAAAAAAGCAATAAAGAGATGAAATTTGAAAGTAAGTTAGTTAGTAATATAAAAAGATAGGAAGAGTTTTTTTCAATATATAAAAGGTAAGAGAGAGGCAAAAATAGACATTGGACTACTGGAAAATGAGGCTGGAGAATTAATAGGAAACAAAGAAATGGCAGAAGAACTGAATAGTTACTTTGCATCAGTCTTCACGGTGGAAGACACCAGTGGGGTGCCAGAGCTTCAGGAGAATCGGGGGCACGGATGAGTGTAGTGACCATCACTATGGAGAAGTTCCTGGGGAAACAAAGGTCTGAAGGTGGATAAATCACCTGGATGGATGAACTAAATCCCAGAGTTCTAAATGAGATAGCTGAGGAAATTGTGGAGGCATTGGTGGTGATCTTTCAGGAATCACTGGAGGCAGGGAGGGTCCCAGAAGACTGGAAAGGACTAATGTAACACCACTGTTTAAGGAGAGAGGGAGGCAGCAGATGGGAAATTATAGGTAAGTTAGCCTGACTTTGGCCATTGGCAAGATTTTAGAGTCCATTATTAAAGATGAGATCACGGAATACTTGGAAATGCATGATAAAATAGGACTGAATCAACACGACTTCGTCAAGGGAAGGCCATGTCTGACAAATCTGTTAGAGTTCTTTGAGGAGAAAGCAGGAAGTTAGATAAAGCAGAACGAGTGGATGTGATTTATTTAGATTTCCAGAAGACCTTTGACAAGGTGTTGCATAAGAAACTGTTAAATAAGTTAGGAGTCCATTGTGTCAAGGGTAAGAACCTGGCATGAATAAAAGATTGGCTGACTGTCAGAAGGCTGAGAGTGGGGATAAAGGAGTCTTTTTCAGGATGGTAGCCAGTGACTACTGGGACCACAATTTTTCAATATACGTTAACAATTTGGAGGAAGGAACTGAAGGCACTGTTGCTAAGTTTGCAGATGATACAAAGATATGTAGAGGGACGGTAGTATTGAGGATGCAGGGGGCTGCAGAAGGACTTGGACAGATTAGGAGAGTGGGCAAAGAATTGGCAGATGTGATACAAAGTGGAAAAGTGTGAGGTTATGCATTTTGGAAGCAGGAATGGAGGCATAGACTATTTTCTAAATGGGAAAATGCTTAGGAAATCAGAAACACAAAGGGACTTAGGAGTCATTGTTCAAGACTCTCTTAAGGTTAATGTGCAGATTCAGTCGGCAGTTAGGAAGGTAAATGCAACGTTAGCATTCATGTCGAAGGGACTAGAATATAAAAGCAGGGATGTACTTCTGAGACTGTATAAGGCTTTGGTCAGACGCCAGTTGGAATATTGTGAGCAGTTTTGGGCCCATATCTAAGGAAGGATGTGCTGGCCTTGGAAAGGGTCCAGAGGAGATTCCCAAAAATGATCCCTGGAATGAAGAGCTTGTCATATGAGGAACAATTGAGGATTCTGGATGTATACTTGTTGGAGTTTAAAAGAATAGGGGGGAATCTTATTGAAACTTGCAGGATACTGCGAGGCCTGGATAGAGTGGACATGAGAGGATGTTTCTACTAGTAGGAAAAACTGGAACCAGAGGACACAACCTCAGGCTAAAAGGACACTCCTTTAAAACAGAGATAAGGAGAAATTTCTTGAGCCAGAGAGTGGTAAATCTATGGAACTTTTGGCCATAGAAGGTTGTGAGACTTGGTCATTGATTGTCTTTGAGACAGAGATACATAGATTCTTGGGGATCAGGGGTTGTGGGGAAAAGGCAGGAAAATGGGGATGAAAAAATATCAGCCATGATTGAATGGTGGAGCAGACTCAATGGGCCGAACGGCCTAATTCTGCTCCAATGTCTTATGGTTTTATCCCAATCGCAGTTTGGCAAGGGGCCACAAACTAATTATTTTAGAAAAGAGGATGGTCAACAATATCAAATTTAACCAATGTGCTGATCCTGATGCATTTTGTTTCCCTTGGCCTGAGGCTGGTGGTGTGACCTACCTTATCCAGAGGGACTGTAATCAGGTAGTCACTTTAAATTGGCTTACTTACACTATAAGCACTGATGCTAGGCCAAGCCTTTTTCTATTTGACGTTATGAAACTTTCAACAGACAGGAAATTTTACAATTTGAAATGATGCAGAATAAACTATTTAAAAAAACATGACTACACACAAGCTGAAAGTGACAACTCCACAAATCACCCTCAAGAAAGTGTGAAGGGAGAAATCTTTCCATCAAAAACTCAATCAAAAACACCCATCAAAATGCATAACTATCTAAAGGCTAAAGATTGAAAATGCAAAGTGCTGGATTTGAAACAATGGCTACTACAGACTCCACAGCAATGTGGTTGATTCTTAACTGCCCTCGAAGGGCAACTAGGGATGAGCAATAAATGCTGGCCAGCCAGTGCTGCCCATGTCCCACGAATGAATAAATAAAATCTCTTGGAAACATACAATAGGTGAAGTATTTCCAAGGCTGTCTGCCACTGAGAAAGATTGCAAGTGATGCAGACAGTGTCACAGTCACAAGTCAGCAGAGGAAGCAAGCTCTTTCTCCTGTTCTCATTTTTGAATTAAGAATATCACCCACTCAAGGAACTGACATTACAAAATGCCTACCAGTGAACTGAGATCACAACAATTGCACATCTTCCACATCTGACCACATCCAAGAAGCCAGCTAACCTGAAATGGCCACAATGTTTAAAAGTTATACCTCAAGGATGATCAAGTGACACAACCATATATTCTTTTACTCATTTTTGTATTAGACTTTAACTCCCCTTAGTGTGTGTGTGTGTATGTGTGTGTGTGCAAGTACTTGTAGGTATATGTGTGTGTGTGTGTGTCACTGTCACTCAAAGACAGTGGAAGGAATTTATGTGTGGGGCCAGGTGAGGTGGGGGAAGTCCTTAACAAGTTCTTTGCATCAGTATTCACAAAGGAGAAGAATGTGGTGGATCGTGAGTGTAGAAAGGAATTGACATTCCAGGACATGTTGAGGTAAAGATGGAGGAGGTATTGGAGGTTTTGGAAAACATTAAGGTGGACAAGTCCTAGGGCCAGATAAGACCAATCACAGAATACTGACAGAAGCGAGGGAAGAAATTGCTGAGGTCTTGGCCAAAATCTTTGTATTCTCTTTAGCCATGGGTGAGGTACTAGAGGATTGGAGAGTAGCTGACATTGTTCATTTCCTTAAGAAGGGCAGAAGAGACAATCTGGGAAATCACAGACCTGTGAGCCTGACATCAGTGGTGGGGAAATTATTGGAGAAGTTTCTTCGGAATAGAATATACTCATGTCTGGAAGAGAATAGGCTCCTTAGCAATAGGCAGCATGGTTTTGCGAAGGGGAGGTCACGTCTCACAAACTTGATTGAGTTATTTGAGGAAGTGACAAGAAAAATTGACCAAGGAAAGGCATGTTGCGTACATGGACTCTAGTAAAGCCTTCAATAAGGTTTCTTACAGCAGGCTGATAGGGAAGGCGAAGTCATGCAGGATCTGAGGTGAACTGATAAGATGAATACTGGCTTGGCATTGAAGTGGAAATGCCGGCATTGGACTGGGGTAAACACAGTAAGAAGCCTCACAATACCAGGTTAAAGTCCAACAGGTTTATTTGGTAGCACAAGCCACTAGCTTTCGGAACGCTGTTCCTTCATTAGTTAAGTGGGAGTTCTGTTCACAAACTGGTGTTGTGAGACTTGTTATTGGGCATAGAAAACAGTGAGTAGCAATGGAAAGGTTCTTTTCTAACTGGACTCTGTGACAAATGGTATTCCGCAAGGATCAATACTGGGGCCTCTGTTGTTGGTAACATAAATAAATGATTTGGAGGAAAATGTAGGTGGTCTGATTAGGAAATTTGCAGATAATACAAAAATTGTGGGAGCAGCAGATAGTGGGATGGGTTGTCAGAAGATACAGCAGCATATAAGTCAGCTGGAGACCTGGGCCAGAAGATGGCGGATGGAATTTAACTCGGACAAATGTGAAGTGATGCAATTTGGAAGACCTACTGCAGTAAGAAAGTATACAGTAAATGGTAGAGCCTTAGAAATATTAACATACAGAGGGATCCAAGTGTGTAGGTCCACAGTTCCCTAAAAGTGGCAATTCAGGACAAAATGGTCAAGAAGGCATATAGCATGCTGGCTTTTAATGGTCGGGGTGTTGAGTATAGGAATTGGAAATCAGCTATATAAAACTTTGATTAGGCCACATTTGGAGTATTGTGCAAAATTCTGGTTGCCACACTACCACAAGGATGTTGCAGAATTGGAAAGGGTGCAGAAGAGATTTACCAGGATGTTGCCTGGTTTGGAGGATATGGAATATGAAGAATTTGGATTGTTTTCATTGGAGCGTCGGAAGATGAGGGAGGACCTGATAGAGACTGACAAGATTATGACAGGTCTGGGTAGAGTGGATAGTCAGAGTCTTTTTCCCAGGGTCTAAGTGTCAATTACTCAGGGGCACAGGTTGAAAATAAGAGAAAAAAGTCTGAAAGAGATATAAAGGGCAAGTTTTTCACACAGAGGATGGTGAATGCCTAGAATGAGCTGCCAGAGGAGATGGTGGAAGCAAATTCTATAATAATGTTCAAAAGGTATCTGGATAGATACATGAATAGGCAGGGAATAGAGGGATATGGACCATATAGAGACAAGAAAAGATTAGACTAGAGAGGCATCTATGTCAGCACAGATTTGGTGGGCCGAAGGGCCTGTTCCTGTGTCTCCACATTTCTCACCATCTTGTGGTCAGCTGGATGGACATTAGTTTGGAGGTTCCATGCCAACAGAGGGACTTGTTCCTTCAGCTGTTGTTCCCTGAGTAGTTCCACTAGTGAGAAAAGATGCAGCACTGTAGTTTAACAGGGTGGCCTTCCAATCAGAATTCTTGGTCACTGGGGCCTTAACAGTTCCCTCTGGTCTCTCAGCCTCACTGTTAGCATGTGGTTGGGGAGAACTGGTGACCCGGGTGATCCCGTTGTCATCGATAAGTTTTCTCAAGTCGCCATTGGTAAATTGTGGCCTGTAATTTGAGATGATTTAAGCTGGAAGCCTAGGTTTGAAGAACATTGTCTGCAGCACCCTGATCACCAACTTCCAATCACCTGGGACAGCAATATCCAGCAATGAGGTACAACATGCCCCAAAAATCAAAGCGGTCAAGTTTCAGTTTCAGCCAAGGTCTGTCTTGTGAGTGGGCTGGCACCTGGATTTCTGTGGGTTTCTGGCAGTTAATTTTGCAGAGGAGAGAACAAAATCTTGGATAGCCTGCAATTACCACGCAGATTGCAGTGTGGATGCTGTTCACTTTTCAATCCCTAGATGGTCACCATAGAGAGTATGGAGGATCTCTTCCTCCATTGACTCAGAAATGAGCAGACAATGATCAAAGGCCATTTGGTCATCTGGTATGGTTAGCAGAGTTGATCAGCAAGACTCTATTTGACCAACCTTTTTGGCAGAGTTCTCAGACTTGGGCACATTCCACATTCTCTTCCTGTACTCTTCAGATATCTTTTAGCTTTCTGGAGAGATCAGCGAAGGATTTACGATAGTCGATTAAAATGCTTCCACTTCAGAAACACGTCCTGGATAACAGCTTGGTCCACAGTAGTTCTGGATAGTTCATTAGCTGTAGTTTGTGACTTTTCTGAAACTATACACTGCTGTGTTCTGGTAAAGCATCAACTGAAGCCCGGAACGTTGAATGTGTAACAGCATCTTGATGATCTCAGTGGAATTGAAGATGGTAATTAGTGGTTTATGGTAGGACCCAATGTGGAAAGGTAAGGAAATCAGGAACCTCTCTACTGCCTATGTAAGTGTCAATTCTTCCTTTTCCATGGTGCCAGAGTGTTGCTCTGTTCCTGTCAATGGTCCGGAGGCAAAGTATACAGGCTTCCTGTTGCCATTCTTCTGGACTTAAACTGTTCCAAAATCTCCTGACACTAACATAGAGACATAGTGACATAGAAACATAGAAAATAGAAGCAGGGGGAGGCCATTCAGTCCTTTGCAGCTGATATTAAATCAGGAAGTGCTAGAACCGCTTACCAGTTCAGGCAGCAATTGGGCAGACAGAACAAAGGTTTAGATCACCAGTCTTTCATCAGAACTGGGATGCTTTAAGAGGTGAACAACTTTTAAATAATCATAGAGCCAGGGGCGTACAAAGAATGAATTTATCTGCGATAAATAGGAGTTTAAAAATGACATGATGGTGCAATGCAAAAGGAGTTAATAATGAGACAGCTACAGAAACAAAAGATGGGTTCAGGGAAGATGTGAATAGCAACAACATAATAGCAAAGAGGTAGGGAAAAAAACTGGCAATGTATTGAAAAGGTTGTTGTGTTCTGGGAATGGAGTGGAGATGGATGGGTACACTCCAGGGTGTGGACCGTCCCACCCACCATGGTGTGATAATGCATCCTCACTCTAAGCAAAAACCCACACCTCCTACCCTCCCAGTATCTCTGGTGCAACCATCATTCTGCTGTTATAGGAAACAGAAGTACTGGTTAAAGTTTAGCGTTAGTCAGCTCTAAGCTAAGTCTGTAAAAAGATGAACTTCTGTTGAGCTTCACTGGAACATTGTATGTTGAACAGATTCCACAGAGTGGAATTGGAATGGAGAATTTTAAAGTGATAACTAATCTGAAGCTGTTACATTGGCAGACTGCACAATGGTGTTCTGCAAAGTAATCATTCAATCTTCAAGGATCATCATGACTCAGAATGTTGGCTCTATTCTCTCTCCACAGATGCTGTCACACCTGCTGAGATTTTCCAGTGTTTTTAGCTTTTGTTTCTAAATATTAAGTTTTTGTGACTGTTATAACTCTATTTTTTGGCTTTATCTTACCTCGTATGCTTTCAGATAACCAGGGGTTTTAGATTTGGCACCACCATTTCTCTTTGTGGGGAAATGTCTACACTGCACCCACAGAATCTCGCTTTTCAATGCTGCTATTGGTCTGTCACTGATTTCCCTTGAAGTAACTGTAACCAGTTTATTTTTGCCAAATCGCTCAGTTTTGTGAAAGGAATGTTTTTCCAATTTAGGACTTTTACTCCAATTCCTTTTTGGAATTGCTTAGTGGTAAAAACTGGGTGGCATGGACAAGTTGGGCTGAAGGGGCCTTTTTCCATGCTGTAAACCTCTATAACTATTATAAAAGTTACTGTATTATGGTCACTATCTCCAAAATGCTCCCCTGCTGCCACTACTTTCACTTGCCCAGCTTCATTTCTGAAGACTAAATATGGAAGTGCACACCCTACACACTCTCTGCTAATTAAACTTGGAACAATTTGAATGCATTGGGCCCGATTTTACCATTGCATTGTGCCTGTTTTCGGGTGTGAGGTGAATAGTACGATCCGCGCTTACATCCACGCCGATTCCCCCTTTACCAAGGCCGGAAAATGGACGTGATTGGGACCATGCCCAAAATGGATACAACGGTAATTTAAATGCATTTGCAAGATGTATCTCTGATGGGGGTGAGGGGAGGAGTGGGTCAGATCATTCTCTGTGGAGGGGAGAGGAGGAGGGAGGCCTGATGGTTCTCTAGTGAGGGGAGGGGCGGGGTAGTAGTGGCAAAGGGGGTCTGCTGCCACTCTGCGGGCGATCAGTGGGGGTGAAAGGGGGGTCCACTGCTACTCTGTGGGTGATCGATGGGAGGGGGAAGTGGGGCAGGGGATTACGATCGGTCTGGATACTTGGGGGGGGGTAAATGAATAAGAGGGGCAATTATGTTGTGGGGTACAGAAATGCCTGTGGGGGCCATTACTCCTGGGCCATTTTTTGCGACCCCGGAGTAATGTGGCAGAGGATCGTTTGTCAAAATTTTTTTCACTGGGCATGTGCAGTAGTGTTTCGGGCGCTATAAGCCCCACCCACAGGTTTGTGCAGCAATCACTGCTTTTTTTCAGGTTGAGTGTGTATGGGGGTGCTGGAGAACACGTTTCCAAGTTGGATCTGAATCACACCCAGATTCAGCACTTGGAATCAAAATAGTAAATTTGGGCCCATTGATTACATCTCCTCTCCAACTTCTCGACTCTAAGGAGAAAACTTCAAACGTTGTCTAGACTTCGAACACAGCTGAAGTTCTCTCGATGGTATAATTCTGGATAAACTCCTCAGCCCTCTCTTCAAGCTGTCACACATTTCCTCAAGTATGACACTGAGAAATGGGCATACTGCTGCTGCTAATTACTAACCCATGAAGGTTTAGATTAAATTTCTTGCTTGGTATAATGATCATTTATGATAGAAGTTCAACTTTTCAGGTTACATGTCAATCCATTATAAAATAACTAACGATGGAGATAAATCCTTCAGTTTTACGTGTTACCTGTGCTCATTACCAGGCAGGATTATGAATAACATAGTCTTTGCAATTTATCTTTTACAAACTCCTATATTATGCAATTTTCCATACAGAATTACACAAAGTTTTCCCTCAGGACTTGTATAAATAATTTAATTGATCATTTAACTAGTCTAAGCGATTAGCCTTTGGTCAGTATTGATCAGTATTTGTAGGTTTAATTGACACTGTACAAGAGAATATAGTTTTGTCTGTATCTTTTTCTGAAAAATGAAGTCCTGTGAATTACAGCGCGTTAAAAAAAGATGCATCCATTAATTTAAAATTGACTTACTGTCGGTGATGTAGAGCTACCAAAATCTCAGGCAGGATTTTACACCCCCTCCCTGACCCCCCTCCAGTGGCTGGTTGTAGATGAACCCACCCCTCCACAAAATCCATGGAGATCTCTGGCATTTCTATGACTTTTTCTACGCAAACAAATGTCTTGGGCGTGATCTTACTGGCCGATCACTCCCAGCCAAATCTACGTTCACTGCAGTGGGATGGGAAAATGACACTGGCAGGAACAGTGGTAAATTCTGGCCTTTGCATTTTTATACAACCTGTCATGGCCTTAGGCTGTTGAAAGAAGCTTTACAGCTCACTAAAACCTCAGTGGCAACTAGGGATGGGCAGCAAATGATGGCCTTGCTAGCAACGTCCACATCCCAGGAAAAGAATTACAGTGCTAGGCTTCCAAATTTCTAAATGGTGTTGAATATACTAATTTCAGGAATGCAGATTTTGAGTTGATACAATTGGCTTCAACTCACCTTTGGCAGGGTGGGTGATGGTGGAAATCAGTTCAGGTTCCTGTACCTGATCAGTATCCAATTGACTTGTGGATGTCTGGGGAGAATAAATCGGATAAGTAGAGAGAAAATATTTTCATTCCTGGGTAGTCTAGGACCTGGGGACATTATCTCAATGTTGGAACCAGATCTTCTGAGAGTGAAATTACAAAACACATCTACACAGTAGAAGGTGTTTGGAACTCTATTCTGCAGATTGCAGTTGATGTTAAATCAATTGCTAATCTTAAACCTGAGATTGGCAAACTTTTGTGAAGTACAGTTGTTCCGGGAAAAGGGTCAAATAGGAATATATGTACTTAGGTCAGAGACCAAACATAAATTCATTTAGTTGTGTGGAACAGCTGAAGATGCTCAATGACTTCCTCTATGACTATATTCCTGGGAGAGCGAACTTACTGAACCTAAGAGCCACATAAAATAATCTTCAAATATTCGCCAAGACAGAAGATAAACCCTGGTTTAATGAAGAATACGAGAGAGCAGGAGCAGCACCAGGCACTCCTAAATATGAGGTGTCATCCTGGTGAAGCTACACCAAAGGGCCACTTGCATGCCAAGTAACGTAAGCACCAAATGGTAAACAGAGCTAATCGATTCCATGAACAGATCTGATCTAAGCTCTGCTGTCGTGCCATATCAAGCTGTGAATGGTGATGGACAATTAAGCACCTCAATGGACTCCACAATTATCACCATCCTCATGGATCTCCAAAAGCACTGTTGAAAGCCACTTTCTCCATGTGGATTTCAATTAAGGGTGGTGCAGATTCATCAGGTGGGGTGGGGGAGGTGTTGGAGGGGTAAGTGGTGGTTCCTGTTCCCATGTTTGATCTGATGCCATGAGACTTCATGGGGTCCAGAATGGATATTGAGGACTGCCAGGGAAATAACCTGCTGATTGTATACCATGGTGCTGCCATCTCTGCTAGGTTTGTTCTGCTCGAGGAACCAGATATGCCCAGGAATTGTGATGGCAGTGTCTGGGCCAATGATTGCAAGGTGTGATCCTATGAGTATGACTATGTCAGACTGTTGCTTGACTAACTTGTGAGACAGAACCAAGCTGTGGTAAGGAGGACTTTGGGTCAATAGGAATGAGTTGTCATTTCCAGTGCTGTGGTTGATGTTGAGCAGTCTGTTCAGATTCATTCCTTTGAACCTTTAGGTAGTTGGATATAACTGAGCGGCTTTCTACATGTATTCAGAAGGCAGTTATGAATGGACCACATTGCTGTATATCTGGAGTTACATGTAGACCCAACCAGATAAGGACAGAAGATTTGCTTCCCTATAGGGAAGTGAGCCAAATGGTTGGTTATGGGGGCAGCATGGTGGCACAGCGGTTAGCATTGCTGCCCCACAGCACCAGGGACCCGGGTTCGATTACCGGCTTGTGCCACTGTCTGTGTGGAGTCTGCACATTCTCCCTGTGTCTGCGTTTCCTTCGGGTGCTCCAGTTTCCTCCCACATTCTGAAAGATTTGCTCATTAAGTGCATTGGCCATGCTAAATTCTCCCTCAGTGTACCTGAACAGATGCCAGAGCGTGGCGATTAGAGGATTTTTCATAGTAACTTCATTGCAATGTTAATATAAGCTGACTTGTGATGCTAATAAATAAACTTTAATGATAATTAAAGTTATAAAGACAGATTGGATAAGCTTGGGTTGTTTTTTCTGGAGCAGAAAAGACTGAGGGCCAACGTGAGTGAGGTGTTCAAGATTATGAGGGCATGGACAGGGTGAATAGGGAGCGGTTGTTTCCCTTAGTAAGGACAGAAGATTTCCTTCCCCACAGGGAAGTGAACCAAATGGCTGGTTATGAGGGCGGCATGGTGGCACAGTGGTTAGCACTGCTGCTTCACAGCTCCAGGGACCTGGGTTCGATTCCCGGCTTGGGTCACTGCCTGTGTGGAGTTTGCACATTCTCCTCGTGTCTGCATAGGTTTCCTCCGGGTTCTTTGGTTTCCTCCCATAGTCCAAAGATATGCGGTTTAGGTTGATTGGTCATGCTAAATTGCCCCTTAGTGTCCTGACAGGTGTAGGTTCGAAAGATTTGTGGGTAAACATTGAAGACGTTCAGAATATTCCAGTATCCGACTCATTCAACACAATGTGAATGTGGCGACTTGCTACCAGACATTGGTTAGCACTGCTGCCTCATAGTGCCAGAGACCTGGTTTTGACTCCTGGCTTGGCTAACTGTCTGTTCACATTTTCCCAAAGTCTGCGTGGGTCCTCTGGTTTCCACCCACAGCCTGAAAGACGTGCTGGTTAGGTACGTTGGAAATGCTAAATTCTCCCTCATTGTACTCGAACAGGCACCAGAGTGTGGTGACTAGGAGATTTTCACAGTGGCTTCATTGCAGTGTTAATGTAAGCCAAATGTGACACCAATAAATACATTTAAAAACTAAATATTATAATCAAAATAACCAGCAGGCAAATGAGGCAAACTGGGGCGGCACTGTGGCGCTCTGCTAACTCACGATGTCAGGGACCCAGTTTTGACTCCTGGCTTGGGTGACTGTCTTTGTGGAGTTTGCACATTCTCCTCATGTTTACTTGGGTTTCCTCTGGGTACCGCAGTTTCCTCCCACCATCCAAAAATGTGAGGGTTAGGTTGATTGGCCGTGCTAAATTGTTCCTTTGTGTTAGGGGGATGTCAGGGGGATTAACATGGTAAATATACATGGTTACGGGGATTGGGCCTGGGTGGGATTGTGGTCGGTGCAGACTCGATGGGCCGAATGGCCTCCTTCTGCACTGTAGGGTTTCTATGATTCTATGAAAGTTGGAATGAGTCACACACTCATTTTATTAAGTTGAGGACATTTTCTTTCTGGCACTTGCTTCCAGAACTCAGTTCTGGATTGTGATTTAAGCATCATTTTGATCCTGGTCCTCCTGAAAGGCCAATACTTCCATTCCTGCGGCAGATATTTCTCTAATTAAAGGTTCAAGAATCGGACAACCATCACTGATGACATCGAACATGAGTGGTGAAGCTTGATTTCAAATTCTAGAAGCCATCAAACCTAGCTTGAAAATGATGAAGCAGTCCTTGTGATTTATTTTCATACTCGCTGATGTTGTGATCTTTTACTCAATGTCAAGGAACGTGTTTACCCTCCTTTTGAGATGGGGAAGGTAGTTGAAGTTTCTTGCAAAATCCTTACTTTATTCTGGAAGCTGAAAACTGCCTGAGTAAGATCAGAAATAACTTAATTCTTCAACCGATTGGCAATGAGCTTGTCGCTATTTCACGGTGGCACAGTGGTTAGCATTGCTGCCTCACACCACCAGGGACTTGGGTTTGATTCTTGGTTTGGGCGACTGTCTGAATGTTTTCCCTGTGTCTGCGTGGATTTCCTCCGTGTGCTCCGGTTTCCTCTCACATTCTAATAGCTGTGCTAGTTAGGTGCATTGACCCAAACAGGCACCAGACTGTGGGGCTCGGGAAATTTCACGGTAACTTTATTGCAGTGTTAATGTAAGCCTTACGTGTGACTAATAATAATAAATAAAGAAAGTCAGAACCATTAGATTGTACTGCAATTGTTTAGAGTGTTGGTGAAGTTATACCTGGAGTATTGTGTGCAGTTCTGGTGTACTTATCTGAAGAAGGGTGTCCTTGCTATAAAGAGAGTACAGTGAAGGCTTACCAGACTGATTCCTGGGTTGGCACGTCTGTCATTTGAGGAGAGACTAAGTTGGTTAGGATTGTATTCTTTGGAGTTTAGAAGAGTGGGAGGGTATCTCATAGAAACTTATAAAATTCTAACAGGGTTAGACAGGTCAGGTTCAGAAAGAATGTTCCCGTTGATGAGTGAGTCCAGAACTAAGGATCATAATTTGAGGACAAAGGGTAAATTTTTTAGAACTGAGGTGAGGAGAATTTCTTTATCCAATGGGTGGTGAATGTATGGAACTCACTCCCACAGAAAATAGTTGAGGCTAAAATGTTGTATGATTTCAAGAAGAAATTAGCTTTGGGGCTAAAGGGATCAAAGGATATGGGGGGAAGAGAAGATCAGGATATGGAATTTGAGGATCAGCCATGATCATAACAAATGACAGAGCAGGCTCAAAGGGCCAAATGCCTATTTCTTCTTCTAGTTTCTATGTTTTTATGATTCTGCATCCATTCCCTATCTTCCAGTTGTGGACAGGATTCTTTGTTTTCTTCAGGAAAAGTAATGATAAGCTCCCATCATTCCACAAATCTATTCGAGGCGTTGCTTGTTGACAACCACCTCATAATGTGATAGAAAGTGATGTCATCGGGCTTGTCTTCCAGATCCGGCTCTCCAATAACATTTTTGAACTGTTGCTGAGCCTTCCCATTTGAGGGGATGAAATTGAGAATTCCAAGGACAATTTTCATAACCTCTTCATATTTGAAGTGTTTGGCTGCTGGCTGTTCACAGTGAGTGATGCAATAAATAGGGAGAAAGTCCAAAAATTTGAGATCACTTTTCAAGAACCGATTAGACCTACATTTTCCCCATCATTGCAACACTGAGAGGTTTATCCAATGGTACATCAGCATTTGTCACTGTTCTGTCTAGTATGATTTTTATGTGAGACCACAGGTTGTTTCTTTTAATGCCACTAAGTCCAACATTTGTGAGTTGTCTTGTATAAATGTGGATGCTTAAGAATTCTTCAGATCATTTTGTATCTGTCTTGCAACATCAGCATTTGTCTGGGGAGGTACGCCTAGTGTGGCATGACATGTTGTTAGTTGCTGAAGTTTTGTGTTTCTTGGATCTAAATCTGCAATAATTTCAGCAATATTCTTCTTAACAAATTCCTCATTGGAATATGGAAATTTAACACAAGCAATATTCCATAACAACTTTGGTTGTGGTGTCAGCTTTCTAATGAATGTGGAAGTAGTTTCTTCTGGCTACTTAGGGATGATTTTTTACACCGTTAACTTGTTTTTCTATCATTCTGATTTGGGAGGTTTACCAGATGAGTTTTTGTGATTTGTTGTGTAGTGGTATTGTGTGTTACTGGCTCAATAAAGAGTGAGGCATTGCAGGTAAAGTGAAAAGGATTCTCACCTTTAACGGTGAATGGAAAATCTCCCACCTATCTGAACCTCAAATTTCTGTCTTTATTTTCATATTTTTGTTTCTTGCAATTTGACGATGTCTTCATTCTTAAACTTTTCACAGTGCCTCCAGGAGCGACAGGGGTGGTAAAGTTTGAAAGCAAAAAGAAACATTTATATCTCTACAGTTAACAAAGCAGAATTGCAAATCCAGCTGCATAATGGCCTGATTCACAACATTAATAGCAAAACCATGAAATCATACAGCACAGAAGGTTACTTCTTTGTGAAGTTATCCAATTAGACTTACTATCCCTGTCACCTCGCTCTTTCCTCCTAGCCCTTCAATGTCTTTCCTTTTCAAGTATGCAAAGATTTCCTTTTTGAAATTTACAGTTGAAACCTCTTCTACCACCCCTTTGGCAGTGTATTCCAGATCATAACAACAAGCTGTGTAAAAATTATTTCTCCTCATCTCCCCTCTGGTTCTTTTGCCAATTAAATCTGTGTCCTCTGCTTGCTGACCCTCCTGTTAGTGGAAACAGTTCCTTCCTATCTATTCTATTCAAATCCTTCATATTGTGCAACAAATATTTACATTACATTTCTTTTTGGAGCAAAGCAGCGTTGGAATATAGAAAGAGCTGTGCTACATACCACTGAACCTCATTTATATGACAATCAACACCTGAAAGCTTGGTGCTAATTTGCTCAATCAATTTGATGCGCTGGTTAATTTTGGGATTAACTTCTTGAAGGATTTTATGTGCAATGGAGTGTTTAATTTTTAAGCAGATCTTCTTTTTTGATTGGAGTTGTCATTTGATGTCTCTGATTTGCTTTATGAGGCAATTATTTTTGACAGACATTTTAAGGACTGGATAAGCAAACGTACTGAAAGGCAGCTCGGTGGCACAGTGGTTAGCACCGCTGCCTCACCGCACCAGGGATCCAGGTTTGATTCCAGCCTTGGGTGACTGTGTATGGAGTTTGCACTTTTCCCTGTGTCTGCATGGGTTTTCTCCGGGTTTCCTCGAAAGATGTGCAGGTTAGGTGGATTGGTCATGCTAAAAATTGCCCCTTTGCATCCAAAGGTGTTAGGACGAATTAGCGGGGTGAATGTGTGGGATTATAAGGAGTGGGCAGAGGGTGTGCCTGTGTAAAATACGCTGCCAGAGTGTTAGTGCATACTTGATGGGATGAATGGCCTCCTTCCGTACAGTAGGTATTCTATGACTTTATGTAATAAAATGGATTAGCGTTGATGCAGTTTGGGCAGTTGGATTTAAAAATGAAGTCACAAACTGACATTATTTAGAAGTTTCATAAGCGTGAACATCTTGTGAAAAATGGGACTAAATCCCTAAAAAAAAATGCAAGTGAATTTTCATAGGGCTTCCCTATTTAGCCAATCATCGTAGGAATGGATATGATTGGCACAACTTGTGGGCCGAAGGGCCTGTTTGTGCTGTAGTGTTCTATGTTCTATGTTCTGTCACATCAATGTTGGCGTGTTGATCTTGGCTCAGTGGTATCACCATTACCTCTCAGGTGACTTATGAGGGTTGATGTTTCACTTCAGATGCTTCAGCACATAATACAAGCTAATACTCTGTGCAGTATTGAGGAAACTCTGCTATGTCAGAGGTGTTGTACTTCAGACAATAAGACCTTCATCAGCCCTCTCACATTTATATCAAAAGTCTTGGCTAATATCGATCCATTGTTCACCATCGTTGAAACAGAATCTGGTCAATATCACTTCATGTTGACTGAGGGAATTTGCTGTGTGAAAATTGGTTGCTACATTTCCTATTTTGCAAGAATAACTACAATTCAAAACTCCATAATGGGTGCAAAAGTTCCTTGGGATGTCCTGAGGCCATGAATGGCTAAATGGAAATGCAATGCGCATCGATTCAATGGAAAAGCCAGGGTGACATCAAGGATTTCCATGGAGAGTTTAAAGTTTGAGGGCGGCATGGTGGCGCAATGGTTAGCACTGTTGCCTCACAGCTCCAGGGACCTGGGTTCAATTCCCAATTTGAGTCACTGACTGTGCAAAGTCTGCACATTCTCCCTGTGTCTGTGTGAGGTCCCTCCAGGTGCTCCGGTTTCCTTCCACAGTCCAAAATACGTGCTGGTTAGATGCATTGGCCATGCTAAATTCCCCCTCAGGGTATCCGAACAGGCGACAGCGTGTGTCGACTAGGGGATTTTCACACTAACTTCATTGCAGTGTTAATGTAAATCTACTTGTGACACCAATATATAAACTTTAGGGCAGGATTTTAAGGGACAGGATCCTCACCCTTGTCAGTGTAAATGATGGGGGCAAGATTTTCCCTTGTTGGCCAGCTCACACTGTAAGCATTCAATGACCATCAGGCCACTAATTAGATGGATGTGTAAGACTTCCACCACTATTTGAGGAAAAGCTTCCAAGCAATTAAATTAATTCCAGGGTTTCAATGTATCAGCAATTTCTACACTCAGATATTCATTAGTCTATTTTCTTTTAAAAAATATATTGACTATGCCTGTTTTTATATAGGTATACATGAGGGGTTGATGAGACGTACATCGAATTCTGTGAACAGTTTTGGTCTCCTTGTTTGAGGAAGGATGTAGAATTGGAGGCAGTTCGGAGGAGGTTCATTAGGCCGATACCTGGAATAAGTGGCTTGTCTGATGAGAAGATATTGGACTCACTAGACTTGTTTCCAATAGAGTTTAGAATATTGAGGGGTGACTTAATTGAAGTATATAAGATCCTGAATGGTTTCGACAAGGTGAATGTGGAAAGATGCATCCTGTTGTGGGGAAGTCTGGAACTAAGGGGCATTATTTTAAAACGAGGGGCCACCCTGTTAGAACAGATGTGAGCAGAATTATTTTCTGTTAAAGGGTTGTGTGACTTTGGAACATTCTGCCTCAGAAGGCAATGAGGGTGGAGTCATTGAATATTTATAAGGTGGAAGTAGGTAGATTGTTATTGGGCAAGGGAATTAAAGATTATTTTGGGTAGACGAGATTGTGGAGTTCGAAGCATAAACAGACCTATAATCCTATAAAATGGCAGAACGGGCTTGCGGGGCCGAATTGGCTACTTCAGTTTGCATTTTGTATGTTCAAACGTAAAATTATAGCTTTTTTGCTGCATATTGCAGCTTCAGATTTTGGGAAGGTATCTGGACAGTAGTATACTGAGATTTAACACACTCTGAAAGGGGCAACATAAATCATGCTTTAAACTTGAAAGCATATGGAAAGGTAAGGATTTTTCGCTAAGTCATATCAAAACATGAAGAGCTTCAGAAACTTCCAGGCAAGCATTTTATTCTATGTTGCTAAATTGCTGCTGGCATCACCCAGGGTTAGTTGATGATGAGTTTACTCTTTGGCGAAAAGACAAATGAATACAGTGATGCCTGGGTGAGCTGGGGCTGCAGTTCAAAAAGCTTCAATGAAAATCCAAAGGGACTTGGTGCTGGTGTTTGTATAGCTTGCAGGGGCAGCATAACCGCAATAACATATCAATCTAACAGTAACTAAAGAACACCTCACAGTTGTGGATCAGCAAGGCAAAAGTGTATTGCCCACAATATCATTGATCAGCAATTGCAAAGAGATATGTTGCTTAAATAATCGATGCAAGCAAAATAAAGCCTGAAAAGAAAGCAGTTTGCAGATTCAAAGTACTAAAAAAATGCAACTTTGATTGGAAGGTTTGAAAAAAAAATGCATGTCCTAGGGTGTTGCCTAATGGCATCATTTTTCTCTCTCCTTCTGTAATGTCATCATAAATCCTCAATGGTAACTTTTGAAAATAGATCTCTCTGTTATTCTTCATACATCAAATGTGGAGCAAAACTAAGCTATCCACAAATTCTTTGAATATTTTGACCTTGGAAGACAGCCTTGG
Source organism: Carcharhinus amblyrhynchos (assembly GCF_965287045.1). Taxonomy (NCBI): domain Eukaryota; kingdom Metazoa; phylum Chordata; class Chondrichthyes; order Carcharhiniformes; family Carcharhinidae; genus Carcharhinus; species Carcharhinus amblyrhynchos. Next base: position 7,186,244 of record NC_137336.1, on the reverse strand, counting down.
CTCAATGGTAGCAAGGTTACTTCAGAGACAGAAAGTCGGTTCAAGTCCCAGTGCAAATACTTGAGTATCATTTGCCTTTCCTCAAAATCGAGGAGGATGGCTGTCAAATTTAATGAGTCCTTGGGTGATTGAGGAGACCAATTCTGGAGTCACAGGTTTTTCTGCAGTGGGGGCATGTTGTTGAATGTGGGGGAATGGAATTCATAGCTCTGAGTTGGCTTTCCTCTCCTTTCTCTGCCGCCACTGTTCTGTCTCGCTGTCAAATTGCTGAGCTTTGAAGCAGATAGCGGACTGATGGACGAGGTGGTACCATGCCCCACCCTTCACCTCCCACACAGTGGTATTAATAGTTCCATACTTTAGGACAACATTGAACGCAATTTTTCTTTGACTGAGCTTAGAGAGTTGGCAGTGGAAAGCTGGAAGAAGAGAATCTGATGAGGAAATAGTTTCAGGGCAATTTGGAGTTAGTTCCAAAGGATCTGAGCTTCGATGCTGACAGATGCAGCTTCAAGGAGGACACTAGTAATGGTCCAGTCGTCCTCCCCCTTGACCTCCAGGATTCGACACATGCACATCTGATGGAAACTCTCAAGGATCTTAACGTGCTGTTGATAGACAGTCCAAGTTTCGCAATAGCAAAGGAGGGTGGTCAGCACAATGGCTTTATAAAGCAGGACTTTGATGAATTCCAAAGATTCCTGTTGTCAAAGGCACATTGGAGCAGCTTGAAGAAAGCAAGCTGGCACAATTAGCTCATTGCTGGACTTCCTCATCCAGGGTAGTCCGATGGGGGAGGTGCCACGATATGGTAAGTGCTGCACGTACTCCAGAGCCATCTCATCTACATGGATATTGTGGGGGATGTTTATCTCATGTGGGGAAAGTTGCTGAAGAGCCTTGGTCTTCGTGATGTTTAAAGACAGGCCAAGCCTCTTATCGGAAGCATTGAAGTGAAGCATCCTTTGCATGTCCTGTACAGAGTGAGCCATCACACACCACTCATCATCAAAGCGAAGATCATGGATGTCCATGGTGGTCAATTTTGTTTTTCCTGGAAGTGACCAAGGTTGAAAAGCTTCCTGTTCAGACGATACTGGATGCTGACACTGGGTGGTAGGTCATCTTGGATATGATGGATGATAATATCAGGTAAATGTTGAACAAGGTGGTGATGATCACATAGCGTTGTTTTACCTCAGTCCAGATGTGAAAAGAATTATTTTCTGGTCCTCCACTCAGGACGGTGGTGGTTATATTTCCATGCAGGGTGGTGACAAACTTCAACAGGCAACCAAAGGGCTAGAGGACGATGGAAAGAGCTTCACGACTTAAAGAATGAAATGCCTTGATCCGGTCAATGAATTCGAGGAACTGTTCTTGTTTTGCTCCCAGCATTTTCCTGGACCTGCCTGGTCACAGAAGTATCCCAGGATGGTCAGCAACTACAGTGTTTCTGACAGGATCTCCTCAGTGACTGGCCGAAGGAGGATATGAACCAGGGTCTTACCCACAATGGACAGGATGGAAATCCCTCTGAAGTTTTCACAATTCATCCTTCTTCTTGAGGATAGTAATGACAGTTGCATTTTTGAAATCTCAAAGAATGTCCTCTTTGACCCACAGGTGGAAGGTGAACTGGTAGAGCTGTGACGTGAGCTAATAGCTGCTGGAATGACAGACCCCTGTGGGAATACAAATTAGCTTGCAAGCTTTGTTGGCTTTCACCTGTTGAATGGTTAGCTTAAGCTCATGATGGATTGTTGAAGGAAATTTCCACAGGCTGGATAGTTTGGCACGTCGCCTCTGATAGGGGGGTTTCCTGGTTGGGGAGCAGTTTGAAATGCTGATGGACAGTGTCATCATGCTTGAGGAGCTGGCAGTCATCCTGTGGTTAGAGTGAGCCTAGCCTGGTCAAGTGGGTCCATAGATTATGTTGGTAACCTGGAAGAAGTTGTGTATATTGTGCTGGTTGGCATAGGCCTTAATCTCAGGCACCTTCTCTCCCTACCAGAGCAGTACTGTGGCACAATGCTTGGCACTGCTACCTCACAGCACCAGGTACCGGGATTCAATTCCTGGCTTGAGCCACTGTGGAGTCTGCACCTTCTCCCTGTGTCTGCATATGTTTCCTCCGGGTGCTCCGGTTTCTTCCCTCAGTCCAAAGACGTGCTGGTTAGGTGCATTGACCTTGCTAAATTCTCCCTCAATGTACCCGAACAGGTGCCAGAGTTTGGCGACTGGGGGATTTTCACAGTAACTTCATTGCAGTGTTAATATATGCCTACTTGTGACAATAAGTAATTAAACTTAAACATTTATTCTTTCTGTCACTAATGAGATGTTGGGCCTCAGCCTACGGTTGGTGGTACAGTGCTGTCTTTTGTTGGGAACATGGGGCAATGAAAGCTCCTTGCTTTGGGTCAAGGAGGTTGCAGATCATGGTTTCATTGGCATCAAACCAGTCCTAGCTCCACTGCAGCACGAACCCCGTATACAGGTGTCTAGGTCAGTGGACTTGAGTTGCTCCCTTGTTCCTGGATGGAAATGGCATTAGTTGTGGGCACTTGCTCCAGTGTTCTGTGCAACTTGGCTTGGAACCCTTCCAGCTGTGCAGAGTCCTTGAATGCCACAATGTTCAGCTTACTCTGGGCAACTTTTTGGGTCCTTTTCTGTCTTGGCACCAGGCAGATGTTCATCACTGAGTGCACAAGTCAATGGTCCAATCAGCAATATTCAGAATCCTTCATGACGTATCTTGCAGGTCTCTGCCTTTGATAATGATATAGACCAGGAGGTGCTAATGCCCTGAGCTTGGATACCTCCACATGCTCCTGAGTTGTATCTTTCGGCGGAAGACTGTTCATCATGATCATTGTGCACACTTAGTCATGAGTACCAGTGCCATTGGCATTAGCCCTCCACTCACCATTCTTGTTGATAGTTCCATTCCCAATTTCATAGTCACATTCAATCCTGACATTAAAGTCTGGAAAGGTGATCTTGTCATTTCCAGAGGATGGAAGCAAGGACATCAGTGAGATTAGAGTAGAACGTTTACTTGCCTTCCTGGTCAGAATCTAAAGACAGAGCATACACACTGATGACAATGGTGCATTGGTTACAGCTGAGATTTGGGCGTAGGACAATCACCTTCTCATGACACTCAATTGGAGTTTGGAGAATTATTCCTCATGGTAAAATGACTCCGTGGATATTAGGGTCATGGTCTGACTTTCCAGCAGAAAATGCCCCCTCACTGACCTCCTTCTGCTTGCCTGCTCCTTGAGTCAGGTTCGGCTGAGAGCAGCAATGTTGATATTATATTTTGCTAGGTCCTGGGCTACAAGGGCAGTTTGTCCCCCAGGGCGATCACTCTTTGGGTTGTCAATGTGTATCCTCACATTCCAGTTTCTAAATTTTTACTTCTGGCTCTGAAAGTGCACCCAGTGGATCTCCACCAAATCAAGAAGTCATGTTTCTGGGGCATCTTTTTTAGCCTGCTCCCTTTATGGAGTGAGCATAGGATATCCTAAAGAGTGCTTCTCAGTGGTGGATGCAGCTGCCGAAAGGCACCCTGATGTCCAGCAGAGGTGCACAATGACCACCACACACCTACCCATCGCCTGAGTGTGGAGTCTTGGCTGGGGGCCTCCAGTTATCACAACCATGCCTCTGTCACTAATCCTCCATTGCCACTGGGTTTTTGCCTGCTAGACATTGTTAAATGTGGGGAATCTGGTGCACAGCAGGGTTCCACACAGATTTGGTGGTTGATGGCCAGAATCAGCAGCATGGTGGACCATGACACCTGGGGCCGCTTCCCAATTGTCCTTCTCGGGCCAGTGAATGCCTTGAAAAAAACAATATCTTGGAAAGCCCACTGAGAGGATCACACTTTAAGAAAAGTAAGATGCTCTCTTATGTAAAGGCTTTAGAGAGAGTGCAAATAAGTTGACTGGAATATTTCCAGGGATTGTGCTTACAATTTGGTGGATGGACTGGAGGAGCTGGTGTTCTCCTTGGAGCAGAGAAGTCTGAAGGAGATTTGGTAGAAGTGATTAAATTCATGAAGGGTTTAGATAGAGTCGATAAAAAGAACCTAGTTTCAGTGGCTGCAGAGTCAATAGCCAAAGGGTACATAGAACCATAGTTTCATAGAATCCCTGTAGTGCAGAAATAGGCCATTCGGCCCATTGAGTCTGCATCAACAACAATCCTACCCAGGCCCTATTCCTGTAACCCTGTATATTTACCCTGCAAATCCCCTGACACTAGTTTCAATTTAACATGGCCAATCAACCTAATCTTTACGCCTTTGGACTGTGGGAGGAAACCAGAGCATCCAGAGGAAATCCATGCAGACACGGGGAGAATGTGCAAGCATATTTAAGGTGATTGGCCAGGAACTAGAGGCAACATGAGGAAAATCTTTTTTTTGCCAGGAATTGTTAGCATTTAGAATACACTGTCTGATAGGTCAGTGGATGCAAATTCACTAATAGTTTTAGGGAATTGGGTACATGCTTGAAAGAGAAACAGATTGCAGGAATATGGCAAACGAGCAGGGGAGTGGGCCTAGCTCTTCAAAGACATGGCACAGGCTCAAGGTGGCACACTTGTTGAATTTGTACTATGCTTGTCCCAATGGACTGATTGTAGTACGGGTTTGATTTTAGAATTTTGAGGGGATCCTTTCATTCTGACAATTTATATGATGCTTAAAACCAACTTAGACCAGTGAAAAAGAATGTGAGTTGAGGGTGAAAAGAAGACACATGAACACGTTTAGCAGACAAGACCAATTCTTATTTTTCTTTGTTCAGAAATGGCGATAGAAAAAGCATTTAAAAATAAATCTCAGGATGTGTGTCATTGTCAAGTTTATCACACAATTGCTTGTTAATCTTGAAAAGGTGGAGATAGGTCCCCTTCTTGCACTTTTAGTGTTTGTGGTGAAGAAATTCTTATAGTGTAGTTGGGTAGGGATTTTAACCCAATGATGACAATGAGTGGTAATGTAAGTCCCAGTTGGGATGGTGCACAGCTTTAAGGAGTACTTAGAAGTCATGGTGTTACTATGCACTCACGACCCATGTCATTCTTGGTTCTGGGTTTGGAAGCTGCTGCTAAGGAACGCCCATAGAATCACTTCAGTGCAGAAGGAGGGCATTTGGCCCATTGAGTATGTACCCACTCTCTGAAACAGCACTCTATCTGCTTACCACCCTAGCTCTGATTTGTGTTGTGTGATGATTTTCTCCTACTTTCTGGTTTGTTTGCTTCGCATATGCCTCAGAGCAATAATCTCCGTATCTGAATAAAAAAATTGGGAAGTGGGGGGGGTGGCAGGGGGATGGGGGAACAGCTGGAATTTGTCAGCTACCTGTATAATTGAAGCTGAATAAATACACAACAGATTGAAGCATAGAATTCCAAAATATCCAATCACTGCTCATTCATTTTCATTATGCAGAATTTTCAAAACCAGACGTGACTATTAAATATGAAATCCTTATCCACGTGTATAATCTTTGCTCTAGTTATTCATGCTGAGCATACAGCATTGTGTATTTTTGCTTTGAGATTAACTGATGCTTTAAACTTCCAATCTTGCGCACAATTTTAACTTAAAAAAATGCCTTGTGTTTATTTAATCTTCAGCTATTCGTTTTTGCAAATATTTTAGCAAAACCCGTATGTAGACATCTGTGGGGTATTCGTCAAGGATGTTGTAGTGAAAATGATATACTGCTGCTGGGGATTTAGTGAATAGCATCATGATTAAAGCACTTAAATGGATGCACAGACATGTAAAGTTAGCTGAATGCCAAGATTTAACATTCAAATGAAAGCATAGAACAGCAAATTAATATTCCTGTGCAATTTGCTGGAATTTACTGTTCCGTGTGTTAGACCTTTTGGCAGGGAATTAAATTGGAGTAATGTCAATCTTCTGCCATTGACTTGTTAGCAGGATTAACTGACATATGTGACCAAAGTCCTTGAAGCTCTTTTCATATTTGAATATCTTTGAAATATAAAGGTTTTCTGTTGATAGTGGATAAATCGCTCACTCTATCTTGGTCAGTGTTATCACCATTTCAAAGTTGGCCAATTTATTGAGGGACTTCAACTGGAAACTGTCTCTGAAAGAAAAGTTAGATTTTGATATGCTAGGGCAATGAAAAAGAATTGAAGTTTAAAGATTCCAGCCACTTGGAGGAGAAGCGAGGGAAGATTTCGATGTGTAAGTGGGCAAGGAGTTAAGGAAATTAGGAAGGATGTGGGGTGAGTGTTCAGGTGGTCAATGGTGGGTGTCAGGATGGATTCGGGGAGGGTAGTCAGTTGAGGGGGGGAGAGTGTAGTCAGCCACCACCCATTGACCACCTGCTCCCTCTCCCTAATACTTCCACTCCCCCAACCACAAACCTCCCCTGACTCCTCATCTCTGACCACCTTCCTACCCAGTCCTCCAACAACCTTCTCCCAAATACCCAACCCTCCGAATTCCTCATGTTCATCCACTGTTCCTTAACCATCTCACCACCCTCCTCACTTCCCCAATAACTTACTACACTCTCCCCACCTCTGACTACCCTCTCCCCCGTCCACCCCAACCACCCAACTCTCATCATTGACCGCCCAAACCTGCTGCCAACCACCAACCCGCCCACTTTCCTCCCTGATTACCATAATTCCTTGACCCCTTACCTTTTACACTTAAATTCTCCCTCGTTTCACCTCAACGTGACTGAGACTGTTAAACTTCCCTGCTTTATGTCAGACTGTGCTGTAAAAAGAGGGCACAACTTCACTTGCCTTGTCACTGCTGCCCTGCGCTCGAAGATCTCAGGAAGCAGGTTTGCTGTACATTTCTCACTGGGACTGGGAAGGCAGTCTGGATGAGTAATGTGCAGCTGTCGACTTGAGTAAGTGGAAAAGAAGAGAGTGTCAATCCAAGGCTGATTGTAACCCTGTGTAAGTTCTGGTCCATTCTTAAAGGAACTCGGCAATGAGATATGAGCAGGAAAACTGGAACCACCACAGCAGCCACCGTTTAAAGAAGAGCAGTGGATTTAATTCCGTGATCCTGCATCAGTGGGGAGCGGTCTCGGAGCATGTCTCAGAAGTAGATTTACAATGTCACAGTCACAGCCTGAGCTCCTTGTGACTGCACATTTCCATGATGCTAGTAATTGAGGAATTAGCCCATGAACACATTAGGAGATGTGTTAATTTAAAAAAAACAGCCATAAATAATGGTGGCAAAAAGTTCACACTTTGATTCTGTTGTTTTTGGAATTCTTGGTTAGCGCTGCCCTTTGCTGGAACTTGCTCTTTTTTTGGAAGCTGATTTTTGTTGACCATAGATTGTAAAATTATAGCTCTTGTATTAAACCATGAAAAAACACAAGTTAACCCATCAGCATCCCAGTATAAAGCTGCTATGCTTTGTACTCTCAGCAACAAAGATGATCGGGGCGATTCGCCCAGAAAAGTTTTAAGTGCTGAATTGGCGGGAAAACTAGTGTAAATCATGTTGCTATTTCAGTGCCACTTCAGATTCGAAACACCCACACTCTGTGCAATGCAGAGGTCACAATCGTGAATATTATAAAAGCTCAGGGGGCAGAACCTATTCACACCAGGGTCTGACAGTTCCGCGTCTCTATGCATGCACAGTTTGCTGGCCAGCTCAATTGCTGGCCAGTTTGGGACCCCTGCATTGCTGCCACCTCCACCTCCCCCATGGCCGATTGCAGCCCCCGTGGCCATTCCCGTGCCAGCCCTGAACCCCCTCCCATCCCAGAGCACCCTGAACTACAGCCCTCCCCACCTTTCCCCCAGCAGTAATGATGACCTCAATAGCCCCCAACCCCCCAGTTGACATCCCCCGCCATGGGAGGCAGAACCCGCAACAAGGGAGACCCCCCCACAGGAGGCAGACCCCCCTGCAGAACACCCCTCAGTCTGCCCCAATTGCTGGCCTCCCTCCAGCCCCAACTGATCCTGTCTTCAGAGTGGCAGCGGGACCCCACACTCCCATCGATCTCCCCTTAGGCCCTTTCCCCTTGGCACTGCCCCCCCGATTCCAGCCCCTTGGCACTGCCCCATGCCCGGTGAGCAGTGCCAAAGTATCCCCTGGGCATGGACACTTTGCTCCTTGGGCAGTGGCAGGGGGCACAGGCTGGCATTGCCAGGGTGACCATGCCCAGGGGTCACCAGCCCTGGGCACCTGATGCTCTGATTGCCCTACATTTCACTTCAGCAGGGTCTCGAAAGTGGGGAGCTGCGTTAAACCCCGCAGGAGTGCATTTGTGCTGGTGGGATGGGAGATGGTGTCGGGCTTGGAGAATTCAGACCTGGACTTGATAATCACATTTAAATGATATTAAAAATAGATTAAAATGACTTACCTGCTGTTCCTGTCTGTTTCCTGTGTGGTCCTGATTGTGTCGGATTTCCGTCGCTGGAAGATGTGTGCATGTCGGGAATGCAGGCGCGAATCCCGCAAATCGGTGCACACGTGAATCTTCCAGTCTGACCCACCAAAAAATTAGTGGGTCGAAACAGGAGAATTGCCCCTGATGTATTTTGTGAGACATCATTGATGTCAGCATGGATATGAAATTTAACTGAGTGACAAGAGGCAAAGAATAATGACAAGTTTTTCAGGCAGTAGGGGAGATTTATAATGGATTTTCACAGAGATGACTGTAGGGGCCCCTGTGTTTCCTGACAGATATTTTAATGACCTAAAGGTGTACATAGCACAATTTCAAAATTTGCAGTTGATATAAGACTTGAAGTATTGTGAACCATAAAGAGGATAGCGCAGAATTTCAAAAAGACATAGACAAGTTGATGGAATGGGCGGATAATCAGTGGATGCATTTTAATGCAGACAAGTGTGAAGTGATTCATTTTGGTAAGAAGAATGCAGAGAAACACAACAAAAGAAACGGCACAATTCTGAAGGGTTGTAGGAGTGGAGTGAACTTGTACATAAACCATGGAAGGTGGTAAGATAGGTTGAGAGAGTGTTGAATAAATAAGACAGCAACCTGGGCTTTATCAGTAGAGGCAAAGATGTCATGTTTAACCTACATAAGGTACTCATTCAGCCACAACTGGAGAATTGCATCCAATTCTGGCACAGCAATTTAGAAAGGATTTGAAAGTATTAGAGAGGATTGAGAAAAGATTCACAAGAATGATTACAAGGATGAAGAACTTCAGTTACATCGAAAGATTGGAGAAGTTGGGACTGTTTTCCTGAGAGAAGATATGGTTAAAAGGAGATTTCACAAAGATTTTCAAAGCCATGAGGAGTCTGGTCAGTATAGATTAATTGATCGATGGCTTGAAATTGAAGGTTGTTGGCAAGAGAAACAATGGCAACATGGGGAAAAATCTTTTCATTCAGTGAGTAGTTTTGGAATTCACTACCTGAGAGTTTGGTGGAGGCAGGATCAACAAAAGGGCTTTCAAAAGGGAATAAGATTATTATCTGAAAAGGAAAAAAAATTGCTGGGCTGTAGGGGTAAAGAGAGGAGAGTGGTATTCGGTTGATTTCTCTTTCAGAGGGCTACCACAGCCACAATGGGAGGAATGGCCTCCTTCTGCAAAGTAACCATTGTGTGATTCATTCTAAGAGTAGCATCCATGTGTACTATGTTATGCCACATACTGCAGATAACAAAAAAAGTTGTCAGTGGCCACACTGATGAATCGTTATTAACAATTCATTTTATTAACAAGTTAAATCAATTCCATGATTACGAAGTCATAAAGAATATTTAAACCCAATGCCACCCTTTGATAAAATCACTAAATGTGCCAGAATCTTTTGAACATTTCCTTCTAATTTCTTTGGTAGAATTCTGATACTCGGGGAGAAGGAATGCAATCTGTCAATTCTCATGTTTCAGCCCCTTCCATTTCCCATCTAAAGCTGTGGAACTTTTCCAATATGCTTGCAATCTGGACAAGTTTCTTTGAATTATATTAAAATGATACAAGTAGAGAACTGGATACATTTTCTGGAATTTGCATTGCAGAAATACATTATGCCAGGGACCCATATTTTGAAGTTGCCTTTTAAAACTTAAGTGGCTGAAAATCTTATGAACTTATGTGCAGAATGATCTGTTGCATAGGCAGACAGCCTTTGCATGATAATCTTGAATTTTGTTTTGAAAATCAGCTGCCCCACAGGAGTCACTGGCTTTGAAGTCTTGCTGCACCCATTCTCTCACGTACTCTGGACAATTCCATACTAATTAGGCGAGTAACTCTGATACAAGTGTTCAGAGGCACATCTGCTGGAAGCCCTGCTATGCCCAGTGCTGTCAAAGTGGCACAGCTGGATCACAGTGTGCAATTTTGGCCAATTCACGTTGAAAATGAGAGGAAGAAAGAAAGGATGAAAGGGAAAGCAAATGACGGAGAGGAAGGGAAGAAGGGAAAAATAAAGGAGCCTCAGCATCATAGAATTCCAATGTACTTTGCAGCCAATTAAATACTTTGGAACATTAACATAGGGAAAAGTGGCAGCAAATTGGCATTCAACATGTTCCCACAGCAAAAAAGTATTTTATTTGTTCAGGGGATGTGGGCATCGCTGGCTGGGCCAGTATTTATTGTCCATCCCTAATTGCCCTTGAACTGAGTGGTTGGCTAGGCCATTACAGAGTCTTAGAATCATTGAGGTTTACAGCATGAAGCAGGCCCTTTGGCCTAACTTGTCCATGCTGCCCTTTTTTTAAACCTCTAAGCTAGTCCCAATTGCCCGCATTTGGCCCATGTTCTTCTATACCCATCTTACCCATGTAACTGTCTAAATGCTTTTTAAAAGTCAAAATTATACCCACCTCTATTACTATCTCTGGCAGCTTGTTCCATACACTCACCACCCTCTGTGTGAAAAAATTGCCCTCCTGGACCCTTTTGTATCTTTACCCTCTCACCTTAAACCTGTGCCCCCTAGGTTTAGACTCCCTACCTTTAGGGAAAGATATTGACTATCTAGTTGATCTCTGCCCCTCATTATTTTGTAGACCTCTATATGATCACGCCTCATTGCTGCGGGTCTGGAGACATACAGAGGCCAGACCAGGTAACAATGGCAGATTCCACCCCCGAAAGGATATTAGTGAACCAGATGGGTTTTTATAACAATTGGCAATGGTTTTATGAGCATGATTAGGTCCTTAATTCTATTTTAGTGATATTAGTTGAGGAAGAAATATTGGCCTGATGACATTTTCCCATTTTTTTAATTCATTTGTGGGATGTGGGCATCACTGGCTGCCAGCATTTATTTCTCACCTCTAGTTACCCTTGAACTGAATGGCTTGCTAGGCCATTTCAAAGGGCAGTTGAAAGTCAACCACGTTGCTGTGGCTCTGGACTCACATGTAGGCTGGATCAGATAAGGATGGTAGATTTCCTTCCTCAAAGAACCTTAGTGAACCAGATAGTTTTTTTCTGACAATTGACAATGGTTTCATGGTCATCAGCAGGTTCTTAGTTCCGGATAATTTTTATTGAATTCAATTTCTACCAAATGCTGTGACGGGATTCGAATATGGGTCCCTAGAACATTAAAGATTAAAGTTTATTTATTAGTGTCACAAGTAGGCTTAAGTTAACACTGCAATGAAGTTACTGTGGAAATCCCCTAGTCGCCACACTTTGGCGCCTGTTTGGGTACACTGAGGAAGAATTAGGCATGGCCAATGCACCTAACCAGCTTTCGCCTGTATTTGGGGGCAAAAAGGATTCCAGCATGGAGTGGAGGGGGCGATGCCCGCATTGTGTGAGGTAGAGGGATGCCCGTACTGGGGGGAAAATGGGGGGAACAGGGGATGCTGCAATGGGGGTTGGATGAGGGTTTGTCTGCATGGAGGGGGCAGAACAGGCAGTAGGGGAGGAGGAATGCCTGCATCGATGGGTGGGAGGGGTGTGTATGGGGGAGGGGGATACTTGAACTGGCGGGGGGGTGGTGGGGAACGCGGGAGGTGGGATACCTGCAGGGAGTGGGGGAGGTGAAGCCCTGCATTGAGGGGGAGGGGGAATGCTTGCTTTGGTGGGAGTGGACTGTGGATGTGGGGAGGGGGAGGGTGGGTGCCTGCATTCGGTGGGGGGAAGATTTCCCTACATTGGGTAAGAGAGGGGATGTTGGGGAAGGGGACGCCTGGATTGGGAGTGGGCAGAGGAGTGGGGTTGGCGGGATGGGGGATGCCAGCATGGGGACTGGAGAATGATGGCTGTACTGGGAGAGGGGTAGGGGACTACCTTGTTTGGGTGAGGGAGGGGCTGTAGAGTATAAGGGGCCTGCAAATGGGGAGGGAGGGGTTGCCTGCATTGGGTGAGGGGATGGTGAGGAATGCCTGTTTTTGGTATAGAGTAGGGGGGACGTCTGCATTGAAACTATGAGGGGAGAGGGGTTTCTGAATTTAGGGTCAGTAGGGGCACATGCCTGCATTAGACTGGCAGGGAGAGGGGGGAATACTATTGTGGGGGGGGGGTGGGGTGAGTTAATGTCTGTATTGGGGTGAGGGGATGCCAGTATTGGGGATGGGAATGGAGGGGAGAATGCCTGCACTGTTTAGGGGGAAGGGGTTAATGGCAGGGAGTGGGAGAGATGTCTGTATTGCAGATGCATAGGGAAAGAGGCTATGATACACTAATGCCAGTGATGATGGGGGGGTGGAGGGGTTTAACTTCAATTTGAGATGGGATACCCATTAAAAATAGCACTCTGATCTTTGTGGAGCCGTTCTTTATCAGTGTCTTTCGGCCCCACCTTCAGGGGTTAGACTCAAAACATGCTGCCCTGCTTTTTTTTGATAAAGTGAAGATCTGGAGAGAAAACCTATGTGTTTCTCAAACACATCACTTTTCAGTGTGAACTTGACACTTGGCCATTTTTTGGGAAAATTCAGCCCAGTATATGAGAAAGAGATTATCTGGTCACAGTCACATTGCTGTTAGTGGGAGCTTGCTGTGCGAAATGTAGTCATCTACATTACAGCAGTGACTACACTTCAAAAGTACTTACTCAGTTGCAAGGCAATTGAAGTCAAGGAAGTTATTATTTAAATTTTTCTTTCTTTGCTCCAAGATTAGATTGTCTCTGAATAACCGACACATGTGAAAATCTTACAGTAAAAATATCAAGTTATTTTACTATACAACAGTGTCAGCAGAACAGGATTCTGCAGGATTTTGAAGAAAATTGGCTGATCACCAAAGCTCCTTAGTCCCATCCACTCCTTCCATGATACATGCATTTTATTGTACAGTTTGACAGCACCATTTCTGATAGTCTTAAGGTGAAAAATGGAGTGAAGCAGGCTGTGTCCTAGTCCCGATATTGTTTCGCATTTTCTTCTCCAGACTCCTAACCTTTGTCATCCCTGCAGATCCGGGAGGAGTCTACCTGCACACTAGGTCAGATTGCAATAGCTCACAATGTGCCCAGAGTGAAAATGAAGACAGAAATATATCATGTTTAAATCAGATAACTCCTCTAAATTGATGATGCTGCACTGGTGGCTAACATAACATCTCAGCCACAAAGGCTGATAGATTGTCTTTCTGATGTTTGTCATTCTTTTCCGTCATAAGCATCAAGAACACTGTGGTTATGGGATGTCTCATCGCCACCAACATATTAAATAACATCTGCTGAAAATTCTTAGCAGATTCTGCCACCTTAGGTCAATGGTGATAGAGAATACGACCCTTAATGAAGCATCAGGTAAACAGTTCCCACTTTGGACCAAATTGTACGCGGGAAAACAGCAAGCTGATCTTAGGACCACGATGCTAATATACATGGCCTGTGTTCTCAGCCTATGGCTGTGAAGCGTATTACTTACATTATCAAGGAAGAAAGCTCAGTAAGTTTCATCATATCAGGTGGCACACTGACACAATGGTTAGCACTGCTGCCTCACAGTACCAGGGTTGCGGGTTCAATTCCGGACTTGGGTCACTGTATTGAGCGTGCTCCTTCTCCCCATGTCTGTGTGGGTTTCCTCCAGGTGCTACTGGTTTCCTCCCACAGTCCGAAAGACGTGCTGGTTAGGTGCATTGGCCATGCTAAATTCTCCCTCAGTGTACTCAAACAGGTGGCAATTAGGGGTAACTTCATTGCAGTGTTAATGTATGCCTACTTGTGACTGATAAATAAACTTTAACTTTCAACTAACATCACTAACAGGTTCTCAGTATCTTCAAGGAAAGATAAAATTACAAATGTCACAGTTCTTTTAAAGATGAATCTCTCCGAGTGCTTTACAGAGGCAACTTTGTTGGCTCAGACACTTTTGCAGGTTTGAAGATGTTCAGATTCCCATGGGAACTCTGCCTGGTGACGTAATTGGAGCCAGAAGACTGATCAAACACCTAAAGCTCTGCTTCAAGGATGTTTGCAACTGTGATATGAAGGCCCCATGAATAGTTTTTCATAGATGGGACACGCAGAGGGAAATAGGACATTACCTTTGGGCCCGTGCACACTACCCCATGATGATCACTGCCAAGAGGAGCTTGAGAACAGGCGCCAACATCAAAATACCAACCCACAACGATGCTTGATAACTATCTCATATGGAGCACATAAGGCAGAAACTGCCTTTCACAGTTTGAGCTCTCCAGCTGAAGGCAAAAGTGCACCACATGAAGCCATCTCATCACCAATGAATTTCCTGCATGTTTATTATGTAGGTGGAAGGATGTTGTTGCCGGGGGCGGGGTGGGGGGGATTATAATTCTGCAGTTGCTTTGATAGAGTTGTTTAAACAATAACGAGATGCTCCCATCCACAGATTATATACAATTTATACCATCTCCTGCCTTATCCAACTACTCCTGAAGGAGACAAACAACCAACAACAGTCTTTTCGACAAATTATTGCGTAGAGCAACTAATGAATCAGACATAGAACCTCAGCCCCATATTTTAAATTGTATGAGTGCATTTAATGTTTAATTCATTAAACAGATGCTGTACTAAAGAGAATTCTGGAGCAAAATTCATCCTTGCTCAGGGAATGCACGATGGGAGTTAGTGAATTAGATCCTCCTTAAATACTGTGCCCAATGTTCTTTTCCTAATGTCAATCTGATGTCTAAGAGCTTCCTGTGTCATTGCTAAAGATGAACTTTACCAATGTTGTATTTATTGCATGAGGGATCTTTTTGCGTAAAATGAAACAGTGTTTAATGGGGATAAAACTTGATTGGAGTGGGTTGAATTGTATCTACTTTCTGTTGTACATTACATTTGATACTCAACTGCATTGAGTTCAGTTGAATTGAAGATCAGGTGGTGCAGGTAAACCAGCGGTTGATATGAGGTTGGCAGTTTGCTTCCTGTTCAAGCCAAAATTACAATTGCGAGTCTGAATAAGAAATGGTAGAATTGCAACACTTATTAAGAGAAAACTGTCATCTTAATCTAATCTCTTCCTCCTCCTTGTATAACTTGAGATTGAAGCACACGAGCAGCAAGAAGGTTGCAAGAATTTTCTTTTGGCGGAGGCGGGGGTGGGGGGGGGTGGATGTTCTGCTCCTGTCTTTGTAACATTGATGGAGTTTCACCTGCTAATTTCCCATGACTACATGACTTAATTACCTTATCTCTCAGAGTCAAAGGGGATCTGCCCCTCCTCATGGCCTCTTGAACTCAGGATGCTGTCAAAGCAGTCTGCCTAACAGTTGTTTGCCTGCTCCGCTGCCAGTCCCCAGTTCTCGAGCCACCATCAGAGGGGTTCAACAGTCTTATTCATGGTCCTGGCTCCTGAACGCAGCCATTTACCAGTCTCGACCATCTGCTAAAGCTCCAAGCTGCTGGCCTTCATCTCCCTTTCTCTCTCCATGAGGTTCCAGTCTCCTCCCTTTGCCAGCCCATATTCCAGGTTCAGGTTCCACCCAAGCCATTTGAGGACCTTTCCTCTTGTTCCAAGAGGGCTTTAGGGCTGACTGATTCCCTTCCTCAGCATCTTCTCAAGTGGATCATCTCTGGTGATGGTAACCTCATGCCTCATTGGAAATATCCCACAGTGGGTGGGATCCAACACCTGGCCCAGCTCGGAAGTTGGAAATTGAGAGGGCTGGAATATAAGAATAGGGATATACTTCTGAGGCTGTAAAAGGCTCTGGACAGACCCCATTTGGAGTATTGTGAGCAGTTTTGGGCCCCATATCTAAGGGAGGATACATTGGCCTTGGAAACAGTCCAGAGGAGGCTCACAAGAATGATCCCTGGAATGAAGAGTTTGTTGTATGAGGAACAGTTGAGGATTCTGGGTCAGCACTCGTTGGAGTTTAGAAGGATAAGGGAGGATCTTATTGAAACTTACAGGATATTGCAAGGCCTGGGTAGAGTGGACATGAAGAGGATGTTTCCACTAGTTGGAAAAACTAGAACCAGGGGGCACAACCTCAGGCTAAAGGGACGATCCTTTAAAACAGAGATGAGGAGGAATTTCTTGAGTCAGTGAGTGGTAAATCTGTGGAACTGTTTGCCGCAGAAGGTTGTGGAGGCCAGGTCATTGAGTGTCTTCAAGACAAGGATAGATAGGTTCTTGATTGATAAGGGGATCAGATGATATGGGGAAAAGGCAGGAAATGGGGGTGAGAAAAAAATCAGCCATGATTGAATGGCGGAGCAGAGTCGATGGATTGAGTGGCCTAATTCTGCTCCTATGTCTTATGGTCCTGCTCATCTTCCTAGCTAGACTTAGAACATATGAACATATGAGGTTAGGGTTGGATAGTAGTGAGGCCATTTGCTCCTTGAACCTGTTCTGCCATTCTACATAAATTCTACTTCTTACGCTATCCTCATATTCCTCAATTCCCTTTTTACCTGAAAATCTATTCATCCCTATCTTGAATATTGCTAATAACTGAGTCGCAACAGCTGTCTGGATCAGAGTATTCCAAACATCCACAACCTTTGTATGACAAAATTTCTCCTCATCTCAATTCTAAGTGGGCAACCCCTTATGTTGAGATCATGATCTAGATTCCCCAGCCAACAGAAAATATTCTCAGCATCTACCCTATCAAGCCCCTGAAGGATTCAATGTTTTTGCTTTTGTTTCCATTACTTACCTCTTCTCCTCCCTTGCCCATTAATTTTATAGCATCATTTTGTTATGTTCTTTAAACCTCAAAGTTTAATGCACATTTGGCATTTACTTGAGCACTTCATGAAGTGGCCAAAGAAATTAAATGTAGGAATGCTTTATGATGTATTGTTTCACAAAATAACTAACACAATTTTTCATGCGCTTGTCATATACTTGATGTGATGACTTAAAGCAATGGTGGTTTTATTTTGAAAGGGGACCCAATAGTCTTTGATTTATAGGCTGGAACTCAATTGCCTGGGGCTATCTGGGACTGTTTTTGACTTTATATCCCTTTCTGTCTTCATTAAGACTCAGTTTGGGAATTCTCTGCCCTTTCAATTTTGTGCCACGTGTTTAGTGCTAGCCTTGTTTATAGTGTCAATTTACAACAGGATTCGTAATTGAAGAGTTGTATGGAATAGAATTTGTATTTATGTCCCATATTAAACTGGCACTACTGGTAATCTTTCCTTGACTATATTTCTCCAATCTATGTGTAGAATTGGTTCATTAGGAACTTTTCCTTTGGAATCATAAATGTAGACCAAAGTGAGTGGCAAGGTACTATTGGAGTGCTGACCTAATGAAGAACTGGCAGATTCTATTCATGATGTGGATATGCCGGCGTTGGACTGGGGTAAACACAGTAAAAAGTCTGACAACACCAGGTTTTAGTCCGACTGATTTATTTGATAGTAAACTCACAAGCTTTCGGGATAGTCCCTTCGTCAGGTGAATGGAGAGTCCTGGCCTCAGACCGAGCATATAAAGCACAGACAGTTTTATAGTCGACTTTTTACCAGATTCTATTCAGCCAGATGAAAAGATTAGAAAGGAACCAGACAAGCATGAAAGAAAGACTGGCATTTCTCTGATTTGATTTATTATTGTCACATGTATTAACATACAGCGAAAATATTGTTATACAGACAAAGCATACCGTTCATAGAGAAGGAGATGTGAGAGTGCAGAATGCAATGTTACAGTCATAGCTATAGTGTAAAGAAAGGTCAACTTAATGCAAGGTTAGCCCATTCAAAGGTCTGACAGCAGCAGGAAATAAGTTGTTCTTGAGCCGGTTGGTACGTGACCTCAGACTTCTTCCCAGCTGAAGAAGGTGGAATAGAGACTATCTGGGGTGCGTGGGCTGGCTGCTTTGCCAAGGCAGCTGGAAGTGTAGACCAAGTCAATGGATGGGAGGCTGGTTTGTGTGAGGGATTGGGCTACATTCACAACCTTTTGTAGTTTCTTGTGGTGTTGGGCAGAACAGGAGCCATACCAAGCTGTGATACAATGAATAGCATCTTTCCTGATCTCACGACATATGAAAGTGCTTTACAACCAATAACTACTTTTTGAAATATACCTCAAAAGCCAATCTGCATTCTGCCAGCTACCAAACATTGTTGTATGTTTGATATCCTCAGTGTGAACTTGATCATTAACATAGCACCACTTAGATTGAATTATTGCTTGGTTCAAATTAACTCTAGCTCCCTGGGACTTTTCTCAGCTGTTTATAAGAATCAAATTGTTTTGGAAGAGCAGGACAAAAGGAGATCATTCAACCCATCAAGACTGCACTGACTCTTCTAACGAGCAATTCAGTTATTTCCACTCCCCCTCTCTTTTACTTGAACTTCTTCTCTTTCAAGGCTGCTTCTACATACATCACCCTTTTAAGCAGTGTTCCAACTCCTACCTGCTCATCAAGAAAATAATTTCTCTTTGTTGTATTGAGTTTCTTTTAACCAACATCTTGAATCCTCTGGATCTTGACACCTCAACCATGAGAAACTATTTCTTTTTATTTACTCTATCTAATCGTTCCAAGATTTGGAAACCTGTATCAAATCTCCTCTTAGATTTCTCTGCTCTAAGGAGGACAATCCCTGCTTCTTCAGTCTATCCACTTAAATGCAATCCCTCATGCTTGAAACTATTCTAGTAAATCTCTTTTGTACTCTGTCCAAAGCCTTCATGTCTTTCCTAAAATGTCATGGCCAGCATTGGGAACCGTACTCCAAATGGGCCTCATACTATTTTGTGTATGTTTAGCCTAACCAACGAGCTGCTGAACTACCTGTCTATTTATAAAGTTCAATATTTTATTCAAATCAGTATTTGTTTAAGTGTAGTTGGGAAAAGGTTTAACTCTGATAGTTTTTCTTTCACTGTGCCTGTGAAAAGAATCAGACCATGCTCAGTAACTGGGAAATTGCTATGAGGTAAGTTTTTTTCCTGCATCCAGAATTATCAAGCTGGGAAATACATTTTAGTTTCCTCTTCAATCAGTAATTTTGCAGAATATGCAGGGATCCATTGCCTTTCCCTCACAAATATTTTTGCGGTCCAGTGACAGCTGCCCTGTAGTGAGCGAACGAGACATATTCACTTGCTCCAGTCTGCCGTGTTTCTGAATGAGAATGTCATATTATTGTGAATTAGCATCAAATCTGATGGCAGTATTCTATTGCAGGCATATTCCTTTCTTGGAACTAGTTTGAGGCTGCCCTAATCTCTTTTGTGTGCCGGGAAGTAGAGGATTTTAATCATTTTTGATGACTGCAAGAGCTTTCTCTGCAACACAATATAAAATAAAACAGAAATCCAGTTCTTGATAAAAATTCAAGTGGGTCTCTTGTATCGTGGATGGGGATTACTGAGAGGTTCGTACTCAAGTGTGCTCCATACTCAATGTCGGCAATACCTGTCCTTTCTGGTCAAACTCTTCATGTCACCCATGAAAATTAATCAGAATTGCTCTTATACATTATTTCAATCAAGTACATATTTTTGCAAGTACTGTCGAGTTTAAAACTTAGCATCAACTGAAGAGAAAAAGAATTAAGACAAGATTTGGATCTTTTTCCAGAAATTTGATAGATTTGTTTTTCCTTTAGTGCATGTCAGATGAATACATTATCCACCAGAAGGAAGTTTGGTTCGAGTGGAGTAAACTTCTATCACTTAGTTAACTACAAGGATTTTATAGCACACATTTACAACATTTGTTACCATCAACTGGGCACGCTGGCACAATGGTTAGCACTGCTGCCTCACAGTGCCAGTGATCCGGGTTCAATTCCAGCCTTGGGTCACTGTCTGTGTGGAGTCAGCATGTTCTTCCCGTGTTTGCGTGGCTTTCCTCCTGGTGCTCCAGCTTCCTTCCACAGTCCGAAAGATGTGCTGGTTAGATGGATTGGCTGTGCTAAATTACCCCATAGCACTCAAAGATGAGCAGGTTAGGTGGATTGACCGTGCTAAATCACCGCATAATGTCAGGGGGATTAGCAGGGTAAATAAATGGGGTTACAGGGTTAGGGCCTGGGTGGAATTGTTGTGGGGCAAGCTCGATGGACCAAATGACCTCCTTCTGCACTGTAGGATTCTGTGAAAGTGAAAACTAAAGATCAGATATAAGCACTGGATATCCTGATAATCTTTTTAATATATCATAGAAATCATTAATTAATAACCTACAATTCTTTAAGTTGCTTAAAGCCTATTCACATATCCACCAAAAATAGAAGTATGAGAACAAGAATAGGCCATTCAGTCCCTCAAACCTGTTCTACCGTTCAAGAAGATCATGGTTGATCTGTTTATGAATTTCATTTATACACCTCAGTTTCATATCCATCAATATTCTTAGGCACTTTGGTGTCTAAGTAATTGGGACGATCAAAGAGGCTTAGTGCAAAAAGTAAGCATTTGAAGTGAGTAGCACCAAGTTAGATATTTTACAAATAAACATAACATGGTGGGGATTTGCATCAGGAGATAAGTGAGGATTTGGATTTTTAACTGTTGAATTTCAAAGGGAGGTAATAAGGGGTTAGGAAAAAAATAAATAAATTAGTGTAAGTTATAAATTTTATTTCACACAGAAGTAGAGGCCATAAGTAAAGGTACTTTTTATATTCTGGGAAAATTACATTTCAAAAAAGAATATGAACAATAGTTTTAAAGATGAAAGAAAAAATGAGGGAAAGGTCAGGAGCTGTGTTAAGGGGAGCGGCCATGTAAGACCCTGGAGTATGCTCAGGACAGGGTGAAAGCTGTCAAATGAAGCAAAGTGAAAAAGTTTTCAGCCACCCCCGAGAGGTTTCTACATGCTTCAGAAAACAGGGTTCTGATCTAAAGTTTTCAGAATTCTCCATAGTGGAGCAAGGGAGGCCTGTGACTGACCTTCCTTATAGTCTTCTGGTGCTCATACTGATATTTTTATAGACTAAAATTTATAGGATCTGTTGGGTTGTGGATGAGTGGAATTGGCTGCCGTCGATGGTGGTGGAGGCAAATTCGATAGGGTCTTTTAAGAGCCTTCTGGATGAGTACATGGAACTTAATAGGATTGAGGGTTATAGGTAAGCCTAGCAGGGATATGTTCGGCGCAACTTGTGGGCCGAAGGGCCTGTTTGTGCTGTAGTTTTTCTATGTTCTATGTTGCTTAAAGGGGTATTTGTGAGCCTAACCAAATAGAAATCTTTATGGGTGAAATGTTCAGTAAGACTATATTTAACTGTGTCAATATAATCAGATGTGTTTAAGTTTTCTTTAATTAATAAATGTTATCATTTATTATTTAAAATTTCAAGAAGTCTTATTGGAATTTGTGATTCCTGATTTCAGCACATGTATTTTCACATAGTAAAATGCAAATGCCAAGTTTCCTTTGGGATTTGGTTAGCCCATCATTTACTCCCAGATCATAAAAATTCACCAAAGATCCTTCAACACCACCTCCCAAACCCACAACTACTTCCATCCATAAGGACAAGAGCAGTAGGTACATGGGAACTCCACCACCTACAAGTTCCCTTCTAAGCCATTCACCACCCTGACTTGGAGATATTCCGCCAAATGAATAAAACAAAATAACAACAGGCATGAAGTTATTACAAAATTTAAAGTAATTTTTTTAAAGATGGACACACAAAATTAAAATGGCTGCAGCACACCACATGACTTCCTCGGCATTTGAACTGTTAGGCAATAGAGCCTGCGACCAATACTTGAATAAAATGGGCCTGAGTGTTGGCATCTCACAGCCATTGTAAGGTTTACACATCTGATTGTTTAAGAATGGACCAAAACATACAGATAATGGGGTTTGCAGACAACTCAACCCCATGTTTCACCAAAGGCAACAGAGCTATCAAAACCTCACAGGTTCCTGATGAATATGAAATGGACCCCATTGATCTTTCATTGTATTGCGATGGCTCCAAATTTAAACACAATAATTTGGATGTCTCAAACTCTAAAATTTATAAAGGCTTCAACACAAACTGTGCATCAGCCCAACTGACCATCTGTCTTGGAAGAGGGACTTTGGATTTGTCACAGGTTGGATGCCGAAGCCAGCCATGCTTGCTACATGCTCTATTTAAAAATAGTAACAGAAGCACTTCTGATCTGAAACATCATGACGGATGCCATCTGAAGCAGTGTCCGAAAAACCACTCAACCATGCAGTCAAGGCAAATCAAATATATTTTGAAAATGGGAGAAGGATTGTCTCCCAATGTTCAGATTCACCTGACAGCCAATCTCCTGGAATTTCAACTACAAGAAAGCTCACATCTTGCAGAAAATTGTATGCTTTACAAGGTCTCTGCTCCAGCCAATCCATTAAGAACTGCAGACTTGCTATTGAAGAGATTGGAATAATAATTGCTGGAAATTGTATTTCTTTTTTTCTTCATCTGCGTCTCATTTAAAGAACAAAGAACAAAGAACAACACAGCACGGGAAACAGGCCCTTCGGCCCAACGAGCCCGCGCCGCCGTCCCCCTGTCTCAGTGACCTATTCATGATTTTAGTCTACACCTAACGTGCGAGGATCCAATTTAGGGACAATTTAGTACCCAATCAATCAGCCTAAAAGCACATCTTTGGGGGATGTGGGAGGAAACCGGAGCACCCGGAGGAAACCCACGCAACCACGGGGAGAACGTGCAAACTCCCACAGACACAGGCCCAAATCCATGTGTCCGCACAGCAACAGAGATAGTCTCTGAGCTGTCATGTTGCCCTCGAGATGGTCCAGTTTAAGCACACTAACGACATGAAGCAATAGGCAACTCCCGAAGCAACGTCCAAGAGCAGCCCACTACAACCTGCCGCATGCATGCCCCTTGCTGGACTTAAATGCCTGTGGAGACAAAAAAATTCATTATTAAACAGGCAAAGACTAACATCCCTGAGGCAAAACGTATTCCCAGGCCTACAATGTTAAGTAAGGCCTACTATATCCCCCTATATGTAGCCCGCTCATATGGCTGTCTAAGTGACTCTTAAACAACCCTAGCGTGCCTGCTTCCACCACCTTACTCGGCAGTGCATTCCACACCCCCACTATCCTTTGTGTGAAAAACTGCCCTCTAATATTTGTCTTATACCTAGCCCCCCTCACCCTAAGCCCGTGACCCCTCGTTCTATCCATTTCTAATAGCGGAAAAAGCTTACCACCATTTACTCTATCTATCCCCTTCATAATCTTATAAACCTTTATTAGATCCCCCCTCAGCCGACGTCTCTCAAGGGAAAACAGCCCAAGTTCATTCAATCTTTCCTCGTAAGACAGCCCTTCCATACCAGGCAGCATCCTGGTAAATCTCCTCTGCACTCTCTCCAGGATCTCTACATCCTTTCGGTAGTACGGCGACCAGAACTGGACGCAGTACTCCAAGTGAGGCCTAACCAACGTTCTATACAACTGCAACATCAGACTCCTACTCTTATATTCTATACCTCTTCCTATGAAGGCTAACATACCATACGCTTTCCTCATCACATTCTGCACCTGCACCGACACCTTCAGGGACTTGTGCACTTGCACCCCCAGGTCTCTCTGCGTATCTATACTCCGGATAGTTCTACCTTTTATCGTATAACTCCCCTCCACATTATTCCGGCCAAAGTGCATCACCTCGCATTTCTCCGGATTAAATTCCATTTGCCATCTATCTGCCCAATCTACCAGCCTGTCTATGTCCTGTTGCATTGCCAGGCACTGCTCCTCAGTACCCGCCAATCCAACCATCTTAGTGTCATCAGCAAATTTGCTGATCACACCACCTACCCCCTCTTCCAAGTCATTAATATATACCACAAATAGAAGAGGTCCAAGTACCGAGCCCTGCGGCACACCACTGGTGACAGGCCTCCAATTGGAAAAGGAGCCTTCCACTACTACTCGCTGTCTCCTCCTCCCAAGCCAGTTCTCCACCCATCTACATACCTGGCCTTGTATCCCATGAGCCTTCACCTTTTCTATCAGCCTACCATGAGGGACCTTGTCAAACGCCTTACTGAAATCCATATAGACGACATCAACGGCTTGTCCTTCGTCAACCGTTTTTGTCACCTCTTCAAAAAATTCCACTAGATTCGTAAGGCACGACCTCCCTGTAACGAAGCCATGCTGCGTATCCCTGATCAGATTGCAGCGCTCCAGATGTTCATACATCCTATCCTTGAGGATCCTCTCCATTAGCTTGCCTATAACTGAAGTCAAGCTCACCGGCCTATAATTCCCTGGGTTATCCCTCTGACCCTTCTTAAACAACGGTACTACATTTGCAATGCGCCAATCCTCTGGGACCTCACCTGTGTCCAAAGAAGAGACAAAGATTTGCGTCAGAGGCCCAGCAATTTCATCCCTCACCTCCCTTAGCAGCCTGGGATTTAGTTTGTATGATGATCTTAGTGTGAGACATAGGCCAGGATTCTCCAGGCCCATTGCTCGAGTCATAGAGTCATAGAGGTTCACAGCATGGAAACAGGCCCTTTGACCCAACTTGTCCATGCCACCTTTTTTTTAAACCCCTAAGCCAGTCACAATTGCCCACATTTGGCCCATATCCTTCTATAACCATTTTACCCATGCAACTGCCCAAACGCTTTTTAAAAGACAAAATCGTACCCACCTCTACTGCTACCTTTTGCAGCTTATTCCAGACACTCACCACTCTCTGTGTGAAACAAAATGCCTCTCTGGACCCTTTTGTATCTCTCCCCTCTCACCTTAAACTTTTGCGCTTTAGTTTTAGATTCCCCTACTTTTGGGAAAAGATATTGACTATCAAGCTGATCTATGCCCCTCATTATTTTATAGACCTCTATAAGATCACCCCTCAGTCTCCTATGCTGCAGAGAAAAAGGTCCTAGCCTATCCAGCTTCTTATAACTCAAAGCATCAAGTCCCGGTAGCAGCCTAATAAATCTTTTCTGCACTCTTTCTAATTTAATAATATCCTTTCTATAATAGGGTGACCAGAACTGTACACAGTATTCCAAGTGTGGCCTTACCAATGTCTCGAACAACTTCAACAAGATGTCCTAACTCTTGTATTTAATGTTGAGACCAAGGAACTAAGCATGCCGAATGCCTTCTACACCACTCTGTCCATCTGTGATTCCACTTTCAAGGAGCAATGAACCTTTACCCCTAGATCTCTGTTCTGAAACTCTTCCCAACGCCCTACCATTAACTGAGTAAGTCCTGCCCTGGTTCAATTTACCAAAACGCATCTCTCGCATTTATCTAAATTAAACTCCATCTGTCATTCATCAGCCCACTGGCCCAATTGATCAAGATCCCATTACAATCCGAGATAACCTTCTTTACTGTCTACTATGCCACCAATCTTGGTGCCATCTGCAAACTGACTAACCATGCCTCCTATATTCTCATCCAAATCATTAATATAAATGACAAATAACAGTGGGCCCAGCACTGATCTCTGAGGCACACTGCTGGTCTCAGGTCTCCAGTTTGAAAAATAACCCTCTACAACCACCCTCTGGCTTCTGTCATCAAGTCAATTTTATATCCATTTGGCTACCTCACCCTGGATCCGTGAGATTTAACTTTATGCAACAAGCTACAATGCGGTATCTTGTCAAAGGCCTTGCTAAAGTCCATGTAGACAGCATTAACTGCACTGCCCTCATCTACTTTCTTGGTTATCCCTTCAAAAAAATTCAATCAAATTTGTGAGACATGATTTTCCACTCACAAAGCCATGCTGACTGTGCCTAATCAGTCCTTACATCTCTAAGTGCCTGTAGACTCCATCTCTCAAAATACCTTCCAACAACTTACCCAACAGAGATGTGAAGCTCACAACTTGTAGTTCCCAGGCTTTGTCCTGCATTCTTTTTTAAACAAAGGCACAACATTTCTCCAAGATTGGGAGTGACCTGTGGGTCAGGATAGAGTAGGCCAATGATCGGGGGCTTGAAGGAATGATCAGCGATCAGAGGCCAGCGATTGGGAGGCTAGCAGTGGGGAGGCCACTGTGCATGCGCCAATCTCTGCACTAACAGATAGGCGCATGCACAGTGGCCTGCTCAGCTCTATGTTGCTGGCCTCTCGGACGAAATTAGATGCTGCCCTCCTCTTTTCAGAATGAATCATGCTGACTGCATTGCTCAGAGTGTTGGAAATTTGTTCTGATAAGTATGCCCATTGGGCACTTAGTTTGGTTTTGGGAGAATCCTGGCCATTGTGTTAAAACCTGTGGGATGTTTGTGTCAATAGATACCTGAATTTCCTTTTAAATTCACAAAAACTTGCTGTTGGAAAAAACGTAAATTGGGCAAAACAACTTTGAAAGCACACTAGCTTCATCCATAAAGATACTTTGATCATGGACAATAAGGAAATGCATAACCTCTGTCAGTGGCAATCATTTTCAATTGACCTTAAATCTGAACAACTTTATGGTGGAGAAAGCTCCAGATTTTGATCTGCCTTTGTTGAAAGAAGTGTTCCCTGATATCAGATTGGGATAATCTTAGCTCTTAAATTAAGGTTCTGTCTCTTTGTTGTGAACCTATCCACCTTAGTTTATTTACATATAATCCATCAACTCATTTAGTTATTAATACCTTTATCCTCAGTGTCACCCTGGTGAATACACAATGGACTCAGAATCATAATCATCAGAATCAGAATCATAGAACCCTACAATGCAGAAAAAGGCCATTTGGCCCATCGAGTCTGCACCGAACACAATCCCACCCAGGCCCTACCCCCATATCCCTACATTCTATACCCACTAATCCCTCTAACCTACGCGTCCCTGGACACTAAGGGGCAATTTCGTAGCATGGCCAATCAACCTAACCCGCACATCTTTGGACTGTGGGAGGAAACCGGAGTACCCGGAGGAAACCCACACAGACATGAGGAGAATGTGCAAACTCCACACAGACAGTGACCCGAGCCGGGAATTGAACCCAGGACCCTGGAGCTTTGAAGCAACAGTGCTAACCACTGTGCTATTCCTACCAAGACCACTATAACCTTAAATGTTCTTCAATATTTTTGAAAAAAATGAAAGGGTGTAAAGTGGGGGGGATGCAATAAAATGTTTCCATCTAACACTTGAGTACATTGTACCTTGCTTACTTAACCAATTCACTTTCAGAAGTGCATGCGAACCCCACCTTTAAAAATGACTACCTGTTGGTCGAATTTTTATTCTGGGGCGAGGGACTGGAGACAGTTTCAAGAACTGTGTCAAATGTGGAAAGAGGATACTCCCAGAGAGAAAAGGAAGGCCTCACTATTACCATCGATATCTAGAAGTTTCATTAATACTTTGAAGAGAGGAATTTTACTATCATCACAGACCATAAACCACACAAACCAGCCTCCCATCGATTGACTCTGTCTACACTTCCCACTGCCTTGGCAAGAAGCCAGCATAATTAAGCACCCCACGCACCTGAGACATTCTCTCTTTCAACTTCTTCCATCGGGGAAAAGATATAAAAGTCTGAGGTTACATACCAACCGACTCAGGAACAGCTTCTTCCCTGCTGCTGTCAGACTTTTGAATGGACCTACCTTGCATTAAGATGATCTTTCTCTACCCCCTAGCTATGACTGTAACACTACATTCTGCATTCCCTCATTTCCTTCTCTATGAACGGTATGTTTTGCCTGTATAGCAGGTAAAAAAAATACTTTTCACTGTATGTTAATACATTTGACAATAATAAATCAAATCAGATCAAACCAAATCACTTCTATGGCTTTTCAAGGAAGACAAGATGATTCCACTAATTGCTTCTGCTACAATACAGCGATGGGCACTATTCTTGTCAGCATACGAATGAACCTTTGAACTTTGGCAGGTACAGCAGGTGATCAAGAAGGCGAATGGAATATTGGCCTTTATAGCGAGGGGGATAGAATATAAAAGTAGGGAGGTCTTGCTGCAACTGTACAGGGTAATGGTGAGGCCGCAGCTGGAGTACTGTGTGCAGTTTTGGTCGCCGCACTTGTGGAAGGATATATTGGCCTTGGAGGGAGTGCAGAGGAGGTTCACTAGGCTGATACCGGAGATGAGGGGGTTGGACTATGAAGAGAGACTAAATAGACTGGGTCTGTACTCGTTGGAGTTTAGAAGGATGAGGGGGGATCTTATAGTGACATATAAGATAATGAAAGGGTTGGATAGGGTAGCGATAGAGAGATTCTTCCCGCTTAGAAAGGATAGCAGAGGGCACAGCCTCAAGATAAGGGGGGTCAGTTTAGATCAGAGTTGAGGAGGAACTTCTTCACTCAAAGAGTGGTGAACCTCTGGAATTCTCTGCCCGTTGAAGTGGTGGAGGCTGCCTCGCTAAATATATTTAAGTCACGGTTAGATAGGCTTTTGATAGGCAAAGGAATTAAGGGTTATGGGGAGAAAGAGGGAAAGTGGAACTGATCCACTTCGGATCAGCCATGATCTTATTGAATGGCAGGGCAGGCTCGAAGGGCTAGATGACCTGCTCCTGCTCCTATTTCTTATGTTCTTATGGCCAAAAGATCATATAGTCAATACAGGCATCTTAAGTTGTATCTCATTACCCAAGAGCACGCCATACCCTCTAATCCCCGCAAAAGATTGTAATGTCTTTAAACTTACTGGATTCTCTACCTGTAGCAGCAGAACAAGTTAAGTACTAGACTAATAGGGACACATTATTATCAAAAAGTAAACATATGGGAGCGATTCTCCCAGCCGGGAGACTCAAACAGAGACCAACTGGGCATCATGGCCTCTGTGTGTCTCCAGCCACGGATTTCTGGCACGTCAGCTCCATGCCAGAAAATGGGTTGGAGTTGCATAAATTATTTAAGTGATGATTTATATGTTAAGAACGGGCCCAGGACCATGTTCTCCTGGCCTGCTAGACTCCCACAGCACCCACTCACCCCACACCCACTCACCCCACCAGTCCATCACCACCAGGAATGTGTCACTCCAGCGGGATTTTGAACAGCTCTCTACCAGCAGGGAGCTGGCGGCCCAACCCCGCTGGAGTGAACAGGGGCCATCGAGGACCCCAGGAGGTCAGAGGTAAGGGGGGTGTCCCTGGGCATTGCCAGCCTGCTCCCATGGCATTGCCCAAGGAGCAAAGTGGCAATTCACAGGGAGCACCTTGGCATGGCCCACCACACACATTGGGCAGTGCCAAGTGGCGGACCTTCTTTGGGGGAGATCGGTGGGACTGGGTGGGTTCCGCTGCCACTCTGCATTCGGCGCTGACAGTGGGAAGGAGGACAGTGATTGAGGCTGTCCATCAGGGTGAAGGGGTTGGCCTGCCAGGGGGAGGGGCAGTTGGGGCTGCGGATTGGTGGGGACAGGACTGTGGGGAGGGTTCAGGGTGCCAGTGGGGGGTGGAGACTGAGACTGCTGGGGGATGGTGGGAGAGATCAAGGTGGGCAGGAGGAGTGGGGGAGAAGTCGGAGTTTCCTGAGATGCATCGGGAGGTCAACAACTGGGCCATGGTGGGTGGTGGGGGTGACGTGGTTGCATGGCTAGCTATGCCTGGTCGGGGGCTGGCCAACGATCGAGCTCACTCGTGATTGGGAAGCTGGCAGTGCGGGGCTACTGAGCATGTGCCAATCTATGCACTGACAGATTGGCGCATGCGCAGTGGCCCAATCAGCACTATGCTGCTGGCCTCACCTATAGGAAGCGGCCCTGCCCCTGATTTTTAATGAGATTCACCCTGAGGCACTCTGCAATGCACAGAGTGGGAGATTCATTTTGAAAGCCCCGCTGATAAAAAAGTGAGATTTACTTCTGTTTTTGCTCAGATTCAACACTTAGAGGATGGGAATGGCTAGGACAGCCATAGGTAAGAGTTCACTTGTATTCATGGGCATGTTGTTCCTTTTGTTAGTGGACACCCTTTCAAAATGGATGGAGGTGTTCAAAATGAGAAACCGTATCAATTTTTCACCACTCATGGCACACCAGAAGCACTTGTCTCGGACGGAGGGATGGCATCCACAAGTACTGAATTCCAGGTGTTCAAGACATCTGTAAGTGTAAAGTGTATCACCCGTCTTCAAATGGATTGGCCAAAAATGCAGTTCAGACTTTCAGACTGGTGTGGAGAAGCAACCGTCTGTGTCACTAGAAACTAGGGTAGGACGGCTCCTGTCAGCCGGAAGAACAACCCCATGTATCAGTACTCCAGCTGCGTTGCTGATGGGTCGATGCTTGAGAATGAAGTTAAGCCTTGTAGCTCCAAATTTGGAGTGGAGGTAAGATTGTCAGGAAGGGAACGATGATTCATCAAGAGTAGAAAGAACATTTGAGATAGACTTTCCAGTGTTTATAAAGAATTTTGGAAATTGGCCATACTTGGTCTCAGGAATTTGGTGGCCAAGATGGGGGCCACTGTCTTGTGAGGTGAAAGTTAGTGAAGTTAGTGAAGAAAAATATACATCATCTGATGAGGTGCAATTCATTCCGAGAGTCAGTGTTACCATTTAATCCAATTGTGCTAGCAAGTACTATTGTTGTTTATCCAGGTGGTGAAGTGACTAATCAGCCAACGGCAGGTCAAAGTACTGCTCTCAATGAAACCGAGGAAGTAGCAGGAAGTGAGGCACAGATTCCAAAGAAAGTTCTGGAGAAGCAAATCCACCTGAAAGTACAGTTGATCCTCAACCAGTTGAGCTATGTCACTTCCAGAGGAAGAGAATATCAACTGATTGGCTGAGTTCAAAAAACATAGAACCTAGAACAGTACAACACAGCGACAGGTCCTTCAACCCACGATATTGTGCCAAACATGATATCAATTTAAGCTAATCCCTTCTACCTGTCCTTGTTTTCCCTTTATTCCTCGCATATTCATGTGCTTCTTTCAAAGCCCCTTAAATGCCCCTATTATTTCTGCCTGCATTACCACCCCGGCAGCACATTTCAGACACTGAGAAACTGTGTTAAAAATGTTCAATATTGCTGTTGTTTTGGAAGTCATGTAAGTTATGCATTGTATGGTAAGGGACTTAATGGGGGAGGGTTGTAGTCGCTAGCTCCTTTGTGGCCCAATTGCCAAATGGGGAATGAATGTGGGGAAGGGCAGCATGATGGTACACTGGTTAACACTGCTCCCTCACAGCACCAGGAACCTAGGTTCAATTCTGGCGTCGGGTGACTGTCTGTATGGAGTTTGCACATTCTCCCCATGTCTGTGTGGGTTTCCTCTGGGTCCTCTGGTTTCTTCCCACAATCCAAAGATGTGCAGGTTGGCCATGATAAATTGCCTCTTACTGTCAGGGGGATTAGCAAGGTAAATAAGTTGGGTTATGGGGATGGGACTTGGGTGGGATTGTTGTTGGTGCATTCTCAATGGGCCAAATGGCTTCCTTCTGCACTGTAACTTTTGGGATTCTATGATTCTATTATCTTGGGGCAGCGTGTGGGCTTTTGCAGCCAGCGTAGATCCTAGATTTGGAAGTGTTAAGTGAAAGTACTTTATATATTGATCTGCCTGTAAATAAACCATTATAGTTCATTATACTAACTGGTGGTTGCCAATCCTTGCAATTACAACAGGCTCTTATTCAGCAGGTTGATGTTTAAAGGGAGAATCACCACAGGAAGGCAACGGGTTAACATTTGAAGGGTGAGTTCTTCAATCTGGCATGGAAATAAATCATAGTTTGAAGTGTTGAAACTATGCCACCTGGCACACGGTTTCTTAGATTGCTTTGAAGTATAATGAATATACAAGTAAACAAGAACATTTTTATTAATAATAAAATATGAATCTATCTCAGCAGCACATTGCTCCAAATACTGTAGTATGTCCCATGTCACAAAACTTAAATGAGTAGCCTTATTTACACAGATGTTCTAAATTTTGGATTGAACCAAAATTAGACTTTGATTATAATTAATCTGTAGTGTGCATTTCACTATTTCCCTGCGCATCTGCTAACTTGTATCATATCTTGCAGACAGCAAGAGGAAGATGAAATAATTAAAACGGAGTTCGAAATGTCCTTTTATCAGAGCTGTAGACACAAGATGGATGGAATCTGTGCAATCAAAGAATTTTGAGTGATGAGTTTTGAATAGTATGTGTATTATTTGTAGCACGCTGGGGAGGAACATGAATTTGTATATATGTAGTGCTTTGAAAGTCATAAAACATCTGAAGATGCTTCATAGGAACATTACCAAACAAAATGTGAATCCAAGCCACATAAGGGGATATTAAGAAATGCTACCAAAAATGCAGTCAAAGTAATGGCTTTTAAGAACATTTTAAAAGAGAATGGAGAGATGGAGAGCTTGAAGGAGGGAATTCCTGAGCTTAGGGCCTTGGTAGTTGAAGACATGTGGAACGATTAAAATCAGGATTGCTTAAAAGACTGGAATGGAAGGAGTGGAGAATCATAGAATCCTACAGTGCAGAAAGGGGCCCTTTAGCCCATTGAGTCTGCACCGACCACAATCCCACCCAGGCCCTACCCTCATATCCCTACATATTATACCCACTAATCTCTCTAACCTACACATCCATGGACACTAAGGGGCAATTTCTTAGCATGGCCAATTAACCTAACCCACACATCTTCGGAGAGATCATAGATAATTGAGATTAGGGCTGGAATTCTCTAGTTTTGCGTGCCCCACTACCGATGTACTAATTGGTCGCCGCACTTATGCAAGGATATTTTGGCCTTGGAGGGAGTGCAGAGGAGGTTTATTAGGTTGATTCCGGAGTTGAGGGGATTGAGCTATGAGGAGAGGCTGAATAAACTAGGCTTGTACTCGTTAGAGTTTAGAAGAATGAGGGGAGATCTCATTGAGACGTATAAGATGTTGAATGGGATGGATAGGATAGAGGTGGAGAGACTCTTCCCGCTCAGAAAGGACAGTAGGACTAGAGGGCACAGCCTCAAGATAAAGGGGGGGGGCGGTTTAGAACGGAGTTGAGGAGGAACTTCTTCACTCAAAGGGTGGTGAGTTTCTGGAATTCTCTGCCCGTTGAAGTGGTGGAGGCTGCCTCGCTCAATATTTTTAAGACGCGGGTTGATAGGTTTTTGATAGGCAAGGGGATTAAGGGTTATGGGGAGAGGGCGGGAATGTGGAACTGAGACACGACAGATCAGCCATGATCTTATTGAATGGCGGGGCAGGCTCGAGGGGCTAGATGGCCTACTCCTGCTCCTATTTCTTATGTTCTTATGTTCTTATGATGTCAGCCAAATATTCATTCACTGCAGCGGGACTGGAAAGTCACAGCTGTGGGTGAGGCCAGCGAATTCTGGTCTAGAAAACAAGGGTGAGAATTTTAAAATTGAGGCATTGCCAGATGCAGGATGGGACTTTCTGGGCCTAGTCCACTGGTGGGATCTTCTGTTCCAGCCAAAGTCTACCTCTCCCCGGTGGCAGGAGGTATACAAAACGCTGTAGGCTTTGGCCCAACTGGAAGATCCCACCAGCACCCACAGGTGAGCTGCCTCTTCCACTGGAAAATTTGGGGGGGTGGTGGGCAGAAGGAGTGTAGAGTGGGGGGGTTACTGGAAAACTTTGGCTCCAAAGACAATGTAGGTTTGAAAGCTCAGGGATAATGCCTTAACAGAATTTTTTGAGAGTTAGGCTATGAGCAGCTGAGTCTTAGATGAACTCCAGTCTGCACTTTGCATCTGTGATTCTCAATCATTGGGATAACTCTTGCTTTGTGCAAGACTGTTGTAGACTAATTGGCTGAGATTTATCACCATAATTAGTCAAGAACACTGAAAATGCCAAGCAAAAAATGACCATTGAGTTCAACTTCCACCATCCTGCATATTACAATAATAGAATTGTTGAATATACAACAGAGTTGATCTCACAAGTGTTAGCAAAGAGAGAAATGCTGGAGTTTGACGTTGTTGGGAGCTGGATGCATGATATTGAAAACACCTCTGTTCATCAAAATCAAAGGCATTGAGTCCTTACTGTTGATTTGATGCTTAAATTGAAAATTACCTCCATGTTTGACCAAAGTCAGAATGATTAAAGCACAATTAAATAAGTTAAGTTACCTTTATTTTTAAGAACAATATTTCCATCAAAATGGATGAATTGCCTTGAAATTCCACAGAGACTCCAACAGTCTTTTGCCATTACCCTCTGAACAGATTGATGGAATCTTTAAGGACATGTGAAATTATTTCTGACTCTTTCCCTGAGGCAACGGCAGGAGACTGATAGAAGCCACCCCTCACCCACCCTATTATTTCTCAGCACATTTTCAGGCCAAATTTAAACCTAAAGTAAGAACACATGGATCAGATGGCAATTATGCTAACATTACCCAAACATGTGAACAAGAAAAATGACTCACTCCCAATATCTATTGCTCACTGCTAACCTCAAAACACCTTTTTGGGGCTTAACAGTGCATTGTTGAATGTTTTTCTGGTTTTTTTTAAGGTACATGCCCTCAGTGCAAAAAAATCTCTTGTCTTTGTTTTCAAATCCCTCCATAGCCACACCAGTTCTGCAACCTCTTCCAGCTGTATGGCAAATGTGTCCTCCTATAATTCTACCCATCTACATTTTTATCACTCCTGTTTTGATCACGGTAGCTTCAGCAGTCAAAGCCCTGTGTTCTTGAATTTCTTCTCTAAACCTCTGTTTGTATCTACCTCTCTCTCCTCCTTCAAGTTTTTTTTAAATGTACAGGTACGTCATTGACAGACTTTTAGCAAAGTACCTCCTTATGTGGTTAACTTTTAGTTAACTGTTAACTTTTAGTTCAGTAATACTTCGTTGAAGTGTCTTGAAATGTTTTAGTGTGTTAACAACACTACATTTCACATAATCTCACATATTATTAACAGTTTAGAAACTAGTCACCCAATGCTGGTGTTTATGCTTGACATGAGCTTTTTGTCATCTCTACGTATAACCCCATCACAATAATTTAATGCTTTCTCTCTCATCTACCTCTCTGGTTGGTCCATAAAAGTGTTAATGCTAATTACTTTATTGATTCTTTGTGGTAATGAACTTCACAGTTGTTTTTCATTCGTGGGGGAAAAGAAACAACCAACTTAAGAACAGTTTCTTCCCTGTTGCCATTAAATTTTTGTATGGACTTACCATATATTAAGCTGATATTTGTCTACACCCTAGTGATGACTGCAACTCTATATTCTGCATCCTCTCCTTTTCTTCTGCCTTATGTACTTTATGAATTGTATGTTTTGTCTGCAAGAAACAATGGCTGGGATTCTCCCAAAGAAATTCTAAGTGCCGAATTTGCATAAAAACGGGAGTAACTCCCAGTGGTTTCTTTAACGGGGTTTTCAAAATGAATCTCCCGTACCCTGAGCACTGCAGAGTGCCTCAGGGAGATTCACGCTGTTGCCTCCCTCTGCCATGAATCTCAATGTAGCTTGGCAGCAAGACACCCCATCCCCACCGATCTCCTACCACAATCCTCAACTCAATAGACTCCACCCCCACAGCGCTACCTGATGCCTAGTGGGCAGTGCCAATGTGCCCACAGGCATTGCCATTTTGCCCCTTGGGCAGTGCAAGGGGGCCAGGCTGGCACTGCCAGACTGGTAATGTCAAACAGATATCCTCCTCCCTTATCCCCAATCTCTTGGAGGGCCTCCATCGCCTACCTTCACTTCAGTGGGGTCAGAGTTGGAAATCCAATGCCTGGAGACATGCAGAGGCCATGGCGCTCAGCAGGGAGCCCAGTTAACAGCCTCCATTGATGTCTCCCACCCCAATGTGCTGCTAGAGCAGCACAGTGGGCTGGCAGAATGACCCCCAGTACTTTTTACTGCATCCCAATACATGTTACAGTAATAAATCAAATCAAAAGATGTGGATGCTGCTGGGTAGATCAGCATTAATTGCCCATGAGAAGGTGTTGGTGAGCTGACTTCTGGATCTGCTGCTGTCCATGCGGTGAAGGTACACCCAGAATGCTGTTAGGGTGGGAGTTCCAGGATTTTGACCCAGCAACAATGAACAAATGACTATACCAGTAAGTTAGGATGGTGAGTGGCTTGCAGGGGAACTTCCAAGTGGTGGTGTTCCTGTGAACCTGCTGGTGGCAGAGGGATTTAGTTTTTGTGGATGTGTTGCCAATCAAATGGGCTGCTTTGTCTTGGATGGTGTCAAGATTCTTGTGCATCTGTTCGAGGTGCACCCATCCAGGCAAGTGATGAGTATCCCATCACACTCCTAACTTGTGCCTTACTGATTGTGGAGGAGTCAGGAGGTGAGTTCTTCACCACAGGATTCCTAGCCTCTGACCTGCGCTTTGGCTGGATGGATGCCCTATGTATTTCTTTTGCAACAAGTAGGGGCAGTGGAAACAAGTTCAGGTTAGTGTTGTCTGCCTGATACAAATCAGATCAAGTTTGATTCATCTGAGGAAGATGTTTGACCTGAAATGGGGAGCTGCTCAGATGAGGCTACAGCGCTGAATTCAATGCCAGATAGCTTTTTGGAGTATGCACATCACAAGGTTATGTAATGTTGGCACATCCTAAGCGTTTGTAAATTTATACTGTGCAACACTGGCAGGAGATAAATAGCCCTTTGAATGCTGACCATGCATAATGCAGTACAGCAGAAACGCAGTGCACAACTTAGAGATTAAACTGCTTTCAGAAATCTTAAAGGGACTAGACATGGCAAACAACTCCGCGATCAATCTTGTTTTAGTGCCATGTGTGATAGCAGATGCTCATTACTATACCTGAATCCCAAATATCTGCAATGTCAAATTAAACAGAAAATGCTGGAAAACCTCAGCAGATCTGGCAGCATCTGTGGAGAGAGTTTTGTACAGATGACTCATGTTGGACTCAAAATGTTAACTCTGTCTCTCTCTCCACGAATGCTGCCAGACGTGAGTTTTTCCAGCATTTTCTGTGTTTATACCATATTCCAGCATCTGCAGTATTTGGCTTTTGTAACTGCGATGTGGGGCACAATTCTCCGGCCCCGCTGGTCTAAGAGCTGGAAATTCCTACTCGACGGTCAATGGGGTTTCATGTTGTCCGCAACCCGCTCGCTAAAATTCCAGTGGCGGGCGGGATGGGAGAACTCCAGAAGTGAAGTCTTGGGGTGTAATTTTCATTCCAGAGGTGATGGTTTCGCAGTGCGTGGAAAGCACGCCCTGTTTCATGGTCAGATACTCACTAATTATGCATTGGAGAGAAGCTGGGGCACCTAGTGATTCGCCTGCCCTAACCTTAATGAATGGAGTTGAAAGTCCAGGTGCTGTTTTAAAATGCAACCTGAACACATTAATCTCAGCAGCAGAGCTGTGTGTAGGAAACCTCTTGATATAGCTCCACTGAAGCAAAAACTGCTCGCAGGAATTGCTCTCTTGAGGTATCCAGTCCACCAGCTTGACTCAATATCCTCTATTCGAGGGATGGCTCCAGGAGGCCAACCAACCTCATCGCGCCAGCCTGTGAGGTGGTCGCAAGGGAGGTCAGCACGTCAGGCACCTGAGAAAGACCATCCAATGCAGTAAGAGGATGAATGATCTCACCCACACTGCCAAGGTAAGTCAACCTTCAAGTCATTCCAACCCCACATTCTCGTTAACGGCATAATGCACTGAAAGGGTTACACTGCTCATGGATCTCACTCATAGTAACTGGAGAGACATCAGCACTTGGAGTCTCATGGACAATTTATAACATCAACAGCACCTTATCTATCATATGGCACAAACTCCATCCTCAACCCTTACTGGGGAGGGCTCAGCACACACAGCAGGTAGGCACGCTTCCCAAACTCTCCTCCATCTCTTCTCATCACGTTCCATTCCATTTCTTTTCATGCAGGCCAAGCTCGCCTACAAACAGATTGTGATATTGCAGACAGGAGGAGAGATAGCAAATGTTCATGAGCTGTCCCAGTTTGAGGAGGATGCTGCCAAGCTGGCAGGTGAAGGCAAAGATCGTTCCTGTGGGGAGGAAAGATGAGCTCTCCATGAGTTCATCACAACCTGATAATCACAGTCAATGATATGCAATGTTGAATTCTGTCTGCATTTGACCTAACCCTATTTTCTCTCTCCTATAGGCACCAGCAGGTCCAGTCTGTGCTCCAGACCAATCAGAAGCTCAGGTTGGCAGGCCAACTCAGAGGAGGAGGTTGAGTATATATCAGATGAAGACCCATCACTGCATTTATCTGCATCCTTCACCAGTGCAGGAACACACATCCCTGTGGGCCATGGATTTAGATTATGCTCAGGGTCACATTTTGGGGAGCACCTCACTGACACATCTCCACAGCTGTTGAAGGCAATGACAGCCCAGGTCTCTGGCACTGCTGGAGATCAGGAAGTCACAGAGTCTGAGTCAGATGATGAGCCTCTACATGTGGCCATCTCTAAAATAATGGCGATGCAATGACAGGTAGAGTTGAGAGAGGCAGTCACCAGACTAAAGCAAAGATAGTGGAGTCCATCCAAATTTTGTCTGTTGTTGTGACTCTGAGTTGCAAGAACCTCGAGGTCTTTCTGGAAAGATGACATCCATCTTGAAGACTTTGCCCAGCGGACTGTGCTGGATTTGGACTTCGACCTGCACTCCATTGCTATAGGTAGACAGGGCTTTAAACTAATTAGGGGGGGGGAGGGTGCGAGGGTAGGTGACGCTACGAGGTCTAAAGTTAAGGATAGGGTACAGGTAAGGGAAGAGGCCGAGGATGTCCCAATTGGTGGCGTTACGGCAAATAGGGTCCAGGTGAAGGCTGGGATGAAAGCGCTTTATCTGAATGCACGAAGCATTCGGAATAAAGTGGATGAGCTGGTGGCGCAGATCGACACAAATGGATACGATCTGGTGGCCATTACAGAGACGTGGCTGCAAGGTGACAGGGACTGGGAGATGAATGTACAGGGCTATCAAGTGTTTAGGAAGGATAGGCAGGAGGAAAGAGGGGGTGGCGTAGCTCTGCTGATTAAGGATAGTATCAAGGTGGTAGCAAGGGATGATATCGGAGCCAAAGAGCAGAACGTGGAATCGTTGTGGGTGGAGATTAGGAACAGCAAAGGGAGGAAGACGCTGGTGGGTGTCGTCTATAGGCCCCCGAATAATGATCTGGAGGTGGGGCGGGCTGTTAACACGCAAATAAGTGCGGCGTGCAGGAATGGGACGGCAGTAGTTATGGGAGATTTCAATCTGCATATTGATTGGTCGACCCATGTTGGACGAGGTGGGCTCGAGGAGGAGTTCTTGGAATGCTGCCGGGATAATTTCCTTGAACAGTGTGTGTTGGAGCCGACGAGGGAGCGAGCTATCTTGGATCTGGTGCTATGTAATGAGGCGGGTAGAATTAGGGACCTTGCGGTGAAGGATCCTCTTGGAGAGAGTGATCATTGTATGGTGGAGTTTCTGGTGCAGATGGAGGAGGAGAAAGTGGGTTCCCGGACACGCGTCCTTTGTTTGAATAGAGGGGAGTATGGTAGGATGAGAGAAGAATTGGCGAATGTGGACTGGGGGAATGTGTTGGAAGGTAGGTCTGCTGAGGAGCAGTGGAGGATCTTTAAGGAGATCTTTCTTGGTGCTCAGCAGAAATTTATTCCGATGGTTAAAAAGGACAGTAGGAAGAGAGGTAATAAGCCATGGATAACGAAGGAGGTGAAGGAAAGTGTTAAATTAAAAGCGGAGGAATTTAGAGTAGCTAAGAGCAGTGGGCGAGAAGAGGATTGGGAAAGGTTTAAATGTCAACAAAGATTGACAAAGAAGTTGATAAAGGAGGGTAGGAGAAGCTATGAGGCTGGGCTAGCACTTAATATAAAAAAGGATAGCAAGAGTTTTTATAAATATATAAAAAGGAAGAGGCTGGCTAGGGTGAACGTTGGTCCTTTAGAGGATGAGAAAGGGGAGCTAGTGGTAGGGGATGGGGATATGGCGAAGGTCTTGAATAACTTTTTTGTTTCTGTCTTCACGGAGGAGGACGTGAATAATTTGCCGGGTGTTAGCGATGGAAAGGTGGTAGGAATGGAGGGTCTTAATGACATTACTGTTACTAGAGAGGTGGTGCTCGACAGACTGGAGGGGCTGATTGTGGACAAGTCCCCAGGACCGGATGGAATGCATCCGAGGGTTCTGAAAGAAATGGCGGAGGTGATAGTGGATGCCTTAGTGGTTATTTTCCAGACGTCGCTGGATTCCGGGGAAGTGCCGGAAGATTGGAAAACGGCTAATGTTATGCCGTTGTTTAAGAAGGGTGCCAGGCAAAAGGCGGGGAATTATAGGCCGGTTAGTTTAACGTCTGTGGTAGGTAAAATGTTAGAATCCATCATTAAGCAGGAAATTGCGAGGCATCTTGAAGGGAATTGCTTGATAGGGCGGACGCAACACGGTTTCATTAAAGGGAAGTCGTGTCTGACAAATTTACTGGAGTTCTATGAGGATGTGTCTAGGGCAGTGGATAGAGGAGAGCCGGTGGATGTGGTCTTTCTGGATTTTCAGAAGGCGTTTGACAAGGTACCTCACAAGAGGTTATTGCAGAAGGTCAGGGGACATGGAGTTGGGGGTAGGGTGTTAGCGTGGATAGAGGATTGGTTGTCAAATAGGAGGCAGAGAGTGGGGGTCAATGGGTGCTATTCGGATTGGCGGATGGTGACTAGTGGGGTGCCCCAGGGGTCGGTGCTGGGGCCTCAGCTATTTATCATTTATATAGATGATCTGGAGGAGGGAACCGAGTGCAGGGTGTCGAAATTTGCTGATGACACCAAGATTGGGGGAACGGCAAATTGTGCGGAGGGTGTGGAGAGTCTGCAGAAGGATCTAGATAGGCTGGGCGAATGGGCCAGGAAATGGCAAATGGAATTTAATGTTGGCAAGTGTGAGGTGGTCCACTTTGGTAGGAAGAATGGTAGGAAGGACTATTACTTACGTGGCGAAAAACTGCAGCGGGCGACGGTGCAGAGGGACCTCGGGGTCCTTGTGCATGAATCGCAAAAACCCAGCTTGCAGGTGCAGCAGGTGGTCAGGAAGGCGAATGGGATGCTGGCCTTCATAGTGAGGGGGATTGAATATAAAAGTAGGGAGGTCTTGCTGCAGCTGTATAGGGCATTGGTGAGGCCGCAGCTGGAGTACTGTGTGCAGTTTTGGGCGCCGCACCTGCGCAAGGATATTTTGGCCCTGGAGGGAGTGCAGAGGAGGTTTACTAGGCTGATACCGGAGTTGAGGGGATTGAGCTATGAGGAGAGGCTGAATAAACTAGGCTTGTACTCGTTAGAGTTTAGAAGAATGAGGGGAGATCTCATTGAGACGTATAAGATGATGAATGGGATGGATAGGATAGAGGTGGAGAGACTCTTCCCGCTCAAAAAAGACAGTAGGACTAGGGGGCACAGCCTCAAGATAAAGGGGAGGCGGTTTAGAACGGAGTTGAGGAGGAACTTCTTCACTCAAAGGGTGGTGAATCTCTGGAATTCTCTGCCCGTTGAAGTGGTGGAGGCTGCCTCGCTAAATATTTTTAAGAAGCGGGTTGATGGGTTTTTGATAAGAGAAGGGATTAAGGGTTATGGGGAGAGGGCGGGAAAGTGGAACTGAGCCACGACAGATCAGCCATGATCTTATTGAATGGCGGGGCAGGCTCGAAGGGCTAGATGGCCTACTCCTGCTCCTATTTCTTATGTTCTTATGTTATGTTCTTATGTACTGATGGGATACATCAGTGGATAAGTGAGAGGGGGATGGGCAACCTTGACCTCCTTGCAAGAGAACTTTCTACTTAGGGAGTCATTAGGGAGCTGCGGGCACTCAGGGAGGAGGGGCAAAACTGGAGACCCTATGTCCATCCACCTCAGTGACACCGAGAATGCCCAACCAATCCCAATCCCCTCTGCCTGTGACAACATCACCAGTAGCTGTACGGATTGAGGAGGATACACCTACCCACTGCAGGACTCCCAAAGC
Organism: Carcharhinus amblyrhynchos; assembly: GCF_965287045.1. Classification (NCBI taxonomy): domain Eukaryota; kingdom Metazoa; phylum Chordata; class Chondrichthyes; order Carcharhiniformes; family Carcharhinidae; genus Carcharhinus; species Carcharhinus amblyrhynchos. The sequence goes on along the minus strand of NC_137336.1, from coordinate 7,143,851 downwards.
AGGTCTGAGTCCTCTATAGGAGACCTGCAAAGATAACAAAAATAGCAGTCAGCACGCTATCTCCAGCTCTGCTGCAAATGTCAGGGATGCTTTGAAATGTTGCTATAGTGTCAGAAACATTACAAAACTTTGACATCAGTTCTAGGTAATGGGTGTTCAATCACTCTACCTATCATGGACCTTTGTAAATACATTTTCTGTCCATGAGAATGGTCTTGTCATTTGAAAGCGTTGTGCTTCTATGCATCTATGAGGGCACAAGTCATGCTCCCTCCATGAGAAGACCAATTCGACAATTCCACCAATGTGGAGTGGCACTAGCATTGCTGACGTACCAGAACAACACTGTCGCAGGGAGAATTTGAATGTTGCAAACGTCTTAAAGATACGAGCAAACTGAAGATGGACGGCCATAGGCTATTTATATCTCATTGTGATTCAAACCTTCTAACTTCCTGTTCGTGTGGTAGGGAGGGGAACCTGATTCTGATAAGTAGCGTCTTTAATGAGTATTCATGAAATGGTAATGCATGCAAATTGCAATCCCAACATGGATCAGCAGGAAAACCGATCCAGCCTTCAGCCTGCCATGGAAGTGGTGAGGAGAAATTCCAAACTGATTTCTCCGTGGCAGGATTCCAACTTTTGGTCCCTCTCTGAATTTTCTGCTCCCAGACACCAGCTGGACTGAAAAATTCCATCCTTGTTTGCTGCTTGTGGACCATCAGAAATTGCTGATTTTAGTAAGACTTTAGGAAGACTCATCAACATAATTTTGTCTGCCACAAATTCTAACCCAAAGGGCCCAATTTTACCATATTGATTCTAAGTGCTGAATCTGGGAGTGATCCAGATCTGACTTGTAAAACTGTTCTCAGGGGCCCCCATACGCACTCTGCCTGAAAAAAAAAGTGATTCTAAATCTGCAGAAGCCTGTGGGCAGGGTTCACCACACCAGGAACACTACTGCTCCGATTGGAGCTTTCAACTGCACATAGGCAGTGAAAGAAAATTTGAAAAGCGCTCCCTTGCCACAGCCTTATGCGGCCTGGGAGTGATGGCCCCCACAGCCATTATCCCACCCCCACAACATAACTTACCCACCACCCACCCACTACCCAGACTGATTGCGACCCCCTGCCCCACTTCCCCCCACTGATCGCCTGCAGACAGGCAGTGAACCATCCCTGCCCCTGCCCGCCCCCCCTCCCACCAGAGATCCATCTGGCCCACTTCCCTCCTCCTTCCCCTTCCCCCACCACCAGAGAACGATCTGACCCGCCTTCCTCCTCCTCCCCGCCACTCCCCATCAGAGAATGATCTGGCCCACCTCCCCCCTTCCCCTACCCCTCCACCACCGATCTGGGTCAGAGAGCTGCTGGAAGCTCCGAATTTACCTCCTCAGAAGCTGGAGTGCCCGTAACAGGCTTTTGTGAACCATGTCTATTTTGTGCCGAATCTGGATAGGCGAACGCAGTGGTAAAGAGGGAAATGCAGGTAAGTTTGGGCGTCCTGCCCATTAATTCAATTATTAAAATTTTTGTCACGCCCGTTTAGGGTGCGGTGCTAATCGTGACCATTTTAGCCACTTGATGAAGTGGGAACGGGCATGGAGGTAGTCATGGATCATGTTATCCATCTCACGCCTGGCTTCACCAAGTTTTTGTGCCCAAAAACAGGTGCAACTTATTGGTAAAATCGGGCCCATAGTTTTAGAAAGGACCTTGTCATATATCCTTACTACTTGATTGCAGGGATATTATCGTATATCATCATTCATATTCTTTACTTCCATATGTTTGATAAGCAGGAAACACGATAAAGACAAGTTACGACTCTTGCTTCAATCAATGCAATGAGAAAATAAAACTCAATGCTTTCACATACATCCACAAGTTTGATACCAATTAGAGCTCTGTGCAAATAAGTCTTTGCAAGTGTTGATTGCATATGCTAATCTCAGCAAGACTAGTTTAAAGTTCCAAAGGACCTTTAGTATGCTCAATCTGTTATAGGTTTAATTAAACAGGACAAATGTGGGTATAATAAGTTATTACATTCAGCATGCATGTTTCTTTTTAATTCATTCAGCGTACATTTCCCATCACTAATTGACCTTGAGAAGGTGCTGAGCTACCTTCTTGAACCACTCAAGTTCATGTGGTGCAGATAAACCCACAGTGCTTTTTGGGAGGGAGTTTGAGGTTGTGACTTAGTGATAGTATGGAATGGCGATGTATTTCCAAGTCAGTACAGTGAGTGACTTGGAGGGGGACATATAGATGGTGCTGTTTCCTTGTGCCTGCTTAATGTGTTCCTTGTAATGCCTTTAAAATTAGGCCATTTGGTTCATATTTCCTCTACTCATTCAACTTCCCAATAATATGCATTTTCCATATATCTCTACATTTAATTTCATCTATCATGTGGCTTTCTTATTTCATCAGATTTCTATCCTCCTGAAGTTTGCTATTATCCATTTTATTGCTTACCGTTTGGTGTCACCTACTTCATTCTTGCTGAAAGGTTTAACTCTCGCCGATGTTTAGATATGTTGAGGAAGGAAGAATGGTAGCTTCAGTGATGCATCAAGCCTGGATATTGCAGAGACATGCGTTCAAATCCCACTGTAACAGATGGGGGAGATTTAAATGCAATTAATATATACATTTGGAATGATAATCTCATTAATAGTGATGATGTAATGAACACATTTGCTTCAAGGATGCATTTTAGGGAAGGAATTCTGAAATTCTTTACCTGGAAGGACCTAAATGTGACTCGTGATCGACAATAATATGATTGATTTTTTAACTATCTTCTGAAATAGCTCAGAAAGCCACTCAGTAGCATCAAACCACCATTGAAATGTTGAATAAGAATATCAGATGGATGACCTAACATTGACCTTGATACCAGAAATGACAGAGGCACACAATGTTCCTCTGTCAGTGCAATGTCCTTCTTTCTTAGAACTGGAGCTTTGTGCAAAATCTAAATGCCTCACAGACTAGCTAAGTGATAATCTGACACAGTCATTCTCATAGAGTCATAGCTTACAGACAATCCACCTCTACGGACTTTATCTCCAGTAGGACTGTGGCATGGTCACTCCTAACAATTCTGTCATGGAATGATTCCTCTGTGACAGGTAGATTGTTGAAGATCAATTTGAGTAGGTTTTGTTCCCCCTTGTTAATTCTCTCTACCTGCCTGAAATCTTGTTTATCCAGCATTTCTGCCAGAATTCAATTTATTGTGGTGTTACTGAACCACTTTTGGTGATGGACATTGAAATCTTTCTGCATTTTGTGCCTTTTCTAACCTCAGTGCTACTTCCAAGTGGTTTTCTACTTCCTGTCATCAAAATGAGAGCACCTTCCTTACTATCCTTACTATCACTATCCAGAGGTGGTGGCACATTGGCATCCAGTTGGGAGTGGGTGCCTCTTGGAGCCCTCAGCATTGATTATAGACTCAGTAAAGATTCATCGCATCAGATGCAACATGAGAAAGTAAATCTCCTGTGCATTCCCACTTACCATCCTCCCTGAGGTGATGAATCAGTACTTCACAGCAGCAGTGAGGTTTGAAAAGGCACAGAATGCAGTCTGGGGAAGGATTTCAATGTTTAACCCCAAAAGTAACACCACCATAGATTGAATCCAGGGGATGCCTGATAGATTTGATTTGAGGCAGGTACAGAGAATTAACAAGGGGGTGGAAAATCTACTTGGATTGATTCTCAGCAACCTACTTGTCCCAGATGCATCATTCCATGACTGTTAGGAGTGACCATGCTGCTATTGGAGACAAAGTCCCGTCATCAAAATGAGAGCACCTTCCCTGGTGTTATATGCCTCTTGTTGTGCTTGGCAGTCCTTTATTCAAGGATAGCATCATTTCAATCTCTGGAGTTTCTGCCAAGGGTCTTTGTGTGACTGAACAAGTTAATTTTTGATATGCAAACCTTTGATCACATGGGGCAAGATATCCCACAAGATGCTGAGATCCGGAGTGCAGAATTTGTTTACTTTCCTTCTCTGCCACCGCTCTGCCTCATTGGAGTGCTTGGGCTGAAAGCGTGATGTAGCTCAATGGACATGGTTATCACCATTTTGCATTTGGAGGCAGGTCATTGCGGTTTATTTTGCAGGAGTTTTGTCTGAAGGTTTGTGGAGCTGATTTCCAGAAGGACACCAGCATTTTGTGGGTCTTTTGAGCAAAATGGCATAAATTCAGGAAAGATCTACTAACGGTGGCATGGTGACACAATCATTAGCACTGCTGCCTCACAGCACAGGGACCCGAGTTCGATTCCCGGTTTGGGTCACTGTCTGTGTGGATTCTCGCTGTGTTTGCGTGGGTTTCCTCCGGGTGCTCCAGTTTCCTCCCACAGTCCAAAGATGTGCTGGTTAGATGGATTGGCCATGGTAAATTGTCCATTAGTGTGAGGGAATTAGCAGGGTCAATATATAAGGTTACAAGGATAGGTCCTGGATGGGGTTGTTGCCAGTGCAGGCATGATGGGCTGAATGGCCTCCTTCTGTACTGTAGGGATCTATGATTTTATGATTCTATAACTCAAAAGTGAGCATCCATGAGGTGCTGTGAGGCATCATCAGCAACAGAATTGAATTCAACACAAATTGAAAACACATGGTCAAGTTACCATTACCATCAAGTCAGTGACTTAACCAGAATTCATTGAGGAGTGTAGGAGGGCATACTAGAATAAGCAACCAGGGATACCTAAAACTGTTTCAACTTGGTGAAGCTAGAGCTGAAGACTGTATACATACCAAATAATGGAAGTGACATACTAATGACAGAGCTAAGCAGCCCACAACTAACAGATTAGATCAAAGCTCTTCAATCCTGCCATATCCAGTAATGACTGATGGTGGACAACTGAACAACTGACTGGAAGAGAAGGCTCCAAAAACATCTCCACCCTCAATGATAGAGACCAGCACAAATGAAAAATACATGGTTAAAGCCTTTGTGACCATTTTAGCCAGAAGCGCCAAGCGGATGATCCATCTCAGACTCTTAGGGAAGTCCCTAGCATTACATGTTCCAATCTTTACTGATTAAATTTATTTCACTTGATATCAAGAAATTGTTAAGGATTGATGGGTGCTGACAATGTGCAACACTGGCAATATGAAAAATTGCTCAGACATGTTGTGTCAACAAAAGACAGAATGAATCCAATTCAGCCAGCCCCATCTATCTACTCACAAAAAGCAGCAAAGTGGGGGTAACATTACTATTAAATGTCACTTAGTCAGCAAAGATTGGTGCTCAGTTTTTTCAGGCCCACTCAGTTCCAGACCCCATTACAACCTTGGTCTAAACATGGACAAAAGATTTAAATTATGAAGGTGAGGGGAGAGAGGCTAGTTCTGGCATCAAGAAGCCCTACCACAATTGAAGTCATTGGAAACTCTTCACTTGTCTGAGTCATACCTAATACAAAGGAACATAGTTGTTGTTTCTGGAGGTCTGTCATCTTAGCCCTAAGAGATTGCAATAGAGTTCCTTGGGATAATGTCCGAGGCCCAAACATCTTCAGCTACTTCATCATTAATAGTTGTCACAATATAAAGTCAGAAATCTGGACCTTTATTGATGATTACACAGCATTCAATACCATCTGAGGTTGCTCAGGTGTGGAAGCATGTGCTCTTAGGCAACAAGGTCTGGTTTTGCCTGGAAAGTGGCAAGAAGTATTCACGCCACACAGCTGACTGGCAATGACCACCTCCAACAAGAAAGAATCTAACCAATTCCATTTAATATTCAACAACATTTCAATCACTGAATCACCCACCATCAACAACCTGGCGGTTATGATGTGGAGATGCTGCGGAGATCCTTTCCACTTTGAGCTAGCAGTTTGGTAGTTAACATCCACATGAAACTTAACTGGACAATCCATATAAATACAATGGCCATAAGAGCAAGTCAGAGGCCGGGAATTCTGTGGTGAGCAACTCACTTCTGACACCACAAACCTTGTGCATCATTTGCAAGGTGAAAGCCAAGATTGTGATGAAATATTCATCACTTTTACGTCCACTCACCACAAACATCCACTCTCTCCACCACCATTGCACAATTGTACGCATGCCATCTACAAGATGTGCTGCAGCAAGTTACCGAGGCTCTTTAGACAGCACTATCAAAACTGAAAACATCTGTCACCTTAAAGAACAATGGCAACAGGGACAATGGAGGACCACCACTTACAGGTTCCCCTTCAAGCTACATACCACCCTGATTTGAAACTATAATTTTGATGTTTTGATTGTTGGTGGATCAAAATCTTGGGAATCCCTCTCTTACAGAATTGCAGGTGTACCTGTACCACATGGGCTAGAGTAGTTCAAGGTTACGGTTCACTGCCACCTTTTCATGGGCAATTAGGGATAGTCAATGAATGTTGACTTGTCAGAAATGCTTACACATCGAGAACAAATTTAAGAAGCCCAAGAGCAGTTTTTTTTAAGGTGCAGATGAAATGAGGGAATAATTACATCTAGCATCCGTGTGGAAATGACAGAATGTGGGTTGGGTCCTGCATCCACAGCAGCAGCAGAATTAGCTAAATGAGCCATCTCAGCACGAAACAGGTATGAGCCTGCAAACAGCCAATATTCACTCCTTTCAGAAAGAAGTTCACTCAGTAGAAGGTACAAGTTCGGTTTGTGATGGCTACACAATGCACCAGCACCAATCATGGACAGTTACACTGAAGATGGTATAACATTCTTGATAATAAAGTGCACCACTGCTCAGATGTCTGACAGCTCTTGACTGGAATTCATCAGGCAGGAAGTGCACACATCCAGAGCCTTGCAGATTGTTGCTGGCACCAGTTAACTGTCACTGGCATTGCCCTTTATGCATTTTCCCTGACTAGTGTTTCAAACTAAGAGGGCAATGCTGCCATGCGTTGATTGCTTGTGGTAATGCACCAAGAATTACAAGCTTTATGGCAACCTGTTATTTGATGTAGCCAACCAAATGAATAAAAGCCAATCATCAGCTTCCATAGCTTTCTGGAAGGAAACCGAGGAGTGCAGGCCAACGTTGGATAAGATTGTATATTCTGAGACTTAACAGTTGAGCTTGTCTGTTGAGGTCCTACGTTACATGCGGGCTGAGAATTATGGAAGTAAGGACATAAGAAATCGGATCCTTTTAGTAAAATCATAACTGATTTTTGACCTCAACTCCAATTTTCTGTCATATTGCCATATCCCTTTAATACCAAATATGCACCAATCTCAGTCTTGAATACTCTCAACACCTGAGCATCCAAGGCATTGTCCACATTGTCCAATGGACCCACAATTTACTGACTCTGTTACAGACACTGTCCTCTTGGTCATATTAATTAAATAAAAGCCACAACAAAACAGCCATTTCATACGAACTTTATCCAACAGCATGCTCAATAATCGATACAAAATTCAATAATCATCCTAGTGTCTATCTTGCCACTGTCTTTCTTGCCACTGCCTTTCCCCGGCCTACTGTTCCTACGCAATGTTACAGCAGTGCCAGCCGCTGTACAGGTGTCCATGCAGGATGCCATCAGGCAGGTTATGGAATGAGCCATTACCACCTCCTGGGTTGCATGTCAATAATCAGAGTAATCGACTGGAGAAAGATTGCTGGATTGCATGAAACCCCAAAAGCCTTTCGACCACTTGCCTTCTAGAGCCCTGATGCTAGCTGTTCAAGCCTGCATGACAACAAGCTGAGACTTCAGGATCTCAATCTGAGCTTTCACTGCAGCACCTAAGACATTGAATGGCTCCTGCCTGAATTGCAATGGATTTGAAGATGTCAGCTGCCAGCAGAACTGGGTCTGCAAATGCCATTGACAAGTTGGTCAGCACCTCCATACCGGAAAGATGATGTGCAAAGGAAAATTGTAAAGCATTGTGGCAACTTGGCACTGGAGTCCTCCATGCTATTTGAAAGCAGTTTCTGGTGGGCCTGCTAATCTGTCAAACATTTTATGGGGGCGGCTGGTGTGAGTCGGGCTTGAGTGGTGTGGATGTGGGGGCTGTTGGATCAGTCCTTGGGGTGAGGTGGGGAGGGTTGAGCCTCGGAGCGGGTCAGGTTGAACCTCGGCAAGGATCAAGCTGGACTGTGGGTGAGGCAGTTGGGTCAGGCATTGGATCAGTGTCAGGCTGGGCATTAATGAAGGCCAGGAGAGTTTGGAGGAGTGTTTTGAGTGGGGCCTGAGGATGCCTGCCAGGCCTTCATGGGGGTTGGGTGTAAGAGAGATGACACGGGGTTAGGGGAAGTTTGTCAGAGGTGGAGGGGAGGAAATGTCTCTGTGGTGGTGGGAGGAATCCTGTGTGTTGAAGAGTTTCATCAGAGGGTGCAATCCCTTTGGTGAGTCGGGGAGTAACATGGGAGGAATAGAAAGAGGTCTCTGGTGTGTCCCATGGGGGGTAGTCAGGATTGTAGGGGATAGAAACATAGAAAAATAGAAAATAGAAGCAGGAGCAGGCCATTCAGCTCTTCGAGCCTGATCCACCATTTATTTGATCACGGCTAATCATCAAATTCAATACCCTGTTCCCATCTTTCCGCCATATCTCTGAATCCCTTCAGTCCCAAGACCTATATCTAATTGCTTCTTGAAGTAACACAGTAAGAAGTCTCTCAACATCAGACACCAGGTTAAAGTCCAACAGGTTTATTTGGATCTTGAGCTTTTGGAGCACTGCTCCTTCATCAGATGAGTCACCCGATGAGGGAGCAGCACTCTGAAAGCTGATGATTCCAAATAAACCTATTGGACTTCAACCTGGTTAACTTCTTACTATGCCCACCCCAGTCCAATGCTGGCATCTCCACATCAGGAAATCACCCAGCGTGATGTCCCATGGGGAGAGGGGGGGAATAATCAAGGGTGTGAGGCTTGTCCTATGTGGGATGTGGGGGGGAGGGATAGTCAAGAGTGTGGGGTGTGTCCAGTGGGAGGGATAATCAAGAGTTTGGGATGTATCTCATGAGGGGATTCAGGGCTGTGGGGCTGTCCTATAGAAGAAAAGTCAGGGGTGTGGAGGGTGTCCCATGGAAGTAATAGTCAGGGATTTTTCCCATGGGGGGAATAATCAGTGATGTGGGGGGAGAGTCCGGTGGGTGTTTGGTGCTGGTCTGTGCAACTGTTATCTAGAAGCTAGAAGAAGTCTTAATCTTTCTAACCTTTCTTGGCTAACTATTACTGTTACAGTTTAAAGTTCAAAGTTTTGAAGTTTTAAAGTTTATTTCCTAGTGTCACATGTAGGCTTACATCAACACTGCAATGAGGTTACTGTGAAAATCCCCTAGTTGCCACACTCCGGCATCTGTTCAGGTGCACTGAGGGAGAATTTAGCGTGGGCAATACACCTAACCAACACGTCTTTCAGACTATGGGAGGAACCAGAGCACCTGGAATAAATACATACAGGCACAGAGAAAACGTGCAGACTCTGTATAGACAGTGACCCAAGCTGGGAGTTGAACCCGGGTACCTGGTGCTGTGAGGCAGCGGTGCTAATGACAGTGCCACCATGCCACCCATCCGAAATTTCCTAAATTTGTGATTAACTCTTGTATGATTCCCAGTTCATGTCAATTGCTCAGGGCAAGTTTGCTCTTCTGGGCAATTGCTGTGCAAATTTTACCCCTGCACCTGACGAAGGGGTTGGTTACGCAGCACATTTTTGAGATACCCTCTTTATATGATGCTCCTGATCTCGGGAGTTAGGGGTCCGTATCCCCAGATTGTAAATGAAAGCAAATCGTGGGATAATGCAAAAGCACAGGTAGCTGTGTATACCTCTGTTTCCTTTCTGCTGCTGTGTATTTTGGGCTAGTTGTCCTGCAAGGAAGCCAGGGATGTGCCTGTCACGGCTGAATATCTGCAGTCAGTGCAAGCTCTGAGATTTACATATGCAGTTTGCAGTGATGAGGGTAGGTAAGCTGAGTTGATATGTGTAAGATATGAGTTGTGGGTGATAGAAAGTGTTGATAGGCAAGTGAAGGTCCTGTGGTAACTGAAGCAGACAGCGAAGCTAGACATTGGTAGGAGAGGACCTGTGCAGGTACATTGATTAACTGTTGCCAGTTGGGTGCAGATATTAAAATCCTGTGGCACTGCCTCCATGTCTTTGGGATGATATGGTACTAGTGACTGCAATGGCTATCTTCTTTCACAGCCGTTTAGCTATCTGTCTGAAAGCCTCCTAGTCCCTTGAGGCAAGAGGACCTCTGCCCTCCTATGCATCTCTTGGACTTCCAGCATGGCATTCAAGAATCAAGGCACATTCTTCTGACCTAGTACACCATTTTGTAGATTTTTCCTGGTCTTCCCTCTTCTTTAGTAAGTTCCAGCAATGAACAGACAGTGCAAGGTTTGCATGCTGCCTGCATCACTCTGAACAGGGTCTGAATTATCATGACCTTGATGCCCAGTTTTGAGGGGTATCCAATTAATCCCCCGATATGTTTCAATTCTTCTAAAATCCAGATATGATGATTTCATTCTGTTCAATTGCTCAAGCTACGTCAGAAATTGTCGGAGTTGAAGATGTTGGAAGATCTATGAATATTGAGTCTTGTGCCTACACTTTAGGAATTGGTGACTAGGTGACTAGCTTCCAGTGAAGCTATTTCCCAGACTGTGAGTAAAATTTGAAGAAAGCTGTTTCATATTGTTACAATGCAATGTCTATGCTCGTGCTATTTTCCAACAGGATGCTGCTGTCAATCAAAAGAGACATTCTGTCTACCTTACAATTGGCTAATATTGCATGTACGTACTTCAGTGTCAGAGTGATCCTGGGTATGTACGCTGAATATCCCTCTATTGGCTGATTGAATTATCAATTGACAGTGATTGGTGACCCTAGACTCTGGAGCTCTCTTCTTGAACAAGTCTGCTTCTTCACCTATTTTGCAATTAAGACCCTGCATTAATTGCAGATCGTTGACTAAACCTTTAGTAATCCCTCCCTTTCCTTGTCTCAGTGTCGATTGTTATCTGATGACATCTTCTTTGAAGGATCTTGGAAAGATTTTCTTCATTAAAATTGCTATATACCAGCGCGTCATTGTAATTGAAATTTATTTTTAAGCTCTATTGCCGTGCATGCGCATATACTTTCCAAACCGAACAAAGAGCAGCTGAATTTCCTGCTGAGTATTAAGTAAATATTCAGGATGAATATCAATTACATGTTTTAAAACAAAATCAGTGAAATATATTGCAAAGGTGTATGTGTGATCTACAAAGACAGGTTAATGGTTAATTTGGAGCAGTTGTACCATCTGATGAATTGTCTGAACTTTTGGTTTACGCTCTGGCGGTTAGAATCCTGTACAGAATTCACAACTAGGGGTTGTTAATCTAAATGCTCATAGACTGAACCAGTGTTGTCCAACACATTAGCCACTAACCAAATGTGACTAATTGGGAATCCAATTGTGGCTAATTGCACTTCTTATTAGTAAATAAAAAATGAGTCACAAACACCACCATGGGCCAAAGGCTCTAAATACTCATGTTCATGTGGCGTATGCATGTGAAAATTCATCTTGTTGTGCATTTATTGTTAAAATGATAGGTGAAACGTAGAGTGTGCAAGTGGTTTTTGATAGTTATGTGTGTTTTATTTCCTTGGTTATTGAATGGTGGCAGATAATTGTAAATTGGATAAGGAGCAGCTGTTTCCTTAATTGAAGGAGACATGAGGATGGCCTTAACTGGGATCTGGATTCACGTCACACTACCTGTAACCTCCACCATTTGGCCTGGGCTTGCAAAATCTCACTAACTGTCCTGGCTTCAGACAATTCACACCCTTTTAACCTGTGCTTAACCCTCTCCCTGCTTGCATTGTCTGTACCTGTAGAGACTTGATTACCTGTAAAGACTTGCATTCCAACCATTACCTTGCAATTGAGTCTGTATCCAAATATGCTCTGTTTGTGAACCCAACTCTCCACTCACCTGTGAAGGATCAGTGCTCTGAAAGCTCGTGCTACCAAATAAACCTGTTGGACTTTAACCTGGTGTTGTGAGACTTCTGACTGTGCCCACCCCAGTCCGATGCTGGCAGTTGATGGGTCAGTCACAAGGGGATAGGGATTCAAGTGAGGGGCAGGACATTTAGGTGGACGCAAGGAAAAAAACCTTCTTATTCAGGGGGTTGTGACAGTCTGGAATGTGCTGCATGGGAGGGTGTAGAGGTGGGTTGCCTCACATCCTTTAAAAAAGTATTTGGATGGGCACTTGGCATTTGATAACATTTAGAGCTATGGGGTAAGTGCTGACAGATGGGATTAGGTGGGAGTTCAGGTGTTTTAAATGTGCCGGTGGCCAAAGGGCCTCTTCTGCACTGTATGATTCTATGATTGTGTAAGTGTAGATGATGCATAGGTGAGATATGTTACACTAAAATTAGTGGATGTGATTAAGATGGTGTCACATTAGCTACACTTGTGACTAGCCAATGTTTCCATTAGGTAATACTGGACTCAACTCAAGAATTTAGAAATTAAGGTAAAAATAAAGACGAGGTGCAACAAAGAAAAATGAATTAAAGGATAACAATTGGAAAGGCTGCATTTATGTTGGGAGAAGAAACAGTAATCTTCTGCTACCAGAAAGCTGAATAAGCAAACTTATAAAGTGCCTTGTAAATAGTCGGATTTGCAGAGATGTTTTGGCTGGATATGAGACTTTGGGCAGATGGAAAGTGAAGACCAAGTTGCTAAATAGCTTTGAAATGTGGGTTTGGAGGAGAATAGGAAGGATTAGCCAGACAGGAAAAAGTTACAGATGATGAAGTGCTGTGGGGAGTTAATAAACAAAGACATTTGCTAAATGGAATTAGGAAAAGGGAGAGAGACTAGTTAGGACACAACTTAAGATGAAAAAGACCAGTAAGAGACTCTATGGAGGAAAGATTACAAGGAAAGTAATAAAATATCAATGCTGCATAGCTTGAAAATGGAAGGAAATTATTGAAAAATGAAAAGACTGGTAAATGAAAAAGAGTATGATCCAAGGAACTGGTTTCAGCCAATCGACACATGGTGCCTGTGTTCTGGGAATAGGCGTTGAAGACCAAATATAGAAAGATAATCTGTTGCTTTACACACTACAAATACAGGAAGGAAGAACATAATAGCCCATAATTTACTTGAAAAATAATGGCAAGTGCATGAAGCTCACCTTTACTAATGCATAATCTGGCAGCAACTTGTGCCAAGAAAGTGATACCCCATGAATTGCAAATCAACAAAAGTTGCTGGCCAATTTATGTTCCTCCTTCCACTATTAATTTTACAAATACATCATCTTGTCCTTTACCTCTCTGTATCCTGAAATTGCTGCATTTGTACATGCAACTCATTGCAGAAAGTTAAGTCTTGTAATCAACAGTGTAAGTACCTTTTTGATAACTGTCAGATGCTCAGTTGCACTCACCATGTCCTTATTGGTTCCCATTTTTCAGCAGAGCCGTTGCATGAACTAATCAACCTAACAGGGCATTCAGTGAAGGGGATTGCAAAATTTGAACTGCAAAAGTTTGATAAAGTTGTTGACGTAATGGACTAATTGTTAAATAAAATTGCAAAGGAATCAGTCCCGAAACAATATGGCTGTGTTACAGTTTCCAGGCTCATCTTCAGACAACGAAAAATGCCCCAATACTTATCAACCTTGTTGCATCACCATGGCTGACAGCCAATTGAAATAGATAATTTTCTAAGATTTAAAAATAAAGTTAAATAAAATCTGTTTGGAAATTAACTGGACAGCACCACATCTACTGTAAATTTTAAAATTTTCTTGCAAGCGTTCCTTTTGACCCCGCATTCCTACGCCCCCACAATGCATATGCCAGCGTGCTGATGAGACATGATTTGAAATTAAAATATGCAATTTTAAATCTGCTGTTGAGAATCCTGTATGTGTGAGGCATGGCAGGCTATGTGTCATTAATTGTTATGTTCCTGGAAGGTGGAACATGTACGAAAGTGTTGCTTGGAGGATAGCTATTTAAAGTGAATAGGTAGTACAATTTTAGTATGACCACAATACTCTGCCTTATGATATCTTCACTCTTTTGCCCATAATGTCCATTTTGATTTGTTTTCCGAGATGGGCAGAATCCAAGAGAGAGCTGGAGGTGCAAAAGGCCTCTCTTGAGGGGAATGCATAAAGACTTATACCCATGTCAATGACATACCCTGATTGATTCCTGTTAGTGTTTGGAGTCCATTGAGATATCCCTACTTCAAGCTCAATGTTCTCTGAAATTCATCGTGTTGTCACTTTATCATGGATCAGAAATGTCATTGTGATAAACAGCAGTCAGCACACTGATCAGTTCCTGATTCATGTCACGTCTTCAAGGAGAACTTCCTCATGTTGTGCAGTGATCTCTTGATGTGCAATATTCTGGGCAAGAATCGTGCTTGTTTAAATTCATTCATAATCATGGAATGGTTACGACACAGAGGAGGCCATTCAGCTCTTTATGTTCACGCTAGCCCTCTGTAAGTGCTACTTAGACAGCTTGTTTTAATAATACCCCTTCAAGTGAGTTGAATTAAAGCCTCAAGAGTTCTTTGACTTGATACATACAATCGTGTAGCAAGTCAAAGTAGTCATGGGAAATGTCCCCATTGTGCCAGTGGTGCAAGAGAAAGACCGTAGATACTTCCCGCATTACTATTGATGTACAAAGGTATGGCTTACCTAATGGCCTGTGAATATCGCAAAGTGTTCAATAGCAAATGCTATTGAACACTTTGCCTTTTTTAAATATAGTCACTACTCTAATGTAGTGGCAGCAGTCAATTTGCACCGGTCAAGGTGCCATATCGATGATGGAATGTACTCACCTTAAAACTGCTTTATTTGTGTTGATTGAGGAATAAGTATTCACCAGAACCCCAGAGTGGATCCCCTATTCTTTGTAATTTTTTAACATCAGTCTGAGAGGACAGACAAATTCTTTGTTTAATGTGTCACTCCAAAAAGAGAGCCATTCCTCCAATACTGCATTGAACTGTCAGACTAGATTCTTTATTGAAATCTATTGACTGGATCCTTAGGCCACAACTTCCTGAGTCCAAGGCAAATGTGTTACCCACTGAGACATGACTGCACTATGCTCAGGTGGTAAGGTTAGACATGGTGGTACTTAGCTTGGTAGAAGACTTCAGTAAACCACTAGTAAACCTCCAAAGTCAGCTAGATGATTTTGAATAATGGATTGGTCAAGACTCATGACACCTGATATCCTTTGGGACATGAACCTCAACAAAGCTGCGCTCAAAGTTTGCATGCAGGTTGACCCCTGCTGGCTGAACCCTGATGGGCACTTCTTGCCTTGAACTTTGCTTACTCATGAGTGCTAATCCCCTCACCCAGTGACAACTGTTTATCTTTGTGTTGATGCTGAGAGATAGGGGAGCCTGAGAATTAATATTTATGACATGAGGAAATGGTGTGGACATGGAAGATTGAATGGCTTCCTTCAGTGTTGTAACACTTCATTGAAACATAGAAAATAGGAGATGGAGTAGGGCATTCAGCCCTTTGAATGAGCTCCGCTATTCACCTTGACCATAGCTGATCATCTAACTCAGTAGCCTGATTCCACTTTCCCCCAATATCCTTTGCTCCCCTTCACTCTAACTGCTTTCTGAATTAGCAGATTCCACAGGTTTACCACTCTCCTCATCTCCTGAAAAGTTTAGCCCTTAACCTTAGACTGTGATCCCTGACTCTGGACTCCCTCACCATCAGAAACATCCTTTCAGCATTAATTCTGTCTAGTCCTGTTAGAATTGTATAGGTTTCTGTGCGATTCCCCTCATTGTTCTGAACTCCAGTGAATATAATCATAACTGACTCAATTTCTCCTCATAAAGCAATCCTGCTATCCCAGGAATTGGTCTGATAAACCTTTGCCGCACTTGCTCTTTAGCAAGAACATCCTTCCTCAGAAAAGGAGACAAAAACTGAAAGTAGTATTCTATGTGCGACCTCACAAAGGCCCTGTGTAACAGCAAGACATCCCTGCTCCTGTACCTGAATCCTCTCACTATGAACATCAGCTTACCATTGTGCATCTGTGGAATTCCCTGCCCAGTGAAGCAGTTGAGGCTACCTCATTGAATGTTTTTAAAAGAATTAAGGGTTATGGTGAGTGGTCAGGTAAGTGGAACTGACTCCATGAAAAGATCAGTCATGATCTTACTGAATGATGGAGCAGGGGCCATATAGCCTACTCCTGCTCCTAATTCTTATATTCTCATTTGCTTGCTTTACTACCTGCTGACCTTGTATGTTTACCTCCAGCAATTTTTTAAAAACTTTATTCCAATCCAATCAAGTCAAATCCAATCCAATTCAGAGTCCCAACAAGTTGGGACATTCCCAATCCAAGCTGACAAGACAGGGCTCTCACCTCCTGTTTTGGGCTTGATCTACATGATCCAAGCTGATTGGAGTAGGTATAGCTCCTCCTTCAAGGCTTGATCTTATTTGTATCTTAGCCAAAAGGCCAAGATGCCACTTTAAAAAATTACTTCAAATGAAGCTGAAATGTAACCTAATGACTTCAACCAAGTGCAGCATGTCAATACTACACTTGATCTTAGCCAAAAAGCATTTTACCTTCAGCCATTGGTGTACAAGGGCACCCATATCTTATTATACATTCCCTTCTCTCAATTTATAGCCTTCTTGTTTTTGCTACATTTATCCACATTATACTGCATCTTTCATGATATGCCCACTCACTCAGCTTATCCAAATCACATTGAGTCATCTCTGCATCCTCCTCACAGCTCACCCTCCCATCCAGTTTATAGATTGGAGATATTACATTTAGTTTCCAAATCTAACTCATTCATATATATTTAAATAGCTGGGGTCTAAGCAGCAATCCCTGAGGTACCCCATTAGTCAATGCCTGCCATTTGGAAAAAAAACATGCTTATTTTTAATGTTTGTTTCCTATCTGCCAATCAGTTTTCTATCCATCTCAATGAACTATCCTGAATCCCATGCACTTTAATTTTGCACACTAATCTCTGATGTGGGACTTTGTCAAAAGTCTTCTGAAAGTCCACTGGCTCCCCCTCATCAACAAATATGCACGGTGGCACAGTAGTTATCACTGCTGCCTCATAGCATCAGGGACCTTGGTTCATTTCCAGCCTTGGGTGACTGTGTGGAGTTTGTATGTACTCCGTGTTGATTTCTGCCAGGTGCTCTGGCTTCCTCCCACAGTAGTCATGATGTGGATGTGCCGGCGTTGGACTAGGGTAAACACAGTAAAAAGTCTGACAACACCAGGTTTAAGTCCAACCGATTTCTTGGTTGGACTTAAACCTGGTGCGGTCAGACTTTTTACTGTGTTCCTCCCACAGTCCAAAGATGTGTAAGTTAGGTGGTTTAGCCATGTAAATCTGTGGGGTTAGAGGGATAGGGCTAAGGAGAGGATATGGTGGGATGCTGTTTTGAAGAGATAGTGCAGATGCGATAGGCTGGATGGCCTCATTCTGTACTGTAGGGATTCTATGAACTTTACTAGTTACATCCTCAAAGAATTCCAGTCGATCTGTCGAGCATGATTTCCGTTTCATGAATCCATGCTCACTCTGTCCAATTCTACCACTGTTTTTCAAATGTTCTATTGCAAAATCTTTGATAATGGACTCAAGAATTTTCCCCACTGTCAATGTCAGGCTGACTGGTCAATGATTCCTTCTTTTCTTGATACGTCCCTTTTTAAATAGTGCTGTTACATTCGCTACCCTCCAATCTGTTGGAGCTGTTGCAGAGTATATAGAATCTTGGAAGATGACCACCAATGCATTCATTCTTTCCAGGGCCATTTGACTAACTAGTCTGGGATGTAGATGATCAGGCCCTGGGAGTTATTGGTCTTCAATCCTATCAATTTCTCCAACACCATTTCCCAAATAATATTTAATTCCTTCACTTTCTCCCTGTCACTAAATCCTCTGTTCTCAGATATTTCTGGTACTTATTTATTTGTGTCTTTTGTGAAGACAGAATACAAAATAAGCTTGATGATAAAAGGTGGTTGTAGAGGGTTGTTTTTCAAACTGGTGGTCTGTGACCAGCGGTGTGCCTCAGGGATCAATGCTGGGTCCACTGTTGTTTATCATTTATATTAATGATTTGGATGACAATATAGGAGGCATGGTTAGTAAGTTTGCAGTTGACACCAAGATTGGTGGTATATGGCCAGTGAAGAAAGTTATCTCGGATTGCAAAGGGATCTTGGTCAATTGGGCCAGTAGGCTGACGAATGGCAGAGGGAGTTTAATTTAGATAAATGCAAAGTGATGCATGTTGGTAGATTAAACCAGGGCAAGACTTACTCAGTCAATGGTCGGACACTGGGGAGAGTTACAGAACAAAGAGATTTAGCAGTATATATTCATAGCTCCTTGAAATTGGAGGCACAGGTGGACAGAGTGGTGAAGAAGGCATTCAGCATGCTTGGTTTCATTGGTCAGTTGGGACGTCTTGTTGAAGTTATACAAGATATTGGTAAGGCCACACTTGGAATGCAGTTCTGGTCACCCTATTATAGAAAGGATATTATTAAACTAGAAAGAATGTAGAAAAGATTTACTAGGATGCTACCAGAATTTGATGGTTTGAGTTATGAGGAGGGGTTGGATAGACTGGGGCTTTTTTCTGTGCAGAGTTGAAGGCTGAGGGGTGATCTTATAGGTGTCTATAAAATAAGGAGGGGCATAGATCAGCTAGATAGTCAATATCTTTTCCCAAAGGTAGGGGAGGCTAAGACTAGAGGACATAGGTTTAAGGTGAAGGGGAGAGATACACAAGTGTCCAGAGGGAAAATATTTTCACACAGAGAGTGGTGAGTGTCTGGAGCAAGCTGCCAGAGGTAGTAGTAGAGGCAGGTATAATTCTGTCTTTTAAAAAGCATTTAGACAGTTTCATGGATATGATGGGTATAGAGAGATGTGGGCCAAATGTGGGCGATTAAGTCGAGCTTCAGGGTTTAAAAAAAAGAGCGGCATGGACAGATTGTGCCAAAGGGCCTGTTTCCATGCTGTAAACCTTTATGACTCTATAACCAAAAGGTGTATTTGGTTTGTCAGGCATTTCTTTGTTCCCCATTATAAATTCCCCTGGTTCTTACTGTAAGGGACCTACATTTGTCTTCACCAATCTTATTCTCTTCACATACCCATGGAAATTTTCACTGTTAGTCTTTATGTTCCCCGCAAGCTGACTCTCGCACTGCTTTCACTTTCTTAATCAATCCCTTGGTCCTCCTTTGCTGAATTCTAAGTTGCTCCCAATCATTCAGTTTGTCGTTTTTTTCTGGTTAATTTGTATGCCCCCATCCTTGGATCTAATTCTATCTCCAAATTCCCTTGTAAACCAATGTTTAGACACCTTTCCTGTTTTACTTTTGCATCAGACAGGAATGAAAAATTGTTGCAGTTCACCCATGTGCTCTTTGAACGTTTGTCGTTGCCTATCTACCATTTTCGCTTTAAGTAATGTTTTCCAATCTATCATAGCCAACTCGCACCTCACAGCAATGTAGTTTCCTTCATTAATATTCAAGGCACGAGTCTCAGAATCAGCTATGTTACTCTTCATCTTGATGAAGAATTCTATCATATTATGGTTGTTGATCCCCGAGGGGCCTTGCACAATTAGATTGCCACATATTCCTTTCTCATTACACAATACCCAGTTTAGGATGGCCTGTTTTCTAGCTGACCCCTCAATGTGTTGTTCCAGAACATCATCCTGTATACACTCCAGGAATTCCTCCTCTATGGTATTGTGATGAATTTGATTTGCCCAATTTAAGTGCAGATTATCGTCACCCATGATTCCAGATGTTCTTTTATCACATACATCTCTATTTTTCTGTTTAATTCCATTCTCAACATCACCATTGCATCAATATATAACCCCCACTAATGCTTTTTTGCCCCTTTGTATTTCTCAGCTCTACCCAAACAGATTTCACATTGTCAGAGCGAATATCTTTTCTCACTATTGTTAATTTCCTGTTTAACATACAGCCATATCTCCATAATCAATGACTATATCATAACTGTTGACATCTATTTGCACACTTAATTCATCCACTACATTGCGAATGCTCCGTGCATTAAGGCACAAAGCTTTAAAATCATCTTTTTAACATTAATGACCCCATCCCTACTAGTTTTCACATTGACTCTATTTGATTCTGGCCTTTGGTTTCTCTGCCTAACACTTTTCTTATTCCTTTTCTGTCTTTTGTTCTTGTCCTTGATTTCCCCCTCCTCTGACTCCTTGCATAGGTTCCTATCCCCCTGCCATTTTAACTTAAATCCTCCCCAACCACTCTGGCAAATCTCCCCTCAGGACACCAGTCCCGTTCCTTCCTAGGAGCAACCTGTCCAGTTTGTACTTGCCCCACCCGATCCATCCCAATGTCCCAGGATCTGAAACCCTCCGCCACACACTATGGGGGAATCTTACCAAAAAATGGCAGAGTGTTATTTCTGGTGAGAAGAACCAATGTGTTTGTCTCCAGAGACACCGGTTAGTTTTCTCTCCAGATTCTACCACACTTCCAAACAAAAATCAAGGAGGCATGATTCACACCATCAGAGAGGAGGGTGAGGCCGAAACACTGGCAAGGACCAACTGCCCAGAGCTCAGGGAGCCATCTTTAAAGGGTGCTCCAAAAGAACTGTCATAAGCCCAACCCCAATCCACCACTGAGGCTTTCTCCCCTCCCCATCCCGATCAGAGGCAGTATTCACTCTGAGCACCCCCCCACCCCCAAACTCTGTGATCAGTGGCTCTTTCTACCCTCTAATGTGACCATTGGCCCTTCTACACCCATCCCATAATCATTGGCCTCTTCGCCCCACTTCCACAATTGGCAGCCCTTTCTCCACACCCAGCCCCCACCATTCATCAGCCCTCTGCACCACAATCAGAGATAGCACCATCCCCAAGCCCCAAATGGCCATTGCCATCTGGTTGGACTGCTGTTGACTCACAACCACAGCTGCATGAATCCTTCCCCCAACTGGACCCACGATTTGGCACAGGTTGGCACTTCAAGGTTGGCAAGGGGAAGGTGCCAAACTGGCGGTGCCAAACTGGCAGTGCCACCCAGTGTCAATGGCACTGTCTGGCCACGTCCCTCTCCCCCAGTGGCTATACTTAGCTCCATGCTCCTGGGCAGACTATCCCATGATAGGTTCACATCAAAGTGAACCTGTTGTAAACGGCACTGACATGAGTTTGAAAATGTGGTAAGGGGTCAAAATGCAATAGCGTGGTTGGGTGGGATTAATGATATTAAAATGCATGCAAAGCAGTTTCACACCCATTATGGGTGCAAACATGATGACATCACCTCGAGAGGCAGGGAAGATCCAAATTCGCATTCTCACTGGCAAAAACTGCAACTTCTGGATTTTGAGCCCCCGCCGGGAACCTTGCAGACAATGAATGCAGGCTCAAAATTTCACCTGATGTCTTCAGCCAGTTACTCATCTGATATATCCTGCTATTTTTATTCTGACTAGCACGTATCACTGCTAGTAATCCTGAGATCACTACCTTTGAGACCCTACTCTTCAAGTATGCTCTATGAATATACTTCTATTATTCACATTGATAATAAGCAGCATAGTTGATTAAAGAGCTGACACAGACAGACTAAATCCTCTGTACTGTGCTGTGAAACTACTTCATAGAAAGGTGAAAATGGCAGTAAAACTGCACCCTATGGTGATTGTATAACTTGATCATGTAGAGCTCTTTTGCTATGATCTCCATGATTCTCCAGATAAATGCCTTTGATGCCTTTGTTTATAGTGCTATAGAATTAACTTCTGCATAGGGGTCCCGACAGTGCTAGTGTTTGTGGAAATGTACATTTTCAGCATTGTCTTAAAGGATTGGAATCAGAATAAGGCCACCTCATGGCAGTCACTAGAACTGCAATCTAAAACTCCCATATTTTAATAGCGGGGGATAGAAAGGAACCAGAGCTTCTGATATTTCAAAATCAAAATCATGGCGTTGTTTTATTTTCTTTGGTAACTCAATTTGTTAATAGAGGTGATATTGTGAAGGGCTGCCATATATTGAGGGAGCAGTTAATAAAAGGATTTTAGGTTTTATTAATTGGAGCATTGAGTACAAGTGTAAGGAGGTTATCTTGAACTTGTATAAGACGCTATTTATCCCTCATCTGGAGAACAGCATCCAGTCTGGATGTAATACTTTGAGAATGATGTGAGGGGATTGGACATACTGCAGAGGGGATTCACCAGAATATATCCAGGGATAAAGAACTCTAGTTACTAAGATAGATTGGAGAGATTGAAACCCTTTTCCTTGAAGAAAGGAACATCGTGAGACCTGTTAGAGATATTCAACATACAGAGGTGTATGGTTAGAGTAAATAGTGAGAAATTTGCTAATCAAGAAAGCATCTAGAGAGCACAGATTCAAAATAATTGTAACATTAATGTGAAGAAAAGTTATTTCATTCGGAACATGATTGGATGTGGAAATAATTATAATTGGTAAAGACTAAAAGGACAGATACCAGGTTTCTTATCCTTTAGTAAACCAAAACAGTTTTAAAATTGCTAAGACTTTTTTTGAAATGGAAGAGTTAACCCTGACTGGCTTACAAAAAAGTGCTCAAGGCTAAACTAAAGGGATTGGTGGATAACCTTCTGACAGAATTACCTGCAGAGGCGAGAGAAGCAGACATAACTGAGGTAAGAGTGCAGCATATGAAATAAGGGATACAAGAGAGACCAAATTCTCTAGAGGGTGAGTCAACTGAGCCAAATAGGATTCAAATGCAAATGAAGCAACTTGAACATCAAAAGGAAATGGAGAAACTGAAAATTGAAAAAGAAAACAAGTTGGAAAAACTTGAATTGGAGAGAGGAAGGGAGATGAGAAAACTTGAATTAGAAAAAGAAGAAAAGGAAATGTGGGAAAAGAAGAGAAAGCACAGAAAATAGGAATCAAAAAAGCTTGAAATTGACCTCCAGAGAAAGAGATTGGCAAGGGAGGAAAGAGGGAAGGAATAAAAACTAGAATAGCCTCTTAAAAATCTGGCCTTAAGGAAGTTTCAGATGCTGGAGGAAATTCGGATTTCAGAAAAACTACCTCCAACCCATAACCCAATGTGAAGATGTTTAAATTTGTACAGTACCTTCCAAAGATGAGGAAAGGAATGTAAAACATTCTTAGTTTCACTTAAGAAGGTAGCTACACAAATGAAGTGGTTAAAAGAAAACTGAATATTGCTCCTGCAAAGTAGGTTGGTGGACAGGTTTTATCAAGTTTATGCATCACTTTCAGAAGAGGTTTCTGTGGATTATTATTCAGTAAAATGGGTATTCTTTGTGCATATGAGTTTGTTCCTGAGGCATTAAGTTAGAATTATCAAAATATGGGGAAACAGCCTAGACAGACTTAGAATGAACTTGATAGGGTGAATCAAAATAATTTTGACCATTGGATATGGGCTTAAAGGCAGATGCAATGTATGAAGTCTTTAGGGAAATAATTCTCCTGGAAGAATTAGAAACTCACTTCCTCCAGTAGTTGGAATCATGTTGTAAACCAGAGGATTACAACATCTAGACAGGCAACGAAGATGGCTGCGATTATGAGCTGGTCCATAAATCCAAATCATTTTCCCGTCACCCCACAAAACCTGAGGAGGTTAGAAGGTGGGAAGTCGAAAGAAAGGCAAGTAACCAGGGAAAGAAGGGGCTAATGGAAATGCCCTAAAAATTCCTCTTCAGATCAGAAAGGAAGGCACTGAGGGTATAAGTGATATCTGAAGGTCTATGAGTTTCCATTGTAACAAGGTGAAACATGTTCTTGCAGACTTCTGGAAGTTGAGAGGGAAATCCGCGAGACTTATTGGAGTATGTAAGCATGATTCAGGAAAAGGATCCCTGACTGAAAATACAACAAATCAATTTGAAACTTTAACCACTGCTATGAAGTGAGTAAGCATTGAGTTCAGGAGAGGCGACTAAGATACATTATAAGGTTACAAAGAATTCTTACCCAGAGGATAAGAATTCTTATCCCTCCGATGAGTCAGATAAACCAATAATTATGTTGAGATACGGGAGCCACTCAAACACTTGTGCTGGGCATAACTGAGGAAGTGCATTAAAAACCAAAGATTAATAAAGTATATTGTTGAGGAGAATATACCTGTATTGGGTGCACTTGGAGTGTGACTTAATGCCTAGACAGTGGTGGTAGAAGTTACCATCATTGTTGATTTAGGCCTGGGAAACCAAGGCAGTAGCTTCATCCATAATTACAGAAAGACCAAATTAGGTTGAAGAGATGGAGCTATTACAGGGAAAGCATTCAGCAATTTTTCCTTCAAGAGTGATAATTTGAACAATGGTTAAGCAAAGTTGAATGCTTTTAGGCTGATTGATTGGGTAACAAATTGTCCCTATATTGGACCTCCCTGATCCTCGCACATTAGGCGTAGACTAAAATCATGAATAGGTCACTGAGACAATGGGACGGCGGCGCGGGCTCGTTGGGCCGAAGGGCCTGTTTCCCGTGCTGTGTTGTTCTTTGTTCTTTGTTCAAAGTCCACCTTTGGACATCAAAGTCTTACCACAGACAGGTATTTGGTTAGCTGAAACTTGCTTTAAAGACTTTGACAATCCAAAGGAGATGTTTAGTAAATCCTCCCTTCTTGAGGCTCAGCAAGCTGATCCAGAGCTAAGTAGGCTCAATCGACCCAAACAATGATTGAACGGCACAGTGGCACAGTAGTTAGCACAGTTGTCTCACAGCACCAGGGACCTGGGTTTGATTCCTAGCTTGGGTCTCATAGAATCTATGGCACGGACACATGCCCTTTGACCCAACCAGATCCATGCCGACCAAAATATCCATCTAAGCTAACCCCATTTTCCTGCATTTGGCCCATATTCCTCCAAATCTTTCCTATCCATGTATCTATCCAAATTCCTTTTAAACATTGTCAATGTCCCTGCCTCAACCACTTTCTCTGGCAGCTCATTCCACATAGGTACCACCCTCCATGTAAAAAGATAGTGTTCAGGTTCACAATAGTTCTTTCCCCTCTTAACTTAACCCTATGCCCTCTAGTTCTCTATTCTCCAACTCTGGGAAAAAGAGTGAGTGCATTCACCCTATCCATGCCTCTCATGATCTTATATGCTTCTATAAGATCACTCCTCAGTCTCCTATGCTCCAAAGAAAATGTCCTAGCTTGTCCCATCTTGCCCTATAACTCAGTCCCTTATGTCCTGATGACATCCTTGATTGAAGTCTACACATTCTCCCCATGTCTGTGTGTGCTTCCTCCAGGTTTTCTAATTTCCTCCTACAGCCCAAAAACTTGCTGGTTAGGAGCATTGGCATGCTAAATTTCCCTCTGTGTATCTGAAAACTGGAGTGGCATGGTGGCACAGTGGTTAGGACTGCTGCCTCACAGTATCAAGGCCTGGGTTCAATTCCCAGCTTGGGTCACTGTCTGTGAGGAGTCTGCAAGTTCTCCCTGTGTCTGCATGGGTTTCCTCCTGGTGCTCCAGGTTCCTCCCACAATCTGAAAGATGTGCTGGTTGGGTGCATTGGCCATGCTAAATGCTCCCTCAGTGTACCCAAAACCACACCTGAGTGTGCCAATTGGGGATTTTCATCATAACTTCATTGCAGTGTTAATGTCAGCCTACTTCTGACACTAATAAATAAACTTTTTAAAGTTTTAGCAGATGCTGGAGCGTGGTGACTCAGGGATTTTCACAGCAACTTCATTTCAGTGTGAATATAGGCACACTTGTGACACTAATAAATAAAAAACTGAAGCTAAAGCAAAGAAAGTTCCAGAATGTTATTGTATTACATATTGCTTACTAATGAAGAGATAGAGATCTCCTCACAAACTGCAGATGAGCAGTTGATGCTTGTTCATTAGGTAATGTTACCATCCAAATATTGTATTGAGACATTATAGATAACACACGAAATTCCCTTGGCAGGATATATAGGAATATAAAAAAGTTATGTAAAAATAAATCAGGTGTTGGTCAAGTTTTCACAAGGCTGTGATATAGTTTTGGAAAATATGCCACATGGTGGGGAAACACAACCTAAAATCAAACCAGCACCCTTAGTACCCACACCAGTTATTGAGCAGCCATTTAGTTGGATGTTGGTGGATATGTGGGGCCATCACAAAAAATGAAAGCAGGGCACCAGAATATCCTTATTATTATGGATATGACAACTTGATTTCCAGAAACCGTCACTGTTCGGGTACACTGTTGGAGAATTTAAACTCTCAAAAGAAGGACCAAGGCATATTGTCATGAGTATTGCCACAATTGAGACAAAGGACTAGACTTTCTTTTATTTTCAACTTGACATTTACCGAATTAATCTATTGCGTTTGAGTTAATTTATGAGAGAAGGGGTCTTCTGAAATTAATCAAAGATTTAAGAACAGAGGAACTAATGAATCAAGTTGTAACTAGTTTTCCTGCTTGTCTAGTTTATTTGGCTGATGTATTGATTTATAGCAACACGTGCAAACAACTGGAAGCTCTATTTAAATAATTACAGTTGGAAAATTTAATAGTAAGCCGAGATTTTGTGGACACACAATTAACTTATCTAGGGAATATCATAGAGGAGATAAGTTTTTCTTATTCATTTACAGAATGTGGGTATTGCTGACTAGGTGAACACTTATTCCCCATCCCTAGTTCTTTTTCAGAGGTGGTGGTGAGCTGCATACTTGAACTGCTGCAGTTCTGAAGTGTAGGACCACCACCAGTGCTGTCAGAGAGGGAATTCCAGGATTCTGAGTGACAGTGAAGGAATGGGGATATATTTCCTAACCAGATTGATTAGTGACTTGGAGGCGAACCTCCAGGAGGTGATGGTCCCAGATACCTGCTGCTCTTGACCTTCTACAGGGTAGTAGTCGGGGGTTTGGAACATGCTACCTAACGCACCTTAGTGAGTTCCCTCAGTGCGTCTTGTGGATGATGCATGACTACCACCGTTCATCAGTGGTGGAGAGAGTAAATGCTTGTGGAAGGGGTAGTAATCAAGTGGGCTGCTTTGTCCTGGATCATGTAGAGCTTCTTGAGTGTTGTTGGAGCTGCACTCATCCAAACAAGTGGAGAGCATTCCATTGCACTCCTGACCTGTGCCTTGTAGATGGTGGTCAATGGTAATTCCCAGGATGCTGATAGCGGGTGATTCAGTGATGGTAATGCCACTGAATGTTAAGGGGTGATGATTAGATCCTCTCTTGTTAGAAACGGTGATTGCCTGGAACTTATATGGCATGAATGTTAATTGAACTCTAAAAGTACAGGCTTTGATGGAATTGCCTAACTTGAAAACTAAGTCCAATATCTACCTCTTCATGGCTGCAAAAACAAATTGTTGCATACAAACCATAGATTTTAAAATTAATTTATGGGGCATAGACATTGCTGTTAGGCCAGCATTTATTACCCATCTCTAGCTGCCTCTGAGCAGGTGGTAGTAAGATGCGTTCTTGAACTGCTGTTATTTTAAGTGGTATAGGTACACCCACAGCGCTGTTCAGGTGGTAACTCCAGGATTTTGACCCAGCAACAGTGAAGGAACTGCAGTATATTTCCAAGTCCGCATGAGTGACTTAAAGGAGAGCTTCCAGATGGTGGTGTTCCCAAATATTTGCTGTCCTTAGCAGTCATGGGTTTGGGAGGTGCTGCCTAAGGAGCCTTGGTGAGTTCCTGCATTGAACTTGTAAATGGTACTCTTGCTGCCACTGTTTATAGGTGATGGAAGGAATGAATGTTTGTAGAAAGGGTAACAATCCATTGGGCTGCTTTGTCCTTGATGCTGTCAAGCTTCTTCAGTATTGTTGAAGCTGAACTTATCAAAACACTGATTTGGGCTTTATAGATAGTGGGCAAGCGTGGGGAGTCAGGAGGTTATGTTGAACTTACACAAGACTCTAGATAGACTTCACCTGGAATATTATGTACAATTGTGAGTGCCATAGTATAAGAGCTTCTTGAGTGCTATTGGAGCAGCACTCATCCAGACAAGTGGACAGTATTCAATTATACTCCAGATTTGTGCCTTGTAGATGGTGGTCAGTCTTTGTGGGGTCAGAAGGATGTGTACACATTAGAGAGAGTGCAGAACAGGTTTACAAGAGGTTGAGAATCAGGGCCTGGAGGTCGACAACAGGTTTCCAGGGATGAGAAATGTCAGTTATTGTGATAGATTGGAGAGATTGGGACTGTTCTCCTCGAAGAGAAGAAGGTTGAGAAGATATTTGATAGATATGCTCAAAATCATGAGCGAGCTTAACAGATTAGATACGGACAAACTGTTCCCACTTGTAAAAGGATCAAGAACGAGAGGGGCACAGATTTAAAGTGATTTTCAAAAGAAGTAAATGTGAAGATGTGAGAAAATAACTTCTTCACTCAGCAAGTGCTTCATGTCTGGAATGTTCTGCCTGGGGAGGTAGTTTCAATTGAGACTTTTAGGAGGGCGTTAGATAATTACTTGAAAATAAACAACATGCAGATTATGGTGAAAAGGCAGGGCACTAAGTCATGATGCTCATTTAGAGAACCAGTGCAGATGTAAAAGGTCCTTTGCCTCCTTCTGGAGTCACAGTATTTATATGGCTAGTCTACTTCAGTTTCTGGTCAATGGTAACCCCCAGATTATTAGTACTGGGGGGTTTCAGTGATGATAATGCAGGGCAGTCTAGGGGGCTGAGTAGTGTACTCTTGCTGCTAATTCATATATACCTATGCATGTTCATACATATGTCGAAGTACCAATGGATCAATGTAAAGAATGATGGCCTAGTCTTAACACAGTATGTACGTTTTAAATATCCTGGAATAGTGTGAAAACTTGCAGTCATACAAGTTTATCTTATCCTCTACTGAAAAGAGATTCACATTCAAATAGAGCCATGTATGTTCATTTCAATCAGAAATACATGTGGCGTAACAGTGCCACCTTCTGGTGTAGTGTCATACGACATACAAGGATCATATGATATAGTCGTAAGAGTTAATAATTAAATCATCTGATGTTGCTTAGGCGTTGTCCATTAATAAACATAAGTAATAATAAATGATAGAGATAGACAGAGTTACAGTTTCTATCAATAATGCTGGCCTGTATTTTCCTGGCACTGAGATGGTGGGCTTGACGACAAGTGAGAAAGGAAAATAGGGATGAGCCATCCCTGATGCATTTCTGCCACCGGGAAACTTTTCTGGGGGCAGACTGAGAATCAGGGTCTAGAAGTTGACAACAGCATGTAGGTGGACAGCCAATTACGCATGTTAAGATTTCAATTAGGGCTGATATCGGGGCATTACTGATTTTTTGCAATTGACCCACTGTCCCCAACCACCATCCCAGTTGTGTGCTGAGGTGATGTGGAGATGCTGGCGCTGGACTGGGGTAAACACAATAAAAAGTCTCACAACACCAGGTTAAAGTCCAACAGGTTTATTTGATAGTAAATGCCATTTACCTGATGAAGGGCCAGCGCTGTGAAAGCTAGTGGCGTTGGAACCTGTTGGACTTTAACCTGGTGTTGTGAAACTTCTTAGTGTGCTGAGGTTGCCAGCTTAATAGAGTCAGATCCTTTGAGAGGTTGGCGGCCATCAGAGCTGGAGGCTCCAAAGCCCATTTTTTTGGGGCTGTGAGCATAGCAGGCAGCAAATATAGCTGAACCTGATCCAATGTAGGATAGATTTTATCTTATAGACGTGCTGGTATAGATTTTATTCATGTCTGCAGGTCCCTGACCTGCATCAGCAGTGTCCACCTCTCCTGGTGAGGCTGCCAGGCCCCAGAGCTGGTCAGCGGCAAATTGAATCTGTCTGTCATTCATAAATGGATACGAAACAATGGGGCACTCAAGTGGGGTCTGCCACCCTGCAGATTGATGAGCCAGTATCACTAGTTGCAAGTGCAGAGTCTAAACACCCATATGGTTCCAATATTGGGGTCTTGAACAGGGTGGAACGGTGGAAAACAGCACTGCTCTTCAATGTGCCAAGGATCCATGTTCAATTCTGGCTTTAGATAACTCTCTATGTGCAGTTTGTCTGTTTTCTCCATGTCTATGCATGTTTTCTCTGGATGATCCAGTTTCCTTCCACAGTCGAAAGATATGCTGGTTAAGTGGATTGGCTATGCTGATTTCCCCTTAATGTCCAAAGATGCGCTGGTTATGTAAGGTGGATTAGCCATGGTAAATGGGCAGACACTCTTTTGGAAAGTTGGTGCAGACACAATGGGCTAAATGGCCTCCTTCTGTATTATAGGGATTCTGTGATTAAAGCCCATGGAAAAATCCAGTAGACTAACTCTGTTTCTCTCTCCACAGATGCTGTTTGGCATGCTGAATTTTTTCAGCATATTTTTGTCTGAATTTTATCTGCATTTTGCCTTCTGGTATCTTTGTAAACTAGAAACATGCAATTTAATGTAGGTGGATATGTTTAATCATTTAAAATGAAAGTAAACCAATGAGGGGAGTATATAAATATTGAAAAGACATCGCAGAATGTGAAATGTGGAAAAAGAGCACTGAAGAGTGGAGATAGATGGTGATGTGCCACAATATTAGCCCTAATTGAGGCCAAAACATGTGTAATTGGCTGTCCACCTCCACTGAAGTTTTGATAAATAATTCCCTGGAAGGCTGAGTGCAGGGAGATAAAAGCAGAAAACAATTTTATCTAAATGGTGGCATAAGCTACCAGAGTAAATAAACATTTTCACAATGTGAAAAGATAACTCCTAGAATGGGTAGTTTTGGGCACTACATTAACATCTTTGCTATAAATCCAATTGAGACTATACAGTACCAATTCACTAATACGATGTCAGACATTGGAAACTTCAGTTAGAAGAATAGATCATGAAAGGACAGGTAGGAGAATGAGGAGAGATTATTTTCTTAGGCGTTTGACAAGGCACCTCACAAGAGGTTATTGCAGAAGGTAAGGGGGCATGGAGTTGGGGGTAGGGTGTTAGCGTGGATAGAGGATTGGTTGTCAAATAGGAGGGAGAGAGTGGGGGTCAATGGGTGCTATTCGGATTGGCGGTTGGTGACTAGTGGAGTGCCCCAGGGGTCGGTGCTGGAGCCTCAGCTATTTACCATTTATATAGATGATCTGGTGGAGGGAACCGAGTGTATGGTGTCGAAATTTGCTGATGACACCAAGATTGGGGGAACGGCAAATTGCGCGGAGGGCATGGAGAGTCTGCAGAAGGATCTAGATAGGCTGGGCGAATGGGCCAGGAACTGGCAAATGGAATTTAATGTTGGCAAGTGCGAGGTGGTCCACTTTGGTAGGAATAATGGTAGGAAGGACTATTACTTACGTGGCGAAAAACTGCAGCAGGCGACGGTGCAGAGGGACCTCGGGGTCCTTGTGCATGAGTCGCAAAAACCCAGCCTGCAGGTGCAGCAGGTGGTCGGGAAGGCTAATGGGATGCTGGCCTCCATAGCGAGGGGGATTGAATAAAGAAGTAGGGAGGTCTTGCTGCAGCTGTATAGGGCATTGGTGAGGCCGTAGCTGGAGTACTGTGTGCAGTTTTGGTCGCCGCACTTCCGCAAGGATATTTTGGCCTTGGAGGGAGTGCAGAGGAGGTTTACTAGGCTGATACCGGAGTTGAGGGGGTTGAGCTATGAGGAGAGGCTGAATAAACTAGGCTTGCACTCGTTAGAGTTTAGAAGAATGAGGGGAGATCTCATTGAGACATACAAGATGATGAATGGGATGGATAGGATAGAGGCGGAGAGACTCTTCCCGCTCAGAAAGGACAGTAGGACTAGGGGTCACAGCCTCAAGATAAAGGGGGGGCGGTTTAGAGCGGAGTTGAGGAGGAACTTCTTCACTCAAAGGGTGGTGAATCTCTGGAATTCTCTGCCCGTTGAAGTGGTGGAGGCTGCCTCGCTCAATATTTTTAAGACGCGGGTTGATGGGTTTTTGATAAGCGAGGGGATTAAGGGTTATGGGGAGAGGGCGGGAATGTGGAACTGAGCCACGACAGATCAGCCATGATCTTATTGAATGGCGGGGCAGGCTCGAAGGGCTAGATGGCCTACTCCTGCTCCTATTTCTTATGTTCTTATGAAGCCTATCCTTAGAGGCTTCGCTGTTCACTGATATTTTGGCATTTTGGCAACAATGATTATATCCTGATTATAGAATCTCTTCTAAAATCACAGTTGCATTTTTACAGCCCTCACTTAAATCAACCCTGATTTATGCTTCCCCCGCTATTGACGGCCATCCTTCTTTGATTCACTTCATGATTGTCCAACATTAAAGGATAATTTGGTGACTTCCACCCAGTGAAAACTATTTGGAGCTTTTCACACTTCGATGCCAAAGGCAATTTTAATGTTGGGCAGTTAGATAGCCTCGTTATTACCAGTCAAGGTCTTCTTACTCAGGTCAGTCGAAAAAGCAACCTTAATGGATAACTGGCCAGCAACACCTGCCAGATATGCACCAAAAGGTAGGTGTTATAGAAAAAGTCTCTTTGTAAAAAGAGGACGAGTGCCACAAAGAAAGCCTGAGACTCCTCCTCCCTTAACATGCGTATATGAACTACCTGAGCGATGCTGGGTAAGTTAATTTATAAAAAGGACAGCACTTATTAACAAATATATGTAAAAATCATGACATGCCTGAAATTTAGAGTTCAGCCCTAATATTTTTAGAACGCCTTTGAAACAAAAAATTGGAATAACTCAAAGCGTTATACATCTGTGGCTTTGATAATATAAACTACAAGATGTAAGGTTGTAGGGAGGTAGTGCATGACATATGTGAGATTTTATATGTGTGATGAATGTTTGTGCTATCACTTTTTATGTGTCCTCGAGGAAGTTCTCATTGACACTGTTGAGTACTATATGGATCAAAGGTGAGTTGAATAGTAATACGTAGTCACTGTAATGGACTGACAATGTGACAAAGATGTAGACAGAAAATTCAGAAAAATGAAAATGATGCAACATCCGATAAATATTTCCAACATATTGAATCAATTCATCTTATTTTCTGACTATCATAAGTTTGGATATTGTTTATTTTGTTGACCACCCAAACAGGTTGGGAATGTTCATAGTTTGTGATGATAAGACTGTTCAGGATTAGTGAAATGTCATCTCCCAATTAATCAAAAACACCCTTGTGTAAATGTTCCTCTATCTGACACCCTGTTCCTCGAAGATATTATACCTTTTGAGAGAATTTTATAATGCCTTGCTCGAAATAGCCAACAGCAGACAATGGTAAATTCTTAACCCTCTATTCTTTATGGACGGCAGTGTTTGATAAATTGAAAGGTCTCTATATTGTTTGGATTGTTTTAAATTGGTTTATTCTGACACAGATGGAGTATAAACTGTCCCAGTTTGGATTAAATAGAATTGTTGAATGGTTACAATACAGAAGGAGGCCATTTGGTCCATCATTTCTGTGCTGGCTCTCTGAAGGAGCAATTCACCAATTGCATTCTCCACATTTTCCCTATAACCCTGCGACCTTTTGTCTATAAACAATAATCCAGTTCCCCTTTGAAAGCCACGAGTGAATTAACCTCCACCATAGTCTCGGGCACTATTTTTAAGATCCTAATCATTAGCTGCATGAATTTTTTTTTCTTTATGTCACCATTGTTTCTATTACCAAGCACTCTTGCTTGGTTCCTAATTCTTTCACCAATGGAGAAAAAAATTATTTTGTCCAGTACACTCATGATTTTGAATATCTCGATCAAATCTTTGCTCAACTTTCTCAAGGAGAACAATCGCAGCTTCTCCAATCTATGTAACAGAAGTTTCTCATTGTAAATAATTTCTGCACCCCCTTCTAATGTCTTCATCCTTTCTAATGCATGGTTCCCAGAACTGGATGCAATATTCCAGTTGAGACTGAACCAGTGTGTAATGTTGATTTATTGCAATGTCCTTGCTTTTGTACTCCATGCCACCATTCATAAAGTCCAAGATCCAGTATGCTTTTTAAACCACTCCCCCAACTTAACTTGTCACCTTCCATGATTTGTACATGTATACCCACGTTCTCTCTGCTCTTGCAGTCCCTCCAGAATTGTATCCTGTATTTTACACTGCCTCCTCCGTATCTTCCTACCAAAATGAATCACTTCACACTTCTTTGCATTGAATTTCCTTAGCCACTTCTCAGCCCATTCCACAAACTTGTCAAGGTAATTTTGAAGATCACATTACAGTATTCAGACACTTTCCCCTGTCCCCATGCATAAAACCCCCTTTAAGTCCATAATCAGCACCATTCCTCTTTTCACCACCCTTTTGTTGGCTTCATATGCCTATAGAAGACCTTTGATTCCCTTTTAGCTGCCAGTCTCTCCTCGTACTTTGTTTTTGTTTCTCTGAATTGTATTTGAATCTGCAAGTTCTATCATATGCTTGATTTTTAAAAATTGTATTATTCATCTGAAATCTGTAAGATGCACTCCTACATCATTCATTCTCTACTCTGTCACTCTTTCATCATCTGGGATTATGGATTTGTTAGCCCCTTTGTGAGAACATACCTTAACTGCATCCAAACTATATCCTCTTTAAACACAGCCTATAGTGTTGCCTTCCGAACTTTGATTTCAACGATCTGACCCAGGTCCATTCTCACCACGTTGAGGTTTGTCTTTGCCCCAATTATTTTTACTCTGAATGCATCTTGTTCTTTTCCATAGCCAACATAAAACTTAACATAATCGCTGTTCCCTCAATGTTCCCTTACTTATGCTTGACTCACTTGACTGATCTCATTTCCTAGAACCAGGTCCATCAATTCTTCCTTTCTTGTAAGACAGAGAACGACCCACCTCTGCCCTTTACAATATTGCCACCTCAGTCTATATTAGAATTACTTAAGTCTCTAATTATCATGACTTATTCTTGCACTTTTCCGTAACTTCCATGATAATGTATTCCTTTACATCTTTCCCACTAGCCCACGGAATAGGCCAAGCAATGTCATGGTATTTTCATCCAAGCCAAGAAGATTTTGTCCTTCACCTCTCTAAGACATGCTCTGCAATGCTGTCCTAAATCTGAAATGCCACCTCTCCTGCTTTCCAAAATGCTGTTTTGCCGACAGCAGATTGAAAGGTTGAGATAAAGTCAGCAGCATGTTTGTGGTAGGTTGTGCCTCAAGCAAGCTTGTGGCAGGTTCATTCTTGTATTACACATGCACCTCATGGATACTTACTGGTGTAAAGCTTTTTTACGATTACATCCCACCTTCAAGATAAATCCAGCGATGCATGAGAACCTTGTGTCACCCCGTTTATGGTCGTGTGTCAGTGATAAGCACAAATAGCCTTTGCACTGTTGTATCGATGGTCAATGTTTGCGCTGAACTGCGGCAGAAGGGAGGTGAATAGGAGAATGGCAGCTTGCATGGAGGTTCAGGTCCAGCAAGGGAGGGGAATGGTGTGGAATGGAATAGCGGCCAATGAAGAGTGGAAGAACGTATAGTCCTGAAATATTGATTGTGGAAAAGTTGAAATTCTCATTGCTCATCAGTTCAGCTCATCAGGGTAAAATCCATGAATAGATTTGTTCTCATCTCGGTGTCTTTTTCATGCAGTTGAATTGCTGGAGCACCCATGGATCTCATGCACAAAATATTCTTGCAACTCCAGGAGCAGGAGGGGAGAGTGTGACATAAGGGTTCTTGCTGGGCAATAATAGAAATCACAACCTCAGCAGTAGAGGGGGGTCTGGTCAGGATGCAACCATTCAGGGAAGGCATTGCACAGGACGGGTACTGACATTTTTGTTTGTTTTTGAAGTGCCCATTACAAATTTATATTCCATAAGTCCATATAGAATGAACATGGCATTAGGTGTACATAATCCATGTACTTGTCATTGCTCCATACTTATTGATACCCTTACCATTTAAAAAAATATGATCTTAATACTGGAAATTTCAATTGATGCCTAGAATCCGTAATCAATAGTAACCAAGAAAGGTTCTCTCTCCCCATCTTCTGTCGTGGCCACGATATGAAGCCTCCCTTTTTATTCACCTGGGTCGTCTGTGGTTTGCCAGTTGCTACAGCTTTGTCAGCTGACAGTGGATTTCACCAATAAAAGGCTCCCTCCAGGGTGCATTCACATTTGTTTCCCTTGCACTTGGAATTTGGAATGGCGCATGCAATAGGAAAAAACAAGCGAGTGGAAACTACGTCCAGCGCCCGTTATGCTGTCAGGAACAGAACACCATAATTAAAATTGCATTCTCTGTATCCAGGAATATTTAACACTCAGATCTACCTTACTTTCTTGTTATTGCCACAACACCATAGTTCCATGTGGCTAGCCAGACCGAAAGGACGATAACTTTATATCCCAAACTCGATGCATTCTGCTTCCAAGGACTTTGGACATCGGAAACACTTCACTTAGGTATGTTTCAAGCATGGCCAGTGTTGTAGGTAACTAGAGAGCTAATTTTCACAGAACAAGGTGCCAGAAACAGTGATAAGTATTGGTCAGGACATTGCAGAGGATTTACACCCTCTTCTTGGAAAGGTGCAATGGGATCTTTTACGTCCTGGGGATGCTGCATCTGTAAAACCACATCTCCGATAGTGTATCACTCCCACAGGAATGCGCATAAATGTCAGCGTAGATCAGCTCAAAGGTGTTCCCAGATCAGGATATCAAACTGCTCCCTAGTACAAGCAACACAAAATTAACATTTCTTGGATTCTGTATTTTAATGCACATTTTAAAAATATTCCACTATGTTGGATGCAAATATTCCACTATGTTGGATTTAATACAAACATTTTCTTTCTTGGGTATTAAATGAAACTTTTTGTGAAGTGGGAAACAAACTTTTTGATGGATATTAAATATATAGATTAAATTATAGATGGTTAATGGTCAACATTACCTAGTTATTATGACGGTGTTCTGTGAATTAGCTAATTTTATCATAAATGTGTGGGGTTTCTTGTAAACTATAAAGTTCACATGAATCCAACAGAAACTGTTAAAAGACAATCCATGACTTCATGCTGTGAGACACATCCTATTAAAATAATGATCTCTGTGAATGTTTATCTGATTCAGAGCACAGTAGCACGCCATTATTTCTAGGAGCGAACAGTCAAGGCTGTGGACCACCTTGAAGTCCAAATCGATCAAGTGAATTCAAGTACAAAAGCACAAGATGTGTCTTCATGTTTACCACCCACCGGAGCTACTAAAGTATGGAATCTACAACCTTAATCCATGTGAAGAAAATGGAACTTATTAAGGATACCAAACAGAAAGTGAATCAATCTACAAAATCAATTCGATCCGACTGTGAGGTTACCATTCATAGGAGAATCATTGATAGTAATAGAAAAAAAATGAAATTGGGAATAACATTTCTTTGCATTGTTCTCAGTGCTGTTGCAGCTTTATGTTCTATTAATTCTCTGGATATGTGCATCGTTGGCAAGATCAGATTTATTGACCATGCCTAATTGTCCTTAGGCAATTAGGTGGTGGTTCCTCCTTGAACTGCTGCAGCCTCCTCACTGTTTCAAAAGAGAAGTCTTTTTGAATGAACACAGTATAAGAATATTGTAAGATAATTTTTCCAATTATTGCATAATTTTAAACATTAAAAAATTGCCACGATATACTCAAATACACCTAAGAACAGTTGCTTGCATTTGGGAACTATTTCTTCCTGTGTTCAGCTCTTAGTGGTCCACCATTGATCATTAATATTTTTAATTCAAATTAACAAAGTTCTGAAACTTAACATTAACCATAGCATGATCATTGTAGTATGTTATGAATTGTATAAATGATATGTTAAAAAAAGACATCCTTGAGAAATATTACAAAATTTACCAGTATTCTATTTAGCCTGATGGAACTGGTTTTTCACACACTTGAGTTGCACTTTAACAGGTTGACATTAAATCTTAATTTTATCATAATATTTTGAGAGATATGAACACTGTTCACAGATGTTAATGTTTGTAGTCTCATGGTTTCGCTGGAAGAAAAACATGTTTAAGTTTACAAATTTTCAAATTTGGGAATTGTCACAAAATCATGTCTTGAAATGGTCAGCTTGAAGTTGGAAATGAAAACTTGAAGCATATCATTCTATCTATTTATCTTTACCACTTCTCATTCAAAATTCAGATTCAAGAAAATGAGGATTAGTGCTTCGATGAGTGGAAATGAAGAGACCAGTTGAGCGTCTTTTTTTTAGAAGCAAATTTCTGGATTTCCCTTGCAGGATATTATTTGTGCACTGCTTTTAATTTTTGGTTCTGTAAAAAGAGATGAAACGTAATTGTGGCAAATGTTATTTTCTATGTGAGGTGCATTTTGATTCAAATATAATAAATGCATTCCATAACTGTGTTCTTTGCACCTTTATTCTGTTTGATGGTGATAATTGGCACTAGGGACGTAGACCATGCATGTAGCTAGCGGCAAGTCCATCTCCCTCATACAAATTTATACAGTTGATATTCCAGGCTTTGAGCAGAACATAATTAATGATGGGCAACCTTGCTCCTTCCCAAAACCCTCCATCTTGCTATATTTTTCATCTGTTCCAAATGCCATAGTGTCAAGTTATATATTGACTGCCAACCTCCTCCTCATTCTGTGATCTCCTTGTTCCAATCATTTAAATTATTATTAGTTGAACAGCCCCTCCCCCACCACCACCCCCACCCAAACTCCATCACAAATTTCTCCTGAAGATATTTTCCTTCCCAGTGTCTCAACCTGTGAACTGTAATACTTCACATTCAATTATTTTAATGTGAACATAATTTCCCCTTATCTCTCACCATTGACATTCAAACTCTTCATTCCTCCTTAAACACCTCACTGAACAACAATGACTTACATTTGTGTAACTTCTTTCATATATAAAAAAAATGTTTATTTGTGATCCAACAAAGGATAATCGGACAAAAAGGTGCCGCCAGAAGAAGATTTTGGAAGGCTGAAAAAAGGTAGGTGTTAAGGAGGATCTTAAAAAAGAAAGTATCACAGACAAAATATTCAGGGAGAATATTCCAGAACTTGAAGCTGAGATGGCTGATGGCATCTCTGCTGATGGTTAAAAAAATTATTGACAGACGCAGAAGGAAACTGAGTTGCATAAGCAGAAATCTCAAGGTGTTGCAATCACGGAAGAGGTTAGAGAGATAGGGATTGGGTAACTATGAAGGGGATACGCTCCACTTGTTTGGACGATGGCAACTCCAATGACATTCAAGAAGTTCATCACTATCCAGAACAAAGCAGCCCGCTTAATTGGTGCCCCTTCCACATACATTCATTCCCTCCCGTGCCTACTAACAGTGGCACCAAGTGTACCATCGACAAGATATGCTGCAGGAACTCACCAAGGGACTTTAAGTGGTATCTTCCGGACCCACAACTGCTATCACCTGGACAATCAAGCCCAGCAGACACATGGGACAGCACGGTGGCACACTACTTAACACTTCTGCCTCAGAGCATCAGGGACTCAGGTTTCATTCTGCCTCTCGGAAACTGTGTATTTGCACATTCTTGCCATGTCTGCACTGGTTTCCATCGGGTGCTCCGATTTCCTTCCACAGTCCAAAGATGTGCAGGTTACATAGATTGGCCATGCTAAATTGCCCCTCAATGTCCAAAGATATATAGGTTAGGTGGATTAGCCATGGTAAATGCATGGGTTTATGAGGATAGGGTGGTGGGTGGACCTGTAACCTGCTCTTTGGGAGAGATGGTGTGGACTCAATAGGTTGGATGGCCTCGTTCTGCATTGGAGGGATTTTATGGATTCTATGGAACCACCACCATCTGCCTTGCCCCTCCAAACCACTCACCATCCTCTCTTGGAAATTTGGTCCTTCCCTGTTGCTGGATCAAAATCCTGGAAGTCCCTCTCTAACTGCATTGTGGGTGAATGTACTCCCCAGGGACTGCAGCTCACCACCACCTTCTCAAGAGAAATTTGGGCTGGGCAATAAATGCTGGCCTCACCAGCAACTTCCACATTAAATAAAACAATTTTTAAAAATCATGGACATTTTTAAAATATTCAATCATGGGATTGTCAGAAGATATAGCAGGTTATAAATAGATTGAATTCTCAGGCACAGAAAGGCAGATGGAGTTTGTTCCTGACAAATGCGAGGTGATGTATTTTGGATGATCAAATTTAGATGTGAATTATAATGTGAATGACAGAACATTAACATGCAGAGAGTTCTGGATATGCAGGTCCATAATTCTCTGAAAGTGGCAGCACAAGTGGCCAAGAAGGCATATGGCATGTTTGCCTTCATCGGCCAGGGCATTGATTACAAGAGTACAAGAGCTGGCAAATTATGGTGCAGTTACATAAAACCTTAGTTACACTGAATTTATAGAGTCATAGAGTTATGGAGGTTTAACATGGAAACATGCCCTTCAGCTCAACTTGTCCATGTCAACCTTTTTTTTAACCATTAAGCTAATCCTAATGCCCACATTTGGCTCATATCCCTTTATCCATCTTATTCATGTAACTGTCTAAATGCTTTATAAAATGCAAAATTTTCCCTGCCTCTATTACTACCTCTGGCAGCTTGTTACAGACACATAGCACCCTCTGTGTGACAAAATTGTCCTTCTGGACTCTTTTGTATCTCTCCCCTCTCACGAACCCTAACCCTCTTGTTTTAAAGTCCTCTACCTTTGAGAAAAGATGTTGACTATCGATCTGATCCATACCCCACATTATTTTATAGAGCTCCTTAAGATCACCCTAAGGCTCTAGAGAAAAAAAGTCCCAGTCTACGCTCCAGAGAAAAAAAGTCTCAATCGATCTAACCTCTCCTTAAAGCTAAGGCTCTAGAGAAAAAAGTCCTGGTCTACACTCTGGAGAAAAAAGTCCCTGTCTATCTAACCTTTCCTTAAAACTCAAGCCATCAAGTCCTGATAGCACCCTAATAAATCTCTTCTGCACTCTTTCTAGTTTAATAATATCCTTTCTATAATAGAATGATCAGAACTGTACACAGTATTCCAATTGTCGCCTTATCAATGTCTTGTACAACTTCAACAAGATGTTCCAATTCCTGTATTTAATGTTTGACTAATGAAACCAAGCATGCCGAAAACCTTCTTCACCATCCTGTCCATCTGTGACTTCATTTTCAAGGAGCTATAAATCTGTACCCCTAGAACTCTTTGTTCTATAATTCTCCCCAGTGCCTAGACATTAACTGAATAAGTCCTGCCCTGGTTCGATCTACCAAAATAAATCACCTCACACTAATCTAAATTAAACTGCATCTTCCATTCATCAGTCCATTGGCCCAATTGATCAAGATCCCATTGCAACCCTAGATAACATTCTTCACGGTTCACAATGCCACCAATCTTGG
Source organism: Carcharhinus amblyrhynchos (assembly GCF_965287045.1). Lineage (NCBI taxonomy): Eukaryota > Metazoa > Chordata > Chondrichthyes > Carcharhiniformes > Carcharhinidae > Carcharhinus > Carcharhinus amblyrhynchos. Next base: position 7,102,210 of record NC_137336.1, on the reverse strand, counting down.
TGTCACCTGCAAACTTACTAACCACGTCTCCTAAATTCTCATCCAAATCATTAATATAAATGGCAAATACTGTGCCTTGAGCACAGATCCCTTAAGTACATCACTGGGCACCGGCCTCCAGTTTGAAAAAAAACCCCTATACACTCAATTTTCTATCATTGAGACAATTTTATGTCCATTTAACTACCTCACCCTGGATTCTGTGAGAGTTAACCTTGCGGTGAGAGCCTGAAAAGCGCTGCCAACGAAATGGTGGAAGTAAGTGCATTAGCAACATTTAAGAGACGTCTGGAGTAAGAACAAAACATTTCTTTTACTTTAGTTAGGGGCATCAGGATCAGGAGGGGCTTGGAGATCTGGAGGGCTTGTACTGTACTTTTCTTTGATCTTTGTTCTTTGTCCTTTATGAGACATGGGCGTTACTGGTTGGCCAGCATTTATTGTCCATCCATAGTTGCCTTTGAGAAGATGGTGGTGAGCTGCCTTACTCCACTATTCAAGTGCTGGGGGTTGACCCACAATACCTTTAGGGGGTCAATTCCAGGATTTTAACGCAGTGACAGTGAAGAAATGGTGATATGTTTCCAAGTCAGGATGGTGAATGGCTTGGAAGGAAACATGCAGGTGGTGGTGTTTCCATGTATATGTTGCCCTTGTCCTTCTGGATAGAAGGACATACAGCATACGTCCTATCAATCCTCTTTAAAATCATATATGTTTCAATGAGATTACCTTTCTAAACAGCAGAGAACAGAGAGCCAATTTACTTAGCCTCTCATCACTGGACAAGACCTTCACCCCAGGCACCTACTGAACCATAAGGCCATAAGAAATAGGAACAGGAGTTGGCTGTTCGGCTCCTCCAACACCATTCAATAAGTACATGGCAGATTCAACATTCCTCACATCTGCTTTCTTACCCTTGATTCCCTTACTGTTTAAAAATCTATTTACCTATCTCTGTGTTAAATATACACAAGGGCTATGCTCTCACAGCTCGCAGGAGTTCCAAAGACTCACAACCCATTGAGAGGAGAAATTTATCCTCACCTCAGCCTTAAATTGCCGTCCCGTTATCCTGAGACTATGTCCTCTAGTCCTAAGCTCTCCCATGAGGCGCTACATCATCTCAGCATTTACTGTGTTAACGTTTAAGAATCCTATATATTTTAATGAATTCACCTCTCATTTTTCGAAATTCCAAAGAGTGAAGTCCCAACCTTTTTAACATTTACTTGTAAAACAATTCCTCTATATGGGGAATCATCCAACTGAACCTTGTCTGAACTGCCTCCAGTGAAATAATATCTTTCCTTAAATAAAGGGACCAAAACTGCTCACACTACTTCAGATGTGGGCTCATCAGTATTTTGTACAGTTGCAACAAGACTTTCATGCTCTTATACTCCAACCCTCTTTAAATAAGGGCCAACATTCCATTTGCTTTCACGTGGGGGTGTTTTATACACAAAAACCCCCACGTCCCTTTGTGTTGCAGCTTTCTGCAGTTTTTATCCATTTAAATAATACTCTTCTTTTGTTTTCCCATCCAAAATGGACAACTTCACATTATTCCACATTAAATTACATTTGCTAACTTTTCTCCCACTTACTTACCCAATCAATATCTATTTGTAAACTACTTGTATCTCCCTCACAACTCGTATTTCTACCTATTTTTGCGTCATTGCAAATTGGTATACAATGCATTAACTTCTTTTTTCCAAGTCATGACTTCATATTGTAAACAGTTGCAGTCCCAGCACCGATGCCTGTAGAACACTACTGATTACAGGCCACCAACCTGAAATACAACCTCTTATTTCTACTCGCTGTTTGCTGCCCATTAGGCAATTCTCTATCCATGACATTACAATACCTCCAACACCATGGGCTCTTATCTTATGGCTTAATCATTTGTGAGGTACCTTATTGAATGCCTTCTGGAAGTCCAAATACAACTCAGCTATTCTATTTGTTAGGCTAATCAGCATTTGGTTGCCGATTTTTTGGCTCCCTCCTTTTTTGAATAAGGCACATTGGCAGTTTTCCAATCCTCTGGAGGTTCTGCAGAATCCAAAGCTTTTTGGAAAACTACAACCAATGCATCCACTACCTTTGTAGCTACTTCTTTTAAGACCCTAGGATACAAGGCATGAGGGTCAGAGGACTTATCTAGCTATAGCCCTTTAATTTGGCTCTAGTGATGCTGGTGGTACTGAATTCCTCTCCTGTATTCTGTAATATTAATGAAACGTTTGGAATATCTTTCACCATAAGTACTGATACAAAATATCTGCTCAATCATTTTGCCAATTCCTTATTCCCCATAACTATCTCCCCGATTCATTTTCTAAGGGGCCTATGTTCACTTTGACCTCTCTCTTCCTTTTTATGTATTTGAAGAAGCTCTTACTGTCAGTTTTTATGTTTCACCCTAATTTGCCATCCGAATTTATTTTCTTTCTCTTCATAATCTTTTTTCGCCCTCTTTTGCTGGATTCTAAATTCATCCCAATCTTCATGGCTATCACTGACATTTGCCTCATTATTTTTTTTTCAAATTAATACTTCCCTTCACTTCCTTGGTTAGCCATGTTTGATTTATCCATTTATTAGGATCCTTCCTCTTTACCTTAGCTGTCTTCCTTCAATGTAAGAAGTTAATTGGCTTCTTTCTTCCATATAAAACATCTACCACATTAGTTGAATCTTTAGAACGTTTTTGATAAAGTTCAAATGATGATGATTTAGATTGTTGGTGGACAGATACCGGTAAACATTATTTGACACTCAAGAGCTGATTTATTTGGACTTTCAAATGGGTCATACTTATGGACAGTAAGAAGTCTCACAGCACCAAGTTAAATTCCAACAGGTTTATTTGGCACTAGCTTTTGGAGTCTCAGGCTCCTTCATTAGGTGAGGACTCACTCATCTGATGAAGGAGCCTAAGACTCCGAAAGCTACTGCCAAATAAACCTGTTGGACTTTAACCTAGTGTTGTGAGACTTCTTACTATGCTTACTCCAGTCCAACACCGGCATCTCCACATCATATATAAAGGTCATTAGTATCAAATGTGTTCAATGAACTTTTGCATTAAATAGTGCAGAGAAGTGCCATCAGATCGATCCCAAGTTTCAACCCGATCAGTTATGAACAAAGTAAACATAGAACATAGAACATTACAGCACAGTACAGGCCCTTCAGCCCTCAATGTTGTGCTGAGCTATGTCCAATCCCAAGATCAGGCTACCCCACTCTCTATAATTCTGGTGTGCTCCATGCACCTATCCAATAACCGCTTGAAAGTTCCTAAAGTGTCTGATTCCACTATCACAGCAGGCAGTCTATTCCACACCTCAACCACTCTCTGAATGAAGAATCTACATCAGACATCCCTCCTATATCTCCCACCATGAACCTTACACTTATGCCCCCTAGTAACAGCTACATCCACCTGAGGAAATAGTCTCTGCACATCCACTCTATCAATCCCTCTCATCATCTTATAAACGTCTATTAAGTTGCCTCTCATCTTCCTCCGCTCCAAAGAGAAAAGCCCCTGCTCCCTCAATCTTTCCTCATAAGACCTGCCCTCTAAACCAGGCAGCATCCTGGTAAATCTCCTCTGCACTCTCTCCAATTCTTCCACATCCTTCTTGTAGTGAGGTGACCAGAACTGAACACAATATTCCAAATGTGGTCTCCCCAGTGTCTGGTATAGTTGCAACATAACCCCACGGCTCTTAAACTCAAACCCCCTCTTAATAAACGCGAAGTAGTTAAGCAGTTAAGATCCAAACAGACTAGCTTATATCGGTTACAGCCCTGTAGATAAACAAGGCATAATAAGCCTGTCTTAGCAAATGTAAAACACCTCAATGATTTTTGAAAAAAACCTTGATCTCATTTACTGACCATGGACAAAGACATACAAGACAGAGCTGAGCCACAGGCTTCAGACAGATAGGAGAAACATGCTGCGTAAACAGCTTTCGAAAGAAAAAGTTTGCCAGATGTTTTCCCAGAAGAAGTCGTAAGTGAGAAATATTTAAATTAAATTAGATGAACCTGTTATCATCCCTGTTAAATTTTAAACTGAAAGAAATCTCCACAACATCAAAAGGAAGAAAATTGCTGGAGAAGATTTAGAACTTAAAAACAAATTAATTAAAGCCAACATAAATCAAACACAATTAATAGTTGAGGGACAGTTAACTTACAAAGGTTTTTTTTCCCCTTAGACAATTCATACAACAAAAATACATTTCACAAAGCTTTTTAAGGAACACGACCTCTGCAAACAAGGAAGATAAAAAGAGATATAAATCAATCGATAAAGGAGGGTCAACGAAATGCGTAAAATATGAAAAGGTAAAGAAAGAGTAAAGTTATGCCTGTTGATCCCATCTCCTAGAAATTGCCATAATGTATTTCTAGAGGATAGGATCAACAGATGTACCTCTACTCGGTGAAATAATTTATTACACTCTCGGGAAAGTCATCTTTACGCAAAGATGCATGCGCACATGGAACAACATACTGGCTAGCTGGTGTAATAGCGAAAGGTATTAAACTCATTCAATTTACAGCTGAGTCCCTTTGTGGGAGATTAGGTTATCATCAAATGATTCCTCCATTGTCTTTTCTAAACTAGCTCATTTTCTTGGGCGTAACTACTTACATGATTTGAGCATTTTATCGTAAAAATATGTTTGACTGCATACACTAAGTCTCTGAAAGATTTTATTCCGAGTGAATTTGCCCGTGCGCGATATTAGCAAGCCACAGTCGGAGTGAAGACAACAGGTTGAGCGACCGAAAATATTACAGTGCGCACATCAATCTCCTTCGTGATTTCCTGAGCAAATACTGTAACAATTCCAAGGTTCTGTGCCGCCATCGAATTCTGAACACCATCTGAGTCTTTACAAATCTGGGAAATAGGATCTTTGGGTGTTGCAGGTCCTTGAGATGCTTTGCACATGGAGCCATTAGCCATCTCCAGATGGAGGACATCAGGGACAGAAAATAAGGAAAGGCAGTGGAAAATTGCGTGCTCACGGACACAATGCAAAGTGAACACTTGTTGACAGCTCAAATGAAACTCTTTGGATATAGTCGAACCTTCATTCAAACTAACTGGACCACATGTAATTGATTGATTTATTCTTGTCACATGTATTGGTATACAGTGAAAAGTATTGTTTCTTGCCCGCTATACAGACAAAGCATGCCGCACATAGAGAAGGGAAGGAGCGGGTGAAGAATGCACTGTTGTAGACATAGCTAGGGTGCAGAGACACATCAACTTAATATAAGGTAGGCCCATTAAAAAGACTGATTCTAGCAAAGAAGCTGTTCTTCAGTTGGTTGATGCGTGACCTCGGAGCTTTGTACCTTTTTGCCCCGTGGAAGAAGGCGGAAGAGAGTATGTCTGTGGTGTGTGGGGTCCTTTATTTATACTGGCTGCTTTTCCGAAGTGTAGACATGGTCAATGGGTATAAGGCTGGTTTATGTGATGAACTGGGCTACGTTTATGATTCTTTGTAACTTCCTGCGGTCTTGGACAGAGCACGAGCCATACCAAACTGCGATACAACCAGAAATATTGCTTTCTATAATGCATCTATAAAGTTTGGTGAGAGTAGAGGACATTCCAAATTAGCCTCATGAGAAAGTAGAGGCGTTGGTGGACTTTCTTAACTATCGCCTTGGCGTGGAGAGACCAGAACTTGGTGATGTGGACATCGAGAAAATTGAAGCTCTCCGCAATTTCCATTTCATTCCCATTGATGTGGACAGGGGCATATCCTCCACTATGCTTTTTGAAGTCCATGTGATACATTGCAAGGGTGGGTTTCTCGCCCTCATAGCCAGTAGGATGTCGATCTTTTTACTGACAGTAGCATTCATTTACAACTGAATGCATGAATGCAGATTTTTTTTAACGGCAGAACAACCCCGGTCTTTGATTGTTACGGGCTAAGGTCTAAATTATTCAATCCCAAGCCCCGATGCACGTATCGTCTCTTGTCCCGTGGGTCGGTGTTTCGATATGAAGTCTCGTTCTCAAATTCTAACAATTAAATTGAGGAAACTGGAATCCATCACAAATTGAATGTAAGGAAAAGAAAGGAATCAAGATAATATTAAATTGAGGACTTAAAAAAATCCGAAATCGTTGCTTTATTATCTTTATGGAAGTAATTTTTTTCCCTAATGAATCCAGCGAAATCAGAGTGCTTGCCTTTCTGTTACCTGTCAAAATAATGAACAATAAAATTAATTGTAAATACGCGCCATCACAGTGTTACCCGTGACTGGTGTTAACACCATCTAGTTAGAAACTTGAGAGCTCATACATTATAACAGTAACTAGACTTCAACATTAGTTATTGACGGCAAAGCTCTCTTGATTTCCCGAATTAAGTGAAAGGGCCCTGTAAAAATATAAATTATTTCTATAATGTTTGGGTTGACAATATAAACAAATTTCCTGCCCATGTATCTTTATTGATGTTCATGGAACTTTACGTGTACGTTACAACATTTCGGAAGTAATTATTTATTTGTTAAGTACAATAAAGCCACCACGGTCCCAGGTGACCATAGGTTGCTCTCACCTGTGGGGGAGAGGATTGACTGATGGTGATTTAACCCGAGGATCACCACTCCGGCGATGGGCTAGGTTGAGAAGGCATGAATAAGGCATGAAATTCATGAATAAACAGTATAAAAAATGAAATCAGCCGCCCAGCCAACTGAGGTAACCGAACCTCAAACTAAAACTCGAACACCCTGCTGCAATGAAAGGAGTCATGCAAATGCATTTTTAAATGAAAAGTCATACAATATCTGCTGTGCAGTAATATCATCTGCAAAAACATTGGAGGTGATTTTTAGTAAATCAGTTATCCATGTTGTCCGCCATCCTTCTGTTTGCTACGTGTACAATACGTTAATTAATTATAGATACATGCAACATGCTGCAATTAAAACAGTGATCCGATATATAAATGTACTCTATATATGACAATTTCCAGTCTATAGGTTCCTACCTTAATTAATATAGCATCTTATCACATCGCTTAGAAAAACCTCATTGTTATTTTTATTCATTCATCTGTGCGCAAGCGTTCGTGGCTACAATGAATCCGGTGTAGGTAAACCCACACTGCTGTTAGGAAGGGATATCTAGGATTTTGACCCAGTGACACCAAAGAAACGGCGATGTAATTCCAAGCCAGGTTGATGTGGGCCTTAGAGGGGATCTTGCATGTGCTCATGTTACCATACAACTATTAGTTGGCATTTGTAGGTAATAGAGGTTATGGATCAGAAAGGCACGGTTGGGGGCAGCTTTCTAAGTTGCTCTTGTGCAACCTGCATATGGTACCCGCGGCTGCTGGCTGTTATTCTATTAGTTGATGAGAAAGCTCTTCCATTTTTAACCTTCGCTCCCAGATGACATTAAGGTGCGTGTTTATTCGAGTGGGTTGGCGGTGCAATTGTCATTTCCAGTGCTGATGTCCATGCTGGTTGTTCCATTTGGTTGTATTTTTTGCAACTTTCCTGCAGCGGCCAGGTGCAACTGAGCGGCCATTTCAGAGCTGCATGCAGGCCAGGTAAAAACAGCTGATTCCGTTTCCCAAAGAGCATAAACGAACCAGCTGTATTGTACTACAATGGATAGTTCTGTGGTCATCATCACTGAGAACCGCTTTTGATTCCAATTTTATTAATTAATTAAATTTAAATTTGCCCCGACAGCATGAACCAAGGCCTTTAGTCTATTATTACGCCAACTTTTCCATTCTCAACCATCCACTTTTTCGAGTTGCAACTGCTATGGAGGCAGATAAATAAACATCCCAAAGTTCCACAAGGAGCAAAAAGATGAATGATTATTTTGTTTTTATGCTGCTGTTGTCCAAGAGAAGAATACTTTACGAGGGAATTTAGAGTTTCCTGCATTTTAAATGAAACTATGTCAATGTTCTTTAAGGAGAGCAGCCGCATGTCAGTTTCACAACATCACCAACAGATGGCGCATTTGATGATGCAACTTCACTGCATAGAAATTACAACACGAAATGTAAAACTATTTTTGTGGCTCTTAATTCTGAATTTTGATATGAACACACAAAATTCGGAATTAAAAGACACAATGTTCAAAGATAAACCATAGTTGCATGTATCATGGCACCAATTAACTAGTGCCATAATGGTTATTGTGAAATAAAAGTAAAACCAGATACTTAAATTAATCCAATTCCTGGGAAATGATGCTTTCACCCGACCAGACAAACAGTGCACCTTACCTTTAAAGTGTTTAATATGAGCAATCTATGGGAAGGATTGGTGTGAAACTAAAATAGGACAGTACAGAACAAAATATTTGCGAAAGACATGCTTGCTGGAATAGTGATTGAATTGGTAGACCTGCAGCAGGTGATTAGGAAGGCAAATGGAATTTTGCCCTTCATTGTTAGGGGAATGAAATTTATAAACGGAGGCTATGTTGCAGCGGTATAAGGTACTGGTGAGGCCATACCTGGAGCACTGAGTATAATTTTGGTCTCCTTACTTGAGAAAGGGTATACTGACACTAGAACGGATGCAGAAGAGATTCACTGGTTGATACTGGAGTTGAGAGGGTTGGCTTATGAGGAGAGACTGAGTAGACTGGGACTATATTCATTGGAATTTCGAAGAACGGGGGGAATTTTGTCGAAATGTAAAATTAGGAAGGGAGTAGATAAGATAGAAGAAGAGGGTTTGTTTCCTTTGGTGGATGAAATTAGAACTGGGGGGGGGGGGGGCATAGCCTCAAAATAAGGGGTAGCAGATTTAGGACTGAGTTGGGGAGGAACGTCTTTACCCAAGGGGTTGGGAATTCCACAAATTCCCAACCCTATGAAGCAATTGAGGTTACCTCTTTGATTTTTTAAGGCAAAGTTAGAAAGATTTGTGAACAGTAAAAGTATTAAAGGTTAGGGTGAGTGGATGGGTAAGTGGAGCTTAGTCCACAAAAGGTCAGCTTTGATTATATTGAATGGTAAAGCAGGCTTGAGTAGCCAGATGACTTACTCCTGCTCCTAATTCTTATGTTCTTAAGTTTCCATCATCCTTATCCTCTGCCTTATTCAGATTTCTTCAAAGTTGTATTATTTCTCCTTGCTCTGTTGGAACGTTTCCCTTCATCATCCCAATCTATCCCATCTTGTCTCAATGTATAGTGTGCCCATCAATTTTCTTTTGATTTATACGTGTGAGGTGCATACACACTTTCATTTGTTGGATGGTGCAATGGTGAAATGGATCATGATTTTTTCCCCTACTCTTCCATTGGGCAAAGGGAGTCGAACTTTAAATCTAGGAGGACTCATGCCTTCATTTCTGCTGCAAGCCTAACAAACAACCATCTTTGATAACACCTACTTAAAAGCATTGTGGATGTACCTTCGCCACACGTTCTCTGTGGAGAACCATTAAAGATGTCAAGAGATAGAACAAACTAGATTCCCAGGCTAGCCACATAGACCACCACCGACTATTATAAGGTCATAACAGCCTACAAGCTGAAGGCATGTAGAGTCGCCAGCACCAATGCATTCCTCCCCAATTAGCTCAATGCATTATACGCCCATTTTGAACGAGAAGCCAGTGAAAGCATGCTTTCCACCCTGAAAGCCCCAGCTGAACTGATATCTGAGATCACCATCGCAGATGACAGGTTAGCTTTCTCAAAAGCCAGTCCAGGGAAAGTGACTGGCCTCAATGGGGTAAACACAGTAAGAAATCTCAGAACACCAGGTTAAAGTCCAACAGGTTTATTTGGTAGTAAATGCCACTAGCTTTCAGGACCCTTTTCTTCGTCAGGCATGTAGAGTCGAATGCCACTTTTTACAGCTTATCAGCTAAAGACTCACATTCTAATCAGTATTCTGTAAACTGTGTGTGCCTTTATACGCCGTGTTTGTGCTCAGAACTCCCCATTCACCTGACAAAGGAACAGCGTTCTGAAACCGAGTGGCATTTACTACCAAATAAACCTGTTGGACTTTCACCTGGTATTGTGAGACTTCTTACCTCAGTCCAACGCTGGCATCTCCACATCATCTCAATGGGGTACACACATGAGCACTCAGATCATTTGCAGGTCGGCTGATATCTGGGATATTCACAGATATCTTTGACTTCTTCTTACACTGATCTGAGGCCCCCATCTACTTCACGAAGACGATCAGCACCTCTGTGCCTAAGAAAAGCTAGGCAGTGTGCCTTACTGACGATTACTCCAGCCTTCTAGATTGCCTAGATTCATTACCGTTTGCTATCGACACAACAGGTCCACAGCAGACACCGGCTACTTGGGCCTACACTCAACACTGGAATATCTGGTTAACAAAGATACTCGTATCAGACTCCTATTTATTGACTACACTTCAGCTTCAACACTATCATCCCTACAAAACTCTTCTCTAATCTCCATTGCCTAGGGCTCGGCTTCCCTCTCTTTGACTGGATCCTAGACTTCCTAATCCACAGATCACAATCAGTAAGGAAAGGCAGTAACACCTTCTCCATGATTATCCTCAACATTAGTGCCCCATAAGGCTGTGTCCTCAGCCCCTTACTATACTCCTTATATGCCTATGACTGTGCGGCCAAACTCCACTCCAGGTCGATTTCAAGTTTGCTGGTGCCATCACCATAGTGGGTCAGATCTTAAACAATGATGAAACAAGGCCAAGCTAGAGAATCTGGCACAACGAGAATAAAATCTCTCCCTCAATGTCAGTAAAAAGAAGGATATAATCATTGACTTCAGGAAGTGTAGTGGAGGGCATGCCCCTGTGTACGTCAATGGGAAAGAAGTGGAAATGATTGGAAGCTTCAAGTTTCTAGGTGCCCACATCACCAACAATCTGCCCTGGTCCCTCCACATCGATGCTATAGTCAAGAAAGCTCACCAACATCTCTAAGTTTTCAGGAGGTTCAGGAAATTTGGCATGTCCACCACGACTCTCACCAACTTTTGGGGATACACCATAGAAATCATTCTATCTGATTATGGCTTCTTCTCTGTAAACGATGCAAAAAAACCTACAAAGGGTCATGAACAAAGCCCAGTCCATCACCAACTTCTCATCCATTAACTCCTTTCTGCTGCCTCAGAAACGAAGCCAGTGCATACAGGGACCCAAGCATCCCGGCCATTCTCTCTTCCATCTTCTTGCACCCGAAAAAAGATACAAAAATCTCAGGTCACGTACCAACCAACTCAAGAACAGCTTCTTCCCTACCGCCATCAGACATTTAAATGGACCTATCTTATTATAAGTTCATTTTTCTTTACACTCTAGCTATGATGATAACACTAATTTCTGCACCCTCTCCTTTCCTTCTCTATAAACGGTATGCTTTGTCTGTATAGCGGGCAAGAAACAATACTTTCCACAGTATACTGGCGCAAGTGACAATAATAAATCAAATCAAATCAAATCAAATCAAATCAAACATGGACTACAGAGATTCAAGAAGGCGATTGACTAGCACTTTCTGAGAGTAATTAGAGATGGACAATAAATGCCGACCTTTCCATGGCCGTCAAATCCCATGACCAAAAAAGGAAACTCTTTATTTCACTTGATATTTTCTTTGCAGCAGTAAGTCAATGCGTTCAAAGAACTTTTCAAATTTAGTTCCACTGGCATCACAGCATCCCCGAATATCACTCTTCGTTTCTGAACAACCATTTCCATTCCAATAATTTCCATTCTATATATTAAAAAAATCCGTGCACAATACGAACAGTGCTCCAGAATCTGCGATGTAGCGTCCAGGAAATCCCAATCTCTGTTAGGCAGAGTGCAAGAACTACTCTTCAGTTTCATATGACATAATTATCATTCAATATCTTTCTTCCTTTGCTCATCGATGTCAATATCCTTAATTATCATAGAATCCTTACAGTGGAGAAGGATGCCATTCGGCCCATCGATCCTGCACGGACCTTTCGACGGGCCCTTTCCTCGTAACTCCCTCATATTTACCCCCTAAACGACAGACCTTGGGAAACTAAGGGGTAATTTAGCGTGATCAAGCCACCTAACCTGCATATTTTTCAATTATGGGAGGAAATCGGAGCACTCGGAGGAAACTCATGCCGATGTGGGGAGAATGCACAAACTCCACACAAGGCCGGAATCAAACGTAGTTCCCTGGCACTGTGAGGCAGCAGTGCTAACCACTGCACCACTGTGCTGTCCATTCAATAATTAATTTATATATTTGGCTCTTCCTAAGTCAAGGAAATGGAATAAAGATTTTTCTCTTTCCAATTTCATTGCAACCTCGTTGCCCCACTCGTTCCTCACTTCCCGTTGTGGTTTGTTGATTTTTGATTCACAAACTAAGCTAAATATTAGTTTTAATCAACCTGAAAAGACAATTTTCAGTTCTTTGTAGCCATATTGAAGCCTTGGCACTTCATCTAGATTTGCTGACCTGCAAGAGAAGGAAAAACAAGAAATAGAAAATTAGGCGACCATTTTCAATCTTTTAATCAGTTTAAAAACGCTTCAATCCAAAATAATTAATGCTAATTCCATTGGATCACTGAAACAATTTTTATGAAATGTCATGGAAATCTGCAATGCTCTGCATCAAATCTTCAATTCTCTTTTGGGATAATTAGATTGAGATTTTGTTAGGCAACTATATTAAGGATATGGGGCTAAGGTAGGTAAATGGAGTTGTATTGCAGAGTAGCCACAATGAACTTGAATACTAGAGTGAGATCCAAGGGATGAATGGCCTCGTTTCCATGTTTGCAAACGTCGGAATTGCATTTGAAACCCTCAAAATATGAGAAACAGCAATAAACATTAATATCGATGCTAGATTGAAAGATTTGTAGATCATGATGTCCTAAATTGTATCAAGAGATAAGGTGCTTTTGTTGCGTCAGTATCAACAAATACTATCTGGAATATCCTTGCATTTGATGACCTGGAAAATGAAAGCAGAATGTCGATATACCAATCAAGAAAATGTCAAAATTTAAGAAGTTTGGAAAGATTTAAAGCAATTATTTCAGAGCATAAATGCAACTACTTTTGTTGTCTGTGTATACTGGTTGTGCACCACTAAATCGCTTTTTCATGGAACAGTGCAGCTTTAAGAATTGGAATGTGCAGTGATTGACAAGTTCTCGTTGTGTCGCTGTTTACCAATAGGGAGCCTTGATGCAGCGAGTGATCCATTGTCCCTCCCCAACAGGGAACGAGAACAGACTGAAAGGGAGCCGTCAGTTTCATTCATTTAGATTAAGAAACCAGATCCGGAGTGGGGAAAAATGATTTAGCACTGAGAGTATATTGATTTGGATTTTGCGGTGGAATCTTTCCTCGCATTGAAATGGTTTTGTAGATTTCCCCAACAATCCGGGAGAGTACAATGGCGAATTCACAGAACAACAACGCCTTGATATTTATGATATCGACTGTTATTTGCCTGCTTTGTACAGTTAATCTGGGGTTTGGAGAGCTTCGCTATTCTATTCCCGAGGAACTGGAATATGGTACCACAGTTGGGAACATCGCCGAAGATTTGGGGCTAAACGTTCGACAGCTGAAAGCTCGAAAATGTCGTCTTGTCTCCGCTGACGGAAGGCAGTATTTGGAGGTAAATTTGGAGAGTGGCGTCTTATTTGTTTTTGAAAGAATGGACAGGGAACAGCTCTGTGCACAAAGCCTGAAGTGCATCCTTGCTTTCCAAATAATAGTAGATAACCCCCTCGAAATGTACAGCGGTGAGGTGGAGATTCTTGATATAAATGATAATTCGCCCAGTTTCCGGGAGAGTGCCATTCTCTTACAAATGGCAGAATCCATAGCGCCAGGCTCGCGTTTTCCGCTAGAGAGCGCGCTCGATCCAGACGTCGGGACAAATGCAGTCACCAGCTACAGCCTCAGCCCGAATGAACACTTCAGTCTGAAAGTACAAACCAGAGAGGATAATAGTAAAATTGCAGAATTGTGGTTGGAGAAACCCTTGGACCGCGAACGGCAATCATCCTTTCAGTTTGCGTTGACTGCCGTTGATGGCGGGACCCCTCAAAGGTCTGGGACAATTCAAATTAACATTAATCTGCTCGATAACAATGATAATGCGCCTGTGTTCGAACATGACGTGTACAGGGCGAGCTTAGTGGAAAACGCACCCCCGGGTACCTTGGTGATTAAAATCAACGCTGTGGATCTGGACCAAGGCACCAATGCGGAGCTGAAATATTCTTTCGTTAATCTTGCCTCTCGGAGGGTGGGGGAGCTGTTCAGCTTGGATCCGGAAACTGGAGAGGTCAGAGTTCAGGAGCTGCTTGATTTCGAAGAAGAAAACCATTACGAACTTGATGTTCAGGCTGTGGATAATGGTGCACCAGCAATCTCAGGACATTCCAAACTAATGATCAAACTGATTGATGTAAATGACAACGCCCCTGAGATAAAATTGACCTCATTGTCGAGCAGGGTCCCCGAAGACGCTGCGCCACGGACTGTGGTAGCTTTGCTAGATATCATGGATCGGGATTCTGGAGCGAATGGGAAAGTTCACTGCCAGGTTCCAAAGGAATTCCCATTTCAGCTCCAATCCACTTTGACTTACCATTATAAGCTAATCACCAGTGGATTGTTGGATCGTGAAACTACGCCTCTATATAACATACCTATTTTAGCCTGGGATTCGGGGTCTCCGCCACTATCATCAAATAAAACTATCCAGATATCTGTTTCTGACATAAACGATAACCCCCCAAGGTTTACCCGACCATCGTTCACAGTGTATGTGCCGGAGAACAACGCTCCCGGTGCCTCTATTTTCGCCGTGACTGCTTTCGATCCTGACCTAGATCAGAATTCCTATGTTTCTTATTCATTCGCAGGGAATCTTCAGGAATCAACAGCGTATACCTACTTCAATCTTAATTCGATGAACGGGACTATTTACGCACTGCGCCCTTTTGACTACGAGCAAGTCAAAAACTTCCAGATTCAAGTTCAAGCCCGAGACGCTGGCGTTCCCCCTCTGAGCAGCAGCACAACATTGAATGTGATCATCCTGGATCAAAATGACAACGCTCCAGTCATTGTTTCACCTTCAGCACAGAGTGGATCAGCGGCAGTGGAGATTGTGCCTCAGTCAGCGGCTCAGGGTTACTTGGTCACCAAAATAATCGCAACTGATGCTGATTCTGGTCAGAATGCACGGCTCCACTATCAGATACTTCAATCAACCGACCCCACTCTGTTCACTGTTGCGAGTAATTCGGGGGAAATCAGAACAATGCGAAGCATTTTGGAACAGGATGGTTCAACGCACAGTCTTGTCATCTCGGTGCGCGATAATGGACAGCCCAGTCTCTCTAGCACGGGTACAATCTTCTTATCAATTTTAGCCAATGTTACTGAACAAACATCTGATAGTAGTCACTTAGTCACTAATCCAGGGTATTCCCCCGATCTAAACATTTACTTGATCGCTGCTTTCGGTTCAACTTCAGTTATATTTCTTGTTACAATTATTTTGTTGGTTGGTGTGAAATGGAAACAGAGCACAGACAGTGTTCCACTTTATTGGTCCCCACTTTGTTGCTGTAGGCGAAGGAATTCGAAGGATGCCTTTAGTCGGGCACGTGCGCCACCAGATGCACTGAAATGCGCTGGAACTGGGCAAAATACCCCCTTTTCGGAAACTTACCACTACACAGTTTGCTTATCTCCAGAATCTTCGAAGAGCGATTTTTTGTTCCTGAAGCCGTGCAATCCACACTTCTCTCAAGAGCAATGCTAAGTTGCAAAATTGAGGCCGTTCGAGAAAATGATACAAATTCTGGTTTTCGTAAATTCAATTGGAAATACGATATTTTACTCCACCCTCAACCAGAGATTTTGCTTTGCAATGGTGTATAAATGGCGTAACAAACGGGCATTATTAAAAAGGAAAGAAAGTGGTAACATATAAAATGCGCCCGCTAGATGGTACCTAAGGGCACCTTAAAACTGCAGGGCGCAGACAGGCTAAAGATCATTATGAAACGGTCCATGTGGTAGGTAAGCAGCTAAGGCAGTACCCTGACATTTTACCTGTATGTGTAAAATATATATCAACAATGTTTTATCATTAGGAAATAACTGGAATGCTCTCTCTTCTGACTTGGAATTAATATATCCTATAGAAGGCGTTTGTAACTGTTCAATGCAGCCATACTGACCCTATAGTATAGAGGTCTCTTCCTACTTCGTTTGTACACTAACACAGCAGTATAAATTGAGACGAAGACATAACAGAGCAGAAGACCTGTAATATAATGTTAATAGCAATTGGTGTTGTCAGATTTGCATTTTCTGTTATCTCCGGATGTACATGGAGTTCATCACGGACCGTCCAGCGCAAACAAACCCATATTGGTTTTAATGCTTCTCCCGTGCCCTCTTCTATCACTTTTCATCAAACTTTGTTAGCATATCAGTACACTCCTTTCCCTCTGACGTATTTCTCTAGTTTCCCTTTTAATGCATCATTACTATTTGCCTCAGCTACGCCTAGCTTAAGGGAGTGTCGCATCTAACCATCTTCTGCATAAATAAGTTAGTTTCATGTAGAATTTATTAATCAATTCTTTATTCTTTTACAATCTAAGTTTATATTCCCACAAAAGTAAAAACATTTTCTCTATGTATACCCCAATCAAGTATTTAATTACCTTAATATCCTCTGTAAGGTAGCCTTTCAGTTTCCTCTTAAGCGTGGGCTACCAAATGTTCTCCACAAATTTACCATCACTTCTGTGTTTTGTTTTCAATGACATCCCTCCTAAAATGAGAATCAGTGCTTGGTTTTCTATCATGTACCACTACTTTGAGTGGTTTGCGTATCTGTGACTTAATTATCTTTGCTCTATAACCCGTCAGACTCTACTTACCTAAGTTCATCTCCTCATTCTTATCTATATTGAAATCAATTGCCAAGTACACGTCCATACTACAAGTTTACTGAAGCCTTAATCTATTTCTTCATGTTCTTTCTCTATATTAGTCGCACCTCGCAATTCAGCGTCTCTCCCGAACATAAAGTGTACAACCAATTCACAAGGCACTAGCATTAGCTTAACGTGTGAACAAGGTTTCAGCACCAATGTCATTTGAAAATATAAGATATTCATAAAAAAATTACCATCTTCAGCTATTTCTCTAATGACCATCGCTCCATCAAAAGGGCAGAAACGGGGATAATTAATGATGATTGCACAATGTTCACCAACATTCACAGCTCCCCAGATGTGGAAGCAGCCCGTGTCCATATGCAACAAGACCTGGCCAGTATTCAGGCCTGGGCTGACATGTGGCAAATAACATTCCCACCATCTACTTGCCAGGCAATGATCATATTCAATAACATGGAATCCACCCATTTTCTCGAGACATTCAATGGCATTTTCATTGCCGAATACTGCACTATCAACATCCTGGGGTTTACCATTTATCAGAAACTGAACGAGAGGAGCCATTTAAATACCATGGCTGAAAAGTGGAGGCAGAGAATTCTGCAGCAAGCGACCCACCTCCTGTATTCCCAAAGCCTGCCCAAAATCTACCAGACACAAGCCAGGAGTAATTCCCATCATGCTAAAGAGGCTCTACATCATCCAGGCAAATGAACCCACTTAATTGGCACCTCTTCACCCTTAAAAATACACTCCCTCCACTGACGCACAATGGCAGCAGTGTGTGTAATCTACAAAATTCACTGCAGCAACTCACCAAGTTCGACAGCACCTTCAAAACCCATGAATGCTACCACCTAGACAGACAAGGACAGCAGATGAAGGGGAACACAACGACCTGCAAGTTCCCCTTCATGTCACAGACTGTCCTAATTTACAACTGTTCCACTCTTCCTTCACTGTCACTTCACTGCGTCATAATCCTGGAACCCCTCTTCACCCCCCCACCCCAAAATCACTGAGGGTCTATCTTCGCCACAGGGGCTGCAGCTGTTCAAAAAGGCAACTCACTACCATCTTCTCAAGGGCAATTAGGAATGGGCAATAAATGCTGGCCTACTGATCAACGCCCAAACCCCATACACAAATAAAAAAACCCCTATGTTGCATTGGTGAACCATTCCTGTTATCCTTCAGTGAAGTCAATAAGGTTCGTCAAGTATTGAGATCCATTTATACTTTTTGTTTCTAGATGTCAGTCCATTCTATTTTTCATACGTATTCCATTGTCCTTCCTACCACTATGTTAAGGCAACTATATATAATTGTCTGGATCTTCGAGCATCTTTTAAATGCAGGAACACGATCAAATTCCTCCACCTCTTTGGCAATACTTCCTTTTTCAATAATTTTCTAGATGTATGCAATTCTGCTCCTTCAAATTCCTCTAATTGATTACTTTAGCACTTTACATGCAACTCATTTATAACAATTGGGCATTGCTCTCTTTAAATTTGATTCGTTTTTCAATTGTCCCTTTTCCTCCTATGTTAAATATATTATATTTCTGCTCATATTCGCCTCCCGAGTAATTGAGAAACTCCGATGTAACTATTAAATATTTCTACTATTATCTGTGAATTAATTTAAAGAAAAACATTCACAGTGGATGTACCCATCTCTGACAATACCAGAATTTTTTATCCATCCCTAATTGCCCCAAATTACCTTTCGTATCATTTCAGAGACAAACACATTTCTGTGGTCTGTAGTTAAACATACGCTAGAAGAATGAGAAGGATAGTTTCCTAAGTGAAACAAATAGATTTTTTTTTAATTCCATGGTTTTTTGACTACGACTACTGATGCTTACATTATTACAAGTTTAATTAACTATTTCAAAATAAATTCGACAGTCATAGTGAGATTTTCACTCATGTTATAGATATAGGAGCAGAATTAAACCATTCAACCATCGAGTCTGCTCCTCCATTCAATGAGATCATCATTGATCTGATACTATAATCCACAACTCCTCTTTTCCACTTTATTCCCTTAACTTTGGACTCCCTTACTGATTAAAAATCTATCTCAGCGTTGAATATGCTTAACAACCCAAACTCTACACCCCTCTGTGGTAAAGAATTCCAGATTCACAACCTTTTAAATGAAGAAATCCCTCCTCATCCCTATTTTACATGAGCGACTCTGTGATTATGGCCCCTGGTCCTACATTCTCCCCTAAGAGGAAACAACCTCTCAACATCTATCAATCAAACCCTTGAGAACTCTATATGTCTCAATAAGGTTGCTACTCAATCATTGAAATTCCAGGCTCACTTACTGAACCTTCCCTCAGAGCAAGATCCCCCCATTCCTGAGTTCAACCCAAGTGAACGTTCCCTGGACTGCCTTCAATGCCAGTATACATTTTCTTAGATAAGTGGAGCTAAACTGTTCACGATGTTCCTGATGTTATCTAATTAGTGTCCAGAATAGCTTTAGCAAGACTTCTATAATTCTATACTGCACTCTCTTTGAAATAAAGTCCAACATTTCATTTGCTTTCCCTATTAGCTGCTGAACTTGCATGCTAGCTTTTTGTGATTTGCAAGCGAGTACTCTTAAAATCTTCTGTGTTGTAGCTTTCTGTAATTTTTCCCTATTAATAATACTCAACTACTTTATTCCTCCCACCAAAGTGCACAACTTCACATTTTCCTGCATTATATTTCACTTTCCAGGTTTTTGCCCACTTAACCTGTCTATCCTTCGGCAGACGTTTTGTCTCATCCTCACCACTTGACTCCCATCTGTTTTTGTGTCATCCATAAACCTAGCAATGATACATTTAGTTCCCTCATCCAAGTCATACATCACATATATTATAAAGATCGGTAGCCCCATCGCTGACCCCTGTGCTGCTCCATTTGTTACAGTTTGCCAACCTGAAAATGTCTCTCTTATCCCAACTCTGTGTCTTCTGTTATTTAGCCAATCCTGTAATTATGCTAATATGGTTTACTGTGTAAACCATAGCTGTTATCTTATTAAGTAGCCTTTTGTGTGGAAAGTTATCAAATGCTTTTTGGGAAATCCAAGTATTTTGCATCCATTGGTTCTCCTTTATCTATTCTGCTCGTTGTCACCTCAAAGAATTCCAAGACATTTGTCAGGCAGGATTTTCTCTCCGTGAAGCCATGTTGATTTTGTTTGGTTATGTTCTGAATTTCCAAGCGTTCTGCTATTGAATCCTTTACAATGGAATTTAATATTTTCCCGATGACAGATGTTAAGCCAACTGTTCTATAGTTGGCTGTCTTTTGTCACCCTTCCTTTTCGAACACGGGAGGGAGACAAGAAATGGTGTTTTCTAATCCTCTGGGACGTTTTCAAAATGAAGGATTCTTGGAACGTTAATATCAGTGCTAATTAGGTACTTCCTTTAATATCCCAGGTCCATTGGACTGATTGGCTTTTAAGCCCATTAGTTCCCCTAATACTTTTTTTCTAGTGATAGTTGTTGTATTTATTTCCATCCCGCCTCCCCCCAGACCCCACTGTAGGTTATTTGGTATTTTTGGAATGATGTTGGTGTCGTCTGCTGTGAAGACTGACACATAGTATTTATTTATCTCCTCTGCCATTTCCTGGTTCCTGATTATCATTGTCCTATTCTCATTCTCTAAGGGGCCTATGTGGCTTTGACCTCTCTGTTTCTTTTTGTATATTAATGTCTCTGGATTATTATTCTAGGAACACGCTGCCAATGCTAAAGTTCGCTCATGCATCTGTTAGTAGTCCTACGCCATCTTCAGTTTTCTTTTGGACTCTGGATAGAAATGTCAGCTCTTTTTTCTCCTTACAGATGCTGCCAGACCTACTGAGATTTTCCAGTGTTTTCTCTATTGGCTTCGGATTCCAGCATCCACAGAAATTTGCGTTTATTTAGTTTTCTTCTGTTCTGCATTTGTCTGTTGTATTCTTTATTTATTATATGTTCATTGATAATTTAGCCTCCGGGTTACTTTGTATTTTTTTGATATATTCTTTAACCTGTTCATATTCCTGCTGGCTATTCTCTTCTTGTTGTTTATGTAATTTCTGCTTGTCTTTGTCTTTCGTTTAGTTTTACCTTCAGTTTTTGAGTCTATTACCTGAGTCTCTGTCTTATATCTTTCTTAATTATTCAGGTAAGCCTGACTATGTTAGAATTATTACTGCTGGATTGCTCCTCTACTCCCGGCTTACCAATTTGATCTTAATTGCAATCACTTATACATATATTTATGTGACTTTTTTACGTTAATTAATTTTGCTGACACATTTCTTACTGCATCGCCCTTCCACGATTGTGAAGTCTATTATAATGACCTAGTTTTGTAATACAACTCCAAGTTTACTCATCCACATTCAACTTTGCTTGCAGTCATGGAAGTTGGTTAATCATAAGTCATACATAATTTGATCATTTTGCAATATAGGACATTTGAGGAATAGATCAATTTTATATTGAGTACCAATAGTTAAGTGAGAAAATATTGCCAATTCTATAGTGTAAGTTCCCCTGACAATATTGTTAGAATACTGCTTCCATGGTTTCTAGTTCCAGTGGGAATTCCTTTAACCAGGAGAGAGTATTATGCATGAACCTATGTATGCAACTGGGCATAATTCCACTAAACATTTTAGAGCACAGTATGGACTTTCCCATTAACGATGCATCCTAAAATATTATGGATGCGTTGTGAAAGAAAATTTCTAAAAGAGTTTCGACGCCACATTATAATTGCACTCTGTGTAGTATCAAACACAAATGGTGTTTGGAAACCAATTAACGAGATCCCCTCCACAGACACATCGGGACTTCCTATTGGACTAGTACTCCCATCAAAGTAGAGTGGAAACCGAAGTATAGGTCCCTGGAAATTATATCAATTCTCCACGTACTCACTCATACAATAACAGGACGCAAATTATAATGGCACAGGTTTGCATGTTATTTATGTGAGCGAAGAATGAAGTTATGAAACATACCCCTATGCAGAAATAAGTGAACCGTTTGCGTTGTGGCACCAGTGGTTGAGGGAAAGATACCAGACTAAACCAATTTAGGGAGCAATTAGGTGTGGTCATAGAAATATGGTTTCGATGAAGACAGATGGAACACATTGAATAGACATTGGTTTAATAGGTGGGTTTATCTTATGATCTAGTGGGTGGGAACCCTTAACAACTGAATCTAACTGACATTTCAAAGCATTGACGACGACCTAAACGAGAAATGTTACAAAAATAGTTTGAACTGTAGCCTAGAAAATTGCATGGGTATTATGGTTGCACACCATTAAAATACTCATTACTATTACCATTATTCCAGGAATAGCTCAGCTTTAAGAATTTCTGGTGTCATTATTGACAAGAACGCGCTGTGTCGCTGTCCACCAATAAGAATGTCAAATGAGTGAGAGATCCATTGCTCCACCCCCATCACGGAACGAGAGCAGAATCAGACACAGTGAGAATAGGTTGTCTGCGCTGAGGTTGTGCGGCCACTGAGTGAAGCGGGGAATACTTTGTAAGTATAGTTTAAGATATTGGAAGACATATTGGCAGCACTGACTAGTCACACTAAGCTTATGTTTGTGCTTTTGTGAGATAGTCTAATTCGGCAACAATGGCGTATTCACAAAACAGCAACGCCTGGAAATTCAGTGCGATGGTTCTGACTGTCTCGATTTGCGCACTGGATGTGGTTTCTGCCCAGATTCGTTATTCGGTTCCCGAGGAAATGGAGCAAGGAGCTGTAATTGGTAATATTGCTGAAGATTTGGGACTGAATATTGCAGCATTGTCGGCTCGCAAAGGACGGCTGGTCTCTGATCACGTAAGGCACTATTTGGAAATAAATAAGGAAAAGGGATTGTTATTTACCAACGAGAGAATCGACAGAGACAAGCTTTGTGGTCCAATCTCAACATGTATTATTTCCTTCCAAATAGTGTTCGAAATTTCTCCACAAACGTACCATGGTGAGGTGGAGATTCTTGATATCAATGATAATTCGCCCAGTTTCCCGGAGAGTGCCATTCTGTTACAAATTGCCGAAACCATGGCGCCAGGCTCTAGGTTTCCGCTAGAGAGCGCGCTCGATCCAGACCTGGGGACAAATACAGTCACCAGTTACAACATCAACCCCAATGAGAACTTCGGTCTAAAAGTGGAGACTGCAGAAGACGGTAATAAAATTGTCGAGTTATTATTGGAGAAATCATTGGACCGCGAACGGCAGTCATCCTTTCAGCTGATGCTGACGGCCACTGACGGAGGGAGTCCTCCCAGATCTGGGAGCGCTCGGATTCTCATCACTGTGCTGGATAGTAACGACAATGCGCCTGCGTTCGACAGCAAGGTCTACAAGATCAGCCTGATGGAGAATTCACCCAGAGGAACCTTGGTGGTTTCAATCCATGCCACTGATCCAGACGAAGGTTCGAATGCGGAGGTAACTTATTCTTTCAGTAACCGCGTTTCACGGAAAATGCAAGAACTGTTTAGTTTGGATCCGCGAACAGGAGAGATTAGGGTTCAAGGCGGAATTGATTATGAAGAAGCAAGCAGTTATTCACTTGATGTTCAAGCTGTCGACAATGGTTCACCGGCAATTGCTGGACATTCTAAAGTGTTGATTAATGTAATTGATGTGAATGATAACGCCCCTGAGATAAAAGTGACCTTACTGTCCAGCATGATCCCTGAAGATGCTTCTCCCGGGACTGTGACAGCCCTGATCAATGTAATCGACCGCGATTCTGGACAAAACGGAGAGGTGAAATGTGAGATCCAAAAGGACGTTCCCTTTAAATTGCAAACATCTTCGAGTGGTCATTATAAATTAATAACCAGTGACATGTTGGATCGTGAAACAACCCCTTTATACAACATTGCAATTTTAGCCAAGGACTCGGGATCCCCTCCGCTATCAACAAATAAAACGATCCAAATATCCGTCTCTGATATAAACGATAACGCCCCAAGTTTTCCTCGCCCCATGGACACAGTGTATGTGATGGAGAATATCGCCCCTGGTGCTTCCATTTTCGCAGTGACTGCCTTCGATCCTGATCTGGATCAGAATTCCTACATCACTTACTCTTTCACAGAAACTCATATCCAAGATTTGCCATTGTCAAGTTACCTCACTCTTAACTCGATGAACGGCACCATTTACGCACTGCGCTCTTTTGACTACGAACAAATCAAAAACTTCCAGATTCAAGTGCAAGCCCGAGACGCTGGCGTTCCCCCTCTGAGCAGCAGCGCAACATTGAATGTGATCATCCTGGATCAAAATGACAACGCTCCAGTCATTGTTTCACCTTCAGCACAGAGCGGATCAGCGGCAGTGGAGATTGTACCTCAGTCAGTGGCTCAGGGCTACTTGGTCACCAAGGTAATCGCAACTGATGCTGATTCTGGTCAGAACGCACGGCTCCACTATCAGGTACTGAAAGCCACTGATCCCAGTTTGTTCAGCGTGGGGCTGAACTCTGGGGAAATCAGAACAACCCGAGGAATTTTGGAGCAAGATGCCATCACTCAAACTCTGGTCATCTTGGTGAAGGATAATGGACTGCCGAGTCTCTCCAGCACGTTTACAATCAACATTTCAATCCTGGGAAATGTTACTGAAATTTACTCGGAAAGTCGCAACTTAGTGCCAAATCCTGAATATGGCTCTGATATAAATCTTTATTTAATTGTGATTTTGGGCTCAACTTCCTCTATATTTCTTGTCACCATCATTTTGTTGATTGGCATCAAGTGTAAACAGGACAGAAATACAATTGAAGATTACAACTCCCCAAGTTGTTGCTATAGACTGGATGATTCTCACAGTGATTTTCACATTAGACCCACATTGAAAGAATCTTTAAATTATACTGCGGCTGGAGATATTGTTCGCATGCCAGAAACGCATCATTATGCAGTTTGTCTGTCTCCGGAATCAGCTAAGAGCGATTTTCTGTATTTGAAGCCCTACACATCGCCCATGTCCCAGGAACAATGTTAAATTCCAAAGGGTTGACAACATTGAGGCATTGAGGCAGAGCAGAATTACTGGCAGCCTTTGTTAAATGCGTTCCTGCTCCATGAGTTCCGGAAGCCTTTTCGTTTTGAGGATCTCTATTATGGAAAGAAAGGATCGTTCTTGTAATGCAACTGTCAGTGTTGTTAATCAAATGATATGTGGAAAATAAAAAGTCCATGATACTCCAGCAACCGGTCTGGATCTGGTATCTTTCAGCTGGGAAGGGAAGGCGGCAGACGACATATTCACTGGCTGCACAGTTGGGTTTGTTGTAAGGTCATGTCCTCAACTGACCTTGAGGCATTATTACCTGAATGCACTTGCAGAATTTCCCTTCACGGTTTGCTGTTTTAAAAGTCAACACAAGAGATCAGAAGACACTTATTCCCTCATAGCTTTGAACAAGTTAATGGCTGAGGCTGTAAAATTTCATAGTCGGCCCAATGGATTCTTATGGTGACTTGGGTAGTATGAGTGGCACGGCGGCATAGTGGTTAGCACTGTTGTCTCACAACACAGGGACCCAGGCTCGATTTCAGCCTCGGGTCACTGTCTGTGCGGAGTCTGCACATTTTCTTCCTGTCTGTGTAGGTTTCCTCAGGGTGTTCTGGCTTCCTCCATTGTCCTAAAGATGTACTGTTTAGTTGCATTGCTGAAATTAAATTCTCCCTCAGTGAACCCAAACAGGCACCTGAGTGTGACAATTGGGGCATTTTCTCAGTAACATTACAGTATTAATATAGTGTACTTGTGACATAGACATGAACTTTAAGCTTTGACTTTCACACAGGTGCTTACATTACACATTTTATCAATGAGATGAAACTGGCGTAAAGCTACTAAGTATAACATATTAATGTGCTAATTAAGAACATATACTGGGCTCCTGCAAATTCGAATATACTAAACTAGGTAAGAAGGAAGGGTCAAAAAAGACTATTTGACCTGCACGAGTCACACCATTCCTATTACTGTGTTAATATTGTTGCAATCATAGGTTACAGAGAATGCTATAATATACGTAGAATCCAGATCCAGGGCTTGCGGTCCAACAGGTGCATGTAGGTGATTATGCACCACAGCAGTCTCCTCTCACCTTTAGTTATCAGATCCGGACAGCACACTTCCTTTAAGTATTGCTGCGAAGTAATTTGATTTTGCACTGGTGTTTAATTGATCTTAAGTCGTCTTCTAAGACCGAACCTCAGCAAAGACAATGGGATTTGGCCCTTCAAAGCGATTTTTAAAAACTCTGAGGTCTTCTTGTCAGAAAAAAAACTAAATGTTTAAACTTCTACTGTGCAGCCCACAATTGCGCAGTAAAATGAATTGCACCAAAATCATACCAATGGTACAGATGGAAAATAGCCTGGCGTCAGAGATTATGGAAATCTTTTTAGTCCACTGGGCAGAATGCACAATTCGTAAATTGTAACATAGCCGTATATGTACTTGACAGATGGTGAGACATTTTCCTGAATATTACGTTTGTGGAGCTGTTAACACGTTCACATTAAGTAGCGTGATGTGTCATATGAATGGTCAATAGATGAATGTTCTTCGAGAGTACTGAACATCTGCTGTTTGGTACTAGACAGGGTGGTCTCTGGACTGGTGTTATGCATCGTATGAAATGATGAATACTTATAGAAGATGAACGTTCTCATTGCATGGGGAAGGTAATATGAGAGAAAACAAAATTCACAGAGGGTGGTATTAATCAAACCAGCCAAGTACCAGAAACCACTGACATTTCATTAGAGGGAATAGTTTCACGATTTCTAAAGGAAATGATTTTAAACGAGTCACAGTTGTGAAGCGGGAATAAGCTAGCCAGAGGAGTGGAGCTTGAAAGTTTAATTTGAATATCCAATAAAACCAATTCTGCTGTTACAGGTAAAATGAATTGCTAATTCCCGTTAAAATTACTTGATATTAGTTCACAGATTTGTCAGTTTAATGCAGAATAATATATTTATTTAAAACTGCTATTTTGGTCGCTGGAACTGTATTTTCAGTAACCTTATTTGGTGTCTCATTCTGATTATGTTCGTACCCTCTTTATTGTTAGTACATGATTGTCATTGGCTGAAACTAGTCGTAACCTTATCCAGAATCCACAAATTATGATTTGTCACAATAGTTCATAAATAATTAACACATTCAGAATATTCCAGTGTCTGACTCACTCAACACAGTTTGAGTGGGCAGCTGGCTGGCACAGTGGTTAGCATTGCTGCCTCACCCGGTTTCAATTCCTGGCTTGGGTGACTGTCTGTATGGGGTTTGTACATTCTCCCGGTGTCTGCGTAGATGCTCCGGTTTCCTCCCACAGCCCGAACAACATGCTGGTTAGCTGCATTTGCCATGCTACATTCGCCCTCAGTGTACCGGAACAGGCACCAGAGTGTGGTGACTAGGGAATTTTGTCAGTGGCTTCTTTGCAGTCATAGAAATCATAGAATCAAAGAAACCCTACAGCACAGAAAGAGGCCATTTGGCCCATCGAGTCTGCACCGACCACAATCCCACCCAGGCCCTATCCCCATATCCCTACATATTTACCTACTAATCCCTCTAACCTATGCATCTCAGGACACTAAGGCCAATTTAGCATATCCAATCAACCTAACCCGCACATCTTTGGACTGTGGGAGGAAACCGGAGCAACCGGAGGAAACCCACGCAGACACGAGGAGAATGTGCAAATTCCACACAGACAGTGGCTCGAGCAGGGAATCGAACCCAGGTTCCTGGAGCTGTGAAGCAGCAGTGCTAACCACTGTGCTACAGTGCCGTGTTAATGTAAGAGAAATGTGACACTAATAAATAAACTTAAAACTTAACATCATAATCAAAACAACCAGCAGGCAAATGGGCAAACTGCGTTGGCACGGCCGCACACTGCTGCCTCAGAGTGCCAGGGACACGAGTTCTATTCCCGGCTTGGGTGACTGTCTTTGGGGTGTTTGCACATTTTTCCCGTGTCTACGTGGGTTTCCTCTGGGGACTCTGATTTCCTCCTACATTGACTGTTAGAGGAAACTGTAAGAGTTAGGTTTGTTGACCATGTTAAATTGCTACTTAGTGTTGGGGAATGTCAGCAGGATTAATAGGGTAAATATATGAGGTTATGGGATAGGGCCTTGGTATGATTGTTGTTGGTGCAGACATAACGGGCCAAATAATCTTCTTCTGCACTGTAGTATTCTATGATTCTATGTGAGTCAGTCACCAACGTCAGAATCATATTGCGTTCAGACGAAAAAGCATTTTAAACATTGCATTAGAAAATCCAAGCATAATTGTTAGATAGAATACCCAGGTTGTCGATCTTTACACTTCTTTCAGATTGATTAGCGAAGAATATTTCCTCAAATATTAATTGTTATACACCTGACTTGCACTGTCATGGCGATGATTCACATATCATTTATATTTTATTATTCCAATTTATTCCAAATCTTTATTCTTTTCCAGCATTTCAGATTTCCAAATCGCCTCCTTTTAATTATCATGACAAAGGTAAGTGGAGCCAGAAGTCAGTTTACATGGAGTATCCAGAATTGGCTCATATAATTCACAATTCTTGTAAATTTTTGTTTGGATAATCATCTGTTTTATTAGTCAGAAATTTATTGAATTCTAAATAGCCTTGAAATGTTGTGCACAAGAATAATTAAGGTTACATTCAAAAGACTTTACAATTACTACACCTGGATATGGGACTCTGAAACACAGAAAGCCGTCAAAACACTCATCATAGTTTGGAAGTAATGAAGAGAAGACAGTCCTTAAAACATTGATGCGTATGGATCCTTTTCCTTTGCAAAACAGGATCGTCTGGTGATATATGAAGAAATACATATGGTGGTGCCATGATAAATATTAAAACTGTTTTGTGGCAGAGAAAGCTTCATCATAATGAATCCTTTGCATTTGAAATGAGCAGCGATGGCCGATATATAAAGGCTGTTAATTTATGTCGCTGTCTGCGCATTTTGGTTGTACACTGAAAAAGCATAACGGGTTTGAAGGCCTTCACGTAGAAACCGTACAGCTTTAAGAAAAAGGCTGTTGCTATCGTAGGCAGGGACTCAATGTGTCGCTGTGGACCAATGAGGACTTCAAGTCCAACCAGAGATCTATTGCTCCTCCTCCGGCACAGAACCAGAACAGGAACAGAAAGGCAATCATTGCCTGCGTTCATTTTGTGAAAAGGTCTCTGTCCATTCGCTTAGCATTCTGATTTAAGGTATTTAGTAGATTATGCGATCGCGAAGCTCTTGATCTTTTATATTTGCAAATACATCAGGCAATGGCAGAGCCAGGAATAACCAACGCCCTAAAATTCAGACAGTTGAATATAATTTTCCTTCTTTTTACATCGGATGTGATTTTCGGGAAAATTCATTATTCTGTTCACGAAGAAATGAAGTCTGGCGCTTTTGTTGGGAATGTCGCCGAAGATTTGGGATTGAACATTCTGACGCTGTCAGCTCGAAAGCTCCGACTAACCTCTGCTGATAAAAAACAGTGGTTGGAGATAAATTCAGAAACCGGCATTTTATTTGCGAAGGAAAGGATAGATAGAGAGCAGCTGTGTGGGCAGATGCCAACTTGTATATTTTCTTTCGGGATCGTGGTGGAAGAGCCTTTGGAGATGTATCGCGGTGAGGTAGAGATTCTTGATATAAATGATAATTCGCCCAGTTTCCAGGAGAGTGCCGTTCTCTTACAATTGGCCGAAAGCACGGCGCCAGGCTCCAGGTTTCCGCTAGAGAGCGCACTTGATCCAGACATGGGGACAAATACAGTCATCAGTTACAATATAAGCCCCAATGAGAACTTCGGTCTGAAAGTGGAGACTGCAGAAGACGGTAGTAAAATTGCCGAGTTGTTGTTGAAGAAGCCATTGGACCGCGAACAGCAGTCATCGTTTCAGCTGATACTGACGGCCACTGACGGAGGGAGTCCTCCCAGATCTGGGAGCGCTCAGATTCTCATCACTGTGCTGGACATCAACGACAATGCGCCTGCGTTCCATAGTGAGGTCTATAAGGTCAGCCTGATGGAGAATTCACCCAGAGGAACCTTGGTGGTTTCAGTCCTTGCCACTGATCCAGACGAAGGTCCGAATGCGGAGGTAACTTATTCTTTCAGTAACCGCGTTCCACAGAAAATGCAGAAACTGTTTAGTTTGGATCCGAGAACAGGAGAGATTAGGGTTCAAGGCAGAATTGATTATGAAGAAGCAAGCAGTTATTCACTTGATGTCCAAGCGGTCGACAATACTCCACCGGCAAATGTAGGACGTTCCAAAATTCTGATTAATGTAATTGATGTGAATGATAACGCCCCTGAGATATTATTAACGTCCTTGTCTCACGTGGTCCCTGAAGATGCAGCTCCAGGGACTGTGACAGCTCTGATAAATGTAATCGATCGTGATTCTGGAAAAAACGGAGAGGTGAACTGCAAAATCCCAGAGAATGTTCCCTTTAAGTTGCAAACATCTTCGAGTGGTCATTATAAATTAATAACCAGTGACATGTTGGATCGTGAAACCACCCCTTTATACAACATTGCAATTTTAGCCAAGGATTCGGGATCTCCTCCGCTTTCAACAAATAAAACAATCCAAATATCCGTCTCTGATATAAACGATAACGCACCAAGATTTCCTCGCCACATGGACACAGTGTATGTGATGGAGAACATCGCTCCTGGTGCTTCCATTTTCGCAGTGACCGCCTTCGATCCTGATCAAGATCAGAATTCCTACATCACTTACTCTTTCACAGAAACTCGTATCCAAGATTTGCCATTGTCAAATTACCTCACTCTTAACTCGATGAACGGCACCATTTACGCACTGCGCTCTTTTGACTACGAACAAATCAAAAACTTCCAGATTCAGGTGCAAGCCCGAGACGCTGGCGTTCCCCCTCTGAGCAGCAGCGCAACATTGAATGTGATCATCCTGGATCAAAATGACAACGCTCCAGTCATTGTTTCACCTTCAGCACAGAGCGGGTCAGCGGCAGTGGAGATTGTGCCTCAGTCA
The DNA here is from genome assembly GCF_965287045.1 of Carcharhinus amblyrhynchos. NCBI lineage: Eukaryota > Metazoa > Chordata > Chondrichthyes > Carcharhiniformes > Carcharhinidae > Carcharhinus > Carcharhinus amblyrhynchos. Next base: position 7,071,031 of record NC_137336.1, on the reverse strand, counting down.
GCGGCTCAGGGACACTTGGTCACCAAGATAATCGCAACTGATGCGGATTCTGGTCAGAACGCACGGCTCCACTATCAGGTGCTGAAAGCCACTGATCCCAGTTTGTTCAGCGTGGGGCTAAAGTCTGGAGAAATCAGAACAGCCCGAGGAATTTTGGATCAGGATGCCATCACTCAAACTCTGGTCATCTTGGTAAAGGATAATGGACAGCCGAGTCTCTCCGGCACGGTTACAATCAACTTTTCAGTCCTGGGAAATGTTACTGAAATTTACTCGGAAAGTAGCAATTTAGTGCCAAATCCTGAATATGGCTCTGATATAAATCTTTATTTAATTGTGATTTTGGGCTCAACTTCTTTTATATTTCTTATAACCATCATTTTGTTGATTGGCATCAAGTGTAAACAGGACAGAAGCACAATTGAAGATTACAACTCCCCAAGTTGTTGCTATAGACTGGACGATTCTCACAGTGATTTTCACCTGAGACCCACACTGAAAGAATCTTTAAATTATACTGCGGCTGGAGATATTGTTCGCATGCCAGAAACGCATCATTATGCAGTTTGTCTGTCTCCGGAATCAGCTAAGAGCGATTTTCTGTATTTGAAGCCCTACACACCGCCTCTGTCTCAGGAACAATGTTAAATTCCAAAGGGTTGACAACATTGAGGCAGAGCAGAATTACTGGCAGCGTTTGTTATATACGTTCCAGCTTCGTGAGTTCCGGAGGCCTTTTCGTTTTGAGGATCTCTATTATGGAAAGAGAAGATCGTTCTTGTAATGCAACTGTCAGTGTTGTTAATCAAATTATACGTGAAAAATAAAAAGTCCATGATACTCCAGCACCGGTCTGAATCTGGTATCTTTCAGCTGGGAAGGGAAGGCGGCAGACGACATATTCACTGGCTGCACAGTTGGGTTTGTTGTAAGGTCAGCTCCTCAACTGACCTTGAGGCATTATTACCTGAATGCCCTTGCGGAATTTCCCTTCACGGTTTGCTGCTTTAAAAGTCAACACAAGAGATCAGAAGACACTTACTCCCTCATAGCTTTGAACAAGTTAATGGCTGAGGCTGTAAAATTTCATAGTCGGCCCAATGGATTCTTATGGTGACTTGGGTAGTATGAGTGCGACGGTGGCATAGTGGTTAGCACTGCTGTCTCACAACACAGGGACCCAGGCTCGATTTCAGCCTCGGGTCACTGTCTGTGCGGAGTCTGCACATTCTCCTCCTGTCTGTGTTGGTTTCTGCTGAGTATTCTGGTTTCCTCCCATAGTCCTAAATATGTACTGGTTAGTTGCATTGCCCGTACTAAATTTTCCCTCAGTGTACCGAAACAGGCCCCTGAGTGTGGCAACTGGGGGATTTTCTCAGTAACATTACACTATTAATATAGTGTACTGTGACATATAAATGAACTTTAACTTTGACTTTCACACAAATGCTTACATTACATATTTTAACAATGAGATGAAATTGGCGTAAAGCTACTAAGTGTAACATATTAATGTGCTAATTAAGAACATATACTGGGCTCCTGCAAATTCGGATATAATAAACTAGATAAGAAGTAAGGGTCAAAAAAGACTGTTTGACCTGCACGAATCACACCATTCCTATTACTGTGTTAATATTGTTGCAATCATAGGTTACAGAGAATGCTATAATAAACGTAGAATCCAGATCCAGGGCTTGCGGTCCAACAGGTGCATGTAGGTGATTATGCACCACACCAGTTTCTTCTCAGCTTTAGTTATTAAATGGAGACGGAAGAGGTTCCGGAGGATTGGAAAGATTGCGGATGTGATTCCTATATTCAAGAAAGGGACTAGAGGTAGCCCAGCAAATTATCAACCGGTGAGTCTAACCTCAGTGGTTGTTAAGTTGATGGAGAAGATCCTGAGAGCCAAGATTTATGAACATGTAGAGAAGTATAGTATGATCAAAATTAGTCAGCACGGCTTTGTCAAAGGCAGATCTTGCCTTACGAGTCTAGTTGAGTTTTTTTGAAGTTGCGACTAAACACATTGACGAAGGAAGAGCGCTAGATGTGGTTTATATGGATTTCAGCAAGGCGTTCGATAAGGTCCCCCATGCAAGACTTACTGAGAAAGTGAGGGGGCATGGGATCCAAAGGGACTTTGCTTTGTGGATCGAGAACTGGCTTGCCAACTGGAGGCAGACAGTAGTTGTAGATGGGTCTTTTCCTGCATGGAGATCGGTCACCAGTGGAGTGCCCCAGGGATCTGTTCTGGGATCCTTGCTGTTTGTGATTTTTATAAATGACCTGGATGAGGAAGTGGAGGGATGGGTTGGTAAGTTTGCTGATGACATGAAGGTTGGAGGTGTTGTGGATAGTTTGGAGGGATGTCAGAACTTGCAGTGTGACATAGATAGGATGCAAGACTGGGTGGAGAAGTGGCAGATGGACTTCAACCTGGATAAGTATGTGGTGGTTCATTATGGCAGGTCAAATGGGATGAAGGAATATAATATTAAGGGTAAGACTCTTAGCAGTGTGGAAGATCAGAAGGATCGTGGTGTCCGGGTTCATAGCACTCTCAAATCAGTTTCACAGGTAGAGGATGTGGTTCAGAGGTATCCTGGCCTTCATCAATCGAGGAATTGAGTTTAGGAGTCGGGAGATAATGTTGCAGCTGAATAAGATTCTGGTCAGACCCCACTTACAGTATTGAGTTCAGTTCTGGTCGCCTTATTATAGGAAGGATGTGGAAGCCATTGAAAGGGTGCAGAGGAGATTTACAAGGATGTTGCCTGGATTGGGTGGCATGCCTTACGAGGATCGGTTGAGAGAGCTCGGTCTTTTCTCCTTGGAGAGACGAAGGATGAGAGGTGACCTGATAGAGGTGTATAAGATGTTGAGAGGTATAGATCGGGTGGATTCTCAGAGGCTTTTTCCTAGGGCTGAAATGGCTGCCACAAGAGGACACAGGTTTAGGGTGCTGGGGAGTAGGAGATGTCAGGGGTAAGTTTTCCAGTCAGAGGGTGGTGGGTGCGTGGAATCGGCTGCCGTCCGTGGTGGTGGAGGCAGATTCGATAGGGTATTTTAAGAGACTTCTGGATGAGTCCATGGGACTTAGTAAGATTGAGAGTTATAGGTAAGCCTAGTAGGTAGAAATATGATCGGCGCAACTTGTGGGCCGAAGGGCCTGTTTGTGCTTTACGTTTTACATGTTCTATGTTCTAAATCCAATCAGCATACTTTTAAGTAAGTATTGATGGGAAGTAATTTGGTTTCGCACTGATGTTAAGTTGATCCTAAGTCGTCTTCTAAGACCGAACCTCAGCAAAGACAATGGGAATTGGCCCTTCAAAGCAATTTATAAAAACTGAGGTATTTTTGTCAGAAAGAAACTAACTGTTTAAACTCTACTGTCCAGCCCTCAATTGCGCAGTAAAATGAGTTGCACCAAAATCATACCAATGGTACAGGCGGAGAATAGCCTGGCGTCAGAGATTATGGAAATCTTTTTAGTCCACTGGGCAGAATGCACAATTCGTAAATTGTAACATAGCTGTGTATGTACTTGACAGTTGGTGGGACATCTACCTGAATAGTACGTTTGTGGAGCTGTTAACACATTCACATTAAGTAGCGTGATGTCTCATTTAAATGGTCAATAGACGAATATTCTTCGAGAGTACTAAACATTTGCTGTTTGGTAGTAGACAGGGTGGTCCCTGGACTGGTGTTGTGCATAGCGTGAAATGATGAATACTTACAGAAGCTGAAAGTTCACAGTGCATGGAGAAGGTAATATGAGAGAAAACAAAATTCACAGAGGGTGGTATTAATCAAACCAGCCAAGTAACAGAAACCACTGACATTTCATTAGAGGGAATAGTTTCAAGATTTCGAAAAGAAATGATTTTAAGCGAGTAACACTTGTGAAGCGGGAATGAGCTCGCAAGAGGAGTGATGCTTGAAAGTTTAGTTTGAATATCCAATAAAACCAATTCTGCTGTTACAGATAAAATGAATCGCTAATTCCCATTAAAATTACTTCATATTAGTTTACAGATTTGTCAGTTTAATGCAGAATAATATATTTATTTAAAACTGCTATTTTGGTCCGTGGAATTGTATTTTCAGTAACTTTATTTGGTGTCTCACTCTGGTTATGTTCATACCCTCTTTATTGTTAGTACATGATTGTCATTGACTGTAACTAGCCGTAACCTTATCCAGAATCCACAAATTATGATTTGTCACAATAGTTCATAAATAATGAACTTATTCAGAACATTCCTGTGTCTGACTCACTCAACACAGTTTGGGCAACTGGCTGATTAGCACTGCTGCCTCACAGCGCCAGAGACCGGGTTTCAATTCCTGGCTTGGATGACTGTCTGTATGGAGTTTGCACATTCTCCCAGTGTCTGCGTAGATGCTCCAGTTTCCTCCCACAGTCCAAACTACATGCTGGTTCGGTGCATTGACCATGCTACATTCGCCCTCGGTATACCCGAACGGGCACCAGAGTGTGGTGACTAGGGAATTTTGTCAGTGGCTTTATGGCAGTGTTAATTTAAGTCAAATGTGACACAAATAAATAAACTTAAAATGTAATATTATAATCAAAATAACCAGCAGGCAAATGGGCAAACTGCGTTGGCACGGCCGCACACTGCTACCTTTGAGTGCCAGGGACACGAGTTCCATTCCCGGCTTGAGTGACTCTCTTCGGAGTGTTTGCACGATCTCCCCGTGTGTGCGTGGGTTTCCTCTGGGTACTCTGGTTTCCTCCCACAGTGACTGTGAGAGGAAACTGTGAGGGTTAGGTTGATTGACCATGTTAAGTTGCTACTTAGTGTTGGGGAATGTCAGGAGGATTAGTAGGGTAAATATATGGGGTTATGGGTAAGGGTCTTGGTGTGATTGTTGTTGGTGCAGACACAACGGGTCAAATGACTTTCTCCTGCACTGTAGGTATTCTATGAGTCTATGTGGGTCAGTCACCAACGTCAGAATCATATTGCATTCGGAAGAAAAAGCATTCTGAACACTGCATAGGAAATCCGAGTATAGTTGCTAGATAGGATACCCAGGTTGTCTATCTTAGCAGTTGTTTCAGATTGATTAGCGAAGTGTATTTCCTCAAATATTCATTGTTACACGCCTGACTTGCACTGTCGTGGCGATGATTCACAAATCATTTATATTTTATTGCCGTTTTTGTCGCCATTTATTGCAAATCTTTATCTTTTTCCAGTATTTCAGATATGTAAGTCGCCTCCTTTTAATTACTGTGGCAAGGGTAACTGGAGCCAGAAGTCAGATATATACAGAGTATCCAAAATTGGCTCACATATTCACAATTCTTTAAATTTTTGTTTGGGTAATCATCTGTTTTATTGATCAGAAATTTCTTGAATTTTAAATAATCTTGAAATGTTGTGCACAAGAATAATTAAGAGTATATTCAAAAGACTTTACAATTTCTGCACCTGGACAGGGGACAGCTGAACATAGAAAACCGTTGAAACACTCATCATAGTTTGAAATTAATTAAGAGAAAACAGTCATTAGAACATTGATGTGTATGGATCCTTTTCCTTTGCAAAACAGGATCATCTGGCGATATGTGAAAAATACATATGGCGCTGCCGTGACAAATATTAAAATTGTTTTGTGGCAGAGAAAGCTTCATCATAATGATTCCTTTGCATTTGAAATAAGCAGCGATAGCAGATGTATAAAGGCTGTTAATTTATGTCGTTGTCTGCGTATTTTGGTTGTACACTGAAAAGGGATAGCGGGTTTGAAGGCCTTCACGTAGAAACCGTACAGCTTTAAGAAAAGAGCTGTTGTATCGTAGGCAGGGACTCAACGTATAGCTGCGGACCAATGAGGACCTCAAATCCAACCAGAGATCTATTGCTCCTCCTCCGGCACAGAACCAGAACAGGAACAGAAAGGCAATCATTGCCTGCGTTCATTTTGTGAAAAGGTCTCTGTCCATTCGCTTAACATTCTGATTTAAGGCATTTTGTAGATTATACGATCGCGAAGCGGTTGATCTGTTGTACTTGCAACTACAACAGGCAATGGCAGAGCCAGGAATAACCAACGCCCTAAAATTCAGACAGTTGAATATAATTTTCCTTCTTTTTACATCGGAAGTGATTGTCGGGAAAATTCATTATTCTATTCGCGAAGAAATGGAGTCTGGCGCTTTTGTTGGGAATATCGCCGAAGATTTGGGGTTGAATATTCGGAGGCTGTCAGTTCGAAAGCTCCGACTAACCTCTGCTGATAAAAGGCAGTGTTTGGAGGTGAATTCACAAACCGGCATTTTATTTGCGAAGGAAAGGATAGATAGAGAGCAGCTGTGTGGGCAGATGCCAACTTGTATACTTTCTTTTGAGATTGTAGTGGAAGAGCCTTTGGAGATGTATCGCGGTGAGGTGGAGATTCTCGATATAAATGATAATTCGCCCAGTTTCCCGGAGAGTGCCGTTCTCTTACGAATTGCCGAAACCATGGCGCCAGGCTCCAGGTTTCCGCTAGAGAGCGCGCTTGATCCAGACGTGGGGACAAATACAGTCACCAGTTACAACATCAGTCCCAATGAGCACTTCGGCCTGAAAGTGGAGACTGCAGAAGACGGTAGTAAAATTGTCGAGTTGTTGTTGAAGAAACCATTAGACCGCGAACGGCAGTCATCGTTTCAGCTGATACTGACGGCCACTGACGGAGGGAGTCCTCCCAGATCTGGGAGCGCTCAGATTCTCATCACTGTGCTGGACAGTAACGACAATGCGCCTGCGTTCGATAGCAATATCTACAAGGTCAGCCTGGCGGAGAATTCACCCAGAGGATCCTTGGTGGTTTCAGTCCATGCCACTGATCCAGACGAAGGCCCGAATGCGGAGGTAACTTATTCTTTCAGTAACCGCGTTCCACAGAAAATGCAAGAACTGTTTAGTTTGGATCCGCGAACAGGAGAGATTAGGGTTCAAGGGAGAGTTGATTATGAAGAAGCAAGCAGTTATTCACTTGATGTTCAAGCGGTCGACAATGGTTCACCGGGAAATGTGGGACGTTCCAAAATTCTGATTAATGTAATTGATGTGAATGATAACGCCCCTGAGATATTATTAACGTCCTTGTCACAAGTGGTCCTTGAAGATTCTGCTCCCGGGACTGTGACAGCTCTGATCAATGTAATCGATCGCGATTCTGGAAAAAACGGAGAGGTGAACTGTGAGATCCCAAAGAATGTTCCCTTTAAATTGCAAACATCTTCGAGTGGTCATTATAAATTAATAACCAGTGACATGTTGGATCGTGAAACCGCCCCTTTACACAACATTACAATTTTAGCCAAGGACTCGGGATCCCCTCCGCTATCAACAAATAAAATCATCCAAATATCCGTCTCTGATATAAACGATAATGCCCCAAGATTTCCTCGCCCCATGGACACAGTGTATGTGATGGAGAACATCGCTCCTGGTGCTTCCATTTTCGCAGTGACTGCCTTCGACCCTGATCTGGATCAGAATTCCTACATCACTTACTCTTTCATAGAAAGTCGTATCCAAGATTTGCCATTGTCAAATTACCTCACTCTTAACTCGATGAACGGGACCATTTACGCACTGCGCTCTTTTGACTACGAACAAATCAAAAACTTCCAGATTCAAGTGCAAGCCCGAGACGCTGGCGTTCCCCCTCTGAGCAGCAGCGCAACATTGAATGTGATCATCCTGGATCAAAATGACAACGCTCCAGTCATTGTTTCACCGTCAGCACAGAGCGGATCAGCAGCAGTGGAGATTGTGCCTCAGTCAGCGGCTCAGGGATACTTGGTCACCAAGATAATCGCAACTGATGCGGATTCTGGTCAGAACGCACGGCTCCACTATCAGGTGCTGAAAGCCACTGATCCCAGTTTGTTCAGCGTGGGGCTGAACTCTGGAGAAATCAGAACAGCTCGAGAAATTTTGGATCAGGATGCCATCACTCAAACTCTGGTCATCTTGGTAAAGGATAATGGACAGCCGAGTCTCTCCAGCACGGTGAGAATCAACTTTTCAATCCTGGGCAATATTACTGAAATTTACTCGGAAAGTCGCAACTTAATGACAAATCCTGAATATGACTCTGATATAAATCTTTATTTAATTGTGATTTTAGGGTCAACTTCTTTTATATTTCTTGTCACGATCATTTTGTTGATTGGCATCAAGTGTAAACAGGACAGAAGTGCAATTGAAGATTACAATTCCCCAAGTTGTTGCTATAGACTGGAAGATTCTCACAGTGATTTCCATCCGAGACCCACACTGGAAGAATCTTTAAATTATACTGCGGCTGGAGATATTGTTCGCATGCCTGAAACGCGTCATTACGCAGTTTGCCTGTCTCCGGAGTCGGCTAAGAGCGATTTTCTGTATTTGAAGCCCTACACGCCGCCCGTGCCCCAAGAGCAATATTAAATTGCGGCATTGAGGCAAGGCGGAGGTAGTGGAAAGTTCGTTAAATCCGTCGCTGCCGCGTGAACTGATGAAACGTTCTCCTTTGAGGATCTCTATTGTGCAAATAGTGGATCGTTTTTGTGACACAACTGTCAGTGTTATTAATCAAACTGCATGGTGCAAAATCTCAGGTCAAAATCTGCTGGGACGCATCTGGATCTGGTATGATTTAGCTTAGAAGGGAATCCGGGAGACCAGTTATTCCCTCAGCTACACAATTGGCTTCGTTGCAAGGTCAGCTCTACAACTAACGTTGTGGCATTGGTACCTAAATGCATGTGGAGAATTTCGTTTCACGATTTGCTATTCTAAATCCCAACACAAGCGATAAAAGGCTCTTACTCCCTCATGACATTGGAAAGTGATATTGCTGAAACTTTAAAAATTCATAAATTGTCGAATGGATACTTATGATGACTTGATGCTGCCCTGAGCTGTTTCACAATGACGCAAAAATCGGCGGAAAAGGAGCAAACTATAACTTATTACTGTGATAAATTCTCACGTATTTTACTATCCGGCAAATATTTCTGTAATAACCTAGATTAGAAATAAGTTTCGACAAAAACGACTGCCGAAAAGCATTGGCATATAAAACATCAGAGCAGAATGAGGCCATTCGACTCTTCGAGCCTGCTCCGCCATTAAGTATGATCATGGCTGATCATTCAGCTAAATAATTCATTCCCGCTCTCCCGCATACCCTTTTATGTACGTTGCCCTAAGAGCCATGTCTAATTCCTTCAAAACAGACAATGTTTTGGTCTCAACTGTTTTCTGTGATAGTGAATTTTACAGATTCATCAGACTCACTGGGTGAAGATATTTCTCCTCATCGCAGCCCCTATTCTGCACTCCTTCAATAGCAAGAACAATTTTTCCTCAGATAAATAAACCAAAACTTCACACAATATTTAGGATGCGGCCTCACCAATGCCCTGTATTATTGCAGTAGGACATTTCTTTCCGATACTCGAATCTTTCCACAATGAAGGTCAGAATATAATTTGCCTTCATTATCGCTCACTGCATCTGAATGCCCACTTTCAGTGACTGGTATGCCAGAGCATCCAGGTCACTTTGCACATTCCCCTCTCTCAATGCATAGCCATTCAAATAATAATCTGCATTCCTGTTTTTGCTACCTAGGTGGATAACCTCACATTCATCCACATTACACTTCATCTGCCATGCATTTGTCTCGCGCAACTTGCCCAAATTACACTGAATGTTCTCTGTGTCCTCCGCATGGCGTACACTTCGACCCAGCTTTGTGTCACCTGCAAATTTAGAGATATTACATTTAATTCACTCGTGTACATCATTAATATATATTGCGAATAGCTGAGATCCTCGCACTAGTCCCTGTGGTACCCCACTTGCCACTCTCCGCCATTTCGCAAGGACCAGTTTATCAGTATGCACTGTTTCCCGTTGCCGATCTGTCTTCTCCCCATCTCAACACATTACTCCCAATCCTATGCACTTGTTTCACACAATATTCTCTCATATGCGACTTTGGAAATCCAAACAGACCAGGCCACTGGCTCTCCCTTGTCAACCCTACTGGCTACATTCTCAGACAATTCCTGTGTGTTCGTTTAGCCTGATTTCCCTTTCGTAAATCCATGTTGATTTTGTCTGATCCTGCCGTAATTTTCCACGAGTTCTGCTATTAAACCTTTTGAAATGGACTTGAGAATTTATTACCATTACCGATGTCAGGCTGATGGATGTATAATTCCATGTTTTCTCTCTACCTCCTTTTAAATAGTGGGATTACATTAGCTGCACTCCAAACTGTAGGACCTGTTTCAAAGTGTATAGAAACGTGAAAGATGACTACCAATGCATCCACCATGGCTAGGGTAATTTTTTAAAAAGTACTCTGGGATGTAGACTATTAGACCCTGCGGATTTACTGGCTTTCAGTCTCCTCAATTTCCTCAATACCATTTCCCAGCTTGAAGCAATTTCCTTCAGGTCCTCCCTCTCGCTAAACCATTTGTTCTGCAACAGTTCTGGTACGTTATTTGTGTCTCTTTTGTGAAGGCAGAACCAATGTCTGTATGCAATTGGTCAGTCATTCCTTTTGTTCCCCATTATAAATTCTCTTGTTTCTGATTGTAAAAGACCTACATTTGTTTTCACCAATCGATTTATCTTCAAATTTGTATAGAAGCTTTTACAGTCAGTTTTTATGTTCCAGGCTACTGCATTTTCCCTTCCTAATAAATTCCTTTGCCCTCCTTTGTTCAATTCTAAACTCCTCCAAATCCCCAGGTCTATTGAATATGCAAATCACTCATCCATAAATACCAATATTCCTTTATTGCTTGCTTCTCTGATATCCTGCTTAATGCTATTTGCAGCATCTGCACTAAACTTAGGGGGTCTATATACTACCCCCCAGTAAAGTTTTTTTCTCCTTGATATTTCTTAGCTTTACCCATATAGATTTCACACGGTTGTCCTTTCTCATTAGTGCACTAATTCCTTTTTCTACTAGCAATGCAACACCACCACCTTTACCTTTTTGTCGTTCCTAAACACTGAACAATCCGAAGGTTCAGTTTTCAACTCTGGTCACCATAGGCCCATTTGTCTCTAATCCTGGCTACGTCTTACATATTTATATCCATTTGCTTGATTAATTAGAACATAGAACATAGAACATAGAACATTACAGCGCGGAACAGGCCCTTCGGCCCACAATGTTGCGCCGACCAGTCTTATTTTAAAAAAAAACATTGACCCACTAATCTAAACCAATCCCTTTTCGTCCATAAACCTATCCACCAATCTCTTAAACGCCCCCAAACTAGGCGCATTTACAACTGCAGCAGGCAGGGCATTCCAGTCCCTCACCACCCTCTGGGTAAAGAACCTGCCCCTGACATCCGTCCTATAACTACCCCCCCTTAATTTAAAGCCATGCCCCCTCGTGCTAGCTTTCTCCATCCGAGGAAACAGGCTATCACCATCCACCCTATCTAAACCTCTAATCATCTTATATGTTTCTATAAGATCCCCTCTTAGCCGCCTTCTTTCCAGTGAAAACAACCCCAAATCCCTCAGCCTCTCCTCATAGGACCTCCCCTGCATACCAGGCAACATCCTGGTAAACCTCCTCTGCACCCTCTCCAAAGCCTCCACATCCTTCCTGTAATGTGGGGACCAGAACTGCACACAGTACTCCAAGTGCGGCCGCACCAGAGTTGTGTACAGTTGCAACATGACGCTGCGACTCCTAAATTCAATCCCCCTACCAATAAACGCCAAGACACCGTACGCCTTCTTAACAACCTTATCTACTTGATTCCCAACTTTCAGGGATCTATGTACACACACACCTAGATCCCTCTGCTCATCCACTCTATTCAAAGTCCTCCCGTTAGCCCTATACTTAACACATCTGTTATTCCTACCGAAATGGATTACCTCACACTTCTCCGCATTAAACTCCATCCGCCACCTCGCGGCCCAGCTCTGCAACCTGTCCAAGTCACCCTGCAAACTTCGACACCCTTCCTCACAATCTACCACACCTCCGACTTTGGTGTCATCAGCAAACTTACTAATCCACCCAACTATACCCTCATCCAGATCATTAATAAAGATTACAAACAGCAGTGGCCCCAAAACAGATCCCTGAGGCACACCATCCACATTATTGTGAGTGCTCTGCACATTAAGACACAAGCATTTTAACATTCCTTGTCCCATTCCCACTATGTTTCATCATAACTCAGGTTGATTCTGGTCCTTGATTTCTCAGCCTATCATTTTCCCTATTCATCTTCTGTGTTTTATTGTCATCCATCTTTCCCCTTCCTCTAATGCCTTGCATACGTTTCCATCCCCATGCTAATTTATTTCCAACCCAGCAAATACACTCCTTCGCGCATTAGTCCTAGTCTTGCCCAAGTGTAACCTATCCAATTTCTGCTCGCCTCACCGATCCTGATGTCCCAGTAATCTGAATCCTTTGCTTTTGTATCATTCTTTCATCCATGCATGCATCTGGCATATACTTTATTTTCTGCTTTGACCATGGTGTGGCACGGTGGCACCATGGTTAGCAGTGCTGCCTCATAGCGTCAGTGACCTGAGTTTGGTTCCTGGCTTGTGTCACTGGCTGTCTGGAGCTTGCACATTCTCCCTGCGTCTGCATGGATTTCCTCCGGGTGCTCCAGTTTCCTCCAACATTCCAAAGATGTGCGGGTTAGTTGGATTGGTCATGCTAAATTGCCCCTTAGCACCAGGGGGACTAGCTAGAGTAAATACATGGGATTAAGTGGATAGGGCCTAGATGGAAGCGTGGTCGGTGCAGACTCGAAGGGTGAAATGATCTCCTTCTGCATTATAGGATTCTATGATCACGTGGCACTGGTGTTAATCCTGATATCACTAACTTTCAGTCTTACTCTTATTCCCCAACTCCCGACATTCTATTTTTAGGGCCTCATTCTCTTTTTAACTTCGCTTGCGTGCACCACAGCAATCGGCTGTTAACTCCGCCCCCACCCACCCCACTCTACAGTGTTCTGTAGCTGCTCTGAGACAACTTTGACCTCAAAACCTGCGAGGCAACACACCATCCTGGACTCTCGTTTGCAACCAGAGACATGCCTGCCTATTCCTCTTACAATTAAAGCCTCTATAACAATTTTTACTCCTCCTCTGTCCAGCAGAGCCAACCGTGGTGGAATGTGTTTGGATGTTGGTGCTTTCCCGAGAGAGGTTCCCCTGAACAGCACCCAAAATGGTCTATTTCTTTTGCAGGGGATGGTCACGAGGGGGTTTGCACTACCTGCCTAGTCCTCTTGCTCTAAATGATAGGAACCCATTCCATTCCAGCCTGTCGAGTCTTCATCAGCTTTGTGACCACGTCTCCATTTGTGCTATCTACAATGCTCTCTGCCTCACCGATGCTGCACAGTTCCTCCAGGCACAACTCCAGCTCTAAAACCCAGGCTTCCAGCAGCTGCATCTGGAGACACTCCTTGCACACACACTAGCTCTGGGCATAGCAAGTGTTCCAGGTTTCCCACACAGCGCAGGAGGGCCAACCATTGGCTTTAAGCTGTCTTGCCAGGACTTATCCCTTTGTTGAAACTTAGGAAGATGCATAAAATCGCAGAACCTAGGGCTCTTTTCCCCTGGCCCTCGAACTACAATCGATAAAACATAATATAAATATCTTACAAATTATAATTACAAAATGTATTAAATACTAACTCTCGAGTACTCACCCAATAAGCTGATTCCATTGCCCCTGTTTCACTTTGAATCCTGTCGTCCTTCTGGGATTTCCAAAGTTCAAGCTAGAAATCTGCTCTCAGTTTCACTCTTTCTTACACTCTGTAATACACCGGGCTCCACTCTCAGTCTCACTTTTGTTCTTGCTCTTTTTCTTCCTGGATCTACTCTCTTCATCTCATTTTTAAATTTTCTGCCTTATTTCACTTTCACTTGATTTTACTTACATATTGCCAGTCTTACTCATGGACATTCAAGGAGCTGCTTTATAAATGATACTTTATTTTAGTTCAAGCTATTTAAACACAACCCATAACAGCAGCTTTTCACCAACCAAAGAATTTACTGTTTTCGTGTAAGATCGTTCCTGGATTTCCTTTTTCAAACCCAGCTGGTTGCCCAGTACAGGTATCCGCGACAGGCCCGGCAGTCTCAGCTCCGAGAAGGTAAGACACACGATTTATACTACTACAGTAATATTTTGCAATCATATGTTACAGAGAATTGTATATTTTGCATAGAATGTACAACACAGAAACAGGGTTTTCGGTCTAATATGTCCTTGGTCTTGTTTCTGCTCCACACCAGTCCCCACTCTCCTTTAGTTATCAAATTCAATCAGCATACTTTTGTATAAGTGCCGCTGGGAAGTCGTTTGATTTAGCACTGATGTTATCTTGATTATAAATCGGTGTCGAAGACAGAACATCAGCAACGACATTGAGATTTACAGCCTCAAAGTAATTTTTACAAAAGCCAAGAAAACTCGATGTATTTTTGTCAGAACAATGCTGAAGGTTTGAATTTCCGCTACCCAGCGTGTGCTTTGCCCCCAATAACATAAGATGGACCAAAATCACACAATTGCCCAAGGACCAGATTGTGCTAGTTTGATAAATTCGCTGGTCAGAACGCACGATTCATAACTTGCAACATACCTGTACGCATTTTTTCTTTGATTTGCTTTGATTTCAGTTATTATTGTCACATGTATTTGTATTCGGTGAAAACTATTGTTTCTTGCGCGCTGTACAGACAAACCAGAACATACATAGAGAAGGAAAGGGGAGAGTGCACAATGTAGCTTTCCAGTCTTGGCTAGAGTGTAGAGAAAATCAACTTAATACGAGGTAGGTCTATTCAAATTTTTGATGGCAGCAGGGAAGAAACTGTTCTTGAGTAAGTTGATACGTGACTTCAGACTTTTGTATCTTTTTCCTGATGGAAGAACATGAAAGAGACTATGTCCGGTGTGGGTTGGGTCCTTCATTATTCTGGCTGCTTTTCCAAGGCGCCGCAAAAAGTAGGTCGAATCAATTGATCGGAAGCTGGTTTACATGTTGGACGGGACTTCGTCAGGACCCTTTAACATAAAAGATTGGCTGGGTGGTTAACAGTGAGGTTGAATGTCTTGGATTGCAGGATGATATAGACGAGATGGTCAAATGGGCAGATAAGTGGCAGATGGAACTTAACCCTAAAAAGTGTGAGGTGATGCACTTTGGAAAGAGCAAATTGACAAGGAAGTATATTATGTAAGGTTTGACACTGGGAAGTTCTGAAGAACAAAGGGACATTGACGTGTTTGTCCATAGATCTCTGAAGGCAAAGACAGGTTCATAGGGTGGTGAAAAAGGCATATGATCTTTATCAATCGGGGTCCAGATTACAAAAGCTGAGAGGTCATGATGGAGTTGTATAGAATTGTGCTGAGGTCAGAGTTGGAATACTGTGTACAGTTCTTATTGCCGCATTGTGGGAAGGATGTGAACACACTGGAGAAGGTGCAGAGGAGATTTACCAGGGTGGGTTGCCTGGGATGGAACATAAAGAGAAGTTGGATAGGCTTCGGTTGTTTTCTCTGGGACTACCTGGTTGAAGTTTTCAAGATTATGAGGGGCATGGACAGTGTGGATAGGGAACAGCTGTTCCCTTTAGGTGAAGGGTCAGTTCTACGAGGGGGCACAAGTTAAATGTGAGGAGTGGGTGGTTTAGGGGGATTTGAGGAAAAAGCATTATTCCTCAGGGGGTGACGAGATGAAATGCACTGCCTGGGAGAGAGGTGGAAGCAGGGTGCCTCACATCCTTTAAGAAGTACATGGATGAGTACCTGGCACGCCATAACATTCAAGGTTATGGGCCAAGTGTTGAAAATTGGGATTCGGTGAGCAGGACAGGGCCTTTCACGCGTCGATGCAGACTTGATGGGACAAATCATCTCCTTCTGCACTATAGTATTCTGTAATTCTGTGATTCTGCGAGTTTGCTACAGCGAGAAATGTCAGCTGCGCATCCTGCGAGATTCACATTAGTTTTCTTGCCTGAACCAGCGCTGTCTATATTTTGGGAAGATTCTGGCCAGAAGGCCCGTTATGGGATAGTTTTGGGTCCCATACCTAAGGATTGATGTGCTGGTCCAGAGGAGGTTCACAAGAATGATCCCAGGAATGAAAGGTTTCACAGAAGAGAAGTGGATCATGGAACACTACAGTGCAGAAGGAGACCATTTGAGCCATCAATCTGCACTGACCGTAACCATGGAATTTAGAAGGATATGTAAAAACTTGTAAAATACCAAGAGGCCTAGTTACAGTGGATTTGGAGAGATATTTCCATTCGTGCAAGAGACTAGAACTCGGCAGCACAACCTCAGTGAAGATATGCTCCTTTTAAACTGAGGTGAGGAGGAACTTATTCAGCCAGAGGGTAGAGGCTGTCTTTAAGGCAGAGATGGATAGGTTCTTGATCAATAAAGGGATCAAGGGTCATGGTGAGAAGGCAGGACAATGGGGAGGGGAATCATACCAGCCATGATTGAATGGCGGAGCAGACCTGATGAACCGAATGGCCCAAGCTGTTTATATGATCTGTGGTCTTAAGGTCTTATGGTTTGCAATTTCTCCATGGAATTTGGAGATGGGTTTTGTAGGAATAACGGTGCTCCTCCAGGTATCCCATCTGGGATGGTCACTTTCCATGGGTTGAGCTTCAAGTCAACTGACCTGATGTCTGCGTTGGTTCAGCCAGGGTGGAAGGCGTGCACTCACTGACCTCTTGCTCAAAACGGGCACAGAGTTAATTGAACTCATCAGGGAGGGGTGCATTGGTGCTGGCGATTCTACATGCCTTCATCTTGTAGACGTCTTGCAGGCCTTGCCATAGTCAATGGGAGCCTGTCTGGCTCGATTGTGTCTCTAGCTTGATCCAGTCTGACTTTTGGCATCCTTGATGAATCTCTGTACCTTTATTTCTTGTATAGGGAATGAGATTCAAATTAAGATTACGAAAAATGCAATTCCAGGGCCAAAATTGTGGAGCTGTTAAGATATTCATATTGCGTAGCGTGGTGTCTCAATCTGAATTGTCACTAAATGAATATTTTTGACGACAGTGAACTTTTATGGATTGCTGCTCGAATGAGTGGTCACTTGACTGCAAGTGGTCACTTGACTGGTATTTATCAAGCTGTGAAATGATGAATGACTACAGAAGTTGAATGTTCACAGTGCACAGAGAAAGTAATTTGAGAAAGCACAAAATTCACAAAAGCAGACGGTAACTTTAATCAAAGCAGCCAAATAATAGAGGGTGACAAAGATGAGAGCGAATATCTCGATTTAAAACCACAATTTTGGTATCTGGAATTGCATTTTTCGTAATCTTAATTTGAATCTCGTTCCAGTTATGTTTGTGCTCTTTGCGCTCTTTTTTTGTTAGTTTATAATTCTCATGGATTGTTATCAGGCATAAACAAATCCAGAATCTCCAAATTATCGTCTGTTGCAATAGTTCATAAGTGCCCAACACATTCCGAATGCTACTCTGTAACAATCAGATGGAATGCCGACCCACTAAACACCGTTTGATTAATATCAAAATCAATGTAGCCAGCAGGGAAATGTGACAAATATGTGCTAATAACTTATTCACCAAAATCAAAATCAGATTTCTTTTAGGATGGAATGCATTCCGAACACAATTGCTACATAGAATGTCTTAATTGCTTATGTTAGCATTTGTTTTAGTTACATTGTTTCACATTCACTCTTTTTATGCGTATACAGCATCACTATTTCCAAATGTTTAATCATTTCTAATACTTCAGTTATCTGTTTGCCCTGCTGTTAGTAATCATGACAAGGCTAACTGGAGCTATAAACCAACGAATACATGAGACATTCAAAATTGGCTCAGATACTTGACATTTCTTGTCGATTTCCATTTGCAAAACCATACTTCTTATTAATTTGATTTGATTTTAATTTGATTTAATATTGTCACATGTATTAACATACAGTGAGAAGTATTGTTTCTTGCGTGCTATGCGGACAAAACACATCTTTCATTGAGTAGGAAACGAGAGAATGCAGAATGTGGTGTTACAGTCACAGCTAGAGTGCAAGAAAGATCAACTTAATGCAAGGTAAGTCCATTTCAAAAGTCTGACAGCAGCAGGGAAGAAGCTGTTCTTGAATCAGTTAGTACATGACCTCAGACTTTTGTATGTTTTTCCAGACGGAGGAAGGTGGAAGAGAGAATGTCCTGGATGGCTGGATCCTTAGTTATGCTGGCTGCTTTGCTGAGGCAGCAGGAAGTGTAGATAGAATCAATGGAATTGAGCCTGGTTTGTGTGATGGATTGGGCAAGCAGGAGTCATGCCAAGCTGTGATACAACCAGAAAGAATGCTTTCCAAGGTGCATCTGTATAAATTGGTGAGAATCGTAGCTGACATGCCAAATTTATTTCGTCTTCTGAGAATGTAGAAGCATCGATGGGTTTTCTTAACTATAGTGTCGGCACGGATGGACCAGGACATATTGTTGGTGATCTGGAACCTAAAAATTTGAAGGTCTTGACACTTTCTACTTCGTCCCCCTTGATGAAACAGGAACATGTTCTCCTCTATGCTTCCAGGAGTCGATGACAATCTCCAATTTGTAAACATTGAGAGAGAGTTTGTTCACCAGATTTTCTATCTCATTCCTGTACTCTGTCCAATTATTGTTTGAGATCTGACCCACTATGCTGGTGTCATCAGCAAGCCTGAAAATCGAATTGGAGGGGAATTTGGCCACACAATCATAAGTGTATAAGAAGCACAGAAGGGGGGGGGGGGGGGGGGGGTGTGGTGGTGGTGAGAAACAGCCGTGTTGAGAATGATTGAGGAGATGGTGTTGTTGCCTATCTTTCTTGATTATGGTCTGTGAGTTAGGAAGTTCAGGATCCAGTCACAGAGGGAGGTGCCGAGGCCCAGGTCACGGTGTTTGGAGATGAGTTTCGTGGAAATCATAGTGCTGAAGGCTGAGGTATAGTCAATAAATAGGAGTCTGGCATAGGTGTCCTTGTTACCTAGGTGTTCCAGGGTTGAGTGCAGGGCCAGGGAGGTGTCATCTGCTGTGGACCTGTTGCAGCGGTAAGCAAACTGAAGTGGATTCAGGTAGTCTGGGAGGCTGGAATTGGTTCATAGCATGGCCAGCCTTTTAAAACGTTTCATAATGATGGATGCCAGAGCGCTTGGCAGATAGTCATTAAGGCATGCTGATTTTTTTTTAGATACAGGAATGATAGCCATCTCCTTGAAGCAGATAAGGACCTCAGATTGTTGTAATACCCCTGCCGGCTGATCCACGCAGATCTGAGTGCTCATCCGGGTACCCCATCCAGGCTAGTTGTTTTCCGTAGGTTGACCTTCGAGAAGGTGCACGGACATCGGCAACGGTGACCCCAAAACAGGCTCATCCAGGGCTTCCACGGTGGAGGGCATGCTCTCACTCACCACTTACTCAAAATAGGCATAGAATGTATTGACCTCATCAGGGAGGGGTGCTTTGGATCTCGTGATTTTACATGCCTTCAGCTTGTAGCCTGTTATGTTTTGCCGGCCTTGCCATAGTTGGCGGGGCTCAGTGTGGCTAGCATGGGATTCTAGCTTGGTCCCGTACTGTCTTTTGTCATCTTTGATGGATCTTAGATCGTATTTGACTTTCATGTATAGTCAGTATCACCTGACTTGAACACCTCAGGCCTGGACTTCAGCAAACAGCGGATATCCCCCTTCATCCATGGTTTTTGGTTGGGGAACACACGGATTACTTCTTTGGCACACAGTCTTCTACAAACTTACTAATGCAGTCATTTACTGTACTGGTGTACTCGTTTGGGCAGAGTTTTAAAATACTGACCAGTCCGGGACTCCAAGCAGCCCCGTTAGGAGATTGGTTTACAGATAAAAGTTTTCTAAATAATCTTAAAGAGCTTTGGTCAAAAATAATTAAGGTTATACTGAGAAGGCGATTAGTTTTCTGCACTTGGATGAAGGATACTGACAATATTAAAAAGTATTTTACGAAAGCAGTCGAAAATTCAGCATAGTTTGAAAATAATTAAGAAAAGACGGTCATTGATACAATGATGATTTTGAAACCTTTCTCTTCATTTGGTATTTCGTAGAAAATACATATGATACTCCCGTGACAAATTTTGAAATTGTCTTGTCGCAATTTATATGCTGAGGAAATGAGTGGAAAGAGTCAACATTATAAACCATTGCATTTGAAATGAACAGTGATTGCCGATACAGAAATGTTGCTGATGGGAAATTCACGTCGTTGAGTGCGTATTTTGGTTGTACACTGCTAAAGGATAAACGGGATTGAAGACTCTCACATCAACAACTGTGCCGCTTTAAGAAAAAAATGGTGCAATCAAAGGCAGGGACTTGCAGCGTCGCTGTAGACCAATTAGGATCTGAAATCCAACCAGAGATCTATTGCTCCTCCTCCGGCACAGAATCAGAACAGGAACAGAAAGGCAATCATTGCCTGCGTTCATTTTGTGGAAAGGTCTGTGTCAATTCACTCAGTTTCTGCTCTTCAGGTATTTTATAGATTATGCGATCGGGAAGCGTTTAATCGTAACAGACTGCCGGTTATTTTTACACGTCTCCAAACAGAACAGGCTATGGCAGAGCGACGGTTAACCAACGCCCTAAAATTCAGACAGTTACAATTTGAAATAATTTTCCTTCTTTTTGTATCGGATCTGGCATTCGGGAAAATTCATTACTCCATTCGGGAAGAAATGGATTCTGGCGCTTTTGTTGGGAATGTCGCCGAAGATTTGGGATTGAACATTCGGAGACTGTCAGCTCGAAAATTCCGATTAACCTCTCCTGATAAAAGACAGTATTTGGAGGTGAATTCAGAAACCGGCATTTTATTTGCGAAGGAAAGGGTAGATAGAGAGCAGCTGTGTGGGCAGATGTCACTATGTCTCCTATCTTTTGAGATCATGGTGGAAGAACCTTTGGAGATGTATCGCGGTGAGGTGGAGATTTTTGATATAAATGACAATTCGCCCAGTTTCCCGGAGAATGCCATTCTCTTACAGATGGCCGAA
Source organism: Carcharhinus amblyrhynchos (assembly GCF_965287045.1). Lineage (NCBI taxonomy): Eukaryota > Metazoa > Chordata > Chondrichthyes > Carcharhiniformes > Carcharhinidae > Carcharhinus > Carcharhinus amblyrhynchos. The sequence continues at coordinate 7,049,860 of NC_137336.1, read as the reverse complement.
AGCATGGTGCCAGGCTCCAGCTTTCCGCTAGAGAGCGCGCTTGATCCAGACGTGGGGACAAATACAGTCACCAGTTACAACATCAGTCCCAATGAGAACTTCGGTCTAAAAGTGGAGACAGCAGAAGACGGTAGTAAAATTGTCGAGTTATTATTAGAGAAATCATTGGACCGCGAACGGCAGTCATCCTTTCAGCTGATGCTGGCGGCCACTGACGGAGGGAGTCCTCCTAGATCTGGGAGCGCTCAGGTTCTCATCACTGTGCTGGACAGCAATGACAATGCGCCTGCGTTCGATAGCAAGGTCTATAAGGTCAGCCTGTTGGAGAATTCACCCAGAGGAACCTTGGTGGTTTCAGTCCATGCCACTGATCCAGACGAAGGCTCGAATGCGGAGGTAATTTATTCTTTCAGTAACCGCGTTTCACAGAAAATGCAAGAACTGTTTAGTTTGGATCCGCGAACAGGAGAGATTAGAGTTCAAGGCAGAATTGATTATGAAGAAGCAAGCAGTTATTCACTTGATGTTCAAGCTGTCGACAATGGTTCACCGGCAAATGCAGGACGTTCGAAGGTTCTGATTAATGTAGTTGATGTGAATGACAACGCACCCGAGATATTATTAAAGTCCTTGTCACAAGTGGTCCCTGAAGATGCTGCTCCCGGGACTGTGACAGCTCTGATCAACATAAACGATCGTGATTCTGGGAAAAACAGAGAGGTGAACTGTGAGATCCCAAAGAATGTTCCCTTTAAATTGCAAACATCTTCGAGTGGTCATTACAAATTAATAACCAGTGACATGTTGGATCGTGAAACCACCCCATTATACAACATTGCAATTTTAGCCAAGGATTCGGGATCCCCTCCGCTATCAGCAAATAAAACCATCCAAATATCCGTCTCTGATATAAACGACAATGCCCCGAGATTTCCTCGCCCCATGGACACAGTGTATGTGATGGAGAACATCGCCCCTGGTGCTTCCATTTTCGCAGTGACTGCCTTCGACCCTGATCTGGATCAGAATTCCTACATCACTTACTCTTTCACAGAAACTCGTATCCAAGATTTGCCACTGTCAAATTACCTCACTCTTAATTCGATGAACGGCACCATTTACGCACTGCGCTCTTTTGACTACGAGCAAGTCAAAAACTTCCAGATTCAAGTGCAAGCCCGAGACGCTGGCGTTCCCCCTCTGAGCAGCAGCGCAACATTGAATGTGATCATCCTGGATCAAAATGACAACGCTCCAGTCATTGTTTCACCTTCAGCACAGAGCGGAACAGCGGCAGTGGAGACTGTGCCTCAGTCAGCGGCTCAGGGCTACTTGGTCACCAAAATAATCGCAACTGATGCGGATTCTGGTCAGAACGCACGGCTCCACTATCAGGTACTGAAAGCCACTGATCCCAGTTTGTTCAGCGTGGGACTGGACTCTGGGGAAATCAGAACAGCCCGAGGTTTTTTGGATCAGGATGCCATCACTCAAATCCTGGTCATTTTGGTGAAGGATAATGGACATCCGAGTCTCTCCAGCACGGTTACAATCAACTTTTCAATCCTGGGAAATGTTACTGAAATTTACTCGGAAAGTCGTAACTTAGTGACAAATCCTGAATATACCTCGGATATAAATCTTTATTTAATTGTGATTTTGGGATCAACTTCCTTTATATTTCTTCTAACCATCATTTTGTTGATTGGCATCAAATGTAAACAGGACAGAAATCCTATTGAAGATTACAACTCCCCAAGTTGTTGCTATAGACTGGACGATTCTCACAGTGATCTTCACCTGAGACCCACACTGAAAGAATCTTTAAATTATACTGCGGCTGGAGATATTGTTCGCATGCCTGAAACGCATCATTATGCAGTTTGTCTGTCTCCGGAATCCGCAAAGAGCGATTTTCTGTATTTGAAGCCGTACACACCGCCCATGTCCCAGGAACAATGTTAAATTCTAAAGGTTTGAGAACATTGAAGCAGAGCGCAATTATTGGCAGCGTTTGTTAAATGCGCCCCTTTTCGTTTTGAGAATCTCTATTATGGAAAGAGCGGATCGTTCTTATTATGCAGCCGTCAGTGTTATTAATCAAACGATATGGAGCAAAATAAAAGGTTCCACGGTACAACAGCGACCTTTCTGGCTTTGTTATCTTTTAGCTAGAAATGGAAGGCGGCAGACGAGATCTTCACTAGATACACAACTGAGCTTTTCGTAAGGCCAACTCCGGAATTAACCTTGGGGCATTAGCACATAAATGCACTTGGAGAATTTCCCTTCACGGTTTGCCGTTTTAAATGCCAAACAATCAGGAGACCACTATTCCTCATAGTATTGAACAAATTAGCGGATGAGGCTGTAAAATTTCATAGCCGGCCGAATGCATTCTTGTGGTCACTTGGGCAATATGAGTGACACGGTGGCACTGCTGCCTCACAATGCCAGAGACCCGGGTTTGATTTCAGCCTTGGGTCACTGTGTGGCGTCTGCGCATTCTCCCCGTGTCTGCGCAGATTTCCTCCGGGTGTTCTGGTTTGATCCCACAGTCTTAAGGTTGTGCTACTAAATTCTCCCTCAGTGTATCCAATTAGGCGCCGGAGTGTGGCGACTTGGGGATTTTCACAGTAACCTCATTATAGTATTAATGTACACCTACTTGTGACAAACAACTGCATTTTGTTTAAGAGTGAGATGAAATTGGTGCAAAACTACTAAGTGTATTTTAATGTCAATCTAATAGTATTATTAATAGCAATATTAATCTGATAAAGAAGAAAATATACCTAAGATCCTGCAAGTTCGAATATAAGAAGCTAGGTAGGAAGTAAACGTAAAAAAAGAGACTATTTGACCTTCATGAGTCACACCATCCCTATACCTACGCTAATATTGTTGTAATCATAGGTTATACACAGATGCAGGGCTGCGGTCCAATAGGTCCATGTAGGTGATTATGCACCACACGAGTCTCCTCCCCCGGAATCATTTAGCCCACTGGATAGGATGCACGATTCGTAACCTGTAACATAGCTGTACATGTACTTGACAGTTGGGGGGAACATTCACATGACTATTACGTTTGTGGATGTGTTAACACATTCATAGTAAGTAGTGTCTCATCTGAGTGGTCAATAGATGAATATTGTTCCAGTGTATTGAACATTTGCTGATTGGCTCTGGACGGGATGGTCCCTAGACAGTATAATGCAAAGTGTGGAATGATAACTGCTTACAGAAACGAACGTTCTTAGTGCATCGAGAAGGTATTACGAGAGAAATCAAAATTCACAAAGGGTGATATTAATCAACCCAGCCAAGTAACAGAGAGCGACCAACATTAGAGGGAACATTTCAAGGTCCCTGCCAGAAATTATTTTAAGCAAGTAACAGTTGTGAAATGGGATTGCGTTTATCTGAGGATGAGTGAAGCTTAAAATTTCACTTGGAATCCCTGTTTCCATTTCAATATCCATTTACCGAACAATAAAATTAATTCTGCTGGTCGAGATAAAATGAATCGCCAATTCCTGTTAAAATTACTTTATATTAGTTTACAGTTCTTCAGTTTAATGAAGAATAATATATTTATTTAAAATCAAAAGTTTGTACCCTTGAGTTGCATTTTCAGTAATCTTATTTGGTATCTCATTCTGGTTATGGTTATGTGCTTTGTGCCCTCTCTTTTGTTAATATATAATTGTCATAGGCTGTAACAAGGCATAAACATATCCAGAACCTACAAATTATGATCTGTCACAATAGTTCGTAAATAATGAACACATTCAGAACATTCCAGTGTCGGACCCACTGAAAGCAGTTTGAGTGAGCGATTAGGTGGTACAGTGGCTATCACCGTTGCCTCACAGTGCCAGGACTGTCTGTGCGAGTTTACACGTCCTCCATGTGTCTGCGTATGTTTGCTTTGGGTGCTCCAATTTCCTCTCACAGCCCGAAAGACGTGCTGGTTAGGTGCATTGGCCATGCTATATTCTCCCTCAGTGTACCTGAACAGGTGCCGGAGTGTGACCACTAGGGGATTTTCACAAGTGGCTTCATTCCAATGTTAACGTAAGCCTACTTGTGACACTAATAAGTACACTTAAAAACCTAATAGTCAAATCAAAATAACCAGCAGGCAAATGGAGCAAACGTGTTGCTCCATTATTATGGAGAATTATGTTGCATTTAGAAGAAAATGCATTCTGAGCACTACATCACTCTCCTGAGGAAGAAGCAACGTTCCGAAAGCTTGTGATTCCAAATAAACTTGCTGGACCTGGTGTTGTGAGACTTCGTACTGTACCCACCCCAGTCCAACGCCGGCATCTCCACATCATGGCTACGTCAAAAAATCCGAACATTATTGCTAGATAGAATGGTGGTTGTTTGTCTTAGCATTTGTTTCAGATTAACTTTCAAATAATTTTTAATATCAAATTTTCGTTGTTACACACCTGAACTGCACTGTCCTGGCAATGATTCACATATCATTTCATATTATTTTGCCGTTTCTGTCGCCATTTATTCCAAATGTTTATGCTTTACCAGTATTTCAGATTTCCAAATTGTCTCCTCTTGATAATCGTGACAAGGGTAACTGGAACCAGAAGCCAGCGATACATGGAGTATCCAAAACTGGCTTACATAATTCTCACACCTTGATGATTTTTATTTGGGAAATCATCCATTTTATTAGTCAGAAAATAACTGAATTCAAAATTCCTTGAAATGCTGAGTGCAAAAATAATTAAGATTATATTACATAAGAACATAAGAACATAAGAAATAGGAGCAGGAGTAGGCCATCCGGCCCTTCGAGCCTGCCCCGCCATTCAATAAGATCATGGCTGACCTGTCGTGGCTCAGTTCCACATTTCCGCCCTCTCCCCACAACTCTTAATCCCCTCTCTTATCAAAAACCCATCAACCCGCGTCTTAAAAATATTTAGCGAGGTAGCCTCCACCACTTCAACGGGCAGAGAATTCCAGAGATTCACCACCCTTTGAGTGAAGAAGTTCTTCCTCAACTCCGTTCTAAACAGCCCCCCCCCCTTTATTTTGAGGCTGTGCCCCCTAGTCCTACTGTCCTTTCTGAGCGGGAAGAGTCTCTCCACCTCTATCCTATCCATCCCATTCATCATCTTATACGTCTCAATGAGATCTCCCCTCATTCTTCTAAACTCTAACGAGTACAAGCCTAGTTTATTCAGCCTCTCCTCATAGGTCAACCCCCTCAACTCCGGCATCAGCCTAGTAAACCTCCTCTGCACTCCCTCCAAGGCCAAAATAACCTTGCGTAAGTACGGTGCCCAAAACTGCACACAGTACTCCAGCTGCGGCCTCACCAATGCCCTATATAGCCGCAGCAAGACCTCCCTACTTTTATATTCAATCCCCCTCGCTATGAAGGCCAGGAAGGCGAATGGGATGCTGGGATATTGAAAAGACTTTACAATTTCTGCACCTAGGCAAAAGAGACTGGAACACAGAAAGCCGTCGAAACACTCATCATAGTTTGAAAGTAAGGGAAGACGTCATTAAAACATTGATGTGTGTGGGTCCTTTTCCTTTGCAAAACAGGATCATCTGGTGGTATGGGGAAAAATACATATGGTGCTGCCGTGACAAAAATTGAAATTGTTTTGTCGCAGATTTTGTGCTGAGAAAGCGAATGGAAAGCTTCATCATAATGATTCCCCCTTGCATTTGAAATTAGCAACCATGGCCTATGCAAAAACGTTGCTAATTTATGTCGTTGTGTGCGTATTTTGGTTGTTCACTGTTAAAAGGATACACGGGATTGAAGACTCTCACATCAGCAACTGTGCAGCTTTAAGACAAAAACGGCTGTAATCTTACGCAGGGACTCACAGTGTTCTGTGGACCAATGACAATCACAAATCCAACCAGAGTCTATTGCTCTTCCTCTGAAGCAGAAAGGCAATCTTGCCTGCATTTTCTGGAAAGATCTCTGTCGATTCACTGGGCATTCTGATTAAGGTATTTTGTAGTTTATGCGATCGTGAAGCGCTTGATTTTTAACACACTGTCGGTTTATATTTGCAAATACAATAGGTCAAGTCAGAGCCACGGTTCGCCACCTCCTTAAAGTTCAGGCAGTTGAATCTTCTTTTCCTTCTTTTTGTATCGGACCTGGTTTCCAGGTAAATTCATTATTGTACTCAGGAAAAAATGGAGTCTACCGCTTCTGTTGGGAATGTCGTCGAAGATTTGGGATTGAACATTCGGAGGCTGTCAGCTCGAAAAGTCCGATTAACCTCTGATGATAAAAGGCAGTATTTGGAGGTGAATTCAGAAACCGGGATTTTATTTGCTAAGAAAAGGATAGATAGAGAGTAGCTGTGTGGGTAGAGGCCAACTTGTGTACTTTCTTTCGAGACTTTGGTGGAAGAGCCTTTGAAGATGCAACGCGGTGAGGCGGAGATTCTTGATATGAATGATAATTCAGCCAGTTTCCTGGAGAGTGCCATTCTCTTACAAATGCCCGAAAACATGCTGCCTGGCTCCAGCTTTCCAATGGAGAGCGCGCTTGATGTGGAGATGCCGGCGTTGGACTGGGGTAAACACAGTGAGAAGTCTTACAACACCAGGCTAAAGTCCAACAAGTCTACTAAGTAACAAATGCCACTAGCTTTCAGAGAGCTTGCTGCTCCTTCGTCCGGTGAGTGGGAGATCTTTTCACAAATAGGGCATATAAAGGCACAAACTCAATTCACAGAATAATGATTAAAATGCGAGTCTTTACAGCTAATCAAGGCTTAAAGGTACAGGCAATCTAAGTGGGCAGAACATTAAGCATAAGTTAAAAAGATGTGATTTGTCTCCAAACAGGACATTTAGTGAGATTGTGCAAATTCAGGCAAGTCATGGGGGTTACAGATAGTGTGACATGAACCCAAGATCCCGGTTGAGGCCGTCGTCATGTGTGCGGAACTTGGCTATCAGTCTTTGCTCAGCAAGGCTTTCGCCAAGGCTGTACCCACACCCCCACTTCTTGCTTTTAAACAACCGCACAATCTCAAACAGACTATTGTCTGCAGCAAACTACCCAGCCTTTAGGAGAACACTACACAACCCTGCTGCAGCAACCTCTGCAAGACATGCCAGATCATCGACATGGATGCCATCACTCACGCCAGATCACCATCCACCAGGTACACGGCACATACTCTTACAACTCGGCAAACACTGCCTACTTGCAGGAAAGGATGTCCCGAAGCATGGTACATTGGAGAGACCACGCACACGCTACGACATTGGATGAATGAACTCCGCTCGACAATTACCAGCAAGACTGTTCTCTTCCTGTTGGGGAACATTTCAGCGGTCATAGGCATTCGGCCTCTGATCTTCGGGTAAGCGCTCTCCAACGCGGCCTCCACGACACACGGCAGCACAGAGTCACTGAGCAGAGACTGATAGTCAAGTTCCGCACACTTGAGGATGGCCTCAACCCGGATCTTGGGTTCATGTCATACTCTCTGTAGCACCCATGACTTGCCTGGGCTTGCGTCATCTCACTTACTACCCTGTCTGGAGGCAATACACAACTCTTTAACTTGTGCTTAATGTTCTCTCCACTGACATTGCCTGTACCTTTAAGACTTGATTAGCTGTAAAGGCTCGCATTTTAATCATTATTCTGTAAACTGAGTTTATGCCTTTATATGTCCTGTTTGTGAAAAGATCTCCCACTCACCTGACGAAGGAGGAGAAAGCGCTCCGAAAGCTAGTGGCGTTTCCTACCAAATAAACTTGTTGGACGTTAACTTGGTGTTGTAAGGCTTCTTACCGAGCGCGCTTGATCCAGACGTGGGGGCAAATACAGTCACCGGTTACAACATGAACCCCAGTGAGAACATCGGCCTAAAAGTGGAGACTGCAGAAGACGGTTGTAAAACTGTCGAATTGTTACTGGAGAAATTATTGGATCGCGAACGGCAGTCATCCTTTCAGCTGATGCTGACGGCCACTGACGGAAGGAGTCTTCCCAGATCTGGGAGCGCTCTGATTCTCATCACTATGCTGGACAGCACCGGCAATGCGCCTCCGTTTGATAGCAGATCTACAACGTCAACCTGATGGAGAATTCACCCAGAGGAACCTTGGTGATTTCAATCCATGGCACTGATCCAGACGAAGGCCCGAATGCGGAGGTAACTTATTCTTTCAGTAACCGCGTTTCACAGAAAATGCAAGAACTGTTTAGTTTGGATCCGCGAACAGGAGAGATTAGGGTTCAAGGCAGAATTGTTTATGAAGAAGCAAGCAGGTATTCCCTTAATTTTTTGCTGTCTACAATGGTTCACCGGCAAATGTAGGACGTTTCAAAATTCTGATTAATGTAATTGATGGGAATGATAACGCACTTGAGACATTATTAATGTCCTTGTCTTACATGGTCCCTGAAGATGCTGCTCCCGGGACCGGGACAGCTCTGATCAATGAAATCGATCGCGATTCTGGAATAAACGGACAGGTCTCAAAGAGCTTTCCCTTTAAACTTCAATCATCTGCGTGTGGTCATTATAATTTAGTAACAAGTGACATGTTGGATCGTGAAACCACCCCTTTATACAAATGTTACAATTTTAGCCAAGGACTTGGAACCTCCTCCGCTATCAACCAATAAAAGTATTAACATATCTGTTTCTGATGTATGTGATTCCACCCCAAGATTTCCTCGCCCCATGGACACAGCGTATGTGATGGAGAACAACGCTCCTGGTGCTTTCATTTTCGCAGTGACTGCCTTCGATCCTGATCTGGATCAGAATTCCTACATCACATACTCTTTCACAGAAACTGGTACCCAAGATTTGCCATTGTCAAATTCCCTCACTCTTAATTCGATGAACGGCACCATTTACGCACTGCGCTCTTTTGACTACGAACACATCAAAAACTTCCAGATTCAAGTTCAAGCCCGAGACGCTGGCGCTCCTCCTCTGAGCAGCAGCGCAACATTGAATGTGATCATCCTGGATCAAAATGACAACGCTCCAGTCATTGTTTCACCGTCAGCACAGAGCGGATCAGCGGCAGTGGAGATTGTAACCATCACTTTGTTAATTGGCATCAAGTGGAAACAGGACAAAAACACTATTGAAGATTACAACTCTCCAAGTTGTTGCTATAGGCTGGACGATTCTCACAGTGATTTTCACCCGAGACCCACATTGAAAAAATCTTTAAATTATACTGCTGCTGGAGATATTGTTCGCATGCCAGAAACGCATCGTTGTACCAGTTTGCCTGTCTCTGGAATCAGCTAAGAGCAATTTTCTGTTTTTGAAGTCCTACACACTGCCCATGTCTCAGGAACAATGTTAAACACTAAAGATTTAACAACATTTAGGCAGAGCAGAATTACTGGCAGCGTTTGTCCAATCCATGCCTGCCCCATGATTTTCCTTAAACCTTTTCGTTTTGAGGATCTTTATTATGGAAAGAGGGGGTCGTTCTTTTCATGCACTGTCAGCGTTGTTAGTCAAACAATATAGTGCGAAATAAAATATTCCACGATACCACAGCGACCCTTTTGGATCTGGTATCTTTTAGCTAGGAAAGGAAGGCAGCAGATGAGAAACTCACTAGCTACACAATTGGGTTTCTTGCAAGGTTAGCCCCACAATTGATATTGGATACCTGAACGCACTTGGAGAATTTTTCTTCGCAGTTTGCTATTTTAAATGCCAACACAAGCAATCAGAAGACCCCTATTCCTCATAACATTCAAGAAGTTATTGCAGGAGGCTGTAAAATTCTATTGCCGGCCTCTTGGATGCCTATGGTGAGTTGCACAGTAGAGTGGCACTTTGGCATAACGGTTAGCACTGCTGCCTCACAGTGCCAGCGATCCGGTTCGATTTCAGCCTTGGGTCACTGTCTGTTCGGAGTCTGCACATTCTCCTCCTGTCTGTGTGGATTTCCTCTGGGCGTTCTGGTTTCCTCCCACAGTCCTAAGGATGTGCTAGTTAGGTGCACTGCCCACATCAAATTTTCCCTCAGTGTACGCAAACAAGCACCAGACTGTGGCAGTAGAGGTTTTCACAGTAACTTCATTACAGTATTAGTGTAAACCCACTTGCGGCAAATGGATGAATTTTATTTTTATCGTTGAGTTACACATATATGCTTACATTACATTGTTTACGAATGAGATAAAATTGGCGTGAAACTGTTAAATGTGACATATTAATGCAATAACGAGGAACATATATTAAGATCCTAAAAATTCGAATATAATAAGCTAGGTAAATAAGGGTCGAAAAAGATTGTTTGACCTACATGAGTCACATCATCCCTACAACTACGCTAATATTGTTGCAATCGTAATCTACAGTGAACGGTATAGTGTATATAGAATGAAGAACACAAATCCAGGGCTTGATGTCCAATAGCTCCATGTAAGTGATTATGCACCACAGCAGCCTCCTCCCACTTTTAGTTATCAAACCCAATCAGCATACTTTCCAATCAGCATGCGTTGGTTTCCTCCTGGTACTCCGGTTTCCTCCCAATGTCCAAAGATGTGCGGGTTAGGTTGATTGGCCAAGCTAAATTACCCCTTAGTGCCCCGGGATGCGTAGGTTAGAGGGATTAGTGGGTAAATATGTAGGGACACGGGGATAGGGCCTGGATGGGATTGTTGTCAGTGCAGGCTCGATGGGCCGAATGGCCTCTTTCTACACTGTCGGGTTTCTATGGTCTACTTTTTAAAAAATACTATTGCATGGAAATCTTTTTAGTCCACTGGAAATCTTTTTAGGCCAATGTACAAATCGTATCTTGCAATATCGCTGTATATGTACTTGACAGCTGATGCGACGTTCACCTGATTATTACGTTTGTGGAGATGTGAGCACATTCATAAGAAGTAGCATGGTGTCTTATTTGAATGGTCAATAGATGAATATTTGTTTGAGAGTTCTGAACATTTGCTGATTGGTACTAGACAGGATGGACGCTAGACTGGCATAATACAAAGTGTGAAGTGATAGGAACTTACAGAAGCCGAACGTTCACAGTGCATGGGCAAGGTATTGTGAGAGAAATCAAAATTCACAGAGGATGTTATTCATCAAACTAGCCAAGTTACAGAAAACAACCAACATTCCTTTAGAGGGAATAGTTTCAAGGTTCCTATCAGCAATTATTTTAAGCTAGTAACCGTTGTGAAGCAGGATTGAGTTACCCAGAGAAGAGAAGCTCGAAATTTTAATTTAAATATCCATTTACCAAACAATACAACTAATTCTGCTGTTCTAGATAAAATGAATTGCCAATTCGCGTTAAATTGCTTCATATTAGTTTACAGTTTTTTCAGTTTAATGCAAAATAATATTTTTATTTAAAACGACAGTTTTGATCCTTGGAATTGCATTTTCAGTCACCGTGTTTAGTATCTGATTCTGGTTATGTTTATGCGCTTTGTGCCCTCTTTATTGTTGGTATCTGATTGCCATGGGCCGCAAACAGGCATAAACATTATCCAGAATCCATAAATTATGCTCTGGTGCAACAGCTCACAAAGATTGAAGACATTCAGAATATTCCAGTGTCCGACTCACTCAACACAATGTGAATTTGGCGACTTGCTACCAGACATTGGTTAGCACTGCTGCCCCATAGCGCCAGAGACCCGGTTTTGATTCCTGGCTTGCGTAACTGTTCACGTTTTCCCAAAGGATGCGTGGGTGCTCTGGTTTCCTCCCACAGCCTGAAAGACGTGCTTGTTAGGTGCATTGGCCATGCTAAATTCTCCCTCAGTGTACTCGAACAGGCGCCGGAGTGTGGCGAATAGGGGATTTTCACAGTGGTTTCATTGAAGTGTTAATGTAAGACAACTGTGACACCAATAAATACATTTAAAAACTAAATATTATAATCAAAATAACCAGCACGCAAATGAAGCAAACTGGGGCGGCATTGTGGCGCTCTGCTGACTCACAATGTCAGGGACCCAGTTTTGACTCCTGGCTTGGGTGACTGCATTTGTGGAGTTTGCACATTCTCCTCATGTTTACTTGGGTTTCCTCTGGGTACCGCAGTTTCCTCCCACCATCCAAAAATGTGAGGGTTAAGTTGATTGGCCATGCTAAATTGTTCCTTTGTGTTAGGGGGATGTCAGGGGGATTAACATGGTAAATATACATGGTTATGGGGATTGGGCCTGGGTGGGATTGCTGTTGGTGAAGACTCGATGGGCCAAATGGCCTCCTTCTGCTCTGTAGGTATTCTATGATTCTATGTCTGTCAATCACCAAAGTCAAAACCGTGTTGCATTTAGGAGAAAATGCATTTTGAACACTGCATTAGAAAATCCGAGCACAGTTGCTACAAAGAAAACGTGGTTGTTTATCTTAGCATTTGTTTCAGATTAATTAGCAAAAAATATTTAATTAAATATTCATTGTTACACACCTGACTTGCACTGTCATGGCGATGATTTTAATGTCATTTATCTTTTTTTTGCCGTTTTTGTCGCCATTTATTCTAAACGTTTATTTTTCTCCAATATTTCAGATTTCGAAATCGCCTCCTGTTAATAATCGTGACAAGGACAACTGGAGCCAGGAACCAGCGGTACATGGAGTATCCAAAATTGGCTCACATAATTCACATATCTTGAAGATTTTTGTTTGGGAAATCACCTGTGCTATTGGCCAGAAACTTATTGAATTCTAAATAACCTTGAACTGCTGTGTACTAGAATAATTAAGATTATATTGAAAAAAAACTTACAATTTCTGTACCTGGACAGGGAACACTAGAACACAGAAAGTCGTCGAAACACTCATTATAGTTAGAAAGTAATTAAGAGAAGCCGTCATTTAAACATTGATGGGTATGTATCCTTTCCTTTGCAAAACAGTTTTGGTGATATGTGGAAAAATACACATGGTGCTGCCGTGACAAATATTAAAATTGTTATTCGAAGATTATATGTTGAGGAAGCGAAAGGAAACTCCAACATAATAATTACCCCTGGCATTTGAAATGAGCAGCGTTGGCCGAAAGAGAAAGGCTGCTAATATATGTGCTCGTGCACGTATTTTGGTTGCGCACTGTTAAAAGGATAAACGGGATTGAAGGCTTTCACATCAGCAACCGTGCAGCTTTAAGAAAATTCGCTGTTGTAATCTTAGGCAGGGGCTTACAGTGTCGCTGTGGGCCAATGAGGATCTCAAATCCAACCAGAGATCCATTGCTCCTCCTCCGGCACAGAATCAGAACAGGAACAGAAAGGGAATTGCTGCCTGCGTTCATTTTGTGAAAAGCTCTCTGTCAATTCACTCGGTATCCAACTCTTAAGGTATTTTGCAGATTATGCGATCGGGAAGCGCTTGACCTTAATAAGCTACCGGTTTAGTTCTGCAAATACGACAGGCAATGGCAGAGCGACAGTTAACCTACGCCCTAAAATTCAGACAATTGAATCTTATTTTCCTTCTTTTTGCGTCGGATCTGGCATTCGGGAAAATTCACTACTCTATTCGCGAAGAAATGAATTCTGGCGCTTTTGTTGGGAATGTCGCCGAAGATTTGGGATTGAACATTCGGAGACTGTCAGCTCGAAAATTCCGATTAACCTCTGCTGATAAAAGGCAGTGTTTGGAGGTGAATTCAGAAACCGGCATTTTATTTGCTAAGGAAAGGATAGATAGAGAGCAGCTGTGTGGGCAGATGCCAACTTGTCACCTCTCTTTCGAGATCGTAGTGGAAGAGCCTTTGGAGATGTATCGCGGTGAGGTGGAGATTCTCGATATAAATGATAATTCGCCCAGTCTCCCGGAGAGTGCCGTTCTCTTACAAATGCCCGAAAACATGGTGCCAGGCTCCAGGTTTCCGCTAGAGAGCGCGCTTGATCCAGACGTGGGGACAAATACGGTCACCAGTTACAACATCAGTCCCAATGAGAACTTCGGGCTAAAAGTGGAGATTGAAGACGACGGTAGTAAAATTGTCGAGTTGTTGTTGGAGAAGTCATTGGACCGCGAACGGCAGCCATCCTTTCAGCTGATGCTGACGGCCACTGATGGAGGGCGTCCTCCCAGATCTGGGAGCGCTCGGATTCTCATCACTGTGCTGGACAGTAACGACAATGCGCCTGCGTTCAATAGCAAGGCCTACAAGGTCAGCCTGATGGAGAATTTACCCAGAGGAACCTTGGTGGTTTCAGTGCATGCCACTGATCCAGACGAAGGCCCGAATGCGGAGGTAACTTATTCTTTCAGTAACCGCGTTTCACAGAAAATGCAAGAACTGTTTAGTTTGGATCCGCGAACAGGAGAGATTAGGGTTCAAGGCAGAATTGATTATGAAGAAGCAAGCAGTTATTCACTTGATGTTCAAGCTGTCGACAATGGTTCACCGGCAATGGCTGGACATTCTAAAGTGTTGATTAAGGTCATTGATGTGAATGATAACGCCCCTGAGATATTATTAACCTCCTTTTCCCAAGTTGTCCCTGAAGATGCTGCTCCCGGGACTGTGACAGCTCTGATCAATGTAATCGACCGCGACTCTGGAAAAAATAGAGAGGTGAACTGCGACATCCAAAAGAACGTTCCTTTTAAATTGCAAACTTCTTCGAGTGGTCATTATAAATTAATAACCAGTGACATGTTGGATCGTGAAACCACCCCATTATACAACATTGCAATTTTAGCCAAGGACTCGGGATCCCCTCCGCTATCAACAAATAAAACCATCCAAATATCCGTCTCTGATATAAACGACAACGCCCCGAGATTTCCTCGCCCCATGGACACAGTGTATGTGATGGAGAACATCGCCCCTGGTGCTTCCATTTTCGCACTGACTGCCTTCGATCCTGATCTAGATCAGAATTCCTACATCACTTACTCTTTCATAGAAAGTCGTATCCAAGATTTGCCATTGTCAAATTACCTCACTCTTAACTCGATGAACGGCACCATTTACGCACTGCGCTCTTTTGACTACGAGCAAACCAAAAACTTCCAGATTCAAGTGCAAGCCCGAGACACTGGCGTTCCCCCTCTGAGCAGCAGCGCAACATTGAATGTGATCATCCTGGATCAAAATGACAACGCTCCAGTCATTGTTTCACCTTCAGTACAGAGCGGATCAGCAGCAGTGGAGATTGTGCCTCAGTCAGCGGCTCAGGGTTACTTGGTCACCAAGATAATCGCAACTGACGCCGATTCTGGTCAGAACGCCCGGCTCCACTATCAGGTGCTGAAAGCCACTGATCCCAGTTTGTTCAGCGTGGGGCTGAACTCTGGGGAAATCAGAACAGCCCGAGGAATTTTGGCGCAAGATGCCATCACTCAAACTCTGGTCATCTTGGTGAAGGATAACGGACAGCCGAGTCTCTCCAGCACTGTTACAATCAACTTTTCAATCCTGGGAAATGCTACTGAAATTTACTCGGAAAGTAGCAATTTAGTAACAAATCCTAAATATGTGTCGGATATAAATCTTTATTTAATTGTGATTTTAGGGTCAACTTCCTTTATATTTCTTCTAACCATCATTTTGTTGATTGGCATCAAATGTAATCAGGACAGAAATCCTATTGAAGATTACAGCTCCTCCAGTTGTTGCTATAGACTGGACGATTGTCAGAGTGAGTTTGACCCGAGACCTACACCGAAAGAATCATTGAATTATACTCGGGCTGGAGATATTATTCGCATGCCTGAAACGCATCATTATGCAGTTTGTCTGTCTCCGGAATCAGCAAAGAGCGATTTTCTTTATTTGAAGCCCTACACACCGCCTCTATCTCAGGAACGATATTGAATTCTAAATGATAGACAAGGCAGAGCGGAATTACTGTCAGCGTTTGTTCCATCCGTCCCTGCCGCGTGATTTGATGAAAACTTCTCCCATTGAGAATTTCTATTATTGAAATAAAGGATCGTTCTTGTGATACAACTGTCACTGCTGTTAATCCAACGAAATGGTGCAAAATACAAGGCTCCATGATGCCAAAACGGCACGTCAGGGACTGGTTTGATTTCGCTCAGAATGGAATCGGCAGACTAATTATTCCCTCAGCTACACAACCGACTTCGTTGCAAGGTCAGCTGCATAACTGACCTTGGGGCATTGGTACCTAAATGCATGTGGATAATTTGCTTTTAAGATTTGCTATTTTAAATGCCAACACAAGCGATTAAAATGCTCTTATTCCCTTTGACACTGTAAATTGTCATTGCTGAAGCTATTAAATTTCATAACTGGCCGAATGGATACTTAGGGTAACTTGACGCTGCCCCGAGCTGTTTAACAATGACACAAAATCGGAGGAAAACTACAACCAGATTATAACATATTACTGTGATAAAGTATAAAATATTTTGCTACCTGGCAAACATTTGTTAAATAACCTGGATTAGAACGAAGTTTCGACAAAGGACTACCGGAAAACATAGAGACATAAAACATAACAGCAGTATGAGGTCATTCGGCGCTTGGAGCCTGCTCCACCATTAAGTATGATCGTGGGTGAATATCCAACTCAAGTTCCTCATCCCGCTTTCCTCCATATCCTTTGATCTAAGTTGCCCTAAAAGCTGTGTCTAATTCCTTCAAAACAGACAATGTTTTGGTCTCAACTGCTTTCTGTGATAGTGAATTTTACCAATTGACCAGACTCACTAGTTGAAGGTATTTCTCCTCATCACAGTCCCTATTCTTGGACTGTGGCCCCTTGTTCCGGACATCCCCGCAATCTGCAACATCCTGCCCACATCTTTTTTGTCTAGTCCTGTTAGAATTTTATAGAATTGTATGATATCCCCCTCATTGTTCTAAACGAATATAATCGGGAAGCCTCAATCTCCCCTTACATGTCAGAATCACCGTGCCAGAATCAGTCTGATGAACTTCCTCTGCACTCCCTTAACAGCAAGAACATATTTCCTCAGATAAACTGACCAAAACTGCACACAATATTCAGGGTGTGGCCTCACCAGGGCTCTGTATTATTGCAGCAGGACATTCCTCTTCCTATAGTCGAATCTTGTCGCTGTGAAAGCCGAAATATTATTTGCCTTCTTTACCGCTCACTGCATCTGAATGCCTACTTTCAGTGACTGGCATACAAGAACATCCATGTCACTTTGCACACTTCCCATGGCTCACCCTCACGCAGCTTTGTGTTGTCTGCAAATTTAGAGTTATTACGTTTCATTCACTCGCGTACATTTTTAATATATACTGTGAATAGCTGAGATTCTAGCATTAGGCCCTGTGGTAACCCACGTGTCACTGCCTATCATTTCGGAAGGACCAGTTTACAAGTACGCATTGTTTCCTGTTGCCGACCTGTTTTCTCTCCACCTCAACGCACTACTCCCAATCTTATGCACATGTGCGACTTTGAAAATCCAAACAGATCAGGCCACTGGCTCTCCCTCGTCAATTTTGCTCCTTGCATTCTCAAAGAATTCCTGTGCGTTTGTCAAGCATGATTTCCCTTTTCTAAATCTATGTTGATTTTGTCTGATCCTGCCGCAGTTTTCCAATTATTCTGCCATGAAACCTTTTAAAATGGACTCGCGCATTTATTGCCACTACCAATATCACGCTGACTGGTCTATAATTCCCTGCTTTCTCTCCATCTCATTTTGAATTGTGGGATTACATTAGCTACACTTTAATCTGTAGGTACTCTTCCTACAGGAATGTATAGAATCGTAAAACATGACCACCAATGCATCCTCCATGTCGAGGGTCACTTTTTGAGTACTCTAGGGTGCAGACTGTTAGATCCTGCGGATTTATTGGCCTTCAACCTCATCAATTACCCCAACACCATTTTCCAGCTAGAAGTAATTTCCTTGACTTCCGCTCGCTAAACACCTTGTTCTGCAACAGTTCTGGTATGTTATTTGTGTTCTCTTTTGTGAAGACAGAACCCACGTATTTATTTAATTGGTCAATCATTCCCTTAGCTCCCCAGTATAAAATCCCTTTTGTTATGAGTGCAAAGGGCCTACATTTGTGTTCACCAATCAGTTTCTCTTCACAGAGAATTTTTTAAAATCATTTTGTATGTTCCTGGCAATCTTACTCTTGTACTCCATTTTCCCTTCTTAATAAATTCCTTTGGCCTCCTTTGTTCAATTCTAAACTCTTCCCAATCCTCAGCTTTATTTTTCTTTCGGGCTAGTGTGTATGCCTCAACCTTTGATCGAATATTATTCCTAATATTATCTTCTTAGGAATGGTCTGACAACCTTTCTCATTGTATTTTAGCGCCAGATAGGAAAGAACAAGTATTGCTGTTCACCCATACGTGTTCTGCATGTTTGCCTTTGCCGATCCACTGCCGTCCCTCTAAATAATGTTTCCAATTCATCAGAGCCAACGCTTGCCTAATGCCATCGGACGTTTCTTTATTTAGTTTCAGGATACTAGTCTCAGATGCAACGACACCAACCTCCATCTTTAAGAAGAATTCTATCGTATTATGATCACCGATCTGCAGGGGCCTCACATTCAGTTTGCCAAATATTCCTTTCGCATTACCCAATAACCAGTCTAGGATAACGTTTTCTCGAATTGGTTCCTCAATATATTGGCCTAGTAAACCACTCCAAGAATTCCTCCTAGAAAGCCTTGTTGCTAATTTGAGTTGCCCAATCTATATGCAAATCAATCACCCATAAATACAAATGTTCCTTTATTGCATGCTTCCCTAATATCCTGCTTAATGCCATTTGCAGCATCTGCACTAAAATTTGGGGGTCTATATACTACACCCACTCACGTTTTCTCCTTGATGTTTCTTAACTTTACCTGTATAGATTCCAGATTGTTTCTCACGATTGCATTATTTCCTTGTCTACGAGCAATGCAACCACCTTCATGTTTTCTCCGTCATTCCTAAACACGTGAACATCCCGGATGTTCAGTTTTCAACCCTGATCACCATGTACTCATTCGCCTCTCACCTTAGTTACATCGTACACATTTAGATCTACTGCTTTATTAGTTCATCAAGTTTATTGTGGATACTCCGCATATTAAGGCACGAAACCCTAATACTTGCATTTTAAGATTTCTTGTCCCATTCCCTTTGTTTTTACCTATGTACCAGGCTGATTCTGTTCCTTGATTTCTCACCCTATCATACTTCTCATTCATCTTCTTTCTTTTATTCCTATCCACATTTGTCCTTTCTCTAACCCCTTGAATTCGTTTACATCCCCAAGCTATTTTACTTTAAACCCGCCCCAACCACTCCAGCAAATACTCAGCTTCGGACATCAGTCCTGGTCCTGCCCAGGTGCAATCCGTCCAATTTCTACTCGCCTCATCTCCCGCAGGACCAGTCCTGACATGCCTGAAATCTGAGTCTTTCCCCTTGGTATCATTCCTTCACCCATGCATGCATGTGGCATGTACTATTTTTTCTGTTCTGACATGGAGGCGGCACAGTGGCACAGTGGTTAGCACTGCTGCCTCACCGCGCTAGTGACCTGAGTTTGATTCCTCGTTTGTGTCACTGTTGTGAGCCTGCACGTTCTCGCCGTGTCTGCGTGTGGTTCCTCACGGTGCTCCAGTTTCCTCCCAAAGTAAAAAAATGCGTGCGTTAAGTTGATTGGCCTTGCTGAATTGTCCCTGAGTGTCAGGGGGACTAGCTAAGGTAAACGCATGGGGTTGAGTGGATAGAATGAAAGTGCGGACAGTGCAGGCGCGATGGGCCATATGGCCTTCTTCTGTACTGTAGGAATCTACGATTAGGTAGCTCTGGTGTATAATCCTTATAGCGTGATCTTTAAGGCCTTTCTCTTCAACTTATTTCCAAATTCCCGACATTCTACTTTCAGAGCTTTATTCTGTTTCTTAATTTAACTGTGTGCAGCACAACCATCGGATGTTAACTCCGTCCCCACCCCATCCCAATCCACCCCAATCCTGTCGCCGTTTTGAGACAATCTTGACCCCAAAACATGAGAGGCAACATACCTTCCTGGAGTCTCGCTTGCAACCACAGTCGTGTCTGTCTATTTCCCTTACTATTGAAACTTTTATAACACCTTTTACTCCTCCTCTGTCCAGCAGAGCCAACCATGGTGGAATGTGGTTGAATGTTAGTGCTTTCTCGTGAGAGACCACCCCCTTGAACAGTATCCAGAATGGTCTATTTCTTTTGGAGGGGAGTAGTCACGAGAGATTTTTGCACTTCCTGTCTAGTCCTCTTGCTCTGCCTGATAGTAACCCATTCCCTTCCTGGCTGTCGAATCTTCACTGCATTATGACCACCGCGCCATTCGTGCTCGCCAAAATGCTCTCTGCCTCACCGATGCTGCACAGCTCCTCCAGGCGCCACTCCAGCACTAAAACCCAGGCTGCAAGCAGCTGCATCTGGTGACACTTCTTGCATACATACTGTCTCTGGGCGTTGGAAATGTTCTAGGCATTTCACACGAGGCAGGAGGAGCAGCTGTGGCTTTGAGCTCTCCTGCCAGGACTTATCCCTTTGTTGAAATTTAGGAAGATGCGTGAAATGACATCACCTCAGGCTCCTTTCCTCTTGCCCCCGTAACTACAACCTATAAAACACAAAATAAAGACATTACAAATTATAATTTAAAAAATGTCGTAAACACTAACTTTAACGTTCTCAGCCAATCAGCTGATTCCACTCCTCCTGTTTCACATTTGAATCCTGGCGTCGTCATGGGATCTCCATTGTCCAAGCTCGGAACCTGCTCTCAAATTAACACTTTCTTGCACCCTGTAGTACCCCCGGCTCTAGTCTCAGTCTCTCTTTTTTCTCCCTGGATCCACTCTCTTTATCTTATATATTTTTTATTTTCTGCCTCATTTCACTTGAACTTGATTTAACTTTCATATTTCTAGTCTTATTTACGGAAATTCAAGGAGCTAGTTCAAAATTATATATATTTTTCGTTTAAACCATTTAAAGAAAATCCCTAACAGCTTTTCACCAACCAAATAATTTACCGTTTTCCTGCAAGATTACTCCTGGGTTTCACTTTCAAACTCAGCTGACTGCCTGGTACAGGTTTCCTCGACAGGCCGGGCAGTCTCTGCTCCGAGAAGTTAAGTCACATGATTTATATAACTACAGTAGTATTCTGCAATCGCAGGGTCCAGAGAATTGCATAGAATGACCAACACAGAAACAGGGATTTCACTAGAGAAGGTCCATGGAGTTGTTTATGCTCCACACCAATCTCCCCCTCCTTCAGTTATCAAATTCTGTCATCACAGTTTTTCTAACTGCCGCTGGGAAGTCGTTTGCTTTAGAAGTAACGTTATGTTCACCATAAATCTGGGTCCAAGACAGAATATCAACGAAGAATTACCTCCAAGGTAATTCTTTAAAAAATCGATCAAAACTCAAGTTATATTTTTGTTTGAACAGAGCTGAAGGTTTGAACTTCTGCTTCCCAGCCCAGTAAAATAAGATGGACCACAATCACACAGTGCCGCTCGGAGAAATCTATGTCAATCTTATCAATTCATTGGTCAGAATGCACCATTCATAACTTGCAACATACCCACACTCATTTTTGATTGGATTTGTTTTGATCTGATTTATTGTTGTCATGTGTATTAGTATGCAGTGGGAAGTATTGTTTCTTGTGCGCTACACAGACAAAGCGGAACGTGCATAGAGAAGGAAAGGAGAGAATGCAGAATGTAGCATCACAGTCACAGCTAGGATACAGAGAAAGATCAACTTAATATGAGATAGGTTCTATTCAAAAGTCTGATGGCAACAGGGAAGAAGGTGTTCTTGAGTGAGTGGTAACTGACTTTAGATTTTTGTACATTTTGCGGCACGGAAGACCATGTTAGAGCGTATTTTCGACAAGCGTGAGGTCCTGAATAATGCTGGCTGCATTTCCAAGGCACCGCAAAGTGCAGACAGAAGCAATCGATGGGACATTGTTTTACATGATGGACTGGGCTTCGTTCACGACCCTTTGTAGTGTCTCCATGTAGATTGGAGATGAGTTTTGTAGGAATAATGGTTCTCCTCCACGTACCCCACCGGGGACAATCGCTTTCTGCGTGTTGAGTTTCAAGACGACTGGCCTGACATTTGTGATGATTTGGCCAAGTCTTCCAGTGTGGAAGGCATCCAATCGCTAACACCTTACTCAAAATGGGCATAGATTGCATTGAGCTTTCCGGGGTGCATTAATGCCGACAAATCTACATGCCTTCACGAATATCAGAGCTGTTCTCTGGGAGGACACCTTGGAGGGCCCATATGCAGTGAGGCAATATTGGTAGAGCTCAGGAATAGGAACGGTGTAGTCACTGTATGGGGGTCTACAATAGGCCACTCGACTGCCAGCGGGAGATTGAGGAACAGATATGTAGGCAGATTATGAAAAGGTGCAAAAGTATCAGGATTGTTGTGGTGGGAGATTTTAATCTCTCCTGTATTGACTGGGACTCAGTGCTAGGGGCAGAGTTTGTAAGGAGCATCCGGTGGGGGGGGGGGGGGGGGGGGCGGGGGGGGAGGTGGGCGGCTTCCTGAAACAGTATGAATATAGAACTAGGAATGGGGCCGTTCCCTGGTTTTGGGGAACGAGCCCGACCAGGTGTCTCAATTTGAGTGATCAATAGATTAACATTTTTGGAGAGCACTGAACGTTAGACGGAGTGCTCACGAGATGGTATTATGCAAGGTGTGAAATGATGAATGCTTACAGAAGTTGGACGTTCGCAGTGCATGAAGAAGATCACTTGAGAAAAAAGAAACAACATTCACAAAAGCAGATGGTGATTTTAATCAAAGCAGCCAAGTAACAAAGGGTGACAAATTTGTACATGAAAGCGCATAGCTTTTATATAAAAACGTAATTTTGACCGCTGGAATTGTATTTTCTGTAATCTCAATCAGAACCTCATTCCCGTTATGTTTACGCTCTTTGCGCTCACTTCATTTTTAGTTTATGATTCCCGTGGGCTGATCAGGCATAAACATATTCAGAATCTCCAAATTATCGTCTGCCGCAATCGTTCTAAATACTGGATGCATTCAGAATATTCTCTGTAACAATCAGGTGGAATATCCGACCCACCGAAAACAATTTGATTCATAGTATAATCAATATAGCCAGAAGGGAAACGTGAGAAATATCTACCAATGATTTGCCAAGCGACATCAAAATCGGGTTTCATTTAAGATTATGTGCATTCTGAGCATTACGTTAGAAATCCAAGCATAATTGCTACATAGATGGTCTTAATTGCTTACTTTAGCATTTGTTTTATTTACCCTGGTTCACATTCTTTCTTTTTTTTTCTGTATATCCAACGCCCCTTGTTCCAAATGTTTAATAATTTCCAGTATTTCCGTTATCTGTTATTCCTAGTGTTAATAATCATGATAAGGCCAATTGGAGTTATAAACCAGCGATATGTGATGCTTCAAATTGGTCAGATACTTCACATACCTTATAGATGTCTGTTTGCAAAATCATGTTTCTTATTGGTCTACAGATCAATGTTTTCTGAATAACCTTAAAGTGCTTTGGTCAAAAATAATTAAGGGTAGATTCGAAAGAAGATTGCATTTCTGTATCTGGATAAAGGATTCTGACAGCGTTTAAAAATACGTTTGGAAAGCTGTCACAAACTCATAGTTGAAAATAATTAGAAGACGGTCATTGATGCAATGATGTGTATGGAACTATTTGCTTCATAAAACAGGGTCATCTGGTGTTACGTAGGACAAACATATGATGCCGCTGTGACAAATATTGAAACTGTGTCGGGGATTAGATACCGAAGAAATAATTGGAGAGACTCTACCTAATAATTCCATTAATTTTTAAAAGAGCAGTGATTGACTATGTAGAATAGCTGCTAATCGGAAATTTATACCGTTGTGTGCGTATTTTGGTTGCGCACTGTTAAAAGGATAAACGGGATTGAAGACCCTCAAATCAGACACTGTGCCGCTTTAAAAAAAGACTGGTGTAATCTTAGGCAGGGACTCAGTGTCGCTGTGGTCCAATTAGTATCTCACATCCAACCAGAGATCTGTCGCTCCTCCTCCCGCACAGAACCAGAACAGGGACAGAAAGGCAATCACAGCCTGCGTTCATTCTGTGGAAAGGTCTCTGTCAATTCACTGGGTCTCCTGCTTTTAAGGTATTTTGTAGATTATGCGACCGGGAAGAGCTTGATCTTAATAGACTGCCGGTTTATTTTTGCACGTCTCCAAATATAACAGGCAATGGCAGAGCCACGGTTAACCAACGCCTTAAAATTCAGACGGACCGTGTTTGAAATAATTTTCCTTCTTTTTGTATCGGACCTGGTTTTCGGGAAAATTCATTACTCCATTCGCGAAGAAATGAACTCTGGCGCTTTTGTTGGGAATGTCGCTGAAGATTTGGGATTGAACATTCGGAGACTGTCAGCTCGAAAATTGCGATTAACCTCTGCTGATAAAAGACAGTGTTTGGAGGTGAATTCAGAAACCGGCATTTTATTTGTGAAGGAAAGGATAGATAGAGAGCAGCTGTGTGGGCAGATGCCAACTTGTCACCTGTCTTTCGAGATTGTAGTGGAAGAGCCTTTGGAGATGTATCGCGGTGAGGTGGAGATTCTCGATATAAATGATAATTCGCCGAGTTTCCCGGAGGGTGCCATTCTCTTACAAATGGCCGAAAACATTCTGCCAGGTTCCAGCTTTCCGCTAGAGAGCGCCCTTGATCCAGACATGGGGACAAATACAGTCACCAGTTACAACATCAGTCCCAATGAGAACTTCGGGCTAAAAGTGGAGACTGAAGAGGACGGTAATAAAATTGTGGAGTTGTTATTGAAGAAGTCATTGGACCGCGAACGACAGTCGTCGTTTCAGCTGATGCTGACGGCCACTGACGGAGGGAGTCCTCCCAGATCTGGGAGCGCTCGGATTCTCATCACTGTCCTGGACATCAACGATAATGCGCCTGCGTTCGACAGGAAGGTCTACAAGGTCAGCCTGGCGGAGAATTCACCCAGTCGAACCTTGGTGGTTTCAGTCCACGCCTCTGATCCAGACGAAAGTCCGAATACGGAGGTAACTTATTCTTTCAGTCACCGCGTTTCACGGAAAATGCAAGAACTGTTTAATTTGGATCCGCGAACAGGAGAGATTAGGGTTCAAGGCAGAATTGATTATGAAGAAGCAAGCAGTTATTCACTTGATGTTCAAACTGTCGACAATGGTTCACCGGCAATTGCTGGGCATTGTAAAGTGTTGATTAAAGTCATTGATGTGAATGATAACGCCCCTGAGATATTATTAACCTCCTTTTCCCAAGTTGTCGCTGAAGATGCTGCTCCCGGGACTGTGACAGCTCTGATCAATGTAATCGACCGCGACTCTGGAAAAAATAGAGAGGTGAACTGCGAGATCCAAAAGAACGTTCCCTTTAAATTGCAAACACCTTCGAGTGGTCATTATCAATTAATAACCAGTGACATGTTGGATCGTGAAACCACCCCATTATACAACATTGCAATTTTAGCCAAGGACTCTGGATCTCCTCCGCTATCAACAAATAAAACCATCCAAATATCCGTCTCTGATATAAACGACAATGCCCCGAGATTTCCTCGCCCCATGGACACAGTGTATGTGATGGAGAACATCGCCCCTGGTGCTTCCATTTTCGCAGTGACTGCCTTCGATCCTGATCTAGATCAGAATTCCTACATCACTTACTCTTTCACAGAAAGTCGTATCCAAGATTTGCCATTGTCAAATTACCTCAGTCTTAATTCGATGAACGGCACCATTTACGCACTGCGCTCTTTTGACTACGAGCAAATCAAAAACTTCCAGATTCAAGTGGAGGCACATGACAGACAGTTGACTGGGTTGCACGGGACAGTGATGAGATTAAGCGCAGAATGGGAGTTGAGAGAGTGTGAATTGAAGGAATGACACAGTACAAGCCATTTACAGTGTTTAAAGCCAGATAAGGGGGAATAACACAATACAAGCCATTACAGTGTTTAAAGTTAACAAGGTTAACAGCCAAATAAGGGGGAATAACACAATGCAAGCCATTACAGTGATTAAAGTTAACAAGGTTAACTGCCAAATAAGGGGGAATAACACAATACGAGCCATCACAATGTGTAAAAAAAAACAGTATAAAATGTGCTGTAAATCTATGTAAGGTGTGCGCACCAGCCCACCCGATCTTGCAAGATTGTATTGTATAATAAACTGTGATCGAACGAGACAGCCCGTGGTCGTCTAAGTCTACAATCGGGATCGGGAGAAAAGGGGAATATATCGGGAGGGCTACCGGCTGGGGAATTTGCCCCTGGCGCTCCGAACTCGACTGGTGGAAACCTAACGGTGTCAACGAAACCAAGAGTTGTCTGGTGGCTGCCACGCTAGCGGGTATCTGGCGGAAACGGCCGGTAACGAAACTAACAATTTGGGGGCTCGTCCGGGATTGCTTATATACCCGGCCCTCTCGCTTGGACTAGGGAATTGATCTCAGTAATAACCAGACGCGTCACCGTGTATATTTACACAGAATTACTGAGTTCAGAACCCGACCACGAGCGAGACAAAAAAAAACTTCTAATTGGGCTCAAACTAAAGATAAAGTAAGAACCACTGGCTGCTCTCGGGGTCTGATTCACTGCCCCGGGTTTTTCAGCTCAAATTGTGTTTAGGTTTAACGGACGAAGGGACGTACAGGAATAAAGGTCAGACAACTCCGTGCACGGGGCAAGGTAAGAGAATTACTCTCCAAGGACAAAATTACGGTTAGAAGTTGAGAGTGGTTTCTTCCTTGTTTGACCACATAATAGGACAGTTCTGTTTGAGGGTTTGGAAGCAACCCAAGAGGACGAGGTGACCTATTATGGGAGGAAAACCGTCTAAGACGAGAGACGGAAGGAGAAGTAAGACAAAGGGGTCAAACGGCATACCGCCGGATAGTCCGTTGGGAATAAAATTAAGTAATTGGGAAGATTCTGAGAAAACCCGGGGCCTCAATCGGAAAGTAATGATTAAGTATTGTTGTTTTATTTGGACTAAGGAACCAATCCGACCACCGACCGTGTTCTGGCCAAAATACGGTTCGGACGAAGATTGGGTATGTCAACTGTTAAACTTGTGTGTAAATGGAAGGTCAAAGCCAAACCCTGAAGAGATAAAATATGCAGCTTGTTGGGAGGGATCCGGTCCCCTGAATACCTCTCCGCCGTTAAACGTGTTTGTCATGTCCCCCCATCAGGGTAGTCAGTCCCGTCGTAGCCAGTCCCGTCCGTGGGAAGTATTGGACGTTTTGCCACCCCCGCCGGCCCCTAGACCCCACTCGCCCCCACCCTACGACGGGTCCCGCGACAAACCCAAGGGAGACACCACAGATGGACAAAGAGACACCCCCGACCCTTCCAGGGAAGACCCCGGGCCATCAGCATCTAAGACTTCCTCACTGTCGGAGTCAGAGCCCTCGGGACCGAGTACTAGAAGTAAAACAAGGGAACAAAAAGAGGCCAGGCAGCAGGTTGAGAACAATAAACCCCAAGAAGTGGTTAAAATGAAACCCCTTCGAGAGGTCCCCTTTGGGGGGGGAGATACGGGATATGTGATAGTCCCTTTAAATACCGGGGATATCAGGCAATTCAGGAAAGAGCTGCCACCTTTATTAGAGGACCCCGAGGCGGTGGCAGCTCAACTTGACCAATTCCTGGGTCCTAACTTGTATTCGTGGCAGGAGTTGGAGGCCATGATGAGAGTATTATTTAATTATGATGAGAGGGGTATGATCAGGAAGAAGGCCATGGAAATTTGGGACCGCGAACACCAACAGGGGGTCCAGGGCGAGGAGAAATATCCCCTCCAAGACCCAGATTGGGACCATAATACCCAGATTGGGAGAACTCATATGTCCGATCTCCGGAATTTGATAATTAGGGGAATACAGACCTGTGTCCCCAAACAACAGAATCTAAGTAAAGCTTTCGAGGTTTCCCAAGGTAAAGATGAGTCACCCAGTGCGTTCCTGGATAGACTTAGGGAATCGGTCCGGAAATACTCCAGCCTCGATCCAGATGGGGAAATAGGGCGAGGAATGTTGAAAGTCCACTTTGTCACCAAATCCTGGCCAGACATACAAAAGAAACTGCAGAAAATTGAGGACTGGAGTGGGAAAGATATTGGGGATCTGTTGCATGAAGCGCAGAGAGTGTTTGTTCAGAGGGACGTGGTAAGGGAGAAACAAAAAGCCAAGATGATGGTAGCCGCTGTAAGGGAAGTTTGCAAATCCACAGGAATGGTAGAAGAAGGACGAACGGAAGGTAGAGGACGGTCTAGAGGGGGTTGGCATAACGGAGGGAGGGAAAACCGCGGCCGGGGCCGTGGACGACCCTATGGAAACGGACGACTGCGACCGGCCGGGTGTTACCATTGCGGCCGATTGGGACATTTTAAAAGGGAATGCCCAGACTTAAGGGAGGAGCGAGAGGGGATCTATGAGATGGAGTACTCGGTAGACTAGGGAGACCGGGGGGCACTCGAAATAAGGGCCTACCAAGAACCCCTGGTAAACTTGAGGGTGGGCCAGAAAAGGGAAGAGGTAACGTTTTTAGTAGATACAGGCGCCGGGAGGTCTGCAATCCCCATTCATCCCGAAGGGAGTAATTACCAAACTCGTTCGCTTAACATTTCAGGGGTAAAAGGGGGGGTTTTCCGGGCCCGGCTTTTCACTCCTTTAGAAATTGAATGGGAGGGCGAGAGGGTCACGGCAGAACTCCTTCACCTGCCCCATCTATCTTACGGACTGATGGGCCGAGACTTAATAGTAAAATTTGGGATTCAAATTAGTGTGGGAGAGAATGAAGAATTGCTGATCTCTATGGCTTACCTAGATGAACAGCAAATGGAACAAATAAACCCCAAAGTGTGGACGGCCAAGGGTAATCGTGGAAGACTATCGGTGACCCCCATAAAAGTTACCCTAAAGGCAGGAAGCCCGGAGGTACGAGTCCCACAGTACCCGATCTCCTGGGAGGGGCGCCGGGGACTCAGCGGGGTGGTACGGGAGTTAATTTCAGACGGGTTAATAGAGCCCTGTATGTCCCAGTATAATTCCCCCATTCTGCCTGTCCGGAAACCTGATGGTAACTACAGGATGGTCCAGGACTTAAGAGAAATAAATAAAATTGTACAAATCCGTCACCCGGTAGTCCCTAACCCCTACACCATCCTAGGGCGGATTCCGCCAGACCACAGCTGGTTCAGTGTGGTGGACTTAAAGGACGCCTTCTGGGCATGTCCCCTTGACCCAGATAGCCGAGACCTGTTCGCCTTTGAATGGGAAGACCCGGACACGGGAAGAAAACAACAATACCGGTGGACGGTTCTTCCACAAGGCTTTACGGAGTCTCCGAACCTATTCGGGCAGATTTTGGAACAGGTCTTAGAGAGCCTAGTTTTACCCCCAGACTTAAAATTGATACAGTATGTAGATGATCTTTTACTTTCGGGGCCCTCCGACCGGCAAGTTCAAACTGGGACCAATGCCCTGCTTAACTTTCTCGCGGAACAGGGGCTAAGAGTGAGTCAGAAAAAGTTACAGTATGCAGAACGGGAAGTTCGATATCTGGGGCATCTAATTAGCTGTGGCCAGCGTAAAATAAGTCCTGAAAGAATCAGGGGAATTGTAGGATTAGGAATCCCTAGAACGAAACGAGAACTCAGGAAATTTCTGGGTTTACTCGGATATTGCAGACTCTGGATAGATAATTATGCCCCCCTGACGAAGGAACTGTATTTACGCCTGGTTGAAGGGGCCCCGGATAAAATCTGGTGGGATAGGGAAGGGGAAGATTTGATTACCAGCCTGAAACAAAAACTAGTGACTGCCCCAGTCCTGAGTTTACCGGATTATGATAAGACCTTTTTATTGTTCACCAATGCAAAACAGGGCACAGCCTTCGGGGTACTGACCCAGGAATGGGGAGGACACAGGAAACCGGTGGCCTTCCTGTCAAAGATTCTGGATCCCGTATCCCGAGGGTGGCCCGAATGTGTCCAGGCGGTAGCAGCCACGGCAAAATTGGTAGAGGAGAGTAGAAAGCTGACCTTTGGGGCGCCACTCACGGTGGTTACCCCACACCAGGGACTCATAGCCCAGACACCGCCCTTGGCTTTCGAGGTTCACTCGATCAAGCCCGGACACTGGGTTCTCATCAAGACCTGGAAACCGAAGACCCTAGACCCGGTCTGGGACGGCCCTTTCCTGGTGTTACTAACAACTGAAACAGCTGTCCGA
Organism: Carcharhinus amblyrhynchos; assembly: GCF_965287045.1. NCBI lineage: Eukaryota > Metazoa > Chordata > Chondrichthyes > Carcharhiniformes > Carcharhinidae > Carcharhinus > Carcharhinus amblyrhynchos. The sequence continues at coordinate 7,019,534 of NC_137336.1, read as the reverse complement.
ACAGCAGAACGAGGCTGGACTCACTACACCCGAGCAAAGGGGCCCGTACCGGCACCGGACGAGAACATCCTCTCAACCCCGGACAGAAGCAATCCAGCAGAAGACAACTGAACGGACACTTTGGTCAGGGCACGAGAACTCAAAAATGTGGCTTGTACTCTTGCTGGTGTACACTGTAACTTTGGTGGGAGGGGGATGGAAAGGGGACGCGGTAGATAGGTGGTACGCTGAGGAAGGGAAAAATGCTGGTCAGCAATACAGTCTTACTGTACAAAAAGCAACCCAGACACAGGTATTAGAGATAGATTTATGCCGGATGGTACCATGTGGGACAGCGGGGGAACTAAATGACCCTAAAAACAGCCTGGCGAGACAAAAGAGATATCAGGGAAAATCGATGGAGCTGCTATTTCTGGGGACGGGATTGGGAGAGGATCAAGCTCTTGGGGTACGGGAAAGAATAACATTGGTGCCGAAAGCGATCTACCCGAGAGACTGTGGAATAGATCAGTGCAACCCCCTTTATCTGACCATAAAACAAACCAACTGGGTGGTCAAGAAAAATCTGCACACTGGGCTAGAGGGTCAGGTACTTGGAGTACGGGTTCAGGAGGAGCGGCTGTGCTGTGTAAGAATTACCCTCCAAGAGGCAACAGCCACAAACTCGTCCATACTCCGTGTAACTGCCCTGACTCCTGGAAACTCCGAAAAGGTTAAAGTGATACAGATAAAAGATTTAAGGGAGACCGTAGAGATAGAGACAGGGTTCAGGGAAATTAACGCATGGTTGGAGTGGGTTCGGTATACTGTCCAGAGCCTTGGAAAAGACAAGTGTTATGCGTGTGCGGGTAGTAGACCGAGTCCGCAGGTGGTTCCACTCCCTACACTAAAAGAAGGTGGAATTGAGTGTTTGGTGAAACTGTACCAACACCGACCCGCCTGGGAAGATCCCACATGTCAGTCTCTGGGCTTAACGTTCCCACCGGTCCAGCACAACCGATATTCCCAGGCGCCCTCCTTTTCCGGGGCATCGGGTGTCCATCAAACCTGCATACAGAGGACGGGGAAAGAGTGGGATCAGAACGTTGGGAGCCTGACTCTGTGTCAGCAGGTCATCCAAGTAAACACTACTAAGGATGGTGGAAATTATTCCCAGATACAGGTCCCCCGGGCCGACCTTTGGTGGTACTGCGGGGGTGCAGAACTACGAGCCACCTTACCCCGGAAATGGACTGGGACGTGTGCCATAGTACAACTAGCCATACCATTCACCCTAGCCTTTGAACGAAAGGGAACAAAGGTTACTCCCCGGACAACCCGGAAGCGCCGCAATATCCCCACTTCGTTTGATGACAGGATTTACCTGGATTCCATCGGGGTACCCAGAGGGGTCCCGGATGAATATAAAGCCAGGAATCAAATAGCGGCAGGGTTCGAATCTCTGTTCTGGTGGGTCACTATCAACAAAAATGTAGATTGGATAAACTACATATATTATAACCAACAGAGGTTCATAAACTATACCCGGGATGCTATAAAAGGGATAACGGAACAGTTAGATGCTGCGTCCCGAATGGCTTGGGAGAACCGACTAGCTCTGGATATGATTCTGGCCGAGAAAGGGGGAGTCTGTGTTATGATCGGGACTCAATGCTGTACTTTCATCCCCAACAATACCGCTCCCGACGGATCAATCACCCGGGCTCTGAGGGGCTTGACAACTCTAGCCGACGAGTTGGCAGAGCATTCGGGGGCAAACACCGACTGGACCGGGTGGCTGGACGAATGGTTCGGGAGATGGAAAGGGGTGGTAGTATCAATATTAGTATCCTTCGTGGTGGTATCAGGGATCCTGGCGGCCTTAGGATGCTGCGTTATTCCCTGCATTCGGGGATTAACGCAGAGACTGATAGAAACGGCTCTTATGAAACGGGACGTCACTGATGGAAGGGTGGTGGGAATCCACTTGGAAAGGGAGGAAAGAGAGACCCTCCTAGATAGGTCTCCCGATGATGAAGATTGGGACGAGCAAGTGGATAGTATGTTAGCCAAACTGGAACAACCTACTCGTGCATATCTGAACTAGATTTGGAAAAAGGGATGCTAGTAAAAAAAAAATAAATAAAAAATTACAGACAGTAAAAAGAAAAGGGGGGATTGTGAGAAGTAGTGTAATTTTTAAGGCTGCAAGAGCTAACAGTAACGAGTTCAGCAACATACAGAAAGGGGGAGGCACATGACAGACAGTTGACTGGGTTGCACGGGACAGTGATGAGATTAAGCGCAGAATGGGAGTTGAGAGAGTGTTAATTGAAGGAATGACACAGTACAAGCCATTTACAGTGTTTAAAGCCAGATAAGGGGGAATAACACAATACAAGCCATTACAGTGTTTAAAGTTAACAAGGTTAACAGCCAAATAAGGGGGAATAACACAATGCAAGCCATTACAGTGATTAAAGTTAACAAGGTTAACTGCCAAATAAGGGGGAATAACACAATACGAGCCATCACAATGTGTAAAAAAAAAAGTATAAAATGTGCTGTAAATCTATGTAAGGTGTGCGCACCAGCCCACCCGATCTTGCACGATTGTATTGTATAATAAACTGTGATCGAACGAGACAGCCCGTGGTCGTCTAAGTCTACAATCGGGATCGGGAGAAAAGGGGAATATATCGGGAGGGCTACCGGCTGGGGAATTTGCCCCTGGCGCTCCGAACTCGACTGGTGGAAACCTAACGGTGTCAACGAAACCAAGAGTTGTCTGGTGGCTGCCACGCTAGCGGGTATCTGGCGGAAACGGCCGGTAGCGAAACTAACAAAGTGCAAGCCCGAGACGCTGGCGTTCCCCCTCTGAGCAGCAGCGCAACATTGAATGTGATCATCCTGGATCAAAATGACAACGCTCCAGTCATTGTTTCACCTTCAGCACAGAGCGGATCAGCGGCAGTGGAGATTGTGCCTCAGTCAGCGGCTCAGGGCTACTTGGTCACCAAGATAATCGCAACTGATGCTGATTCTGGTCAGAACGCACGGCTCCACTATCAGGTGCTGAAAGCCAGTGATCCCAGTTTGTTCAACGTGGGGCTGAACTCTGGGGAAATCAGAACAGCCCGAGGAATTTTGGATCAGGATGCCATCAGTCAAACTCTGGTAATCTTGGTGAAGGATAATGGACAGCCGAGTCTCTCCAGCACGGTTACAATCAACTTTTCAATCCTACGAAATATTACTGATGTTTACTCGGAAAGTCGCAATTTAGTGACAAATCCTGAACATATCTCGGATATAAATCTTTATTTAATTGTGATTTTAGGGTCAACTTCCTTTATATTTCTTGTAACCATCATTTTATTGATTGGCATCAAGTGTAAACAAGACAGAAATCCTATTGAAGATTACAACTCCTCAAGTTGTTGCTACAGACTGGACGATTGTCAGAGTGAGTTTGACCCGAGACCTACACCGAAAGAATCTTTAAATTATTCTGTGGCTGGAGGTATTGTTCGCATGCCTGAAACGCATCATTATGCAGTTTGTCTGTCTCCGGAATCAGCAAAGAGCGATTTTCTTTATTTGAAGCCCTGCACACCGACTCTGTCTCTGGAAGAATATTAAATTCTAAATGTTTGGCAAAGCAGAGCGGAATTACTGTCAGCGTTTGTTATGTCAGTCCCTGCCACGTTATTTGATGAAACCTTTTCCCTTTGAGGATCTCTATTATGGAAATAAAGGATCGCTCTTGTGATACAACTGTCAGTGCTGTTAATCAAACGATATGGTGCAAAACACAAGGCTCCATGATGCCAAAACGGCACGTGTGGAACTGGTCTGATTTAGCTCAGAATAGAATCCGGCAGATTAATTATTCCCTCAGCTACACAATTGACTTTGTTGCAAGGTCAGCTGCACAACTGACCTTGGGGCATTGGTACCTAAATGCATGTGCATAATTTGCTTTTAAGGTTTGTTATTTTAAATGCCAACACAAGCGATTAAAATGCTCTTACTCCCTCATGACATTGGAAAGTGTCATTGCTGAAGCTTTTAAAATTCATAACTGGCCGAATGGATACTTAGGGTAACTTGATGCTGCCCCGAGCTGTTTAACAATGACACAAAATCGGAGGAAAACCAGAACCAGATTATAACATATTACTGTGATAAAGTATAATATATTTTGCTACCTGGCAAATATGTGTAAAATAACCTGGATTAGAACGAAGTTTCGACAAAGGACTACCGGAAAACATAGAAACATAACACATAACGGCAGTAGGAGGTCATTCGGCGCTTGGAGCCTGCTCCGCCATGAAGTATGATCGTGGGTGAATATGCAACTCAAGTTCCTCATCCCGTTTTCCCCCATATCCTTTGATCTAAGTTGCCCTAAGAGCGGTGTCTAATTCCTTCAAAACAGGCAATGTTTTGGTCTCAACTGCTTTCTGTGATAGTGAATTTTACAGATTCATCAGACTCACTAGTTGAAGATATTTCTCCTCATCACAGTCCCTATTCTTGGACTGTGGCCCCTTGTTCTGGACATCCCCGCACTCTGCAACATCTTGCCTACATCTTTTTTGCCTCGTCCGGTTAGAATTTTATAGAATTCTATGATATCCCCCACATTGTTCTAAACGAATATAATCGGGAAGCCTTAATCTCCCCTTACGTGTCAGAATCACCGTACCAGAATCAGTGTGGCGAACCTCCTCTGGACTCCTTTAATAGCAAGAGCATCTTTCCTCAGATAAATAGACCAAAACTGCCCACAGTATTCAGGGTGTGGCCTCACCAGGGCTCTGTATTATTGCAGCAGGGCATTCCTGTTCCTATAGTCGAATCTTGTCGCTGTGAAGGCCGAAATATTATTTGCCTTCTTTACCGCTCACTACATCTGAATGCCTACTTTCAGTGACTGGTGTACAAGAACATCCATGTCACTTTGCACATTTCCCATGGCTTACCCTCACGCAGCTTTGTGTTGTCTGCAAATGTAGAGTTATTACATTAAATGACTCGCCTACATTTTTAATATATATGGTCAATAGCTGAGATCCTACCTCTAGGCTCTGTGGCACTCCACGTGCCACTGCCTGTCATTTCGAAAGGGCGAGTTTATCAGTACGAATTGTTTCCTGTTGCCGACCTGTTTTCTCTCAATCTCAACACACTACTCCCAATCTTTTGCACATGTGCGACTTTGAAAATCCAAACAGACCAGGCCACTGGCTCTCCCTCCTCAATTCTACTAGTTACATTCTCAAAGAATTCCTGTGCGTTTGTCAAGCATGATTTCCCTTTCGTAAACCCATGTTGATTTTGTCTGATCCTGCCGTAGTTTTCCAATTGTTCTGCCATGAAACCTTTTAAAATGGGCTCCAGCATTTTTCTTTCGGGCCTGTGGTTATGCCTCAACCTTTGATCGAATATTATTCCAAATATTACCTTCTTAGCAATGGTCTGACAACCTTTCTCATTTTATTTTAGCGCCAGATAGGAAAGAACAAGTATTGCTGTTCACCCATGCGTGTTCTGCGTGTTTGCCTTTGCCGATCCACTGTCGTCCCTTTAAATAACGTTTCCAATTCATCAGAGCCAACGTTTGCCTAGTGCTATCGGACGTTTCTTTATTTAGCTTCAGGATACTAGTCTCAGATGCAACTACACCAATCTTCATCTTTAAGAAGAATTCTATCATATTATGATCACTGAACTGCAGGGGCCTTACATTCAGATTGTCAAATATTCGTTTCTCATTACACAATAACCAATCTAGGATAACGTTTTCTCTAATTGGTTCCTCAATATATTGGCCTAGTAAACCACTCCAGGAATTCCTCCTCTATAGCCTTGTTGCTAATTTGATTTGCCCAATCCATATGCAAATCAATCACCCATAAATACAAATATTCCTTTATTGCATGTTTCCCTAATGTCCTGCTTAATGCCATTTGCAGCATCTGCACTAAAATTTGGGGGTCTGTACACTAGACCCACTCACGTTATTTTCTCCTTGATGTTTCTTAACTCTATCCATATAAATTCCACATTGTTCCTCACTATTACATTATTTCCCTGTTTACTAGCAATGCAACCACCTTTATGTTTTGTCTGTCATTACTAAACACTTGAACATCCCGGATGGTCAGTTTTCAACCCTGATCACCATGTACTCATTTGCTTCTCACCTCGGTTACATCATACACATTTAGACCTATTGCATTATTAGTTCATCAACGTTTTTGTGGATACTCCGCATATTAAGGCACGATACCCTAATACTTGCATTTTAAGATTCCCTGTCCCATTCCCATTGTTTTTACCTATGTACCAGGCTGATTCTGTTCCTTGATTTCTCACCCTATCATACTTCTCATTCATGTTCTTTCTTTTATTCCTATCCACATTTGTCCTTCCAGTAACTCCTTGCATTTGTTTACATCCCCAAACCATTTTACTTTAAACCATCCCCAACCACTCCAGCAAATACTCACGTTCGGATATCCGTCCTGGTCCTGCCCAGGTGCAACCCCTCCAATTTCTACTCGCCCCATCTCCCACAGGACCAGTCCTGACACGCCTGAAATCTGACTCCTTCCCCTTTGTATCATTCCTTCCCCCATGCATGCATCTGGCATGTACTATTTTTCTGCTCTGACCATCGTGGCGGCACAGTGGTAGAGTGGGTAGCACTGCTGCCTCACAGCGCCAGTGACCTGAGTTTGACTCCTGGTTTGTGTCACTGTCTGTGAGACTGCACGTTCTCCCCGTGTCTGCGTGTGTTTCCTCCGGGTGCTCCAGTTTCCTCCCAAAGTAAAAAAAAAGCGTACGTTAAGTTGATTGGCCTTGCTATATTGTCCTTAATGTGAGGGGGGCTAGCTGAGGTAAATGCATGGAGGTGAGTGGATAGAATGAAAGTGCGGTCACTGCAGGCCTGATGGGCCATATGGCCTTCTTCCGCACTGTAGGATTCTACGATTAGGTGGCACTGGTGTATAATCCTGATCTTTAAGGCCTTTCTCTTCAACTTATTTCCAAATTCGCGACATTCTACTTTCAGAGGTTTATTCTTTTTTGTAATTTAACTGTGTGCACCACAATCATCGGATGATAACTCCGCCCCCATCCCATCCCAATCTACAGTGTTCTGTCGCCGTTTTGAGACAATCTTGACCCCAGAACATGCGAGGCAACATACCATCCTGAAGTCTCGTTTGCAACCACAGACATGCCTGTCTATTCCCCATACTACTGAAACGTCTGTAACACATTTTACTCCTCCTCTGTCCAGCAGAGTCAACCATGGCGGAATGTGTTTGGATGTTTGTGCTTTGCCGTGAGAGACCACCCCCTTGAACAGTATCCAAAATGGTCTATTTCTTTAGGAGGGGAGTAGTCACGAGAGATTTTTGCACTTCCTGTCTAGTCCCCTTGCTCTGCCTGATAGTAACCCATTCCCTTCCCGCCTGTCGAGTCTTCATCTGCATTATGACCCACTCTCCATTCGTGCTCGCCACAATGCTCTCTGCCTCACCAATGCTGCACAGTTCCTCCAGGCGTCACTCCAGCACTAAAACCCAGGCTTCAAGCAGCTGCATCTGGAGGCGCTTCTTGCATACTTACTGTCTCTGGGCGTTGGAAATGTTCTAGGCATTCCACACAGGGCAGGAGGAGCAGCTATGGCATTGAACTCCCCTGCCAGGACTTATCCCTTTGTTGAAATTTAGGAAGATGCGTAAAATGACATCACCTCAGGCTCCTTTCCTCTGGTAACTACAATCTATAAAACACAAAATAAGGACATTACAAATTATAATTTTAAAAATGTCGTAAACACTAGCTTTAACGTTCTCAGCCAATCAGCTGATTCCACTCCCCCTGTTTCACATTTGAATCCTGGCGTCGTTATGGGATCTCCAAAGTCCAAGCTCGGAATCTGCTCTCAAATTAATACTTTCTTGCACCCTGTAATACTCCCCACTCTCGTCTCAGTCTCTCTTTTTTCTTCCTGGATCCACTCTATTTACCTTATATATTTTTTATTTTCTACCTTATTTCACTTGAACTTGATTTAACTTTCATATTTCTAATCTTACTTATGGAAATTCAAGGAGCTACTTCAAAATTATATATGTTTTTTCGTTTAAACCATTTAAAGAAAATCCCTAACAGCTTTTCACCAACCAAATAATTTATCGGTTTCCTGTAAGATTACTCCTAGTTTTAATTTTTAAACTCAGCTGACTGCCTGGTACACGTGTCCTCGACAGGCCGGGCAGTCTCTGGTCCGAGAAAGTAAGTCCCATGATTTATATGGCTACCGTAATATTCTGCAATCACAGGATACAGAGAATTGCATAGAATGACCGACACAGAAACAGGGATTGCACTACAAAAGGTCCATGGATTTGTTTATGCTCCACACCAGTCTCCCCCTCCTTTAGTTATCAAATTCTGTCAGCGTAATTTTTCTAACTGCCGCTGGGAAATAGCTTGGTTTAGAACTAACGTTATGTTCACCATAAATCTGGGTCCAAGGCAGAATATCATCAAAGGCTTACAACCTCCAAGATAATTCTTTAAAACACCATCAAAACTCATGATATATTTTTGTTTGAACAGAGCTGAAGGTTTGAACTTCTGCTTCCCAGCCCAGTAAAATAAGATGGATCAAAATCACACAGTGCAGCCCGGAGAAGTCTATGTCAATCTTATCAATTCATTGGTCAGAATGCACGATTCATAAGTTGCAACATACCTACACACATTTTTGATTGGATTTGTTTTGATTTAATTTATTATTGTCACATGTATTTGTAGGCAGTGGGAAGTATTGTTTCTTGCGCGCTACTTAGACAAAGCGGAACGTGCATAGAGAAGGAAAGGAGAGAATGCAGAATGTAGTATCATAGTCACAGCTAGGATACAGAGAAAGATCAACTTAATATGAGATAGGTTCTATTTAAAAGTCTGATGGCAACAGGGAAGAAGCTGTTCTTGTGTGGTTGGTAAATGACTTCAGATTTTTGTATGTTTTCCTACACGGAAGATAGTTTCAGAGTGTATTTCCGGCATGCGTGGGGTCCTTAATAATGCTGGCTGCATTTCCAAGGCACCGCAAAATGCAGCCAAAGTCAATCGATGGGTCATTGGTTTACGTGATGTGCCGGGCTTCGTTCACGACCCTTTGTAGTTTCTCCATGTAATTTGGAGATGAGTTTTGTAGGAATAATGGTGCCCCTCCAGGTATCCCATTCGGGCCAATCGCTTTCTGTGTGTTGAGTTTCAAGACGACTGACCTGACATTTGTGATGACTTGGCCAAGTCTTCCAGTGTGGAAGGCATCCAGTCGCTGACACCTTGCTCAAAATGGTCATAGATTGCATTGAGTTTTTCGGGGTGCATTAATGCCGACAAATCTACATGCCTTCACGAATATCAGAGCTGTTCTCTTGGAGGACACCTTGGAGGGCTCATATGCAGTGGGACAATATGGGTAGAGCTCAGGAATAGGCACGGTGTAGTCACAATATGGGGGTTTATTATTGGCCACTCGACTGCCAGCGGGAGATTGAGGAACAGATATGTAGGCAGATTATGAAAAGTTGCAAAAGTATCAGGATTGTTGTGGTGGGAGATTTTAATTTCCCCTGCATTGACTGGGACTCAGTGCTAGGGGCACGGATAAGAACATAAGAACATAAGAAATAGGAGCAGGAGTAGGCCATCTAGCCCTTCGAGCCTGCCCCGCCATTCAATAAGATCATGGCTGATCTGTTGTGGCTCAGTTCCACTTTCCCGCCCTCTCCCCATAACCCTTAATCCCTTCTCTTATCAAAAACCCATCAACCCGCTTCTTAAAAATATTTAGCGAGGCAGCCTCCACCACTTCAACGGGCAGAGAATTCCAGAGATTCACCACCCTTTGAGTGAAGAAGTTCCTCCTCAACTCCGTTCTAAACCGCCTCCCCTTTATCTTGAGGCTGTGCCCCCTAGTCCTACTGTCTTTTTTGAGCGGGAAGAGTCTCTCTACCTCTATCCTATCCATCCCATTCATCATCTTATACGTCTCAATGAGATCTCCCCTCATTCTTCTAAACTCTAACGAGTACAAGCCTAGTTTATTCAGCCTCTCCTCATAGCTCAACCCCCTCAACTCCGGTATCAGCCTAGTAAACCTCCTCTGCACTCCCTCCAGGGCCAAAATATGATGGGGCAGAGTTTGTAAGGAGCATCCAAGAGGGCTTCCTGAAACGGTATGTATATAGAACTAGGAATGGGGCCGTTCCCTGGTATTGGGGAATAAGCCCGACCAGGTGGTCGATGTTTCAGTAGGGGAGCAGTTCAGGAACAGTGACCACAATTCAGTAAGCTTTCAGGTACTGATGTATAAAGATAAGTGCGGTCCTCAAGTTAAGATGCTAAATTGGGGGAAAGCTAATTACAACAATGTTGGGCAGGAAGCGATAGATACTTTTTTGAACAGTGAAAAAAATTAAGGGTTATGGTGAGCAGGCAGGTAAGTGGAGCTGAATCCACAAAAAGATTCGCCATGATCTTATTGAACGGTGGAGCTGGCTCGAGGGGACAGATGGCCTAGTCCTGCTCCTAGTATGTCCTTATGTCCTTATGTTCTTATTACTTCCTCATACAAAAGGTTGTGAATCTGTGGAATTCCCTGCCCAGTGGAGCAGTTGAGAGTACCTCATTGAATGTTTTTAATGCAAGCAGAGATACATTTTTGAACAGTAAAGGAATTAAGTGTTCTGGTGAGTGGGCGGGTAAGTGGAGCTGAGTCCACGAAAAAATCAGCCATGATCTTACTGAATGTCGAAGGAGGCTCGAGGGGCCAGATGGCCTACTTTTGCTCCTAGTTCTTATGTTCTGATGTCTTCACATTAACATGGGCTGGAATGTAAACTGCAGCCAGGAAAACAGAGTTGGAATCCCGCGGAAGGAGTAGGGGCACATTTCAGGGTCAGGTATTCCAAGTCCAGGAGCAGAAACTTGGCAGCATTGCTACGCCTATGCATTAAAAGCTGTTGATTAGAAGGCAGACCCCGCCTCTTTTACCCTTGCCTCAGGCCGCCGTATGATTCATTCAGTGTATTGAGAAGCCCTCTGGTTGCAAGGCACAGGAGTAAACAGTTGGGATGCTTGCCTGACTATGGCATTCGTGGAGCTATTAAGACATTCATATTGCGCAGCGTGGTGTCTCAATTTGAGTGATGAATAGATTAACATTTTTGAACAGTACTGAACGTTAGGCGGAGTGCTCACTTGATGGTATTATGCAACCTGTGAAATGATGAATGCTTACAGAAGTTGGACGTTCGCAGTGCACGAAGAAGATAATTTGAAAAAAAACATTCACAAAAGCAGATGGTGATTTTAATGAAAGCAGCCAAGTAACAAAGGGTGACAAATTTTTACATGAGAGCGAATAGTTTTTACGTAAAAACGTAATTTTGACCCCTGGAATTGTATTTTCTGTAATCTCAATTGGAGCCTCATGCCCGTTATGTTTAAGATAATTTGAGAAAAAAAAACATTCACAAAAGCAGATGGTGATTTTAATCAAAGCAGCCAACTAACAAAGGGTGACAAATTTTTACATGAGAGCGAATAGGTTTTATGTAAAAACGTAATTTTGACCCCTGGAATTGTATTTTCTGTAATCTCAATTCGAGCCTCATTCCCGTTATGTTTACGCTCTTTGCGCTCTCTTCTTTTTTAGTTTATGATTCCCGTGGGCTGTGATCAGGCATAAACATATTCAGATTCTCCAAATTATCGTCTGCCGCAATAGTTCGAAATACTGGATGCATTCAGAATATTCTCTGCAACAATCAGGTGGAAAGTCCGACCCACAGAACACAATTTGATTCATATTATAATCAATATAGCCAGCAGGGGAATGTGACAAATATGTGCCAATGATTTACTCACCAACATCAAGATCGGATTTCATTTAAGATTATCTGCATTCTGAGCATTACGTTAGAAATCCAAGCATAACTGCTATATAGATTGTCTTAATTGCTTACTTTAGCATTGGTTTTATTTACCCTGGTTCACATTCTTTCTTAATTCTTTCTGTGTATCCGTTGCCCCTTATTACAAATGTTCAATAATTTCCACTAATTCCGTTATCTGTTATTCCTAGTGTTCATAATCATGATAAGGCCAATTGGTGTTATAAACCAGCGATATGTGATACTTCAAATTGGTCAGATGCTTCACATATCTTCCAGATGTCTGTTTGCAAAATGATGTTTCTTATTGGTCTACAGATCAATGTTTTCTGAATAATCTTAAAGTGCTTTGGTCAAAAATAATTAAGGGTAGATTCAAAAGACGATTGCATTTCTGTATCTGGCTAAAGGATTCTGAAAGCATTTAAAAGTACGTTACGAAAGCTGTCAAAAACTCACAGTTTGAAAATAATTAGACGACGGTCATTGATACAATGAAATGTATGGAACATTTTACTTCATAAACCAGGGTCATCTGGTGTTACGTGGGGCAAACATATGATGCCGCTGTGACAAATATTGAAATTGTCTTGTCGCAGATTATATGGCGAAGAAATAATTGGAAAGACTCTACCTTATAATTCCATTACATTATAAAGGATTGACGATATAGAAAGGCTGCTCATCGGAAATTTATGCCGTTGTGTGCGTATTTTCGTTGTACAATGTTAAAAGGATAAACTGGATTGAAAGCCCTCAAATCAGAGACTGTGCCGCTTTAACAAAAAAACTGGTGTAATCATAGGCAGGGACTCAGTGTCGCTGTGGTCCAATTGGGATTTCACATCCAAACAGAGATCTATTGCTCCTCCTCCCGCACAGAACCAGAACAGGAAAGGAAAGGCAATCACTGCCTGCGTTCATTCTGTGGAAAGGGCTCTGCCAATTCACTGGGTCTCCTGCTCTTAAGGTACTTTGTAGATTATGCGATCGGGAAGAGCTTGACCTTAATGGACTGCGCGTTTATTTTTGCACGTCTGCAAATACAACAGGCAATGGCAGAGCCACGGTTAACCAACGCCTTAAAATTCAGACGAACCGTGTTTGAAATAATTTTCCTTCTTTTCATATCGGATCTGGTTTTCGGGAAAATTCATTACTCCATTCGCGAAGAAATGAATTCTGGCGCTTTTGTTGGGAATGTCGCTGAAGATTTGGGATTGAACATTCGGAGACTGTCAGCTCGAAAATTGCGATTAACCTCTGCTGATAAAAGACAGTGTTTGGAGGTGAATTCAGAAACCGGCATTTTATTTGCGAAGGAAAGGATAGATAGAGAGCAGCTGTGTGGGCAGATGCCAACTTGTCACCTGTCTTTCGAGATTCTAGTGGAAGAACCTTTGGAGATGTATCGCGGTGAGGTGGAGATTCTTGATATAAATGATAATCCGCCGAGCTTCCCGGAGAGTGACATTCTCTTACAAATGGTCGAAACCATGGCGCCAGGCTCCATCTTTCCGCTAGAGAGCGCGCTTGATCCAGACGTGGGCACAAATACAGTCACCAGTTACAGCATCAGTCCCAATGAAAACTTCGGGCTAAAAGTGGAGAATGCGGAAGACGGTAATAAAATTGTGGAGCTGTTACTGGAGAAAGCATTGGACCGCGAACGGCAGTCATCGTTTCAGCTGATGCTGACGGCCACTGACGGAGGGAGTCCTCCCAGATCTGGGAGCGCTCGGATTCTCATCACTGTGTTGGACAGCAACGATAATGCGCCTGCGTTCGATAGCAAGGTCTATAAGGTCAGCCTGATGGAGAATTCACCCAGAGGAACCTTGGTGGTTTCAGTCCATGCCACTGATCCAGACGAAGGTCCGAATGCGGAGGTAACTTATTCTTTCAGTAACCGCGTTTCACAGAAAATGCAAGAATTGTTTAATTTGGATCCGCGAACAGGAGAGATTAGGGTTCAAGGCACAATTGATTATGAAGAAGCAAGCAGTTATTCACTTGATGTTCAAGCTGTCGACAATGGTTCACCGGCAATTGCTGGACATTCTAAAGTGTTGATTCAGGTAATTGATGTGAATGATAACGCCCCTGAGATATTAATAAAGTCCTTTTCCCAAGTGGTCCCTGAAGATGCTGCTCCCGGGACTGTGACAGCTCTGATCAATGTAATCGATCGCGACTCTGGAAAAAATAGAGAGGTGAACTGCGAGATCCAAAAGAACGTTCCCTTTAAATTGCAAACACCTTCGAGTGGTCATTATAAATTAATAACCAGTGACATGTTGGATCGTGAAACCACCCCTTTATACAACATTGCAATTTTAGCCAAGGACTCGGGATCTCCTCCGCTATCAACAAATAAAACCATCCAAATATCCGTCTCTGATATAAACGACAACGCCCCGAGATTTCCTCGCCCCATGGACACAGTGTATGTGATGGAGAACATCGCCCCTGGTGCTTCCATTTTCGCAGTGACTGCCTTCGATCCTGATCTAGATCAGAATTCCTACATCACTTACTCTTTCATAGAAACTCGTATCCAAGATTTGCCATTGTCAAATTACCTCACTCTTAACTCGATGAACGGCACCATTTACGCACTGCGCTCTTTTGACTACGAGCAAATCAAAAACTTCCAGATTCAAGTGCAAGCCCAAGACGCTGGCGTTCCCCCTCTGAGCAGCAGAGCAGCATTGAATGTGATCATCCTGGATCAAAATGACAACGCTCCAGTCATTGTTTCACCTTCAGCAAAGAGCGGATCAGCAGCAGTGGAGATTGTGCCTCAGTCAGCGGCTCAGGGTTACTTGGTCACCAAGATAATCGCAACTGATGCTGATTCTGGTCAGAACGCACGTCTCCACTATCAAGTACTGAAAGCCACTGATCCCAGTTTGTTCAGCGTGGGACTGAACTCTGGGGAAATCAGAACAGCCCGAGGAATTTTGGATCAGGATGCCATCACTCAAACTCTGGTCATCTTGGTGAAGGATAATGGACAGCCGAGTCTCTCCAGCACTGTTACAATTAACTTTTCAATCCTGGGAAATGTTACTGAAATTTATTCGGAAAGTAGCAATTTAGTGACAAATCCTAAATATGTTTCTGATATAAATCTTTATTTAATTGTGATTTTAGGGTCAACTTCCTTTATATTTCTTCTAACCATCATTTTATTGATTGGCATCAAATGTAAACAGGACAGAAATACAATTAAAGATTACAACTCTCCAAGTTGTTGCTATAGGCTGGACAATCGTCAGAGTGAGTTTGACCCAAGACCTACACCGAAAGAATCTTTAAATTATACTGCGGCTGGAGATATTGTTCGCGTGCCTGATACGCATCATTATGCAGTCTGTCTGTCTCCGGAATCAGCAAAAAGCGATTTTCTTTATTTGAAGCCCTACACACCGCCTCTGTCTCAGGAACAATATTAAATTCTAAATGTTTGGCTAGGCAGAGCGGAACTACTGGCAGCGTTCGCTCCATCCGTCCCTGCCTCGTGATTTGATGAAACTTTCTCCCTTTGAGGATCTCTATTACGGAAATAAAGGATCGTTCTTGTGATATAACTGTCAGTGCTGTTAATGGAACGACATGGTGCAAAATACAAGGCTCCATGATGCCAAAACGGCGCGTCTGGAACTGGTCTGATTTCACTCAGAATGGAATCCGGCAGATTAATTATTCCCTCAATTACACGATTGACTTCGTTGCAAGGTCAGCTGCACAACTGACCTTGGGGCATTGGTACCTAAATGCATGTGGGTAATTTGCTTTTACGGTTTGCTATTTTAAATGCCAACACAAGCGATTAAAATGCTCTTATTCCCTATGACATTGGAAAGTGTCATTGCTGTAGCTTTTAAAATTCATAACTGGCCGAATGGATACTTAGGGTAACTTGATGCTGCCCCGACAACGGCAAAAAATCGGAGGAAAACTACAACCAGATTATAACATATTACTGTGATAAAGTATAAAATATTTTGCTACCTGGCTAACATTTGTAAAATAACCTGGATTAGAACGAAGTTTCGACAAAGGACTACCGGAAAACATAGAAACATAAAACATCACGGCAGTATGAGGTCATTCAGCGCTTGGACCCTGCTCCGCCATTAAGTATGATCGAGGGTGAATATCCAACTCAAGCTCCTCATCCTGCTTTTCCCCATATCCTTTGACCTACGTTGCCCCACAAAACAGACAACGTTTTGGTCTCAACTGCTTTCTGCGATAGTGAATTTTACAGATTCATCAGACTCACTAGTTGAAGATATTTCTCCTCATCACAGTCCCTGTTCTTGGACTGTGGCCCCTTGTTCTGGACATCCCCGCAATCTGCAACATTTTGCCTACATCTTTTTTGCCTCGTCCGGTTAGAATTTTATAGAATTCTATGATATTCCCCACATTGTTCCCAACGAATATAATCGGGAAGCCCCAATCTCCCCTTCCATGTCAGAATCGCCGTGCCATCGGTGTGGTGAATCGGTGTGGTGAACCTCCTCTGCACTCCTTTAATAGCAAGAGCATCTTTCCTCAGATAAATAGACCAGAACTGCCCACAATATTCAGGGTGTGGCCTCACGAAGGCTCTGTAGTATTACAGCAGGACATTCCTGTTCCTATAGTCGAATCTTGTCGCTGTGAAGGCCGAAATATTATTTGCCTTCTTTACCGTTCACTGCATCTGAATGCCTACTTTCAGTGACTGGTGTACAAGAACATCCATGTCACTTTGTACATTTCCCATGGCTTACCCTCACGCAGCTTTGTGTTGTCTGCAAATTTAGAGTTATTATGTTAAATTCACTCGCGTACATTTTTAATATATATTGTGAATAGCTGAGATCCTAGCACTACGCTCTGTGGTACCCCACGTGCCACTGCCTGCCTTTTCGAAAGGACCAGTTTATCAGTACGCATTGTTTCCTGTCGCCGACCTGTTTTCTCTCCATCTCAAGACACTACTCCCAATCTTATGCACATGTGCGACTTTGAAAATCCAAACAGACCAGGCCACTGGCTCTCCCTCGTCAATTCTGCTAGTTATATTCTCAAAGAATTCCTGTGCGTTTCTCAAGCATGATTTTCCTTTCGTAAACCCATGTTGATTTTGTCTGATCCTGCCGTAGTTTTCCAATTGTTCTGCCATGAAACCTTTTAAAATGGGCTCCAGCATTTTTCTTTCGGGCCTGTGGTTATGCCTCAACCTTTGATCGAATATTATTCCAAATATTACCTTCTTAGCAATGGTCTGACAACCTTTCTCATTTTATTTTAGCGCCAGATAGGAAAGAACAAGTATTGTTTTTCACCCATGCTGCTTCTGCATGTTTGCCTTTGCCTATCCACTGTCTTCGCTTTAAATAACGTTTCCAATTCATCAGAGCCAACGCTTGCCTAATACCATCGGACGTTTCTTTATTTAGCTTCAGGATACTAGTCTCAGATGCAACTACACCAATCTCCATCTTTAAGAAGAATTCTATCATATTATGATCACTGTTCTGCAGGGGCCTTACATTCAGATTGTCAAATATTACTTTCTCATTACACAACAATCAATCGAGGGTAACGTTTTCTCTAGTTGTTTCCTCAATATATTGGTCTAGTAAACCACTCCAGGAATTCCTCCTCTATAGCCTTGTTGCTAATTTGATTTGCCCAATCCAAATGCAAATCAATCACCCATAAATACAAATGTTCCTTTATTGCATGCTTCCATAATATCCTGCTTAATGCCATTTGCAGCATCTGCACTAAAATTTGTTGGTCTATATCCTACACCCACTCACGTTATTTTCTTCTTGATGTTTCTTAACTTTACCCATATAGATTCCACATTTCTTCACACTATTGCATTATTTCCTTGTCTACGAGCAATGCAACCACCTGTATGTTTTGTCTGTCATTCCAAAACACTTGAACATCCCGGATGTTCAGTTTTCAACCCTGATCACCATGTACTCATTTGCCTCTCATCTTGGTTACATCATACACATTTAGATCTACTGCTTTATTAGTTCATCAGCTTTATTGTGGATACTCCGCATATTAAGGCATAAAACCCTAATACTTGCATTTCAAGATTCCTTGTCCCATTCCCATTGTTTTTACCTATGTACCAGGCTGATTCTGTTCCTTGATTTCTCACCCTATCATACTTCTCATTCATCTTCTTTCTTTTATTCCTATCCACCTTTGTCCTTCCTCTAATCCCTTGCATTTGTTTACATCCCCAGACCATTTTACTTTAAACCCACCCCAACCACTCGAGCAAATACTCACCTTCGGACGTCAGTCCTGGTCCTGCCCAGGTGCAACCCGTCCAATTTCTACTCGCCCCATCTCCCACAGGACCAGCCCTGATATGCCTCAAATCTGACTCTTTTGTATCATTCCTTCACCCATGCATGCATGTGGCATGTACTACTTTTTCTGCTCTGACATGGAGGCGGCACAGTGGCACAGTGGTTAGCACTGCTGCCTCACAGCGCCAGTGACCTGAGTTTGATTCCTGGTTTGTGTCACTGTCTGTGAGTCTGCCCGTTCTCCCCGTGTCTGCGTGTGTTTCCTCCGGATGCTCCAGTTTCCTCCCAAAGTCAAAAAAAATGCGTACGTTAAGTTGATTGGCCTTGCTAAATTGTCCCTGAGTGTGAGGGGGACTAGCTAAGGTAAGTGCATGGGGTTGAGTGGATAGAATGAAAGTACGGTCAGTGCAGGCGCGATGGGCCATATGGCCTTCTTCTGTACTGTAGGATTCTACGATTAGGTGGCGCTGGTATATAATCCTGATAGCGTGATCTTTAAGGCCTTTCTCTTCAACTTATTTCCAAATTCCCTACTTTCTACTTTCAGAGCTTTATGCTCTTCTTTAATTTAACTGTGTGCACCACGATCATCGGATGTTAACTCCGCCCCCACCCCATCCCAATCCACAGTGTCCTGTTGCCGTTCTGAGACAACCTTGACCCCAGAACATGCGAGGCAACATACCTTCCTGGAGCCTCGTCAGCAACAACAGACATGTCTGATTACTCCCTTCCTACTGAAACCTCTATAACAATTTTTACTCCTCCTCTGTCCGACAGAGCCAACCATGGTGGAATGTGTTTGTATGTCAGTGCTTTCCCGTGAGAGGCCATCCCCTTGAACAGTATCCAAAATGGTCTATTTCTTTTGGAGGGGAGTGGTCACGAGAGATTATTGCACTTCCTGTCTCGTCCTCTTGCTCTGACTGATAGTAACCCATTCCCTTCCTGGCTGTCGAGTCTTCACTGCATTATGACCACCTCGCCATTCGTGCTCGCCACAATGCTCTCTGCCTCACCAATGCTGCACAGTTCCTCCAGGCGCCACTCCAGCACCAAAACCCAGGCTTCAAGCAGCTGCATCTGGAGAAGGTTCTTGCATATATACTGGCTCTGGGCGTTGGAAATGATCCAGGAATTCCACGCAGGGCAGGAGGAGCAGCTACGGCTTTGAACTCCCCTGCCAGGACTTATTCCTTTGTTGAAATTTAAAAAGATGCGTAAAATGACATCACCTTAGGCTCCTTTCCTCTTGTCCCCGTAACTACAATCTATAAAACACGAAATAAGGAAATCACAAACTATACTTTTAAAAATGTCGTAAACACTAACTCTAACGTTCTCAGCCAATCAGCTGATTCCACTCCCCTGTTTCACTTTTGAATCCTGGCGTCGTCATGGGATCTCCAAAGTCCAAGCTAGGAATCTGCTCTCAAATTAATACTTTCTTGCACCCTGTAATACCCCCGGCTCTAGTCTTAGTCTCTCTTTTTTCTTCCTGGATCCACTCTCATTATCTTATATATTTTTTATTCTCCGCCTTATTTCACTTGAACTTGATTTAACTTTCATATTTCCAGTCTTGCTTACGGAAATTCAAGGAGCTACTTCAAAATTAGATATATTTTTTTCGTTTACACCGTTTAAACAAAACCCGTAACAGCTCTTCACCAACCAAATAATTTACCGTTTTCCTCTAAGATTACTACTGGATTTCATTTTCAAACTCAGCTGACTGCCTGGTACAGGTGTCCTCGGCAGGCCGGGCAGTGTCTAGTCCGAGAAGGTAAGTCCCATGACTTATATAACTACAGTAATATTCTGCAATCACAGAGTACAGAGAATTGCATAGTCAGCATAGGATGTCCGACACAGATACAGGAATTTCACGACAAAAGGTCCATGAATTTGTTTATGCTCCACACCAATCTCCCACTCGTTTAGTTATCAAATTCTGTCAGCATAATCTTTCTAACTGCCGCTGGGAAGTCGTTTGGTTTAAAACTAACGTTATGTTCACCATAAATCTGTGTCCAAGGCAGAATATCAACAAAGACAACGAAGCTTAAAACCGCTAAGGTAATTCTTAAAAAAAAGCGATCAAAACTCAAGATATATTTTTGTTTGAACAAAGCTGAAGGTTTGAACTTCTGCTTCCCCGCCCAGTAAAATAAGATGGACCAAAATTACACAATGCCGCTAGGAAAAGTCTATGTCAATCTTATCAATTCATTGGTCAGAATGCACGATTCATAAGTTGTAACGTGCCTACAGACATTTTTGATTGGATTTGTTTTGATTTGATTTATTATTGTCACATGTATTAGTATGCAGTGGGAAGTATTGTTTCTTGCGCGCTCCACAGACAAAGCAGAACGTGAATAGAGAAGGAAAGGAGAGAATGCAGAATGTAGCATCACAGTCACATCTAGGATACAGAGAAAGATCAACTTAATATGAGATAGGTTCTATTTAAAAGTATGATGGCAACAGTGAATAAGCTGTTATTGAGTGCTTGGTAAATGTCTTCAGATTTTTGGTTGTTTTCCCACACGGAAGATAGTGTCAGAGTGCATTTCCGGCATGCGTGGGGTCCTTAATAATGCTGGGTGCATTTCCAAGGCACCGCAAAATGCAGCCAGAGTCAATCGATGGGACATTGGTTTACGTGATGGACTGGGCTTCGTTCACGACCCGTTGTAGTGTCTCCATGTAGCTTGGAGATGCCTTTTGACGGAATAATGGTGCTCCTCCAGGTATCCCATTCGGGCAAATCCCTTTCTGCGTGTTGCGTTTCAAGACGACTGACCTGGCATTTGTGATGATTTGGTCAAGTCTTCCAGTGTGGAAGGCATCCAATCGCTAACACCTTACTCAAAATGGTCATAGATGCATTGATTGTTTCGGGGTGAATTAATGCCGACAAATCTACATGCCTTCACGCATATCAGAGCTGTTCTCTTGGATGACACCTTGGAGGGCTCATATGCAGTGAGGCAATATGGGCAGAGCTCAGGAATAGGCACGGTGTAGTCACAATATAGGGGTTTACTATAGGCCACTTGACTGCCAGCGGGAGATTGAGGAACAGATATGTAGGCAGATTATGTAAAGGCGCAAAAGTATCAGGATTGTTGTGGTGGGAGATTTTAATTTCCCCTGTATTGACTGGGACTCAGTGCGAGGGGCATGGTTGGGGCAGATTTTGTAAGGAGCATCCAGGAGGGCTTCCTGAAACAGTATGTATATAGAACTAGGAATGGGGCCGTTCCCTGGTATTGGGAAATGAGCCCGACCACGTGGTCAATGTTTCAGTAGGGGAGCAGTTCTGGAACAGTGACCACAATTCAGTAAGTTTTAAGGCACTGATGGATAAAGATAAGTGCAGTGCTCAAGTTAAAGTGCTAAATCGGGAGAAAGCTCATTACAACAATGTTAGGCCGGAGCTGATAGATACATTTTTGAACAGTAAAAGAATTAAGGGTTATGGTGAGCGGGCAGTTAAGTGAAGATGAGTCCATAAAAAGATTAGCCATGATCTTATTGAGTGGCGGAACTGGCTCGAGGGGACAGATGGCCTACTCCTACCCGTAGTTCTTATGTCCTTATGTTCTTATTACTTCTTCATACAAAGGGTTGTGAATCTGTGGAATTCCCTGCCCAGTGGAGAAGTTGAGAGTACCTCATTGAATGTTTTTAATGCAAGCAGAGATACATTTTTGAACAGTAAAGGAATTAAGTGTTCTGGTGAGTGGGCGGATAAGTGGAGCTGAGTCCACGAAAAAATCAGCCATGATCTTACTGAATGTTGAAGGATCCTCGAGGGGCCACATGGCCTATTTCTGCTCCTAGTTCTTATGTTCTTATGTCTTCACATCCACATGGGCTGGAATGTAAACTGCAGCCAGGAAAACAGAGTTGTCGTCCCTCGGAAGGAGTAGGGGCACATTTCAGGGTCAGGTATTCCAAGTCCAGGAGCAGAAACTTGGCAGCATTGCTACGCCTATGCATTAAAAGCTGTTGATTAGAAGGCAGACCCCGCCTCCTTTACCCTTGCCTCAGGCCGCTGTATGGTTCATTCAGTGTATTGAGAAGCCCTCTGGTTGCAAGGCACAGGTGTAGACAGTTGGGATGCTTGCCTGACTATGACATTCGTGGAGCTATTAAGACATTCATATTGCGTAGCGTGGTGTCTCAATTTGAGTGATGAATAGATGAACATTTTTGGAGAGTACTGAACGTTAGACGGAGTGCTAACTAGGTGGTATTATGCAAGTTGTGAACTGATGAATGCTTACAGACGTTGGACGTTCGCAGTGCATGAAGAAGATAATTTGAGAAAAAAACAACATTCACAAAAGCAGATGGTGATTTTAATGAAAGCAGCCAAGTAACAAAGGGTGACAAATTTTGACATGAGAGGGAATAGTTTTTTTGTAGAAACGTAATTTTGACCCCAGGAATTGTATTTCCTGTAATCTCAATTCGAACCTCATTCCCGTTATGTTTACACTCTTGGCGCTCTCTTCATTTTTAGTTTATGATTCCCGTGGGCTGTGGTCAGGCACAAACGTATTCAGATTCTCCAAATTATCGTCTGCCGCAATAGCTCTAAATACTGGATGCATTCAGAATATTCTCTGTAACAATCAAGGGGAATGTCCGACCTCAGAACACAATTTGATTCATATTATAATCAATATAGCCAGCAGGGAAATGTGACAAATATGTGCCAATGATCATACGAACATCAAGATCGGATTTCATTTAAGATCATCTGCATTCTGAACATTACGTTAGAAATCCAAGCGTAATTGCTACATAGATTGTCTTAATTGCTTCGCATAGCATTTGTTTTATTTACCCTGCTTCACATTCTTTCTTAATTGTTCCTGTATATCCGTCGCCCCTTATTCCAAATGTTTAATAATTTCCAGTAATTCCGTTATCTGTTATTCCTCGTGTTAATAATCATGATAAGGCCAATTGGTGTTATAAACCAGCGATATGTGATACTTCAAATTGGTCAGGTACTTCACATATCTTATAGGTGTTTGTTTGCAAAATCATATTTCTTATTGGTTTACAGATCAATGTTTTCTGAATTATCTTAAAGTGCATTGGTCAAAAATAATTAAGGGTAGATTGAAAACACGATTGCATTTCTGTATCTGGATAAAGGATTCTGACAGCATCTAAAAGTCCGTTACGAAAGCTGTCAAGAACTCACGGTTTAGAATTAGAAGACGGTCATTTATACAATGATGTGTATGGAACCTTTTATTTCATTAAAACAGGATCATCTGGTGTTACGGGGGCAAACATATGATGCCGTTGTGACAAATATTGAAATTGTCTTGTCGCAGATTGTATGGCGAAGAAATAAATGGAAAGACTCTACCTTATGATTCCATTACATTTTAAAAGAGCAGTGATTGACGATGTTGAAAGGCTGCTAATCGGAAATTTATGCCGTTGTGTGCATATTTTGGTTGTACACTGTTAAAAGGATAAACGGGATTGAAGACCCCCAAATCAGAGACTGTGCCGCTTTAAGAAAAAAAACTGGCGTAATCATAGGCAGGGACTCAGTGTCGCTGTGGTCCAATTAGGATCTCACATCCAACCAGAGATCTGTTGCTCCTCCTCCCGCACAGAACCAGAACAGGAGCGGAAGGGCAATCACTGCCTGCGTTCATTCTGTGGAAAGGTCTCTGTCAATTCACTGGGTCTCCTGCTCTTAAGGTATTTTGTAGATTATGCGATCGGGAAGAGCTCGATCGTAATAGACTGCCGGTTTATTTTTGCACGTCTCCAAATATAACAGGCAATGGCAGAGCCACGGTTAACCAACGCCTTAAAATTCAGACGGACCGTGTTTGAAATAATTTTCCTTCTTTTTGTATCGGATCTTGTTTTCGGGAAAATTCAATACTCCATTCGCGAAGAAATGAATTCTGGCGCTTTTGTTGGGAATGTCGCTGAAGATTTGGGATTGAACATCCGGAGACTGTCAGCTCGAAAATTGCGATTAACCTCTGCTGATAAAAGGCAATGTTTGGAGGTGAATTCAGAAACCGGCATTTTATTTGCGAAAGAAAGGATAGATAGAGAGCAGGTGTGTGGGCAGATACCAGCTTGTCACCTCTCTTTCGAGATTGTAGTGGAAGAGCCTTTGCAGATGTATCGCGGTGAGGTGGAGATTCTTGATATAAATGATAATTCGCCCAGTTTCCCGGAGAGTGACATTTTCTTACAAATGGTCGAAACCATGGCGCCAGGCTCCAGCTTTCCGCTAGAGAGCGCGCTTGATCCAGACGTGGGGACAAATACAGTCACCGGTTACAACATCAGTCCCAATGAGAACTTCGGGCTAAAAGTGGAGACTGAAGAGGACGGTAGTAAAATTGTGGAGTTGTTGTTGGAGAAGTCATTGGACCGCGAACGGCAGTCATCGTTTCAGCTGATGCTGACGGCCACTGACGGAGGGAATCCTCCCAGATCTGGGAGCGCTCGGATTCTCGTCACCGTGCTGGACAGTAACGACAATGCGCCTGCGTTCGATAGCAAGGTCTACAAGGTCAGCCTGGCGGAGAATTCACCCAGAGGGACCTTGGTGGTTTCAGTCCATGCCACTGATCCAGACGAAGGTTCGAATGCGGAGGTAACTTATTCTTTCGGTAACCGCGTTGCAGAGAAAATGCAAGAACTGTTTAATTTGGATCCGCGAACAGGAGAGATTAGGGTTCAAGGCACAATTGATTATGAAGAAGCAAGCAGTTATTCACTTGATGTTCAAGCTGTCGACAATGGTTCACCGGCAATTGCTGGACATTCTAAAGTGTTGTTGAAGGTAATTGATGTGAATGATAACGTCCCTGAGACATTATTAACGTCCTTTTCCCAAGTCATCCCTGAAGATGCTGCTCCCGGGACTGTGACAGCTCTAATCAATGTAATCGATCGCGACTCTGGAAAAAATAGAGAAGTGATCTGCGAGATCCAAAAGAACGTTCCCTTTAAATTGCAAACATCTTCGAATGGTCATTATCAATTAATAACCAGTGACATGTTGGATCGTGAAACCACCCCATTATACAACATTGCAATATTAGCCAAGGACTCGGGATCCCCTCCGCTATCAACAAATAAAACCATCCAAATATCCGTCTCTGATATAAACGACAATGCCCCGAGATTTCCTCGCCCCATGGACACAGTGTATGTGATGGAGAACATCGCCCCTGGTGCTTCCATTTTCGCAGTGACTGCCTTCGATCCTGATCTAGATCAGAATTCCTACATCACTTACTCTTTCATAGAAACTCGTATCCAAGATTTGCCATTGTCAAATTACCTCACTCTTAACTCGATGAACGGCACCATTTACGCACTGCGCTCTTTTGACTACGAGCAAATCAAAAACTTCCAGGTTCAAGTGCAAGCCCGAGACGCTGGCGTTCCGCCTCTGAGCAGCAGCGCAACATTGAATGTGATCATCCTGGATCAAAATGACAACGCTCCAGTCATTGTTTCACCTTCAGCACAGAGCGGATCAGCGGCAGTGGAGATTGTGCCTCAGTCAGCGGCTCAGGGATACTTGGTCACCAAGGTAATCGGAACTGATGCTGATTCTGGTCAGAACGCACGGCTCCACTATCAGGTACTGAAAGCCACTGATCCCAGTTTGTTCAGCGTGGGGCTGAACTCTGGGGCAATCAGAACAGCCCGAGGAATTTTGGATCAGGATGCCATCTCTCAAACTCTGGTCATCTTGGTGAAGGATAACGGACAGCCGAGTCTCTCCAGCACTATTACAATCAACTTTTCAATCCTGGGAAATGTTACTGAAATTTACTCGGAAAGCAGCAATTTAGTGACAAATCCTAAATATGTCTCTGATATAAATCTTTATTTAATTGTGATTTTAGGGTCAACTTCCTTTATATTTCTTCTAACCATCATTTTGTTGATTGGCATCAAATGTAAACAGGACAGAAATCCTATTGAAGATTACAACTCCTCAAGTTGTTGCTATAGACTGGACGATTGTCAGAGTGAGTTTGACCCGAGACCTACACCGAAAGAATATTTAAATTATACTGCGGCTGGAGATATTATTCGCATGCCTGAAACGCACCATTACGCAGTTTGTCTGTCTCCGGAATCAGCAAAGAGCGATTTTCTTTATTTGAAGCCCTACGCACCGCCTCCGTCTCAGGAACAATCTTGAATTCTAAATGCTTGACAAGGCAGAGCGGGATTACTGGCAGCGTTTGTTCCTTCCGTCCCTGCCTCGTGATTTGATGAAACCTTGTCCCTTTGAAGATCTCTATTATGGAACTAAATGATCGTTCTTGTGATACTACTAGTGGTATTAATGAAACGATATGGTGCAAAATACAAGGCTCCTTGATGCCAAAGCGGCACGTCTGGAACTGGTCTGATTTCGCTCAGAATGGAATCCCGCAGATTAATTATTCCCTCAGCTACACAATTGACTTCGTTGCAAGGTCAGCTGCACAACTGACCTTGGGGCATTGGTACCTAAATGCATGTGGATAATTTGCTTTTAATATTTGCTGTTTTAAATGCCAACACAAGCGATTAAAATGCTCTTATTCCCTCATAACATTGGAAAGTGTCATTGCTGAAGCTTTTAAAATTCATAACTGGCCGAATGGATACTTAGGGTAACTTGGTGCTGCCGTGACCTGTTTAACAATGACGCAAAATGGGCGGAAAACTACAACCAGATTATAACATATTACTGTGATAAAGTATAAAATATTTTACTACCTGGCAAATATTTGTAAAATAACCTGGATTAGAACGAAGTTTCGACAAAGGACTACCGGAAAACATGGAAGCATAAAACATAACCGCAGTATGAGGTCATTCGGCGCTTGGAGCCTGCTCCACCATGAAGTATGATCGTGGCTGAATATCCAGCTCAAGTTCCTCATCCCGCTTTCCTCCATATCCTTTGATCTAAGTTGCCCTGAAAACTGTCTCAAATTCCTTCAAAACAGACAATGTTTTGGTCGCAACTGCTTTCTGTGGTCATGAATTTTACAGGTTGATCAGACACAATGGGTGCAGATATTTCTCCTCATCACAGTCCCTTTTCTTGGACTGTGGCCCTTTGTTCTGGACAACTCCGCAATCCGCAATATTTTGCCTACATCTTTTTTGCCTCGTCCGGTTAGAATTTTAAAGACTTCTATGATATCCCCCTCATTGTTCTAAACGAATATAATCGGGAAGCCTCAATGTCCCCTTACATGTCAGAATCACCGTGCCAGAATCAGTCTGGTGAACACTCTCCGCACTCCCTTAATAGCAAGACTATCTTTCCTCAGATAAATTAACCAAAACTACACACAATATTCAGGGTGTGGCCTCATCAAGGCTCTGTATTATTGCAGCAGGACATTCCTGTTCCTATATTCGAATCTTGTCGCTGTGAAGGCCGGAATAATATTTGCCTTCTTTACCGTTCACTGCATCTGAATGCGTACTTTCAGTGACTGGTGTACAAGAACATCCATGTCACTTTGCACGTTTCCCATAGCTTCCTCTCACGCAGCTTTGTGTCATCTGCAAATTTACAGATATTACATTGAATTCACTCGTGCACATTATTAATAAATGTTGTGAATATCTGAGATCCTAGCACTAGGCCCTGTGGTACCGTACGTGTCACTGCCTGCCGTTTCGAAAGGTCCAGTTTATCAAAGAACAAAAGAACAAAAACAGCCCGGGAAACAGGACCTTCGGCCCAACGAGCCCGCGCCGCCATCTCAATACCACCAGTCCCCCTCTCCATCCACGACCCTTGTCTAATGTTTTATGGCCATCCAGATTGAGGGAAACTGATTTAGGGACAATTTATTACTGCGAATCAGCCTAACAGCACATCTTTGGGCTGTGGGAGGAAACCAGAGCACCCGGAGAAAACCCACGCAAGCACGGGGAGAATGCGCAAACTCCCACGGACATCGGCCCAAATCCATGTGTCTGCACAGCAATCAGCGATAGTCACTGAGCTGTCGTCTTGCCCAGTATCTGGTCCAGTTCAGGCACACACTAATGACATGAAGCACTAGGTCAATCTCGAACAACCAAGAGCAGCCCCAGTACAACCCATCGCGTGTATGCCCCTCGTTGGACACAAGGCAGACCGACTTAAAACCTGTGAATGAAAAGGAAAAAAAAACATTTTTATTGTACCATATCCATTTACCTTGCCAGGGACGCCCCAACGCTAATGACCCTTATTTAAAACAATCTCCTATATCCACCCATCTCCAACCCAGTCATGTGCCTGTCTAAGTTACTCTTAAATGACTCTAGCGTGTTTGCCTCCACCACCTTACTTGGCACAGCATTCCATACCCCCACTACCCTCTGTGTGAAAAACCTCCCTCTAATATCTGTGTTGTACCTCTCCCCCCTCACCTTAAGTCCATGGCCCCTTGTCCTATGTGTCTCTAGCATAGGAACTAGCTTACCTCTGTTTACTCTATCTATACCCTTCATAATCTTATATACCTCTATTAGATCCCCCCTCAGTCGGCGTCTTTCAAGGGAAAAGAGCCCCAATTCCTTCAATCTTTCCTCATACCCCAGTCCTTCCACACCAGGCAACATCCTGGTAAACCTCCTCTGCACTGTCTCCAGAGTCTCCACGTCCTTCCGGTAGTAAGGCGACCAGAACTGGACGCAGCCCTCCAAAAGCGGCCTAACCAAAGTTCTGCACAACTGCAACATTAGACTCCAGCTCTTATATTCTATACCCCTTCCTATAAAGGCTAACATACCATAGGCTTTCTTCACCACACTCTCCACTTGCACTGTCACCTTCAAAGACTTGTGCACTTGCACCCCCAGGTTGCGCTGCGATTCTATACTCCTTATGGGCTTACCCTTTATCATATAACTCCCCCCTACATTATTCCGGCCAAAATGCATCACCTCACATTTATCTGGATTAAACTCCATTTGCCACGTATCTGCCCAATCAACCAGCCAATCAATATCCCTCTGTATTGCCAGACACGGCTCCTCACTGCCGGCCAATCCAGCCAGTAAGCATTGTTTCTTGTTGCTGGCCTGTTTTCTCTCAATCTCAACACACTACTTCCAATCCAATGCGCATGTGCGACTTTGAAAATCCCAACAGACCAGGCCACTGGCTCTCCCTCGTCAATTCTGCTAGTTACATTCTCAAAGAATTCGAGTGCGTTTGTGAAGCATGATTTCCCTTTCGTAAACCCATGTTGATTTTGTCTGATCCTGCCGCAGTTTTCCAATTATTCTGTCATGAACCCTTTTAAAATGGACTCCAGCATTTATTGCCACCACCAATATCACGCTGACTGGTCTATAATTCCCTGCTTTCTCTCCACCTCATTTTGAATTGTGGGATTACATTAGCTACACTTCAATCTGTAGGAACTGTTCCTACAGGAGTGCATAGAATCGTAAAAGATGACCACCAACGCATCCTCCATGTTCAGGGTCACTTTTTAAGTACTCTGGGGTGTCGACTATTGGCCTTCAGTCCCATCAATTTCCCCAACACCATTTCCCAGCTAAAAGTAATTTCCTTCACTTCCTCTCGCTAAACACCGTGTTCTGCAACAGTTCTGGTATGTTATTTGTGTCCTCTTTTGTGAAGACAGAACCAACGTATGTATTTAATTGGTCAGCCATTCCCTTTGCTCCCCATTATAAATTCCCTAACCTTATGATTGTTAAGGGCCTACATTTGTTTTCACCAATCGGTTTCTCTTCACAGAGAATCTTTTACAATCATTTTGTATGCTCCAGGCAATCTTACTCTTGTACTCCATTTTCCCTTCTTAATAAATTCCTTTGACCTCCTTTGTTCAATTCTAATCTCTTCCCAATCTTCAGGTCTATTTTTCTTTCGGGCCAGTGTGCACGCCTCAACCTTTGATCGAATATTATTCCTAATATTATCTTCTTAACAATGGTCTGACAACCTTTCCCATTTTATTTTAGCGCCAGAGAGGAAAGAACAAGTATTGCTGTTCACCCATGCGTGTTCTGCATGTTTGCCATTGCCTACCCACTGTCGTTCCTTTAAGTAACGTTTCCAATTTATCAGAGGCAACGCTTGCCGAACACCATCGGACGTTTCTTTATTTAGCTTCAAGATACTAGTCTCAGTTGCGACTACACCAATCTCCATCATTAAAAAGAATTCTATCATATCATGATCACTGACCTCCAGGTGCCTTACATACAGATTGCCAAATATTCCTTTCTCATTACACAATAACCAGTCTAGGATAGCGTTTTCTCTAATTGGTTCCTCAATATATTGGCCTAGTAAACTACTCCAGGAATTCCTCCCCCATAGCCTTGTTGCTAATTTGATTTGCCCAATCTACATGCAAATCAATCACCCAAAAATACAAATGTTTCTTTATTGCATGCTTCCATAATATCCTGCCTAATGCCAGTTGCAGCATCTGCACAAAGATTTGGGGGTCTATATACTACCCCCACTCACGTTATTTTCTCCTTGATGTTTTTTTTAACTTTACCCATAGAGATTCCACATTGTTTATCACTATTGCATTATTTCCTTTTCTACTAGCAATGCAACTCCATCACTTTACCTTTTGACTGTCATTCCTAAACACTTGAACATCCCGGATGTTCAGTTTTCAACCCTGATCACCATGTACTCATTTGCCTCTTACTTCGGATACATCATACACACTGAAATCTATTGCTTGGTTAATTTGTCAACTTTATTGTGGACACTCAGCATATTAAGGCACAAAACCTAAATATTTCCTCGTCCCAAGATTACTTGTCCCATACCCATTGTTTTTATCTATGTCCCAGGCCGATTCTGTTCCTTGATTTCTGACCCTATATATTTCATTCATCTTCTTTTATTTTTATCCACCTTTGTCCTTCTTCTAACCCCTTGCACTCGTTTATATTCCCAAGCTATTTCACTTTAAACCCGCTCCAACCTCTCCAGCAAATGTTCACCTTCGGACATCAGTCCTGGTCCTGCCCAGGTGCAACCCGTCCAATTTCTACTCGCCCCATCTCCCACAAGACCGGTCCTGACGTGCCAAGAATCTGACTCTTTCCCTTTTGCATCATTCCTTCACCCATGCATGCATCTGGCATGTACAATTTTTCCTGCTCTGATCATGGTGCCGGCACAGTGGCACAGTGGTTAGCACTGCTGCCTCTCAGCGCCAGTGACCTGAGTTTGATTCCTGGCTTGTGTTACTGTCTGTGAGTCTGCACGTTCTTGCTGTGTCTGCGTGTGTTTCCTCCGGGTGCTCCAGTTTCCTCCCACAGTAAAAATATGCGTGCGTTAAGCTGATTGGCCATGCTAAATTGTCCCTTAGTGTCAGGGGGACTAACTAAGGTAAATGCATAGGGGTGAGGGAATAGGGTGAGAGTGAGGTTAGTGCAGATGCGATGGGCCATATGGCCTTCTGCTGTACTACAGGATTCTATGATTACATGGCACTGGTGTGTAATTCTGACAGCGCGATCTTTAAGGCCTTTCTCTTCAACTTATTTCCAAATTCCCTACTTTCTACTTTTAGTGCTTTATTCATTTTTTAAAATTTAACTGTGTGCACCACAACCATCGGATGTTAATTCCGCCCCCAACCCATCCCAATCCACAGTGTTCTGTCGCCGTTCTGAGACAATCTTGACCCCAAAACATGCGAGGCAACACACCATCCTGGAGTCTCGTTTGCAACCACAGACATGTATGTCTATTCCCCTTACTACTGAAACCTCTATAAGACTTTTTACTCCTCCTCTGTCCAGCAGAGCCAACCATGATGGAATGTGTTTGCATGTTAGTGCTTTCCCGTGAGAAACCATCCCCTTGAACAGTATCCAGAAAGGTCTATTTCTTCTGGAGGGGAGGAGTCACGAGATATTTTTGCACTTCCTGTCTAGTCCTCTTGCTCTGCCTGATAGCAACCCATTCCCATCATGCCTGTCGAGTCTTCATCTGCAATATGACCACCTCTCCATTCTTGCTCGCCACAATGCTCTCTGAACAAAGAACAAAATCAGCCTGGGAAACAGGCCCTTCGGCCCAACGAGCCCACGCTGCCATCTCAACACCACCTCTCTACCCATGACCCCTACCTAATGTTTTATGGCCATCCAGATTGAGGGAAAACTGATTTAGGGACAAATTATTCCTGCCAATCAGCCTAACAGCACATCTTTGGGGTGTGGGAAGAAACTGGAGCACCCGGAGAAAACCCACGCAAGCACGGGGAGAATGCGCAAACTCCCACAGACACCGGCCCAAGTCCATGTGTCTGCACAGCAATCAGTGATAGCCACTGAGCTGTCGTCTTGCCCAGTATCTGGTCCAGTTTAGGCACACACTAACGACATGAAGCACTAGGCCAATCTCGAACAACCAACAGCAGCCCCAGTACGACCCATAGCGTGTATGCCCCTAGTTGGACACGAGGTGGACCGACTTAAAACCTGTGAATGAAAAGAGAAAAACATTATTATCATACTATACCCATTTACATTTCCAGGGACACCCCAATGCTAATGACCCTTAATTAAAGGTTCTCCTATATCCACCCATCTCCAACTCAGTCATGTGCCTGTCTAAGTTACTCTTAAAGGACTCTAGCGTGTTTGCTTCCACCACCTTACTTGGCAGAGCATTCCATACACCCACTACCCTCTGTGTGTAAAACCTCCCTCTAATACCTGTGTTGTACCTCTCCCCCCTTACCTTAAGTCCATGGCCGCTTGTCCTACGTGACTCTATTATGGGAAATAGCTTACCTCTGTTTACTTTATCTATACCCTTCATAATCTTATATACCTCTATTAGATCCCCCCTCAGTCGGCGTCTTTCAAGGGAAAAGAGCCCCAATTTCTTCAATCTTTCCTCGTACCCCAGTCCTTCCATACCAGGCAACATCCTGGTAAACCTCCTCTGCACTGTCTCCAGAGTCTCCACGTCCTTCCGGTAGTAAGGCGACCAGAACTGGACGCAGCCCTCCAAAAGCGGCCTAACCAACGTTCTGTACAACTGCAACGTTAGACTCCAACTCTTATATTCTATATCCCTTCCTATAAAGGCTAACATACCATAGGCTTTCTTCACCACACTCTCCACTTGCACTGCCACCTTCAAAGACTTGTGCACTTGCACCCCCAGGTCTCGCTGCGACTCTATACTCCTTACAGGCTTACCCTTTATCATATAACTTCCCCCTACATTATTCCGGCCAAAATGCATCACCTCACATTTATCTGGATTAAACTCCATTTGCCATGTATCTGCCCAATCAATCAGCCTATCAATACCCCGCCAGACACTGCTCCTCACTGCCCGCCAATCCAGCCATCTTGGTGTCATCAGCAAATTTGCTGATCACACCACCTACTCCCTATTCCAATTCATTTATATACACTACAAAGAGAAGTGGTTCCAGTACGGAGCCCTGCGGCACACCACTAGTGACAGACCTCCAGCTAGAAAAAGACCCCTCCACAACTACTCTCTGACTTCTCTTTGCAAGCCAGTTCTCTACCCATCTAGATACCTGACCACATATCCCATGAGCTTTAATCTTCTGTACCTACCTACCATGAGGGACTTTGTCAAACGCCTTACTGAAATCCATATGGACGACATCAACGGCTCGTCCTTCGTCAACCGTTTTTGTCACCTCCTCAAAGAATTCTACCAGATTCGTAAGGCAAGACTTCCCCTTGACAAAGCCATGCTGCGTACTCTTAATCAGATCGCAACTCTCCAAGTGCGCATACACCCTATCCCTAAGAATCCTCTCCATCAACTTACCTACCACTGACGTTAAGCTCACCGGCCTATAGTTACCCGGGCTATCCCTCCTACCCTTTTTAAACAACGGTACCACGTTAGCTATCCTCCAATCCTCTGGGACCTCACCTGTGTCCAAAGAAGAGACAAAGATTCGCGTCAGAGGTCCAGCAATCTCATCCCTCGCCTCTCTAAGCAGCCTAGAATAAATGCAATCGGGCCCCGGAGATTTATCGGTCTTAATGCCCTCTAAAAGCCCTAACACTTCCTCCCTCGTAATCAATAGATCTTTCAATCGGTCTACCGCTCCCTCAATGACCGTACTAGAATCCAGCCCCTCTCCTTCGTGAATACCGACGCAAAGTATTCATTCAGGATCTCCCCCATTCCCTATGCCTCTAAGCACAATTCCCCACGTCTGTCCCTGAGAGGACCGATTTTACCCCTAGCCACCCTTTTGTTCTTAAGATAGGAGTAAAACGCCTTTGGATTCTCCTTAACCCTACCTGCCAAAGCCATCTCATGCCCCCTCTTTGCTCTCCTAACTCCCCGTTTGAGATCCCTCCTACTCTCTCTGTATTCCTCCAACCCTCTCTCCGTTCCCAGCTGCTTAGACCTGGCATACGCCTCTCGTTTCTTCCTAACCAGGTCTTCTACATCTCTAGTAATCCACGGTTCCCTAATCCTACCTTTCCCATCCTTTCTCCTAACCGGCACATGCCTTTCCTGCACCCTTTGCAGTTTTCCCTTGAAAGACTCCCACATGCTTAACATGGTCTTGCCTTCCAACAGCCTATCCCAGTCTGTATCCCTAAGCTCCTGCCTAATCTGGCTGTATCTAGCCTTCCCCCAATTTAGCACCCTCCCCTTAGGACAGCTCTCATCTTTTTCCATTCGTATCCTAAAGTAGACGGAGTTGTGGTCACTATTAGCCACATGTTCGCCTACCGCAACCTCAACCACCTGACCCGGCTCATTCCCCAGAACTAAATCAAGTATCGCCCCCTCTCTGGTCGGGCTATCTACATACTGTTGCAAGGATCCTTCCAATACACATCTTACGAATTCCTCCCCATCAGACCCCCCAGGTCTAGGCACCTTCCAATCCACCCCAGGGAGATTAAAATCTCCCACTACAACAACCCTAACATCTGCCTCATCGATGCTGCGCAGTTCCTCCAGGCGCCACTCCAGCGCTAAAACCCAGGCTGCAAGCAGCTGCATCTGGAGACACTTATTGCATCCATACTGTCTCTGGGCGTTGTAAATGTTCTGTGCATTCCGCAGAGGACAGGAGGAGCAGCTATGGCTTTGAACTCCCCTGCCAGGACTTATCCCTCTGTTGAAATTTAGGAAGATGCGTAAAATGACATCACCTCGGGCTCCTTTCCTCTCGTCCCCGTAACTACAACCTATAAAACTCAAAATAAGGACCTTACAAGTTATAATTTTAAAAATGTCGTAAATACTAACTCTAACGTTCTCAGCCAATCAGCTGATTCCATTCCCCCTGTTTCACATTTGAATCCTGGAGTCGTCATGGCATCTCGAAAGCCCAAACTAGGAATCTGCTCTCAAATTAATACTTTCTTGCACCCTTTAATACCCCCGGCTCTACTCTCGGTCTCTCTTTTTTGTTGCTTTTTTCTTCCTGGATCCACTCTCTTTATCTTATGTATTTTTAATTTTCTACCTTATTTCACTTGAACTTGATTTAACTTGCATATTTCTAGTCTTACTTACGGAAATTCAAGGAGCTACTTCAAAATTATATATTTTTTAGTTTAAACCATTTAAACAAAATCCCTAACAGCTTTTCACCAACCAAATAATTTACCGTTTTCCTCTAAAATTACTCCTGGGTTTCATTTTCAAACTCAGCTGACTGCCTGGTACAGGTGTCCTCGGCAGGCCGGGCAGTGTCTAGTCCGAGAAGGGAAGTCACATGATTTATATAACTAAAGTTATATTCTGCAATCACAGGGTACAGAGAATTGCATAGTTGGCATAGGATGTCCAACACAGAAACAGGGATTTCACGACAAAAGGTCCATGAATTTGTTTATGCTCCACACCAATCTCCCCCTCGTTTAGTTATCAAATTCTGTCAGCATAATCTTTCTAACTGCCGCTGGGATGTAGCTTGCTTTAGAACGAACGTTATGTTCACCATAAATATGTGTCCAAGACAGAATATGAACAAAGACAACGAGACTTACAACCTCCAAGGTAATTCTTAAAAAAAGCGATCAAAACTCAAGATATATTTTTGTTTGAACAAAGCTGAAGGTTTGAACTTCTGCTTCCCAGCCCAGTAAAATAAGGTGGACCAAAATTACACAATGCCGCTGGGAAAAGTCTATGTCAATCTTATCAATTCATTGGACAGAATGCACGATTCATAAGTTGCAACATACCTACACACATTTTTGATTGGATTTGTTTTGATTTGACTTATTATTGTCACATGTATTAGTATGCAAGTGGGAAGTATTGTTTCTTGCGCGCTCCACTGACAAAGCAGAACGTGAATAGAGAAGGAAAGGAGAGAATGCAGAATGTAGCATCACAGTCACATCTAGGATACAGAGAAAGATCAACTTAATATGAGATAGGTTCTATTTAAAAGCCTGATGGCAACAGGGAAGAAGCTGTTCTTGTGTGGTTGGTAAATGACTTCAGATTTTTGGTTGTTTTCCCATTCGGAAGATAGTGTCAGAGTGTATTTCCGGCATGTGTGGGGTCCTGAATAATGCTGGGTGCATTTCCAAGGCACCTCACAATGCAGCCAGAGTCAATCGATGGGACATTGGTTTACGTGATGGACTGGGCTTCGTTCAGGACCCTTTGTAGTTTCTCTATGTAGTTTGGAGATGCGTTTTGTCGGAAAAATGGTGCTCCCCCAGGTAACCAACCGAGGCCAATCGCTTTCTGCGTGTTGAGTTTCAAGACGACTGACCTGACGTTTATGATGATTTGGCCAAGTCTTCCAGTGTGGAAGGCATCCAGTCGCTGACACCTTACTCAAAATGGTCATAGACTGCATTGAGCTTTCCGGGGTGCATTAATGCCGACAAATCTACATGCCTTCACGAATATCAGAGCTGTTCTCTTGGAGGACACCTTGGAGGGCTCATATGCAGTGAGGCAATATGGGTCGAGCTCAGGAATAAGAACGGAGTAGTCACAATATGGGGGTTTAAAGTAGGCCACTCTACTGCCAGCGGGAGATTGAGGAACAGACATGTAGGCAGATTATGTAAAGGTGCAAAAGTATCGGGATTGTTGGGGTGGGAGATTTTAATTTCCCCTGTATTGACTGCGACTCAGTGCAAGGGGCATGGATGGGGCAGAGTTTGTAAGGAGCATCCAGGAGGGCTTCCTGAAACAGTATGTATGTATAACTAGGAAAAGGCCCTTCCCTGGTATTGGGGAATAAGCCCGAACAGGTGGTCGTTGTTACAGTAGGGGAGCAGTTCAGGAAGAAAGGCCACAGTTCAGTAAGATATCAGTTACTGATGGATAAAGATAAGCGCAGTCCTCAAGTTAAGATGCTAAACTGGGGGAAAACTAATTACAACAATGTTAGGCAGGAACTGTTAGATGCATTTTTGAACAGTAAAAGAATTAAGGGTTATGGTGAGCAGGCAGGTAAGTGGAGCTGAGTCCACAAAAAAGATTAGCCATGATCTTCCTGAATGGTGGAGCAGGCTCCAGGGGACAGATGGCCTACTCCTGCCCCTAGTTCTTATGTCCTTATGTTTTTATTACTTCTTCATACAAAGGGTTGTGAAGCTGTGGAAATCCCTGCCCAGTGAAGCAGTTGAGAGGACATGATTGAATGATTTTAATGCAAGAAGAGATACACTTTTGAACAGTAAAGGAATTAGGTGTTCTGGTGAGTGGGCGGGTAAATGGAGCTGAGTCCACGAAAAGATCAGCCATGATCTTACTGAACGGCGAAAGAGACTCGAGGGGCCAGATGGCCTACTTCTGCTCCGAGTCCTTATGTTCTTACGTCTTCACATTCACATGGGCTGGAATGTAAACTGCTGTCAGGAAAACAGAGTTGGAATCCCACGGAAGGAGTAGGGCACACTTCAGGGTCAGGTATTCTAAGTCCAGGAGCAGAAACTCGGCAGCATTGCTACATCTATGCACTAAAAGCTGTTGATTAGAAGGCAGACCCTGCCTCCTTTACTCTTGCCACAGGCCGCTGTATGGTTCATTCAATGTCTTGAGAAGCCCTCTGGTTGCAAGGCACAGGAGTAGACAGTTGGGATGTTTGCCTGACTATTACATTCGTGGAGCTATAAAAACATTCATATTGCGTAGCGTGGTGTCTCAATTTGAGTGACGAATAGATGAACATTTTTGGAGACTACTGAACGTTAGACGGAGTGCTAACTAGGTGGTATTATGCAAGTTGTGAAATGATGAATGCTTACAGACGTTGGACGTTCGCAGTGCATGAAGAAGATAATTTGAGAACAAGAAAACAACATTCACAAAAGCAGATGGTGATTTTAATCAAAGCAGCCAAGTAATAAAGGGTGACAAATTTTTACATGAGAGCGAATAGTTTTTATGTAAAAACGTAATTTTGACCCCTGGAATTGTATTTCCTGTAATCTCAATTCAAACCTCATTCCCGTTATGTTTACACTCTTGGCGCTCTCTTCATTTTTAGTTTATGATTCCAGTGGGCTGTGATCAGGAATAGACATATTGAGATTCCCCAAATTATCGTCTGCCGCAATAGTTCTAAATACCGGATGCATTCAGAATATTCTCTATAACAATCAGGGGGAATGTCCGACCCACAGAACACAATTTGATTCATATTATAATCAATATAGCCAGCAGGGAAATGTGAGAAATATGTGCCAATGACTTGCTAACCGACATCAAAATCGGATTTCATTTTAGATTATCTGCATTCTGAGCATTACGTTAGAAATCCAAGCATAATTGCTACATAGATTGTCTTAATTGCATCGCATAGCCTTTGTTTTATTTACCCTGGTTCACATTCTTTCTTTTTTTTCTGTATATCCATCGCCCCTTATTCCAAATGTTTATTAATTTCCAGTAATTCCGTTATCTGTTATTCCTACTGTTAATAATCATGATAAGGCCAATTGGAGTTATAAACCAGCGATATGTGATGCTTCAAATTGGTCAGATACTTCACATATCTTACAGATGTCTGTTTGCAAAATCATGTTTCTTATTGGCCTACAGATCAATGTTTTCTGAATAATCTTAAAGTGCTTTGGTCAAAAATAATTAAGGGTAGATTCAAAAGACGGTTGCATTTCTGCATCTGGATAAAGGATTCTGACAGCATTTAAAAGTACTTTAGGAAAGCTGTCACAAACTCATAGCTTGAAAATGATTAAAAGATGGACATTGATGTAATGATGTGTATGGAGCCTTTTACTTCATTAAAACAGGATCATCTGGTGCTACGTAGGACAAACATATGATGCCGTTGTGACAAATATTGAAATTGTCTTGTCCGGGATTAGATGCCGAAGAAATAATTGGAAAGACTCTACCTCATAATTCCATTACTTTTTAAAAGAGCAGTGATTGACAATGTCGAATCGTTGCTAATCGGAAATTTATACCGTTATGTGCGTATTTTGGTTGTATACTGTTAAAAGTATAAACGGGATTGAAGACCCTCAAATCGGAGACTGTGCCGCTTTAAGAAAAAAAACTGGTGTAATCATAGGCAGGGACTCAGTGTCGCTGTGGTCCAATTAGGATCTCACATCAAACCAGAGATCTGTTGCTCCTCCTCCCGCACAGAACCAGAACAGGGACAGAACGGCAATCACTGCCTGCGTTCATTCTGTGGAAGGGTCTCTGTCAATTCACTGGGTCTCCTGCTCTTAAGGTATTTTATAGATTGTGCGATCGGGAAGAGCTTGATCTTAATACGCTGCCGGTTTATTTTTGCACGTCTCCAAATAAAAAAGGCAATGACAGAGCCACGGTTAACCAACGCCTTAAAATTCAGACGGACGGTGTTTGAAATAATTTTCCTTCTTTTCATATCGGATCTGGTTTTCGGGAAAATTCATTACTCCATTCGCGAAGAAATGAATTCTGGCGCTTTTGTTGGGAATGTCGCTGAAGATTTGGGATTGAACATTCGGAGACTGTCAGCTCGAAAATTCCGATTAACCTCTGATGATAAAAGACACTGTTTGGAGGTGAATTCAGAAACCGGTATTTTATTTGTGAAGGAAAGGATAGATAGAGAGCAGCTGTGTGGGCAGATGCCAACTTGTCACCTCTCTTTCGAGATTCTAGTGGAAGAACCTTTGGCGATGTATCGCGGTGAGGTGGAGATTCTTGATATAAATGATAATTCGCCCAGTTTCCCGGAGAGTGCCGTTCTCTTACAAATGGCCGAAAACATTCTGCCAGGTTCCAGCTTTCCGCTAGAGAGCGCGCTTGATCTAGACGTGGGGACAAATACAGTAACCGGTTACAACATCAGCCCCAATGAGAACTTTGGCCTCAAAGTGGAGACTGAAGAAGACGGTAATAAAATTGTGGAGTTGTTACTGGAGAAAGCATTGGACCGCGAACGGCAGTCATCGTTTCAGCTGATGCTATCGGCCACTGACGGAGGGAGTCCTCCCAGATCTGGGAGCGCTCAGATTCTCATCACTGTCCTGGACAGCAACGATAACGCGCCTGCGTTCGACAGGAAGGTCTACAAGGTCAGCCTGGCGGAGAATTCACCCAGAGGAACCTTGGTGGTTTCAGTCCATGCCTCTGATCCAGACGAAGGCCCGAATGCGGAGGTAACTTATTCTTTCAGTAATCGCGTTTCACGGAAAATGCAAGAACTGTTTAATTTGGATCCGCGAACAGGAGAGATTAGGGTTCAAGGCACAATTGATTATGAAGAAGCAAGCAGTTATTCACTTGATGTTCAAGCTGTCGACAATGGTTCACCGGCAATTGCTGGACATTCTAAAGTGTTGATTAAGGTCATTGACGTGAATGATAACGCCCCTGAGATATTATTAAAGTCCTTTTCCCAAGTGGTCCCTGAAGATGCTGCTCCCGGGACTGTGACAGCTCTGATCAATGTAATCGATCGCGACTCTGGGAAAAATAGAGAGGTGAAATGCGAGATCCAACAGAACGTTCCCTTTAAATTGCAAACATCTTCGAGTGGTCATTATGAATTAATAACCAGTGACACGTTGGATCGTGAAACCACACCTTTATACAACATTGCAATTTTAGCCAGGGACTCGGGATCTCCTCCGCTATCAACAAATAAAACGATCGAAATATCCGTCTCTGATATAAACGATAACGCCCCAAGATTTCCTCGCCCCATGGACACAGTGTATGTGATGGAGAACATCACCCCTGGTGCTTCCATTTTCGCCGTGACTGCCTTCGATCCTGATCTAGGTCAGAATTCCTACATCACTTACTCTTTCATAGAAACTCGTATCCAAGATTTGCCATTGTCAAATTACCTCAGCCTTAACTCGATGAACGGCACCATTTACGCACTGCGCACTTTTGACTACGAACAAATCAAAAACTTCCAGATTCAAGTGCAAGCCCGAGACGCTGGCGTTCCCCCTCTGAGCAGCAGCGCAACATTGAATGTGATCATCCTGGATCAAAATGACAACGCTCCAGTCATTGTTTCACCTTCAGCACAGAGCGGATCAGCAGCAGTGAAGATTGTGCCTCAGTCAGCGGCTCAGGGTTACTTGGTCACCAAGATAATCGCAACTGATGCTGATTCTGGTCAGAACGCACGGCTTCACTATCAGGTGCTGAAAGCCACTGATCTCAGTTTGTTCAGCGTGGGGTCGAACTCTGGAGAAATCAGAACAGCCCGAGGAATTTTGGATCAGGATGCCATCTCTCAAACTCTGGTCATCTTGGTGAAGGATAATGGACAACCGAGTCTCTCCAGCACGGTTACAATCAATTTGTCAATCCTGGGAAATGTTACTGAAATTTACTCGGAAAGCAGCAATTTAGTGACAAATCCTAAATATGTCTCTGATATAAATCTTTATTTAATTGTGATTTTAGGGTCAACTTCCTTAATATTTCTTCTAACCATCATTTTATTGATTGGCATCAAATGTAAACAGGACAGAAATACAATTGAAGATTACAACTCTCCAAGTTGTTGCTATAGACTGGACGATTGTCAGAGTGGGTTTGACCCGAGACCTACACCGAAAGAACCTTTAAACTATACTGCGGCTGGAGATATTATTCGCATGCCTGAAACGCACCATTATGCAGTTTGTCTGTCTCCGGAATCAGCAAAGAGCGATTTTCTTTATTTGAAGCCCTACACACCGCCTCTGTCTCAGGAACAACATTAAATTCTAAATGTTTGGCAAGGCAGAGCGGAACTACTGTCAGCGTTTGTTCAACCCGTCCCTGCCGCGTGATTTGATGAAACTTTCTCCCTTTGAGGATCTCTATTCTGGAAATAAAGGATCGCTCTTGTGATACAACTGTCAGTGCTGTTAATCAAACGATATGGTGAAAAATACAAGGCTCCATGATGCCAATGCGGCATGTCTGGAACTGGTCTGATTTCGCTCAGAATGGAATCCGGCAGATTAATTATTCCCTCAGCTACACAATTGACTTCGTTGCAAGGTCAGCTGCACAACTGACCTTGGGGTATTGGTACCTAACTGCATGTGGGTAGTTTGCTTTTAAGGTTTGTTATTTTAAATGCCAACACAAACGATTAAAATGGTCTTATTCCCAATGACATTGGAAAGTCTCATTGCTGAATTTAAAATTCATAACTGGCCGAATGGATATTTAGGGTAACTTGATGCTGCCCTGAGCTGTTTAACAATAAAACAAAATCGGCGGAAAACTACAACCAGATTGTAACATATTACTGTGATAAAGTATAAAATATTTTGCTACCTGGCAAACATTTGTAAAATAACCTGGATTAGAACGAAGTTTCGACGAAGGGCTACCGGAAAACATAGAAACATAAAACATAACGGCAGTATGAGGTCATTCGGCGCTTGGAGCCTGCTCCGCCGTTGAGTATGATCGTGGGCGAATATCCAACTCAAGTTCCTCATCCCGCTTTCCCCCAATCCTTTGATCTAAGTTGCCCCAAGAACTGTATCTAATTCTTTCAAAACAGACAACGTTTTGGAGTCAACTGCCTTCTGTGGTCGTGAATTTTACAGATTCATCAGGCTCACTAGTTGAAGATATTTCGCCTCATCACAGTCCCTATTCTTTGACAGTGGCCCCTTGTTCCGGACATCCCCGCAATCTGCAACATCTTGCCTACATCTTTTTTGCCTAGTCCGGCTAGAATTTTATAGAATTCTATAATATCCCCCTCATTGTTCTAAACGAATATAATCGGGAAGCCTCAATCTCCCCTTACATGTCAGAATCGCTGTGCCAAAATCAGTCTGGTGAACCTCCTCTGCACTCCCTTAATAACAAGAACATCTTTCCTCAGATAAATTGACCAAAACTGCACACAATATTCAAGGTGTGGCCTCACCAGGACTCTATTATTGCAGCAGGACATTCCTGTTCCTATAGTCGAATCTTGTCGCTGTGAAGGCCGGAATATTATTTGCCTTCTTTACCGCTCACTGCATCTGAATGCCTACTTCCAGTGACTGGTGT
Organism: Carcharhinus amblyrhynchos; assembly: GCF_965287045.1. Taxonomy (NCBI): domain Eukaryota; kingdom Metazoa; phylum Chordata; class Chondrichthyes; order Carcharhiniformes; family Carcharhinidae; genus Carcharhinus; species Carcharhinus amblyrhynchos. Next base: position 6,975,669 of record NC_137336.1, on the reverse strand, counting down.
ACAAGAACATCCATGTCACTTTGTACATTTCCCATGGCTTACCCTCACGCAGCTTTGTGTTGTCTGCAAATTTAGAGTTATTACATTTAATTCACTCGCGTACATTTTTAATATATATTGTGAATAGCTGAGATTCTAGCACTAGGCCCTGTGGTACCCCACGTGTCACTGCCTGCCTTTTCGAAAGGACCAGTTTATTAGTACGCATTGTTTCCTGTTGCCGACCTGTTTTCTCTCCATCTCAACACACTACTCCCAATCTTATGCACATGTGCTACTTTGAAAATCCCAACAGACCAGTCCACTGGCTCTCCCTCGTCAATTCTGCTCGTTACATTCTCAAAGAATTCCTGTGCGTTTGTCAAGGATGATTTCCCTCTCGTAAACCCATGTTGATTTTGTCTGATGCTGCCGCAGTTTTCCAATTGTTCTGCCATGAATCCTTTTAAAATGGACTCGAGCATTTATTGCCACCACCAATGTCACGCTGACTGGTCTATAAGCCCCTGCTTTCACTCCATCTCATTTTAAATTGTGGAATTACATTAGCTACACTTCAATCTGTAGGAACTGTTCCTACAGGAGTGTATAGAATCGTAAAAGATGATCACCAATGCACCCTCCATGTCGAGGGTCACTTTTTAAGTACTCTGGGGTGTAGACTATTAGATCCTGCGGGTTTATTGGCCTTCAACCCCATCAATTTCCCCAACATCATTTTCCAGCTAGACGTAATTTCCTTCACTTCCTCTCGCTAAACACCTTGTTCTGCAACAGTTCTGGTATGTTATTTGTGTTCACTTCTGTGAAGACAGAACCCACGTACTTATTTAATTGGTCAGTCATTCCCTTAGCTCCCCTTTATAAATTCCCTTTTGTTATGAGTGTTAAGCGCCTACATTTGTGTTCACCAATCAGTTTCTCTTCACAGAGAATTTTTAAAAATCATTTTGTATGTTCCAGGTACCCTTACTCTTGTACTCCATTTTCCCTTCTTAATAAATTCCTTTGCCCTCCTTTGTTCAATTCTAAACTCTTCCCAATCCTCAGGTCTATTTTTCGTTCTGGCCAGTGTGCATGCCTCAACCTTTGATCCAATATTATTCTTAATATTATCTTCTTAACAATGGTCTGACAACCCTTCCCATTTTACTTTAGCGCCAGATAGGAAAGAACAAGTATTGCTGTTCACCCATGCGTGTTCTGCATGTTTGCCATTGCCTATCCAGTGTCGTTTTTAAGTAACGTTTCCAATTCATCAGAGCCAACGCTTGCGTAACACCATCGGACGTTTCTTTATTTAACTTCAAGATACTAGTCTCAGATGCAATTACACCAATCTCCATCTTTAAGAAGAATTCTATCATGTTATGATCGCTGATCTCCAGGGGCCTTACGTTCAGATTGCCAAATATTCCTTTCTCATTATGCAATAACCAGTCTAGGATAACGTTTTCTCTGGTTGGTCCCTCAATATATTGGCCTAGTAAACCACTCCAGGAATTCCTCCTCTATAGCCTTGTTGCTAATTTGATTTGCCCAATCTATATGCAAATCAATCACCCATAAATACAAATGTTCCTTTATTGCATGCTTCCCGAACGTCCTGCTTAATGCCATTTGCAGCATCTGCACTAAAGTTTGGAGGTCGCTATCCTACACCCACTCACGTTATTTTCTCCTTGATGTTTCTTACTGTTACCCATATAGATTCCACATTGTTTCTCTCAATTGCATTATTTCCTTGTCTACTAGTAATGCAAACACCTTTATGTTTTGTCTGTCATTCCTAAACACTTGAACATCCCGGATGGTCAGTTTTCAACCCTGATCACCATGTACTCATTTGCCTCTCACCTCGGTTACATCATACACATTTAGATCTATTGCTTTATTAGTTCATCAACTTTATCGTGGATACTCCGCATATTAAGGCACGAAACCCTAATACTTGCATTTTAAGATTCCTTGTCCCATTCCCATTGTTTTTACCTATGTACCAGGCTGATACTGTTCCTTGATTTCTCACCCTATCATACTTCTCATTCATCTTCTTTCCTTTATTCCTATCCACATTTGTCCTTCCACTAACCCCTTGGATTTGTTTACATCCCCAAACCACTTTTCTTTAAACCCGCCCCAAACACTCCGGCAAATAATCACCTTCGGGCATCAGTCCTGGTCCTGCCCAGGTGCAACTCGTCCAATTTCTAGTCGCCCCATCTCCTACAGGACCAGTCCTGATATGCCTCAAATCTGACTCTTCCCCTTTGTATCATTCCTTCACCCATGCATGCATCTGGCATGTCCTATTCTTTCTGCTCTGACCATGGAGGCAGCGCAGTGGCACAGTGGTTAGCGCTGCTGCCTCACAGCGCCGGTGACCTGAGATTGATTCCTGGTTTGTGTCAACTGAGTATGAGTCTGCCCGTTCTCCCCGTGTCTGCGTGTGTTTCCTCCGGGTACTCCAGTTTCCTCCCAAAGTAAAAAAAATGCGTGCGTTAAGTTGATTGGCCTTGCTAAATTGTCCCTGAGTGTGAGAGGGACTAGCTAAGATAAAGGCATGGGGTTGAATGGATAGAATGAAAGTGCGGTCAGTGCAGGCCTGATGGGCCATGGCCTTCTTCTGCACTGTAGAATTCTACGATTAGGTGGCACTGGTGTATAATCCTGATAGCGTGATCTTTAAGGCCTTTCTCTTCAACTTATTTCCAAATTCCCGACATTCTACCTTCAGAGCTTCATTTTTCTTAATTTAACTGGGTGCACCACAGCCATCGGATGTTAATTCCGCCCCCACCCCATCCCAATCCACAGTGTTCTGCCACCGTTCTGAGGCAATCTTGACCCCAGAACATGCGAGGCAACATACCATCCTGAAGTCTCGTTTGCAACCACAGACATGTCTGTCTATACCCCTTACTACTGAAACCTCTATAACACTTTTTACTCCTCCTCTGTCTAGCAGAGCCAAACATGGTGGAATGTGTTTGGATGTTAGTGCTTTGCCGTGAGAGACCATCCCCTTGAACAGTTTCCAAAATGGCCTGTTTCTTTTGGAGGGGAGTAGTCACGAGAGATTTTTGCACTTCCTGTCTAGTCTTCTTGGTCTGCCTGATAGTAACCCATTCTCTTCCTGGCTGTCGAGTTTTCATCTGTATTATGGCCACCTCTCCATTTGTGCTCGCCACAATGCTCTCTGCCTCACCAATGCTGCACAGTTCCTCCAGGCGCCACTCCAGCACTAAAACCCAGGCTTCAAGCAGCTGCATCTGGAGACACTTCTTACATACATACTGGCTGTGGGCGTTGGAAATGTTCTAGGCATTCCACACAGGGCAGGAAGAGCAGCTCTGGCTTTGAGCTCTCCTGCCAGGACTTATTCCTCTGTTGAAATTTAGGAAGATGCGTAAAATGACATCACCTCAGGCTCCTTTCCTCTGGTCCCCGTCACTATAACCGATGAAACACAAAATAAGGACATTACAAATTATAATTTCAAAAATGTCTTAAACACTAACTCTAACGTTCTCAGCCAATCAGCTGATTCCACTCCCCCTGTTTCACATTTGAATCCTGGCGTCGTCATGGGATCTCCAAAGTCCAAGCTAGGAATCTGCTCTCAAATTACCTCTTTCTTGCACCCTGTAATACCTCCAGCTCTAGTCTCAGTCTCTCTTTTTTCTTCCTGGATCCACTCTCTTTATCTTATTTTTTTTATTTTCTACCTTATTTCACTTGAACTTGATTTAACTTTCATATTTCTAGTCTGACTTACGGAAATTCAAGGAGCTGCTTCAAAATTATATGTATATTTTTCGTTTAAACCATTTAAACAAAATCCCTAACAGCTTTTCACCAACCAAATAATTTACCGTTTTCCTGTAAGATTACTCCTGGGTTTCTTTTTCAAGCTCAGCTGACTGCCTGGTCCAGGTGTCCTCGACAGGTCGGGCAGTCTCTAGTCCGAGAAGGTAAGTGCCATGGTTTATATAACTGCAGTATTATTCTGCAGTCACAGGGTACAGAGAATTGCATAGAATGACCAACACAGAAACTACAAAAGGTCCATGGATTTGTTTATGCTCCACACCAATTTGTTTGATTTAAATTATTATTGTCACATGTATTAGTATGCAGTGGGAAGTATTGTTTCTTGCGCGCTACACAGATATGCGGAACGTACATAGAGAAGGAAAGGAGAGAATGCAGAATGTAGTATCACAGTCACAGCTCGGATACAGAGAAAGATCAACTTAGTATGTGGGAGGTTCTATTTAAAAGTCTGATGGCAACAGGGAAGAAGCTGTTCTTGTGTGTTTGTAAATGACTTCAGATTTTTGGTTGTTTTCCCACACGGAAGATAGTGTCAGAGTGTATTTCCGGCATGCGTGGGGTCCTTAATAATGCTGGCTGCATTTCCAAGGCACCGCAAAATGCAGCCAGAGTCAATCGATGGGACATTGTTTTACGTGATGGACTGGGCTTCGTTCACGACCCTCTGTAGTTTCTCCATGTAATTTGGAGATGAGTTTTGTCGGAATAATGGTGCTTCTCCAGGTACCCCATCGGGCCAATCGCTTTCTGCGTGTTGAGTTTCAAGACGACTGACCTGACGTTTATGATGATTTGGCCAAGTCTTCCAGGGTGGAAGGCATCCAGTCGCTGACACCTTGCTCAAAATGGTCATCGATTGCATTGAGTTTTTCGGGGTGCATTAATGCCGGCAAATCTACCTGCCTTCACGAATATCAGAGCTGTTCTCTTGGAGGACACCTTGGAGGGCTCATATGCAGTGAGGCAACATGGGTAGAGCTCAGGAATGGGAACGGTGTAGTCACAATATGGGGGTTTATTATTGGCCACTCGACTGCCAGCGGGAGATTGAGGAACAGATATGTAGGCAGATTATGAAAAGGTGCAAAAGTATCAGGATTGCTGTGGTGGGAGATTTTAATTTTCCCTATATTGACTGCGACTCAGTGCTAGGGGCACGGATGGGGCAGAGTTTGTAAGGAGCATCCAGGAGGGCTTCCTGAAACAGTATGTGCATAGAACTAGGAAAGGGGCCGTTCCATGTATTGGGGAATGAGCCCGAACAGGTGGTCGATGTTTCAGTAGCGGAGCAGTTCAGGAACAGTGACCACAATTCAGTAAGCTTTAAGGTACTGATGGATAAAGATAAGTGCAGTCCTCAAGTTAAGATGCTAAATTGGGGGAAAGCTAATTCCAACAATGTTAGGCAGGAACTGATAGATACATTTTTGAACAGTAAAAGAATTAGGGGTTATGGTTAGCGGGCAGGTAAGTGGAGCTGAGTCCACAAAATGATTAGCCATGATCTTATTGACTGGCGGACCTGGCTCGAGGGGACAGATGGCCTACTCCTGCCCCTAGTTCTTATGTCGTTATGTCCTTATGTTTTTCTTCCTTCTTCATACAAAGGGTTGTGAATCTGTGGAATTCCCTGCCCAGTGAAGAAGTTGAGAGTACCTCATTGAATGTTTTTAATGCAAGAAGAGATACATTTTTGAACAGTAAAGGAATTAAGTGTTCTGGTGAGTGGGTGGGTAAGTGGAACTGAGTCCACGAAAAGATCCGCCATGATCTTACTAAATGGCGAAAGAGGCGCAAGGGGCCAGATGGCCTACTTAATGATAATGAAGGGGATGGATAGGGTAGCGGTAGAGAGAGCCTTCCCGCTTAGAAAGGATAGCAGGACTAGAAGACACAGCCTCAAGATAAGGGGGGGGGGGAGCAGTTTAGATCAGAGTTGAGGAGGAACTGCTTCACTCAAAGGGTGGTGAATCTCTGGAATTCTTTGCCTGTTGAAGTGGTGGAGGCTACCTCACTAAATATATTTAAGTCACGGGTAGATGTGTTTCTGATAGGCAGGGGAATTAATGGTTGTGGGGAGAAAGCGGGAAAGTGGAGCTGATCCACTTCAGATCAGCCATGATCTTATTGAATGGCGGGGCAGGCTCGAAGGACTAGATGACCTACTCCTGCTCCTATTTCTTATGTTCTTATGTACTTCTGCTCCTAGTTCTTATGTTCTTATGTCTTCACATCCACATGGGCTGGAATGTAAACTGCTGTCAGGAAAGCAGAGTTGGAGTCCCGCGGAAGGAGTAGGGGCACGTTTCAGTGTCAGGTATTCTCAGTCTAGGAGCAGAAACTCGGCAGCATTGCCAAATCTATGCACTAAAAGCTGTTGATTAGAAGGCAGACCCTGCCTCCTTTACTCTTGCCTCAGGCCGCTGCATGGTTCATTCAATGTCTTGAGAAGCCCTCTGGTTGCAAGGCACAGGAGTAGACAGTTGGGATGTTTGCCTGACTATTACATTCGTGGAGCTATTAAGACATTCATATTGCGTAGCGTGGTGTCTCAGTTTGAGTGATGAATAGATGAACATTTTTGGAGAGTACTGAAAGTTAGACGGAGTGCTAACTAGATGGTATTATCCAAGTTGTGAAATGATGAATGCTTACAGAAGTTGGACGTTCGCAGTGCACGAAGAAGATAATATAAAAAAAAATTCACAAGAGCAGATGGTGATTTTAATGAAAGCAGCCAAGTAACAAAGGGTGACAAACTTTTACATGAGAGCGAATAGTTTTTATATAAAAACGTATTTTTCACCCCAGGAATTGTATTTCCTGTAATCTCAATTCGAATCTCATTTCCGTTATGTTTACGCTCTTTGCGGTCTCTTCATTTTTAGTTTATGATTCCCGTGGGCTGTGATCAGGCATAAACATGTTCAGATTCTCCAAATTATCGTCTGCCGCAATAGTTCAAAATACTGGATGCATTCAGAATATTCTCTGTAACAATCAGGTGGAGTATCCGACCCACAGATCACAATTTGATTAATATTATAATCAATGTAGCCAGTTGGGAAATGTGACAAATATGTGCCGATGATTTGCTAACCGACATCAAAATCAGATTTCATTTAAGATTATCTGCATTCTGAGCATTACGTTAGAAATCCAAACATAATTGCTACATAGATTGTCTTAATTGCTTATCTTAGCATTTGTTTTACTTACCCTGATTCACATTCTTTCTTAATTGTTTCTGTATATCCATTCGCACTTTATTCCAAATGTTTAATAATTTCCAGTAATTCCGTTACCTGTTTTTCCTGGTGTTATTAATCATGATAAGGCCAATTGGTGTTATAAACCAGCGATATGTGATACTTTAAATTGGTCAGATACTTCACATACTTATAGATGTCTGTTTGCAAAATCATATTTCTTATTGGTCTACAGATCAATGTTTTCTGAATAATCTTAAAGTGCTTTGGTCAAAAATAATTAAGGGGAGATTCAAAAGACGATTGCATTTCTGTATCTGGATAAAGAATCCTGACAGCATTTAAAAGTACGTTACGGAAGCTGTCAAAAACTCACAGTTTGAAAATAATTAGAAGACGGTCATTGATACAATGAAATGTATGGAACCTTTTACTTCATAAAACAGGATCATCTGGTGTTACGTGGGGCAAACGTGTGATGCCGCTCTGACAAATATTGAAATTGTCTTGTCGCAGATTATATGGTGAAGAAATAAATGGAAAGTCTCTAGCTTATAATTCCATTACATTTTAAAGGAGCACTGATTGACGATATAGAAAGGCTGCTAATCGGAAATTTATGCAGTTGTGTGCGTATTTTGGTTGTACACTGTTAAAAGGATAAACCGGATTGAAGACCCTCAAATCAGACTGCGCCGCTTTAAGAAAAAAAAGTGGTGCAATCATAGGCAGGAACTCAGTGTCGCTGTGGTCCAATTGGGATCTCACATCCAACCAGAGATCTATTGCTCCTCCTCCCGCGCAGAACCAGAACAGGAACGGAAAGGCAATCACTGCCTGCGTTCATTCTGTGGAAAGGTCTCTGTCAATTCACTGGGTCTCCTGCTCTTAAGGTGTTGTATAGATTATGCGATCGGGAAGAGCTTGATCTTAATAGATTGCCGGTTTATTTTTGCGCGTCTCCAAATAAAACAGGCAATGGCAGAGGCACGGTTGACAAACGCCTTAAAATTCAGACCAACGTTGTTTGAAATAATTTTCCTTCTTTTCATATCGGATCTGGTTTTCGGGAAAATTCATTACTCCATTCGCGAAGAAATGAATTCTGGCGCTTTTGTTGGGAATGTCGCTGAAGATTTGGGATTGAACATTCGGAGACTGTCAGCTCGAAAATTCCGACTAACCTCTGCTGATAAAAGGCAGTGTTTGGAGGTGAATTCAGAAACCGGCATTTTATTTGTGAAGGAAAGGATAGATAGAGAGCAGCTGTGTGGGCAGATGCCAACTTGTCACCTCTCTTTCGAGATTCTAGTGGAAGAACCTCTGGAGATGTATCGCGGTGAGGTGGAGATTCTTGATATAAATGATAATTCGCCGAGCTTCCCGGAGAGTGACATTCTCTTACAAATGCCCGAAAGTACGGCGCCAGGCTCCAGCTTTCCGCTAGAGAGCGCGCTTGATCCAGACATGGGGACAAATACAGTCACCAGTTACAACATAAGCCCCAATGAGAACTTCGGTCTAAAAGTTGAGAATGAAGAAGACGGCAATAAAATTGTGGAGTTGTTATTGGAGAAATCATTGGACCGCGAACGGCAGTCATCGTTTCAGCTGATACTGACGGCCACTGACGGAGGGAGTCCTCCCAGATCTGGGAGCGCTCGGATTCTCATCACTGTGCTGGACAGCAACGACAATGCGCCTGCGTTCGATAGCAAGGTCTACAAGGTCAGCCTGTTGGAGAATTCACCCAGAGGAACCTTGGTGGTTTCAGTCCATGCCACTGATCCAGACGAAGGCCCGAATGCGGAGGTAACTTATTTTTTCAGTAACCGTGTTTCACGGACAATACAAGAACTGTTTAATTTGGATCCGCGAACAGGAGAGATTAGGGTTCAAGGCAGAATTGATTATGAAGAAGCAAGCAGTTATTCACTTGATGTTCAAGCTGTCGACAATGGTTCACCGGCAAATGCAGGACGTTCTAAGGTACAAGTTAATGTAATTGATGTGAATGACAATTCACCTGAGATATTGTTAAAGTCCTTTTCCCAAGTGGTCCCTGAAGATGCTGCTCCCGGGACTGTGACAGCTCTGATCAATGTAATCGATCGCGATGCTGGGAAAAATGGAGAGGTGAATTGTCAGATCCAAAAGAACGTTCCTTTCAAATTGCAAATATTTTCGAGTGACCATTATACATTAATAACCAGTGACCAGTTGGATCGTGAAACCACCCCTTTATACAATATTACAGTTTTAGCCAGGGATTCGGGAACTCCTCCGCTATCAACAAATAAAACAATCAAAGTATCTGTTTCTGATATAAACGATAACGCCCCAAGATTTCATCGCCCCATGGACACAGTGTATGTGATGGAGAACAACGCTCCTGGTGCTTCCATTTTCGCAGTGACTGCCTTCGATCCTGATCTAGATCAGAATTCCTACATCACTTACTCTTTCATAGAAACTCGTATCCAAGATTTGCCACTGTCAAATTACCTCACTCTTAACTCGATGAACGGCACCATTTACGCACTGCGCTCTTTTGACTACGAGCAAATCAAAAACTTCCAGATTCAGGTGCAAGCCCGAGACGCTGGCATTCCCCCTCTGAGCAGCAGCGCAACATTGAACGTGATCATCCTGGATCAAAATGACAACGCTCCAGTCATTGTTTCACCTTCAGCACAGAGCGGATCAGCGGCAGTGGAGCTTGTGCCTCAGTCAGCGGCTCAGGGTTACTTGGTCACCAAGGTAATCGCAACTGATGCCGATTCTGGTCAGAACGCACGGCTCCACTATCAGGTACTGAAAGCCACTGATCCCAGTTTGTTCAGCGTGGGGCTGAACTCTGGAGAAGTCAGAACAGCCCGAGGAATTTTGGATCAGGATGCCATCTCTCAAACTCTGGTCATCTTGGTGAAGGATAATGGACAGCCGAGTCTCTCCAGCACGGTTACAATTAACTTTTCAATCCTGGGAAATGTTACTGAGATTTACTCGGAAAGTCGCAACTTAGTGACAAACCCTGAATATGGCTCTGATGTAAATCTTTATTTAATTGTGATTTTGGGCTCAACTTCCTTTATATTTCTTCTAACCATCATTCTGTTGATTGGCATCAAGTGTAAACAGGACAGCAATCCTACTGAAGATTACATTTCCCCAAGTTGTTGCTATAGACTGGACGATTCTCACAGTGATTTTTACCCGAGACCCACACTGCAAGAATCTTTAAATTATACTGCGGATGGAGATATTATTCGCATGCCTGAAACGCATCATTATGCAGTTTGTCTGTCTCCGGAATCAGCTAAGAGCGATTTTCTGTATTTGAAGCCGTACACACCGCCCATGTCCAAGGAACAATGTTAAATTCCAAAGATTTGACAAGATTGAGGCACAGTTAAATTACTGGCAGCGTTTAACTCCGTCCCTGCGCCGTGATTTTCTTCCAACCTTTTCGTTTTGAGGATCTTTATTGAGGACAGAGAGGGTGGTTCTTGTGCTGCACTGTCAGTGTTGTGAATCAAATGATACGGTGGGAAATAAAAGGTTCCATGATACCACAGCGACCCGTCTAGATCTGGTATTATTTAGCTCGGAAGGGAAGGTGGCTGACGATATATTCACTGGCTACACGTTTGGGTTTGTTGTAAGGTCAGCTCCACAATTGACCTTCTGTCATTACTGCCTGAATGCACTTGGAGAATGTCCCTTGACAGTTTGCTGTTTTAAAGGCCAACACAAGCGACTCGATGATCCCTATTCCCTCATAATATTGACAAAGTTAATGGGTGAAACTGTAAAATTTAATACCGGCCCAATGGATTCTAATGGTGACTTGGGCAGCAGAGCAGTGCGGTGGCCCAATGGTTCGCACTGCTGCCTCACAGCACCAGGGGCCCAGGCTCTATTCCAGCCTTGGGTCGCAGTCTATGCAGAATATTCACATTCTCCTCCTGTCTGTGTGGGTTTCCTCTGATTGTTCTAGGTTCCTCCCACAGTCCGAAAACTATGCTGGTGAGGTGCTTTGTTCTTACTAACTTGTCCCTCAAGGCACACAGACGGGCTCTGTAGTGTGGCAATTCGGGGATTTTCAAAGTAACATCGTTACAGTATCAGTGTAGGTCTGCTTGTAAGAAAGTAACATGGTTACAGTATCAGTGTAGGTCTGCTTGTAACTGCCGCATAGGTGTTTACATTTCATTGTTTAACAATCAGGTGAAATTGGCGTAAAACTGCGAAGTGTAACATATTAATGTGATAGAGAAGATTATACATAGGGAACCCGCAAATATGAAAAGCTAGATAAGAAGTAAGGGTCCAAAAATACTATTTGACTTCCATGAGTCACACCATCCCAATAATTACTTTAATACTTTTGCAGTTAGCTGTTTACAGAAAATGGAATAATGTGCGTGGAATGAACAACACGGATACAGGGCTTGCTGTTCAATAGGTCCATGTACGTGATGATGCACCACACCATACTCCTCCCACCTTTAGTTATCAAACCCAATCAGCATACTTTTTAAAATATATTGCTCCGAAGTAATTTGGTTCAACACTGACATTAAGCTGATTGTAAATTGTGGTCTAAGACGCACCTCAGCGAAGACAATAGGATTTAGCGCTCCAAAGCAATTTTTAAAAAGGCAACAAAATCCTGAAGTATTTTCCTCAGAATAAAGCTAAAGGTTTGAACTTCTGCAGTCCAGCCTGCAACTGCTCAGTAAAATGATTTGCACCAAAATCACGCCAACGGTGCAGATAGAGAATAGCCTGGCATCCGAGATTATGGGAATCTTTTTAATCCACTAGGCCGAATGAACGATTCGTAACGTGCAATATAGCTGTCCATGCACTCGGAAGTTCGTGGGACATTCACCTGATAGTAATGTGGAGGTGTTAACACAGTCATTTTAAACAGCGTGGCGTCTCATTTGAATGGTCCATAGATGAATATTGCTCGAGAGCGCTGAACGTTGCGGTTTGGTACTATACAGAGTAGTCCCTAGACTGGTATTATGCAAAATGTGAAACATTAAGTTCTTACGGAAGCAGAACGTTCACAATGCATGGAAAAGGCAATATGTGAGAAAACAAAATTCGCAAAGGGTGATATTAATCAAATCAGCTAAATAACAGAAACCACTGTCATTTCATTCGAGGGAATAGTTTCAAGATTCTTACCAGAAATGATTTTAAGCGAGTAACAGCTGTGAAATGGGACTGAGATTCCCTGAGGATGAGTGAAGCTTGAAGGTTCATTGGGAATCCCAGTTTCAATTTCAATGTCCAGTTTCCGAACAATAAAACCAATCCCGCTGTTCTAGAAAAAATATATTGCCAATTCTCGTTTAAATTACTTTATATTAGTTTAAGTTTTTGTCAGTTTAATGCAGCATAATATATTTATTCAAAACCACTATTTTGAACGCTGTAATTGTTTTCATTAATGTCACTTGGTAAGTCATTCTCGTTATGTTTATGCGCTTTGTGCTCTCTTTATTGTTAGTATATGATTGTCATTGGCTTTGCTCAGCCATGAACATATCCAGAATCTACAAAATATGATCTGGCGTAATAGTTCATAAATAATGAATGCATTCAGAATATTCTAGTATCTGACTTATTCAACACAGTTTGAAAGGGCGACGGTGGTTAGCATTATTGCCTCGTAGTGCCGGGGACCCAAGTTCGATTCCTGCCTCGGGTGACTGTGTATGTGGAGTTTGCGCATTCTCCCCATGTCTACGTGGATTTCCTCTGGGTGCTCCTGTTTCATCCGACGGACCAAAAGACATATTGGTTAAGTGCGTGAGCCATGTTTAATTCTCCCTTCGTGTACCTGAACAGGCGCTGGGATGTGGTGACCAGGGGATGTTCACAGCAGTTTCATTGTAGTTTTAATGTAAGCTTAATTGTGACACTAATAAATAAACTTAAAAACTTATTATTATAATCAAAATAACCAGCAGGCAAATGAAGCAAACGTGTGTCAATCACCGACATTAGAATCATATTGCATTTGAAAGAAAATACATTCTGAGCATTACGCCATTCACCAGATGAAGGAGAAATGCTCCGAAAGCTCGTGATTCCAAAAAACCCAGTTGGACTTTAAACTGGTGTTTTGAGACATCTGACTGTGCTCACCCCATACCCACACCGGCATCTCCACATTATGGCTACATTTGGAAATCCGAGCATAATTGTTACATAGAATGATGGTCGTCTGTCTTAGTATTCGTTTCATATTGTTTATCAAAGGATATTTCATCAAATATTCACGTATCATTTTATATATTCTTTTCCAAATTTGTTGCCATTTATTCCAAATGTTTATTCTTTTTGAGTATTTCAGATTTCCAAGTCTCCTCCTGTTAATAATGGTGATAAGGGTAACTGGAGCCAGAAGCCAACGATACGTGGAGTATCCAACGCATTCTTTTTGGTTGCATCACAGCTTGGTATGGCTCCTGCTCTACCCAAGACCGCAAGAAACTACAAAAGGTTTAAATGTAGCCCAATCCATCACGCAAACCATTGACACTGCCATCCATTGACTGTGCCTGCACTTCCAGCGGCCTCGGCAAAACAACTAGCATAATCATGGACCCCATGTACCCCTGACATTCTCTCTAACACTTTCTTCCATCGGAGAAAAGATACAGAAGTTTCAGGTCACGTACCAGCCCACTCAGGAACAACTTCTTCCCTGCTGCCATCAGGCGTTTGAATGGTCCTACCTTGAATTAAGTTGATCTTTTCCTGCACCCTTGGTATGACTGCACCATGACATTCTGCGCTGTCTCCTTTCCTCCTCTATGAAACGCTTCGCCTGTCTCACACGCAAGAAGCAATACTTTCACTATATGCTAATACAACTGACAATAATAAATTAAATCAAATGAAACAAAAATTGGCTCCCATAATTCACAGAGTAAGAAATCTCACACCTCCTTCATCTGGCTAGTGAAGAAGCAGCACTTCGAAAGCTCGTGCAACCAAATAGATCTGTTGGACTTTAAAGTGGTGTTGTGAGACTTCTTACTGTGCCCACCCCAATCAAATGCCTGCATCTCCACATCATAATTCGCGTATCTTGAAGTTTTTTTGTTTGGGAAATAATCAATTTTATTGTTTAATAACTAACTGAATTCCAAATAACCTTGAAATGCTGTGCCCAAGAATAATTATGGTTGTATTGAAAAGGCTTTACAATTCCTGCACCTGGACAGGGGACTCTGAAATACAAAAAGCCATCGAAACACTTATCATAGTTAGAAAATAATTAAAAGACGGTCATTAAAATATTGATGGGTACGGATCCTTTTTCTTTGCAAAACAGGATCATCTGCTGATATTTGGAAAAATACATGTGATTCTGCTGTGGCAAATATTGAAATTGTTATGTCACAGATTATACGCTAAGAAAGCGAATGGAAAGCTTCAACATAATATTTCCCCCTTGCATTTGAAGTGAACATCTGTGGCCTATGTAGAAAGGGTGCTAATTTATGTCATTTTGCCCGTATTTTGGTTGTGCACTGTTAAAAGGATAAACGGGATTGAAGGCCTTCATGCCAGAAACTTTAAGAAAAAAACTGTTGCAATCTTCGGCAGGGACTTACAGTGTCACTGTGAACCAGTGAGGATTTCAAATCCAACTACAGATCTATTGTTCCTCCTTCGGCACAGAACAAGAACAGGAACAGAAAGGCAACCATTGCCCGCGTTCATTTTGTGGAAAGGTCTCTATCAATTCGCTCGGCATTCTTATTTAAGGTATTTTGTAGATTCTGCGATCGGGAAGCGCTTGGCGACACGGACTGCTGGTTTATATTTGCAAATATAACAGGCAATACAACGCCTCAAAATTCAGGCAATTGAAAATGATTTCTCTTATTTTTGTATGGGATCTAGTGTTCGGGAAAATTCATTACTCCATTCGCGAAGAAATGGATTCTGGCGCTTTTGTTGGGAATGTCGCCGAAGATTTAGGATTGAACATTCGGAGGCTGTCAGCTCGAAAATTCCAACTGGCCTCTATTGATAAAAGACAGTGTCTGGAGGTGAATTCAGAAACCGGCATTTTATTTGCTCAGGAAAGGATAGATAGAGAGCAGCTATGTGGGCAAAGGCCAGCTTGTGTCCTTTCTTTCGAGATTGTAGTGGAAGACCCTTTGCAGATGTACCACGGTGAGGTGGGGATTCTTGATATAAATGATAATTCGCCCAGTTTCCCGGAGAATGCCATTCTCTTACAAATGCGCGAAAGCATGATGCCAGGCTCCTGCTTTTTGCTAGAGAGAGCGCTTGATCCAGACGTGGGGATAAATACAGTCACCGGTTGCACCTTCAGCCCCAATGAAAACTTCGGCCTTAAAGTGGAGAATGGTTGAGTTGTTACTGGAGAAACCATTGGACCGCGATGCTGACGGCCACTGACGGAAGGGGTCCCCCAGATCTGGAAGCGCTCGGATTCTCATCACTGTGCTGGACAGCAACGACAATGCGCCTGTGTTCACAATTAGGCTTACAAGGTCAGCCTGGTGGAAAATTCACCCACAGGAACCTTGGTGGTTTCACTCCATGCCACAGACCCAGACGAAGGTTCGAATGCGGAGGTAATTTATTATTTCAGTAACCGCGTTTCACAGAGAGCGCAAGAGCTGTTTAGTTTGGATCCGCGAACAGGAGTTCAAGGCAGGATACACGCAATGGGTCGTACAAGGGCTGCTCGTGGATGTTTCGAGAGTCGCCTAGTACTTCACGTCGTTAGTGTCCGCTTAAACTGGACCAGATGCTGGGCAACACGACAGCTCAGTGACTACCACTGTTTGCTGTGCAGATACATGGATTTGGGCCAGTGTCTGCGGGAGTTTGCGCATTCTCCCCGTGCTTGCGTGGGTTTTCTCCGGGTGCTCCGGTTTCCTCCCACACTCCAAAGCTGTGCTCTTAGGCTGATTGGTGTGACAAATTGTCCCTAAATTAGTCTTCCCTCAATGTGGATTGCAATAAGCATAGACAAGGGTCACGGGTGGAGAGGGGATTCATTATGTTAAAATGGCGGCACATGCTCGTTGGGCCGAAGGGCCTGTTTCCCCTGCTGTGTTGTTCTTTGTTCTTTGTTCATTGATTATGAAGAAGCAAGCAGTTATTCACTTGATGTTCAAGCTGTCGACAATGGTTCACCGGCAAATGTAGGGCGTTCCAAAGTTCTGAGTAATGTAATTGATGTGAATGATAACGTCCGTGAGATATTATTAATGCCCTTGTCTCACAAGATCCCTGAAGATGCAGTTCCGGGGACTGTGACAGCGCTGATCAATGTAATCGACCGCGATTCTGGAATAAACGGAAAGGTGAACTGTGAGATCCCAAAGCACGTTCCCTTTAAACTTCAAACACCTTCGAGTGGTCATTATACTTAATTACCAGTGACATGTTGGATCGTGAAACCACCCCTTTATACAACATTACAATTTTAGCCAAGGACTCTGGACCTCCTTCACTGTCAACAAATAAAACCATCCAAATGTCTGCTTCTGATATAAATGATAACGCCCCAAGATTTCCTCGCCCCATGGACACAGTGTATGTGATGGAGAACAACACTCCTGGCGCTTCAATTTTCGCAGTGACTGTCTTCGATCCTGACCTAGATCAGAATTCCTACATCACTTAGTCTTTCACAGAAATTTGCATCCAAGATTTGCCATTGTCAAATTACCTCATTCTTAATTCGATGAACGGCACCATTTACGCATTGCGCACTTTTGACTACACACAAGGCACTTGTGCCTCAGTCAGCAGCTCAGAGCTACTTGGTCACCAAGATAATCGCAGTTGCTGCTGATAATGGTCAGAACGCCTGTCTCCACTATCAGCTACTCAAAACCATTGATCTCAGTTTGTTCAGCATAGGGCTGAACTTGGGGGAAATCAGAGCAGCCCGAGACACCTTGGAGCAGGATGCCAACACTCAAACCCTGGTCATCTTGGTGATGGATAATGGACAGCCGAGTCTTTCCGGCGCTGTAAAAATCAACTTTTCAATCCTGCGCAATATTACTGAAATGTACTCTGAAAGTCGCAACTTGGTGACAAACCCTGAATACGGCTCTGATTTAAATATTTATTTAATCGTGATTTTAGGGTCAACTTCCTTTATATTTCTCGTCACCATCATTTTGTTGATTGGTATCAAGTGTAAACAGGACAGAAATACTATTGAAGATTACAATTCCCCAAGTTGTTGCTATAGAGTGGACAATTCTCACAGCGATTTTCACCTGAGACCCACACTGAAAGAAACTTTAAATTATACTGTGGCTGGAGATATTATTCGCACACCTGAAACACATTATTGTGCAGTTTGTTTGTCTCCGATTTTCTGTATTTGAAGCCGTACATACCCCTGTCTCAAGAACAATATTAACTTCTAAATGTTTGGCAACATTGAGGCAGAGCGGAATAACCGGCAGCGTTTGTTAAATCCGTCCCTGCCCCGTGATTTGATGAAACATTCTCCCTTTGAGCATCTCTATTATGGAAATAAAGGATCGTTCTTGTGATACAGTTGTCAGTGCTGTTGATCAAAAGATATGGCGCAAAATACAAGGCTCCACGATGCCAAAGCGGCGCGTCTGGAACTGGTCTGATTTAGCTCAGAATGGAATCTGGCAGATTAATTATTCCCTCAGCTACACAATTGGCTTCGTTGCAAGGTCAGCTGCACAACTGACCTAGGGGCATTGGTACCTTAATGCATGTGGGTAATTTGCTTTTAAGGTTTGTTATTTTAAATGCCAACGCACACCATTAAAGGGCTCTTCTTCCCTCATGACATTGGAAAGTTGTTATTGCTGAAGTTTTTAAAGTTCATAACTGGCCAAATGGATACTTGCGCTGATTTGATGTTATCCTGAGCTGTTTAACAATGACAGAAAATCGGTGGAAAATTACGTTCAGGTTATAATATATTTCAGTGATAAAGTATAAAATATTTTGCTACGCGATAAATGTTTGTAAAATAATCTCGATTAGAACGAAATTTCGAAAAAAAAAGACTACTGAGAAACATAGAAGCGTAAAACGTAAGCGCTGAAGAAGGTCATTCGGCGCTTCGAGTCTGCTCCACCATTAAGTATGATCATGGCTGAATATCCAGCTCAATAATTTAATCCCGCTTTCCCCTATAACGTTTGATCTACGTTGCCCTAACAGCTGTGTCTAATTCCTTCAAATCAGACAATGTTTAGGTCTCAACTGCTTTCTGTGGTCGTGAATTTTACAGGCTCATCAGACTCATTGGGTGAAGGGATTACTTCCCGTCGCAGTCCCTATTTTTGGATTGTGGCCCTTTGTTCTGGACACCCCCGCAATCTGCAACATCTTGCCTACACCTCTCTTCTCTTGTCCTGTTGGAATTTTATAGGATTCTATGATATCCCCCTCATTCTTCTAAACTCCACCGAATATAGCCCAAAAGGCTCAATCTCCCCTTACGTTTCAGAACAGCCGTGCCAGGAATCAGACTGGTAAACTTTCTTTGCACTCCTCCACTAGCACGACTATTTTCCCTCAGCTAAATAGCCCAAAACTGCTCACAATATTCAGGATGTTGCTCTGTATAGTTACAGCAGGACATTCTTTTCCTATGCTCGAATCTGTTCGCTGTGAAGGTTAGAATACTATTTGCCTTCTTTACCGCTCAGTGCATATGAATGCCACTTTCTGTGACTGGTGCACAAGAGCACCCGGGTCAAGATGCGCATTACTCTCTCTCAATGTACAGGCATTCAAATAATAATCTGCATTCCTGTTTTTGCTACCAAGGTGGAAAATCTTGCATTTATCCACACCTGCCATTCACTTGTGTCAGGCAACTTCTCCAATTCATACTGAAGGTTCTCTATATCCGCTTCATGGCTTAACTTCCCATCCAGCTTTGAGTCATCTGCAAATTTAGAGGCATTACACATTATTCACTCGTGTACGTCATTAGTATATATTGTGAATAGCTGAGATCCTAGCACTTGTCCCTGTGGTACCCAACTTGTCATTGCCTGCAATTTCGAAAGGACCAGTTGATGGATACGCATTGTTGTGTGTTGCCGACCAGTTTTCCCTCCATGTCAACACACTTGCCCCAAACGTATGCATTTGCTTGACACAATATTCTCATGTGTGAGTGTGAAAATCCAAACACACCGATCCAGTGGTTCTTTCTTGTCATCTCTACTCGTTATATTCTCAAAAACTTCCTGTGCGTTTGTCAAGCATAGAATCATAGAAACCCTACAATACAGAAAGAGGCCACCTGGCCCATCGAGTCTGCACCGACTACAATCCCACCAGGCCCAACCCCCCTACCCCTACACATTTATCCGCTAATCCCTCTAACCTACGCACTTCAGGACACTAAGGAAGCATGGTCAATCAACCTAACCCGCACATCTTTGGAATGTGGGAAACCGGAGCACGCGGAGGAAACCCATGCAGACACGAGGAGAATGTGCACACTCCACACTTAGTGACCCAAGCCGGGAATCGAACCCAGGTCCTCGGAGCTGTAAAAACAGCAGTGCTGACCAATGTGCCACCTTGCTGCCCATAAATTCCCTTTCGTAAATCCATACTGGTTTTGTCTGATCCTGCCATCGTTTTCCAAGTGTTCTGCTGTTAAATCTTTTGAAATGAATCGAACATTCTTCCATTACCGATATCCGGCTGACTGATCTATAATTCCCTGTTTCCTCTCCGCATCCTTTTCGACAGTGGAGTTACGTTGCTGCACTTTAATCTGTGGCAGCTGTTCCAGAATGTTTAGAATCGCGAAAGATGAGGAGCATTGCATCCACAATATCTAGGGTCACTTTTTAATTCTGGGACGTTGCGTTGTAGATACTATGGATTTATTAGCTTTCAATTATGTCAATTACCCCAACACCATTTCCCAGCTAGAAGCAATTTTCTTTACTTCCCCTGTCTCGCTAAACCCTTTGTTCCGCCACAAGTCTGGCATGTTGTTTGTGTTCTCTTTGTGAAGACAGAACCAATGTACGTATTTAATTGGTCAGTCAATCCCTTTGTCCCCCATTATAAATTCCGTTGTTTCTGATTGCAAAGGACCTACATTTATTTACATCTATTGATTTCCCTTCACATTAGTACAGAAGCTTTTACACTCAGTTTTTATGTTCCAGGCAATCTTCTCTTGAGCTCCATTTCACTTGTTTATAAATTCCTTTGGCCTCTTTTGTGCAATTGTCAACTCATCCCAATCCTCAGGTCTATTTTACTTTTTGACCAGTGTGTCTGCTCAATCCTTGATCGAATACTATATCCAATTTCATCTTCTAAGCAATGGTCGGACAACCTTTTCCATTTTATTTTAGCGCCAGATAGGAATGAACAAGTATTGGTTGGTTGGACTACGAAGAGAGACTAAATCTCTCTGTACTCGTTGGAGTTTAGAAAGATGAGGGGGGATTTTATCGAGACGTATAAGATAATGAAAGGGATGGATAGAGTAGAGGTAGAGAGATTCTTCCCGCTTAGAAAGGATAGCAGGACTAGAGGGCACAGCCTCAAAATAAGGGGGGTGGGGGGTGGGGGTGGTGGTGGACAGTTTAGATCGGAGTTGAGGAGGAACTTCTTCACTTAAAGGGTGGTGAATCTCTGGAATTCTCTGCCCGTTGAAGTGGTGGAGGCTACCTCGTTAAATGTATTTAAGTCACCGGTAGATAGGTTTTTAACAGACAATGGAATTAAGGGTTATGAGGAGAGAGCGGGAAAGTGGAACTGATCCACTTCAGGTCAGCCATGATCTTATTAAATGGCGGGGCAGGCTTGAAGGGCTAGATGGCCTACTCCTGCTCTTATTTCTTATGTTTTTATGTCCTTATGCTGTTCACCCATGCGTATTTTGTATGTTGGCCATTGCCTATCTACTGACGTCCCTTTAAGTAACGTTTCCCAATTCATCAGAGCCAACTTCTGTCTCATACCATCGGATGTTCCTTTATTTATGCTCAGGACACTAGTCTCAGAATGAACTGCACCAATCTCCATCTTTATGAAGAATTCTATCATGTTATGATCACCGATCTCCAGAGTTCTTTTCACAAACAGATTGCCAAGCATTCCTTTCTCATGACAAAATAACCAGCCCAGGATAACCTTTTCTCTAGTTGGTTCCTCGATGGCCTAGTAAACCGCTCTAGGAATTCCTCCTCTATAGTATTGTTACTAATTTGATTTGCCCAATCTATATGCAAATCAATTACCCATAAATACAAATATTCCATTATTGTCTGCTTCCCTAACATCCTGCTTAATGACATTTGCAGCACCACCGCTAAAATTTGGGGTCCAGATACTTCCCCCCACTCGTTTCTTTTTTCTCCTTGATGTTTCTTTGCTTTACCCATTCAGATTTCACATGGTTGTCCTTTCTCACCAGTACATTAATTTCCTCTTCGACCAGCAATGCAACTCCACCACCTTGACCTTTTTGTCTGTCATTCGTAAACACTGAACAGCCCAGATGTTCAGTTTTCAACCCTGCCCACTATTTGTTACTTATCGTAGCTACATCACACACATTTATATCTATTGCTCGATTAATTCATTAACTTTATTGTGGGTGCTCCGCACATTAAGGCACAAATCCTTTATACTCACATTTTGACAGTCCTCGTCCCATTCCCACTATTTTCCCGATGACCCAACTTCATCCTGTTCCTTGATTTCTCAGCCTATCATGTTTCTTATTCATCCTCTGCTATTCTGATCCACATTTCCCCTTCCTCTAACCCCTTGCATAAAGTCTCACCCCCATGGTATTTTACTTTAAATCCTCCCCAACTACGTCAGTAAATGCTCTGCTTCGGACACCAGTCCTGGTCCTGCCAGGTGCAGCCCGTCCGATTTCTGCTGGCCCAATCTCCCACCGGACAGGTCCTGACGTCTCAGGAATGTGACCGCTTCCCCTTTGCACCCATGTATGCATCTGGCATATACTAGTCTTTTCTGCTCTGAGCATGGTAGTGGCACGGTGGCACAGTGGCTAGCACTGCTGCCTCGCAGCGCCAGTGACTTGAGTTTGATTCCTGGCTTGTGTCACTGCCTGTGGAGTCTGCACGTTCTCTCGTGTCTGCGTGTGTTTCCTCCGGGTGCTCCAGTTTCCTCCCACAGTAGAAAGATGTGTGGGTTAGGGTGATTGGCCATCTAAGTTGCCCCTTAGTGTCGGGGACTAGCCAAGGTAAATGCATTGGGTTAAGGGAATAGGATGGGCGTGTAGTCAGTATAGACGAGATAGGCCATATGGCCGCCTTCTGCACTCTAGGGTGCTATGAATACGTAGCACTGGTGTTAATCCTGATATCACGAGCTTTGAGGTCTTACTCTTCAACTTATTTCCAAACTCTGGACATTCTACTATTAGTTCCTCGTTCTTTTTAAATTTAATTTGTGTGCACCACAACCTTCGGCTGTTAGATTCCCCCCCCCACCCCCACCCAATCCCACTCCACAATACCCTATCGCCGCTTTGAGACAACTTTGACCCCAAAACCTGCGAGACAACATACCATCCTGGAGCCTCGTTTGCAATCACAGGCATGCGTGTGCATTCCCCTTACAATTGAAACCCCTATAACACATTTTTCTCCTCCTCTGTGCAGCAGAGCAAACCATTGCGGAATTTATTTGGATGTTTGTGCTTTCCCGTGAGAGACCATCCCCTTGAACAGTATACACAATTGTCTATTTCTTTCGGAGAGGAGTAGTCACGATAAATTTTTGCACTTTCTGTCTAGTCCTCTTGCTCTGCCTGATAGTTAGTAATCCATTCCCTTCCTGCCTGTCGAATCTTCATCTGCATTATGACCACCTCTCCATTCGTGCTCGCCACAATGCTCTCTGCCTCACCGATGCTGAACAGTTCCCCCAAGCGCCATTCCAGTTCTAAAACCCAGACTTCCAGCAGCTGCATTTGGAGACACTACTTGCACTCATGCTAGCTCTGGGCATAGAAAGTGTTCCAGGCTTCCCACGCAGGGCAGGAGGAAAACCATGGCGTTGCGCTCTCCTGCAAGGACTTATCCCTTTGCTGGAACTGAGGAACATGCATAAAATCACATAGCCTCGGGCTCTTCTCCTCTGGTCCGAATAAAGACAACCTATGAAATACAAGATAAGAACTTTACAAATTATAATTTAGAATACTAACTCTCGCACACTCACCCAGTCAGTTGATTCCACTCCCCTTGCATCACATTTGAATCCTGGCTTCGTCATGGGATCTCCAAGGTCCCAGCTGGTAGGCTGCTCTCAGATTGACACTTTCTTGCCCTCTGTTACACCCTCGGCTCCACTCCCAACCTCGCTGTTTCACTTGCTCTTTTTCTTCCTGCATCCGGTTTCTTTATCTTATATTTTTTATATTGCTAGCCTTACTTACGGAAATTCAAGGAGATACTTTATAAATGATACTTTTTCTTTAGTTTAAACAAAATGTCTAACAGCAACTTTTCACCAACCAAATAATTTACCGTTTTCCTATAAGATAACTCCTGGATTTCTTTTTCAAACTCGGCTGACTATCCAATACATTTGTTCCCGAGAGGCCCGGCAGTCTCTGCTCCGAGAAGGAAAGCCACGCGATTCATATCACTACGGTAATATTCTGCAATCGCAGGTTACAGATAACTGCATAGTTCGCATTGAATGTTCAACACAGAAACAGGGCTTTCGTTCCAATAGATCCATGGAATTGTTTATGCTCCACATCAGTCCCCCGCCCCCCCTCCCCTCCCCGCCACCCCCACCTCCTTTAGTTATCAAATGGGATCCGCATACTTTTTATAACAGCTGCTAAGAAGTAATTTCGTTCAGCACAGACGTTATGTTGATCATAAATCAGGGTCGAAGTCAGACTATCAACAGAGACAATGCGACTTACAGCCTCAGAGTAATTCTTTAAAAATCCAAAGAAACTCCAGATGTATTTTTGTAGAAAAAGCTGAAGGGTTAAAATTCCGCTTCTCAGCCTGTGATTTGGTGTCCAGGTAAATGAATTGGACCAAAATCACTCAATGGCACTTCGACAGGATTATGTCAATCTTATCAATTCACTGGTCAGAACGCACGATTCATAACTTGCAACATGCCTGCACACATTTTTGATTAGGTTTGATTTAATTTGATTTAACATTGTCACATGTGTTAGCATGCAGTGAAAACTATTGTTTCTTGCGCACTATACAGACAAAGCAGAACGTACACAGAGAAGGAAAAGGGAGGGTGCAGAATGTAGTGTAGCTAGGATGAAGAGAAAGATCAACTTAATATGAAGTAGGTTCGACTCAAAAGTCTGATGGTAGCAGAGAAGAAACTGTTCTTAAGTAGGTGGTACCTGACTTCAGATCTTTGTATCTTTTTGCCGACGGGAGTCTGTATGTCCGGCATGCGTTGGGACCTTGATTATGCTGGCTGCTCACCAAGGCACCACAAAGTCTACGATTTGCTTCAATCGATGGGAGAGTTGTCTGCGTGATGGACTAGGCTTCGCTCACGACTCTTTGCTGTTTCCCCATGGAGTTTGGAGATGCGTTTTGTAGGAATAATGGAGTTCCTCCAGGTATCCCATCCAGGCCAGTGGGTCGACTCTCAAGAAGGCTGATCTGACGCCTGCGATGGCTCGGCCAAATCTTCCAGGGTGGAAGGCTTGCACTTGCTGACCTCTTGCTCAAAATGGGCATAGAATGCATTGAGCTCATCGGTGAGGGGCGCATTGGTGCCGGCGATTCTACATACCTTCATTTGTAGGCTGTCTTGCAGACCTTGCATAATGAATGGGAGTTCCTGTCGCTAGACTGGGACTCTAGCTTAGTCCGGTACTGTCTTTTGGCATCGTTGATTTCAACTCTGTATCTGTATTTCTTGTATAGGTCGGCGTTGCCTAACTTAAAACATTAATTAAACAATGATATTGTACTCCCTCCGTCAATTCTTTGCACATTCACTTACACATTCCCTTTGAATAATTTTGCGCCATCACAACACGAATTTATGCTTCCAATCTCTATGTCGTCAGTAAATTTGTTTACAATACATCTACCCTTTCATTCATATATATTACTTCTACAGGGTTATCAGATTGATTATCAAACATATTTTATCAAACATTCATTGTTGCACACTTGATTTGCACAGTCGTGGCAGTAATTCACTATCAGTTTATATTTTTTAACCGTTTTTGTCTCCGTTCCTTCCCAATATATATTCTTTTCCAGTATTTCAGATTTTAAATTCGACTCCTGTTAATAATTGCGGCAAAGATAACTGGAGTCAGAAGCCAACTTTGCAATTTCTGCACTTGGGCAGGGGACACTGGAACCCAGAATGCAGTCAAAATACTCATTATAGTTAGAAAGTAATTAAGAGAAGGCTGTCATTGAACCATTGATCGGTATGGATCCTTTTCGTTTGCAAAACCGGATGACCTGGTGATAGCTGGAAAAATACATATGGTGCTGCCGTGACAATTATTGAAATTGTTTTGCCGCAGAATATACGCTGAGAGAGTGAATGGAAAACTTCAGCATAATATTTCCCCCTTCCATTTGAAATGAGCAGCAATGGCCTGTGTAGAAAGGTAGCTAATTTATGTCATTGTGCCCCCATTTTGGTTGTGCACTGTTAAAAGATCAACGGGATTGAATGCCTTCACATCAGCAACTGTGTAGCTTTAAGAAAATAAAACTGGCGCAGTCTTACGCAAGGACTCACAGTGTCGCTGTGGACCAATGAGAACCTCAAATCCAAGCAGAGATCTATTGCTCCTCCTCCGCCACAAAACCACAGCAGGAACAGAAAGGCAATCTTTCTCCGCGTTCATTTTGTCGCAAGGTCTTTCTCAGTTCGCTAGGCATTCTGAATTAAGGTATTCTGTAGATTATGCGATCGGGAAGCGCTTGATATTAATAGCCAGCCCGTTTATTTTTGCACGTCTCCAAATATAACAGGCGATGGCAGAGCCACGGTTAACCAACGCTTTAAAACTCAGGCTATTGAATATCGTTTTCCTTCTTTTTGAATCGGATCTGGTTTTCGGGAAAATTCATTACTCTATTCGCGAGGAAATGGAGTCTGGCTCTTCTGTTGGGAATGTCGCCGAAGATTTGGGATTGAACATTCGGAGGCTGTCAGCCCGAAATGTCCGACTGATCACCTCTGATAAAAGGCAGTGTTTGGAGGTAAATTCAGAAACCGGAATTTTATTTGCAAAGGAAAAGTTAGATAGAGAGCAGCTGTGTGGGCAGATGCCACTTTGTCTCCTTTCTTTCGAGATTGTAGTGGAAGAGCCATTAGAGATGTTTCGCGGTGAAGTGGAGATTCTTGATATAAATGATAATTCGCCCACTTTCCCGGAGAGTGCCATTCTCTTACAAATGGTCGAAAACATGCTGCCTGGCTCCAGATTTCCGCTAGAGAGCGCTCTCGATCTAGACGTGGGGACAAATACAGTCACCGGTTACAGCATCAGCCCCAATGGACAATTTGGCCTTAAAGTGGAGACTGAAGAGGACGGGAGTAAAACTGTCGAGTTGTTACTGGAAAAATCATTAGATCGCGAACGACAGTCATCGTTTCAGCTGATGCTGACGGCCACTGACGGAGGGAGTCCTCCCAGATCTGGGAGCGCTCAGATTCTCATCACTGTCCTGGACATCAACGACAATGCGCCTGCGTTCGATAGCAAGGTCTATAAGGTCAGTCTGATGGAGAATTCACCCAGAGGAACCTTGGTGGTTTCAGTCCATGCCACTGATGCAGACGAAGGCCCGAATGCAGAGGTAACTTATTCTTTCAGTAACCGCGTTTCACAGAAAATGCAAGAACTGTTTAGTTTGGATCCGCGAACAGGAGAGATGAGGGTTCAAGGCAGAATTGATTATGAAGAAGCAAGCAGTTATTCACTTGATGTTCAAGCTGTCGACAATGGTTCACCGGCAAATGTAGGACGTTCGAAGGTTCTGATTAATATAATTGATGTGAATGACAACGCCCCTGAGATATTATTAACGTCTTTGTCTCACGTGGTCCCTGAAGATGCTGCTCCTGGGACTGTGGCAGCTCTGATCAATGTAATCGATCGTGATTCTGGAAAAAACGGAGACGTGAACTGTGAGATCCCAAAGAACGTTGTCTTTAAACTTCAAACATCTTCGAGAGGTCATTATAAATTAATAACCAGTGCCATGTTGGATCGTGAAACCACCCCATTATACAGCATTGTAATTTTAGCCAGGGACTCGGGATCTCCTCCGCTATCAACAAATAAAACAATCAAAATATCCGTTTCTGATATAAATGATAACGCCCCAAGATTTCCTAGCCCCATGGACACAGTGTATGTAATGGAGAACAACGCTCCTGGTGCTTCCATTTTCGCAGTGACTGCCTTCGATCCTGATCTAGATCAGAATTCCTACATCACTTACTCTTTCACAGAAACTCGTATCCGAGATTTGCCATTGTCAAATTACCTCAGTCTTAACTCGATGAACGGCACCATTTACGCACTGCGCTCTTTTGACTACGAACAAATCAAAAACTTCCAGGTTCAAGTGCAAGCCCGAGACGCTGGCGTTCCCCCTCTGAGCAGCAGCGCAACATTGAATGTGATCATCCTGGATCAAAATGACAACGCTCCAGTCATTGTTTCACCTTCAGCACAGAGCGGATCAGCGGCAGTGGAGATTGTGCCTCAGTCAGTGGCTCAGGGTTACTTGGTCACCAAGATAATCGCAACTGATGCTGATTCTGGTCAGAACGCACGGCTCCACTATCAGGTACTGAAAGCCACTGATCCTAGTTTGTTCAGCGTGGGGCTGAACTCTGGGGAAATCAGAACAGCGCGAGGAATCTTCGATCAAGATGCCATCAGTCAAACTCTGGTAATCTTGGTGAAGGATAATGGACAGCCGAGTCTCTCCAGCACTGTTACGATCAACGTTTCAATCCTGGGCAATATTACTGATGTTTACTCGGAAAGTCGCAACTTAGCGACAAATCCTGGATATAACTCTGACATAAATCTTTATTTAATCGTGATTTTAGGTTCAACTTCCTTTATATTTCTTGTAACCATCATGTTGTTGATTGGCATCAAGTGTAAACAGGACAGAAATACTACTGATGATTACAGTTCCCCAGGTTGTTGCTATAGTCTGGACGATTCTCACAGTGATTTCCAACCGAAACCTACACTGAAAGCATCTTTAAATTACACTGAGGCTGGAGATATTATTCGCATGCCCGAAACGCATCATTATGCAGTTTGCCTGTCTCCGGAGTCAGCCAAAAGCGATTTTCTGTATTTGAAGCCGTACACTCCGCCCATGTCTCAGGGGCAATGCTAAATTCTAAACAAAATGACAACATTGAGGCAGAGCGGAATTATTGGCAACCTTTCTTAAATCTGTCCCTGCCGCGTGCATTGTTGAAACTTTCTCCCTTAGCGGATCTCTATGGTGGAATGAAAGGTTGGGTCTTGTTATACAATTGTCACCGTTGTTTAGCAAATATATGGTGCAAAATAAAATGCTTCATGATATCACAGCGACGCATCTGGAACTTATATCCTTTCGCTGAGAACGGAATTTGACAGACCATTTGTTCCATCAGCTACATATTTGGATTTGTTGTAAGGTCTGTTCCGCAATTCACTTTGGGGCAGTGCTACCAAAGTGAATGTGTAAATTTTCCCTTCACCGTTTGCTATTTTGAATGCCAACATAAGCGATTAGCATGCCCTTATTTCTTGTTAACAATGAAAGTATTAACGGGTGAGCTTTAAAAATTCATTACCGCTCAATGGATTCTTATAGTGGCTTCAACATTAATGCTGACCTGAAGCTGTTTAACAATGACAAGAAATCGGCGGAAATCTACTAACAAATGCCCTGTATTCGTGTGTTTGGGATTCAGCAAATTTGAATATAATCACCTAGATGAGAACTAAAGATCGAAACAAAGACTACCTAGAAGCACAGAAACATAAAACATAGGAGCAGCATGGGGCCATTCGGCGTTTCGAGCCTGTTCTCTATTAAGAACGAATCGCCATTAAGTAGGATCATGTCTGATCATCCAACTCTGTCACCCAATCCAGCTTTCTCCCATATCCTTTGATGCATGTAGCCCGAAGCTATGTCTAACTCATTCTTGCAAAGTTTTACCCTCAACTGCTTTCTGTGGGAATGAATTCCACAGTCTCAGCAGACTCCTTGGGTGAATACATTAACCAAAAGAGAAATGATCCAGTGAAGCTCAACGCAAACTGGAGGAAGAACATCTCATCTTCCAGCTAAGCACTTTACTGCCTTCAACATCGATTTCAACAACTTCAGATCATTTGCTCTACTCCACCTCGACCCCTTTGTTTTCATTCCATTTTATTTAATTTTTTTGCTGTTCTGTACTTTTTATTTCCTTATCGTCTTTCTTCATTTTTCTTTCCCCTATTTTGTTCTCCCTTCCCGTACCTTTTCCCCCTTTGCTTCTCCTTTTCTAAGTCTTATGTCCGTCCCATCCATTTTCCCTACCCCTCCCCCTTCCCCGCTCCCCTAACATCTTCATTTTAGCCTCTCTGCCGTTTGGCCATTCACAACCTTTATTCTTTCTGTGGAAAGCTGTTACCAGTGCCGTTTGGCCATTCACACCCTTTATTCTTTCTGTGGAAAGCTGTTACCAGTCTTTTCCCTTGGCTTCTGTAGCTATTACTCGTCTTTCATTTCCTCACTCTGCAGTATGAATTTCTCCAACTTTCTGTGCCTTTTAGCTTTCACAAAGGGTCAATTGGACTCAAAACGTCAGCTCTTTTCTCTCCTTACAGATGTTGACAGACCTGCTGAGATTTTCCAGCATTTTCTCTTTTGGTTTCAGATTCCAGCAACCGCAGCAAATTGCTTTTATGTGGGTGAATTCATTTCTCCTCATCTCAGTTTTAAATAGCTTGCCATGTAACCTTACACTTTGGGCCCTGGTTCTGGACTCCACCACTATCAGAACATCCTTCCGACTTCGACCCTGTCTAGTCCTGTTTTATTTTTATACGGTCCTGTGTGATCCTCCCTCATTCTTCTAAGCTGAAGCGAATATTATCCGAAGTGACTCAATCTGTCTTTATATGTTAGTCCCGCCATCCCAGGAATCAGTCTAGTAAACCTTCGCTGCAGTCCTGCTATAGCAAGAACATCCTTCCCCAGATAACGAGATCAAAACAGCACACAACAGCCCTTATGTGATCTCAGCAGGGCCTGTATAATTCATACAAACATCCCTGTGCTTGTCCTCGAATATATTACATGTTAATGATTTGGAAGAAGGAACTAAATGTACTATCTCCAAATTTGTAGATGACAGAATATTGGGAGGGGGATTGTGCTCTGAGTGGGATGCAAAGATAATTCAGCGTGATTTGGACAGGCTGAGTGAAGGTGCACATCCACTTCTGTAGTAAAAATAAGAAGATGGACTCTTATTGGAATGGATATAAATTGAGAGAGATGAATACCCAGCAAGACCTTGATATCCTTCTGCACCAGTCGTTGAAAGTAATTGTGTAGATACAGCAGGCAATAAAGAAGGCAAATGGTATGTTGCCTTCATGGCAAGACGGTTTGTGTATGAGAATAGCAATGTTTTACTACAATTGTATAAGGCATTGGTGAGGTAACACCTGGGGTACTTTGTTCAGTTGTGGTATCCTTATCGGAGGAAGAATATCCTTGCAATAAAGGGAGTAGAGCGAAGGTTTACAAGGCTGATACCTGGGATGGCAGGTCTGTCGTATGAGGAGAGATTATGTTGGTTAGGATTATGTTCATCAGAAGTTAGAAGAGTCAGAAAGTCTCATAGGAAGTAGTAAATCCGTGGAATTCACCCCCACAGGAATTAGTTAAGGCCAAAACACTGTGTGAATTCAAGAAGAAGTTAGATATTGGCCTTGGGACTAAAGGGTCAAGGGATATGGGGTGGGGATGGGATGGTGGGATATCGATTTTGATGATCAACTTTGATGAAAATGGATGGCGGAGCAGGTTTGAAGGGCTGAATCTCCACCAGGTTCAAAGCAACATAGAAAATAGAAGCATGACTAGAAAACATACAAAATAGAAGCATGGCTCTTCAAACTTGCGCCACCATCCATTTTGACCAGAAGGTTAACACACTATGTGCTGTCTTCCCCACTTCCTTCACCTGCGTGCCAACTTTCAGGAACGAGCGTGCAAGTACACTCGGGTCTCGTTGCATATTCCCCTGTCTCGATTTATTGTCATTCAGATAATAATCAGCCTTCTTGGTTTTCCTTCCAAAGTGGATAACCTCACATTTCTCCATATTTTGCTGTATCTGTCGTAGAATTGTCCATTCACTCAACTTGTCCAAGTCATGCTGAAGGATCGCGGCATACTCCCCACGGCTCACGCACCCATTCAGCCTTGTGTCATCTGCAAATGTTGAGATATTACATTTAGTTCCCTCATCTCAATCATTCATATATATTCTTAACAGTTGGGATCCTAGCATTGATGCCTGTGGTACCACACTGGTCATCTCCTGCCATTTGGAGAGGACTAGTTCAAACCTACACAATGTTTGGTGTTGCCAGCATGGGGTTTCTCCATCTTAATACACGACATCAATCCTATGAACTTGTGTTACACACTAATCTCTCATGTGTGTCTTTCAACATCCAAAGAAACCACATCCACAGCATACCCCTCGCCCCCAGCCCCGACCCCTCTCGTTAACTCTGTTAGTTGCTTTGTCAAATAATTGCAGTCGGTTTGTTACGCGTGATTTCTCTTCCATCCATCCATTCTGAGGCAGTATGATCCTGCCACAGTTTTCTATGTGTTCTGCTATAATACATTCTGGAATGGAGTCCATTTCCCAATACCAACTGGTTTATAATTCCGTTTGTTCTCTACTTCCATTTCTAAATAGTGGGATTACATTAGCTACACTCCAATCCGCGAGAACTTTTCCAGAATCCATAGAATAGTGTAAGACGATCACCAATTTATCCATTATGTCGAGCGTCACTTCCTTAAGTACTCTGCGACGTAGTTTATCAGGTCCTGTAAAGTTATTGGCTTTCAATCCCATCAGTTTCCTCAATTCCCTTTACCTTCTCTTTGCAAACCTGTAGACGATTTTACAGTTAGTTTCTTTGTTCCCCGCCAACTTATTCTAGTGCTGTATTTTCAGCTTTTTAGTTCAATTCCTTTGTACTCATTTGCTGAATTATAATCTGCTCCCAATCCGCAGGTCTGTTGTTTTTTTTCCCAGGCCAATATGCGTGCCTCATCCTTTGCTGTATTACAATCTCGAATTTCCCTTGTAAACTATGTTTTGGCCACCTTTCCCGTTTTAATTTGCAACAGATTGGAATGAACATTTTTTACAGTTCATCCACGCCTGCTTTTTACGTTTGACATTGCCTAGCAATATCATCACTTTAGATAACGTTTCGCAACCCATCACAGTGAATAAGTGTCTCACACCGTCGTAGCTTTCTTTATTTAGATTTAAAAAACTAATCTCACAATCAACCATGTCGGTCTCCATCTTGACGAAAAAACCCTCTCATATTATGGTCGCTCATCTCCAGGGACCTTGCGCAACTGGATTGCCAATTATTCCTTTGTCATTACACAATGCTTTCTCTCGGATAACCTGTTGTCTAGTTGTATACTCAATGTACTGTTTCAGAAAGCTATCCCGTATACTCTCCAGGAAATCCACCTCTCAGACATTGTTACTAATTCGATTTGCCCAATCTTTAAACAATTTAAAGTTACCCATAAGTACAGATGTTCCATTATTACATGCTCCTCCAATATCCTGCTTAATGCCATTCATAACATCGCCACAACAATTTGGCTGTTTATTTATGACCATCAACTAACGTAGATTCCATGCTGTCAGCGCTAATCACTTTTCTCACAATTGCGGCAATTTCCTTTCCAACCAGCAATTCAACTCTATCACCTTTTCCTTTTTGTCTGTCCTTCCAAAATACTGAAGACGTCTGGATGTTCAGTTCTCATTGCATGCCAGCCTGCACCCATATTTCTGTTACCACAACTACATCATACCCACTTTCATCTCTCTGTGTGAATAATTCACCCAATTTATTGTGAATGCCCCACGCATTAAGTCCCACAGCTTGTCTTTTTAACATTCTTTGTCACATTTCCATGTTTTTTCATTGCAACCCTGGTTGAATCTGGTCTTTAATTCCTCAGCCGATTATCTTTCTTATTCATCGTATGTTTTTTATTCTTTTCCATGTTTTCTCCGCCCCTAACCCGTTGCATACATTTTCAAACCTCTGTCATATCAGTTAAAACCTTTCCAAATCTAGCCCAGCAAGTATCTCCCAAGGACATCAGTCCCATTCCTGTTCTAGTATAACTCATCTAAATTGTCCCACAAGACCAGTCCCAGGAATCTGAAAGGCTTTCACCCACCCATCCCTTCAACCACATATTCCTCTGGTATATACTGATATTTCAGCTTTGACTAGCACCTGGCACTGGCGTTAATCCTGTGATCACTACCTTTGAGGTCTTACTTTTCAACTTATCTCCTAACTCCCAATATTCTCATCCCTGATTTTTTTCTTATTTTGGTTGTATCAATGTGCCCCATGACTATTGGCTGTTCACCCTTCCCCTCAGGAATGTCCTGTAGCTCCTCTGACATGTCATTGACCCTAGCAACAAGGAGACAACATACCATCCACAAGCATTGTTTGCGGCCACAGACATGCTTATCCATTCCCCTTACAAATGGAATTCTACAACGATTGCATTCTCACATTATTCAGTCCAACCCTGTGCAGCAGAGTCGAACGCGGTACAATGAATTTGGCTGCTGAATCTTACCCCTGAGAGAGCATTCTCCTCAACGGTATTCAACGGACTCTATCTGTTTGGCGGGGGAATGGCGACAGGAGTTTACTGCATTGCCTGCCTAAGCTCTCTTCCTCTGGCTTGTGGTCATCCATTCACTTCGTGCCTGCGGAGCCTTCACTTGCATTGTGATAACCCGTCCATATGTACTATCCGCAATACTCTCTGCCCCGCAAATATACTACAATGTCACCACACCCCGCGCCAGCTCCAAAATCCGGGCTTCCAGCAGCTGCAGCTGGAGACACATCCTGCACAGACTCTCGCCATAAGCACTGGAAATGTTCCTGGCTTCCCACATGAAGCAAGAGGACCAAGAAACGACATTGCGTTCTCCTGCCATTATTCATCCCGTTTTTAAACCTTTCGGAGAATACTTAAAATTAGTTAATCTCGGGCCCTTCTCCACTGTCCACGTTCCGAGAAACTATAAAATGCAAAACAAGGAACTTAAAAAATGATAATCAATAAACTAGTAAGTTCTAACACTTCATACTCACCCAGTCAGCTGCTTCCAGGTGCCCTAGTTCACGTTTGAATCCGGACGTCACCTTGGATCTCCAAAGTTCAAGCTCGCACCAGCTCTCAGAATCGCTCTGTCTCATGCTCTCTTGTTCCTGGCTCCCGTTCTTTAACTTCATCATACTCCTTTTGGTAAACTTAATTGCCTTATTTCATTTCGTATCTTCCTTCCTGAAATTCAAGGAGCTACTTAGTTGTAAATGAGATAGTTTTTCGTTTAAGTTGTTTAAACACAATCCGTCACAGCAGCTTCTTACTAACTGAAGAATTTACCATTTTCCTGTAAGATCACTTCTGAATTTATTTTTTTCAAGACCTACTCGCTGTTTCAGTACAGGGCATCCCTCGCAGGGCCGGCAGTCTCCGCTCCGAGAAGATAAGTCAGACGATTTCTATAATTACGAGAATATTCTGCAATCATAGTTACAGAGAATTGCATAGTTTGCAAAGAAAGTAAAATACAGAAATAGTTCTTTCGGCATAATAGGTCCATGGAGGTGTTTATGCCTCATTCCAGTCGCCTCCCTTATTTAGCTATCAAAATCAATCAACATACATTTTTATAAGTGCCGGGAAGTAGTTTGGTTTAGTATTGACGTTAAGTTGAAGATAAGTCGGGGCCGAAGGCAAAACATCAGCAAAGACAATGATATTTACAGCTTCCGAAGTATTTTTTGAAAAGCCAACAAAACTCGAGATATATTTTTGTCAAAACAAAGCTGAAGGTTTGAACTTCTGATCTCCAGTCCGTGATTTTCCGCCCAATTACATGAATTAGAACAAATGCGCTAGCAGCAGATTATGTCGATCGAATCAATTCAGCAGCCAGACCGCACAATTCACAACGTGTACAGTAACTATACGCCGAACGGACAGTTGGTGAGACAATTACCCGGTTATGACGTCCATGCGCTACTCAACGCATATTGAGTAGCGTTGGGTCTTAATTTGAGTGGTCAATAGATGAAATTTTTTTTCGAGGGTACTGAACATTTGCTGATTACAATGAAAGAAAATACAGTTCGCACAAGCAGAGGGTGATTTTAATCAAACCAGCCAATAATATAGTCTGACATTAGGGCGAGAAGTTTCAAGATTCTTATCAGAAATGATTTTGAGCAAGTGTCAGTAACATGATCGTGAAGCGGGGCTGATTTATCCGGATGGCGAATGAAGTTTGACATTTTATTGGGAATCTCACTTTCAGTTCCAAGGCCCTCTTTGGAATTTGCCCACTACCGATTTGGCTGCTCTGAAAAAAAAATCAGTTAATTATCTTCTAATGTATTTCATATTATCTTTCAGTCTTTGCCGGTTTAGATGACATTTTTTATTTTTACCTCAAGCCACAGTTTTGCACCCTGGATTTGGTTTTTCCGTAATTGTAATTCGTAACTCATTCCCATTATGTTTTGGCACTCTGCGCTCTCTTTATCGTGAGCGCATGATCCTCATGGATTGGGATGAGGCATAAACTAATCCAGAAGCTCCAATTTGTCGTCAGCCGCAATAGTTCAGAAATGCCGAACACATTCAGAATATTCCTCTGCAACAATCAAATGGAATGTCCGATTTACCTAACAAAATTTGATTAATATTAGAAACAAAATAGCAGGAAAATGTGGCACCTATATGCCATTCAGTCATTCTGAAACATCAGAACCTTATTTCATTTAGGTATAATGAATTCTGAACCCATTAGAAATCCGGGTATCACCGCAGGTTGAGTGCCCTGACTGATGACCTTAATAGATTTTTTAGTTTAATTAAGGAGAATATGTTTTTCAAATATTCATGATTCCACACCCGGAGTCATATTGCCTTTTACATTTTTTGAACTGTCGTTCGCCACTTATTCCAAATATTTAATAATTCCTAGTATTTCAGTTATCCGTTTCTTCATCCTTCAATAATCGTGATAAGGCTAACAGGAGCGATAATTCAGGTTTACGTGGTATATCCGAAATTGGCTCACATATTTCACAAATCATGTAGATGCTTGTGTGCAAAATCATCTTTTTTCATTGGCCTGAAGAAAACTGTTTTCCAAATCATCTTAAAGTGCTGTGATCAAAAATAATCATGTTTAGTTTGAAGTGACGACTCAGATACTGTACCTGGATCGGGGAGACTGAAAGCGTTTAAAAGTCCTTTGTCAAAGCAATCGAAAAACTCAAATAATTCAGAGAATATGGTCGCTGATACATTGATGGATATGGAACGTTTTACTTTGCAAAAGACAATCATCTCGTGGTATGTGGAAAAATACATATGATGCTGCCGTGACAAGTATTGAAACTGTCTTGACACAAATTATATGCTGAGGGAACGATTGGAAAGCTTCAACCTAACAATTCCATTGCAACTGAAATGAGCAGTGATGACATATGTAGAAAGGCTGCTAATCGGAAATTTATGCCGTTATGAGCGTATTTTGATTGTGTACTTTGAAAAGGATATTCGTGATTGAAGGTCCCCACAACAGCAACAGTGCAGCTTTAGGAAACAAAAACTGATTTAACCATAGACAGGGGCTCGCAGTGACGCCGTAGACCAATGAAGAATTCAAATCCAACCAGAGATCTATTGCTCCTCCTCCCGCACAGAACCAGAGCAGGAACAGAAAGGCAACGTTTGCCTACGTTCATTTTGTGGAAAGGTCTCTCTCAGTTCACTCGGCATTTTGATCTTAAGGTATTTTGTAGATTATGCGGCTGAGAGGCGCTTGGCCTGAATAGACTGCCGGTTTATTTTGCACGCCTCCAAACAGAACAGGCAATGGCAGAGCTATGGTTAACCAACGCCTTAAAATTCAGAGAATTGGAAATAATTTTCTTCTTTTTATATCGGATCTGGTTTTCGGGAAAAAATTATTACTCTATTCACGAAGAAATGGATTCTGGCGCTTTTGTTGGAAATGTCGCCGAAGATTTGGAATTGAACATTCGGAGATTGTCAGCCCGAAAATTTCAACTGGCATCTGATGATAAAAAGCAATGTTTGGAGGTAAATTCAGAAACCGGCATTTTATTTGCAAAGGAAAGGATAGATAGAGCAGCTGTGTGGGCAAAAACCAGCTTGTGTCCTTTCTTTCGAGGTTGTAGTGAAAAAAACCTTTGGAGATGTACTGCACTCAGGTGGAGATTCTTGATATAAATGATTATTCGCCCAGTTTCCCGGAGAATACCTTTCTCTTGCAAATGGCCGAACATACTGCCATGCTCCAGCTTTCCGCTAGAGAACGCGTTTGATGAAGATGTAGGGACAAATAGAATTACTGGTTACAACATCAGCCCTATTGAGAACTTCGGTCTAAAAGTCGAGACTGCAGAAGACGGCAGCAAAATTGTTGAGTTGTTATTGGAGAAACCATTGGATCGCAAACAGCAGTCATCGTTTCAGCTGATGCTGACGGCCACTGACGGAGAGAGTCCTCCCAGATCTGGGAGCGCTCAGATTGTCATTACTGTGCTGGAAATCAACGACAATGCGCCTGCCTTCGATAGCAAGATCTACAAGTTCAACCTGGTGGAAAACTCACCTAGAGAAACGTTGGTGGTTTCAGTCCATGCCATTGATGCAGACGACTGTCCAAATGCGGAGGTTCTTATTCTTTCAGTAGCCGCGTTTCTTCAGAAAATGCAAGAACTATTTAGTTTGGATCCGCGAGCAGAAGAGATTAGGGTTCAAGGCAAAATTGATAATGAAGAAGCAAGCAATTATTCATTTGATGTTCAAGCTGTCGACAATGGTTCACCGGTAATTGCTGGACATTCCAAAGTTGTGATTAATGTAACTGATGTGAATGATAACGCCCTGAGATATTATTAACGTCCTTGTCTCACGTGATCCCTGAACATGCTGCTCCCAGGGCTGTGACAGCGTTGATCACTGTAACGGATCGTGATTTCGGAAGAAGCGGACAGGTGACCTGTGATCTCGCTAAGATTGTTCCATTTAAACTTCAAGCACCTTTGAGTGGTCGTTATAAATTAAACAATGACATGTTGGATCGTGAAACCATCTCCTTATACAACAATTTACAATTTTATCCAGGGACTCCGGGTCCCCTTCGCTGTCAACAAATATAACTATTCAAATATCCGTCTGTGATATAAATGATAACGTCCCAAAATTTCCTCGCCCCAGGGACACAGTGTATGTGATGGAGAATAACGCCCTTGATGTTTCCGCCTTCGATCCTGATCTAGATCAGAATTCCTACATCGCTTACTCTTTCATAGAAAATCGCATCCCAAAATTTGCCATTGTCAAATTATCTCAATCTTAATTCGATGAACGGGACCATTTACGCACTGCGCTCCTTTGACTACGAGGAAGTCAAAAATTTCCAGATTCAATTGCAAGCCCGAGACGCTGGCGTTCCCCCTCTGAGCAGCAGCGCAACATTGAATGTGATCATCCTGGATCAAAATGACAACGCTCCAGTCATTGTTTCACCTTCAGCACAGAGCGGAACAGCGGCAGTGGAAATTGTGCCTCAGTCAGTGGCTCAGGGTTACTTGGTCACCAAGATAATCGCAACTGATGCTGATTCTGGTCAGAACGCACGACTCCACTAACAGATGCTGAAAGCCACTGTTCCCGGTTTGTTCATCGAGGGGCTGAACTCTGGAGAAATCAGAACAGCCCGAGGAATTTTGGAGAAGGATGCCCTCAGTCAAACTCTGGTCATCTTGGTGAAGGATAATAGACAGCCCAGTCTCTCCAGCACTGTTACAATCAACTTTTCAATTCTGGGGAATGTTGCTGAAATTTACTCGGTAAGTAGCAATTTAGTGACAAATCCTGAATATAATGCTGATATACGTTTTTATTTAATTTTAGGGTCAACTTCCTTTATATTTCTTGTAACCATCATTTTGTTGATTGGCATCAAGTGTAAACAGGATAGAAGTACGACTGAAGATTACAATTCCCCAAGTTGCTGCTATAGAGTGGATGATTCTGAATGATTTTCATCTGGGGCCTACACGGAGAGTCTTTCATTATCCTGCGGCTGGCGGTATTGTTTGCATGCCTACAGCGCATCATTATGCAGTTTGTTTGTCTGCGGAATCAACCAAAAGCGATTTTCTGTTTTTGAATCCCGACACACCGGCCATGTCTCAGGAACAGTTTTAAATTCTAAAGATTTGACAACATTTATGCAGAGCGGAATTACTGGCAACGTTTGTTAAATCCGAACTCGCGAACCCGCCGCCTGTATTGCTGAAACGCTTTTGCTTTGAGGATCACGATCATGGAATGAAAGATTGGTTCTTGTTTTGCAACTGACAGTGTTGTTAATCAAAAGATATTTGGCAAAATAAAAAGCTTCATGATATCACAGCGACGCGTCTGGAACTGGCATTCTTTAGCTAAGAAGGAAATCTGGCAGACCAGTTGTTCCATTAGCCACACATTTGGGTTTGCTTTAAAATGTTCCCCACAATTAAACTTGGGGCATTATTACCTAAATGAATGTAGAGAATTTCCGTATTCGCTACTTTAAATGCCAACACAAGTGATTGGAGGGTCTTTATAAACATTGGGAAAGGCAATGGGTGCGATTGAATTTAACAACCAGCCCAACGGATTCTCATGGTTGTTTCAACATTGATGCTCCCCTGAAGCTGTTTAATAAGACAAGAAATCGGCGGAGAACTACTTACAAATACACCGTTTTAGTGTGATAAAGTCTAAAATATGTTGGGATCCAGCAAATTTAAATATAAGAACCTAGATAAGAACTAAGAATCAAAAGAAGACTACTTACAAGCATAGAAATATAAACATCGGAGCAGGATGAGGCCATTCTGCGCTTCGAGCCTGCTCCGCCATTAAGTATGATCTGACATTAAGTATGACCATGGCTGATTATCCAACTCAGCAACCGATTCCCGCGTTCCCCCACATCCTTTTATCCATATAACCCCGAGAGCTGTGTCTAATTCATTCTTGAAAGCGTACGTTTCTGAGCTTCAACTGCTTTCTGTGGAAGAGAGTCCTACAGGCTCACCGGACTATCTGCTTAGCAGATGCAATATAATATGGATCAATGTGAGTTTATCCACTTCGGTAGCAAAAATAAGAGGATGGATTTTTATTGGAGTGGGTGTAAATTGAGAGAGTCGGATACTCAGTGAGACCTTGATGTCCTCCTGCGCCAGTTGCTGAAAGTAAGTGCGCAGATATATCAGGGAATGCATTCTAATTAGTTTTCTGTAAACTATGTGTGTCTTTGTATGCCCTTCTCTGACCAGAACCTTGCACACACCTGACGAAGGAACACCGTTTCTGAATGCTTGTGGGATTACTATCAAATAAACTGATTGGACTTAAACCTGTTGTTGTCAGACTTCGTACTCTGTTTACCCCAGTCCAACGCCGGCATCTCTACATCATTACTACAGCTGGACAGGGCATTGGTGAGGCCACATGTGGAGTATTTTGTGCAGTTGTCCTATACATAACTGAGGAAGGATAGTCTTGCTACAGTGGGAGCACATCGAAGGTTTACCTGGCTGATTCCTGGTTGGCGATTCTGTCGTGTCAGGAGAGATTAAATCGGTTAGGACTTTATTCATTAGAGTTTAGAAGAGTGAGAGGG
This sequence comes from Carcharhinus amblyrhynchos, assembly GCF_965287045.1. NCBI lineage: Eukaryota > Metazoa > Chordata > Chondrichthyes > Carcharhiniformes > Carcharhinidae > Carcharhinus > Carcharhinus amblyrhynchos. The sequence goes on along the minus strand of NC_137336.1, from coordinate 6,934,471 downwards.
ATCTCATAGAAACTTATAAAATTCAAACAGGCTTGGGCAGAGTAAATTCAGAAAGAATGTTCCCGATGGTGGGGAGTCCAGGGCTAGAGGTTTGAGGGTATGAGGATAAGGGGTAAACTTTGTGGGACTGAACTGAGGAGAAATGTCTTCACCAAGAGAGTGGAGAATTTGTGGAATTTACTCCCACGGAAAGTAATTGAGCCCAAAACAATGTGTGAGATCAAGAAGAAGTTAGATGTCGGTCTTGGGGCAAAAAGGATCAAGGGATATGGAGGGATATTGATTTCGATCATCAACTGTAATCAAAATTAATGGCAGATCATGCTTGAAAGGCCGAATGGCCTACTCATGCTTCTATTTTCTATGTTGTTTTGAATCTTCTCGCTAAGAAGATCAATATAACATGTGCTTTACCATTGAGTTTCCCTGCGAGCTTACTTTCAGGAACTGGCGTACAAGGGCACCAAGGAGTCGTTGTACATTCCCCTCTTTCCATTAGAACTATTCAGGTAATAATCAGCCTTCCTAGCTGGGATCCCAGCAGTGAACTCTGTGGTATCACACTTGTCATTGTCCGCCATTTGTAATCGACGCATTGTTTCGTGTTGCCATCCAGCGTTTTATCCATCTCAATACATTATCTCAATCCCATGCATTTGTTTTACACTCTAATCTCTTATGAGCGTCTTTGAACATCCAAATGAATAACATCCACTGGTTCCCCTCGTCATCTTCTTGCTGCATTCTCAAATAATTCCAGAAGATTTGTTGAGCATGATTTATTTTTCATCCATCTATGCTGAGGCTGTCAGATCCTGCCACAGTTTTCCATGTCGATTAGGGGGATTAGCGGGTTAAATTACAGGGTTAAGGATTTGATTCTCGGGGTGGGCCGAAGTATGATGCGTACCGGTGCTGACTTGATGGGCCGAATGGCCTCCTTCTGCACTGTAGAGATTCTATGACAGTTTTTGCCATTCGCATTCATGTTATCATTGTTTATGATGGGCCAACTCCACAGCTATGCATATAAAACCCAAAATATCTCTGCACTACATCACTTGATTTCTGCATTCCCTCTGTATTGCCGGCAAGTAATGTATGCTCCTCCTGCCAGATGAGGGAAATTAGGAAGCAATCTAGTCTCCATGACAACTTTGTCTGCAGGAAGTTTGTCCAGTTGCAGCTCCTTACAGACTGCATTGTTCGGATTGAGCGGCAGATGGATTCACTGCGAAGCATACAGGAAGTAGAAAGTGTGATAGGCATTAGTTCCGGGGAGGTTGTCACACCACAGGTTCAGTCAGGTAGATGGGTGACCGCCAAGAGAAGCAGCTAAATAATGCAGGAGTCTCCTTTGGCTATTCCCCTTTCAGAGAGGTACACAGTTATGGATATTGTTGGGGGGGTGGGGGGGGGGTGGTGGTGGCGGTGGCGGGGATAGCCTGTCAGGGGGAGATACTAGCTGCAGCCAGGCCTGTGGCACCATACCTAGTTCTTTTGTAGAGCAGAGTTGGGCAAAGATAAGCGAACAGTAATAATAGAGGGCCCGCTAGTTAGAGGCACAGATAGGTGTTTCTGTGGCTGCAATCAAGACTCCAGGATGGTGTGCTGTTTCCCTGGTGCCAGGGTCAATGATGTCTCTGTGCGATTGCAGGACATTCTTAAGGGGGAGGATGAGCAGCCAGAGATCGTTTTACATGTTGGTACCAACGACATAAGTAGGAAAATGGATGAGGTCCTGAAGTGTGAATATAGAGAGTTAGGCAGAAGGCTAAAGTGAAGAACCTCGAAGGTAGTAATTTGTGGACCACTACCGGTGCCACGTGCGAGAGAGAGTAGGAATTGGAATTAGTTAGATGATGCGTGGCTTGAAAGCTTGTGCAGCAGGCAGGGTTTAAGATTTTTGGATCATTGGAATCTTTTGTAGGGAAAGGGTGACCTGTTCAAGAAGGACAGGTTAAACCTGAACTCGAGGGGGACTAACATACTGGTGGGGACATTTGCGAAAGTCAGTCGGAAGGGTTTACACTAGTTTGGCAGGGGGTTGGGATCCAAAGCAGTAGGGAGACAGAAGAGAGGGTTGAAGTTAAAGAGAGCACATTAAATAGTAAAAGCAGTGTCATTAATCCTAGTATTAGATAGATCATGCAAAAACAAAACAGGTAGCAAGGGAAATACAGATTTAACTGAATTTATTTCAATGTAAGAGATGTGACGGTCAAGGCAGATGAACTCAGGGTATAGATGGACGCATGGCACGGGGATATTATAGCAATTACTGAAACATGGCTAAGGGTGGTGCAGGATTGGCAGCTTAATATTCCAGGGTACAAATGCTTTAGAAAAAATAGAAAAGGAGGTAAGAGAGGAGGGGGAGTTGCACTTTTAACTAGGAAAAATATCACAGCAGTACTGAGAGGAGATATATCTGAGGGTCTGGCCACTGAGTATATATGGATAGAACTGAGAAATAAGAAGATGGAAATCACTTTGATAGGGTTGTACTACCGGCCCCCAAACAGTGACAGGAAATTGAGGAACAAATACGTAAGCAGATTACAGATAGCTCGAAGAGAAATTGTAGTAGTGAGGAATTTTAACTTTCCCAACATTGATTGGGATAGCCAAAATATTAACGGGTTGGATGGAGAGAAATTTGTTGGATGTATTCAGGAGGAATTCCTCATTCAGTATGTGGATGGCCTGATTAAAGAAGGGCAAAACTTGACAACCTTTTGGGAAGTGAGCAATTGCAGGTGACAGAAGTGTGTTCATGAGGGAATCACTTTGGGTCTTGTGACCTTAATTCTATTAGTTTTAAAATGGCTATGGAGAATGATAGGCCTGGCCCAAAATTTAAAATTCTAAATTGGGCAAAACCAATCTTGATGACATCAATCAGGAACTTTTAAAATTTCATTGGGGGAGTCTGTGGGAAGACAATAAGTGGAAAGCATTCAGAAGTGTATTAGTGTTGTGTTAGGAATGTGCTTACACTGAACACTCTTAGACTGAAGGGCAAGGCTGATTGAAGTAGGAAACCCTGGATGACTCGAGATATTGTGGCCCTGGTCAAGAAGAAGAAGGAGGCACATGATATGCATAGGCAGCTGGGATCAAGTGAATCCCTTGAAAAGTATAGAGGGTGTACAAGTAGAGTTGAGACAAAGATCAGGAGGGCAAAGAGGGACATGAGACTGTCTTGGCAGACAAGGCAAAGGAGAATCCGAAGAGCTTCTACAAATACATAAAGGGCAAAAGAGTAAGAAGGGAGAGAGTAAGACCTTTTAAGGATCAACAAGATGATCTATGTATGGATCCACAAGAGACAGATGAGATCCTAAATTAATATTTCTCATCGGTATTTACTGTTGAGAAAACATGGATGTTAGTGAACTTGGGCAAATAAATAGTGAATTCGTGAGGAGTTTACATGTTACAGAGAAGACGGTGCTGGAAGTCTTAAAGCGCATCAAGGTAGAAAAACCCCTGAGACCAGATGAAATGTATCCCAGGTCATCGCGGGAGGCTAAGGAGGTAATTGTGGATCCTCTAGCAGAGATATTTGAAGTATCGATAGTCATAGGTGAATTGTCTGAAGACTGAAGGGTGGCAAACGTAGCGTCTTTGTTTAAAAAGGGCTGCAGATAAAAAGCCTGGGAACTACAGGCCAGTGAGCCTCACATTTGTGGTGGGTAAATTGTTGGAAGTTATTTTGAGAGAAAGGATCTACAGGCATTTAGAAATACCAGCTCTGATTAAGGGCAGCTAGAATGCCTTTGTCAGTGGAAAATCATGTCTCACAATGTGATTGAGGTTTTTGAAGGGGCAATGAAGAATGTAGATGAAGGCAGTGCGGTTGATGTTGTCTACATGGAATTTAGCAAGGCCTTTGGCAAGGTACTGCATGGTAGGTTGTTGCATAATATTAAATTTCTCAGGGTCCAGGGAGAGGTAGCTAAAAGGATACAAAATTCACTTGATGACAGAAGCTAGAGAGTGGTTGTAGAGGGTTGTTTTTCAAACTGGCGGCCTATGACCAGCGGTGTGCCTTAGGGGTCAGTCCTGGGTCCACTGTTATTTGTCATTTATATTAATAATTTGGATGAGAATGTACGAGGCATGATTAGTAAATTTGCAGATGACATCAAGATCGGTGGCGTATTGGAGAGTGAAGAAAATTATCTCCGATTGCAACGAGATCTTGATCAATTGAGCCAGGGGGGTTGACGAATGGCAGATGGAGTTTAATTTTGATAAATGTGAGGTGATGCATTTTGGTAGATTGAACCAGGACAGGGCTTAGTAAATGGTAGGGCATTGGGGAGAGTTACAGAACAAATAGATCTAGGGGCACCCGTTCATAGCTCCTTGAACGTGAAGTCACAGGTAGACAGATTGTTGAAGAAGGCATTCGGTATGCTAGGTTTCATTGGTCGGAACATTGAATACAGGAGTTGGGACGCCTTGTTGAAATTGTACAAGACGTTGGTAAGGCCACACTTGGGATACGGTGTACAGTTCTGGTCACCTTGTTATAGAGAGACATTATTGAACTAGAAAGAGTGCAGAACATATTTACTAAGATGCTATCCGGACTTATTAGTTTGAGTTATAAGGAGAGGCTGGGTAGACTGGGACATTTTTTCTCTGGAGCATAGGAGGCTGAGCGGTGAACTTATAGAGGTTTATAAAATAATGAGAGGCATAGATCAGCTAGGTAGTCAATATATTTTCCCAAATGTAGGGGATCCTAAACTAGAGGGCATAGGTTAAACTGAGAGGGGACAGATAGAAAAGTGTCCAGAGGGACAACTGTTTCACACAGAGGGATGTGAGTGTCTGGAACAAGTTGCCGGGGTAGTAGTAGAGGCTGGTACATTTTTTTTCTTTTAAAAGGCATTTCGATAGTTACATGAGTAAGATGGGTACATAGAGATATGGACCAAATGCGAGCAATTGGGACTAGCTTCGGGGTTTATAATAAAAAGGGCGGCATACACAAATTGGGCCGAAAGGCTTGTTTCCATGCTGTAAACCTCTATGACTCAATGACTCTCTAACTTGATGACTCTAAGTGCCCAATTCTTGACTGAGACTGCTTATACAGGGTAAATGTTCAGAAGATAGAAGGTATCCTTAACCAGTACCTTATTATATCCTTGAAACATTCTCAGTCATCATATCAGTCGGAACAGGAGTGCTCTTAAACATTTGACTTAGGACTCATTCCCAATCACTTATCTTTGCTATTACGAATGATTACGCCTCCATAATGCTAACGGCCTTTATCTCAGCCCATCGACCACTGAAATATTTACTCACACTTCCATCACTTCCAGGCTCTCGTATTTTGACAGCCTTCTGGCCTGCCTCCTATCCAGTCCTACGCCCCGCGCAACAGTCAGATCATCCAAAACATTGCTGTCACCTTCAATTGGACATCCAATATACCTTAACAATGGCCTTGCTTTCGAGAAATGCATTGACTAATGTCCAAAGTTATGCAATTTTAAAATTCTGATCATCTGCTAGAATCAGTTGTGAAAATTATTTGTCACTCGACGTAATGAAAATTAATTCTTAGGAAAAAACGAACATGCTCCATCTAGATCGCCTTCTACATGTGAAAGCCGGACTTTACAATGGTCATGGGGTGCTACGGTGAACTATAAAAAAGAAAGCGCGTTTCAGGCTTGAACAAATGTTTTTTGCCTAATTTAATAAAAAAAACACATACTACTCTATCGCATTGAAAAAAAACACGATAATAAGTACCATTGCTTACAATTATTTAAAATAACGGAGGAGTCTTGAAATCCATGAATGATATCTCTACTGACAATAAAAAAAAACACACAACTGGAATTCACCTGACTGACAAAGGGTTGTGTTATGTAAACACAAGTAGTTATTAGGGATTTATATTTGTATTGGTAAACGATAGAAATAAGGTACAGTATTAAATTGTTTCAATTGAATCTCTCTGTTCTTGGGAGGAACCTATACGTGCATTCCTGCTGGACAAAGGTGTTTGTATGTCTAAGGTTTGTATCAACTCCAAATAGGTTCTATTGTGCTTGGAGGGAACTACAGTGTGAAGAATAAATAGAAGCACTACATTGCTTTGTAATACGAGGCCACTTTCCAGAGAGAGAAAGATTTACTCCGTTCTTAGTTGTTTTTAACTGAAAATCAGAGCAATTGCAGAAAGAAATCTGGAGAGAGAACATCTATCAGCTCTGCCCGAAGTAGGGGAAATGATACAATGACATAATGTGCAAATCAACAAGCTCCAGAGAAACTAAAGGACATTTCGTACGGAAAACTGGGAATTATAATTTAATACCGTTCATGGCAGCTTAGGCGAAGTCGAGAATGAAGGCCACTGAGAAGCTAGATTTCTAAAGGAATCTAAAATAACCCTGAATGTTTATAAAGTAGTTCTAAAGTTTGGTATGTCTTACTGCAGTTTGTAAAAAAAATTTTAAAGTCTGTCTGACGGGTCTATAATTTGCTGCTTGCTCTTAAACTCCTCGTTTAAATAATAGGATTACATTATTTACACTCTAATCCATAAGAATTCTTCCAGAATCTATAGTCTCTGGGAAGATGACCACCAATGCATCCACTATTCCTATGGCCAATCCTTAAGAACTCTTCGAATATAGATTGCCCGTCCCTGGGGATTTATCAGCCTTCAATACCTTCAATTTCCCAACACCATTTCCATGCTAATATTGATTTCCTTCAGTTCCTCCCACTCATTAAATCCTCATTTTCCCGACATTTCTACAAGGGAGCATTTTCGAAAATGTGCTATGGAGGACTACCATGTTCATTACGTTCTTATATCAGTGGGAAAATAGGCATTGCTGGATCTGGTGCCGAAAAATGTGGTGAGACAATTTGGCCACCTGTCTGTTGTGATATTTCCAGCTGACGTGACCACTGGACAAGTCAGATTCCAAGTTTGAACTCGGTTTGATGGTTTTTAAAAGGTACTTCTCGTTCAGAGTCGTTGCTATAAAGAGACAGAGAGGTGCTGATGAACTTTTAATCAAACGGACAAACAAAAACGACTAAGCAGGAAAAGACAATTTTTAATTTTGTATTCCTCTGCCCGAATTTATGAGCATTAAGATTTTCACATTTACTTCCTCCACATTCCGTTTGTCCCTGAGAAAAATGTATTTAATCGAAGAGGATTAGCAAAACGACGAGCAGATCATTGCAACATTGTTCTAGTTGCATCTAGCAATTTGGGAGAACTTTCTAGATTGGCATTTTGCTGTTTATGATGCGTTTTGATACTGGAGTGGTCGCCAATGGACTCACTGAATCGCTACCCCACTAAATGCTAGCCCCATTAATTGATGCAGCACTACATAATTGATGACAAATGTCAGAAGCAGCAGCCTTATGTTTTTGGCAGCAGCGCTGTTAGTCGTCTTTTATATGATCCTTCCAAATTTCATCTAACAAGCCATGATATAAAGATTATTATACAAGAAATCCATCTGGTATGCATCTTTGCTGATCAAGACAAGCTATACATGAACAGAACATAAGAACACAAGAACATAAGAAATACGAGCAGGAGTAGGCCATCTAGCCCTTCGATCCTGCCCCGCGAATAGGGTGAACGTCAATATTCGATCGCATAAAATGTTGATGGTCATTGTGAGGCGGCACTCTGCCATTCGGGTCTACAATTTTACTTTACAAGCATTACTTTAAATATCGTTGGCAGTTTCAGAATTCATACGGAGACAGACATGCTTGAAGGACCTTTTGCTGCAAGTATTGACTGAGACTTACCGTGTCGCTGTGTACCAATTAGGAGCTGTTACGTCGCAAGAGATCTACCCCCTCCCCCGTGGTCAGAACAGACCAGAAGAAGAGAAAGACAGAGATGCTCGCTGTGTGCGCATTACGCTTTGCGGCCATGTTCAGTAACAAGCGTCAGGTTTAATATTTCAATATCTCGGCTTAATATCGGTTATCAAATTCTATGTGAGACACTCATGGAGTTCATTTAAACGGTTGGAGTAGATTTGGGTATTTTGAAAAGAAAATCCAGCCCAGAACAATGGCGATTACGAGCAGGGGAGGAACGCCTTTTATTTTCTTTCTTTGTGTGTTGGACCTGGTTTCGGGACAAATTCGCTACTCGATTCCCGAGGAACTGGAGCGTGGGGCCTTTGTTGGGAATATCGCTGAGGATTTGAAGATGCAGGTCTGGGAGTTACCCGCTCGCAAGATTCGGCTTCTCTCTGATATCAGGAAGGAATATATTGAGGTAAATTTAGAGAATGGGATTTTATATATTAATCAAAGAATCGACAGAGAGGAGATTTGCAGACAAAGTTCCAGCTGTTCTCTTTCTCTAGAAATAGCGCTGAACAATCCTTTGGAAATGCACAGCGCTGTGGTGGAAATATTAGATATAAATGACAATTCACCTAGTTTTGAAAAGGAAGAATTTTCATTGGAGATCAGTGAACTAATTGCACCTGGCACGCGCTTTCCTGTCGAGAGCGCGTATGATCCGGACGCGGGCACAAATGGAATCAATACTTATCAGATCAGTCCAAACGAACTCTTCGGCCTCGAAGTGAGAAGCAGGAGCGATGGGGGTAAAAGTGCGGAACTGGTATTAGAGAACCCCTTGGACCGTGAACAACAGTCCAGCTATGAACTAGTATTGACCGCCGTCGACGGCGGAATACCTCAGAGATCTGGCACAGCTCGGATTGTCATTGTTGTGCTGGACAGCAACGATAACGCACCTGTATTCGATCATGAAATATATCGGACTGATGTGATTGAAAACGCTGCTCTAGGTACATTCCTCCTAAGAATCAACGCTGCCGATTCAGATGAGGGGACAAATGCTGAGGTATCATATTCTTTCACCAGACACGTTCCCCGAAAGATACGTGAAATATTCAAATTGGATCCGGTAACAGGAGAGATTTCGATTCAAGGTGTAATGGATTTCGAGGAATCAAGTGCTTATGAACTGGATGTACAGGCAGTGGATAATGTTCCACTTGTAGGCCATGCCAAAGTTATGGTTGAACTAATTGATATGAATGATAACGCACCCCAGGTAGAGTTCGCATCAGTATCCAATGCAATCGCTGAAGATGCCCAAGTTGGAACTGTGATTGCTATAATTAAGGTGACTGATCGAGATTCAGGAGAAAATGGGCAGATTTATTGCCAGATTTCTGGGAATGTTCCATTTAAATTACAGAAGTCTTTACGGAACACTTATAAATTGGTTACAAATGATATCCTCGATCGTGAAACAGTGCCAGGGTACAACATCACTATTTCAGCATGGGACAGAGGATCGCCCCCTCTGTCAACACAGAAAACTATCACGGTCTCTGTTTCTGATAAAAATGATAACGCACCGAATTTCACGCAATCGTTATACAATGTATATCTGATGGAAAACAACACTCCCGGTGCTTCCATATTTGCAGTTACAGCTTTAGATTCTGATATGGACCATAATGGTCAGGTGGCGTATTCTATTTTGGAGAATCGGATGGAACAAGGACCTGGTCACGTCACAATTAATACCAAAAATGGTAACATTTACTCACTTCGCTCCTTTGACTATGAACAACTGAAGCAATTCCAGTTCAAAGTTCAAGCCCAGGATGATGGATCTCCTCCACTGAGCAGCACTGCTACGGTGAATGTTATTATCCTGGACCAAAATGACAATGCTCCAATTATTCTTTCACCTTTACTGTGGAACGGCTCAGCATCAGTGGATGTTAGGCCGCAGTCTGTATATCCAGGATACCTTGTCAGCAAGGTAATCGCCACTGATGCTGATTCTGGACAGAATGCACGGCTTTCATACCAATTGTTGGCGGCCCCTGATCCCAGCTTGTTTAATGTGGATCTCCTGTCTGGTGAAATCAGAGCAACTCGGCATTTTGCAGATAATGACATCATCATAGAAAGGCTGGTGCTTTTGGTAAAAGATAATGGGCAACCCACTCTCTCCTGTACGGCCACAATCTCCTTTACAATCTTGTCCAATGTTACAGAGGAAACTTCCAAATTAACCTACAAAGCCAAATATTTTTCGGATTTGAATCGTTATTTGATCATCATTTTAGGATCAACTTCATTTCTGTTTCTTGTCATCATAACTTTTCTGATCACCCTGAAGTTTAAACAAGAAAGCAATGTTGCTGAAGATCACAGCACCAGAGTTTGCTGCTGTTGTCGGAGGAATTCTAAGCTGTCCTTTAATCCGAGCCCTCCAGGAAATGTGTCTTTAACTTATAGTGGACCTGGTCAGGCTGAAAGATTTGGTTATACGGTATGTTTATCTCCAGAATCATCCAAGAGAGATTTTCTCTTTTTAAAACCCTGTCATCCAACTTTGCCTTTCAATGAAGTGAATATCCATAACACTAACGGGATGACATAATTTAGACAAGAACTTTCATGCTGACAGATAATTCACTTTGATGAAAAGTTAATTTTTGTGTTCCATCAGGGAGTAAGTTTTGTCTATTTAATTATGTACTTGAGTAGTTACTAGAATGCATGATACGCGAAACTGCTTCTTGCTGGTCGTATCTGCCCATATACCCATGGTGCGAAATGTTACTTTTTTGAAAGCCATGAACAGTGCACTTTATACTATAGGATTTACATGAATTGTATATTGGTATGCCTCTTTGTGATTCCTCTCTCGCCTGCTGTCTATGTTTGCATTCACATAACAGTAGACAAAATAGTAGCAGAAAGCATATTTGCAGACTTCAGTCTTTCAAAGCTGAATGCAACTTTGAAAGCTTTCTTTTAAACAGCATGTCAAAAAATGTTTTCCCATTATGTGTAGTGCGAATGTTTGACAAAGAATTACGAAATATTAAATGCCATGCAAAAAAAAAAACAGTGTCTCGACCAATTTTGCCTGGGTAAAACTATTTCCCACATTTAATTCTCATTTTACACAGCACCTCTGGTTGATTGGGTTGAATTAAACTGTTTTGATATTTGGATATCGGGATTCACAATACTCTCACAATACCCACCATACTCTCACAAATAAATACTCTATGTGCTGCGAAATGCCTGACATGTCACAGACTCTAACTGTAATTTTATGTGACTGCACAATCTTGTGGTTATGCAATGCATCCTGAATATTCTTACGCATAATTCAGCCTGCTTTCGAAATTATGAAATTCTGCCCTTTCCTCCAAGTATGTTAGAGGAAAATAATCAAACCCTCTTCCTTGCAAAATTTATGCTGTAGAATTACATATTTATTGTTTTCCTCCACATGATATAACTAACCATTTTTATTAGAAAACAGCTTTCTGTGTTGTAAATGTGACAACACGGTAAAGTGTTAAGAGCGTTCTAAATTCGGCAAAAAACCTGTTTATTCCAGCCAAACGCACGGCCTTTCCTAATTGACAATAAAACAGCGGTATCACTGGAAATTCCGGCTTCCATACTTTCCAAGATTTCTCTTGTGAAACATTTGCCTTTGTTCACCTCTCCCTCTCTGCAGCCCTCGGTTCGATGGATCACAGCATCCTTCCTCTTCGTTCAGTTCATTGGGTCGGTTTTGCCTGGTTTCAAATTTCACAATTTTATCAAAGCCCATCTCTAATCACGATTCCCCTTCTCGGCGCATGATTTTCTTTTTGGAGATATCCAAGGATCTTTTTTTATTATTATCGCAATGTTGTTTGAATGGTGATCAAATTTCCAAGTCTAAGATGTATTTCCCTTCGGCGTTGAGCAGACAGAAATCATTGTCTCCAGCGCCCATCATAAGTGCTAGATGCTTGAAATTATCTCAGCCATTGTTTTAGTCAGAACAGGAGTGTTCTCAATCATTTGACTCACAGCCCTGTAGCAAATTACTTTATCCTTGCAATCACTGCTTAAGCCTTCAAAAACATAACTGCCTCCTTTCTTATCCCAGCCCATCTTCCAGTGAAAGTGATATCTTCATCAATTCCAGATCCTGCTATTGCAAATTGTTCCTGATCGGCGCCCGTCCGGTCCTCCACAATGCGTAAATTTTAGTTCATACAAAATGTTGCTGCCATCTCCTATCACATACTAAGTACACTTAATCAAATGCCTTGTCCTCGCAAAGTGCAGTGACGTTTGTTCCAGTGCTGCAATTTTTAAATACCAAACACCTGCCTGATTGACTTTTTAAAACGTAGTAGCGGTTATTAATAAGGAAAAAGGTAGGAATTCCTGGAAAAAAAGAGTAATGTCCACCCAGTTCGCGTTCTACCAGTATGGAAGCCGGAATTTCCAATGGTGCTACAATTTTATTGTCAATTAGAATTAGCGTTTGGTTTAAAGAAACAGTATTTGCCGAATGTAAAAAAAACCTCTTAACACTTTCCCCTGTTATCACACTTTAACACAGAAAACAAACACAATAAGTCAAAAAGAACAGAGTCTTGAAACACCCAGGCATGCTATCTCTAACATCCGTTTATAACAAAAAAGTAGAAATTTTGAATGCATGTAGATTCATACAGGTTTACAGAACGGAAACAAGCTCTTTGGCCCAACTTGTCCATGCCGCTTTCTTCTTGAACCCTTAAGCTAATCCCAATTGCCCGCATCTGGCCCATATCCCTCTATGCCCATCTTACCCATGTAACTGTCTAAATGCTATTTAAAAGACAAAATTGTACCACCTCTACTACTACCTCTGGCAGCTTGTTCCAGGCATTCACCATCCTCTGTGTGAAACATTGCCCCTCTGGACACCTTTCTAACTCTTCCCTCTCACCTTAAATCTATACCCTCTAGTTTTAAAGTCCCCTATCTTTGGGAAAATATATTGACTATCTAGTGCTGGGGATATGGTGAACAGAAGGCAGTGTAAGGTAAATCTTGACGTTGTGCGTAAGTGCAATGGTTGGGAGTGAGTTGGTGACATATTTTCCATCAGCCCCTATTATGATTTCCATTAAAGTCAAACAGTTATGGACTTAAATGTAAGCAGCTTGCCGTCTTGCGAACTCAAGTTCCACATTATCTCTCAATGGCAAAATTTACTTTAATGATAGCAAAAGCAGAAAATGCAAGACAATCTCAGAAGGTCTGATAGCCTTTTCGAGCGAGAAGTAATCACCCAGACTCGACACGTTAGCCCTGTTTTCTCTCCATAGCGTCTGTCAGGCCTGCTGAAAATTTCAGATTCCAACATCCAAACCTGGGCTGACAAATAGCAAGTAACATTCACATCACACAAATGCCAGGCAATGACCTTCACCAATAAAAGGCAATCAAACCACCGCCCCTTGACAGTTAATGGTGTTACCATCATTGAGTGTCCTTCTGTCGACTTCTTTGAGGTTACCGTTGACCAGAAGTCAACTGGACTCAACACGTAAACTTGGTGGCTGCAAGAGCAGGTCAGAGGCTGGAATACTGCAACGAGTTACTCAACCCCTGGTTCCCCAATTCATGTCCACAATCCACAAGCCACAAATCAGGAGTGTGATAGATTACTCACCACTTACCTGGATGTTTGCATCTCGAACAACACTCAAAACGCTTGACAACATACAGGACAGAACAGCCTGCTTGATTGGCTCCACTTCCACAACCGTCCCCTCCCCCAACAGCGACACTTGGTAGCAGCAGTGTGTACTACTCCCAAGCTGCACTGCAGAAATTCATCAAGTTCACTAAAGACCTTAGACAACCCCTTACACTTCTATGAGCATTTCCATCTAGAAGGACAAGGGCAGCAAACACGTAGGAATACCGTCACCTGCAAGTTCCCCCCTAAGTCATTCACCACCCTGACTTGGGAATATATGGCCGTTGCTTTGCAGTAGCTGGGTCAAATTGCTGGAATTCCATAACGAACAGTATTGTTTGGCAATTTACAGCACATGGAATGTAGCGTATCAAAGAGGCAACTCACTAGCATCTTCTCAAAGGCAATAAGCCATAGGCAATAAAAACACACCAAACAGCGACGCCTGTGTCCAATGCATGAACAATATATCCGCAATTACTTGCTTTTATTTACTTAAAACTCACTTCTTCGTAGTCACAAGTAGGCGTACGTCAACACTGCAATGAAGTTACTGTGAAATTCCCCTTGTTGTCACACTTCGGCGCCTGTTCAGGAACACTGAGGAAGAATTTAGCATGGCGAATGCACATAACCAGCACATCTTTGGACTGTGGGAAGAAACCAGAGCACCCGGAGAACACTGACGCAGACACAGGGAGAACGTGCAAACTGCACGTAGATAGTGACCCAAGTCGGGAATCGAACCTGGGTCCCAGGGGCTGTGAGACAGCAGTGCCAAACACTATGCCATGTGCTGCTCCTTTACTTCAATGACTTTACTTCGATAATATTTATCTTTGAAACTTAAATTCCGTTTTGTTAGTCCCTAAGTCAAAGTAGGAATACAGCGTGCTCAAGATTATATTACACACCGAATGCAGTAACACTTTCACCTCACTAACATGCTTCATAGCGCTGCTGGACATACAGCAACCATTTGTTTTCCCGCCTTGTCAGCCACTGGTCTCATTAGCCGGCACATCTCTGACAGTGGAACAGTCTGTCTATAATTTTCATACTAGTTTCCTACCATCCTGCAATTACACTGAAGAAGATAATTTCTTCCGTCATGGTACTGACTGAAAAGAAAGGCAAATACAGCCTCATCGCATTTTCCATTTCTCTTCCATTTAGAATTTTCCTTCTCCTACCACTAGTGTTGTACATTAAGACACTTCCAGTGCGTATCTAATTGAACTGTAGAGTATACGCGACGATCGCTCATTTTATCTTTGAATTATTTGATGGAACTCTTTTGGGCATTTTTGGTTGCGCACTGCAATTTTTTCTGTTCGTTACATTGCAATCGAGGGCGAAACAGTCTAGCTTTAAGAACAGTTGCTGCAATTATTGGTTGCGGCTCTTCGTGTCGCTGTCTACCAATAAGCAGCTGAGACGCTACGAGGGATCTACCCCCTCCCTCTCTGCGGAAGCACAGAACAGAAGCGAAGAGACAGTCTGTTTCTGCGTTTATGCTGTGCGGCCATGTTCAGCAAAGCAGCTGGGGTCGAGACTTTGCATTTCTAGATCCCGTGTTTGTATATGGATAAACGTATGTACCTGAGCGATTGTATCAGGTTTGGAGGCCAGTTAATCCTTACGATCGGAAAATATTTTGAAATTTGATGACAGAATCTAACCCCGGACAATGGCGTATACACTGATGTGCAGGGCGTATTTCATCTTGCTGCTTTGTGTGTTGGACCTGGTGTCTGGACAAATTCACTATTCGATACCTGAGGAATTGGAACATGGGGCAATTGTCGGGAATGTCGCTGAGGATTTATCATTAAATATTTGGGAATTATCCACTCGCAATTTTCGGCTTGTCTCTGATGAAACGCAGCGCTACATGGAGGTAAATCTGGAAAATGGAAATTTACTTGTTCATGATAGAATCGATAGGGAACAGATATGCAGGCAAAGCTCGACTTGTTCTCTTAATTTGCAAATAGCCCTTGATAATCCGTTAGAAATACATCCAATTGCAGTGGAGATACAAGATGTAAATGATAATTCACCCAGATTCCCAAAGAGCGAATTTTCCCTGCAGATTAATGAATTAATTTCGCCAGGAGCGCGCTTCCCCCTCGAGAGCGCGCACGATCCGGACGTGGGCACAAACACAGTCAGTAATTACCACATTAGTCCAAATGAACATTTTGGTCTTAAAGTGCAGACAAGAAGTGACGGGAGTAGCAGTGCTGAGTTGCTTTTAAAAAAACCTTTAGACCGTGAGAAACAGGCGATCTTTCAGTTGGTACTGACAGCCATTGACGGCGGGATTCCTGCGAGATCTGGTGAAACTCGGATAATGATTACTGTGCTGGACGTCAATGATAACGCGCCCGCATTTGATCAAGAAATATACAGGGTGAGTGTTAACGAGAACGTCGCCAAAGGTACCTTGGTAACAAAAATTAATGCGGTTGATTTAGATGAAGGCATGAATGCTGAGTTGACCTATTCCTTTACAAACCATGTGTCCGAAAAGATTCGGGAACTGTTCACAGTGGACCCAGTAACTGGAGAGATCAAAGTTCAAGGTGTATTGGATTTTGAAGAATCGAGCGTTTATGAACTTGATGTGGAAGCTGTGGATAACGGTCTGGCCGGCATGGCAGGACATGCCAAAGTCATAGTCGGACTAATAGACACGAATGACAACGCCCCGGACCTTGAAGTGACCTTGGTGTCCAGTACAGTGCAGGAAGATGCTCCCCCGGGCACTGTGATAGCTCTGATCAGAGTAACAGATTTAGATTCTGGCGAATATGGAGAGGTTCAGTGCCAGGTTCCAGCGCAGCTTCCTTTTAAACTTCAAAAATCTTTGAAAAACAATTACAAATTGGTTACCAAAACTTTATTGAATCGCGAAAACTTTCCGATGTACAACATCTCTATTTCAGCTTGGGACGGAGGGATTCCCCCTCTTTCAACAAATAGAACTGTCTTAGTTTCAGTATCTGATGTAAATGACAACGCCCCGAGGTTTACGCAATCTTCATATGATCTATATCTCATGGAGAATAACACACCTGGTTCTTCCATTTTTGCTGTTACTGCTTTAGACCCTGATTTAAATTCTAATGGGGAGGTGTCATATTCTATTTTGTCGAATCCGATGCAAGAAATGTCTGCGTCTGCTTACGTCAGCATTAACTCGAGAAATGGCAACATTTACGCACAGCGTTCCTTTGACTATGAGCAATTGAAACATTTTCAGATCAATGTTCGTGCTCAGGATAATGGATCTCCCCCACTGAGCAGCGCGACTATGGTGAATGTCATTATTTTGGATCAAAATGACAATGCTCCGGTCATAGTTTCCCCTTTGACGTGGAACAGTTCGGCATCAGTGGAGATTCCATCCCAAACAGTACATACAGGATACGTGGTTACTAAGATAATCGCTACGGATGCAGATTCTGGTCAGAATGCACGGCTTTCTTATCATTTGTTGGAAGCAACTGATGCAGACCTGTTTACTGTGGGTCTTCACTCTGGAGACATCACAGCAACTCGCAGTTTGAGAAATCAAGACCTCACCACAGAGAGAATCGTCATCTGCATCAAGGATAATGGACAGCCAAGCCTCTCCAGTACGGTCGCAATTTTCTTTTCAATCATGCCTAATGCTACTAAAAAACTTTCGGAACTAAGTTACCAGCCTCGAACTGAGGGATATTTTTCGGATATAAACCGTTATTTAATCATCATTTTGGGATCAACATCCTTCTTCTTCCTTGTAATCATTATTTTTCTGGTCGTCCTAAAATGTAAACAAGACAGAAATATCGTAGAAGACAGTTGCTTTACAATTTGCTGTTACAGCCAGAGGAATGCGGATAATACCTTCATTCGGAGATCAGCTGTAAACGAACAGTTAAATTATACAGGGCCAGATCAAGCTGAACGTTACCGTTACGCCGTCTGTTTATCTCCTGAATCATCCAAAAGTGAATTTCTGTTTCTGAAGCCTTGTCATCCTACTTTGCCTTTCACGGACCGAGTTACTCCGGACTCCAATCCGGGGATATGATTTCAGAGGAATGTCTCAGCTGAGAATGGTTTATGTAATTGAAGAATTATACAGTTCAGAAGAAAGTCATTTTCCTGTGTGCCTAAAAGTGTAATATAATTAATTTCCATTCCAAAATCTTCTATGTCCGCCCACAATTTTTACTACATGCCCAATCATTTTTTTGAAACTTACTATGGAAGATTCTTTCAAGGTCCTGTGCTCCAGATTTTAGCAAACTTCTCTGTGAAAACTTTTCCTTTATTTTCTTCTGGTTATTTTGGCAATTACTTTAAATCTATGACATCCAATTACCGACTGAGTTATCAGAAGACGCGGTTGCTCCGTATTAATCTCAGCAATAATCCTCGTAACTTTGAATTCTTCCGCACGAATTCGCCTTAATGTTAATAACTCTAAGGAGGACAAAACTAGGTTTCCAATCTCTCCATATGTTTGATGCCCTTCGTTTCTGGTATCATGCTGGTAAATTTTTGCTGCGGTCTGTTAAAATTTTAAATATCTTTTTCAAAGTCTGCTGCTCAGAATTTTACTGAATACTTCAGCTTAAAATTAACTAGCGATGGGTAGATTTACCTTGCCTTTCATTTTTTGTATTTCTTTCACAAATCCAAAATTCCACTAGCTTTCTTAACCACCCTACTGTCTTCAAGAACTTATGCATGTGCACATTGGTTTCCCCTGTTCGTGTTGCACCTCAAAGGGCATGGTGTGTAATATTTTGATGCTCTATCTTGTTTCTCTCGAAGCATGCATTTTCAAATGTAATAGGATTTAATTGTATTTGTAATGTTTATGCCAATTTCACTCGTGCTACCTGTGTTCTTCGGGAGTCTTTTAAGTATACTCCTCATTATTTATTACGCCTTCCTGTTTTGCAATTTGAAACATTGGACATGGTAATCGTTATAGACACATAGGAAATAGGACAAAGTGTATGCCCCTTGCGTCTGCTCCGCCATTCAAATTGATCATTACTGACCTGCCATCTCAAAACTTTCTCAGACTATTGTCAGGTTCCTTGATCTCTTTACTGGTTAGAAATTCCCACGATTTCAGTCTTGAGCATACTAAATTGAGCCCGAGCAACTACCTTTCCTAAGGAACTCCAAAGTTTTACCACCCATTAAGTGAAGAAACTCCTCCTCCTCTGAGAACAAAATAGCCATCCCTCATTCTAAACTGTGTGCTCTGGTTGCAGATCCCCTAGCTAGTGGAAATGTTTTTCCTGCATCAGTGTTTTCGAGCTTTGTGAGAATTTTACATGTCTCAACGTGATCCCCTATCATTCTTCCAAACACCGGGGAATCTGTCTTCAGAGGACCACGTAGCCATCCCACGATGAATCTGGTGAAACCTTTTACTCTTCCCTAATGGTAAATGTATCATTTCTTAGGTAAGAAGACCACAAGTGTGCACAATAACGCAGTTCATGTCCTACCAGCGTTCTCTGCAATTGCAGCAAGACACTTTGCTCTTGAAGCATAGTCTTGATTATTAATATGTAACAATTAAAATAGGGTCCTAATATTATTCCCGGGGGTACTGATTGATGGGAAAGGCACGGTGGCACAGTTATTAGCATTGCTGCCTCACAGCACAAGGGATCCAAGTTTGATTCCCAGCTTGGGTACTATCTGTGTGGAGTCTGCACATTCTCCCCGTGTCTGTGTGGATTGTCTTGGTTGCTCTAGTTTCCTCCCACAGTCCAAAAGATGTGCTGGTTACGTGCATTGACCATGCTAAATTCTCCCTCAGTGTACCCAACAGGCGCTGGAGTCTGGCGACTAGGGGTTTTTCGCAGTAACTTTGTTGCAGTATTAATGTAAGCATACTTGTGACACTAATAAATAAACTTAAACTTAAATAAACTTAAACTTAGACTGTATTGCTAACTCCTGTCAAATAAACAAAGTAACTCACCATTACCCTATTCCTCCTATGATTTAGTCGGATACATGCCAAACTTACCACAAACATATCAATCCCATGTTCTATTTGTCGAATAAATTTGTTCTGTACTAACTTATCAAACATCAATGCGCAAATATCCAGCTGTTCCATTAGATTCATCAATGTAATAGGATTTAATTGTACTCTAATGTGTATGCCAATTCCATCATAAAACTCATCCAGTTTATTTAGACATTTTTCGCCTTCAACAAATCTGTCCTGGAAGCCTTCATTATGCTTTTCTAATTGGGTATTAGTATCACCTCTGGGAATTGTGCCCATAGTTGTCCCAATACATTGCTTGTCCTGTAGTTGTTAGAGAGAGCCTACTCTCCTTTTACAATACAAGTGTAATATTTGCAACCATCCAAATGCTCTGGGACCTCTCCCATATCTAAAGCATCGAGCTATCTGTTAATCAGTCAATTTCAGATTTTCTTCAAATAGCTAAATTCTCGCACTGGTAATTACACGCCAGTTAGACTGTATTCCGCATTGCTGTTCTTGTAACCGCACATGTCGATAATGATATACTTGATGTTGTGTCACCGCTACAGTAGTAGCATAAGAACGAAAACTATCTTCTTTCTGGTACTTTTTTTTTCCTTTTGAAGAAGTGCATATCAATATTTCCTCGATAATTCCTCCGCTGTTTGTGATTGTGTTTTAACGCATGCGTATAAAAGATTGACTAATATCATGAGGCATAATTTCAGAGTCTGAAGCGCATTCACTTGTGACTGCAAAGGGCAACTTCGATGAAACTGAAGCCTTTGTTTCAGGTTTCAAGCTGATTTAAGAAAATGTTTTATCAGCGTATGCAATGAGAACGTTGACACTTGTCAGTTTATACGTCGGTCTGAAAATGTTGCAGATTTTCTAAAAAAAATGTGCAGTGAAACAGAATATACTGTAGATGATTTTGCTTTTAACGTGTTCCAGATATGAATAGTTCAACTGTGGTAGAATTCCCAGAGCGGAATTTTCACGTTTTCCTGCTGTTACATTCCAGTGAAAGCAATAGAGATGGGTTCCTACAATTTACTCATATGTTTTCGAAACGTGTTGAATATTCAAGTGGCAATCATTTATAATGTTTAAATATGGGTTTAGTACACGTGAATGAAATCACAAAAGGTACAAATATTAGATTATACGATTGAAGCTGACAATTCCATTCTTTCATGACCAAATTAAAGATTTTATTTAGAGATCACGCATTGTCTAAAAATACCACGTTTCCAAAATAGGTTGGTTGAATTTGGATTGTGATACCTGAGTAGGGTTAGTATCACTATTTTCTGAGGATGCATCAGTACCTTTCAATCCTATCCACTGATGGATGATTCTCAGTATTTTCCAAAATATTTTCTTCTTTATATGTTAGACGTTCAAGATGGCAGAAGGTTCGCAAGCGTCAGCGAGAGATAAACGCAGAGAGATATGTCGAGTAGACCAGAACAATCCTCAAAAACAGAATGTGCACAGGTCCCTTGAAACGTGGTAAAGTAGGTTTCCCAACCTTGAGTGACAACATTTCTTTGTTTTCTCACTCAACGGGCCGACAAGCATACTTCAGAATGATAAAGTCTGGTTCATCATTAAAATGTGAATTTCAAACCAAAACAAAATCAATGTCAAAGCTGGCAAATTGAATTTTCTTAAAGAGGCATTAAAGAATCGTCACTTAAAGAGTCACAACAGCAGAGCTAACTAATGTACCTTTCGTGATTTTTAGCTTAAGAATTACCCTGAAGGGACAAATTAGGCCCGGCGGCTTCTTCACCAGAAAACTGATGGAGATTCTGGCGGAGCTAAGGACTTGGCGTTAACTAACATTGATATTCAGTTCGGCTTTGGTGGCATACACTTTGAGCTACCTTCGGTAAAGATCGCACGGAACTGGGGTTCCAAACTGATTGCCTTTCTTCAAGGTTTTTCTCTACTCCTGCCTGAATTGTGGAAAGAATTTTGGGCAGGTACTCAGGACTAGAGGGCACAGCCTCAAGATAAGGGGTGGGGGGGGGGGGGGGGGCGCAGTTTAGAACGGAGTTAAGGAGGAACTTCTTCACTCGAAAGGTGGTGAATCTCTGGAATTCTCTGCCCGTTGATGTGGTGGAGGCTACCTCGCTAAATATATTTAAGACACGGGTAGATAGGTTTTTGGTAGGCAAGGGAATTAAGGGTTATGGGGAGAAAGCGGGAAAGCGGAACTGAGCCACTTCAGATCAGCCATGATCTTATGGAATGGCGGGGCAGGCTCGAAGGGCTAGATGGCCTACTCCTGCTCCTATTTCTTATGTTCTTATGTTCTTAAAGACATGCTCACTGTCAAACATTCAAACACACACATACACACACTCTCATAGACTCTCTCACACAAACGCTCATACACATGCTCACAGATTTACGCTCACACAGACTCGCTCCGACAGACTCACATTCTCATACAGACTCACTCATTCTCTCAGGGTCACACACTCATGTCCACTCACACGCACAGATTTTCACACGCAGAGACTAACACGGTCACTCACATAGGCTCTCACGCACTCATGCTCACACACTCAGTCACAGATTCACACTCCTTGCGCGCTCATGCACATACCCACTCAACCCCACAGGCTCTGTGGCATACACATACAGACACTGGTAGGCACTTTCAAACATCTGGATTAAAACGCTCACTCACATCGGCTGTCGTACTTACATACTCATGCACTCACTCACAAACTTACACTCGCACAGACTGACTCACAAAGTCTCCCTGACGCATTCACTCAGGCATGCTCACTCAATATTACATAGACATGTTCTATTGGACTCACCAACTCACACTCATACACACGCAGACACACACAGACACACACAGATAAGCACACTCACTCACAGAGAGTCTCTCACGCACACACACTTTCAAACAGTAACAGTCACACACACACACTCACTCACACACAGTAAGACACAATCACTCCCCACTCGGCCAGGGCAGGTTTGAATATTTTATCGCTGAGGAGGTGTTCGGGATGATTGTGATGATACAGAGATTCGCGTCCTCATTGCGTTCTCGCGCAGACCGAGCTTCCCGGACAGAGGTCGGTGGGTGAGTGGGGCGGGGAGGTATAGGGGTGGGGGTGGGGGGTGGTTGGTGAGGGTTGGTAAGATGGGCCGTACAGGCGATGTTGCTGCGGTTGCTGTTCCTCGTGGTCTCCTTGGCCCGCTCCGAAATCTTGGCCACTGTGTTCCTTTAGGGAGTCGGTACCTACACGGGAGGGTGATCGAGCGCGGCCAAACGGAGAGCGAGCGGACGCCATATTAAAAAAGGAAGACACTCATCTTCTTACTGCTCGCGACACTTCAAATCACAGGTTGTTTCTTTCCCACATTTGTTGTTGATAGGTCCACTACTACTACAGCGCAAATGACAACGTTGAAGCATTTGCAAATATCTTCAGCCTGAAGAGGGAGTGAATAATTCAACTCGACGTCCTACTGATGTCCTCAGCACTATAATTGCTAGTCTTCGGTCAATTCGATCAACTCACGTACTTTGAAGAAACGATGGAAGGTAATGGATACTGAAAATGCTATGGGTCTTGGAAAAATTCCAGCAATTGTTCTGAAGATTTTTCTAGCCCATATCTCGTCACGCCCATAGCCAATTTATTCCAGGGCAACTGCAACACCGACATTTGCCCAGAAAAGCGGAAAGTTGCTCTTGTAACCCCTCTCCATCAAAAAAGTAGGATATATAAACCATAGCCAACTACCCACCCCATCAATCTACCCTCGATCTTCAGCAGGTTGCTGGAATCTGTCACCAACAGTGCTAGCAAGCAACGCTTATGAGCAATAACTTGTTGGCTGATGCTCAGGTTGGGTTCTCACAGGGTTATTAAGCTCCCTTCTAACCTCATTATAACTTTAGTCCAAATAGGGGAGCAATGATTTGAAATCATGAGGCAAGTTGAAAGGGAATGCCTTTAACATCAATTGAACGTTTAACTGAATATAACATCAGAGAGCAATAGTGTGAAAATTCATGTTAATTAAAAAAAACATATTTTGGGTGGGAATATCGTATTTTGCTATAAAAAAGGCTAAATGTGTGTGTGTGTGTGAAAATTATTTTATTAATCTTGGAAAGATTAGTGGACACCTATCACCTGACCGAGTTGAGAGAAATGGAATAAAGCTGCAAGATGCATGCTTTAGTAATGAGACTTTCCTGGTCAAGTGGTGCGTAAGTAACTCGGCTAGGCTTAGAAATTTCTATTCGGAGATACCTTAAGGGAAGTAAAGTCTTTTGTTGCTTGCAAAGTTTTCGACAATAAACAAGGAAAGTTTGTTTATTTTTATTTGACCCAAAAGTGTGGCGATAGAAAACGATGAAATACGTTTATATTTTGGAGAATTTAAATTCAACGAAATGCTGAGGACAATGGAATCATAAATGAAATGAAAAAAGGATATTTACGTCAAAGTTTTGAGAGCTTAGTTGTTGAACTTGGTGAGGAAAACCTGCTAAAAACAACTTTGGGCTGTGAAAAGGTTCAAATCAGAAAGGCCCTGAGGCTGTAGAAAATATTTTTGTTTTGAAGACTTAGATTTCTGTGGAACAGCCGAGCTGAGTTTGAGAGGTCAAGCAATATGTCGTATTGCATCTACTGCAGCTTTTTCTTGGGCTAATATGATTGGATTTTTATAACTAAATTTCTATAAGGGAATATTGCTCAAACGGCATATACTTGTGGTCGGCCAAGCAGTGGATCTTTTTTTTTGGGGGGGGGCGGGGCGGGGATATTTTGTAAGATGAATTTTAACTGAGTAATTATAATATTTTGTACTTAAGTTTTCTATTCTTGTTGTTAATAATATTTTACATTTAGTTTTAAAAATATCAAAGGTTTTATTGGATTTTGTGCTGGTAAGATTAGTGAAGCTGATCAATCTCCTTGAAATTCTGCAGTCCATCTACCCACTTTGCTGTGAGCTGGAGGGTGAGGGACGAGTACAGCGGGAGGTAGTGGAGGTTCTCCAGGTTTCTGACTTAGCAACATTGAGGAAACGGCAATATAGCTCCATGTCAGGATACTGCGTATCTTGGAAGGGAGCATTTGGGCCAGGGCGTTCACATGTATCTGCTGCCTTGTTTTTCTAGGTACTCGGGGCAAAAAACGTGGAAGGCATTGGCGAAGGAGCATTGCTGAGATCTTGCAGTGCGTCTTGTAGATGGTACAAACTGCTGTCACCGTGGGTTACTGATGGAGGGAGACAATGTTGAATGTACTGAATGTCGTACGAATAAAATGGGCTGCTTTGTCCTGGATGATGTTGATCTCCTGAATGTTGTTTGAGTTGCAATCTTCCAGGCAACTGGAGAGGATACCGTTACGTCCCTGACCTATACACTATAGATAGTTGACAAACATGAATTGCTTCAGTATCTGAGGAATCACGAATGACTCCGAACATTGTACAATCATCAGGGAACGTTCCTACACTGACATTAAGATGGAAAGAAGGTGATTGATGAAGCAACTGAAGATTGTTAGCGCTTGACAGTACCCTCGGGAACTCTGCAGTGATGACTTTGGGCTCATCTGATTGATTTCCAACAAACACAAACATCTGCCTTTGCGCTAGGTATGACTCCAACCAAGTATTTCCTTTTGATTTACATTGACTCCAGTTTTGCTGGTGTCTCTTGATGCCATAATTTGTCAAATATATTTCTGTTCTTATATTTCCCGCAGTCTCTACCCCAGACCAGGTCGAGCAGCATGTAACTTTGGACTTGTCTAGCTCAGTGAGTAATGATGCTAACTTGCAACTCTGGCTGAGGAAGTTTAATTCCAGCTGTCCAACATTTTGTGCCTTACCATCCCCAGTGCTTCCTCTAAGTGCTTATTAAATTCTTTTACGTGATGTGCACGTCGCTGCCGAGGACAGCATTTAGTGTTCATACTTAATTGACTTTGAGAAAATGGTGATGAGTTGCCTTTCTGAACAGCTGCAGTTCCTTTGGTGTACATACAGCCATGGTGCTATTAGGGAGTTTCAGGATTTTTCCCAGTGACTACGAATAAGTTGTTTCCAAGTCGGGATAATGAGTGACTTGGGTGCGAACTTACATGTAGTTGTAAAAGCAAAATACTGCGGATACTGGAAGCTGAAAAATTATTATGGTCTTGACCTGTGCCCCTTTCCATTCGTTATCCCCTCTTTGTTGCTTGAGTCCAAAAGAGGTAGACGTTACTTAACCCCTTCTCAAGTTTTTTGCATGTGCAAAAGAACCAAACTCTCCTATTTTATCTTAAATCGACTCTGCTGCTGGTTTATAAATACAAGATATGATCATTCCAAACTAAAGGGTTGGGAAAATCGAAGGGAGAATCCAAAATCAAAAACCTTGACGTTTAATCCCCGCTCCCCCACCAACCGCTCCGTCTGCAACATAGGGATATTTTCAATTGTCGGGTGCAAACCTAGTAGTATGGTGTGAAAATAACCCGAATCTTAAGGGTGGATAGAAAACGTCATCAAATCGACTTCATTCTTATAAGTTTGTGCTATGTTTTAATCATATTTTTCAATTCTTTACATTTTCTAGCAGCAATTTATCATGTCACACAGGTGCATGAGAAAGTGATTTTTTAAGTGACTTTGTGAAGAATGTTTTTATTACTAAGACCACCTGGATTCCCCTCCCCCCTTATTCATGGTTACATAAATATGGCCAAGGTATTCACAAAACCTTCACATTTTCATTAACATCGATATATAAAAATAATTAAACACCCATTATCAATTTGGAGGCAAAATTATGTTGTTTTGTAACCTGAAAAAAAAGTTATTTTTCTTCGCTTCTGTCGTTCAGTTTATCTCTCGTCACCTTGTGAAGACAGGAGGCACCCAGTCCCAGACTTTGGGTTTTGGAAATATAAAAGACGCAGTTGGAACAAGAGAGCTTATTCACTTCTGCGCCGTTTTTCCAGATCTGGAAAGGAATATTGCGAATCTACATTCCGCATATGAACAAATTTATTCACGTGTTACAGATGCACATCGCCTCACATTTAAAGAAATTGCAATGCTAAGCTACTATTGTTTGGATAAAAAAAATCTGAATTGCTAATGGAACAAAAATGCACAACTTAATTGAAACCTTGACCTCGGTCTTATAGTATGCTTAGAAAAATTAGGCTCTGACTCTTTGAAAATGATGAGCATAATTTTGCTGCGCGCAAATTATATTTCTATTGATAAAGTCTAGTATTCCATGTACTTGTTAACAGTCTTTTTCAATCTGTCCTATATTTATGCTTCATTTCTGATGCTGCAGCTCTTTCAGGATCGTTTAATTTAACTTATAATGCCTCAACTTATTCATCAAACCAATGTGCCAAGAAAATTTCCTTCCACTGACGTTACATAACTACGCCAAAATTGTCAGAGCTGCGTCCCAAATGATAGATGTGTTATTCAAGATTTTCTTTCAGGATTTTTAACTCAGTATCAGAAACATCATGTAGGTGTTTTCCAAGATGACTTTGCCATATTTTGTTCTTCTACTGTCAAGGACCAGCTGGCGGACACATTCGCAGTCATTTTAACCCCTTCTTACAATGATCTGAGGTCCCTACCTACTTCAAGCAAACGAGCATGATCCTCATACCAAAAAAAAAAACGGGCAGCATGCCTTAATAGTTATCGTCGGATGGCTCTGACATTCCTTAGTATGAAGTACCTCGAAAGGTGAGTCATGCAAGAAATCAATCCAGCCTCCCAGATTGCCTGGATCAACTACAGCTCACCGATCACCACAACAGCCCCACAGCAGGTACCAATCCCTGGCCCTACACTCAACACTGGAATATTCGGATAACAAAGGCACTTATGTCAGATTCCAATTTATTGACTACATTTTAACCGTCCACACCAATGTTTCGACAAACCTCTGTGGCCTTGGGCTCGGCTTCTCCCTCCCTGACCGGATCCTAGACTTCCTAACCAACAGATTACAATCAGAAAGGATAGGGAACAACGCCACCTCCATTATCTTCAACATCCGTGCCCTGCAAGGCTGTGTCCTCAGCCTCTTACTATACACATAATACACCTATCACTATGTGGCCAAATTCCCCTACAACTCAAATTTCAAGTTATACTGATGAAACGACCACAGGTCGGACCTCAAACAATGATGATACGGAGTACAGGAAAGAGGTAGAGAATCTGGTGAATTGGTGCGCCAACAAAAATGTTTCCTTCAAGGAGAGACAGGCGTAGTGGAGGACGTGCTGCTATCTACATCAACGGGAGTGAAGTGGAAATCGTCGAGACTTTCAAGTTTCTATGTGTCTGGGTCACTAACAATCTGTCTTGATCCCTCCACGCCGCCGCTATAGCTAAGCAACCCACCAAAGTCTTTACTTTCTCAGGAGGCTAAGTAAATTCGGCAAGTCTGCGGCGACTCTCGCCAACTTTTACAGATGCAGCACAGAAGACATTCATTCTGTATGCATCACTGCGTGGTATGACTGCTGCTTTGTCCAAGATCTCAAGAAACTAGAAGAGGTCATGAACGAAGCCCGATCCATCACGCAAACGAGCCCTCCATTCACTGACTCTTTCTACACTTTACGCTGTCTCCGAAAAGCAGTCAGCATAATCAAGGACACAGCGCCGCCGGGCAAACTCACTTCCAACTTCATCCTTCGGGAAAACAAATGCAAAAGTCTGAGGTCGTGTGCCAAACAACTCAAGAACAACTTCTTTCTGGCTCTCATGAGACTGTTGAATGGACTTACCTTTTCATAAGTTGATCTTT
This sequence comes from Carcharhinus amblyrhynchos, assembly GCF_965287045.1. Taxonomy (NCBI): domain Eukaryota; kingdom Metazoa; phylum Chordata; class Chondrichthyes; order Carcharhiniformes; family Carcharhinidae; genus Carcharhinus; species Carcharhinus amblyrhynchos. The sequence continues at coordinate 6,906,022 of NC_137336.1, read as the reverse complement.
CTCTACATCCTAGCTATGATATAGAAATATGGAAAATAGGAGCAGGGAGAGGCTATTTGGCCCTTCGAATCTGCTCCGCTATTTATCACGCTCATGCATGATCGCCCATCTCAATCGCCTAATCCTGCTTTCTCGCCATAACATTTGATCACATTCGCCCCAAAACAATATCTAACCCCTTCTTGAATTAATTCAATGATTTGGCTTCAACTATTTCATTCTGCACCCTCTCCTTTCCTTCTCTGTGAGCTGTATGTTTTGTCTGTGATGCGCGCAAGAAATATTACTTTCACTTGACACTAGTGCATGCCACAATAATAAATCAAATCAAATCAAATCAAAATGAAGTCAAAACTTCTCTGCATTGTATTTCGTCTGCCACATGTCTGCAGATTTACCTGTGATGCTCTCCTGAAGTCAATTGCATTCATTATCAAAATTATGTCCTGTATACCAAAGGCCCAAACCTCGGTCACTGAAATATAGTAAAAATATTAATTACCGATATTGTGAGGTAGTCATCATCAGCACTTTCCGTTCCTTTCGGAATTAGTGAATCAAGAAGTTACTGCCTCTTTCAACCCATCCACTTCATTGTTTATGATAGGCCTTTTATTATCACTCGAGGGAACGCCCATTGAATGCCCTTTACAAAATATTTTGAAATAATATTGCGGGGGGAGGGGGGGGGGGGGGGCGGGTGTGCGGCGATGTATGCATGCATAGGAAAAAAATGGCGACCTTTGGTGACGTGGAAGGTATGATTGCAAGCAAGCTTCGGACTACAGTCGCACATATGTATTGCAAATTAACTCTGAAAAAATATCTACTAACTTTAATGCATTTTATGCAGAGTTTTTTGATTGTGCACTCAAAAATTTGACACTTGCCGCTTTTGGAAAAGGCCAGCTTTGAGAACTGGTGCTGCAGTTATTGGTTGAGACTCTTCGTGTCGCTGTCGACCAATAAGAAGATGAGGCGCTGGGAGGGATCGACCCACTCCTCTGCCCGGAAAGCACAGAAGAGAATCGAAGAGACAGACGGTGACTGTGTTTCTACTGTGCGGCCATGTTCAAAAAAGCTGCACCCATTCAGTCTCTGCAATTCACGGCTCAAATTCAGTCTTGAGAAATATATTCAAATAATCGTTGTTGAAAGGCTGAATTATTAAAAACAATTGATAGATATTTCGATATTTTGGAAGAAATTCTATGTCAGAACGATGGTGAATGTACCGATGATCGGGGTCTCTTTTATTTCGCTGCATTGTTTTTGGCAACTTGTTTCGGCACAAGTTCGCTACTCGATTCCGGAGGAGCTGGAACGCGGGGCCTTTGTTGCGACCATCGCTGAGGATTTAGGATTAAACGTTTGGGAATTATCGGCTCGCAAGTTTCGGCTGATGTCCGATGACGGAATGCAATATATGGAGGTAAATTTGGAAAACGGGAATTTATTTATTAATGAAAGAATCGACAGAGAGCAGCTTTGCAGACAAATCTCTGCTTGCTCCCTTCATTTTCAAATAGCGCTCAATGACCCTATCGAACTGCACCCTTTCGCAGTAGAGATCCTTGATGTAAATGATAATTCACCCAGCTTTGAAAAGGATGAATTCTCGTTTCAGATCAGTGAGTTAATTGCACCAGGGGCGCGATTCCCCCTCGAGAGCGCGCACGATGCGGATATCGGCACTAACACAATCGGCATTTATGAGATTAGTCCAAACGAGCACTTCGGTATTAAAGTGCAGTCAATGAGAGATGGGAGTAGAAGGGCCGAACTGTCATTAGAAAAGCCATTAGACCGTGAGCAGCAGTCGACATTTCACCTTGTATTGACGGCCATTGACGGCGGGTTTCCTCAAAGGTCCAGCACGGCGCGGATTATCATTACTGTCGTGGACGTGAATGACAATGCGCCCGTATTCGATCAAGAAATTTACAGGACCAAAGTAGTCGAAAACGTCGCTGAACGCACATTAGTGATAAAGCTTAACGCTGCTGATTTGGACGAAGGCACCAACGCTGATCTAACATATTCTTTCACTAATCACGTTTCTAAAATGAATCGTGAGTTGTTCGCATTGGACCAAAAAACTGGAGAAATCAGAGTTCAAGGAAAAATAGATTTTGAAGAAGCACGTGTTTATGACCTCTATGTACAGGCCGTGGACAATGCTCCGCCGGGGTTGTCAGGACGGTGCAAAGTTGTAGTTGATGTAATTGACATTAATGATAATGCCCCTGAGTTACCACTGACTTTGGTGTCCAGCAAGGTGCCGGAAGGCACTCCTCCGGGGACTGTGATAGCGCTGATGAGCGTAACGGATCGAGATTCCGGTGAATATGGAGAGGTTCGGTGTCATGTTCCTGGGAATATTCCTTTTAAGCTCGAAAATCCTTTAAGAAACAAATATAAATTGATTACAAGTGATAATCTCGATCGCGAAACGGCCTCAGTGTACAACATCTCAATTTCCGCCTGGGATGGTGGGTCTCCGCCTCTTTCAACAAGTAAAACTATTATAATTTCGGTAACGGATATAAATGACAACGCACCAAGGTTTACGCAATCCTTATATAATTTGTATCTGTTGGAGAACAACACTCCGGGTGCTTCTATATTTGCCGTTACCGCTTTGGATGTTGATTTGGACCGGAATGGGGAGGTCTCGTATTCCATTCGGGATAATTCGACGCAAGAACTCCTTACACCAGTTTACGTCACAATTAACTCAAAAAAATGGGAACATATATCCGTTGCGTTCTTTTGACTATGAGAAACTGAGAAGTTTCCAGATTATAGTTCAAGCCCATGATGCTGGTTCCCCCTCATTGAGCAGCACGGCCGCAGTCAGTGTCATTATCCTGGACCAAAATGACAATGCTCCTTTTATTGTTTCCCCTTTAACTTGGAACAGTACAGCCACAGTGGAGATTGTGCCTCAGTCAGTGTATCCAGGTTACTTGCTCACCAAGGTAATCGCGACTGATGCCGATTCCGGTCAGAACGCGCGGCTTTCCTACCAACTGTTGGGGGCCTCTGATTCTGGTTTGTTTATACTGGGACCTCTTTCTGGAGAAATCAGAGGAACTCGTCGTTTAAACGAGGAAGACATTGTCGCAGAAAGTCTGGTTATCTGTGTGAAGGGCAACGGACAGCCGAGCCTCTCCAGCACGGCAACAATCTTCTTTTCAATTTTGTCCAATATTACCGAAAAATCTTTGGAACTAACTGATAAGCCAAGGCAGTCTGAATATTTTTGGCATATTAATGGTTACTTAATTATCTTTTTGGGATCGACTTCTTTTCTGTTTCTTGTCACCATCATTTTTCTACATGCCCTGAAGTTGAAACAAGACAGAAATGGTGCTGAAAACAATGGCTCGACAGTTTGTTGTTATAAGAAGAATTCGAATGATGCCTTTAATCGGAGACCTGAGGCTAGGGAGCCGTTCAATTATGCCTGGTCTGTCACTCTGGAACTTATCGTTATACTGTATGTTTATCACCAGAATCATCGAAAAGTGATTTCTTATTCCTTCAGCCCGTCAATCCGACTTTGCCTTTTAATGATCTGGGTGTTCGGGAGACCAGGGCAATAAAATGATTTAGAAACTATTGCCATGCTAGGAATGACGGACTTTCCTTCACTTTGGTGAAGAAATATCGTTGTGCGATGAGGCAGTGATTAAGAGCTTTTTGTCCATGTTTAACACCAGCAGAAGGACTGGCAAGCTAAATTGCTTTCATTTGTGTAGATGACCTATGTGTCTGTGGTGCTGAATATACACGCCGCTTTTAGTAAATCCTCCATTGAGGTTAGCACAAAATCTGGTGACTATTTGCTTCATTCTGCTTTGGTGAAATTAATATCATTGTGTTCCCCCATCATTTTCCCCCTGTTGATGAGGTGCTGTTGTGTAACATGTGCATAAAATTGGTTTGTATCCGAAGTATAATTTCAGCACCCGAGTGAACCCATCAGGATCGTTTCACAGAACTAAAATTTATATTTCGGATGCCAGGTTGTTTTAAAATAACCGGTTGTCCCAATGCACGCAATGAGAATTTCGACAGTTTTTGAACAATAATACATGGATCTGAAAATGCTGCACATTTTCCAAAAACAAATTATACACTCATTAAATTGAATATTCCAAAAAAAAATCTCTCTGTTATGTTCCGCCTTAATAGAAAGCTGGGCAAATAATCGTCGTATTCCATATTCAATTGGTTAACGAGGAGCTTCAATCTCACTGCAGTTTTTTTTTATTTTTTGAAATTATTCAGCTTCCATATGAACGTCATTACACCATCTCCTTTCAGCACTTTCTCAGTTGCCGCATTCCCAATCGTCACAATTTACGAGGGGGAATCTCCTCATTCCTCCTGCCAGTATGCCAATTGCATGAAATCCACGCTCCTCATGGGTTATAAGGAAAACAGGTTTTCACCATGTTCGTTATCAAAACCTGTCATAATTCTGAACAAATCTGTTAAGTCTCCCCCTAACAATTTTTGCTCTAGGGACGGAAGATAATATTTTATAATCTCCCTCCACGTAGCTAAATTCAATCGTTCTCGATGCTTCTCCAACAAATCTGTTGTGAACGTTCTCCAATGCACGGTCAACGAGGTGATGCTGTCTATGCGTTAGGACATAACTACAGCCTGGTGTGTAGTTCTGAAATTCGAAGGATGTGAAAAAACTAGAAAGGGTGCAGAGGGGATTTTGCCAGGATGTTGTCTGGGCTGTAGAGTTTTAGTTGTCAGAAATATTGGATAGAATGGGATTATTTTCCTTATAGCAGAGGGGACTGAAGGGGAAGATGATTGAGATATATAACATTATGAAGGGCTCCCGGAGGAAACCCACGCACACGCAGTGAGAAAACGTAATCTCCACACAGACACCCCAGGCCAGAATTGAACGCGCTTCCCTGGTGCTGTGAGGCAGCAATCCTTTTTTATTCTTCAAAATACAACTCGTTCAAAGGGTTGACGACATGTTTTCCTTCAGCCATGACCTCTGCTCAATGGTTATCTTACAACTCAAATGAAGTGCTTTTTTTAATGCACTTTCTGGCCCCACGACACTTCCTCGCCCCACCCCCAAATTAGCTCGGCAATGTCTTGTTAAGATGAAGCAATGTTTCTTTCTTTCTTATTACTTCTACATCTCGACCACAATCATCCGGACTGTGAGTTCTTCCCACTCAGGCGTTTATTACAAGCACTTTCCTTCATCTCTGCCACACAACTCAACCAGAAACTATGGTGGCTGCACCTTTTGCTGCCATTTCGAATAGTATTAAACTCCTTTCCTGGAGAGAATCACTGCTTCCCCACTTATGATCGTACACGAAAGAACCCCCCCCAACCCCCCCCCCCCCACCCGCCAGCTTATGGTCGTCGTTCAAACCCAACTCTTGGAGCCATCCTTTGATCACGCTTCGCAGTGGCCAATTCTTTGAACCAGAGACCATCCTGATTATGCATGGTTCTGCTCGTGTTTTTTTTCTCGCCTCTCATGTTAGTCAGAACATTTCACGAATATAAATCGCATCACAGCCAGCTTTTATTTTCAATTTTACACCTGTGGCTGAATTTAACTGTGAATTTAGTTAGCTGTGCTCGTGCCTGTTACATTATGTTTTTTACATTTCCTTGCTCATGTCAAACAGTAACATTTTCAGTATGGATTTGGGGTGGCACGGTGGCACAATGGTTAGCACAGCTGCCTCAGAGCGCCAGGGGCCCTGTTTCGGTTATCCGGTTTGGGTCACTATCTGCGCAGAGTCTGCACCTCCTCCCCATGTCTGTATGGGTTTCCTCGAGGTGCTCCGGTTTCCTCCCACATTCCAACAATGTGCGGGTTAGGTTGATTGGCCATGTAAAATTGCCCCTTAGTGTTAAGGGAACCAGCAGGGTAAATATATGAGGTTACGGGGATGGTTTCTGGGTGGGGTTGTTTTTGGTGCAGTTTCGATAGGCCAAATTGTCATCTTTTGCACTGCAGGGATTCTATGATTCAGTTTTTCAACAGTAAGACGTTGACAGTTATTTTGATTGCAGCCGTACTGAACGTGTTACCCCATTATTCAAAGACAGTTTACACTTTATGCGACAGTTCAATCCAAAAGTAGCACAACCAACGCTACTGATCGATATTATGGAGTTTTGTTTGAACATTCCATAGACTGTTGAGTAATATAAAAAGGATGCATATCGAATTGCATCTATGCCTCCACACGAGCTGTTTTGGTTCTTTTGTGGTTGACAAATGTCCTTCGTCCCTGGTGCCATCACATCAAGTCAGTTCTGTACGCAATCCAAACAATGCACAATGTCCCTCATGCGTGAAAGCATTGGCCATAATACTCCAAATACGTTACGATGGAAATATCCAAATTGCATTGATATGTGTGAATTCCTATATATCACATAATTTATTGAAGTTGACTTGTATTTCCCAAGCTCTTTGCTTCGCGAATTCAATTATTCGAACACTTAAATTTTGATTTTTAAGGTCTAAACTGTAGTTTTAATGGAATCCCAACAAATATCAATAGCTTACTCTCCATTACAGTTGCCCTTGCAAATCATGTGGAATTCGGCGGGGGAGGCAAATTGGGGAGGACTTTGGGAATAGGTGATACTTCAGGGCGAACAATTATGGTGGAAGGGAATGAGCTGCAGGCTCCAACAATTATAACAAGGCTATTGTTTACAGAAGTGAGCATGAAGTCATATTAAAATTGAACTTCGCTGTTTTCCATGTACAGGCCTGTTTTCCTTCACGTATCATTCAAGTAGCTGATGGTACGCAATGTAACGGCGTACTTAAATAGAGTGTCTAAGATAACGCAATAGTACAACATATTTTTGTTATTGATGTTAGTTGTGGCAAAATCTAATAATATGTCAACTTCTGACATAGAAACATTCTTTCGTTTCAGGTTTTAGGGAGTTAGTAAATAAGCAGAAACTTATCACAGGTTCTGCGTGCTCAGAATCGGTGGATTGAGTGTCTCAACTTGTAACTGAAGAATTGGTGTCGGAGGGAGGACATCGGTTTTCTGAGGCACTGGTTCTGGTTCTGGGACAAGTGGAACTTGTAATAATGGGTGGGTTGCTCCTTAGCAGAACCGGGTCCACCATCTTCGCAGGCAGATTTTTTTTGGGAGGGTGCGGGGCATTGGTTAAAGTAGCTGGGAATTGTGATGTAACCTGAAAGGGGGCTCAGGTTGGACAAAATCAAAACAAGAACATGCAGAGGAAACGTCGCAAGCGCATGTAGAAGGCAAGCATCAAAAGCATTAGACTGCAGAATAACTCTTAAAGTGACAAGGTTAAGGGCAATTTAACTGAACGCACGCAACATTTGTTCCAGGGTCAATGACTTGAAGACATATGTAAGGGGTAAATAGCCATAACAATTGCCATTTCAGAAGTGTTATTACAGGATGACCAGTACTAGCAACTGAATATTCAGGGTTATTCATCGTTTAGGAAATGCCAGTGGCATGGAAAATAAGGTGGGGTGGCTCTGTTAATAAGGGATGAGATGGGCCCATTAGTTACGGGGTGTCTTAGGTCAACCAATCCAGCTATAAAATTAGTTTGGATGGAAATGGAAACAGCAAGGGAAAGTAAGTATTGGTGGGATTTTTTCCCGGCCACCATCTGTGGTGCAATATTTTGTGCCGTGTAATTCAGAAAATTAGCGTTGCATCTAGCACGGGTGTTACAATGATGATAGGCGACTTCAATTTACATAAAGACTAGATAGTCCTAATCAGCACGAATGCTGTGGTGGATGACTCGCTGGAATGTGAATGAGATGCGTTTCTGGAGCAGTCCGTTCAGTATCCAACTACGGTTTTGGTCACATTTGAAAGAGAGAGCGAAACATGAGAACCACAAAATTGATAGTTGGATGTTAGTGGTAGGGAAAATATTAGAATTTGTTATAAAGTGTATGACAACTGGACAAATAATGATGAATAATATGAATCAACATGGAGTTTCCGAAGGAACATTATTTTTGACAAACCTGTTGGCGTTCTTTGAGGATGTTACTTAATGCAATTATAAAGTCGAACAAGTGCATGAGGTTTACTTGGATTTTCAGAAGGCTTTAGATAAGGTTCCACGCAGGAACTTGGAATAAAATTACAACTGTAATTTTGGGTAATCATAGATCTGGGGATATTGGGAGAATTGGCGTACGATGTTGATAATCAGCCATGACCTGTTTGAATTGTGCAGTGGACTCGTCGTGCCGAATGACAAGGCCGTAAGACAAATGGCATTCGGCCCATCGAGTCAGTTTCGCCATTCAATCATGGCTGACATTTTTCTCATCCAAATTCTCCTGCCTTTTCCCCATAACCCCTGATCCCCTTAGTAATCAAGAAACTATCTATCTCTGTCTTAAAGACTCTCGATGACCTGGCCTCCGTAGCCTTCTGCGGCAAAGAGTTCCAGAGATTCACCCCTCTCTAGCTGAAGAAATCCCTCCTCATTTCTGTTTTAAATGATCGTCCATTTAACCTGAGGTTGTGCCATCTCTTATCTTTTAGAAAATGAAAAAAACTCTTTCTATCTTCTTTTATATTACTAGCTAGTTTACACCTCAGATTTCATTTTCTCATCCCTTATTGCTTTTGTAGTTGCCCTCTGCTCACTTTGAAAGGCTTCCCAATCCTCTTGTTTCCTACTAATCCTGGCCACTTTGTATGTTTTTTCTTTTGTGTCCTTGACTTCCCTTGTCAGCAATGGATGCCTCATCCTCCCCTTAGCATGTTTCCTCCTCCTTGGGATTAATTACTCTTGTGCCTCCCGAATAACCCCTAAAACTCCTGCCATTGTTGTTCCACGGTCTTCCTTGCTAGAGCCCCTTTCTAATCAACTCTGGCAAGTTTCTTGCTCGTGTCTTTGCAGTTACCTTTATTTAATAGTAATACTGTTACATCTGATTCCAGCTTCTCTCTCTCAAACTGCAGGGTAAATTCTATCATATTATGGTCACTGCTCCCTAAGGGTTCCTTCACGTTACGTTTCCTAATCAAGTCTGCCTCATCACACATCACTAAATCCAGTATTGCCTGTTCCCTAGCAGGCTGTGTCACAAGCTGCTCCAAGAAAAAATCTCTTAGCCATTCCACAAATTCCTTTTCTTGGGATGCACTACCTACCTGATTTCGCCAGTCCACATACATATTGAAGCCCCCCATGGTTCTTGTAGTATTGCCGTTTTCGTATGCCTTTTCTATCTCCTGATTTATTTTCTGCACCACATCCTAACTATTGCTAGGGGGTCTAGTGATAGTGACCACAATTCGGTTACGTTCACCTTAGTGATGGAAAGGGATAGGCATGAACCTCGGGTCAGTAGTTTTAGCTGGGGGAAGGGTAATTATGAGGCCATTAGGAGAGAATTAGGAAGCATTGATTGGACTAGGAGATTACAGGGACTAGGAACGTCTGAAATGTGGAGTTTTTTCAAGGAGCAGCTACTGTGGGTCTGTGATAGGTATGTCCCTGTCAGGCAAGGAGGAATTGGTAGGGCTAGGGAACCGTGGTGCACAAAAAAAGTTGATTTGTTGGTTAGGAAGAAGAAGGAGGCTTATGTTCGGATGAGGCTTGAGGGCTCGGGTAGTGCAGTAGAAAGCTTTAGATTGGCTAGGAGGGAGTTGAAGAGGGAGTTAAGAAGGGCTAGAAGAGGGCATGAGATGACTTTGGCTGATAGGATTAAGGAGAATCCTAAGGCGTTCTATAGGTATGTCAAGAACAGAAGGTTGGTTAGGGCAAGATTAGGGCCAGTTACAGACAGTAGGGGGAAGTTGTGTGTGGAACCGGAAGAGATTGGAGAGGCATTGAACCATTATTTCTCTTCGGTGTTCACGCAGGACGATATGAATGTAGCTGAGGAGGTCACTGGGGTGAAGGGGTGTAAAATAGAAAGTATTGTAGTTGATACAGAGGATGTGTTGGATATTCTAGATGGGTTGAAAATAGATAAGTCCCCTGGTCCGGACGGGATTTACCCTAGGATTCTATGGGAGGCAAGAGAGGTGATTGCAGAGCCACTGGCTCTGATCTTCAGGTCGTCGTTGGTCTCTGGTATAGTACCGGAAGATTGGAGGACAGCGAATGTTGTCCCATTGTTTAAGAAGGGGAGCAGAGACTTCCCTGGGAATTACAGACCAGTGAGTCTTACTTCTGTAGTGGGCAAGGTTTTAGAAAGAATTATTAGGGATAGGATTTATAGTTATTTGGAGAGTAATGAATTGATTAGAGATAGTCAGCATGGTTTTGTAGCGGGAAGGTCGTGCCTTACTAACCTTATTGAGTTCTTTGAGAAGGTGACCAAAGAGGTGGATAGGGGTAAGGCAGTAGATGTGGTGTATATGGATTTTAGTAAGGCGTTTGATAAGGTTCACCATGGTATGCTTCTGCAGAAAATGCAGATGTATGGGATTGGTGGTAATTTAGGTACTTGGATCAGGAATTGGTGAGCAGATAGGAGACAGAGGGTGGTGGTTGATGGTAATTATTCATCATGGAGTTCGGTTACGAGTGGTGTGCCTCAGGGATCTGTTTTGGGGCCACTGCTGTTTGTAATCTTTATTAATGATCTGGATGAGGGTATAGTTGGGTGGATTAGTAAGTTTGCTGATGACTCCAAAGTCGGAGGTGTGGTAGATTGTGAGGAAGGGTGTCGAAGTTTGCAGGGTGACTTGGACAGGTTGCAGAGCTGGGCCGCGAGGTGGCGGATGGAGTTTAATGCGGAGAAGTGTGAGGTAATCCATTTCGGTAGGAATAACAGATGTGTTGAGTATAGGGCTAACGGGAGGACTTTGAATAGAGTGGAGGAGCAGAGGGATCTAGGTGTATGTGTACATAGATCCCTGAAAGTTGGGAATCAAGTAGATAAGGTTGTTAAGAAGGCGTACGGTGTCTTGGCGTTTATTGGTAGGGGGATTGAATTTAGGAGTCGCAGCGTCATGTTGCAACTGTACACAACTCTGGTGCGGCCGCACTTGGAGTACTGTGTGCAGTTCTGGTCCCCACATTACAGGAAGGATGTGGAGGCTTTGGAGAGGGTGCAGAGGAGGTTTACCAGGATGTTGCCTGGTATGCAGGGGAGGTCCTATGAGGAGAGACTGAGGGATTTGGGGTTGTTTTCACTGGAAAGAGGGCGGCTAAGAGGGGATCTTATAGAAACATATAAGATGATTAGAGGTTTAGATAGGGTGGATGGTGATAGCCTGGTTCCTCGGATGGAGAAATCTAGCACGAGGGGGCATGGCTTTAAATTAAGGGGGGGTAGTTATAGGACGGATGTCAGGGGCAGGTTCTTTACCCAGAGGGTGGTGAGGGACTGGAATGCCCTGCCTGCTGCAGTTGTAAATGCGCCTAGTTTGGGGGCGTTTAAGAGATTGGTGGATAGGTTTATGGACGAAAAGGGATTGGTTTAGATTAGTGGGTCAATGTTTTTTTTTAAAAATAAGACTGGTCGGCGCAACATTGTGGGCCGAAGGGCCTGTTCCGCGCTGTAATGTTCTATGTTCTATGTTCTATGTTCTATGTCTGTACAGAACTCCCATCAGGGCCGTTTTACCTTTGCAATTCCTCAACACTGTCCACAAAGATTCTATGCCTTCTGATCCTGCATAACTTTTTGCTCTCGATTTAACTACATTCTTTATTAACACTGCAATCCTAGCCCTTTTGCCGATCTGCATGTCCTTTCAATTGGACACATATCCTTGGATATTTAGATCCCAGCCCTGATAGACTTGTAGCCATGACTCTGTGATGCCCAGAACATTGGACCGGCCAATTTCAATGTGCGCAACCAACTCACTTATGTTCTTCCATATACTGTGCGTATTTAGGTGCGACACCCCCAGTCCTGCATTTATCAATTCCTTTCTCATACTTGTCACCTTTTTTTTGCTCTGCTCGAGGTTAGATTCCTGCCACCTTCTATACTTTCTGTTCATGTTCTTGAAAATTTGCTAACTTTTCCTGAGCCTTCAGCTCCTTTAACTAGTTAAAAGCCCTCATTATTAACCCACAATTCTACCCTCCCCTTTAAGCTTGATTTTCTAATTCTCCTTACAACTGAACGCCCTCCTTTATTTAGTTTAAAGCCTTATCTACATCCCCAGTTCTACGATTCGCCAGGACTCTGCTGCCAGCATGATTCAGATGATGACCATGTTCTGTGTTCTTTGAGCCACGTATTCGCCTCTTAGTGTTATTGACCCTGTGCCAATTAGTTCTTGTCTCAGGTAGTAATCAAGAGGTTATTACCTTTTTGGCTGTTCATACTTCCTTAAAAGAACCTTTGCTCCCGTTCTACCTATGCCATTGGTAACTGTAACCACGCCAACTGGATCTTTATCCTCCCACTCTAAATTCTTCTACAGCCCAGATGAGATATCCAGGCCCAACCACCAGGCAGGCAACACAACTTTCGGGATTTTCGATCCTGATCACAGAGATCAGTGTCAATTCCCCTAACTACACTATCCACAATGACGACTACATTTCTATATTCTCCCCTTATTTGATTGGCTCCTTATACCACGGTGTCGTGGTCAGTTTTCTCATCCTTCCTGCAGTACCCCTTTCGTTGTGCATAGGGAGCAAGAATCTGGACAAATTCAGGGACTGAGGCTCCTGCAACCCTACTTCCTCAACCCATCTATCACCTCAATTGCAGCCACGGCCTCCTTCTTTGACCATTGGCCAAATTCAAGTTATTTCATCTTAGTGGTGTGGCTACCTCCTGGAACACAGTGCCCAGGTATCTACCCCCCTCCCTAACGTGTCGCAGCATCTGAAGCTCAGAATCCAACTCATCCACTCTAAGCTGGAGTTCCTCAAGCAACCAACAGCTACTGTAGACGTGCTCACTGGGAACCACAATGGGGTCCACCAGATCCCACATCATACAGGAACAACACATCACCTGACTCTCCATCTCTATTGCACTTAATTTTTAATTTGGGTTTTAATTTTTTATATTTAAACTTTTTAAAATTATATATCCCCTCATTACCTCAGTCTCAACGCAATTTCTAACCAGTAATTTAAATGGATTTTCAAATGTAGTAGAACTCCTTGTTAGCCAACCAAATCACAGCCCTTCTGTTTTGTCACTTTTAAGTTTTTTTAGTCCGAACTCACAGTCAGTTTCAGAGAATCAAGAGTAGCACTAGCTTACCAATCAGCAGTCTCCCATGTAGCGTCTGCTGCCTGTTTCACTTAACTCCCTGTTTCCACCCAACTCCAAAAGCACTCCTCAAAGCTCGGCAGCACTCACCGTGCGGGTCTACTCTTATACCTCTTTCCATCCTTTTTAGTTCTTCATATTTTGGGCTTTTTCTTTCCTTTTCTTTGGCTGTGCATCGTTGGGCGCAGGTTGGACTTGTCACATTTATAGAGAGATTTTTGGGGTCGGATAGAGGGAGCATATATCCCCTTTTCTTCGTGCTCTGCCACTTTTCTTTCGGCTCACGTCCAACCCTTGTTGCTCCCCGTGATGCCTTTATTATGTGATCTGTTGTCTTCTTGACTCCTGGATCTTTTTCTTCTTATATATTGTATATTATTATCCATGTTAGCTTTTTCTTGTGTGTGATGACGTGTGGGGGGAAAAGAAGCGTGCTGTTCTGCTTCTGTCGTGTTTTCGGTGGTTAGGGGGAGGTTGTTGATGTGGTGTGCGTTAAGAGGAGGGAGCTGCTCGGTTGGGTGTTTACATGGTTGCGGTTGCTTGGATGGATGTCCAAGTGGTGTGTAATAATGACCGATGTTTTATTTTGGCTCTGTAACTTTGATTTTCTTCTGAGTGATGTGACTTTGCACGTATGTAGGTAGTTTCTTTTCATCGCCAAAGATTATTAAAACTTTATCACTGTTAGATTACACCGTTGAAAATGCACTTGAACTTAAATTCATGAGCCCTAATTTTTCAGTTACCCGAAGTGTAGGGCAAAAGCGAAGGTATCCTGATTCACATCAGTGGCCTCAGTTCTGCGTCTGTCAGGGGGATCTTAAAATAGCGAGCCCTCTGGAGGAGCAGGGTATTTCCGACAGCAACTTTTGCATTTCTGCCAGTGACTGCGAATACGCGATTCCAGAATTTGCTTTCAAATGCAGTCTGGAATGAAAAGAAACACTGATACACCTGCTGTGATTATTCAGTGTAACCTATCCAGATATTTTCCACCCTCATGATCGCAACAAAAGTAACCAAAATCACAGATGATTATTTTGTATGATTGTCACCGCAGTGTCCTACCCGCGACTTTCCTTTCTTCACTGAGGCCTTCGACATATTGGGCCAGAATATATTACCCAAATGTATTTCCATACTCTCACGACTAAACGCAACTACTACGATCCATGCATTCTGAAATAAGAACAATAAATATTGAAATTCTCATCAGATTAGACAGCATGTGTGGAGAGAACAGAGCCAACGTTGTATGGTCCATGATCTTTCATCAGACCAATATTCTCTGTCACTTCCCTAGCTTGTTGATTGCAATAAATGTCGATAATGTGTAATACAGTTCACTGGGTGATCATTCTCTCCCCGCACTTGGACCATTTCACTACTGCTTTGCCTTCAGGGGATTATTTTCAATCATAACATCATCTATATATATTTAATCAGCATCTACATATTATTTCGTTGGAAACTATTCTACTGCTGCATCATCAGTATCAGTCACTTCACAGACTTTATGTTACTGGGTTGCATGACTGCCATTGTGTTTTCGGCAAATTTTCTACGAAGAAAAATTTGGATACCTCCAAAGATATCGACAAAAGGCCGCTGTTGCAAGCTTCTTACCATTGCAATTAGTTAAGGGAGCCCGTCAACACCTCTAGTTTCCAAGAAGGCTAAGGAAATTCGGCATGCCCATTACGACTCATTACGATTTACAGATGCACCATAGAGAGCTTTCTCGATGTATCACAGTTGGTACGGCTAATGTTCTGACCAAGACTGCAAAAAACTACAACG
Organism: Carcharhinus amblyrhynchos; assembly: GCF_965287045.1. NCBI lineage: Eukaryota > Metazoa > Chordata > Chondrichthyes > Carcharhiniformes > Carcharhinidae > Carcharhinus > Carcharhinus amblyrhynchos. Next base: position 6,890,964 of record NC_137336.1, on the reverse strand, counting down.
TGTTATGAACGTAGCCCAGTCCATCATGCAAATCAGCTTCCCATCTATTGACTTCGCCTACATTTCTTGCTGCCTCGAAAAGCAGCCAGCATAAACAAGGTCCCTGGGGACATGCTCTCTTCCACCTTCTTCCACTGAGAAACGGATACAAACGTCTGAAATCAAGTAGCAACCGACTCAAGAACAATTTCTTCCCTGCTGCGATCAGATCTTTGAATGAAACTACTGTATGTTAACTACTGTGATCATTCTCTACACGCTAGATATGACTGTAACAATATATTTTGCACACTCTCATTTCATTCTCCCGTATCTTCTCTATGAACATTGGGGAGATGTTTTGGCTGTATAGCGCGCAAGAAACATTAGTTTTCGCTGTATTCCAATACATCTAACAATAATAAATCAAAACACATTCAGTCACATCAAATCAAATTTGCGGTTTTCCCGTCAATGGGGTGGATCGTTTCGATCTTTCTACATCTCTAGCTTTTCCAAAACTCTCCTTAAAATCCACCTATTTGACTATAATTTGGTCACACTATTAATCTCCGTTTTGGTGTATGTTCTTTAAGGGGCCATTTCTGTTAGATTATGTCCTCGGCTTTTACTGTTTTTGCAGATCGTAAGAAATAAGAAGCATTGTTGCGCACCTCTCTTTTCACTCGCACATGTTACTGATTTAAATAACAGCAAAACAAGTTTTGACTTTCAACTCCGTCTGGAACTTATTCCAAACATCAACCTTTTCATGACAATTTCGAATACTTACAGCTCCCAGTTCACGTGCATAAAAATGTTTGCCAGTCACTGAATGAGAAAATTACATTGTTGGAATGTTGTTGATGATGACACAGACACCTGCGTAGCCATGCCAGTTGTAAATGACAGTTCATCACTCAGACTTTTAATAGAAAGCTTACAGAGATAGTGATAGGAAACTAAGTGGATAGAGCCGTGAAGAAGGCTTATAGTGTGTTAACGTTTATTAACGGGGGATTTGAATTTAAGAGCAGTGGGTTTATGCCGCAACTCTACCGGACCTTGGTGAGGCTAGATTTGGAATATTGTGTGCAGTTCTGGTCACCTCACTATAAGAAGGATGCGGAAGCATTGGAGAGAGTGCAGAGGAGATTTACCAGGGTGCTGCCTGGTTTGGAGGGTAGATCTTATGAGGAAAGTTTGAGGGAGCTGGGGCTTTTCTCTTTAGAGCGGAGGAGGATGAGAGGGGACTTAATAGAGGCTTATTCGACGATGACGGGAATAGATAGAGTGGACGTGCAGAGACTGCTTCCTCGGGTGGATGTAGCTGTTACTAGGGGGTATAACTATGAGATTCATGGTGGGAGATATTGGTGGGGTGTCCGAGGTAGATTCTTTTTGCTCAGAGAGTGGTTGGGGTGTGGAATGCTGTGATAGTGGAATCGGAAGTTTAGGAACTTTGAAGCAGTCATTGGATAGGCGCATGGAGCACAACAGAATGATAGGGAGTGGGATAGCTTTATCTTGGGTTTGGACATAGTTCGGCACAGCATCGAAGGCCAAAGGGCCTGTACTGTGCTGTACGGTTCTATGTTCCATGTGCTATGTCGTTCGTGGACAATTCCGAAGGAGTATCTTCAACAGCTCACCACGATGTTTCTAAAATTGATTTAACAATAAGTATACATGAATCTGACGATTAACAATGGTCAATCAATGGGCAATTTCAAACTGATAATGGAACAGTGAATACATGGTTTACCTTTCATTGCACTTCTCAGTTTATGTTCTGAACCAAAAATGCAAGTGGTGCATGCAATACTCGCCAAAAGGCTGAACTTGGAAAAGAAACCGAACAGACACATTGATTATAGCGGATTAACAGGCAATTGTTCCATTTGTCATAAGTTTCTTTATTGAGCTCATTCTATGTGGCCGTCCTGATTATTGAGGGACACAACGTAAATATTTGGCTGACTTGTTCTTCACAAATGGATCTTGTCTTCTAACAACACACGCAATTCGTTTTTTACACGTTCAGCAACGAAATCATATCACCTATGGCAAAGGAAGGAAAAATATGGCACACCAAAACAGTTGATTACGTTGAGATGCATTGAATGGGAAGCAGCAATTGATTCCATCTTACCGGATTGATGGTAATTAGTGACTGTTTTCTTTGGGTTTTGCACATGATGAAGATGGATAGAATCAAATAACTCCCTGAAGCTGCATTTCAAGATCAGTCTCTTCTGCAAGATGCAGCAATGGCTATCATGAATTTGTCCGGCCAAAAATAAACTTTTAGCTTAATTTTCTAGAGGCACAAGTTGCCTAAAGTTTTTCAGAAATGTCACCTTAATCTGCTACTGTATGAATGGAAAATAGCGCCAATCTATTAGCAGTATGTTACCCAGCTTTCCCACATTATAATCTGCTCGTGTCTTATTTCATATGTTGATTTGATGCAATTGTTCAACATGTAAAACAGAATGCAATGTTGCTAGTGAACAATTGCCTGTAAAATATATGTGTGAAAAGTTTACCTGTCAATCTTAAACTTTACTGAAATTAAACAATATTCTCGAAAGCTTATTCACTACATCCATTATTGCACAATTCGTTTTGAGGAGCTTATTTTTGAAATTTTCCACAATTTTTGCCTAATTATTCGGATGTATCATTGACGTATGCAATGATAGGAAACTTACTCACCAAGGACAGGGTGGTTCTACGGATGATTTCCAGATTATTGTACATAAATTGCAGGGGTTCTGCAGTCAGAAGTTATAAGTATGCCGAGCGTTACGGCAACAGCACGATGGGCTATCCTTGGCTCTTGCTGGCGTGGAAGAAATTGCGTGTATCCCCAGCATTTTAAAACATAAAATGTATATTTTAAAAATTGTTTCTGCGGAGTTATCCATTAGGTTTCCCGCGTCGAGGAATACATAAGAATTTGGAATCTGTTTCTGCAGATTTTATTTATTGAAGCCTAACGTGTGCCACTCTGCATCAAGCATGGTCCTACAGGAGGCTCTTCCCCTCAAAATACCTGCAAAATATTGTTGGAAACATTTGCAGGTTGATCATCTGTTTCACTGCGTAATAAACACATCTTTCTTCGTTATTAAGCCTTGTGTGGGTCTCAAGCCCAGTGCTCCAGGCTTTGAGTAGGGACGATACATATTGCGCCACCAGACCATTTATTAGATTTTAAGTTGCGCACTATGAAATGTTAAACATTTCGGAACAGTGTAGCTTTAAGGTCAGTAGCTGCAGTTATTGGTTAAGTCTCTTCGTGTCGCTGTCTACCAATAAGGAACTGAGAGACTAGCAGTGATCTACCCGCCTCCTCCGGCAGAGAAGTAACAGAAGGGACAGACAGTGCCTGCCTTTTTGTTGGACGGCCATGCTCAAAGAAGCTGCTCAGGTCGGGACTTTTCAGTCCTCAGTCTAATGTTAGCATTTAGAAATATATTTTATTTATGTCGCAGAAGAAAAAAATAATATAAACTGTGGGCCGATGTTTTGAATTTTTACGGCAAATTGCAGTCACAGCAATGGCGAATATACTCAAGAGCGGGGCGATTTTCATTTTCCTGCTTTGTGTGGCCGACCTGGTTTCTGGACAAATTCGTTACGCGATTCCCGAGGAGCTGGAGCACGGGGCCTTTGTGGGGAATATCGCTGAGGACTTCACACTCAAAATCTGGGAATTACCGGCTCGCAAATTTCGGTTGGTCTCTGATGACAAGAAACAATACATGGCGGTAAATCAAGAAAATGGGATTTTATATGTTAATGAAAGAATCGACCGTGAACTGATCTGTAGACAAAGCGCTCCGTGTTCCCTTTCGTTTCAAGTAGTCCTTGATAATCCTTTGGAAATTCATCATGTCGCCGTGGAAATACTGGACGTAAATGACAATTCACCTAGATTTTCAAAAGATGAATTCTCTCTGCAAATCGGTGAGTTAACCGCCCCAGGTGCGCGCTTCCCAGTCGAGCGAGCGCGCGATCCAGACGTGGGTCCAAATGCAATCAGCACTTACCAAATCAGCCCAAACGAGCACTTCGGTATTAAAGTTCAGACAAGAACAGATGGAAGCAAAACTGCTGAGTTGTTATTAGAGAAGTCATTGGATCGTGAGCAACAGTCCAGCTTTCATATTGTACTGACAGCCATTGACGGCGGGATTCCGCACAGATCTGGCACCACGCAGATTCTAATTATTGTAATAGACGGCAATGATAACGCACCGGCATTTGATCATGAAGTCTATGAAGCAATAATCCCAGAAAATGCCCCTCAAGGTACCTTAGTAACAACAATCAAGGCTGTTGATTTAGATCAAGGCGTGAATGGCGAGATAACGTATTCTTTCACAAGTCACGTGTCCGAAAGAATTTTCGAGCTATTCCAATTGGACCCAATAACTGGAGAGATCAGAGTTCAGGCTGTATTGGATTTTGAAGAATCGAGTGTTTACGAACTTGATGTGCAAGCTGTGGACAGCGCTCCGCCTATTATGACCGGACGTGCCAAAGTTATGATCGATCTAATTGATATGAATGATAACATCCCTGAGATACAGGTGAGCTCGGTGTCCAACATCATTCCAGAAGACGCTGCACCAGGCTCGGTAATAGCTGCGATCAGTGTGACAGATTTAGATTCTGGAGCAAATGGTCAGGTGGAGTGTCAGGTTTCTGGAGATATCCCATTTAAACTCCAAAAGTTTTTGACGAATAACTATAAATTGGTAACACGCGGTACTCTTGATCGCGAAACGGCCCCATTATACAACATATCTGTTTCAGCCTGGGATAAAGGCTCCCCCCCTCTTCATACAAGCAAAATCATTTTGGTTTCGGTTTCAGATATAAATGACAACGCACCTCGCTTTATAAAATCCTCATATAACGTGTATCTGATGGAGAACAATACTCCTGGAGAATCTATATTTGCTGTTACTGCTTTGGATCCAGATTTGGATCAGAATGGGGAAGTCATCTATTCAATTGTGAACAGTCAGATAGACGAGGAACCGATGTCAGCTTATGTTACAATTAATTCCAAAAATGGGAAACTTTACGCGATTCGTTCCTTTGATTATGAAACACTGAAGTATTTTAATGTCAAAATTCAAGCTGAGGATGCTGGATCTCCCCCGTTAAGCAGCACTGCCACCATGAATATTATTATCTTGGACCAAAATGACAATAGCCCTGTTATTGTTTCACCTTTAACTTTGAACAGTTCAGCATCAGTGGAGATTAGCCCTCAGTCAGTGTATCCAGGTTACTTGATCACCAAGGTAATCGCGACTGATGCCGATTCCGGCCAGAATGCAAGGCTTTCCTACCAACTGTTGGGCGCCACTGATCCCAGTCTGTTCACCGTGGGGTCCCTGACTGGAGAAGTAAGAGCAACTGGACGATTGAGAGACCAAGACATAATTACGGAACGATTGATCCTCAGTGTGAAGGATAATGGACAACCAAGCCTTTCCAGTACCGTCACAGTCTCATTTTCAATCGTCCCCAATTTTACTGAAATATCTTCTGAGCAAAATAACGTCCCGAGCCAGTCGAAATATTTCTCCGATTTAAATCGTTATTTGATCATCATTTTTGGATCGACTTCATTTTTGTTTCTCGTGACCATTATTTTTCTGATCGCCTTGAAATTTACTCAAAAGAGAAACATTGCAGAAAACTACAATTCGACAGCTTGTTCTTACAGAAGAAATAATTCGAATAACGTTTTTAATCAGAGACCTGCAACAAAGCCGCCTTTGAATTATAGCGGGACTGCTCAAACGGAAGGTTTTGGTTTCACCGTCTGTTTATCACCAGAGTCGTCGAAAAGCGATTTTCTGTTTCTGAAACCCTGCCATCCTACTTTGCCATTCAGTGAAGTGAATGTCCGTGATACCAACGTGATGAGCTAATTTGGAAAGCAACTCTTACGCACGCAGGTACTTCATTTTCATGATGAGTTATGTTTATTCAATTAACGCTCGTTTTAATATTTTTGACCAAATGCTTCCACTGCTCGCAGAAGGCACGGCAGTTTAATTTCTTACTGCTCTTTGTCAGGAAGCCGGATCAGAAACGCCTAGATATATTATGAAGCCACGCTAAACCCCAACTTTTTCTTACTTTGGCTTTAATGTGAGGAAAGAATGTTTTACTCCAGGCGTAACTCCACTCACAAATTACGGATATTTTAACAAGACTAGCTGAATTCATAATATAATTAGGGAATACATCCTGACATTTTCTGTTCTTTCCCAGCAGTTGAATCAGTGGAACAATCACACTGGTAAATTTGGCACGAATGTCCTTAGGAAAAACTCATGCCTAGGAATCTCAACGCTTATCATCTCGTTGACCGCATTCGGAACTCGCCAATAACTTTGGTCTTCATATTCTGCGGGGCCATCTCTCCAAGTGGAATGGATGGCCTAAGAATATGACTTGGGCTTTTGCAAATTCATCTTCAGTTAAGTTTACCATAAAATCGGCCTCCTGTAATCAAATGAATAATTCTTTTAAATGTTCCAAATGACCCTTCCACGTTTGTTTGAAAACCATCAGGTTCTGCATGGTTAATTAGTCCATAAATGAGCAATTTGGTTAATCTTTGGAATGTCACTGGCACAGTCTTCATTCCAAATGGCATAATTTTAAATTGCTACAGAACATTTGGCATCACACATGTCGAAATCGCCTTCACACTTCTGATAACGGTACTTGTCAGTATCATTTAAGTAAGTAAAGTTTAGCAGTTCAACTGACTTGCCCCACCCTTTCAATGCAGACTTCCATTCGAGGAATAGGATACAAATCTGACTTCGTAACTGCATTGACATTTCTATAGTCCATGCATTATGCAACATTTAGTTTTAGTAATACCACTGTGGGAGACGTCGACTCATTGCAACTTACTTTAATGAAATTGTTCTTACGCATAGTTCAACCCCTTTTGAACCTGTGCCAACTTTAGTAGATTCAGCCTATGCGGAAGTTGCTTAATGGGAACAGCATTTCCTACATCTACATCATGAACAATTACTTCGATCCTTCCCAGTTAATTCCTAGATGCAGTACTATGGGATTACAATAACTCTTCCAGGTTATTTCAATCTTCTTCTGGAAAGTAACTCAGTAATTTATCCCAAATACTGATTACTTCCTCATTGCCAAATCTAATTTGCAGAATGTCAAATTCAGAATAATCTTGATCTGTTTCTTCACACCTAGTTGTAGTAATTAACACATTCCCTTTCTGTTTTGCTTCCCTTTCAAAATAACATTTGCACACATTAACATGAGAGACTCTGTGCGTCTCCTGTCCATCTGGTGTCCTTTTCAAATTATTCACCTTACTTAGTTTAAGAACATAAGAACATAAGAACATAAGAAATAGGAGCAGGAGTAAGCCATCTAGCCCTTCGAGGCTGCCCCGCCATTCAATAAGATCATGGCTGATCTGCAGTGGATCAGTTCCACTTTCCCACTTTCTCCCCATAACCCTTAATTCCCTTGTCTATCAGAAATCCATCTACCCGTGACTTAAACATATTCAACAATCCCTCCATCTTAAACATATCCCTCCACCACTTCAATGGGCACAGAATTCTAAAGATTCACCAGCCATTGAGTGAAGAAGCTCCTCCTCAACTCCGTTCTAAACTGCTCCCCCCCCCCCTTATTTTGAGGCTGTGCCCTCTAGTTCTGTTTTTCTCTCTAAGCGGAAAGAATCTCTCTACCTGTTTAGCCCCTTCATTATCTTGTAAGTCTCTATAAGATCCCCCCTCAGCCTTCTAAACTCCAACGAGTACAGGTCCAGTCTATTTAATCTCTCTTCATAAGCTAACACCCTCATCTCCGGTATCAGCCTGGTGAACCGTCTCTGTACTCCCTCCAAGGCCAATATATCCTTTCGCAAATAAGGGGACCAAAACTGCACACAGTACTCTAGTTGAGGCCTCACCAGTGCCTTGTACAGTTGCAGCAAGACCTCCCTGCTTTTATATTCTATCCCCCTCGAGATAAAGAGCAACTTCTGCCCACCGGTTTTCATTTTTTGAGGATATGTTAAGGAGCAAATCTCAATACTTTTATTCAGGTAAAAATTAATGCTGGTATCCTTGAATGGCAATATCAAGATTAATATCAATGAGGCAAAAATGTCCAGATGCTGATGACAAAGGTATTGCAAATTTTGATTTAGTTCCTTAAATGTTAGACGGCACATAAAGTTCAGAGAGAACAGGTTTCCTTACTCTAACCAAGCTAAAAGATGAAGAACTGTGTTTATCATCATGTAGTCGGTTTATTTTGTTTTTGGTAACACGTGGAATATCTAAACGTTCACCTTCCTAAATGTTGTCAGAGATACCATAGAAAGAAACGTTTGTATTTAATTAATTGTTTTCCCTCTCGAATTAACACTAACGCAATTGATTTTTAACAGCTGTAAGGTATGATGCTGCTTCCATTTGCGAGATCTTCATTTTTGAGAGACCGTCCAAAAAGCGTGAATGAGTTATGCACAATGACGCATGTTCAAGAATCAGTCTCAACACCTAAATTTCAATGCTTATAATCATATATAAGAATGTTACATAAAGTATCTAGGTGCGAAATTTTCCTGAACTCAAAACATGTCCCTCTTACTGGGGTGAAAAACCAAGAAAGTACCATTGACCTAAATGTCTGCGTTTAAGAATTTGAGGGATCAAATTTGGAAGGATCTGCTAAATTAAAGCGTAGTGACAAGGGGAGTGAGAAATATATCAATATAGGAAATGATAAATAAGATTGGCACGATGGATAGAAAATGCAACAGTAAATCAACAGATAAAGCCAATGCTTACAAAAAATATAAAAGGATAAATATACAGTATCTCACTGCACGCAACAATCAACACAGCATATATGAACTGGTACCACAAGTAGAAAAGAATGTGACCTAATAATCATGAGACACATGGCAGGAGAATGACATAGTTTGGCCCTGACTATGGAAAGATACATGGCAGTAGGGAAACAAAGCCAGAAAAATGTAGAGGGCTGGTTATGTTAAATAATGATTGTATTCACACAACAGAGAAGGGTATATTAATTTTAAGTAATCAGGATTTGGAGGCAGTTTGGGTAAAATGAGGAATGGTAAAGACAGAAATTCCGTCATGGGAGTGCTGTACAGCCCCCTTAACAACACGAGAAGACGCAATATATACAAGAAGTCGTGAGGGTTTGTCAGAAAGGTAAGGCAACTGTGGGGGAACTAATTTTACATATAGATTGGAATAACAAAACAGATAACCCAAGATAGCCTGGATGAGATCATAGAATGACTTTTGGATAATTTTTAGGGCAGCACATTTTGCATACAACCAAATAACAGGCTATACAAGCCCTAGTGATGTATAACAAAATAGAGTGAATGACTTACCTCATAGTAAAGGCGCCCTAAGACACCAACTTTCGTGTTTTGGTTCAGTCCTGACGTTAAGGTGGAGAGAGAGAAAAGTGGACGCAAGGCTAGAATTTTAAACTTAAATATGGACAATTACGCAGGCATATAAACAGCGGCAGCTAAATTAATCTTGCTAATTCTATTACCGGATAGGTCAATAGAGATGCTGCGATCAGCTGTTAAGGTAGCATTTTGGAAAATGTAGAATAGATAGATTCCACGGAGAAATAAAAATTTAAGGAGAGGAACGACCATTCCTTTTTAGCCAACGAAGCTAAAGATATCATCAACTAAAAGAACAGGTAAATGCTTGTGCAATGTTAGGTGGTAAGTCAGAAGATGGCACAGAGTATTAAAGAGACCAAATAATTATTAAAAAGTTAACAAGGCAGGACAAATTAGAGCACCGGAGGAGGTAGATAGAAATATAAAAGTAGAGTATGAATTTCAGTATATATATTTTTTTTCTCAAAGTAAATCATTGAGAAATTATTCTTTGGGCCCTTTTAATAAGAGGCTGGGTAATTAATAATGGAAAATGAGATGGACGAGGAATTGAACAGATGTTTTGCACCAGCCTTCACTAAAGAGAATAAAAGTAACATCTCAGAATTCGTTGTAAATCAGGAAATGGAAAGGAGAGAGAAGCTCAAAAAGATTACAACGACCAAGGAATTTGTACTGAGGAAATTTTGGAGCTGCGGCCTAACAAATCCCCAGTTCAAGATGAATTTCATCATAGAAAAAACAACGAATGAGATAGTTGATGCATTGGTTGTAATTTTCGACAATTACTTAGATTTGGTCAATGTTCCTTTAGATTCGAAAATAACTTATGTAAACTCCTGAATTCACAAAATGAAGATGGCAGAAAGCAGGGATCTGGAGACTAATTGGCTGTAGGTCAGTCAAAGGGAAGATATTGGAAGCTATTATTAATGATGTTACAGTAGGATGCTTAGAACTCTTCAAGATAATGAAATGGATTCAAATGGGTTTGTGCAGAGGAAATCATATTGAATCAAATTATCGGAATTATTTGTGGAAGTAACATCTGCTGAAAATAAAAGAGACCCAGTGATTATATGTGCCTAGATTTCCAGAAAAACAAATGAAATAGTGCCACATCAAAGAATAAAGTTAAAGTTTACTTTCAGTTATACATAGGCTTATATTGCTACTGCAATGAAGTTACTGTGAAAACTTCCTGGTCGCCAAACTCTGGCGCTTATTTTGGTACACCGAGGGAGAATTAGCACGGCCAACACACCTAACCAGGCCAGACTATAGGAGGAAACTGGAGCACCCAGACGAAACCCACACAGATAGGGGAAAAACGTGCACACTCCGCACAGAGACTGACTGAAGCCGGGAATCAAACGGTGCTGTGAGGCAGCTGTCCTAACCACTGTGCCACCGCGCCACGCTAATCGTGGAAAACAAATGCTCATGGTGGAGAGGCAACATATTTGCGTGGACTAAAGCTCGTCTGGTTAACAAAGTGGCTTAAATGTATGATTTTCAGATTGTCAATATGTACCAAGCTGCAGGGTTCAATGTTGGGGCCTTAACACTGCATCAAAATCTTTCACAAAATCCCATCTGCACCCCATGTCAAAATGGCTGTAGTCCAATTAGACGAATGCCTTAGGTTTCCCAAAAGCCAGATCTGCGCTGATGTTACTCGAGTTAAGACAGTTCTGATTGTCACAAAAACGCAGACCCCCAAGTACACCAAGAACAAATTAGGTGAAACTTTACTTTTTAGCAAGTTAAATGTCCGAGTTTGGTGAATTGGAATGTTAAACTATGTAAAATATGCACCACTGACACAGGGCAATTTCAACTCCAGGACATAAACTCAAAATCAAGGATTACCACATAATGTGGTATTGAGAGCACTACAGTGTGTGATATGTTCACATTAATGTGGGACATCAAACCACTGTCCCAGCTTCCATCTCAGGTGGCTGTTAAAGATTTCCAGGCCATATTTCGAAGAGGTCCAGTGGAGTTATCCTTGGTGTCCTTCCAATATATATTCCTCCACTAACACCAGACAAGTAGTTAATTGATCATGATCACATTGTTGTGTTTGGAGGTTTGCCCTGGAAGCCAGGCGAATGCCAATAGGAAACAAGTGGAAAGCACTTCACAGTTGGAGTAATACCGAACACAAAGGAAGACAGTTCTGGTTATTAGAAACCAATCAACTCAGGACCAGGAAATTACTGCAGGTGTTAATTACGGGTTTGTTCTGGGCCGAATCATCTTCCGTTGCTTCATCAATTACCTTCCGAAATTTTATCGCAATTTATCGGATGTTTGTTGAAGGTTATACGTGTTCAGTACTGTTCCTGACTCTCCAGACACCGAAATATGCTGTTTCCATATGCAACATTAAGTATACAACATTTATAATTGGGCTGAACAGTGACAAATAGCATCCCGTTCACTAAATAGCCAGGCAATAACGATCTGCGAAAAGAGAAAACCGAACCATCTCTTTTCTGCATTCAATGGCATTACTATCGCTGAACCCCCAACCATCAACACTGTTGGTGTTAAAATTGGCCAGAAACTTAACTGAACTGGCTAACTAAAGCTTAAAGCTGCAAGACCATGTCAAAGAATTGGAATTCTGCACAAAGGAACTCCAATCTGGACTCTCCAATGCCTGCTCCCAGCTATAGGGTTCAACTCACGAATGTAATGGAATAGTCTCCTTCACCTGCATGAGTGCATTTGCAGCAACAGTCTAGAGTTTCAGCATGATGCAGTTCCCAGCGACTGGGCAATTTGGCATTCATGCACCACTTTAAGAACTATTGATGTACTTATGAAGCTGTGATATCACCTCTCCAATGAATGGATCCAATGAATAATGAATGCTTATCATGAAGGAATGTCTAGGCATTTTGACATTCAAATCCCTAGTTTAGAAAATGGCGTGCTCCTATCCAGCTATAACAACACGAACTGCCACCTTGATATTGTGCCATAAACTGGCATAGTCTGTGTCGACTGGGTGACTGCTTTGTGGAACACTGATAGTTCATTTAAAAAGATGGCCCTAACCTTCTGGTCACTTGCCACTTCTACTCACCATCTTGCTCTTATAACCACATGTCTGTCCAAGACACGCTGCAATGGTCGAGTGAAAGTCAACACAAAGTGAAGAACACGACCCCATCTTCAGATTGGGCATGTTGCTTCCTTATGGATGCAACACTGAGTTCAGCAACTTTAGACTGTGAACTTTTCCCTCTGTCTGAACCTCCTTTTTTTGTATTTTATTGACATTTCTCTCCACAGATGCTGCAAAAGCTGCAGTGTTTATCCACCATTATCTGTTTCCATGTCAATCTGTGATCGATTCCTTCCCAGATCTTGTATCCTTCCCAGAAACATCCATTTTTCTACCAGAAGCAGACATTAGATCCTGCAACTTTACAAGGAGCAGCTCAACAACTTTCTAAATCTGTTTTCAAAATCTGTACCTCTACCAGTAAGAGTACCAGTACCAGTATAAGGGCAATAAACGCATGGGAACACCACCTTCTTTAAGATTCCATTCGCCCTACATTCCACTCTGAGCGGAGACATATTTATGTTCCTTCACTGTCAGTTGGGTCAAAATGCTGGAAACTCCTTCCGAACTGAACTGTAGGTCTACAGACAGCAACTGGAGTGCACCGATTCAAGAATGCAGCTCACCTCCACCTTGTCAAGAATAATGGGAATGAGCACTAAATTCTTACTTTTCTGCGACTCTAACACCCCACGATTGAATTGAAAAACAATTTATTTAATCTTCCTGATTTGATTACTTCATGGAATTTCTGATCGCCTCCCAATGTCTGCCCCATAGATGTAAAAAGAAGGTTGGGCGCGATGGTATTATCGTTAGACTATTAATCCAGAAAATCGCAAATTCCATCAGCAAAGTGCCCAGTTTTGTGAAATAGGGCCCGAAAATGTTCGATATATATGCCTTTGTTAGAAGTGATAAAGAGCTAGCGTAACAGGTAGTGCTCTTTCATCACAATTGTCTAAGACCGAAATTTCCAATTGGAAAGTTTGTTGCTGTTTCACTTTTCATGGATGTAACCAGATTTGTTGATTATTTCCAGCAATTCCTGTTTAGATTCTGTTTCGATTCCAGCATCCGCAGTATTTGTGCTTTCGACACCCGTTGACTATAATTATTGTAAAACTGTAATAGTCGTTAAAATTACGCGCTCGGAGTATGCACTGAAAATTATTTTTATTTAAATACGCAAACTCCTTACGTATATCGCCAAATTTATTCAGCCTTCCAGTGAGGCAAATTTAATCAGACTTTTCACAACAGCATAACACAACGATTGCTCACCCAAGTGAGGCGTAAATAAAGGGTGACTGCATCCATAAAGGGACAAGGGCGGCATGGTGGCACAATGATTAGTACAGCTGCCTCACAGCGCCAGGGACCTGGCTTCGATGCCCCCTTTGGGTGACTGCATGGAGTTTGCACATTCTCCCGATCCCTGCGTGGGTTTCCTCCGGGTGCTCCGGCTTCCTCCCACATTCCAAAGATGTGTGGGTTAGGTGGATTGACCATGCTAAAATTGCCCCTTAGTGTCCTGAGATGCATTGCTTAAAAGGGTTAGCGGGTAAATATGTAGGGATATGACATAGGGCCTTGGTGGGATTGTGGTTGGTACAGACTCGATTGGCCGAATGGCTTCTTGCTCCACTGTAGATTGCCTATGATTTATGATTCTATGATAAATTGCCCCTTAGTATCAGAGGGACTAGCAGGGTAAATGCATGGGGTTTTGGGAATAGACACTGGGTGGGATTATGGCCGGTGTAGACTTGATGGGCCGAAATGCCTTCTTCTGCAGCGTAGGATTCTATGATTCTAAGTGATACTGAGCAGCAATAACCTACATGTTACCGGTAAGATTTCATAATTACAATATGGATCGTGAACGTCTATTAATGATGTGCAGAATGCTATCGCAAGGAGCTTCAGTCGTTTTGCTGCTACATAATTTACACCGACTTTTTTTTAACTGCAGGATGTCTGTGTTTTTAAGGGAATTTTATATTACTCACTTCTGATCCTTCAGTTTCCTTATATAGTCCCCAAACCGTCTCGCTTTAAGAACAATTGCTGCAATTATTGGTTGAGTCTGTTCGTGTCGCTGTCTACCAATAAGAAACGGGTACGCTGCCAGGGATCTACCTCTTTCTCCGGCCCAGGAAACAGATCAGAAGCGAAGACACAGACGATGCCTGCGTTTATGCTGGGCGGTCATTTTTAGCAAAGCTCCTCTGGTCTAATTTTTGCCTTCCTCCGTTTCTTATTTGTATACGATTTTTTAAAATCAAATAGTGTTGTCGTGTAAGAGACATCTTCGCAGAATCGATTGGACAATTTAAATTTTGCAAGAAAAAACCTTCCGCACGAGAACAATGGCCTCAATGAGTTGCGGTGTAACGTTCATTTTTCTGTTCTGTCTGTCGGACCTGGTTTCAGGACAAATTCGCTACTCGATTCCCGAGGAGCAGGAGCACGGGGCCTTTGTTGGGAACATCGCTGAGAATTTGAGATTACATATTTGGGAATTATCGGCTCGTAAATTTCGCCTGGCCTCCGAAGAAAGGAAGCAATACATTGAGGTAAATCTGGAAAATGGGGTTTTATTTGTTAATGAACGGATCGACAGAGAACAGCTTTGTCGACAAAGCCCTGCCTGTTCCTTTTCGTTGCAAGTCGTCCTCGATAAACCTTTGGAAATACATCCTGTTGAAGTGGAAATATTAGATGTAAATGATAATTCACCCAAATTTCCGAATAGCGAATTCTTCTTGCAGATCAGTGAGTCAATTTCGGCAGGTGCGCGCTTCCCTGTCGAGAGCGCGCACGACCCGGACATCGGCACAAATGCAATCAGTACTTACCAGATCAGTCCAAATGAACATTTTGGCATCAGAGTTCAGACACGAAATGATGGAAGCAAAAGTGCTGAGCTGCTGTTAGAGAAAGCCTTGGACCGTGAACAGCAGTCAACCTTCAACCTTGTGCTGACGGCTGTTGATGGCGGTGAACCCCCGAGATCTGGCACAAGCCGGATTTCAATCACTATCCTGGACGCGAATGATAACGCACCTATATTTGATCACGAAATATACAAATCCAGCGTCGCAGAAAATTCCCGCAAAGGGACGTTGGTGGCAACAGTCCACGCTGCTGATACAGATGAAGGTACCAATGCTGAACTGACCTATTCTTTCACCAGCCATGTTCCCCAGGGTATTCGCGAATTGTTCAATTTAGACCCCAAAACTGGAGAAATAACAGTCCAAGGTGTACTGGATTTTGAAGAAGCAAGTGTTTACGAACTTGATGTAGAGGCCATGGATAACGCTCCGCCTGGTGTGGCTGGACGGGCAAAAGTGATGGTTGGACTGATAGACACGAATGATAACATCCCCGAGATAGACGTGACTTTGGTGTCCAGCTCAGTGCAGGAAGATGCTCCTCCGGGGACTGTGATCGCTTTGGTCAGTGTTATGGATCCAGATTCTGGCGAATATGGGCACGTACGGTGTCACATTCCAAGGCAACTTCCATTCAAACTTCAAAAAACGTTGAAGAACAGCTACAAGTTGGTTACCAATGGTATTTTGGATCGTGAAGCATCCCCGACATACAACATCTGTATTTCAGCCTGGGACGGGGGATTTCCCCCTCTTTCAACAAATACAACTCTTTTAGTTTCCGTTTCAGATATAAATGACAATGTGCCAAATTTCACACAATCCTTATATAACATATATCAGATGGAGAACAACACTCCAGGTGCTTCTATATTTGCTGTCACAGCATTGGATTCAGATTTAGGCCGGAACGGTGAGATTCACTATTCAATTCTGGAGGCTCAGAATGAAGGAAGAGGCGGGACTCCTTACGTCTCCATCAATTCCAAACATGGGGACATTTACGCCCTGCGTTCCTTTAACTATGAACAGTTGAAGCACTTCCAGATCAAAGTTCAAGCCCAGGATATGGGATCTTCCCCGCTGAGCAGTACTGCCATTGTCAATGTTATAATCTTGGATCAAAATGACAACGCACCGGTTATTGTCTCACCTTTAACCTGGAACAGTTCGGCATCAGTGGAGATTGGGCAGCAGTCAGTATTGCATCCAGGATATTTGGTGACCAAGATAATCGCGACTGATGCGGATTCCGGTCAGAATTCCCGGCTTTCCTATCAATCGATGGAGACCAATGGTTCCAATCTGTTCACTGTGGGCCTTCTCTCTGGGGAAATCAGAGCAAGACAACGTTTAAGGGAGCAAAGTACCAGCACAGCAAGATTGGTCGTCATTGTGAACGATAATGGACAGCCAAGCCTTTCCACCACGGTTACGATCTCATTTACCGTCTTGTCCAATGTAACAAAAAATTCTTCTGAACAAATTGATGAACCTGGTGCATCGAAGTATTTTTCGCATCTTAATGGTTATTTAATCGTTATATTGGGATCAACATCGGTTTTATTTCTTGTAACCATCATTTCCCTTGTCATGCTGAAGTTTAATCAAGGCAGAAATATCGCTGAAGATCACAACTCTGCGGTTTGTTGTTACAGAAGACGGAATTTGAACGATGCCTTTAACCGGAGGTCTGCACCAAACGAACCATTTAACTATGCCGAGTCTGCTCAGACTGAAGGTTATCACTATACCGTGTGTTTATCGCCAGAGTCAGCGAAAAGTGATTTTCTGTTTTTAAAGCCCTGTAATCCTACCTTGCCTTTCAATGACTTGGGTGTCCGGGATGCCAACACAAAAATATAGCTTGGAAGCAGTTTCGATGCAGGGAGTGGTAAATAATTCACACTTGGTAGATCTGTGTGTTATACTTAGAAATATTGGGTAAGCCATTCTTTCCTATACCACTAGGTCCTCGAATTTTGGTAGTTTAAGACTACATTAGTCAAATTGCTTACTGTTGCTGTTATATTTTTGCCTTTCACTGATGCTACACATATCTGCCCATATCCTCACAATCCTGAGCAGTGCATGCTTAATTAATATCATATTGAAGCCTGACATAATTGTTTGATTGTGTAAATTATAAAAGTGCAACCCCTTGCTCTGCTAATGTTACATCGCGTATCTTGAGGTGGTCAATGCGACAAGAATATTTTTTGGACGTTTGGTTACATTGAACAGTAATGAATCGTAAAACTAAATACGTGCCCCTGAAATAAATTCTCCGGTGTTATCATTGCGTGGAGTCGGCATATTCGCTGCTTTCATGATATGTTACTTGTTTGTCCCTGGAAAATTATGCAGCACGAGTATGTCAACGGTAAATACTTTCTCAGTTTTCTTCCAGATTTTACATGAAAACAATGGCTTCTTGTATCAGTAATCTTGTTGTCTCACATTAGCTTAGTTACTCACCTTATATAATGTGCAAGTGCAGTCCTTTATTACCCAAGTACATGATCAATTTCTTGTTGTATTTCTGTTGTATTTTCTTCCGTCTTCCTTTCAGGTAATGCATTCCAAATTGTAATAGCACTGCGCAAAACAAAAAAAATCCTCGCGATTTTAGTTAGAATAATTTTTCAATTTCTTTAAAACCACTTATCACGCCTTTCCCAGGAAACGGTTCGTTTCTTATTTTCTCTGCCAGAGCCCATCATAATTATGAACACTTCCTTCAAATCTCTACGCACGCTTTTCTACTCTAAGGAATCAAATCCGTGATTTCTACTCCCTGTAGTTAGATTTGTTCATTCCTGGTACCATTGTAGGAAATGTCGTTTGGACAGATTTCAAGGAATTGACAGCGCCGCAAAACGTTCTTGCTCTCAATTGGACGCAATAGTTTATATGATGTGTACTCCAGCTATCTATACGCCACGTTGTAGTGTGTTATTAGCTTTAAATGGGAAATAACAAAATTATACACGAATGGAATTTAGAATGACTCAGTTTACACTTCCCCAGATAATTTTCCTTTACTGAAGAATGGCCTGAGTTCTACATTTCACTCCCTAACACAAATAAGAATTCTGGAAAATATTTCAAAAGATTAAAGTTGACGTACTTATGCAACAGGAATCAGCGACGCTTGGGCTATTGACTACATCAATAAACACAATGGCAGCCGAACTAAACCACGGAAATATAATTGCAAGATACATCTATGCCACACATTCCAACTATGATCTAATGTTATCGCATTAATTGTTTGAATCACTCTAATCAAGTAGAGGTCCACCACCCAACTGAAATTGTTGCAGTCAATAAAGCAAATGACACCCTTAGTGACAGTGACCCCGGTGCCTCGTCCCTATACGATCCCTGTGATCGCATTTAAACTTTTCACATAAGGATCATTTTATGCTATTTTAGCAATTTGCCTGTTTCCTACTTAGCGTGACTGCCTATATTTGGCCATACATTCAGCGCGTATGGTATGTATGTTATCTTAGACATTAGGAAATGTGACTCACTTTCTTGTCCCACACCAATTTTTTACCCTTTCTCCATTTCTCCTCTTCTGTAAGTTGCTGCGTAATGACATTATCCACAAAATTGGGGTCAGATTCCACATATCTTGTTGTTGACAGTTCGCATTTTATTTTAATCATTCACGACCAGCTATGACTTTCCCCCTGTTGCTGCACATCTTGGTAAAAGATATTTTATTCTGTATGAGCTGACCAAACTTTCAGCTAATCTATTAAAAGATCTAGCAGCCGCTTGGGACAAACTCTATACCATTGCAATGGTTTCATTGTTTGGTTGTTCTCTTACGCTGAAACCAACTTCTTATCCTTCAACACCAGAGATGAGCCAGACCGCTGTTTGACAAATGCTACTTAGAACTACCTCCCGAACATCATACACTGTTGCTCATGTCTCATCCCTTGTTCCAGTGAATCCTTTATGCATGCTTTTTTTTTAACCAGCTTTAAACTTCAATATTTCAGTTCTAGGCCGCCTGCTCAATGATCTTCGAATTTCAATTCGTCCAATACATTTTTACCGCCATTTTTTCCAATTCCAGGTCATCCATCACATGTTGGTGAGCTGCACTGATTCCTGTTTCCAAAATTACTTAAAATTTTACTTGTCACTCTCATGCCAAATGTTCTATCTCTTCCCTCTTTTCTGCATTTCCTGCCACCCAACACAGACAATGGGTGGCTCTGCTTCTGGCCCCTCCATTTCGGAAGTCTCCCATTGTCAATACTCTCTACCACCCCCAACCATTTGTGGTCATGAACCCACCATCAAGGCCAAATCATGCAAAATACCTTCATTATATCATTCTACCTAATATCCTACAAGTTCTTCAACAAAATCTATTCTATATCGAAAATCTTGCAAACATTGCAAAGAACAAATTGATTCAGCAGCTATTGTTTTCGGTTAGGTCTTCTGTGACGATCTTTCTAATGTATCCTGCTTGAAACGATTGATAATGAGTCTTGGGGTCATAGAGATTTACAAAATGGAAAGAGGCCCTTCCACCCAACTTGTCCATGCCACCCAGTTTTTACCATTAAGCTATTCTCAATTGCCTGCATTTGGCCCATATCCTTCCATAGCAGTCTTATCCAAGTAACTGTATAAATGTTTTTTAAAAGACAAAATTGTACCCGCACCTTCTACTACATCTGGCAGCTTAGTTCAGACACTCACCACCCTCAGTGTGAACTAAATGTCCCTCTGGGCCATTTTGTATTCCCCCCCCCCCACCTTATAACTATACCTTCTAGTTTTAGACTCCCAAACCTACGGGAAAAATGTTGACTATCTACCTTATCTATACCCATCATTATTTAATAGACCCCTTAGAGGATGAGGAGAGGGACTTAGTGGTAGGGGATGGGGATATGGCTGAGGTCCTGAATAACTTTTTTGTTTCTGTCTTCACGGAGGAGGACGTGAATAATTTGCCGGGTGTTAGAGATGGAAAGGTGGTAGGACTGGAGGGTCTTAATGACATTACTGTTACTAGAGAGGAGGTGCTCGACAGACTGGAGGGACTGATTGTGGACAAGTCGCCAGGACCGGATGGAATGCATCCGAGGGTTCTGAAAGAAATGGCGGAGGTGATAGTGGATGCCTTGATGGTTATTTTCCAGACGTCGCTGGATTCCGGGGAAGTGCCGGAAGATTGGAAAGCGGCTAATGTTACGCCGTTGTTTAAGAAGGGTGCCAGGCAAAAGGCAGGGAATTATAGGCCGGTTAGTTTAACGTCTGTTGTAGGTAAAATGTTAGAATCCGTCATCAAGGAGGAAATAACGAGGCATCTTGAGTGGAATTGCTTGATAGAGCAGACGCAGCACGGTTTCGTTAAAGGGAAGTCGTGTCTGACAAATTTACTGGAGTTCTATGAGGATGTGTCTAGGGCGGTGGATAGAGGAGAGCCGGTGGATGTGGTCTTTCTGGATTTTCAGAAGGCGTTTGACAAGGTACCTCACAGGAGGTTATTGCAGAAGGTCAGGGGACAGGGAGTTGGGGGTAGGGTGTTAGCGTGGATAGAGGATTGGTTGTCAAATAGGAGGCAGAGAGTGGGAGTCAATGGGTGCTATTCGGATTGGCGGATGGTGACTAGTGGAGTGCCTCAGGGGTCAGTGCTGGGGCCTCAGCTATTTACCATTTATATAGATGACCTGGCGGAGGGAACCGAGTGTAGGGTGTCGAAATTTGCTGATGACACCAAAATTGGAGGAAAGGCAAATTGTGCGGAGGGTGTGGAGAGTCGACAGAAGGATCTAGATAAGCTGGGCGAATGGGCCAGGAAATGGCAAATGGAATTTAATGTTGGCAAGTGCGAGGTGGTCCACTTTGGTAGGAATAATGGTAGGAAGGATTATCACTTACATGGCAAAAAACTGCAGCAGGCGACGGTGCAGAGGGACCTTGGGGCCCTTGTGCATGAGTCGCAAAAACCCAGCCTGCAGGTGCAGCAGGTGATCAGGAAGGCGAATGGAATGCTGGCCTTCATAGCGAGGGGGATTGAATATAAAAGTAGGGCGGTCTTGCTGCGGCTGTATAGAGCATTGGTGAGGCCGCAGCTGGAGTACTGTGTGCAGTTTTGGGCGCCGTACTTACGCAAGGATATTTTGGCCTTGGAGGGAGTGCAGAGGAGGTTTACTAGGCTGATGCCGGAGTTGAGGGGGTTGAGCTATGAGGAGAGGCTGAATAAACTAGGCTCGTACTCGTTAGAGTTTAGAAGAATGAGGGGAGATCTCATTGAGACGTATAAGATGATGAATGGGATGGATAGGATAGACGTGGAGAGACTCTTCCCGCTCAGAAAGGATAATAGGACTAGGGGGCACAGCCTCAAGATAAAGGGTGGGGGGGGGGGGGGGGTGCGGTTTAGAACGGAGTTGAGGAGGAACGTCTTCACTCAAAGGGTGGTGAATCTCTGGAATTCTCTGCCCGTTGTAGTGGTGGAGGCTACCTCGCTAAATATTTTTAAGACGCGGGCTGATGAGTTTTTGATAAGAGAGGGGATTAAGGGTTATGGGGAGAGGGCGGGAATGTGGAACTGAGCCACGACAGATCAGCCATGATCTTATTGAATGGCGGGGCAGGCTCGAAGGGCTAGATGGCCTACTCCTGCTCCTATTTCTTATGTTCTTATGTTCTTATATAAGATCACCGCAACACTTCTTATACTCCAGGGAAAAAGTTCATGTCTATCCAGCCTGTCCTTATAACTCAAACCATCAAGTTCTGGTAGCATCCCAGTAAACCTTTTCGGCACTCTTTCTAGTTAAGTAGTATCTATTCTATAATAGGGTGACCAGAACTGTACACAGTATTCTAAGTGCGAAGTTACCTACATCTTGTACAGCATCGGCAAGGTGTCCCGGCTCCTGCATTCAATGCTCTGACCAATTAAAGCAAGGATGCCGAATTGCTTTCTTCACCACCCTGTCCACCTATGATTCCACTTTCAAGATGCTGTGAACTTGTACCCCGAGATCTTTTTGTCCTATAACTCTCCCCAGTGCCCTACCATTAACTGAGAGTAAGTCCTGCCATGGTTTGATCTGCCAAAATGCATTACCTCATATTAATCGACATTAAAATTCATCTGTCATTCATTAGTCTACTGGTCCAATTCATCAATATCCCTTTGCAATCCTAGATAACGTTTTTCACTGCTCACTATGCCACCAATCTTGATGTTATCTGTAAACTTACTAACCATGTTTCCTAAATTCTCATCTAAATCATTAATATAAATGACAAATAACAATGGGCCCAACATTGATCCCTGAGGCACACCGCTGGTCACTGGCCTCCAGTTTGAAAAATAACCCTTTGCAACCAGCCTCTATTTTTATCTTTGGTATCCAATTAGCTACTTCACCCTGGATCCTGCGAAGTTTAAACTCATGCAACAACCTACCATGTGGTACCTTGTCAAAGTCGGCTGCACTGCCCTCGTCTACCTTCTCCGTTAAACTTTCAGAAAACTCAATCAAATTGGTGAGATATGATTTTCCACTCAGAAACCACGTTGAATGTCCCTAATCAGTTTTTGCCTTTCTAAGTGCCTGTAGCTCCTATCTCAGAATGGTTTCATGCAGGTCTACTACTCATCATTCCCTTCACGAATATGTGTCCCATCACTTCGTTGTTTCATTTTAAAAACTTGTGCCTTTCTTTTCATCATATTCATAACTGCACTTACACGCGTATACGTCTGCCATATTAAGGTATGTGTGTTCTTAACGAAATCAGTCACTGAAAGATACTGTTTGAAGTGCACAATAGTCGTGTTCAGTTATTGTTCAACTTTACCTTGACAATATTCACTGCATTTGCAGTCGAGATGCCGGTGCCATTATATCAGTGTGAATGATTATTCACCACAGTCCCCAGCGCGTAAATAATTCAACTAATGTCTTTGAAAACCAAACGCTTTGGCATCTACGTCATTGTACATATGCTAACGCACGCGCAGACATGCTACTCAGCATGTGGACTGCAACGTTGTTCACTATGAATTTGAACTTCTGGTTATAACATATTGCCATCAAACATGTAGGCCCATAACTTCCTGGTTACCGAGAATCGCATTTGGGAGCACCCTACTGATGCCTTGGCGAATCTCTGAGTTCCAAAATGCTAACTTCCTCTGGATTATTGCGCTGGGCTGGAAGCCATCCGACAGAACTGATGTAATGCGGATGGTTCAGCCTCTTCTACCCTGACAGTCACTCAGAAGACTTAGAAAGGAAAAGAAAACTTCTCACTCCAGAGTAACTGTCGAAACAGGAAGACTCAACCGCACCAAACCCAACCCTGACCCGACCCTCTCACGCTGTCCGACCAGCACTCCCATTCCCAGCCGATGCCATTCTCCACTCCGGTCAGGCCCTCTAATCAAAACACCTGTCGCCCTGACTTTCAAACTCCGCTCCGACCACGCCACAGCTCGAACATCTTTCTGGTCATATCACCTCTCCCTACAGGTTTCATCAACACTCACCCAGCCCCTGCCCTGACTTCTCTGCTGGTCGACTCTGGGCCCTCTGCCCAGTCTGCAACTCGGACCTATCTCTCCTGCTCTGGCCTCCTCCATCCACTCCAAACCTTCCTCCACTATGACCCGCCTCCTTCAAACTCTATCCCTCTTTGCTTCAAACTTCCCCCTCCAGCCCAATTCCTCTACTTTTAATAACGACGCACCCCACGTTGCGACCCATACCTCCACTCAGAATGCCTCATCTCCGGTCAGTTTGGTAGGAGGCACACGTCCGTTCCAACAACTCCTTCCGATCAGATCATTCCCCGCTCCCTCCACCCAAGCCCCCTTCCGACCCAACCATTCGCTCCTAACCATTCACCTCTACATTGTGACTCGCCAATAGCCCCTGGTCCCTGCCGCTCTGATCTACTGCCGCTCCGTCAGTGCTCTGCGCTTTAACAACCCCTTCTGCTTCAAACGTCCTCTACTCCCAGCCTCCCCTTCCTCAACTCCATTCAGCTGGAACCTCCCTCTTTTTAAACGCCCCCTCTGCTGGGATCATGCCCCGGTTTGGTCCTCTGACCACACCTCTGCCCCATCACCCCCACCTGTTCTGCCCTCCCTTCCACTCCAATCCCACTCCAAACCGATCCTCAACCGTCCGCCCTCCCCCACTCCCAACCCAAGCATCTCTCTCAGCTCGACCCCGATTCCTCTCCGATATGCATGCTCCGAACACTGTCCCCCGTCCTAGCTCCTCCTTCGCTGCAGCATCGATCTCTGCCTGAACCCCCTCCACTCTGATCACTCCTCCACACTGATCTCCCCCCTCGCCTTCTGACCCTCTGACCTCTTCTTCAAAGCACCCCCCCCCCTCCGCCCACCATTGCGATCCCACAGTTTTGTACACCACCCCTTCCTCGAATTGTCCATGATAGCCTCCCCCTCCAGTCTCTCGCATCCCTCGGTGTCCCGCTCCCCCTTCTTGGTCTCAAAGAACAAAGTAAAGTGCAACATAGGAGCAGGCCCTTCGGCCGACCAAGCCTGTGCTGACACAGATGTCTCTCTGATTTTTTTCCCCCACGTCGCCCACATCCTTCTCTTCCCTGCCTATTCATGTGTCTATCCAGATGTCCTTTGTACGTTGTTATAGAATCTGCTTCCGCCACCTTGTCCAACAGCATGGTCCAGGTGTTTACCACCCTATGAGTGAAAAACGTGTCCCTTACATCTCTTCTGAAATTTCGCCTTCTTACTTTCAACCTATACCCCCGAGAAATTGACCCTTCGACCCTGGGAAAGACATGTCGTCCAAGCCTGTCAGAATCTTGTTAACATCTATCAAGTTCCCCTCATCATCTGACGCTCAAATGAAAAGAATCCAAGGTTGTTCAACCTTTCTTCATTGAACATATCCTCTAAATCAGGTAATATCCTGATGAATCTCTTCTGCACCCTTTTCAATGCATCAGCATCCTTCCGGTAATATGGCGACCAGAATTGTACACAATACTCCAAATGCAGCCTAACCAAAGTCTTAACCAAAATCAACTGAAACATGAATTTCCAATTCCTATTTTCAATACCCGGATTGATGAAGGCCAGCATGCCATACTCCTTCTTTAACCTTGTCCAACTGAGTTGTCATCTTTTGGAAACTCTGGATCTGCATGCTTAAGATCCCTTTGTGTGCTCATATTTCTAAGGCTTCTACCATTTACTGTGTACTTTCCTTCTGCAGTAGACCTACCAAATCGCATCACCTCACATTTGTCCGTGTTAAATTCCATCTGCAATTTTTCAGCCCAGGTCTCCAGCTAATTAATATCCTGCTGTACCATCTGACAATCCTCTTCACTATCAGCTGCTCCCCCAATTTTTGTATCATCGGCATATTTACTAAACAGACCACCCACGTTTTCCTCCAAATGATTTACATATATTATAATCAACAGAGGCCCCATCACTGCTCCTTGTGGAACACGGTTTGTCACAGATCTCCAGTTAGAAAATGTACCCTTCCACTGTTACTGTCTGCTTTCTATAACCAAGCCAGTTTTGTATCCGTCTCACCAGCTCACCTCGGAACCCATTTGACTTGGCGTCCCTTATCAGCCTGCAAACCTTACCGAAGGCTTTACTAAAATCCATGCATACATCTGCTGCCTGCCCTGGTGAATTTTTCTTGTTACTTCCTCAAAGAACTCAACCAAGTTGGTGAGACTCGACCCCACCCCCTTCACAAACCATACTGCCTATCTTCCAGACGAGACTACGCCCTGTCACTAAGAATATTCTCCAATAACTTCCCCACCACTGATGTAAGGCTCGCAGGCCTGTAATTTCACAGATTGTGTTTTCTGCCTTTCTTAAAAAGAAGAACAATGTTAGCTACTCTCCAATCCTCTGTTACCTCGCCCATGGCTAAAGAGGATACAACGATACTGGCCAAGGCCTCAGCATTTTCTTCCCTCGTCTCACTCAGTATTCTGGGGTAGACCCTTGGGACTTGTCCAACTTAATCTTTTTCAAAACCTCCAATAACACCTTCCTTTTTGTCTCAACGCGTCCTCAGAATGTCAACACCCTCCTTTCGACACTCACCATCCATATTTGTTAATAACGTTAGACAGAGTAGTTGGGGGGAAGCGCGAGAGATGCATAAATGCTGACATGGGCCTGTTAAATTGAATGGCCTCACTGTGCGATGTAAATATGAATCACATATTATGTAACGCTCATTGTAGATAAATTGGGATTCGATTTGAACGTGCATTTTCATACTTGAATAATGTTTGTAACCTGCGTAACTTAATGTTTAATTATTAGGATACTGCTGACCGAAATGAACAAGCCATTCTGACCGTCTGAGTCTGAAATTATTTAAGCATGCAGAATATACAATCAACGTTGACTTTATTTTGAACAATAATTTCAATATTGAAGGTAACTGTAACTGAAATGGCAAGCATGGTCGCATGAAGTTAAAATTTGCTTCGTAATTTTGTACTCTGGGATTAGATATGTGCTTGAGTTTTCAAAGTCCTAGTAGTTGGACTACAATGTCAAATTCACCTATATCTTGCAGTCAAATTAATATGCAAAGACATGTTTTGTCATGGACATAATGGAGCATGACAGATGTAAGTTCAACTGTGGTTGTAATTGGTATCTAGCATGCTTGGGAATGTATTTAACATTTCAGTTAGAAGCGTCCTCGGAATCTTTTGACACGTATTGCCATTTCGCAATAATTCTTAATCTGTACTCTTTACGTGATGCATTAAATGCATCATTTGTAATAAACCACTAATAAATCTGTAGTATGAATAAAATATAGCCTTCCTAGTTCAAGGAATATTGCCATCTTCTTAGTTATGGGGCTTCTTGGGGCTTTGCATATTGGCAGAGAACCCATATAATTATGAGAAAATAGTTGATTAAAGTCGTATTTCTTTGATAATTGAGAACTCCATAACGAATTCGTGTTCTTGACATGAAGGCAAAGTGCAAACCCAGCAATATTGTTTGTTACTGACTGATTACACATCATTACATATGAATTGTCATGACTTCGCTTTCATTTTTGCAGATGTAACACTGTCATAATTATATCTCATTAAACTTTATGATGTTTATCAGATCCGCAGTGTATTTTGTTAAGCACATTATGTACCACGGGTGTCTATAACCACCCAGAAGACAGGATTCTTTTGCGTCATTTTGAATAATGGAATAAACACCAAGATCAAACGGGGAATTTCAATTTCAACTCTTCGCAAAGCTAAAACGTTCAAATGTTGCAAATGTTAGAGTTGCAGCCCCGGAATAAGACAACTAAAAACAAAAATACGACTATGAACATGAAAACAACTATGAAATTGGAAAACAGTTGCATTATTCTACAAATTGTGCCTTGGCGATTTTCAGACCTTTATTGAAAGCCTCACGCAGCATTGGAAGAAAGAGCAAAAATAATAGAAAATTGTGCACTGCATTCTTCTCCACGACTCCTCACAGATTTGAATGAATCTGCACATTTTCCCCTCTCACGCACATTTTGCTTAACGTTGTATGCAATTCCTGTCCCTAATTTCAGCCACAATCTAATATCACAGGATAATTCGCCGAAAGAGAAGGTAAGAGTTTACAGCATATGAGCCACTCACTGGCTCATTATTTAAAAACAGTCTAACCAATTTGTGGCAATTTGACAACAGGTTAATTGGACGTAGAAACAACGATAATTCCCTCCATACCAAGAGAATGGTATGCACAATGTATGAATGGAGTTTGATCAAGTTACCACTCAAAAATGAAAGCGAAGTCATGGGAATTCATATGCAGTGACGTGTAACCAGTCAGTAACAAGCTATATTGCTGAAGGGTATTAGCTATGAGGGGAAGTTGCAGAAACTTGGGTTGTTCTCACTGGAGCGACGGAGGTTGAGGGGAGACCTGATAGAAGTCTACAAGATTATGACAGGCATGGACAGAGTGGATAGTCAGAAGCTGGTTCCCAGGGTGTAAGAGTCAAAAACTAGGGAGCACAGGTTTAAGGTGCGAGGGGCAACGTTTAAAACAGATGTACGAGATAGATTTTTTACACAGAGAATGGTGGGTACCTGGAACTCGTTGCCGGGGTAGTAATGGAAGCGGATACTTTAGTGACCTTTAAGGGGCGTCTTGACAAGTGCATGAGTGAGATGGAAGTAGAGGGATATGGTGCCCGGAAGGTGGCAGCATTGTCGGTGCAGACTTAAAGGGCCGAAGGGCTGTTCCCGTGCTGTAATTTTGTTTGCTCTTTGTTCTTTAAACGTGAACGAAATATTCATTGTTTTTATCTTGGGATATGGGCGTCGCTGAGAAGGCCAACATTTGTTGTCCATCGCGAATTGTCCTTTGAGCGAGTTGCTGGGAAATTTCAGAGGACAATCTAGAGTCAACCAGTAGGGACTGGTTTCCTATGTACGTCGGAACAGGTAAGGACAACAGATTTCCTTCCCTAAAGCTCATTTCTGAACCAGATAAGTTTTTATAACAAGCGATGATAGGTTCCATAGTTACCAGGACTGTTGTTTAATTCTATACACTACTTTTGGAATTCAAATTCTGTCAGTTCATGTGACCACTCATCCCAAACCTATTACTGGCCCAAGGACATTAGAACTACGCCAGGAAGTTCTCTTAAAGCTGGCACGATATCTGAAATTGACTGATAATGTGATGCTGAAGGGAATAATTCTATACAGCCAATGGAATAGAAGTACTGTTATTTGATGTAACCATCGTCTGACAATATATCTGAGTTGTTTTCTCGGAAAAAAAATATTTAAGCGATCTTTGTTCAGAACGACAGTCATCGTAGGCAGATTTTGGGCATTAATCACGGTTGAAAAAGGGACCCATCAACATTGTGTTATAGTTTAAGGGGCACCAATCTGCAAGTGTGGGGCGAGGCGATCTTTCACTTACCATCACTATGACGACAGTGGAAATGTTATACAAAAATGAATTAAGAAGAAAGGTATCAGAAAAAATCAGTATAAGCTTAAAATATTCGTTGATATTTATACACATGCTACAACAACTTACTATAATTTTCATTTGGTGACATAATCATTCCGAAAGCCATGGATGCACTTAGCATATATGTAAAGCCTTTCCAGATCTCAAAGCATCTCGAAACCCTTTAAAATTATTGAAGGACGTTTAAAGATTAGGCGCCGTTGTAAATTCAGAAACCTACCAGTAACTAAATTCAACGGTGATAATATAGCGATTAGTATTTGATTACGTTTGCGGATTTGAACGCTGCAATTACCAGAGGTCTCAGTATTCCGATATTTCACGTTTAAGATTAAGGCTGAAACAGAACACAAGATTTCTGTGCATGCTTGTCCATATAATTGTAATTGTACACCTGTAAATATAACGTTCGGTGGCATATAAATTATCTAGAATCAGCCTAGCTTTAAGAAAATTTGTTGCAGTTATTGGTTGGGACTCTTCGTGTCGCTGTCTACCAATAAGAAGCCGAGACTCTGCGAGCGATCGACCCCCCCTCCTTCGTTAGCGAAACAGAACAGAATCGGAGAGCCAGACAGTCTTTGCCTTTGTGGTGCGCGGACATGTTTGGAAAAGCTCTCCACATTGTGTCGTTACGTTCGTCCATTCGTAGTAGGATAACGATATACTGTTGGTAATTGTTATGTTCTACGACGCAAATCAATATACTCTATTGTGAGAAATTTCAATATTGTGCCACACAATTCTGCCAGAGCGATGGCGAACTTACTGATGAGTCGGACGGTCTTCATTTTCGTGCTGTGTGTGTCCGACTTGGTTTCGGAGCAGCTTCGCTACTCGATTCCTGAGGAACTGGAACGTGGGGCCTTTATTGGGAATATCGCTGAAAATATACGACTTAATGTTTGGGAATTACCGTCTCGCAAATTTCGGCTGATTTCAGATGACCCGAAACAATACATGGAGGTAAATCCGGAAAATGGTTTTTTATTTGTTAATGAAAGAATCGACAGAGAACAGATTTGCAAAAAAAGCTCTCCCTGTTCACTTTCTGTTCAAATCGCGCTCGTCAACCCTTTGGAAATGTATCCCGTTTCAGTGGAGATACAAGATGTAAATGATAATTCGCCCATCTTTCCGAAGAGGGAATTCCACTTGCAGATCAATGAATTAATTGCGCCAGGGGCGCGCTTCCCTCTCGAGAGCGCGCAGGATCCGGATGTAGGTACAAACGCAATCAACACTTACAAGATCAGTCCAAACGAGAACTTCGCTATCAAAGTGCAGACAAGACGGGATGGAAGTAAAAATGCTGAGCTTTTACTGAAAAAGCCTTTAGACCGCGAGAAACAATCAATGTTTACTCTTCAACTGACGGCCATAGACGGTGGGATTCCTCACAGGTCTGGCACAGCTCAGCTTATCATTAATGTAATGGACGGAAATGATAACGCCCCTATTTTCGATCAGGAAACCTACAGGGCGACTGTCGTGGAAAACGTCGCCAATGGTACCTTAGTGATAAAAATTAATGCTGCGGATATGGATGAAGGTACAAATGCTGAAGTAACATATTCCTTCACCAATCACGTTTCCCAAAATATCCGTGATTTGTTCCAATTGGACCCTGCTACTGGGGAGATCAGAGTTCAAGGAGTCGTGGATTTTGAAGAAGCGAATGTTTATGAACTTGACGTACAAGCAGTGGAACATGTTCCACCAGGATTGGCAGCCCATGCAAATGTTGTGGTCGATGTCATTGACACGAACGATAATTTTCCTGAGTTGCACGTAACTGTAGTTGCCAGTGCTGTGCGGGAGGATGCTCCAGCAGGAACGACGATAGCTTTGTTCAGTGTAACTGATGCTGATTCTGATGAATTTGGAGAAGTTCACTGTCAGATTCCAGGGAGTATTCCGTTCAACATTGAAAACCCTTTACGGAATAACTACAAGTTGGTTACCAACGGTATTCTGGACCATGAACTGATCCCATTGTACAACATCTCCATTTCTGCCTGGGACGGAGGCTCGCCACCTCTTTCAACAAGTAAACTCATCTTGGTTTCCATAACTGATATCAACGACAACGCTCCAAAATTTACACAATCCTCATATAATGTATACCTGATGGAGAATAATACACCTGGTGCTTCTATATTTGTTGTTAATGCATATGATGCTGATTTGAATCAAAATGGAGAAATTTCCTATTCTATTCTCGACAATGCAAAGCAAGATATGTCTTCCTCTGCTTACGTCACGATTAACTCCAAGAATGGGAACATTTACGCACTGCAGTCCTTTGATTATGAGCAACTGAAACATTTTCAATTCAGCGTTGAAGCTCATGATGCTGGATTTCCTCCATTAAGTGGTACTGCTATTGTCAATGTTATTATCCTAGACCAAAATGACAATGCGCCGGTTATCCTTTCACCTCTGACGTGGAACAGCTCAGCATTCGTGGAGATAATGCCCCAGTCAACTTATCCAGGTTACTTAATCACCAAGGTGATTGCGACAGATGAGGATTCTGGTCAGAATGCGAGGCTTTCCTTCCAATTATTGGAGGCCATTGATCCTAATCTGTTCACAATTGGTATTCTCTCTGGGGAAATCAGAGCAACACGAAGTATTAGAGACCAAGAAATCATTACAAAAAATGTGATCCTCTGTGTGAAGGACAATGGACAACCAAGCCTCTCCAGTACGGCCACAATCTCCTTTACAATAATGTCCAATGTGACTGAGAACTCTTTTGAACGAATGGATGAACCCAGACGCTTGGAATATTTTTCAGATCTAAATAGTTATCTGATCATCATTTTAGGATCCACTTCCTTTTTGTTCCTGGTAACGATTATTGGATTGGTCATCCTGAAGTATAGACAAGACAGAAATATTGCTGAAGACTATACCTCTACAGGTCGTTGTTATAGTCGGAGGAATTCCAATGATGGTTTTAATCGGAGGCAAGCCACAAGTGAACCTTTAAATTACAGCGGGTCAGTTCAGACTGAAGGTTATCGTTACACTGTGTGTTTATCACCTGAATCATCGAAGAGTGATTTTCTCTTTTTAAAACCCTGTCATCCTACGTTGCCTTTCAATGATGTGAGTGTTCATGACATCAACGGAAGAAATTAACTAAGGCAGCAGTTTCATTCTCCCACTGACAGGTAATGCGTTTTGGTAAAGAAATATTTATTATGTCCTGAATTGGAGGTTGTATCTCATGCAAGATTCTAGATTTCCATTTTGAAAACGGCAAATCTAATGCGCCAGAACTGCCCACTCTTCTTTCCATTTTCCTTGCGTTCAGTCATAGCTATTCTTGTCTATAAACCCCATTTTACAGTCTTGATTAGTATACTAATTACTTGCACGTTTGTAGAAACTTGTCTTTCAACTGCTTATGATTTCTGTTTTTACTAATGTCTAACTAACTACATACTGAAAAATGTTTTTGAAAGGAAACTGAATAGAGCCTTCTTAAATCTCACTCTCCAATATTTTAATAGTCTCGGCTCAGTTATTTTGAGCGGCATACAGTTGTGCTTCAAAACAAAGTGAAATTTCAGATTAATCAGTTAAGTTGTTACAATTGGATTGAAGGCCTGAGGTCAGGCCCTGAGAGTCTCCTATCAAACAATGTTGATACACAAAACTAAATATTAATTCTGAATTGCTATGCATTTAAGTTTTAACTGTCGCTGGTTTTGCAGCATTCTCGTACAATTTTTCGTTTGGCTTCAGTTTACTGTGTGCAGACCCATAGATGCATTGCGTGGCTACTTTGACTTGGGCGCGCATTAACACATCATGAAGGAGGGAGACACATTTGTTCCATGCATAGTATGTTCGAAATTGACTCATCATTACGCCCCTGCAAACCTTAGAGGACAATTTGCCTCGCCCCTGAGTTACAAGGTTGTAGTTTCAATTCGAAATCCAGAAACTTGAGCACAAAATCTAGGCTGAAGCTCCATGACAGTGCACAGGGAGAGCTGTACTATCGGTGCCATGTTAGGGATGATACGTTAAACCCCAATTCTTGTTATTATTCTCGTGTGGAAGAAAAGGTTTCTATGCGGTAATTTAACGAATGGGGCAGTGATCTCTATAATGTGGGCTGACCAGCGACAAGTTGCATTTGCGCTACAGAAGTGCCAGACAATGACGCGCCAACAACAGAGAATCCAATCCGCTCCCCTGGACATTAAAATGGCATGGACGTCGCTGAATCTCCGACTATCAACATCCAGGGGTTTGCTATTGACAAGAAACTGAATTGAACCCGATATGGCTGCCGCTATAATAGTAACTCGTTGGTTGGAAATTCTGCAGGGAGTAACTAACCTCCTGACTGTCCAAATCGTGTCCATCATCTAGAAGGCACAAATCAGGAGTATGATGAAATAGACTCCACTAGCCTGGGTGAGTGCAACTCTAAAACTGGGCCTCACCGTTTAGAATGTCTTGCACCCATCACTTCTTTAAAGCCATTTCCTACTCCCCCTCCCCCCCAGATAGGCCGTGTCTTCTTCGAGGCTCACAGGCTGTACAGTCATCTGTTGGCAGATACCGCAAATGCGCAATACCAGTTACAAATGGTTGCCTATTTAGAAGTCTCCAAAATCCATTTTCTTATTAGCAGTCTCATCAAATTTTGAACACCTGGCATAGTTTTTTAGCCCTTACATGATGACAAGACATTAAATCTTTTCCACCAAATTCCAAGCCTCCAAGCAACCAACCCATATGGCGCACCAGTTACAAATTTATCGATACATTTAGCAACATTTTGACCACTTAGCATGTTCAATGCATCCTGTTTTTCAATTGCACTATTACGCCACATTTCAAACTTGGCACATGCCCTTCTTCCTACATCTGGACCCTTGCTCATCACACGAAGTTATTTGTGTACACCATTTCCGCTTTGCCAGTTACAAGTTGGATGTGAGTCACATACACTGCTCATGTTGATCGGTTTATTGTCCATCACCATTGACGGTCACATGTGACAAGATTAATCTGGTCTTTTGGCATTGGACTGCTTAGCTCCAGAGTTAAACTGCCTCGCTGTTAATTTAGCTTAATCAAACTGGTAGCTCATTAGGATTCTGCTATTGCTACCGGTGTGCTTATTGAGATACCGTCTTAATCCACGTTTAGTATACCTGCTTGATTATAATAGACAAATGAGAAATCTACGAAGCTGTGAGATTGAAGCTTGCAGTGGTTTAAATTTTACTGCTATTGTTGACCAATAGTTTTCGTATTAGTACGCGGTTTTAGAGTTACATAGAAACATAGAAATTAGAAGTAGGAGCAGGCCATTCGGCCTTTCGAACCTGCTCCACCATTAATTTGGTCATGAGTAATCATCAAATTCAATGTCTTGGCCCTCTCTTTCCTCCAGATCCGTTGATCCCTTTAGCCTCAATACTCTATCGACGTTCTTCTTGAAATCAGGTAATGTTTTAGTCTCAACTATATTCTGTGGTAGTGCATTCCACGGATTCACCACTCTCCAGATGAAGAAGTTTCTCCTCACTGCAATTCTAAAAGGGTCACTCCTTATCCTCAAACTATGAACCCTAGTTCTGGATTCCACCAGCATTGGGAACATTCTTTCTGTATCTACCCTGTCTAACCCTGTTAGAATTTTACAATTTTCTATGAGAGCCCCTCTCACTCTTCTAAACTCCAGTAAATCGAACCATAACCGACTTAATGTCTCCTCAAATGATAGATGTGGCATCCCAGGAATTAGCCTGGTAAGTCTTTGCTGAACTCTCTCTATAGCAAGGACATCCTTCCTCAGAAAATAATACCACCACTGCACAAAACTCCAGACGTGGCCTCACCAACGCCCTACAAAATTGCAGCAAAACATCCCTATTCCTACAACTAAAACCTCTCGCCATGAAGGCCAACATACAATTCACCTTCTTTACTGCCTGCTGTACGTGCAAGCTTACTTTCAGCAACTGATGAATGAGGGATCCAAGGTCTCGTTGAGTACCTACCTTTCTCAGTTTACACCATTCAAGTAATAATTTGTCTCCATTTTATTGTTGCCAAAGTGGATAACCTCACATTTATCCACATTGTATTGCATCTGCAATGCAGATGCCCATAAACCCAGTCTGTTCAAAACACGCTGATACATCTCTGCATCATTCTCACAGCTCACCCTCCCACCCAACTTTGTATCACCTGCAAATTTGGAGATAATACATTCAGTTCCCTCTTTCAAATTATTAATATATATAATGTGATCCATTGAGATCGTAGCACAGATGCCTGCAGAACCTCACCAGTCACTGACTGCCAATCAGAAAAAGGCCCATTTATGCCAAATCTTTGCTTCCCATCTGCTAACCAACTTTCTATTCAAGCCCAAACATTACCATCAATCCTGTGTGTTTTAACTTTGTATTGTCTGTTATGTGAGACCTTGTCAAAAGCCATCTGAAAGCCTAAATAAACCACATCCAGAGGCTCTCTTCGGTCAACTCTACTATTTTATCCTCAAACTCCAATAGATTCGTCAAGCATGATTTCCCTTTTGTAAATCCATTCTGACTTTGTCTGAATATTCCGATGTCTTCCAAATTTTGGGTTATGAAATCCTTGAAAATAGACTTTAGAAGCTTCCCCAGTTCTGACGTTAGGCTCACTTGTCTATAACTCCCTGTTTTCTCTCTACCTCCCTTTTTGATAGTGGACATATATGAGCTAATCTCCAATCTGTAGGAACTGTTCCAAAATCCAATGAATTTTGGAAAATAACCACCAATGGATCTATTACTTCCAGGGCCATTTTCTCAAGTGCTCTGGGATAAGGTTTATCAGGACCAGGAGATTTATGCACCTTCAACCTCTTCAATTTTGCCACAAACATTTCTCTACTAATGCTGATTTCCTTCAGTTCCTAACTAAGACATGTTTCCCTCAGCACTTCTGGTACATTATTCATATCATCCTTTGTGAAGCCTGAGTCAAAGTACAAATTTAATTCCTCAGCCATTTCTTTATTCCCCCTTATGAACTTCCTGTTTCTGAATGTAAGGGGCCTTCTTTCATTTTCAGCCCATCTTTTTTCTCTTTACACATCGAAATAATTTTTTACAGTCAGTTTTTATGTACCCAGCTAGCTTACTTTCAGACTCAATTTCTCTTTTGTTAATCAATTCCTTGGTCCTCCATTGTTGAATTTTCATCTGTTCCCAATCCTGTTGTTTTCTCTTGCCGCATTGTATATTTCTTCCTTGAATCTGATACTGTCTCTAATTTCCCTTGTAAGCCATGGGGTGGCCACAATTCCCTCATCACTCTTGCGCCAAACAAGAATAAACAGCTTCTGGAGTTCAGCTATTCATTCCTTAAATACCCGCCACTGCCTGTCCACTGACATTTCTTTCAATAATGTTTCCCAGTCCTTCATGGACAATTCATGCCTCATACCATTATAGTTAACTTTATTGAGATTCAGGACCCTGGTATTAGAATGAACTTCATCACTATCTACCTTGACAAAGAGTTCTACTATATTATGGTCAGTCATCCCCTCGGGTTTTCTCACAACTAAATTGCCAACCAATTCTTTCTCATTGCACAATACCTAGTCCAGGTTGGCCTGCTCCTTTGTTGGTTCCTCAGTTGGCTCCAGAAAACCATTTCTTATGCGGTCCAGATATTCCTCATCTATTGTACTGTGACTAATTTGAATCTCACAATCTATATGCAGATTAAAGTCAACCATAATCAAAGAAGTTCCTTTAACACATGCATCCCTGATTTCCTGTCTAATGTTTTTTTCCTAGCATTACCACAACAGTTTGTTGGTATATAAACCATGCCTACCAATGTATTTTGCCCTTGTTTATTAACTCCACCCACACAGATTCCTCATCATCTACGCCAATATCTTTCCTCAATATCGTATATCATCTTTAATCCATCATGCAGCTCCACCATATTTTCCTTTCTGTCTGAACTTCCTAAACACTGAACAGCCCTCAAAGCTTAGTCCCCATTCTTGATCACATTGGAACCACGTCTCCGTAATTCCACTATGCCACACCCCTTTATGGTGCAACTAAATCATCCATTTTTATTTCGAAAGCTCTGAGCATTCAGGTGCGATTCCTTAAGGAGGGCACTTTTAACATATCTTTTCCCTTTCCTACTATTTCTAACTGTGGCCCTTGATTCATCTGCCTATGATTTTCCTTATTTCTCTATTTTTCTCTTGTTCTTTGTTCTTTTTTCTCCTAATCCTTGAAAAGATTCCCACCACTTACCATATTACTTTAAACTCTCCTCAACTACTCTTGCAAGTATTTCCCTCTCCCCCCCCCCCGCCAACCCCCACAAATTACTCCCCCCAGGTCATCAGTCCCTATCCTGCCCTCAGCACTTCTGGTACATTATTCATATCATCCTTTGTGAAGCCTGAGTCAAAGTACAAATTTAATTCCTCAGCCATTTCTTTATTCCCCCTTATGAACTTCCAGTTTGCACAGATCACACCTCCCGCAGAACCGGTCCTAATGCCCTAGGAATGTGAAACATCCCTCACCACCCCCCGCCCCCACCCACCCACCCACCCACACACACACACACACGCACGTATTTAAACCTCCTATTTGTCCTATGCAACCTGCTGCTTCTATCCTGACTAGCACGTGGCACAGTTCGTACTGTTATGTTCACTACCTTTGAGTCCTACTTTTCAGCTTGTTTCTTAACTCCCTGCACTATGCTTGTAGGATCTTATCCCTTTTTCTACGAATGCCGTTTGTACAAACGCATATTGCAACCACTGTCTGTTCATGCTGCGTCTTCAGAATGCCCTGCAGCCACTTTGAGACATCCTTGACCCTGACACCAATGACGCAACGTACCATCCTGGAATCTTACTTGCAGCCGCAGAAACATCTATCTATTTTCTTTACAATTGAAACCCCTATAACAATTGCATTCCCATATATTTTACTCATCCCCTCTGTAGCAGAACCAGCAATGATGCAACGGATTTGGCTGTTGTTCTTTGACTCTGTAAGGCCATCCCTCTCAACAGTATCCAAAACGGTACATCAGATTTGCAGGGGAATAGCCACAGCAGATTCCTACACCACCAGCCTCGATCTCTGACTCTGCCTGATATCACCCATTCCCTTTCTGCCTGTGGAGTCCGAGCCTTCTGTGTGACCACTTATTTGTATATGTTATCATGACACTCTCCGCCTCACAAATTTTCCACAGTGTATCCTTCCACCTCTCCAGCTTTGAAATGCAGACTTCCAGGAGCTGCAAGTGCGGACACTTCCTGAACACATGATAGCACAGGACAATAGAAACGTTCCTCGCCTCCCACATGGAACACAAACCATGGCTTGGAGCTCTCTTGTCATGTGTTACCCCTTTAAATTAAAATTTTGAAAGACTTTTTTCAAATTATATCTAATTCTCTAAAGCCATTCTTCGCTACTCCTCGAATATAATAACCTCGCCCTTTTAATATTCGGTCAGAGCGAATAGAACCTTTACAAACTATAAATCACAGAAATTACTTCTGAGACTACAAGTGATATTATTATTAAATACGTCCTCGGCAATTTCTACTTACCAATCAGTTCTTTCCATTGTTTCCTCTACTACTGCAGCAGCGCATGACCACACCTTTCTTTTACCTAGCTTGTCCTCCTCACTGTGCCCTTTCTCTTTTGCAACGTTTACCTTTCAGGCAGGGAGGTAATGGGCCCAAATGATGTGCTTGACGATGCATTAGCATGGACTCGTGGATGGCTACCTTGGCCAGCTTCTGTAGCAGACCCTCAATGATATCCCGTGAATAGCTCGCCCTTTCTTCCCACCGAGTGGCCCAAAATCAAGATCGTGTTCTAATGCCTGGCTGCAAAAGAATTAACAACCGTTTCAAATGGTGGATTAGGGACTGTAACGTTTCAAGTTCTGTGTAGGTTATGAGATTCAGATTCCACGAATTTAATTATATTTGATGGGTCTGTTTCATGTAACACTCCACATGCCCGATCTTAGTGGAACAGGGGAAAGCTCCTCTTCACTGGGGATCCTGGTCTCTGTCGGGCAGCCAGCCGGGCGAGGTCTAATGTGATTGAAATTTAATACCGGCTAACAGCAGTATGTCTCCTTTTTAAAGAATAGTAATGACACTGTTGCTATTTACGATTTGCCATTTTCAGTTACATGGTGAGTTTTACGAATTGTATTTCCTGAATTCTAAGACTCCTTTTCCTTCATTACACATTTTCAGTTGCAGTGATAGGATTGGAGTGAAATTTCTTTTTATTTGATAATGAGCTTCAGATAACGATGGCAGGATTGCTTGATTAAACGTTGCATATTCCAAATACCCCTGCGATGGTGATGGGGGTGGGGGTGGGTGGGGTGCAGTGCTTTCTTAAACCCCATGCGGTCCAGGTGATTTGGATAAAATCACAGAACTGCCGCATGTCTACTTTCAATATTCAATAACATTGAAGGAAGCCGAGTTAATTTCAAGACCAGGTAATGCCGACATGAAGGAGAACATTCAAATTTTGGTTTTCCTAAATTCCTTTCGTCCTCCTTGCTTTATGCGATGCAGTGTTATGGATGTCGAGTGCTACATAAAGCACAGTAGACCACGCTGGAGTAAACTAATGTTTACGCTGATTGATTGGGTGCGGATAAAGGGAGCTTTGTTATAT
Organism: Carcharhinus amblyrhynchos; assembly: GCF_965287045.1. NCBI lineage: Eukaryota > Metazoa > Chordata > Chondrichthyes > Carcharhiniformes > Carcharhinidae > Carcharhinus > Carcharhinus amblyrhynchos. The sequence continues at coordinate 6,850,688 of NC_137336.1, read as the reverse complement.
TCTTTATTTTTCGCTAGTAGATCATTTGCCTGTGATACCAGGAATGATCCCACGATGTGGAAGGTGGTGGATATGGCATTGAAATGAACGATAATTGGAATGCATCTTCCGTATTCTGATTTGAATCCATAAATGTCAAGAAAACTTGAATTGCCCGCTCAAGATGGGTGTCCATTGTGGGGAATCTGAATGATCATTCTTCCTAGCGTGTGTGGAAGTATTCTTGAACAATTAGATGAAGGGCATCCTGATATGGCCTGTGTGGGGAAGTTAACACGTAGCTAATTTTGGTGGCAGTGTTTAGATATTTAGATTGGAGAATAGTTGGGAAAATATCAATCCTATGCACGAATATAAAAACCCATCCGATTTCATCATTTGGATTGGTATAAAATGCCATGGCAACTATCACACGTAGATTTTGCTGGTGCGTTTGTGGGCTGCATAGTCTAAGTCATAGTCGGTGCACACTCAAAGTGGCCAGAAATTATGACAATGAGATCTACTACAGCTTAACAAATCATTGACTTACTTAACGAAATCTGTGTAAGATTTGGTAACCATCAGCAGAGTTTTGGCGATAATGGCTCACAGTTTACTTTCAAGAGTTTGTGGATCATTTTAAATAGATAGTACTCAGCTTTTGAAATCCACACCTTACCATCCATCAAACCATGGCTTCACAGAAAGATTTTTTACAATCCTTGAGACAGTTTTTACAAACATCAAACGAACAAGGTTCCTTATCATTTCCTATGAATAGCTTCTTGGCGTCTAATAGAAACACGGCTAATCCGCCCACCCAAAGTTCACCTACGTTATTCCTCTTAAAAAGAAATTTGAGAAAAACGATTGTTTTTTTATACCTCAAGAAACTTCAGAATAGTAGACTTAACAACAATCTCAAGTTACTAGACGAGAACTAAGGGCAAAGCGATAATTATTCAACAAGGAGATTGAATGTGATGCCAAATTACGCCATGAGCGATAAATGGGTTCCAGCCATTATTTTTGCAAAAACAGTTCCAATCCTTACATGGTTCAAACAAAATATAAACATTTTTGGCGACTGCATTCTGACTAATTGTTGTCATATTGAAATGATTTCCCACAGTCACCTACGTGAGTACCAGATTTTTTAGTCCGTGGTGTCGTGAACACCACTACCGAAGACTTAGTTGATTCTGATGAGGCTGATGATTTTGTATCTGCTACTATCCAGACTAAGAATGATGCAGAATAAGTTCAAAGAGAAGTATTATCTTCTGATGTTCTAAATCATACTTCTGGTCAAGGCCAGCTACATTTCAGAACGACATATACAACCAACAAGGAATATATATCCTTTTGATCGGCTTTCTTATTGACGGTGTATAATTAATGATGGTGTAAAGCTCTGTGTTTAGAGTAGCATTGATCCTTTGCATGACATCGGAGTAATTACTGGTCATGACAGAAAAAGTGCAGGGTGAGAGTTTTTTTATTCAAAAGGGCTGCGTATTGTTTTAAGAGCTGATCACACGACTTGATGGCCCTGGCATTGTGGCGTTTCCGCAGGCTGCTGTTTTACTTGCAGTTTTATATTCCGTGCAGATCAGAGAACATCTCTTTCAATAAACCTGTGTGCGTAACATAAATCTATGTGAAAACCATTTTTTTTCTTCCTGTGAAACACCCAAACCCTAACATAGTTATAACATTACAAACACTCAATAAATTGGCCACTGTTCTGACAAGCGCTGGCCTGCAAGAAGAACGGACCAATCAAAGGATCAAAGGTCTTGAAGTTCTGTTTTTGAATTCTGCTCCGTGTTCCTCATACTCTCCAAACAGGAACTCTTCCACTACCTGTAATTTTGATCCCAGCATGGATCGCAGCAAGTGGTTCATTCTGAGTTGAACTTAAGATTTAGGACAAATGTATGACATGACTTACGTTAATTGTCTCATTAAGCCTCCTCCGCCCCATAATGAGTATGGCTGTTATTTCTTGCTTTCATGCTCCACCCTATTTTACATTTCACTCCATTGCCGATCAAAAATCTGTCTAAATCCGCTTTCCATGTATTCAGTGACGTAAGACCCTCCGTTCCTTGGGGTAGAGAACTTCAAAAATTAAAGACATTCTGGGAAAATAAATTATTCCTGGTTTCCGTCGTATGTGAGAGATTGTTTATTTTCGAACTCCGCCCTCTAGTTCTAGATTTCCCCACTAATGGATGTCCTCTCGGAATCTATGCGAACTCCCCTCAAAATCCATGTAAAGTTCCCTCGGAACCTTGCATGTTTCAGTAAGATCCCTACTAATTGTTCAAAAACAAAGGTCTATCGACCCAGAAAATCTGAGTTTTCCTCATAAAGCTCTTTGTACCAGGAATAATCAATTTATTGCGTGTTCTCTGAACATGGTCCAATGCAAATACTTCCCTCCCTTAAATAAGACCAAAAATTAACCAATGCTCTAGAGGTAGTCTAAGCTATGCCCTGCGCAAGTGTAGAAAAGCTTCGCTGCTTTTCTTCTCCATCATTCTTGCAATAAGAAGCAACACTCCATTTGCCTTCCTAATTATTTGCTGCACCTGCACGCTGACATTTTTTTCCCTGATTCATGTATCAAGACATGCAGATGCCTCGGTACTTGGCATTCCGCAGTCAGGATTAATTTAAACTAAATTCTGATTTTTTTTTCCAAACAAAGAACAACGAAAACTACAAAACAGCAACAGGCCCTTCGACCCTCCAAGCCTACAGCGACCATTCTGCCCGACCTAGCTAAAATCCCCTACCCTTCAGGGGATCATATCCCTTTATTCCCAACCTATTCATGTATTTGCCAAGACGTCCCTTGAAAGCCATTACCGCATCTGCTTTCATTATCTCCCCCAACAGCGAGTTCCAGGCACCTTCTGCGTAAAAATAAAAATGCCTCATACTCCTTTAAACCTTACCCCTCGCACCTTAAACTTGCGTCCCCTAGTAATTGACTCTTCCGCCCTGGGAAAAAAAAACTTCTGACTATCCACTCTGTCCATGCCTTTCATAATCTTGTAGACTCCTTGATAATTCTACTTCGTGCTTTCATTCTCCAGCCCATTTTACAAGTCATTCCATTGCCGATCAAAATCAACTAAATCAACTTTGAGTACATTCAGTGACGCAAGTATCTCGGTTCCTTGGGGTAGAGCACTTCAAAAATTAAGGACACTCTGGGGAAACAAATTATTCCTGGTTTCCGTCTTATATGAAAGACTGTTTATTTTCAAACTCCGTCCTCCAGTTGGAGATTTCACCACTAGTAGAAGACCTCTCGGAATCTATGTGAAGTTCCCTCGGAATCCACGTAAAGTTCCCTCGAAACATTGCATGTTTCAGTAACATCATTATTAATTGTTCAAAAAACAATTCATAAAACAACTCTTCGGTACCAGAAATAATCAAACTGTTGCATATTCTCTGAACATGGACCAATGCAAATATTTCCCTCCCTTAAATAAGAAGACCAAAAAAATTATCCAGTACTCTAGATATAGTCTAAGTTATGCCCTGCGCAAATGCAGAAAAACTTCCCTGCTTTTCTTCCCCATCCGTCTTGCAATCGGAAACAACGTTCCGATTGACTTCCTAATTATTTGCTGTACCTGCACGCTAACTTTTCTTTTCATGATTCATGTATCAGGGCACACGTGTGCATCGCTACGTCAGCATTCCGCAGTCAAGATTCCGGTCGCTCCCCAACCTCCGTCTTTTCAGTGAGAACAAACAAAGTGTCTCCAACCTTTCCTCGTCGCTAATGCCTTCCATACCATGCAACATCCTGGATGTGGATGACCAATGTGGATAACCAAATATTTTTCCACATAATGCACCATCTGTCAAATTGTTCCCTGCTTACGTCCTCTCCCTTATCGTTTCAAAACTGTTCGAAATGCACTGCATCCTGCCACGAGATAAGGAACTCCATGCAGAAGTCCCGATTCTGCAAATAAAGGATGTTGTGCGTCCCTTGATTATTGAATTCCATGCAAGATAGAAAAACCTTCACTCAACTCCTGTTGCTTCTCTTCATCCGCCTTGGCAATATGTCACCCCCCTGGAAAATGTAACTAAATTGTGGTGCCCAGAATTGAACACAAAACCAAGTTCAGACCTAACCAGTGTTTTATAGAAAATTAGCACAACGTCCTTACTTTTACTCTCCGTACTAATAATAAAGCCAATGGATCCTTATAGATATATTTCTCAACTGGCCGTTCCATCTTCAACGATTTTGCACATGTACTATCTAATCTCTAAGTTTCTGCATTTTTTTCACAGTGTAACAATTAGTTCATTTTCCAAATCTTATCCTGCCTACCAAACTATACCTCTGCACATTTCTCTGCCTTAATTTAATCTGTAATTTGCCCGACGCTTGCCTAATTTATGTTCTCCTGTAAGTATTAGTAAGATCCACGTTGTTGCTAAATTTATGAGTTCCTTGTCATCTGTAAACTTTGAAATTATGTCTTGTATACCTACGTTCAGGTCATCAACAAACTTCAAAAGGTTCAATAGTCATCATGCTGATCTTCGGGAGAGAATACTATATGTTTCCCTCGATCTTGACAACAGTTTGCCACTGCTCTCTGTGTTCAACGACTTTGCAAATTTCGTATCTCCACAGCCACGGTCTCAGTATTCACACCGTTGTTTTTTTTTAAATAGGTATCTATTGCATTCTATTTTACCAAATGCGCTTGAACGCTTGCGTCAACCATGTTAGTTACAATAGCTTAGCAATTTTCATAATTATTTCAACAAAGTGTTCAATGCAATTCGTCAAACAAGATTTGTTTTTAACAGGCTGGCTGGAATTTATTAATCATCCCATACTATTCAAGTGAGAAGGAGTGATGTACAATAAATACTGTCTTTGTCAGTATAACCCGTACCCCATGGAGGCATAATATTAATAAAATAGTGTTCTTTGCCATGACAAAAGCTGGATTGTTGATGTGATTATAAGAAACTTACTTCTGAATGTAGTTTTATTAACCTGATTAATATGTTAGTAAGCATAGTCAAATGCCACCTTTTTTATTATGGGAAATTCTGTCTTACCGAGCAAAATATCAGCCCAAATACGATGAAGGGCAACATGGAACTGCTCGTTATTCTAACATAAGTTTGATGGTTGCAGCGGTAAAACCATGTTTCATTTGAATTTGGAGGATCGTGAAACTGGCTAGGTTGAATAACCCACTGTTTTTCAACATATTATGTTAGAATTGTAAGATCTTACACTTATACGTGTTGTTATTGAATCCAAGATATTCAATTTCAAATTTCCATTCAAAAGGATTGTGAACCACTTTTATTTATACAGATGCGGTAGGTTATGAAGGACATTCAACGACAAACACAGGATGGTGAAAATGTTCAGCATCTGTGGAGGTAGAACAGCAGGGAAATTTCATGCCGGCGACATTTCATTGGAAAAAAAGGCTTATATTTTAATTGTTAACAGAGCGTCATGAGTTGAAAAGTAATTGAAAAATGTACGGAACGCATCACTTCGGTGGATAGTTTATTAGGTCTTTTTTCATCCTTGTGGATTTAAAGTAAATACAAGTCGACACGTATTTGGTTCCAACTAGAACGGACGTTTATAAAGAGTACCAGCTATCCAAACGGACTCGCTAAAGGTAAGCAATGTGGAAAGTTACTTCAGCAAGCAAACACGCGATTGTCTCTCTCAAGGTACAATATTCTGCAAAGTGGCAAAGGTTCTCACATGATGCTTGTTTTTGAATAATTTTACCATTTTATGAATGACTTGAAAGTACAATGAACATGTTGCACGTTTACAAAGCCTACCCAGAATGTAAAATACAAACGGCTGTGCAAAGAAGTATTTTCGTGCGATTAAAAAAATGTAGAAAAAAGAGTATCATGCATAACATGTCTATTCTAAAAACTGCATGAGAATACAGGGTAAACAAAAAATATCCTTTAACATCACCATTTCGCAATGCAAATTATTGATTTTAAACACAGTCCAATTTATTCATGTCTTACACAGGTCAGCGTAACAGCAAGAGTGCAGCTCACGCGAAGTTTGGGAATGAATCATTGCCGATGGCTGACATCACAGATTTATCGAAGGAACCACCGGGTTTCACTTACACGTCACCAGTCGGCTTTAAAAAATACAATTTTAAATGACCTAAGTATTTTAATTGCACACTTCTAAATCCAAATACATTGAAGCAGTGTAGCTTTAAGGGCAGTTGTTGCAGTTATTGGTTGGGACACTCTGTGTCGCTGTCTACCAATAAGGAGCTGAAACGCTGGTCGAGATCTACCCCCGCCTCTTACAGCAATGTTGAGCAGCTTGGAAGGGTGAGAGGCAGACTGTTCCTGCTTTCATGCTGAGCAGACATGTTCAGAAGACGCAGAAGGAATTTGTCTCTCTTGTTTGAGTGTTAGCAATCAGAAGTAAGGTCGACTTTTCCTTTTTGATGACTGTTTATTATTAGGGATTCTAGCAAGAGCAATGACGAATATACTGGCTTCTTTCATTTTTCTGCTGTGTATATCGGTCCTGGTTTCAGGACAAATTCGCTACTCGATTCCCGAGGAGCTGGAGTATGGGGCCTTTGTTGGGAATATCGCTGATGATTTAAGCCTAAACGCTCGGGAAATAGTGGTCCGCAATTTTCGACTTGTCTCCGACAGCAGGAAACAATACATGGAGGTAAATCTGGAAAATGGAAATGTATTTATTAATGAAAGAATCGACAGAGAACAGCTCTGTCGGCAAAGCCCTGTGTGTTCCCTTTCATTCCAAGTACTGCTTGAACATCCTTCGGAAATGCATCGCGTTGCAGTGGAAATACTAGATATAAATGATAATTCACCTAGTTTTTTAAAGGACGAATATGCTTTGCGGATCAATGAGTTAATAATGCCAGGGAAGCGTTTGCCTCTCGAGAGCGCGCACGACCCCGACGTCGGCACAAATGCAATCAGCAGTTACCAGATTAGCCCAAATGAATACTTCGACCTCAGAGTGCAGGCAAGAAATGATGGAACTAAAAGTGCCGAGCTGCTGTTACAGAAAACCTTGGACCGTGAAGAACAGTCAACCTTCCATCTTGTACTGACAGCTGCTGACGGTGGTATCCCCCATAGATCTGGCACTACTCGGATTGTTGTTAATGTTGTGGATGCGAATGATAACGCACCTGCATTTGACAGTGAAACATACAGTACCAATATTTTAGAAAACACCCCCAAAGGTGCATTAGTGATAAAACTCAATGCTGTTGATTTGGATGAAGGTAAAAACGCTGAGTTAACATATTCATTCACTAGCCACGTTTCCGAAAAGGCTCGGGAGTTGTTCACACTGGACCCGATAAATGGAGAAATAAAAGTTGAAGGAATATTAGATTTTGAAGAATCGCCTATGTACGAACTTGATGTAGAAGCAGTGGACAAAAGTGAATATCCAATGGCAGGACATGCCAAAGTTATGGTAGAACTAATTGATGTGAATGACAACGCGCCTGAGGTTGAAGTGACGTCGATATCTAGTACAGTCCCAGAAGACGCGCAGTCTGGGACGGTAGTAGCTACAATCAGCGTAAGGGATGCAGACTCTCGTGAAAATGGGCAAATCCAATGTGATGTTGACGTGGATATACCATTTAAGTTCCAGAAGTCTTTCGGCAACAATTATAAATTAGTTACAAGTGGTGATTTGGATCGGGAAACTACCCCGCAATACAACATATCAATTACGGCCCGAGACAGAGGATCTCCGCCTCTTGCTACAAGTAAAATTGTAATGGTATCAGTTTCTGATGTAAATGATAATCCTCCAAGGTTTACACAGTCCTCATACAACGTGTTTGTGATGGAAAACAATACACCCGGTGCTTCTATATTTAGTGTTAGCGCTGCAGATCCAGATACGGATCAGAATGGTGAAGTGTCCTACTTTATGCATGAAAAACAGATACAATATACATCTGCGTCTTCTTATATTACGATCAACTCGAAGAGTGGGAGGATAAATGCGCTGCTTTCATTTGATTACGAACTGCTGAAGAATTTCCAGATCATTGTTCAAGCTCAGGATGCGGGATCTTCACCCTTGAGCAGCACTGCCACTGTGAATGTTATTATCTTGGATCAGAATGACAATGCTCCAATTATTGTTTCTCCTTTAACTTGGAATAGTTCCTTGGCCGTGGAGATTCTGCGCCAATCCATATATCCAGGACATTTGATCACCAAGGTAATCGCATCTGATGCGGATTCTGGGCAGAATATGCGGCTTTCCTTTCAAATTCTGGAGGCCACTGATCCAAGTCTCTTCAGTCTGGGGCGACTGTCTGGAGATATAAGAGCGGTGCGACATTTTAAGGAGCAAGACTGCGCCATACAAAAAATGATAATCTTGGTGAAAGACAATGGGCAGCCCAGCTTATCTAGCACAGCTACAATCTTCTTCTCAATCCTAACCAATGTTACTGAAAATCTCTCCAAACGAAGTCACCAACCCACAAGTCCTGAACAATTTTCTGACCTGAATGCTTATTTAATCATCATCTTTGGCTCAACATCCTTCATATTTCTTGTAATAATTATTTTCCTGGTGGTACTGAAGTGCAAGCAGAGCACGTATACAAATTATTATCCCTCCACAAGTTACTGTTGTTGCAAGCGAAGTAACTCGAATGACTACATAAATCGTAGAACTGTCCCCCGAGAACTTCTAAATTATTCTGGTGCACGGCAGACGCTTCCCATTTCTGAAACACACCAGTACACTGTTTGTTTATCTCCAGAGTCATCCAAAAGTGATTTTTTGTTCATAAAACCATGCGAAGCAACTTTACCGCTGAATGATTTGAATGTTCGTGGTGGTAGTGTAAGAAAGTAATACATATTAACCTTTGGGCTGGAGATTATTGGTTGCAATTTAGTCGTGTCGTAAGTTTACCTATTACGCAGTACAAATACAATTGATTTATGCGCTTGAACACTGTCCTAGACATGTGTATATATTAATAGTAATATTTGATTATTTATGCTAATTCTCGAATGCCTTCAATAGAGCTTGCCGTGTCAATGTTCACATAAATAACTAGCTACACACTTGTTGTAATTTCTGCTTTGCCGAAACATGTAAAAAGTTGGAATGAACATTTTTCCCAATATCTATAATTATAGCAGATGACTGTTCGAAACCTTTCTGTTTAAAGTCTCCATTAAAGTTTTCACTTCAAGATCTTAATTTGGGAAGAAGTTTACAGTTATTAACGATTAGAGGTCGCTTAATAAGGTCATTTTATTCCTCGATCACTTACATTGTTTTGTATGTAATAAACGGAAACTAAAACTTCATTAAACGGAACATGCTTTTTGTTTTGCTACAGCGAGTACGACGTCTTTGTCGTCTTGTCAAGTCAGTGCTTTAAACGTAGGCGCAACATACATTTTGTGAACAGATCAGCTTGCAAAATCAGCGAACTATTTTTAAAATCAGAAATAATATGATATCTGTTCGAAACATGGACCTGTAAATGTATTTCCAGGGATGTTGGAAGAAATGCATTTAAATACGCGTCTTTGGAAGGGAATTTCCAGCATCCAAACTTGACAACAGTGGAACTTTCTCTCGCCAAAGCTTCGCTGTTATCTACTCAAATGTTGAGAAAAAAAAGGGAGATCGTGATTAATCAGAATTTCAATTGCAAAAGTCTGATTAATTAAAATATGTTGCAGCTTGAGCCCTGAATCTATGTCTACAGTGAACTCAGACAATTGAGCTCCAAAATCACGAGTTACGTCGTCCTATTTCTGATCATAGGTATTAATAATTGGTTAGTTCAGGTTCAAACTTTGGATCTGGCGTTTTGTTTTTGAAGGACTTTGGAATCGTGTCGCTTTCATCAATAAACACGACTCCCAATAAATCTGATTCAAATAAATCTGACTTACTTGCGACAGTAATAGCATTTTGAATATGAACCAGGTAATGAAAACATTGAAAAGAAATATTCATCTGTGATGTTGAGAGTATGATATCGAACATTTAAAGTGAGATAAAAAAGTGGACGTCCGAATGACAACCATAATTAAAACAGTTTGACATCAAGAACTTATTTGGCAAAGGAGACTGAGCAATTGATGCACGTTTCGATAATGGAAGGATGCGCAACATTGTGGAGAATTACAATGCTTTCAATTAATAATTTTAAATGATTAGCATCACATACTTGGCACATATGTTAGCATGAACTTTTTCTTATAGTGCAATTTGAAAAGAAAATGGCATAGAACATTCGAAGAAAGTTTTTTCATCAACACAAGTGCAGTTGTCAAACAATCTATTATTAGCTTGGTGCATGGACGATCCTTTCAAAAATGTGGAATTTAAAATTATTTTCCATTGAGTTTAGTTTTATTTATATGACTTTGTAGCAAGTAGGCCCATCTAACAAAATGAGCAGGAAAACACAGTCTGCCCTCTTGAAACTCTATTGTTCAGTCATAACCTCTTCATACATAATGACCCACCGTTCTTCCCGCAGGCCGTCTGACATGCAGTACCGTGGGAGAGAAGAATCATCAAACAAGATAAGAAATTCCTCGTTTTTTGAGGAAAGTAAATCTCCAAATCTACCAGATAAGCTCAGGAGATCACAGTAAATATGAGGCACATCAACTTTCGCATTGTTCTATATCTAAGTATGTTGCAGAATCCTGTATTCATTGACTTGTCTTTGTTGCGTTGACGGATTTTATTCTGAGCAGCTGCATTAAGTGTGTTGATGCTGATGCTATGATGAATTTTATGCAAAGATTTAAGAAGACAGAATGGCATGATGAGTACGTCTATGTCAGGCAGTTAAAATATAGATATAGTTTTATCCATCTATATAATGTTAATTTCGCGGCGCTCTTTTTGAGTCCTGGAAACGTTAGAGGCAATTGAAGGTAAACATCTCATGTCGTATCTGCGAAAAAATGTTTACGAATGAACGATTATGAAGTTCACAAACCGAATGCAAATTATGGAAACTTACCCACTGACGGTAAATGAATCCAAAGTTAATTGAGGATGCGTAACGTGCGAATATTTGACTGGAAGTACATTGATCTGCCTACGGAATAACAGTACTCTCCAAATATTGCTCACCAAAAGAGGACGACAAGAAATATCAAGTTCAGAAACAAATACACAGTGAGCACACCTCAACAGTAACAACTACTTGCATTGATATAGCGCCTTTCGTCGTAGTCCTACATCCTGAATAAATCACAAGAGTGTTACCAAACTAAATCTCAAACTGGGGTCACATCTGGAGAGATGGCTAACATCTTTAATTCTCACGTCCCAAAACGAGGGCCCTCAGAATCGTCTTCACACAGGAGAGAAATTCATGCAGTTGGAGAGGCTTTGAGAGGGCATTCCGAAATTTAGCATCATGATCTCACGGCCGCCAAGGGCAGAGGGACTAAATCCGGATTCTTAAGTGACCAGCATTATAGGAGAGCAGAGATACCAGGCGAAGGTAATTAGTCTGAACTGTAAGATAACGGAAATGCCACCGTTCGAGTATTTATCAAAGTATGTGCTGCTGTGAAATTTGATTAAAAAGACTGCTCGCTTTATTCAGACATTATACATCATGCACATTAAAAAAAACAATACTAATAATACTGTACATTTCAATATACCATTTGCGCACTGCTGGACATATTGGATCTCTGGGTGAAAATATTTTTGAAGCAGTTCTGCTTTAAGAACTGTTGCTGCAGTTGTTGGTTAGGACACATTGTGTCGCTGTCTACCAATAAGAAGCTGAGATGTTGCGAGAGATCTGGACCCTGCTCCAGCAGGGAAACGCAGAACAGAGGCGGACAGAGAACGAGACGGGCAGCCTGTTCCTGCGTTTGTTATGTGACCCTTTTTCGGAATAGGTAACTGATAGATCAGTATTTCTCAGCTCTGGATTAGTGCAGAGCGCAACATTCGCTTATTCTTTTGTTCAGTTAACATTACCGACTGGCAGATATTTAGCACTATTACGGCAAAATCCAGCGCAGAACAATGGCGCATACAGCGGAGAGCTGGGCGTCTTTCTTCATCCTGCTTTGCGCGTCGGATTTGGTCTGTGGACAAATTCGCTACGCGATTCCAGAGGAACTGGAACCTGGAGCTTTTGTTGGGAATATCGCAGATGATTTTAAACTTGACATTCTGCAGTTATCGGCTCGCAAGTTTCAGCTGGTTTCTGATGATCGCAACCAATACATGGAGGTAAATCTCGAAAATGGAATTTTATTTGTCAAAGAAAGAATCGACAGGGAACACCTTTGTGGACAACGCTCCACCTGTTCCCTTTCTTTTCAAATTGCGCTCGACAATCCGCTGGAAATGCACCGCGTTGAAGTGGAGATCTTGGATGTGAATGACAATTCACCCAGTTTTTCGAAGGACGTTTATTCTTTCCGGATTATTGAATTTACCGCTCCGGGGGCGCGTTATCCTCTCGAGAGCGCGTACGACCCGGATATTGGTATAAATTCTATTAGTAATTACCAGATCAGTCCAAATGCACACTTTGGCCTCAAAGTGCAGACAAAAAGCGATGGGAGTAAAATGGCAGGATTATCCTTAGAAACGCAGTTGGATCGTGAGCAGCAGTCAACATTTCATTTTGTGTTGACGGCCATTGACGGAGGGAATCCGCACAGATCTGGTACTGCTCAGATTATCATCAATGTTGTGGACGCGAATGATAATGCGCCTGTATTTGATCATGAAATATATAGGACTAATGTACTTGAAAACGCCCCTAAAGGTACGTTAGTGATCAAAGTCAATGCTATTGATTTAGATGAAGGCACAAATGCTGAATTAACATATTCTTTCACCAGTCACACATCGCAACGGACTCGTGAGCTCTTTAGACTGGACCGAGGAACCGGAGAGATCAGCGTTGAAGGCGTTCTGGACTTTGAGGAAAGTAATATTCATGAGATTCATGTTGAAGCTGTGGATAAAGGGGTATTCGCAATGGCGGGTCACACTAAAGTAATGGTGCGATTAATTGATGTGAATGACAATGCCCCGGAGGTAGAGGTGACCTCAGTTTCCAGTACTATTCCAGAAGATGCGCATCCTGGAACTCTGATAGCCTCAATAAGTGTAAAGGATCCAGATATTGATGAGAATGGGCAGGTTCAATGTGAAATTGATGTAAATATTCCGTTCAAACTACAGAAGACACTGAGCAACAACTATAAGTTGATTTCAAATGATATTTTGGATTGTGAAACGTACCCACAATACAACATATCTATTTCATGCTGGGATGGCGGGTCTCCTCCGCTCGCAACAACTAAACACATATTGGTGTCTATTTCTGATGTTAATGATAATGCGCCGAAATTTACGCAGCTCTCATACGATGTGCTTGTGCTGGAGAACAATCAACCCGGTTCTTTCCTGTTTGCCGTCACTGCGTTGGATCCAGATTTGGCTGAGAATGGAGCGGTTTCCTATTCTTCTATGGAAAGTCAAGAACAAAATGTGTCGACTTCTCCAATTTCAATTAACTCGGCGACTGGGGCCATTTACGCACTGCTTTCCTTTGACTATGAACAGCTGAAGAATTTCAAGATCATTGTTCAAGCTCAGGATGCTGGATCTCCTCCACTGAGTAGCACTTCCATCGTGAATGTTATTATCCTTGATCAAAATGACAATGCACCGGTGATTGTTTCACCCTTACCGTGCAACAGTTTAGCACCAGTGGAGATTGATCGTCAGTCCATAGACCCAGGAGACATTATCACCAAGGTAATCGCAACAGACGCGGATTCTGGCATGAACACACGGTTAACATTCCAAATGTTGGAAGCTTCTGATACCAGTCTTTTCAGCATTGGCCTATTTTCTGGAGAAATACGGGCTGTCCGAAGTTTTAGAAACGAAGACGCTGCCACGCAAAGAGTAATCATCGTGGTAAAGGACAATGGGCAACCCCGCCTCTCCAGCACGGCTACCATTTGCTTTTCGGTCTTGACCAACGTTCTTGAAATGCGCGACAACCAAGGTCGCCAACCCAGTAATCATGGGAACTTCTCGGAACTAAATATTTATTTAATCATCACTTTTGGCTCAACATCTTTTATATTTCTTGCAATCATTATATTTTTGGTAGTGCTAAAGTGCAAACAGGGCAGGAATATCAATCATTACAATCCCACATATTGTTGTTGCCGTAGACGGAGTAATTCGAATGACACCTTTAGTCGGAGAACTATCCCAAAAGATCTGTTACGTTACACTGCAGCACATCAGACACTTCCCACTTCTGGAACTTACCCGTACTCTGTCCGTTTATCTCCAAAATCATCCAAAAGTGATTTCCTGTTCCTAAAATCCTGCGAAGCAACCCTACCATTGAATGATTTGAATGTTCATAACACTATCTTGACTAAATAAGAAATCCAAATTTTCGACTGGGCTATTATGTCAAAAATCACTTTCGTGAATCATAGAATTATTGTGCATTGCAACTAATATTGTCCCATATGAAAACACGCTAATAGATATAGGTAGCCACACTGATGACTCTATCCTTATCTTTTGAATGCCCGAAACAGAATCTCCTTTGCTGTTTTGCCTACATGCTTGCTGTTTTGTATTTTTACTATTCTTATTACTGAAGTGTACCAGTCATAGAGCTAAACATTTTCTTTTCAGCAACGATGTTCCATTTAATTATTCAGTATTTAGTTGGAATGCGATGAGGAAAATGTTTTTATTCAATAACCAAATGTTTTCATATTCTATTCCCAGATTACATTGTTGTTATGTGAAGTGAATTGATGTGAACATGATGAAAGAACTCAAATCATGATACAAAACCTAATTATCAGGACGTTAGGTGAAGTAAATTTACAAACATTGTAAAGCGATCATGATGCAACAATGTTTTACGTGCAAAGGGCGCATTTAGAAAGCAACACCCTGGAGTCATTTTGCAAAACTCGGTGATAATTATTTCAATGGTGCATGAGTTTTTTTTTATTTTACTTATTAATGTAACAAGTAGGTTTACATCAACACTGCAATTTGCAATAACACTCACCGATTCTTGATATTAAAAAAAATCAGCAGTTATGCAAAGAGTTTAACTGATCTTATGTGCAAGCAAAATTAGTGCGGCAATTTCAAATCAGAGGAAATAAACGACTAACTAGCAAAGGTTGGCATGCGTTAACAACAAACTTTATCAGCAGTCCAAGATGCAATTCGACAAACCGATGCATAAAATTCTCCACCATTTAGTGTCATATCACACTTCGAAACTTTTGCCAGTTGTTTGCCGGTTACCTCAAATCCAAACTGGGGCCCTAGTATGAAGATATCTGGGCCCAGGTTATCCGCCCATAAGTACTGATATCAAAACTGTTGACAATACTCGATGCCTCGCCTCACCAAGAACATGTGCAGATGCAGCATATCATCTTTGCCCAATGTACTTAAATGTCTTCTTCTGTCTGGACTCCTGGTTCACCAGCGTTTCTAGGAAGTTATTTGTTGAATAGCGCGGTCATCCTTTTCTTCTGCATTAAAAGTTATCCTGTTCAGGATAGTAAGGAACCTACTTATGTCAAATGTGTTTCTTTTTACATACTTATATAAGATTTTACAGTCCACTTTTATGTTCCTGGTAATTTTCTGAAATCTTCCCAATCTTCAGGCTTGCTTTTTTTTCTAGCAACTTCGTATGACTTCTCTTTGGATCTAATACTACCTTTAATTGATGTTTTTAGTCATTGTTGGGCCACATTTCTTTCGTGCTTTTGCCCAGAAAGGAATGTGTTATTGCAGCATGCATTAATTTGTTACTTAAATGTTAGACACTGCCTGTCCATCGTGATGCCTTTTGATGAAGTTCCCCAATATGCCGTAGCTAACTCGCCCCCTCATAACTTTAGTTTTCTTTGATAAAATTTAGGACCCCAATTTCGCATGGACTACTTCATTTCTCATTCCAAAGAAGAATTCTATCATGTTCTCGTCAGTTTTTCCTGAAGACTTCACACAAGAAGATCGTCAATAAAATGCTTCAGACTGCAGGATCTTTTTCTTTGGTGATCACTGACTAACAAATATCATTGTCCACCGAGGAAATTCCGTGTTCCTGGTCATTAGTTCTGTGCGTCCTTGCGTGGTTAATGAGTCTGATCCTGATCCGAATCTCTGCCTGCTCGTTTGGCAGATACTTCCGGCAGGTGGAATTGGTCCTTGTAGTCGAGATCACTGGCATTCGTTTCTCACGCGCCTTTTCCGGCCACCTGTTGCTATTCGATGTGCTCAGAGAATTATGCGGTTTCAAACAGATGGGCTCTCCAAGTTGATTTCTTCTGCGCAAGGATCTCGCGTGCATTGATGTCAATGTGCATTACTTGAGATAAACCCTCAGAATATCTTGAAGCGCTTCCTTTGTTCTCTCGTTAGCGTTCCTGCCTTGATTTGGACGTGATTTGCTTTGGTAGTCGGTAGTCCGACATCCTAACTACGGAGTTGGTTATGGATGATCATGTCCTTGACGCTGTTGCTGTTGGCACCTCCAAGGACGCGAACGTTAGCATGTCTATAAACTCAGCTGATGCGGAGAATCCACCCATACAACTTGTTGGTACCTCTCCAGGACTTTGCACTAGCGTCTCCATTTAGTCGAGATTCCTGAGCCGAATTGAAGAGGTGGGAGGACGACAGTCCTTTATAAATGTATCTTAGTATCGGCATGTCCTTGTCATTGAAGTCCGTCATCCATAGGCCTCCAAAGGCAGATCTCTTGCATTAAGTAAGTTTTGGATCTACACGTTGTTGGAAGCCTTAGATGAAATGTAGTCCTCCTCCCCCCTCCCCCTAGGTAGCGGAAATACTCCACATGTGGGAGAGGTTCTCCATTGATCTTGATGTAGGAAAACCCGGATCTTGCCTTGGTTTGAGTGGCAAATCACTGGAGTAATCTTGACGTCAAGGCTGAGACCGATTCTTCAGTATGTTTCCACGAAGTCATCAAGCATAGCTTTGTGATTCTCTCCAAAGATATGACATTTTGATTTATGATTCACGACTGATGTCAGTGTTTTTTTACTTTGTGGATTGCAACCGGTTGAAGTTGAAAAGTTTTGTGTTCATCCTGTAGCTTAACACTCCACTAGGAAGTTTGCTCTTACAAGGTGAAGTATGGTGCAAAGAAAACGGAGAAGAGGGTGGTGCTGATGACATCCTTCACTCCAGACTTGGCCTCGATATTTGTATGAATGAGACGAGTCACCGACACTTTGAGAGGTCGGAAGGGGTTGAAGAATTTCTCTGGACATCTGACTTTTATTAGTGTTCCACAGAGTTTACTGATTGACTGAGTTGACAGTCTGGACCAGATTTGTGAAGTTTCTGCAGAATGGGTGATGCTGCTTCCTGCATTTCTCTTGACCTTGTCATGCCCTGAAAACCATGTTTGTTGTTCCAGGGTTTGTTTGGAAGGCACACTGCCATTCTGGAAGGATTTCTGCAGAGACAGAGAGAAAGCGTACAGCAAGGATTCAGACTATGGCCTTGGGAGCGATGAAAGATTTCAAGGTCGTTCCCACAACCCTCTTTGTCTTCTTTGTTCATTATAGTGACGATGACGGCATCGCTGAGGTCAGCAAGGATTTCTTCTCTGTCCCAGGTTTTCAGCAAGTGTTGATAGAGTGGAAGTATAATCTCTTAACTCCTCTGCTGGAATACTGAGCACTCTTGCAGCGTTTCCATTCTTCATGTTTCTAATAGCAGTTTCAACTTCATGAAAGCTTTCTGGGAGTCCAAAATCATTTTGATGAGGAATCAGACATCCGCATCGATAATTGTATCATGGTTCAGAGGGATAAAATGCCAACAGTGCAGAAGAAGGCCATTCGGCCCATCGGATCTGCACAGATTCCCCACCAAGAGTATCTTAACCTGGCCATATCTCCATATACCCATCAAATTACTCCACTAATACCCCTGAAATACACATCTTTGGACACTACTAAGCAATTTGACATGGTCAATCCGCCTAACCTGCACATCATTGGACTGTGGGAAGAAACTAGAACATCTAAAGGAAACCCACACAGACACGGAGAAAACGTGTAAACTTCACACAGCCACCCAAGGTTGCAATTAAACCAGTTCCCTGGCGCTGTGACAGAGCAGTGCTAACCACCGTGCCACATTACCAGATGTTTAAAGTTTTCCTTCCATGAAAGGACGTTGTGTTCTCTGTCTGTCAAAGAGAATTGCATCGTCATTCGAGACCAGTTTGAAACCATTGCCTATGTGGCATTGAAGATGCCACAGATGTCATCCTTGTCAGCACAGAGTTGCAGCTCCTTAACTTTCTCATTTCATCATTGATTTTGATTCTTGATTCTCCTACTTGCCCTTCGTACCTCTCCCTTTTGTGTTTGATAAGTTCCCTTTGCCTTTTTGGGGATATCATTTCACCAGGAGCAACGAGCATTCGCCTTCTTATTGGTTCGGTCTTCGATGATGAGCTCATTCTCTGCGAACAGATATTGATGTTACCATGTCCTGGAAGAGATGATTTCTTCATAGCATGAAACAATGGATGTCTTCGACTCTTCAAATGTATTCCACTCCATTATAATAAATGATTTGGACGTTTTGGGGCAGATATTGTTAACAGCTTGCTGGAATGCTTGGGTCCGAATGCGTTCAATTTTGATTTTTTTTCACAACTCATTTTTCATCTTCAGCTGCTGGTGAATATTGACGGATACAGAGGGGTGGATGAACTGGTGATCTATGCATCAGTGATCCGCACTTGTCATCATTTTTGTGATGTGGGCATCACCATTCTATAGATCAGTGATGACTTGTCAGGTCATGTGGCAGAGCCTTGATCATGGATGTCTCCACGAAGTCTTAAATTTGCCATTTTGGTGGAACAGTTTATCAGTAATGACACGTTAGTGTTCTTCACAGTTATTGAGCTGGGAACCCCATTGGAATTGCAGTTCCCAAATCGTTGCTTTGATGATTGTTTTCCAGACTTTGTTGTCCTTTCTAACCCTTACGTTGAAGTCACCAATGAGGAGTTCTGATATTCCTTCGGAGTGTTGGATTGCATACCATCCCTGGTGAAGTAGAAGCTTTTTTTGAATCAATATCATCAAGGACTTTCACGACAATTGTCTGCTGGTTCTGGAGAGATGTAAATGGAGAGTAATAAGGCATTCTTTGATACGGATAAGATGATCCAAGAATTTGTCGACGAGTTTAGTCTTGATGGCGAATCAAATTCCATGCGTTTTTGCTGATCCTTGGGATTTCCTCTACAGCTTTAGCTGTAACTACCGCCTTCTTCCCTCAGCTGCTCTTCGCCCGCTGTTCGGGTTACTTACAGTGCAGTGACATCAATGCTAAAATTTCCAAACTGACTGGTAATATGGGCTGATCTCAATCCCAGTCGAATGTTCTGCAAGTTACCATGAACATGCTCCCAGATTAAAATAACTTTGTTTTAGCGCAGGTCGAAGAACTTGCTAGGTGCTATTTACCAACCAGGTTGGATACACAACGGACTATGTTTAAGGCACTTTGTTTTTATCCCTTCTCCAATGCAGCTGAGTAGTGTTCATCCTGAAGAGGGAAGATTCGTCTTGTAGAAAGTCGCCGAAATTCTCTGTTGTTCCTATTCCAAGAGTGATTCGATTGAATTAAACTCCACCGCCTAGGTGCTGGCCCAATTGTACGGACTTCCACATCTCACGGTCCTGTCCCGTCAACTCTCGCGATCATTGCATGATCTATTTGTGTGTGGAGGAGAGAAGGCGGA
Source organism: Carcharhinus amblyrhynchos (assembly GCF_965287045.1). NCBI lineage: Eukaryota > Metazoa > Chordata > Chondrichthyes > Carcharhiniformes > Carcharhinidae > Carcharhinus > Carcharhinus amblyrhynchos. The sequence goes on along the minus strand of NC_137336.1, from coordinate 6,830,772 downwards.
GAAGTGAAGTGGGAGGCGGAGGTGTGGGAGGGGAGAGGGTGAGAGCTGTGTGGGGGAGGGGGGTGGTGGTAGACATCTCGTGCATCATTTATTTTCATGTGGAAATTCCGATGCACATCAGTAAGCACACGGTGCTTGAGCAAGTTAGGTCCAGTTCCAATGGCAAAGGAACGTCGACGATTGGGAAGCTGCTGACTGCTGCAGACGTCATCCTCCATTGAAGCTATTCTCATCATGAGTGCAGTTATTCATATCACAAGTGTATCTTCTGATTGTTATGCCATTGAGGACTTGTTTTCGAATGCACTTTAGTTCCTCCCCATCGACCTTTCTCTCAGAGCTGACCGTGCCAGGCAGAAAAATTCCTGACGACGTCGCCCTCGGGATCAGTGATTCATAGAATGATAGAATCCCGACAGCGCAGATGGAAGATATTCGGCTCAGCGAGTTTGCACTGACCACAATCCCATCCAGGCCCCACTCCTGTAAACCTACATATTTACGTGATAATCTCCCTGACACTAAAGTCCATTTAGCACGGCCAATTAACCTAACCGGCACATCTTTGGACTGTGGGCGGCACCAGAAACACCCAGAGCAAAACCACGCAGACACGGGGAGATTGTGCAAACTCTACATCGACAATGATCCAATGCCGTACTGAACGCAGCTCGCTGGCGCAGTGTGGCAGTAGTGCTAACCACTGTGCCAACGTGCCGCCCCGGAACGCTCAGTTGAATGCTCAGCACTCTCCGTGACATGGTTGCAATCCACGGAAAAGTTTTTGATTGTGCAAACTTATTTTCCGTGAATGCCCCTCTCAAAAATCATCAATTAAAAGTTTTTCATTGTACAAACACTAAACCCAAGATAACCTGTTCTCCTTAGGTCACCCATTCACACTCTGCACCTTTGTTCTGCCATATACACTTTCGGGTCTCTTAATGGATCCTATTTGCACCATTCTCAGCATTTATGACCACAAATTGCATTCCCTTTGCCATTTTATGGCATCTTAGTCAATTGCGTCCCCTCACCCTGAATATAAATCACGTTTTATTTGCCTTGACTTTACCTTTGACAAAGAGTTAACCAGACTCGAAACATTGGCTCTATTCTCTCTCCATAAATGCTTTCAGAACTGCTGAGATTTTCCAACATTTTCTGATATTATTATAATCTGTTTTCTCGTTTGTTCATCGACGTACTTGTCCAAAACAAATCTCGTAAATACAACAGGAGTTTATCTTTCACAGGATGATTGGTAACTTGGTTTGTGCAGTCTATTTGTAAATTAAAATCACCCGTAATCTAGGGGGAGTTTCCAAACTTCAGTCCTAAGAACACAATTGAAATTTTTGTCTCATAATTGTGCTTTCCTTCACCTTGTTACCCGAAATTCTAATGTTCTATTTAATTCCATCCCCAAACTTACCACTGCTGTTCGTCGGATTATTGAGGACTCCGACTCCGCAAATTGTTTTTTCCTTAAATCCACGGAGACTGATTTACATCTCAGTTTTCTGAGCCAATATCTTTCCTTAGTATTGCACTGATTTCATCCATTGCTAACAACGCAAATCCATATCCTTTTCATTTTCCTGTCTTTTCGAATCAGTGCATATACTTGGATATTTATTTCCTAGCCTTGGTCACCCGGCAGCCACTTCTTCATAACCACGATCATACCATACTCTTTTACATATATTTTCGCTGTCACGTACAGTGCATGTTGACGACTTTTTAGTCCTTTTACACATCTATTTTGTACTATGGCCGGGTTTTCTGCAAGTCCGTGTTGTCTCTTCCAGTTTTGCTACTTTCTTTTCTATGTTTCGTTTCTATCTTTGCTAGCGTCTCTTGTGTTCCCCCACATACGTTCCCACTCCCTGCCAGGATAGTTTAAATCAAACTAGCCCAATTAATCCTGTCACGTTCCCAGTTGATGGTACAGCCTAATAGGAAGATTGCAGAATGGTATCCTAGCTCAAAAGCCCATCACATGTATTTATTTATGCTTATAAAACGTAGAGGAACTGAGATACGTGACTACTAATTCGTATTACTAACAAGGAGACAACATTTATTAAAGGCGAATAAATGAATAATGATACAGTATACGGGTGGCACGGTGGCACAGTGGTTAGCACTGCTGCTTCACAACGCCAGGACAGAGGTTTAATTCCTGACTTGGGTCACTGTGTGTGGAATCTGCACGTTCTCCCCGTGTCTGCCCATGTTTCATCCCGGTGCTCTAGTTTCCTCCTATAAGTGCGAAAGACATGCTGGTTATGGGTATGGGCCTTGCTAAATAGTCCCTCACTCTATCCAAATGTGGAACCGCAGTCGCTGCATTGCAGTGCTAATGCAAGCCTATTTGAGATACTACCGGACAAACTTTGAACATAAACTTATAAACTTCGCTCTTCCCTTAGATTTATTATTACACACGCGTTTCAGGAGTTACACGGATTACAAGGAACATTTTAAACTACAATTGTCTCCTCAGAGACCCTGCAGATGACTATCACGTGAAAGCTTGCAAACTCCAGTCCTAAAATCGCATTTTTAATTATTTTCTCATTACGGTGCTTTCCTTTTACCGGTTTGCATTCTAAACGCTACACCAGATTTTCCTGATGATATTTTTTATCAACGCTTCCGTTCCACTTTTACAAGCACAAGCAGGTAGTGCGTCTTAATGACTATCGTCCGATGGCTCTGACATCCATCATTATGAAGTGCTTTGAAGGTTAGTCATGGCACAAATCAATTCCTACCTACCCGATTGCCTAGATCCACTACAGTTCGCCTCTTGCGACAAGAGGTCCACAGCAACAAACCATCTCCATGGCCCAACACTCAACCTTGGAACACATGGATAGCAAAGACACCTGTGTTAGATTCCTATTCATAGACTACAGCTCAGCCTTTAACACCATTATTCCTATGAATCTCATCTCAAAACTTCGTGGCTAGGCACGGATCTTCCTTCTGCATCTGGATCTTAGACATGCTAACCCGCAGACAGCAGTGAGTATGATAGGCAACACCTCCTCCTCCACGATCATTGTAAACACCGGTACTCCACGATTCTGTGCCCTCAGCCCCTTACTATATTCCTTATACACCTATGGCTGTGTGGCCAAATTCCCTTCCAAATGGATTCTCAAGTTTGGTGATGACACGCTATTGTGGGTCGGATCTCAAGCGATGACGAGACACCGTGCAGGAAAGATAGAGAATCGGCTCAACTGGTGCGATGACAATAATCTCTCCCTTAATGCCAACAAAGTGAACGAGACAGGAGCATGGTAGCGGGCATACCCCTTTCGACATCAATGGGGATGAAGTAGAAATGGTCGAGAGTATCAAGTTTTTAGGTGTCCAGATCACCAATAATCTTTCAAGGTCGCTCAACGTGGACGCTATATTTAAGAAAGCCCACGAATGTCTCTACTTTCTCAGGAGACTAAGGAAATTTGGCATGTCCAGCACAACGCTCAAGAACTTGGACAGATGCACTATAGAAAACGTTCTTTCTGGTTGTATCACAACTTGCTATGTCTCTTGGTCTGTCCGAATCTACAATAAACTACAAAGGGTCAGCATGGTGGCATAGTGGTTAGCATTGCAGCCTCACAGCATAAGAGGTCGAGTTCAATTCCGACCTCGTGTCACTGTCTGTGTGCAGTTTGCACATTCTCCCAGTGACCATGATTGTCCAAGCTAAATTTCTCCTTAGTATTCGGGGGACTAGTAGGGTAAATAAATGGGGTTAAGAGGGTAGAGCCTGTGTGGGATCCGCTGATTGGCGTCGTGCTCAGCAAACGGGAAGATAGTTGTGGTGTTTGGAAGTCAGTCATCTCAGTTCCATGACGGACCTGTGGGAATTCTTCGTGTTAAGAGTGCCGCAGGCGGAGCCATTTCAGTTTCTTCATCAATACCTTTCCTTTCATCACCAGGTCAAAAATGGAATGTTCTCTGGTGGTTGTGTAATGTTCAGCACAATTCACGATTGCTCCAATACTGAAGCAGTCCATCCCCACGTTCAGAGAGGCGCCGATAGTATCCACCATCTGGCTGACAAGATGCAAGTAGCATTTCCTCCATGCGAGTGCCAGGCTACGACAATCTCCTGCAAGCGGTATTCTGACCATCGCCCTTGACATTCAATGGAATTGGAATCGTTGAATCCCCCAGTGAAGCAATTCCTCTCTTTCAGGAAAAGAGAGGTCAAAAGCAGAGGTGAAATGCAGAGACATCCACACTTGAAACGTTAACCGTGCTCTCTTTTCACAAATGCTGTCAGATCTGCTGAGATATTTGAGCACTTACTCTTTGTTGAGGAGGATTAAAAGTGCTGTATCTGTTAAAGCCGTTGCATGGGGAGGAGACTATGGAGCCGTGAGTCCTTTTAGCAGGGCAGCCCATCGATGACAGCGAGGATAATGTGGAAAACGACACACAATTAGTTACCTAATGTAGGCAGCCATTGAAGTTTATAACACACACACACACACACACACACACACAACCGATGGCGTCCCAATGGCCAGTGCTGGACTCAGGAAGCATGTCCTTTGCCCTCTCGTGATTCATCTGGGTTTCTGGGTGTCAGAGCTCTGCCTCGTGGGAGTGCAATTCTTTCTTTCTCGCATTCCCGTCCTCACTGGAGCAGTCAATATCTGAATGCTTTGCTACTCACCGGGCTGAAATCTTCTGCACCCCTTATTTCTGCTCTCATGAGGTAAACGGCAAATGTGCAATTCTAGTAATCTCCCTCCCACGTTTTCAATCATTTGGCCTGAAGTCCAGCGTCTGCACCTAGTGCAATATTGCCTCACCGCCATCTTCGATAGAATAGCTGCTGCTTACAATGATTTGCAGTTGAACCTCCACCGACTTGCAACTGAACTCCGGCCAATTATTGTTGCTGAGTCACTGAAACGCCGTGGATCTCCTGTAAATGTTAAAACCCTGCTTAAAATACCAGCTTCCTCACTTTCTGCTCGCTTCCACTACAAGTTCAACAGCAGAAAGTATCAGGTTGAAATCATTTCGCTGTCATTTTCCAAGTGTGTTCCCTATCTGAGTGTGCATTCGAGCCCCAGTGAGTAATGAGTGTAGAAACAGTAGGGCCCAATGGACCGAAACGAGGTTGGAGAGAAGTTTCAGGAGAAAGCACTATACATTTTCCTGACAGTGCAGGGGGTGGTGGGGCGGGACGACCTTGTAGAAAGTGAACAAATTACCCCGCAACAGGACGGGAATCAAAAATAGGCGATTTGTTCGTGTTGTTGAGGAGGATTCAAATCAATTTTGCAAGAGGGTGGAAATCAGTACGAAACGCGAAAAAAAAGGAAATAGATCCAGGAAGGACTTGGAGAGACAAAAGACATCAAGCTAAGAAAGAACAAGACACTAATTGTCTCATAAGGCATGTGAAATCCGAGCTTTCCTTAATAAGCCGATAGCAAAAAGGTTATGGTGAACCTATATAAAAACATAATTTCGACCTTAACTGGAATATTTTGTCCAATGCCACATAGCAAGCGTTAGGTAGAATTTGGTGGCCTAACGAAAGTGCAGAAAGAAGATGCACTCCAGTTTTTTTCGTAGATAGGAGAACCTTAGATGAGAGATGATTGACAGGAGATCACATACGTTTGTGGGTAAAATCATTGTAGGATCAGCCAAAGTAGCATGTAGATAAGAAGATTCTGTTCCCATTGCTGAAAAGGTCTATGATAGTTCTACGATAATTCCACACTCGGCTGCTTAAATGCATTCCGACGAACTTATTGTTAGCACTATTCGTCTACCAGGAGTAATTTTAGATCATTATATGAGCATATTAGCTATACTAGCTATAGACCTGGTACTAAAATAAATTGGAATACATCATCATCTCCAACAAATCTCCAAGTAACATATATTTGATATGTGATGGAAGATCCAACTCCGCTGGGTTAACCTATCTAAGTACGCAGAATTACGTATCGAATGATTCTGGGCAAGTTAGGGTCCTGAAGCAAAAAGGGTGAATATGTATTTTTATGACTATTTAATAATATTTCGATCGATCCTGAATTACATGATGCCAATGGTCACGTTACAACTTGAAAATAATCAAAATGAAAAAGTCCACCTATATAAACAATAAAGGACCAAATACACCGAAATAATAAATGCAAGTTATCACGAGCAAATAATCTACTAGATTTATACTCACAACCAGAGTATACAGCATAATTTTGTCAAGTATCAACAAAGCATGTGGAGACCTACAAAATATCTCGGCCTAATGCTGTTCAATGATGACAAGGGCTTCGCCCAAACACTTGGAAACTGTATTTAGAGTTTATTTATTTCCTTGAGAGCAACAATCGTAGATATAAGTTGTCATATTAGTTTTTCTTGGGATACCTTTGTCTCAGAATCCTTGAGGATCTATCAATCGGCCTGCAAATTTTTTCGCAGCTTGTAATAAACTATTTCAAAATTTTCCGGCTCAGAACAATCAGCCTTAAGGTAAGCGATGCCATTATTTTGCTTCTTTTTGTCTCTGTTTTGTGTCGCATTGTTTGCCGCTTTGCTCTCCCTCTTCTTGGCCAAGATTCAAGCTCTTCATCAACTTAAGTTGCGTTAAGGACTGGCCATTAAGAAATTCCCTGGCAAAACATGTAGTGCTTAGGATTGAAATTCACTTGTTTTCTAGTGTGGGAATGTATAATGTTGTCTTTCAAAATGGAATGAAATAACTAACTAAGACAGAAAAACGAATTGCGAAGATATGCAGAAATACAAGGGCGTTGGGATTGAGGGAATTGTTCTTGAAGACAACCATCGGAGGCAAGAGGGACCAACAAGCCTCCTTCTGTGCTGAATCCATTCTATGATTCTATGTTGATTGGTTATTCATAAAGCACACTTACAGCAGATAAATGCTCTTACCTGTTTCTGGCAATCATAATCAAGTCAGGAGAAATGTAAAACTCCAATAAAAGTATATCATACATCAAGAAAAGCGTCGAAACGTCGTTACCATTAATAAATTTCATTGAGGGTCTTAAAGAGGCAGATGAAGGGCCGAGATTCTTAAAATACATAACACATGCAATCGGAGCAGGAACAGACCGGCTGATCCAGCCTGTTCCACCATCAGCCAAGGCTGATATGGAGCTTCAGTTCCAATTGCTTACAAAGACCCCATATCCTTTATTCCCTGATGGATCAATATCTGCCTCCTTAGCCATAGATATTCAACGATTGCGCGAACAATGCTCAGAACCGGAGGCTTAACCAGTTGAAAACAATTAACTTTTAATTTTGAGGCTGTTTTACATCACTGGAGAATCGGAAACGAAACGTCTCAGAAGAGCCTTATAATCTTCATAGTTCAGGCAAGAGCGAGGAATATTTTCTGTTTGTGTTCTAGAATAGAACTAATGATAGAGTGGGCTGATGGTGAGGAGTCTGTAAAATATTTTCCACATCGAGTTCAGTCAGCTAATATCATGCACCTAGATCAGTCATGGCAAAGAACAAAGTACAAAGAAAAACAAACAGGAGCAACCTCTTAGGCCTTCCAAGCCTGTCCAAGATCTCCAAGCGTTCTAGCTCGCAGCAATCAGTCTCAAGGTTAGCAATGTCATTTCTTTTTTGCTTCCTTGACCTCCAAGACCAAGAGCACCAAGACCTTAAAAGATTTACTGGAAAATTTTCCCTAGACGTTTCTTGTAGAGTTTAACAATGTCAATCTCAGAAGTGCACGTGTAACGCAATCAATTAAATTTAAAGATTTGGAGCCATAGGGGTTTAATGGCCTCCTCGTGAGAGTTAGAAATGAATTAGAGAAAGGTCAGGGTAGCCAATATGTTTCTGCTGTTAGTCACGCATTTCTTTTGCCTTAATTATCGGATATGTTTTAAGGGAAATGAGCTGCAGTTATCTCGCGTATGAGCTTGCAGGGTTTTTTTTCGTAGCCCTTTGGAAAGATGTGCCCCATTAGTAGGTTTGCCCAGTAAAAATGCCCTGAAGTTTCAACGGCACATTGGCCTGGTCATCGTCAATTCTGCCGTTGGGAATTAAACTGAATCCAGCAATTCCTTTCGATTGATGTTGCGCCAAATTCTTGCGAATTTGCTCCTTATTTTGTGAACATAAATATTGAGTAACAATCCAAATAGTTCACAACTCGACCAACAAAATGACTTTGTTGTCGACGAAAAGAAGCGGAACACTGGAATCACTAAACCTGGTAACCAGGGATACATTAAAAGTCAATAGCAGCCTTGAACATATTTTCATAAATTCTTACTTCGTTGAATTTTGTACATAGAATCAAATTTGATTACGTTTTCAAAGCGCATTAATGAAAACGTTGATATGGTATGAATTACGCAGTAAATGCAACTTTATACATTTCCTTTGAGGAAAGGTAATTTATTCTTTAAATTACGATATTGTTAATTGCGAAGTGCAAACTGCAAATAAGCACACTTGTCAAAAAAAACATAAGTGGGAAAATAAAGTCTGCTAAACAACACATGGGAATGTTTTCCAGCAGAAGGACGAATTTATAGTGCGCACCGTTAAATATTCGTTCAGTGCGAGTGTCAGTCGATGAAGTCTGTTCAGCTTTAAGAGATGCTTGGTGCAGTTATGGGCGAGGACTCTTTGTGTCGCTGTCTACCAATAAGAAAAGCAAACGCTGGGAGAGATCTACCTCCCCCTCCATTAATACAAAGCGCAGACAGAAGCAAAGGAAAGGACAAACTGTTAGCGCATTTATATCGTCGACTGACGATCAGGGGGTCAGACGCTCCGAGATCTTACGCTTCTCAGTTTAATATCGGCACTTCCCTTCACCACAAGACGTATTTTATATTGCAGGGCGCCGATAAGACGAAAAGAGAGATTGTAGTATTTACAACATGATCCAATCGGGAATAATGGCGAACGCATTCAGCCGCTGGTTATATTTTATATTCTTAGTTTGTGTCTGGGACGCAGTTTACGGGAAAATTCGGTACTCAATCCCTGAAGAAATGGAACGCGGCGCATTTGTTGGGAATATCGCCGAGGATTTAGGCCTAAACATTCGAGATATGGCGGACCGCAATTTTAGGCTGGTATCTGATGACGGCGTACAGTTATTGAAGGTGAACATGGGGAATGGCATTTTGGTTGTGAACGAGAGAATCGACAGGGAAATTATCTGTGGCCGAACCTCGAGCTGTTCCGTTTCTCAGGATATCACGGTAGAAAATCCTTTGGAAATGCATCGCATTGATGTGGAGATTTTGGACATAAATGATAACTCTCCCAGTTTTGCCAAAACCACATATCCTTTACAAATCTCCGAGCTCACTGCAGCAGGAGCTGTCTTTCCTCTCGAGAGTGCGCACGATCCCGACGTCGGTACAAACACTGTGAGTGCTTATCAAATCAGTACAAACAATCACTTTGGCCTAAAGACTCACAGGAGAAGTGATGGCAGTATAGTTGTCGAAATAGTGTTAGAAAGCCCGTTAGATCGTGAGAAACAGTCGACCTTTGGTCTGACATTGATGGCCATCGACGGTGGAATCCCTCACAGATCTGGCACTGCAGAAATAATCATTACTGTTCTGGACGGCAATGATAACGCACCCGTATTTGATCATCAGATATACAGGGTTGACGTAATGGAGAACGCACCTAAAGGTAGTTTGGTGATTACAATAAATGCTACTGATTTAGATGAAGGAAAAAACGGTGAGGTAAAATACTTTCTAACCAGCCACGTTTCTCAAAGTGTTCAGGACTTGTTCACTTTGGACACGGTAACAGGACAGATCAGAGTTCGAGCACCACTGGACTATGAAGAGAAACATGTTTATGAACTTGAGGTACAAGCTGTGGACACTGGAACACCCGCATTAGTCGGGCGCGCCGAGATTCTTGTTGGATTAATTGATATTAATGATAACGCGCCGGAGTTAAAAATTACCTCAGTATCCAGTGAAATATGGGAAGATACTGCTGTCGGGACAGTAGTCGCTATAATAAGTGTAATGGATCGAGATTCTGGTGAAAATGGACAGGTAAATTGTCAGGCGCCCCCGAATATCCCGTTTAAACTTCAAAAGTCTTTGAATAATAAATACAGTTTGGTAATCAGCGATAAACTGGATCGCGAAACGACTCCGTTATATAACATCTGCATTTCAGCTTGGGATGCAGGATCACCCCGTCTTTCAACAAATAGAACCATCCTCATTTCAATTTCTGATATAAATGATAACGCTCCCCGGTTTACACAACCATCATATAATGCCTTCCTGATGGAAAACAACACTCCGGGTGCATTGGTATTTGCTGTAACTGCTTTAGACCCTGATTTGAACAAGAATAGCAAGGTGTCGTATTTTCTTTTGGAGGAAAGCGCACAAGAACGTTCCGTGTCTGGCGACGTGACGGTTAACGCGGAAACTGGGCGCATTTACGCGCTGCGCTCCTTCGATTATGAAGTGCGGAAGAATTTTGAGATTAAAATCCAAGCTCAAGATAATGGATCTCCCCGACTAAGCAGCGCTGCCATAGTCAACATTATTGTCTTGGACCAAAATGACAATATTCCCGCTATCGTTTCACCTCGAGCAGATAATAGTTCAACGGCGATGGAAGTTGTTCCCAAGTCAGCAGCTCCAGGATACATGATTACCAAAGTAATTGCTACAGACTCAGATTCCGGACAGAATGCACGGCTTTCCTATCAGTTTTTGGAAACCCCAGACCGCAGTATTTTTAGTGTGGGATTTACCTCTGGAGAAATCCGAACAACTCGACGATTTCGAGACCGAGATGTCCTGACACAGAGGCTTGTCGTTTTGGTCAAGGACAATGGGCAGCCTAGTCTCTCCAGTACGATCGCAATTCTGGTTTCAGTCCTAACGAACGTCACCGAAAACTCTGAGAGAAAAATCATACCTAGGAAACCTGGCTTATTTACAGATTTGAATTTGTTGCTCGTTATAACTTTAGGGTCAACTACCTGCATATTTTTATTAATAATATTTCTGCTGATCGCCTTGAAGTGCAAGCAAGACAGAGATGTTTACGGCTACACGTCTCCAATCTGTTGTTATAGGCCGGGGAATTCGTCTGATACCTTTAATCGTAGATCTGTCCCGAAAGCAAATGCGAATTACCTTGATACTGCTCACACGCTACCTATTCGGGATTCATACAATTACACTGTCTGTCTCTCTCCTGAATCCTCTAAGAGCGATTTTTTGTTTTTAAAACCGTGCCATCCGACCTTGCCTCTTGATGATTTTAACAACCATGAAATAGGAAAATAATTTTACATGTCAACGTTTGTTGTTTTTGATTGGCTCGTCATAAGTCCACATGCTCAGCGAAAGAAGCAGAGAGTTTCTTGCATTGGTGTGTGGGTCGATGGCGCAATGTGTGAATTAATAGACAGGGGCATATACGTTGCAGTCTCATGAAAGCTGTTTTGTGATTGTTAATGACATTAGAAGGCACCATGCGCAGTAATTTTACTTTGGGCTTTACGGCTGAAGGAAACCTGAGCATTTAAAATATTTCATGATCAGCTGAACTGCAGAAATGTCCCACAAAGCCTTCTCAGGCAGCGTGACATAAACAGGTCTACTGAATATTAAATTTGCAGTTTGCTATGTGCTAATTGGTTGCATTAGCTTTGCTGTTGCTTTCCACGCAAAGATTGACACTGCTTCAATAAAATATCGTCAATTGAGACAGATTCCGGAATCACTGAGCTACATTGCAATCTGGCTAGATGGTTATCTACTATTGTGGGTAAATTCAAGAGGAGTCAAATATATTTCTAATTTCAGTGGGACTGTGGGTTTTGCAGATACAAAAATGCAATTTTACTTTTTCAGTAGCTACCTGTTTTAGTTTTAGTTTTTAGGTTTTATTTCAGTGTGGGCATTTGAGCTTCACCAGTAAGATGACCATTAATGCGGAGTTCTAAAGGCACTTGGGAAGTCAAGATGAACTTTTGTCTCAGCCCACGACAAACAATGCGATGGTGGTGTTGCCACAATGCTGTCTTTTAAGAACATAAGAACATAAGAAATAGGAGCAGGAGTAGGCCATCTAGCCCTTCGAGCCTGCCCCGCCATTCAATAAGATCATGGCTGATCTGTTGTGGCTCAGTTCCACTTTCCCGCCCTCTCCCCATAACCCTTAATCCCCTCTCTTATCAAAAACCCATCAACCCGCTTCTTAAAAATATTTAGCGAGGCAGCCTCCACCACTTCAACGGGCAGAGAATTCCAGAGATTCACCACCCTTTGAGTGAAGAAGTTCCTCCTCAACTCCGTTCTAAACCGCCTCCCCTTTATCTTGAGGCTGTGCCCCCTAGTCCTACTGTCTTTTTTGAGCGGGAAGAGTCTCTCCACCTCTATCCTATCCATCCCATTCATCATCTTATACGTCTCAATGAGATCTCCCCTCATTCTTCTAAACTCTAGCGAGTACAAGCCTAGTTTATTCAGCCTCTCCTCATAGCTCAACCCCCTCAACTCCGGTATCAGCCTAGTAAACCTCCTCTGCACTCCCTCCAGGGCCAAAATATCCTTGCACAGGTGCGGCGCCCAAAACTGCACACAGTACTCCAGCTGCGGCCTCACCAATGCCCTTTACAGCTGCAGCAAGACCTCCCTACTTTGAAAGATTTAATCCCAGCCGACAGGAAGGAAACTTGATATATAGCGAACTCTTATTGCACATGGCCAGAACAGGCATTCCCTTGTATCTGTTGTCCCTCTGAGCAGAAGTCGCGGATGTCCAGTGGTTCTTGATGTACCTTGGGAGCAAATACAGTGATCGAACATGATACAGTGTCAGCAGCTTAAACTAAGTTTAAGAATGATTACTATTGGTATATAGTAATCCCTCTGCAGAAGTTCATGTAAAGATAGAGGCGAAAATTGAGGAAGGCACTATCGTACTGGAAATAGAGCATGACTTTAATGGGGCAAGGAAATACTCCATATGGTTAGAATGGGGGAGTAGAAGGGCACAATCGCGCTTCCAAGGACATTTAATAGCTTTACAGCCAGTAACTCAAAGAAAGGGAAAAGTGAGAGAGGAAGAAATCGGCAGGAAAACGCCGATATGTGGATGACATCTCGAATAGCACATTTCAGGGGCTTTAATTAACCAAGTATTCATAGGTACAATATTGGATAGTCAGGGGAAGCAGCTAATTATGTGATGTGGTCAATATAATCTCCATGACAAAGATGTTCTCGGTCCCATTGGAAACGAGACATTGGAAGTTCTAGCGCTAGGAAATAAGATGGGTGAAGTGGGTCAAATACCCTTGGAGAATACCTCTGAAATGTGGCAATCGCAAAAGAATGCCGAGTTGCGTAATGAAAAAGATCCAGGAAAATGTAAGTTAGAACTTCTTTCACTGCAAAGAAAGTTAACTTGAATAAAAGGAAAATAGATGTGGGGAGAGTAAATAAAATCAAACTCTCTCAGGACAAATTGCAACTGCCCATTCTTTTTCTTTCATACGATGCAATGCTTGCTGGGTAGGCTAACGTTGGCAAATGATTTCATCAGCTCTGGACTAAATTTTGAGTAATCCCAGGGCAACTCCCTCCCAAAAATATATCACTGTTAGCTGTGATGATCAGTGGGTATGACAATGTTAGACGTTTGCTTGACTGGACTGCGTTTTAGCACAAGGACTCATAGGTTTATAAGAATTATGTGTACTATCGGCAGGGTTCTGTTTACCATTTCTGGCTGGAGAGTATAGACATTTTAGCAATGGTTTGGTACAATGGAATTGCTTGTTAGGTCTTTTAAGAGGGCAATTTAAAGGTAGTCGCAATATTATGCATGTATAGCACTTGTGCAACAGATAATATAGGACCAGTGGATCTGATGAAGTTGGACCATATCATTAGAGGTTTTTGATCAAGTCACTAACCAGGGGATAGTGGATAAAACTAAAACACATGGGATAGGGAGTAATGTATTGGGATCAATCAAAAAATGTTCGCCAGCAAGGAAACAGAGAGTAGGAATAAATGGGTATTTTACTGAGTGACTGTAAATGATTAGTGGGAAACCTGAGGGATCAGTTCTTGGGACCCAGCCACTTACGATCTATATAAATGACCTGGATGAGGGAAACAACTATACCATTTCTAAGTTTGCTGACGACGTGGAACTGGCTGCAATTGTACATTGCAAAGAGAATTCAAGGTGTGTTAAGGTATGACATCAGAAACTCCAACTTATTTTATGAAGCCATACTAGATCCCAGCACTTTTCTGGTTTTGCATAAATATGATGATAGGATGCTTCAGCCAGGCATGATTCTACTGGAAAACAAGGGAGCTTTTATCAAAATAATGTTTAATTTAACAACACATGGAACTATAACAGATTAATTAGCTTTAACAATTGAACAATACTTAAACATGACATATTGAAATTCTTAACTGCTGAACTATCATTATTAGTACCAATAAAGCAATATTTCTCTTATCGAATTAAACCCCAGTTTAAAATTAGTTAGCAAAACACAGGCTTACTTGTTTTGTTTAGGTTACCAAATTTGAAGCTTCCAGTTTCTGATGTGGTGCCCTAACACACCTTGAATTGTCTTTGCAATTTACAATTCCTTGAAGTGCAAGCAAGATAAAGATGTTTACGGCGACACGCCTCGGATCTCTTGCGTTAGGCGGCGGAATTTGACTTACGCCTTTAATGTTAGATCTGTCTCGGAAGCAAGTTCGAATTTCCCCGAAACTGCTCAAACACTACCCATTCGGGAATCGTGCAGTTACACCGTTTGTCTTTCTCCTGAATCCTCGAAGAGTGATTTTTTGTTTTGTTTTTAAAACCGTGCCATCCGACTTTGCTTCTTGATGATCTTAACGGTTCTTAAATAGGGAAACAATTTAACATGTCAGCGTTCACTGTTATTGATTAGCTTGCCATAAATCCACATACACACAGCGAAAGCAACAGAGTGTATCGGTATGGAAGTGGATGGCACAAGTATTGAATTAGTAAACAGGGACACATATGTTGGAGTTGCAATCTCATAAATGCTACTTGGTGATTGTTGTTTATATTCGTACCCGTTGTTAACAGTTACCAATTTACTTTGGGATTTTTACTTTGGGATTTTCCTCTGGAGAACACCTGAGCATTCAAAATATTTAATGATCATTTGAACTATGGAAAGATTTCATTAGGCCTTCTAAAGCAACATGACATAAACAGTTCTACTGAACGTTTTGTCTGCAGTTTTCTATGTGCTTATTAGTTACACTAACTGTACTGTTGCTTTGCGTGCAAAGGTTGACATTGTTTCAATAAAATATCATCAACTGAGACAGATTTCAGAATCACTGATCTATTCTGCAATCTAGTGGGATAACTAATACGTTTGGTTCTCTAATATTGTGAGCAAGTTTAGGAGGAGTCAAATATATTTCTAATTTCTGTAGGAGTGTGGGTTTTGCAGGCAGAAAATTGCGGTTTCCCTTTTTCAATAGCAGCCTGTGTTTTGTTGGAGTTCATTATGGGCATTTAAGCTTCACCAGTAAGATGACCATTAACTGTGAGTACTAAAGGCACACAGAGAAGCCAAGATATGTCTTTTCCTCAACCCACTGCAGACCATGTGATGCTGGCGTTCCCACAATGCTGTTATGTCGGGCGATGTTGGTCCAGCCGACGGAAGGGAACTTGATATATAGCGAACTCTCTATTGCACATGGCCAGAATAGATATTTTCTTGTATCTGTTGTCCCAATGCGTAGAGGTGACAGATTTCCAGCGTTTTTTGGTGTATTGTGGAAGTAATAACAGTATTCGAAGATGATACAGCTTTAGCAGCGGAAACTGAATTTAAACATGGTGATCTCTGGGGGTATAATAATGCGCGTACAGAAGTTCCTGTAAAGATAGAGTAGAAAATTTGGGAGGAATGGCGGGACTGATAAGGGAAGACATCGTAGTTCTGGAAAAAAAAGAGCATGGTGTTAATGCGTTAGGGAAATAATCAACATGGTAAGAATTGCAAAGATAAAAGGGGGCGATCAGGCTACTGAGGATATTCGACAGCCGAAAATCAGTGAACGATAGAAAGAGCAAAAGACAGGGTGATAAAGGAAGAACTCTTCAGGAAATCGCCGAGATGTGTGAGGCATGTAGTATAGTATTCTTCGGGGGTTTTAATTAAAAAAAAAACATTGTTACAATATTAGATAAATAATAAGGGGGCAGCTAATTCTGTGATGTGGTCAATATAGCCTTAACGCCGAAAGTGTTCTCGGACCCATGAGAAGGGAAACATTGGCGATTTTAGCGCTGGGAAATGAGATAACTGAAGTGGACTAAATATCCTTAGAGAATACGTCGGAAATGTGATAACTGTGGCAGAATGGTGAGTTACGTAATGAAGGAGATCAAGGAAATTCGAATGTCTTTCAGTTCAAAGAGAGTTAACTTGTACAAGAAGAGAATGGCGATAGGGAGGGTAAATATAATCAACAACTGACAGGACAAATTGCAGCAGTGACACCCTTTATTATTTCACAAGAGGAAAGGATTGCTGGATAAGTGACGATTGTCATGAGATGTTGTGGACTTTGGACTCAATTTTAGGAAATCCTAGTGCAACACCCTTCTGAATATTTATCTCTGTTATCCATTTCTGTTTGCAGTGTGTAATTGATACCAGGTTGACGTTATGTTTTATACATTGGAACTTTTTAGCAATGGTTTGGTTCAACTGAATTAACTTCTTAAGTCTCTTAAGAGGGCAATTTAAAAACAGCCACAATATCATGTCTGTATAATACATGTAAAATGGAAAATGGAGGATCAATGGATCTGTTGAATTTGGACAATATCACATTAGAAATCTTTGGTCATGCCCCTCTGACCAAAAATGGAGGATCAATGGATCTGCTGAATTTGGACAATATCACATTAGAAATCTTTGGTCATGCCCCTCATGCCCCTTTAGTGGGCAAACAAAAGTACATGGGATAGGCGTAATGTATTGGTATCGATCCGAGAATTGTTTGATGGAAAGGACACAGAGTCAGAATAAATGTGTCTTTTTCCGAGTGACAGTCAGTGATTATTGGGAAACCTGAGGGGCCAATTCTTGGGCCCCAACTCTTTACGATATAAATAAGTGACCTGGATGAGGGAACAAATTGTAAGATTTCCAAGTTTGCTAACGACATGGAACTGGTTGGAATTTAAGTTGCAAAGAGGACGCAAGGTGTGTTAGCCTACCAACTCAGAAACTCCGAGGTATGTTATGAAACCAGGCAAGTCCACGATATTTCTTTTTCGGTATTGGCATTAGTGTGATAAAATGTTTCACTCCAGGCATGATTCTACTGACAAACTAGGGAGCTTTTATTAAAACAACCTTTATTCAACAACACATTTAACTGTACCAAATTAATTAGCTTAACTTTTAACAATTGAACAATGCTTATACATGACTTACTACAATTCGTAATTGCTGACCTATCACTATTAGTTCCAATAAAATAATATTTATTTCATCGAATTAAACCCCACTTTAAAACTAGTTAGCAAAACACAGAGGTACTTGCTTTGACTTAGGCTTTGCTTTTAGCTCGCCAGGCTCGAAGCTTCCCGAAAGCCTCTGGAGAGAGACCCCTGACTACATCAACGGGAACGAAATAGAAAGGATTGAGAGCTTCAAGGTTTTAGGTGTTCAGATCTCCAACAATCTGGTGTCCCCAATGCCGACACTATAGCTAAGAAAGCCCACCAACTTTCTCAGAAGACTAAGGAAATTTGGCATGTCAGCAACGACCCTCACCAACTTTTACAGATGCAGCATAAAAAGCATTCTTTCTGGTTGTATCACAGCTTGGTATAACTCCTGCTCTGCTCAAGACCACAAGAAACGACAAAGGTCGTAAATGTAGCCCAATCCATCATGCAAACCAACCTCCCACTATTGATTCTGTCTACACTTCCCACTGCCTCGGCAAAGCAACTAGAATAATTAAGGGCCCCGTGCACCCTGGACATTTTCTCTTCCCACGTTCTTCCTTCGGGAAAAAAAGATACAAATGCCTGAGGTCACGTACCAACCAAATCAAGAACAGCTTCTTCCCTGCTGCTGTCAGACTTTTGAATGGACTTGCATTAAGTCGATCTTTCTGTACACCCTTGTTATGACTGTAACACTACTTTCTGCACTCTCACGTTTCCTTCTCTATGTTTTATCTATACAGCACGCTAGAAACAATGTTTTCCACTGTATGTTGATATATATGACCATAATAAGTCAAATCAAATCATAATAAAGATTTAAAGGTTTGGAGCTACAGCAGTCGCCTGGCTTCCTTTTGAGAAACTAGAAATGAATTAGATCATGCTTAGCACAGCCAAAGCATTTCCGCTCTTAGTCTTGAATCTGCTTTTATTTTGATCATTTGAGCTGTTTGAAGGCGAAGTTATGACCTCACACACCGGCTTGCAACTTTATTTTGGAAAAGCTGCCACATCAGCGGATTTTAAGCTCTGAAGTATCAAAGATGCATGTCCATGGTCATTGCCAATTTTGCAACAGGCAATTACCAATGAATCCAGCAACGTCATCTTCCTCTACATTTATGCCGTATTCTTTTGCTGTGATTATTCTGCTCGGGAGTTTGACGGGAATTAAGAAACAATGATACAAGAAGTTAAAAACCCAAACCCAACCAACAATGTGTTTTCTTGGTAACGGACAAAATAAGGAACATTGGTCTCGCAGGAAAAAAAACAGTAATCAGATTTGCATTAAAATTTGACGAACACCCAGCAGTCATGAATATATTGCCTTTTTTTAATTTCGCTGAATTCTGTGGTTGGAATCAAATGGAATTTTTAAAATCAAAACGGAGTAATTAGAAAGTTTATATGATATGATGATAGTAGTGCAATGGACACACAGACACACACACACACACGCATATCTTTCATGCATTTTTTTTGTGTTTGAGAGAAACGTTTAAAAATTCAGCTTCTTGCTGAATGCAGTCGGGATGTCTGGGGGAAACGCAACTCTGATGCTCGGAGAGCAAGTAATTATTCATTTTTGCTTTGCCAGTAGCAATGTTAAGTAGAGTCAATTGACTCTTGTTTATTTAAATTCCCCTGGGAATTCTGATTACAGTGAGTGTCAGGGTCATGTGATGTTGTGGTTTATGTCCTGGATTTGTAGCAGAGAGAAAAAGCTTTTTCAGAAAACAGCTTAAGTTTGCTGCTGAAGCCTGATTAAAGTTTGAAGGGTTTTATAGCCTTCTCAAATTCGTTTTTTTCCCCCCTGAAAGCTTCAAGATGGTCTACACTCATTATGTCAAGTACGTATATGCTTTCTAACTGCATTTAAAGTGGCATGTAAGGCTGGAAAAGGAACATTGCTTATTGGAACTGAAAAATGTGATATGAGAAGTTAAAGTCGCTTCCTTCTCATTTCAAAAATTGTTTATCTGTTCAGAAGTAACCTTTCCTCAAAGGTATACCAAATAGAAAACGTTTTGGGGTCTAGTCTGACTTCATAATGTACTTTGGGTTCTGGGCACGGATTCTAACAATATTACGGAACACAAAGGAAAATTTCATATTCATCGTACCACATTTGTGAAAACTTAATTGTCTTTAAAATTTTAATATTACAAACTGTGAATAGAAAATTTCAGATATCACAATTGTTTAAAACATAAAAGCACATTTGGTCTGCTAAACAACGCATTAAAATATTTGCCAGCACAATGCGAATTTAAATTGCGCACTATAAAATACGCGTTCATTGCTAGTTTTCGCCGACATAGGCTGTCGAGCTTTAAGAGTTGCATGGTGCAGTTATGGGTAAGGACTCTTTGTGTCGCTGTCTACCAATAGAAAACTAAATGCTGAGCGAGATCTATCTCCCCCTCCTTTTTATACAAAATACAGAACAGAAGCAACGGAAAGGACAAACGGTGCCCACATATGTAGCAGAGAGTTACGATCAGAGGAACACACGCTCCGACGCTATAGGTTTTTCAGTTTAATGTTGTCAATTACCGTCACCAGAATACGTAATTGATTTTGCACCAAGCCCATTAAAGGAAGAAGAAATTTTACTACATTTACAACGTGATCCGATCGGGAAAAATGACGAACGCACTCGGCCGCCGGTTATATTTTATATTGCTAACGTGCATTTGGGATCTGAGTTTTGGACAAATTCGTTACACAATCCCTGAACAACTGGAGCGCGGAGCGTTTGTTGGGAATATCGCCAAGGATATAGGCCTAAGCATTCAAGAGATGACAGTGCGCAAGTTTCGGCTCGTATCTGATGACGGCATACAGTTATTGAAGGTGAACATGGGGAATGGCATTTTAGTTGTGAACGAGAGAATCGATAGGGAAATTCTCTGTGGCCGAAGCTTGAGCTGTTCCGTTTCTCAGGATATCACGGTAGAAAATCCTTTGGAAATGCATCGCATTGATGTGGAGATACTAGATGTAAATGATAACTCGCCCAGCTTTACCAAAAGCAGATATTTTTTAGAAGTCTCTGAGCTTACCGCAGTAGGAGCTCTCTTTCCTCTCGAGAGCGCGCACGATCCTGATGTCGGCACAAACACAGCGAGTACTTACCAAATCAGCACAAACAAGAACTTTGGCCTAAAGACTCACAGCAGAACTGATGGAAGTAAAATTGCTGAATTGGTGTTAGAATACCCCTTGGACCGCGAGAAACAGTCGACATTTCATTTGACACTGACGGCCCTTGACGGTGGGGATCCTCACAGATCTGGCACTGCAGAAGTAATCATTACTGTTCTGGATGTCAATGATAACGCGCCTGTATTCAATCAGCAAATATACAGAGTGAGCATAATGGAGAACGCACCTATTGGTAACATGGTTATAACTTTAAATGCCACTGATTCTGATGAAGGAACAAATGGCGAGGTTAAATACTTTTTAACTAATCAGGTTTCTCAAAGGGTTCAGAAGCTTTTCAGTTTGGACCCAGTAACAGGTCAGATCACAGTTCAAGGACCACTGGACTATGAAGAGAAAAATATTTATGAACTTGAGGTACAAGCTGTGGACAATGGGACGCCCGCATTAATTGGACGCGCACAGATTCTTATTAGGTTAGTTGATATTAATGATAATTTCCCACAGCTAAAGATTAGCCTGGTTTCAGGTGAACTAAGGGAAGATGCTGCATTAGGATCTGTAGTCGCTATAATAAGTGTAATGGATCGAGATTCTGGGGACAACGGACAAGTACAGTGTCAAGTGCCCCCAAATAACCCGTTCACACTTCAAAGATCTTTGACTAACAAGTATAAGTTGGTTGTCAGCGATAAACTGGATCGTGAAATGACTCCGTTATACAACGTCTCTATTTCAGCCTGCGACGCAGGGTCACCCCCTCTTTCAACAAATAAAACCATCCTCATTTCGATTTCTGATGTAAATGATAATGCTCCACGGTTTACACAACCGTCATATAATGTGTTCCTGATGGAAAACAACACTCCGGGTGCATCGATATTTGCTGTTACTGCTTTAGACCCTGATTTGGAAAAGAATGCCGAGGTATCATATTTTCTTTTGGATCATCGCACGCAAGAATTTTCCGGATCTGGCGACGTGACGGTTAATTCTGAAAGTGGGCGCATTTACGCGTTGCGCTCCTTTGACTATGAAATACGGAAAAACATTCAGGTCAAAATCCAAGCTCAGGATGGTGGAAATCCCTCACTGAGCAGCACTGCCGTCGTCAATATTATTATCTTGGACCAAAATGACAATGTCCCAGCGATTGTTTCGCCTGCAAAGTACAATGGTTCGGCGGCGATGGAAGCCGTGCCCCAGTCAGCTGCTCCTGGATATTTAATTACCAAAGTAATTGCGACAGACGCAGATTCCGGACAGAACGCACGGCTTTCCTATCAGCTCATTGAATCTACCGACCGCAGCATGTTTCGTGTGGGATCGACCTCTGGAGAAGTCTGCACTATTCGAAGATTCAGTGATCAAGATGCCCGAACACAGAGGCTCGTAGTTTTGGTTAAGGACAACGGACAGCCGAGTCTTTCCAGCACGATCACAATTGTGGTTTCAGTCCTAGCTAACCTTACCGGAAATTTGTCTGAGAGAAAAAACACGCCTAGAAAACCTGCAGTATTTTCAAATTTGAATTTGTTGCTAATTATATCTTTAGGGTCAACTACCTGCATATTTTTATTAATAATACTGCTGCTGATCGCTCTGAAGTGCAAGCAAGACAGAGATCTTTATGGATCCACGTCCAGCATCTGCTGCTTTAGGCGGAGGAATTCCACTGCTACCTTTAATGGTCGATCTGTTCCAGAAGCAACTTTAAATTACCCCGCTACTGCTCAAACTCTGCCCATTCGGGAATCGTACAATTACACCGTTTGTCTTTCTCCTGAATCTTCTAAGAGTGATTTTTTGTTTTTAAAACCGTACCATCCGACCTTGCCTCTCGATGATTTTAACAGCCGTGAAATAGGAAAATAATTTTATTTGCCTCTCGATGACATCAGCGTTCTTGAAAGAGGGAAGTGATATAATTTGTTAATGTTTCCTGTTATCGATGTGCAGTCATAAGTCTACATATGCACAAAGAAAGAAGAGAATTTGTTGTATCGGTATTATTTGGGTGGCACATCATATCTATTAGCGTAGAAAGACACATTTGTTGGGGATGCAGCGTCATAAATGGAAATTTGTGATTTTCCTTAACATTAGAATCCACCAATCGCAGTGTTTTTAGTTTGGAATTTACCTCTGGAGAAAGCTGAGCGTTTTAGCATCTTCATCCATTCAACTACAATGGTATGTTATTAACCCTGCAAAAGCAGCATGACATTAATGGCTCTACTGAACATTTTATTATCGGTCTGATTTTAGCTACTTGGGCACTTTGGCTTGGCTGTTGCTGATCGTGAAAATATTCATGTTGTTTGAATAAAATATGACCCATTTGGAAATATTCCAGAATCACTGAATTACATTGCAATCCGCTGAGAGAACTAACGCGTTCAGTTATGCAAATTTGCGAGGAAATTAGAGAAGAGTCAAAAGTATTTCAATTCCAATGGGTGTGTGGATTTTGCAACACAGAAATACAGTTCCCTTCTTCAACAGTTGCCTGTATTTTGTTTTCGTTCAATGTGGGCATTTGAGCATCAGCAGTAAGGTGACCATTAATATTGATCCCTTCAGGCACTTGGAGCAGTCAAAATAAACTTTATTCTCAACCCCCTGCAGTCCATGCGACGATGGTATCCCACAATTCTGTTATGTAGGAAGATGTTCACCTAGCCAACGGGAAGGGAACTAGTTATATAACAAAGTCGTTACTGCACGTGGCTCGAATCCCTTTTGTCTGTTGTCGAAATGTGCATAGGTGGCGGATGTCCGCTGTTTGTGAAGTACAGTGGATGCTGCATGGCAAGTGAGATTGCCACTCATTGATAGTGTTCATTGCACTGCGAAGGTGACGGGAGGAGCGGTTGGGTGTGCACCATAAGAATCAACCACATTTTGTGAGATTGGGAACACATTAATCGCATGCAAAGCGTCGTTCTTACCTTAACTCTCTTAAAAAGAAGCTGAACCAAATAATTTTCACCAAAACCCAAAGAAAACAGAAAATATTTCGAATGTTTATAAAATCAATATTTTCACGTAGAAATAAAATGCACACTGGACTGAAAGTTTTAAGTGGCATTAGAAAAGTATGCAATTATACATCAAGTAGGAACAGTCGAAGAGCCAGTAGTGGATACAGAGAGACAAGTATAAAATGCATGCACATTATCTTGATGAACAATGCAAATGTGCTGAACATGTTAATAACGGTGTGAGAATATGATATACTGGCAATAGTGGAAGAGTAGCTAAAAAAACATTAATGGCTGGGCATAAAATGATCTGCGTAAAAATTCCAAAATATATAAGGTACAAAATGGAGCTGAAATGGAGGTCCTGATTAGGGAAGTTATTATCGTGTTGGAATCACGGCGTTAATGGGACAGGGGTCATGAAGCAAAAAGGATTATGATCATGCTACTGAGTGCATTCGATAGCCCTACAATTAGTGAGAGAAGGACGGAGAGAGAGAGAGAATGTGTGAAAGAGGCAGATAAAGGAAAATATCTGCAGGCAATCACAGAGAAATGCAAGACATACAATATATTTTTTCGGCCTTAATTAAGCAAATATCAATCGCTGTAATCTTTATTAAATGGTAAGGACAGAAGGTAATTCTCAAATGTGCTTAATAGAATCTCCTAGAGGAATATGTTAACAGCCAAGTGCTAGTGAAAGAGTTGGGCCAAGTCGACCAATGTCCTTGGAACACTTGGGAACAATGACAGTCACATCAGAAGCTTAAGCGAAACATGGAAAAAAAAGCAAGGCAAATGTAAAACAACAGTTCTAAATAGAAAGCAAATTAACGTGATTAAAAGGAGAAACAATATGATTGGGTAAAATTGAACAAAACGTTGTCAGAAAAAAAAATCAGCAGGACCATTGTTTTCTCCTTTCAGAAGATGCAGATGTTACTTGTTGAGCTAACATTTTGTTCACATTTGACCTGATGTTATCAGAGCTCCTATGGTTTGGACTCAATTTTGAAAAATTGCGGGGCATCTCCCTCTCATATGTATACCATTTTTGGATGTAAATTGTGATTCAGTGTGTATGACAATGTTAGACTCGTGCTTAAAAAGACTGTGAGACAGCATTCCCACTTTAATCACAATTATCCAGATCACGAGAAAGAGTGTGCAGGATTGGCATGGCTGGGTGTACCATTTATGTTTCTGGGCGTCTTTCTGGTTTTATTCGTTAGAAAATTTCCCTAGTGGTTTGGTACAACTGAATTGCTTAAGAGGCCAGTTGAGTGGCAGTCACATCATTGTGGTTCTGCGTTCACATGGTAGGCCAAGAAAGATAAGTACAGCATATTGCCTGAAGGAAAGAAGGGATTTTATGACAAAATAAGGTCTCAAGTAGCTTTTTTAAAAAAAAATTAAACGAATTTTAAGTCGACTAGCTGTGGAGGTGATACTCCAATGTATGTCCCAGTAATATTACAACTAGGTCACAGTTCTCTCTCGGGACACAATACAGTGAAAGGATCCCTTCCCTACTTATGCAATATCAAATTTGCCTGCAACATGTTTTCCTCAGTAGCTATATTTAGGGCTCTGCCATCAGGGTGTTTATGATTCAATCCCAATACAATGGCGGAGGAGGAAGACATGGTTGCAGAATTTTCTAATGAGCCCAAAATCCCGCTGCCATGAGGTTCAAGCCTGCAATGATGGATAGAGCCGAATCTAGTCAATCTAAATACAAGCCCCAAATTCGAAAGTTAGAAAGCACTCGATTTAAAGGTCTCACACTCGAACCATCAGGAAGTTGAGCTAGTCAAGATTCTCTTTCGTCGAATGGCTGCTGTTGCAGGAGTATTTTTTCTAGTAGTGTCACATTAGGCTGACATTGACACTGCAATGAAGTTACCGTGAACTCCCCCTCCGCCGCCCCCCCCCCACCCCCCAGACCCTACACTGTGGCGCCTGTTCGAGTACACTGAAGGATAATTTAGCACGGCAAATCCATCTAACCTACACACCTTTAGACTTTGGGAGGAAAACAGGGCACCCATGCAGACAAGAAGAAAAACATGCAATCTCCGCACAGACAGTGACCCAAGCCTAAAATTGGGTCCCCGGCGCTGGAAGGCAGCTTTGCTAATTACTGTGTCACCATTACTCACATCCACAATTTAAGATTTCCCAGGCAGGAAGGCAATGGATGACCACCATGCAGAGCAAACGTGTGAGGTGGGCAGTGCAAGAATCTCTTGTGGCCATTGTCCTGAAAAATAGATGTACCACATTGGATACTGATCAGGGAAATGAGCTGTCAGGGGAAACTACAACAGTCAAATTCGTTGCACCATTATTAGTTCTGCTGCAGACGGGACGAGTGAAATATATGAGAATGCAATAGTTTTGGTGATTTAATTTTAAGGGAGATAGACAAGAATTTATGTGCACTCAAACAAGGCTCGAGGTCGGTAGATTGCATCCCTGGTGCTAGCATCATGAGTGCCTCAGAGCGATTACAGGACATTCTGAAGTGGGAAGGTGAATCGTCAGTGATTGCACTACACATCACTAACAATGCCCTAGGTTAAAAAAAAACACGAGGTCATAAAGCAGAATTTGGGGATTTAGGCAGAAAGTTGAAAAAAGTGGAACATGAAAGGTGGTGCTCTCAGGATTACTAACAGTGACACTTGATAGTCAGTGTAGAACTGGCATGATATATCGGATGAATACATAACTGAAGAGATGGTGTAACCGAGAATGTATGAGAATCTAAGGTTTTGGGACTGGCTTTTCAGGAGGAGAGACCGGCGCAAATTACATGCGTTACACCTGGGCAGGACTAGACTGATGTCCTACGAGGAGAAATTTCTAGCGCAATTGGGCGGATTTAAACGAAAATGACACTGAGGTGGCATCCTATGCAAGGAGTCAGAGGAGGGGGAATCAAGGACAAAAACCAAATAAAGAAGGGGGAATATGAAAAACGATAGGTAGAGAAACAAAGAGCCAGATTCAAACATGGTTTCTGAGAAAAAATTGAATGAGACCTTTAATTTTAAAGAGATGAGCCTTGGGGCTTTTTGCCTTAGCGCAGAAGATTTTACAACAATGTGAATGAATCAATTGTGCAAATAGAAGTAAATGTTTATTACATATTCGGGGTTATGCTTGCAGTGTGACGGGGGAAGGGGGATCTGAGCATACAGGTATATTCATATTTTTAGGAAGGCACACAAAAAGGCAAGAGTGGTGGAGATCCACCTAAAGTTAAAGACTAAATGAACACCATTCTGAGGAAGGATATTAATTCAGACAATATGCAATCCATGCGGGTGGAGCTACCGAACAACAACGTGCAAAAAACATTAGTAAGGGTAGTTATAGACTCCAAAACTTGGTGGTGATGTAGTGGGTGACATTAAACAGAAAATAAGATATGCATGCGATAAAGGAACATCAGAAACTGTGGGTGATTTTAATCTACGTACGATTTGTGCGCATCAAAATAGTCACAATATCCCAGAGGTTTAATTCCTGCAATATATATATGGAATACTTTTCTGGACCAATACTTTGAGGAGCCAACTGGAGAGAAATCCATTCTAGACTGGGTTTTATGGATTGAGAACGGAATAATTGGCATCATAGTTGTGCAAGATGCTTTGAGGATGAGCCAGCATAATATGAAATAATTTTTCATCAAGCTGGAGAGTGACAGAGTTGATTCTGAAACTAGTTTGTTCAATCTTCATAAAATAAACTATGATGGTATGAGGCGTCAGTTGGCTATGATAGATTGGAAAAGTTATTTAAAGTAATGGTGGTGGTTAGGCAATAGCAAACATTCAAATAGCTCATGGATGAAATGCTTCATACCTCCTGACGTGAAAATAAAACCGGAAAGGTAGCCAAACCATACTTTAAAAAGCATATTAGAGATAGAATAAGATTCAAGGGTGAGGAATACAAATCGGCCAAGAAGAAACAACAGACCTGAGGATGGGAGCAGATTAGAACTTAGCCATGGAGGACCAAGAGATGGATGAAAAACAGAAAAATTGAGCTCAAGAGTAAGCTTGCAGGGAACACAAAAACAGACTTTAAAAGTCCTTGTAGGTATATAAGGAGAAAAAAAGATTGGTGAAGACAAATGTAGCCCCCTTACAGCCAGAAACCGAGCAATTCATATTGGCGAACAAAGAAATGTGTGGACGTAATGATGAGGGACACTGAAATTGCAAAAACTGGCGTTGAATGACACCCAGCTGTCAAGAAAATATTTTCATAATACTTTAACTCGTTGAATTCTATACTTGAAATCTCACAATACCAGGTTGAAGCCCAGGTGAGTGAAGGCGAAGGAGTAGCGTGCAGAAAGCTCGTGATAATAAACAAAATTGTTGGACTTTAACCTGGTGTTGTGAGATTTCTTACTGTGACCACTCCAGTCCAACGCCAGTATCTCCACACCATACTTCAAATTAAATTTACTTATTATTGTCAAAGGCATTAATGGAGATATTAATACAATACATAACACGCAACGATTAATCTTCGTGAAATTTAGTTATTTTTAAAATTACAATCTTTTTATCTGTGAATAGCAAATTACAAATACGGCAATCGTTTAAAACATACCGGCAAATGAAGTCTGTTAAAAGATGTACGAAAATATTTGAACGCACAAGGGCGAATTCATATTGCGCACCGTTAAATGCATATTTATTGCAAGTGTTAGCCCATGTAGGCTGTTCAGCTTTAAGAGATGCTTGGTGCAGTTATGGGTAAGGACTCTTTGTGTCGCTGTCTACCAATAAGAAAACCAAACGCTGCAAGAGATCTACCTCCCTCTCCATTTATACAAAGCACAGAACAGAAGGAAAGGAAAGGACAAACGGTGCCCGCGTTTGTATCATCGAGGCACGGTCAGAGGAACAGACGTCCGAGACCTTCTGTTTATCAGTTTAATGTCGTCATTTACCTTCAGCAGAGGAAGCATTTGACAACAAACCCGATAAGAAAGTAAACAGTCTAGTGCATTTATAACGCGATCCAATCTGTAACAATGGCGAACACACTCAGCCGTCGGTTATATTTTATATTCGTAACGTGTGTCTGGGACCTAGTTTGGGGGCAAATTCGTTACTCAATTCCCGAAGAACTAGAGCGTGGAGCATTTATTGGGAATATCGCCGAGGATTTAGGCCTAAGCGTTCGAGAGATGACGGTTCGCAATTTTAGGCTCGTCTCTGATGACGGCGTGCAGTTATTGAAGGTGAACATGGAGAATGGCATTTTGGTTGTGAACGAGAGAATCGACAGGGAAATTCTCTGTGGCCGAAGCTCCAGTTGTTCAGTTTCCCAGGATATCGCGTTAGAAAATCCTTTGGAAATGCATCGTATCGAAGTGGAGATATTGGATGTAAATGATAACTCGCCAAGTTTTGCCAAAACCACATACTCTTTAGAAGTCTCTGAGTTAACCGCATCAGGAGCTCGCTTCCGTCTAGAGAGCGCGCACGATCCAGACGTCGGCGCAAACACTGTGAGTACTTATCAAATCAGCACAAACAAGAACTTTGGCCTGAAGACTCACAGCCGAAGTGATGGCAGTAAAATTGCAGAATTGTTGTTAGAATATCCCCTTGACCGCGAGAAGCAACCGGCCTTTCATTTAACTCTGACAGCCATTGACGGTGGGAATCCCCACAGATCTGGTACTGTGGAAATAATCATTTCTGTTATGGATGTCAACGATAACGCGCCCGTGTTCGATCATCATATGTACAGAGTCAACATAATGGAGAACGCACCAAAAGGTAGTTTGGTGATAACAATAAACGCTACCGATTTAGACAAAGGATCAAACGGCGAGGTAAAATACCTTTTAGCTCAAGACGCGTCTCCAAGGATTCCGGAGTTGTTCAAATTGGAGCCAGTAACAGGACAGATCACAGTGCAAGGATCATTGGACTACGAACAAAAACATGTTTATGAACTTGAGGTACAAGCTGTAGACAATGGAACACCCGCATTGACTGGACGCGCCGAAATTGTTGTCGGATTAATTGATGTTAATGATAATCCACCAGAGATAAAAATTAGCTCGGTATCGAGTGAAGTACGGGAAGATGCTGCATTCGGAACGGCAGTCGCGATATTAAGTGTAATGGATCGGGATTCTGATGAAAATGGACAGGTAACGTGTCAGGTGCCGTCAAATATCCCGTTTAAACTTCAAAAGTCTTTGAGTAACAAATATAGTTTGGTAATCAGCGATACTTTAGATCGCGAAACGGTTTCGTTGTATAACATTTGCATTTCAGCCTGGGATGCAGGGTCGCCTGCTCTTTCAACAAATAGAACCATTCTGATTTCGATTTCTGATACAAATGATAATGCTCCCCGGTTTACACAACCATCATACAATGTGTTCCTGATGGAAAACAACACTCCAGGTGCATCGATATTTGCTGTTACTGCTTTAGACCCAGATTTGGACAAAAATAGCAAGGTATCATATTTTTTTCTGGTAGATCGCAGACAAGACGCTTCCGGATCTGGCGACGTGACTGTTAACTCGGAAAGTGGGCGCATTTACGCGCTGCGGTCCTTTGACTATGAAATGCAGAAATACATTCAGATCAAAATCCAAGCCCACGACGATGGGATCCCACCACTGAGCAGCACTGCCATCGTCAATATCATTATCTTGGACCAAAATGACAATGTCCCAGCTATCATCTCACCTTCAATACACAATAGTTCAGTGGCGATGGAGGTTGTTCCCAAGTCAGCAGCTCCAGGATACTTGGTTACCAAAATAATTGCTACAGACGTAGATTCCGGACAGAACGCACGGCTTTCCTATCAGCTCATAGAAGCAACCGACCGCAGTATATTTAGCGTGGGATTTACCTCTGGAGAAATCCGAACAGCTCGAAGATTCAAGAACGAAGATGTCCTAACACAGAGACTTATGATTTCTGTAAAGGATAATGGGCAGCCTAGTCTCTCCAGCACGATTACAATTGTGGTTTCAGTCCTAGCTAACTTTACCGAAAACTTTTCGGAGAGGAAAAACACTCCTAGAAAACCTGACTTCTTACTTTCAGATTGGAATTTATTGCTAATTATATCTTTAGGGTCAACGACCTGCGTATTTCTACTAATAATATTGTTCCTGATCGCTCTGAAGTGCAAACAAGACAGAGATGTGTACGGCTACACGTCTGGCATCTGTTGCTTTCGGCGGAGGAATTCGACTGATGGTTTTAATGGTAGATCTGTCCCAAAAGCAACTTTAAATTACCCTGACACAGTTCAAACTCTCCCCCTTCGGGAATCGTACAATTACACCGTTTGCCTATCTCCTGAATCTTCTAAGAGTGATTTTTTGTTCTTAAAACCGTGCCACCCCACCTTGCCTCTCGATGACGTCAACATTCTTGACAGGGTGAAATAAATTAGTTTGTGAATACTTATTATTCCTGAATTGCTGATCATAAATCCATACATACACACAGCAAAGGAACAAAATATTCAATGTGTTGCTATGCGGTTGGATGACATACAATATACCAGGATAGAAGTGCACATACGTTCGCGCTGAAGTCTCATAATTACTGTTTTGTGATTGATATTAACATTAGAAGCTACCATTCGCAAAGTTTTTACAACCTGAGCATTTTGAATGTTTTGTGATTAGTTGAACTGCAAAAAAAGTCCGATAAAATCTGTTAAAACAGTTTTCCTGAAGATGTGCTTTTCAGTCCGTTGCCTTCTAGTAAGATATATTAGCTTGACTGCTTCTTGTTGTGCAAATATTCAAATTGTTTTAATAAACTATGGCCCGTTTGGAAATATTCCACAATGATTTATCTTTTTTGCAATCTATCGAGGAAACCCCCACGATTGGTTCTGCAAAATTGTGATTAAACTTTAAACAAGTCAAAGATATTTTAAATCCTTATGAGAATATATGTTTCACTGACTCTGCAGTGCATTCCCCCCTTCACTTTGCGCCTGTGTTTTTGTTTTTAGTATATTTTGGGCATTGCATTGTCACTAGCAAGAAGAGCATTAATATTGATTTGTAATGGCACGTCGGATAGTATGCCGAGCCTTGTTCTCATTCTGTTGCAGTCCATGAAGTTGTTGAATAGCACGACATGATGGACGTTCATATATATCGAGGTCATTATTGTACTTAACTAGAATAGGCGTTTCTAGGTCTCTATTGTCCTATTGAGTAGAAGTGGCGCATTTCCAGTTTTGTGTTGTGGCGATGAAGTCGCATGGAAACTGAAAATATAATCCACAGATTGTGTGCTACAGCGTAAATGCCTCCGGAGGAAGGATTGGGAGTAGGTCACGAGGGCTAAACGCATTTGTGAGATTGGGTTCACTGTAAGCGCAGTGTAGGTGTCAAGACTGTCGACAGCATCGATCAGCAAACACACAGTACACTCAGAAAATATTGTGTAACTAATAAATTCAATATTTCAATATAGAAATTGGCTGCAGAGAGCGCCGATAGTATTAGAAAAGTTAGCGTTTATGTATTGGATAGGAACAGATTAACAGATAGACAAGTCTATAGTGCATATATACAAACTAACAAGGTGCGGTGAACAAAGTTAATGAGTTGTAAATATGAATAGTTGTGTGCAAATATGATATAGCAACAATCGTCCAAACATAGTTTAAAATGGCGAGGCTTGTGCATTTGATGACAATATAAGAACATAGGAACTATGTGCAGGAGTAGGCAATTCCACTCCTTAGGCTTGCTCCGCCATTCAATACGATTAAATGTTGACCTCATCTCCATCTCTCTGTTCGCTCGTTATTCCACTACCGCTTAAAATACTTTCCATCTTCTGAAATTTGTTTAAGTTCTGGCGTCCTCCCCACTCTGGGTTAGGGAAT
Source organism: Carcharhinus amblyrhynchos (assembly GCF_965287045.1). Taxonomy (NCBI): domain Eukaryota; kingdom Metazoa; phylum Chordata; class Chondrichthyes; order Carcharhiniformes; family Carcharhinidae; genus Carcharhinus; species Carcharhinus amblyrhynchos. The sequence continues at coordinate 6,798,112 of NC_137336.1, read as the reverse complement.
TTTACAGATTCACAATATTTTGACTGAAGCAATTCCTCCTCATTTTTGTTTTAAATCTGCCATCCCATAGCCTATAACTAAGGCCTCTTTTCCGAGAATGTTTAATAAGCGGAACCATCTGCTCCACGTCGACCTTGTCAATCCTCGTTAACATCTTACGCACTCAATTAAACCCTCTCTCATTCTTCTAAGCTGTAGCGGGTATACGCTTAAACCGCTCAATTTGTCTTCCTGAGACAAGTTCTTCATTCTTGGATTTAATCTAGCGAACTTGCTCTGTGCGACCTCTAATGCCGTTGCATAATTCCTCAAGTAAATGTGCCAAAACTGTGAGCAGCACTCCAGATGCCGTCTCTGCAATGTAGTATATAGTTGCAACAGCACTTTTGCACTCTATTCCATCAACAATTAATTTCAAAATTACATTTGCCATCCTTATTACGTGCTGCACCTGCGTACTAACTTTACGCGATTCGTGCACATGGACATCCAGATTTTTCCGCATTGAAGCATTTTGAAGTTCACTTCCATTTAGATGAAAACAATACATTTTTTTTCCTCTGACCAAAATTCATAAGCTCACCCTTAATCGTTTTAAATTCCAAATGACACACCGAAACTATCCCTATCCATTTGAAAAGTTCTTATTTCCTCGTTGCAACTTGCTTTCACACCTATTTTCGCGTCATCTGCAAATTTGACTGCACTGCAGATCTTCCATCCCACTCTTTAATGCACTTTGTAAATATATATTGCTGGATGAGCGTACCGTTTGGCACATCATGAGTTGTAGCTTGTCAACCAGAAAAAAAAATGCCCACTCTCGACTTTGTGTTGGTGAACAATCCGTCATCCAAGCTAATATGATACCCCCAACCCGGTGGGATCTTAGCTTACGTGCAGCAGCTTGTCAAATACCTTCTGGAAGTCCACATACCTTGCACCTTCAAGACCCAATTATCCACTTTGCTTGCTAAATCTTCTAAGGCCTCCAGCAAATTAGTCAAGCACGATTTAAAATTCATTAAACCTTTCTGACTCTAATAGTTTGTGTTTTAACTTTCCAAACGTCTGGTACAATTTCCTTAATAATGCATTCTAACAATTTCCCAACGATAGAGTTAAACTGATTGGCCTATTGTTTCCTACGCTCTGCTTTTCTCGTTTTTGAGCAGGGGCGTATCATTAGCATTTTCAAATCCACTGGAACCTGACAACATTGCGAGGAATTTTGGAATAATATGAACAATGCCTCTCCTATCTTTGCTGCCACTTCCCTTAAGACCATGGTACATAGGCCATCAGGCCCTGGAGAATTGTATGTCTTTTACCCCCTTAGCTTTCTCAGTATTTATTTCTCTAGTGGTGGCGATTATTTTAAATTCCTTCAATTCAACAATTTCTGCAATACCTGTTACTCCTGGAATGATCTAAGTGTCGAAACTGAATAAGGTAGGTGAACTTGGAGTGTGGATTGGTACTTGGGACTATAATGTGTGGGCATTACGGAGACATGGTTAGAATAAGGACAGGAATGGTTGTTGGCAGTTCCGGGGTGTAGATGTTTCAGTAAGACTAGGGAAGGTGGTAAAAGAGGTGGACGAGTAGCATTGTTAATCAAGGATAGTTAACGGCTGCTGAAAGGCAGTTCGAGGGGGATCTGCCTGTTGAGGTAATATGGGCTGAAGTTAGAAATAGGAAAGGAGCAGTCACGTTGTTAGGAGTTTTCTATAGCCCCCCAATTAGTAATAGAAATGTGGAAGAGGGAATGGCAAAACAGATTATGGATAGGTGTGGGGGTAACAGGGTAGTTATCATGGGTGACTTTAACTTGCCAAATACTGATTGGAACCTTTATAGGTCAAATAGTTCGGATGGGCACTTTTTCTACAACGTGTGCAGGAGGGCTTCCTGACACAATATGTGGATAAAACGACAAGAGGTGGGGCCACATTGGACTTGTTACTGGGTAATGAACACGGCCAAGTGTTAGATTTTTTTTTCTGGGAGAGCACTTTGGAGATAGTGACCACAATTCCGTGTCTTTTATTATTGCAATGGAGAGGGATAGGGTCACACGGCAGGGGAAGGTTTATAATTGGGGCAGGGGTAATAATGATGTGATTAGGCAAGAATGAGAGAACATAAGATGGGAACAGAAACTGTTAGGAAAGGGCACAAATGAAAAGTGAAGCTTGGTCAAGGAGCAAATACCGTGTGTTCTTGATAGGTATGTCCCTGTCAGGCAGGGAGGAAATGACCGAGTGAGGGAAACATGATTCACAAAGGAGTTTGAATGTCTTGTCAACAGGGAAAAGGAAGTGTATCTAAGGATGATGAAACAAGGTTCAGTGGGGTTACTTGAGGGTTACAAAGTAGCTAGGAATGAGTTTAAAAAAAGGGCTTCGGAGAGCTAGGAGGGGCATGAAAAGTGTTTGGTGGGTCAGATCGAGGAAAATCGGAAGGCTTTTTACTCTTATATGAGAAATAAAAGAATGACCAGGGTGAGGTTAGGGCCAGACAAGGATAGTAGTGGGAACTTGTGCATGGAGTCAGAGAGATGGATGAGGCGTTGAATGAATACTCTTCTTCAGTGTTCACTAAGGAGAGGGGCCATGTTTTTGAGAATGAGAGTGTGACATAGGCTGATAGGATGGAGGAGGTAGATGTTCTGAGAGAAGATGTATTAGCAATTTCGAAAATCCTGAGCGTTGCTAAGTCCCCTGGGCCAGATGGGATACATCCTAAGATACTTTGGGAGACAACGGATGAGATTGTGGAGCCTTTAGCTTTGATCTTTGGCTTTATAGAGCCTTTAGATTTGATTCTCACTGTTCACGGGTATTGTGCCAAAGGACTAGAGAGTGGTGAATGCTGTTCCTCTCTTCAAGAAATAGGAATGACCCCGCGAATTATAGGCCTTTTAGTCTTACTTCAGTGGTCAGTAAGTCAATGGAAAAGGCCCTGAGAGAGGGGATTTATGACCATTTGGAAAGATCCAGAATTGTCAGCACTATTTCGTGAGGGGTAATTCATACCTCACAAATTTGATTGAATTGTTTGATGAGGTAACTAACTGTGTAGATGAAGATAGAGCAGTCGATGTCGTATACATGGATTTTAGTAAGGTCTTTGATATCGTTCACCATGGTAGGTTCATGAAGAAAGTGAGAAGGTTTGGGATAGAAGGAAATTTGGCCAATTGGATAAGTAACTGGCTGTCTCATAGAAGGCAGAGGGTAGTGGTGGAGGGAAAATTGTCAGACTGGAGGCCAGTTACGAGCGGTATATAGTATGCAACAGTTCGGGGTCCTCTGCTATTTGTGATTTTCTTCAATGATTTGGAAGAGGGGGCTGAAGGGTAGGTTAGTAAATTTGCTGATGACACCAAGATTAGTGGAGTAGAGATGAGGTGGAGGGTTCTTGTAGGCTGTAAAGAGACATTGATAGGATGCAGACCGACACACAGTAGTTGCAATGTATTTTGTTTACAAAAGGCAGGCAGGAACTAATCAAGGTTCGTTAGACAGCACCTTTCAAAATCACCACCGCAACCATCTAGAAGATCGGCACTTTCCAAAGTGATTTGGATAATTATCGGGCAGGAAACAAGACTGCAGGTCAAAGAAAAAAAAGTCGCAGAACGTACCTAGGTAAATGCCTTTTGCAGGGATCGAGTACGTACATTATATGCTGCCTGCTCCATGATCTCGGACATGATCATGGTTATCCCCAGATTGTCTGACAGTTCAATCCAAATTCTGCCCACATGACAGCTTTTCTTGTGAACCTCTCAGTTCTTTCCACTACAATATCTTGCTTTGATATATACTGCAAAGAACAGTGTGCTCTATGTTCAGATGCCAGTCCGTTTCCAGGAAATCTTGTTTCCCTCCAATGATTCACGTTCCAGACATACCGTCCTGGCTCATTTTGATATGAGTAGCACCTGGAAGTGAGTGCGGAAGGGGGACACTGTGGCAGACAGTCAGCAGCACCCAGAGGAGACTGCAACAGCACGGCACCAGGACACTACGACAAGACAGTCACTACCATCCAGAGCTAGATAGGAGGCTACAATGAAGAGCAGATTGTTGGGATATTGAAAACTGCGCAAGAATGTAATGAGAAATGTGAGTGATTGCTTGGTGTTTGACTCTCCTGACGTAATATTAGGATGCAGGCCATACGGAGCAAGTGAAATAGCTGATTAATTGAGTACAGTCAGGCAAGTATTAACTATTTTTTATCACGTATAGTTTGTACGGTCTATACTTTATGACTTTTAGATTCTAAGAGCTATATTCTGTTACAACGAGGTTCAGGGAAGAAGGATCCTAGAGAAAATGATATTATTTGATTTGAAATATCTTACAAATTTAATTTGAAGGGGACGTAATGACAGATGAGCCAAAAGCTATGGTGTGCTCATCCAACACTATGTGGGAAGCTATGAACATTTCGAGTGGTCGAAAACGTGCGTCCAGTTGCAGCCCCTGGAAGAACAGGTTGCAGAATTGAAAAGTCAGCGAGACACTGTGTTGTAGCCCCAAAGTGGAAAGTATCATGGGTATCAAATATAGAGAGGTGGTCACACTGCAAGCTAAGACTGAACAAACAGGAATGGAATAGATGGCCACCAGGCAGAGCAATAGGACCAGCCAGGTAGCGCATGGACCAATATGTTGAGGAACCCACAGAGAATAGGTCGGCATAGTCAAGGTATTGTGTCATATGAGGGAAAATTGGCAGTTCTGCATTAAGATGGAGAGTGAATTAATTGATTCTGAGACGAGTATCTTGAATCTAAATAAAGGAAACTGTAATGATATTAAGCATGAATTGGCATTCATGGATTTGGGAACGTTATTTACAGAGATGACTGTAGATTTGCAATGACAAACTTTAAAAGGTCACATGCGTAAACTACTACAATTATTCCTCTCTGATGCAAGGAAGAAATAGAAAATTTGGTCGAATCTTGGAGAACAAAGGCAATACAATCAGAGTTCGAATTAGATCCAAGATTGAAGCATACAGAAACAAAGATCTGAGGATTGGGAGCAATTTAGAATTCACAAAGGATGACAATGGGATTGCGTAAGAAGGGAAAACTAGAGTACAAGAGTAAGCGTGCGTAAAATATAAAATCCGACTGCGTGTGACTGTTAGATATTTGAAGAGAGAATGGTTGGTGAATACCTTACGGTCAGAAATATTGGAATTGATAATGGAGAGCAAAGTAATGGTTGACCAGCTAAGTACCTAGTTGGGTTCTGTCTTCATAAAGGATACAAATCATGTACTCGGAATTTTGGAGAAAAAAAAAACAGGTTTTATGAGGGGCAGAAACTGTAGGGATATCAGTTTTGGAGAGATGGCGTTTGGGAAATTGATGAGATTGAAAGATGATGAACGTCCAGGGCCTGATCATCTACATCCCACCATGCTTAAAGAAATGACCTTAGGAATAATGGATGTGTTGGTGGTCGTCCTCAAAGATGCTCCAGGCTCTGGAACAACTCGTGCGGATGGAGGGATAACTAATGCAACCACACTAGTTAAAGAAGGAGTAAGAGTGAAAACGCGGAATTATATACTATTGTCCTGGCGTTGGTAATGGGGAAAATGCTGATGTACATTAGAAGAGATTTCATAGCAGAACACTTGGCGTGGATTTACAAAATGAAGGTCATGCTTGTCAAATCTACTGAAATTATTCGAGGATGTAACAATTAGAATTGAACATGGGAGGTCAGTGGATGAGTCCTATTTAAAAAGGCTTTCAACAAGATCCCACATGAAAGTGTTGTCTGTAAAATTAAACTGCACGTGATTGGTGTGGTGTATTGAGATGGTTAGAAAACTGGCGGCAGACAGGAAACAGCGTGTAGGAATAAAGAAGTGTACTTTCCCAAGTGACAGGTAGTGACTACTGCGGTACTGCAGTCATCAATGCTATGATCCCAGTTATTCCCAATTTATATAAATAATTTTAATAAGGGAACTAAGTGCAATATTTCCAAATTTGCAGATAACGCAAGGTAAAGAAAATGCAGATACTCAAATGCATGGCAGATGCAGTATAATGTGGCAGTTCGGTAGCAAAACCAGGAAGGTAAATTATTATCTTAATGGTTACATTTTGAGAGAGAGAGGAATGTGCAGCGAGACCTCGGTGTCTTTGTATAGCAATGGCTGACGTTAAGCTTGCAGGTGCGGCAGACGGTGAGGAAGGCAAATGGTATGTGATCTTCATGGGGACAGACGTCGAGTTCAGGGGCAGAGAAACCTTGTTGCAGTTATACATGGCGTTGGTGAGGTCACACCTGGAACAATGTGCGCAGTTTTGATCACCTTACCTTAGGAAGGATGTTCTTGCTATAGAAAGAGAGCAGAAAATGTTTACCAGACTGATTCCTGGGATGGCGGAACTGACATGTGAGGCCAGATTGAGTCGGTTAGGATTAAATTCGCTGCTATTTAGAAGAAACGAACAAGGATCTCAAAACAACCGATAAAATCCTAACAAGACGAGACAGTGTAAATGTTGGAAGGATGGGAAGAGTCCAAATCCAGGCTTCATTGTCTCAACCAATTTATTCAGGCAGGAAATGGTAAACCTGTGATATCATCTAGCAAAGAAACTAAGTAATGCTAAAATATATTATGTTTTCAATAAGGAGTTGGAATAAAGCTCTTGTTCCTAAATGGATCAAGGGATAAAGAGGGAAGGCGGTAGCTGGTTATTGAATTGGAGAATCAAACATTAGCATACTCAATGGGCCGAATGGCTTCTTTCTGCTCCGATCTTTCATGCTTTTGTGTTTTTACTCCTTCATCTTTTCACTCGATCGATGTCTGTTTTTGCGTAACTTAGCTTCTACAATCAAGCAGAATAATATCGATATACAACTGTGTATCGTTAGAAAGCTCGGTGTATTTCACTCCGCATATACGCACCTCCATTGCTCTCAGGTCATTATTGAGTCTGAACCCCAGCTAATGCTCCTGACTGATACCTGTGACATCACTTATGCGCAACTGGTTTCTCTGTATAAATGTAGGATACATTATTCAAACATGGTTTGATTATTACGCACGTTGTCAGACCATGTTCCAGCTTATTTTTACGGAATTAGTTATATAGTTTTGTAAGGAAAGTTGATTTATTCACTGATACACTGAGCAATTTAAGTGGTAAGGGATTAATGCAAAGTAGAATTTAAATTAATTTGCAGTTCAACATCATACATTGTGCATGAACAACAGGGAAGTGAGTGATAAAATAAATAGATCGTAATATAAATAAATAGGATTAAGTCACTGAAAATCTGTATTCTTTAAATTTTGTTTGCTAACTGCAAAGGAGGGGATGGCTTTATATTTCATCATTGCCTCGAGTTGCAATTAAATGCATAAATGTGTGATTTATTTTGTCCACAAATAGAAAGCGAGCGTAAGGTCGTTTATTTTCCGCTCATTGGGTTCAAAACTAGAACAGAATAATGGAAATGCAGTTTTATTTCTAATATTGGTGACTAGTGGGGTGCCCCAGGGGTCGGTGCTGGGGCCTCAGCTATTTACCATTTATATAGATGATCTGGAGGAGGGAACCGAGTGTAGGGTGTCGAAATTTGCTGATGACACCAAGATTGGGGGAAAGGCAAATTGTGCGGAGGGTGTGGAGAGTCTGCAGAAGGATCTAGATAGGCTGGGCGAATGGGCCAGGAAATGGCAAATGGAATTTAATGTTGGCAAGTGTGAGGTGGTCCACTTTGGTAGGAAGAATGGTAGGAAGGACTATTACTTACGTGGCGAAAAACTGCAGCAGGCGACGGTGCAGAGGGACCTCGGGGTCCTTGTGCATGAGTCGCAAAAACCCAGCCTGCAGGTGCAGCAGGTGGTCAGGAAGGCGAATGGGATGCTGGCCTTCATAGCGAGGGGGATTGAATATAAAAGTAGGGAGGTCTTGCTGCAGCTGTATAGGGCATTGGTGAGGCCGCAGCTGGAGTACTGTGTGCAGTTTTGGGCGCCGCACCTGCGCAAGGATATTTTGGCCTTGGAGGGAGTGCAGAGGAGGTTTACTAGGCTGATACCGGAGTTGAGGGGGTTGAGCTATGAGGAGAGGCTGAATAAACTAGGCTTGTACTCGTTAGAGTTGAGAAGAATGAGGGGAGATCTCATTGAGACGTATAAGATGATGAATGGGATGGATAGGATAGAGGTGGAAAGACTCTTCCCGCTCAAAAAAGACAGTAGGACTAGGGGGCACAGCCTCAAGATAAAGGGGGGGCAGTTCAGAACGGAGTTGAGGAGGAACTTCTTCACTCAAAGGGTGGTGAATCTCTGGAATTCTCTGCCCGTTGAAGTGGTGGAGGCTGCCTCGCTAAATATTTTTAAGAAGCGGGTTGATGGGTTTTTGATAAGAGAGGGGATTAAGGGTTATGGGGAGAGGGCGGGAAAGTGGAACTGAGCCACGACAGATCAGCCATGATCTTATTGAATGGCGGGGCAGGCTCGAAGGGCCAGATGGCCTACTCCTGCTCCTATTTCTTATGTTCTTATGTTCTTATGTTCTTATTCCTGCAAAGGATATTTTATTTAATTCGGAAGGCTTAAAACTCCTGCCTGGCCACCAGAGGGCAGCTTAGCTTGCAGCGCTCACGATATTTTTCTCCCTTTTGAATATGACTTTCAATTTTTGCAGGGCGCAATAAAGAATATTTGCAACCAAATGGTTCGTGCTTGTTTGGCGCAATTTTAGTGGACATATAAAGGAGGTAACAGAAGAGTTTATGCTCTGCAGCCCCAAAACGAGCCCTAAACATTACACTGCAGTAACATCAAACATGGTTAGAATAAGTTATTTCCCTTTCTAACACCAAATTTCACCTTGACCTTTCTGAGGTAACATTGCAAAACGTTTAGCCGTTTTGCGCCATGGATTTTTTCGGACCCAGAAAGATTCTGAGATTTGCCTTGCGAAATGCAAAAAGAGACAGGACACCCACTCCTGAAAATTCAAGAAAATGCCGGAAATACTCGACATATTTTGCAGAAAGTAACAACGATTCCGTGGAGTGAGAAAAGAAGTTAACGTTCAGATCTGTGAGTTTTGATGAAGCGTACAATGTTGACTTTCCTTGTCTCTCGACAGATATTTAGCATCTTTCCTGAGTAATTCCAGCATTTGCTGTGTTTTATTTGAAATTTTGTGCATTCATCATATTCTATGCGTTATGCCTAGAATCAAGCTTGATTTCGACTGGTGATTCGTTGTGCAATAAATGCGTCTTGCCTTGTCAAACGCAAATGTCTTCATGAATTTATATCTCAGCTAATATTGCGGAGATAGCAGCGTGATAATGCAAATGACTCGTACACATAAAACAGAAATACAGTTTTTTCAGTTCATGTAGTGACGCTACGAATATTTCTTTCGGAGGTGGAACACAATGAACGTGTTTCCTCTTCCCCACTCCCCTTCCTCAGTTCAGTATTTATCAAAAATCGAAGATGCTATCCGATAATGTTAACTTAACATTCTATTTCCAAGGACTCAAGATTTGACAAATGATGACATACGCGTAAAATCTTCCAGAGTGAAATATTTCAAGCTTGAAATTATATTTTTACCAGCACGAGCGTTACAACGACGATGTCTGTCATCATGTAGTGCAGGTTAAAGTTTAATTTCTGCTAGGTTGCCAATTTAGACTGGATATAAAATATCTAGTGTTTCGTAGTTTAATCCAAAAATGTTAGATCTATATTATGCAATGGATATAACATAGGACTTACATTGCTTTTTTTTATTGAACAACTTTAAATACAGAGCTTAAAATGCAGGAAGCAAATGAATCAATCATGCTTTAGGAGAAGCATAGTAAAATCGTTAGTTGAAGCTCTTCATCGCTCTCTACCAAAAAGAAACTGAGCCGCTGTTAGGGATCTACCCCCTCACTTATCCAGCTCACTTTGGAAAGGAGAGGGACACAGTGACTGCGTCTTCAACCATTAAGGATCGCTTCGGCTGCGGCTGCGCCCTTCTGGGCTTAAGTAGCCATTTGATGCCAGAAAAGGCATATTTTGTGGTGGTTCAAAGCAACGATTGCAATGATTGTTCGAAATTCCCATATATATAAGGTGATGGCGAATACACTAAGCATCGGGGCGCATTGTTTTCTTCTGCTTTGTGTATCGGACGTTGTTTTCGGAAAGGTTCACGAGGACAGGAGATTGGTGCTCTTGGAAACATCGCTGAAGGTTTGCGAATAGGCACTCGGGAATTATCATTGCAGAGATATTGCCTAATCTCTGCTGACGGAAATCAATATTTCGAGGTAAATGTGGAAACGGGGATTCATTTGTTAATGAAAAGATTGACTGAGGGAAGCTTTGCATGGAGATCTCTATCTGTTCCATATCTTTGGAGCTGGCGCTGGAGAATCCTTTCGGGGTGTTTCTTGTTGAAATGGATGTATTAGACATAAATGACAAATCACCTATTTTCTCGAAAGATGTACTCTCAGTACAGATAGCTGATTCAGTAGCACGCGGCGTGCGCTTTCCTCTCGAGAGCGCACATGACCCTGATGTCGGTTCGAACACCATCAGCACTTACCAGATTAGTTTGAATGGACACGTCGGCCTCAAAGTGCAAGCACGAAATGGCTGAAGTATATTTACCTTACTGTTGTTGGAGAAACCACTAGACCGTGAACAACAATCATCTTTAGCAGTGTTATTGACGGCTGTTGACGGTGGGATTCCGCACAGGACTGGCACAGCTCAGATCATCGTCACTAGAGCGGACGCTAATGATAACGCCCCTGTAGTCGATCGTGAAATATGCAGAACAAGCGTGTTAGAAAACACGCCGAAGGGCACATTGCTGATCAAGCTCCATGCCACTGATTTAGACGAAGGTGCAAACGCTGAATTCAAATATCCATTTAGTAATTACGCTTCAAAAAGAATGCTGGAGTTATTCAAGCTAGACGCCGAAACAGGAGAAATAAGAGTTGAAGGGATATTGGATTATGAAAAAGCAGTCGATTATGAGCTTACTGTGCAGGCTGTTGACAGTGGTGCATGCGTGGGCCATGCCACAGTTTTTCTTACAATAACTAACGTGAATGACGACGTCCCCGAAAAAAAAAATCTAATTACAGTGACTGAAATGATTTACGAAAATGTTCCGCCAGGGATATTAATCGCTGTGTTTGGAGTGATAGATTCAGATTCACGGGAGAAGGGCGCGTTGGATGCCAGATTGCAAACAATGTGCCTTTCAATCTTCAATCACCTGCGAGGAATCACTATAATTTGGTCACCAGTGATATATTGGATCGTGAATTGACAGAAATGTACAACATAACAGCTTCGGCATGGGGTGCTGAGTCCCCCGCTCTATCCACAAATAAAACCATCGTCCTTTCTATCTCTGATATAATTGACAACATCCCCCGACCCACACAGCCCGTGTACAATGTCCATCTGATGCAGAACAATTCTCCTGGCGAATCCATTTGTTCCGTTACCGCCCTGGATACTGATTTGGACCAGAATGGAGAAGTGTTTTATACTATTCTGGAGAGTCAGGTAAATCACACTTCTGGGTCTGCTTACTTTACCATTAACACGAAAACTGGGAGAATTTTTTGCTTTGACTATGAAGAATTGAACAATTTTCAGATCATAGTTCAAGGTCGGGATCCTGGAACGCCACCTCTGAGCAGTCCTACCAGAGTCAACATTGTTATCCTGGATCAAAATGTTCATGCTCCAATCATTATTTCGCCAGTAACGTGGGACAATTCAGTGACACTGGAAATTATGTCCCAATCAACATTTTCAGGACATCTATTCACCAAAGTAATGGCAAATGACCAAGATTCTGGGCAGAACGCACGACTTTCCTGTACGTTGATTGAAGCCACTGATCGGAGTCTCCACGCTTTGGGCGTTTACTCAGGAGAGATCAGAGCGACCCGAAACTTTATGAAACAAGACAGCACCACCGAAAGACTTGTGGTCTGAGTGAAGGGCAATGAACAACTAAGTCTGTCAAGCACTGTGACAATTACATTTTCTATAAAGGTGAATGTTACTGAAAACGTTTCTGGATATGCGGATCATGTTCAACACGGCGAATATATAACAGATTTAAATATATATTCAATAATAATTTTTGGATCAACTAGCTTTGTATTTCTTGTAACCATAATCTTATTGGTCTTCCTGAAGTGCAAACAAGATCGAAATGAGATACATTAACGTAGCCCTGAAGTTTATCGTTGTTGCATGCGGAGGAATTCAAGTGATGCATTCACCAGGAGACGTGTAGAAAACTAAACTTTGAATTATTATGGAGCTCCTTAGATATTTCCCGTTTCTGAAACATATGGGTACACGTTTCGCTTATCGCCAGAATCAACCAAGTGTGATTTTTTTGTTTCTCAAAAACTTTCATCCTACTTTACCACTGAGTGACAGCAGTACTGATGATATCACTGCTCGGAAGTGATCTAGTAACACATCTATGTCCAAACGATGGACGTGGCATTTCCTAGATAATTGATGAATTTAGAGTGTATCCTTCCTCCGCATTTGTCATCCGATGCATGAGATGATGGAAGACGAATTAAAGAGTAGTGACCACTGCCTATAATTTTCTCTTTTGTATTGAGTAACAATCATATCATCAAGCCTAATTCAATGCTTAATCATAGTTTCGCCAAAGTATTTCACCAATGATTGCAATGCATCATCCCTAGGTCAGATTTCCTGCAGAAATGTTCGTGAAATAAATGAATTCGCTTCAGACTTGATTACGAAGAAATGTTTTTTGAAAGGTCTTTATTTTAAATCAGAAGTCACAAAGCATAAACGCCTTACATTTATATTGCCATCCACGAGCATTAAGGAATTTGGATAGGTGTCCTATGAGTCACGATACCATACCTTCGAAAATTTATTATAGTCCGGGATTGATCTCTTCATCTTGCCGTTGATCCTGCTTTAAATTCATTGAAGTTCACCTCTGGAATATTAGGCACAATTTGGTGGCCCCATTTAAGAAAGGATACGCTTTAATTGGAGGCGGAACGTCCATTGTTGTTGAATTGTGCTCCCAGTGAGCGCTGATCTTTGTTCTGCTATTAACACATTCTGCTATCTTACTTTTTTCACTATCAGCTATGAACATAAACATACTCTTTGTCTTTTGCTCGTGACACCTTTGTCAATCTCTCCATCGTGTCTCCAATTTCTTTGTATTTCTACCCCTCTTCAGTTCTGTAAAAGGGTCATATGAACTTGAAAGATTAACTGTGTTCTTCTCTTTATAGTTGTTACAAGACCTATTGAGTTTTTCCAGCATCTTCTGTGTATGTTCAATAGGACTTGATATTGACTATTAATAGAAACATAGAAAGTAAGTGCATGGGTAGGCCGTTCGGCGCTTCAGCACTTCGAGCCTGCACTGCTATTCCATGGCTGATCATGCACTTTCAGTATCCCTCTCTTGTTTTCTCTCCATATCCCTTGATCACTTTAGCCACAAAGGCCACGTCCAGCTACTTCTTGAACACATCTAGCGAGCTGGTCGCAACAGCTTTCATTGGTAGAGAATTTCGCAAATTTGCAACTCCCTGAGTGAAAAGTTTTTCTTCATCTCAGTCCTGAATGTCTTTCCCTTATTCTTAGACTCTGAACCGTAGTTTGCACTTCCCCAACTTGGGGAACATTCTTCCTGCGACTATCCTGTCCAGTCCCATCAGGATTTTATATTTTTCTACAAGATCCCCTAATGTTGTTGTGGCATCTGATCAAATGAATTTTGGAAATCCAGGTTTATCACATGCACTTTTTCCAACTAGTCACATCCTGATTGAACTGTAAGAATGTTCTCATGTAGGATTTCCCTTTGTTGACTTATTCTAATCATGTTGTGCTTCAATAAGTACGTTGTTAAAACTTCCTTAATCTTAGATTATTATTAACAATGCACCCTATGTCAAATTTCTATGGCCCATGTAGCAATGTAGATCCGATGACAGTTGATTTTCTGCATGTACTTTGGTCTTTAGCTCCCACGTTCCCTTAGTATAATATCATTCCTGGTTGTACACCTGCTATTAAATAATTTACAAATGCTACTGTCGATGGCTAGGTCAGCATTTATTGTCGTTGGCTTCAAAGTGGCTTCTATCCGCTCCGCCCCCCATCATCCCCAAGCAACCCCCCCACCCCCAACACACACACACACACACACACAAAACCTTCGCGTTCTGCCTCAACCACAAGGCGATGTCCGGAACCCTGGAATTGGGAAGACAACAAGATCTTCAAGTCTCCTCTTTGCAGCTGCAGATAATCAGTCCTGTTGACTGTACTCTTTCCTATAATTTACACATTCATATTCACTACATTCGATTGAATGGCATCCTTCATCATAATGCCATAGTCAGTCCCACCATCCATATTACAATCCTTCCTCCCAAAGGTAGCAAGCAAATTGTATCTGTTGGATAAATACTGCTTTTGGTGCTCCTCCATCATTACATGCTCATCTCCCCCTACCTGTCTGACTTGCAACCTCACCCTCCTGTCACTGACCTTTGAATATTCCAATATGCGTCTTTGGGCTTTGATAGCCTACTGGAAAAAAATGGTTCTCATGTTACTCGCCCCATTCCCGATGCCCCACAATACCGATACCTCAGAGTCCACCTCATCAACTCAGAGCCAAGGCTGCCTAAGCTATGGACACTTTTGGCCGACACGACTGTCTAGTGTTGCAGGACATTTCACAGCTTCTCACACTATGAAGCATTGACACTCTACTAGCAAGGGGTTTTCTGTCCAACGGTATTTAATAGTTAGTTGTTTTTTTAAAAAAAACGTGGCAGTCAAATGTTTAATAATTCACACAACTGAAACAATGGAAAGCTGTATTCAACTATTTTGGACAAAAGGAAGGATACTCATCATTTACGTGAGGCTGAGCAAATCGAGAAAAAGAGGCAACTCTTTGCCAAAATGCATAGAATTCACATTTACACCAAATTACCAAATGTTCCCTCAATCTGTGGCTTGAGCAGGTACAGTTTCTTGCCCATATGCCATTTACTCTACGTGTGTTCAGATCTTCGGTATTTATATGTACGTATGCTGAACAATCGGCGAATAGTTCTATTTAGTTCTATATTGATCATCAGCTATTTGGGCTAACTACTATCACATGACTAACAAATAAATCCAACAGCAGGCAACATCCTGCTAAACTATAGAGTATTAAACTACCAACATTTTAAGTAAGAAGCTAACCATTAATTTAAATTTAAAATTATGAAGAACTTACCAGAAGTTACTACCAGAACTAAGTTCCCAACTATTCGCTCAACTTACGTCTTACTCGGGCACAGACGCCTCTCTATGTGACTGTTTCTATACATTTCTGTCAGGGCTTTTTCCGACCTTTAATACATTCCCCCCAGAACCACAGGCATTCTACAATTTCTCAGCTCGGCAGGACTTCCCCTGAATCCAAACTGAAGAGAGCTGCCTCTGGAACTGTTCCTGAGCTCCAACTGTGCAGAAGCGGCGAACCCATTGTTGCCTGAACCTGTAGACAGCAATGTATGTTCAGTATAAGCTTATCTTGTTTGCCTAGCTGCTGAAAGCTCAATCCCTCAGCCAGCACACAGGAAAAATTGAAACACAAGTAGAACTCTGCACAAATTATTGGTACCTCATTTCCAAATCTCCAAACCTTACTGTCACGTTTTGTGATTTTATATTTCTAACTGTTAATCGCTTTGTTTAAAACTTACAACTTAAAATATTATATTGTAGCCTGATTGGTATTCATGAAGACACCAGCACATTTAAGACATCAGAAATGCCTAATGGTAAAAAGGACTAACTTTATATCATGCTAAGGAATATGAGAGCAACAAAGGGTAGGATATGCGGTTATGGAATGAATATGGGGATTGACTGGGCAGTGGCTGTTGTTATAATTTATCAGATACTGATCGAACACAGATCACTGTATGTTATGTTCCTTAGAGGACAAGGACTGCCTGACAGAGGCACGACTCTTGGCATTCTTGACAAAAACCAAACAGTGATTGATCAATACCTGTCCTTGGAGAACGTGACTGGAAGCGTAGTCAGCAAGACAAAAAAAGAACTATACCGAGAAAGCACTTCCCTATGAGTAGCTAAGGCATCTGTAGCAATAATCTGGAATTAACTATTTTAGAACATGATCCCAAGGTTGAAACTCGGAGACGTCAGAAGAAAATACATCAGCACGGTATCTGATGAGTTTGCATAACACGGTTAGTACGTCTGTGTTCAATTCCTGAGTTTGGATCTGTTGTGAAGTTTTGATACCTTTTAAATACTTGTATTACGGATTATATCAGAGGTTCTGTGTGTAATGAAGTAAGTCGGAGGCTAGTTCCTTAGTGTCTAACGAATATTGATGTCTGACATAATTTTGTGGGAACTTGGTACATAAAGGATATTTTTGTACAATATTTTGAGAATTTAAGTATCTTTGTCCACACTGTCAGTTGACTCATATTCGATGGTAGCACTATGAATCATGAACTAGGTATACATAGTAAGTAAGAAGCAATGAAGTGCAAAGGGGAAGAAAGAAAATGATGTGGATGTCCACATACCATGAAAAGTAAAACAAGAATTAGGATGCCTTGACTTATTCATCATGACATGGAGTATAAAAGGATGCAGAGTATGTGGAAACTATATAAAACATTAACATTGCAGAAAGGAGTCAATCGAATTAGAGGGTGCAGATGAGAATTAAAAGCATATTGCAAAGACTGCATGCTTTAAGGTATGACGAAAGTTTGGATAGATTACATTGTTTTCTTTTGATCAAATAAGGCTTAGAGGAAATTGGGGAAGATAGCAATAGTGGATAGGAAGAACTTATTTCCGTAATTGGAGCGAGGGGCATAGATTTGTAATGAAGAGTAAAACGAATTGAACGGAGTTGAGGGGCAATTGTTTCACATAGAGGCAGCCTCTGGTCGGGAGTTCATTGGTTGAAAAATTATTAGAGACATAGACCCTTATTAAATTTATCAATAAAAAATAATTTTGCATGGACCTGAAGTGCCATAGTCTAGAAGGTTATTCATCAATGTTCGGGATGGAGGGAGGGGGACTGGTTCACTTAGCAAATATGCAAATAACTGGCAGGCATAGGTTACAAAATAATTTGTTGAAGGATTTGAGTGAAGTTGATGAGATTTTCTTTCCACCGAGAGAATGGTGGGAGTCTGGATCTCTGCGATTGGCACAAAAAATCCTCACTACATTTACGAAACACTTGTGCAGTTGCAGTGTAGTACCGAACTACATATAAATACTGAAATAATGTTTCCTTTTAGAATAAGAAAGCCAAAGGCGATGGACTTTTTACCCCTGGAGAGAAACAAAGTGGATGATCCTTCATCATTACAGATTTCCTGCCTCTGCAGTATTTTGATTTTGTGTGATGTGAACTTCACATTGATCTTCTTCACTGGTCGGCAGTCTTTCCTGGAGATAATAGGAGCACCATGGTATTGGCAAATATTTCTAACTTGTCTGTTAGTTTACTCTAAATTTCAATTTTTTGAATGCGATTATTACGACTGTGTGTTACAAGATAAAGCATGCAAAATTGTCGACGATCTAATTAAACAAACTTTAGTTTAAATAAAATGTTCAGTCTGTAATGTTGAAATAACGATAAGTTTGAAAATATATGTATGTGATAACAGAAGGTAAAACTAAATGTTATAAATTTGATGTGATTCTGGAATTTCTATTAATAGCCTACTACGGCTAGTTTATATGGGCGAGATATGCAGAACTACATTTCTTGTTCTTTATTTTGAATTTTTCTTGCATTGGATTACCTCTTTCGAAGCTTGGGAAGCAATGAAACTCCCGCATTTCCAGCAGAGGGCAGCTTCGGCTGTAAACCTCATGATTTTTCCTGAGTTGCTGTCCTTAAGGCAACGAAGATAAAAACTTGCCATTGCGTAATTATCATGTTTGAAATCGAAATGCATAATGCCAGCATTACGCACACAGGAAACTTGACGTTAAGTTATATTGCTCTCGAAAGTTAACTTTGTTTCTCTCTCCAGAGATGCTGCCAGACCTGCTGAACGTCTCAGCACTTTCTGCTTTTATCCCCGATTTCAGCATCCGCAGCATTTTGCTTTAATTAAAATGGATATTTTTCAATTACTTTCGTTCGAAACGGAAAAGTAAGTCTTGTCTCGGAGCTGATAGCAAAATTAAACTGGAGAATAATGCATCAATTTATTTTCTGTTACTAACCATTGTCACGACTCTTCGGGGGAGCATGGGGACATCACAGGAGTTTTCCTAGTTTTGCGTTGTGCGTCTCATGTGATTTATTTCGCAAAATGTTGAAGTGAATGGAATTTCATTCATTGAATCCAGATGAGTTTTAAACCGGTTTTTCCAGATGTGAAACAAGAGCCGCCAGCCCATAAAGCCCGTTGTGGAGGACGTGCCCCTGTCTACATCAACGGGGATGAAGTGGAAATGGCCGAGAGCTCCAAGTTTCTATGTGTCCAGATCACCAACATCCTGTTTTAGTCCCTCCACGCCGACACTATAGTTATGAAAGCCCACCAGCACCTCTACTTCCTCGGGAGGCTATGGAAATTTGACATGACCGCTACGATTCTGAACTTTTCCACGTGCATCATAGCAAACATTCAAGGGGAGACTATGACCGAGTGATATTATGGCTAGATTATTAATCCAGAAATTCAGCTAATGTTCTGGGGACCCAGGTTCGAATCCCGCCACGGCAGACGGTGGAATTTAAATCCAATAAAAATAATATCTGTAATTACTGATGAAAATGAACCCATCGTCGATTGTCAGAAAAAACGATCTCGTTCATTAGTCTTTAGGGAAAGAAATCTGCTGTCCTTACCTGGTCTGGCCTACATGTGACTGCAGAGCCACAGCAATGTGGTTGACTCTCAACTGCCCCCTGAAGTGGCCTGACAAGTTATTCAGTTTAAAATGCAGCTAGGGATAGTAATAAGTGCTGGTGGCAATGGAATCCAGGTCCCACAAATGAATAAAAGAAAAATATTTTTGGTTGCCTCACAGCTTGTTATGGCTCCTGTTCTGTCCAAGACGCAAGGAACTACAAAGGGTCGTGAACGACGCCCACTCCATCACGCAAACCCGCCTCCCATCCATTTACTCTGTTAACACATCCGCTGCCTCGGAAAATCATCCAACATGTCACGTACCCCTGCACACCCCAGACATTCTCTTTTCCACCTTCTTCCGTCGGGAAAAAGATGCAAGCTTCTGAGGTCACATACCAGCGATTCAAAAACAACGTCTTCCCGGCTGCCATCAGATTTTTGAATGGACTTACCTCATAGTAAAATGTTTTTTTTTCCTCTGAAAGTTAGCTATGGCTGTAACACTACTTTCTGCACCCTCTCCTTCGCTATGTATGGTATACTTTGGCTGCGTAACCCTCAGCAAACACTATTCCTCACTGTGTTCTAATACGCGTGACAATAATAAATCAAATCAAGAGTATTTAATTAATACATATTTGGATCATAACACAAATTAGTTACACATAGAATGGAAAAGGAAACGGTAGGTTACTTTTTTTTCAATTATCGTTATTAGTAATCGCATTTTTAAATTGGACATGAATATGCGCATCCATGCAACATCTTTTTAAATGAACTTAAAAAAAAACAGCAATCCAATAACATGAATCAGTTATGGAATTTCCAACCGTGTGACCCGTGAATTTCAGTTCAATGAGAAAAGACATTTTGAAGTTGAATCGACTATTTTTTTTTGATAATTTCATTTTCAATAAACTTTGATAATGCATTCCCTGAAAACACTATGGGCCTTGGAGTTCGCTGGATGAAAGTGCAACTCATTTTAATGCGATGAATCCCGAAATTCTTTAATGTTTCCTAATGATAAGCAAACGTCACGTTAACTTTTCATGCACTGCCTCTTTCACAAAAAGAAAATAACAGTATGATTATTATATATACCAGGGATTTTTCATTGAACACTCATAATTTTTTCTGAAGCATTTTAAAAATGCCTGCTTTAAGGAAAGCTTGACGCAGTTATTGGTAGGGACTCTTTGCGTCGCTGTCTGCCAATAAGAATCGATGACGCTCTGAGAGATCTACCCCTACCTTCAGTTTCAAATACAGCGCAGAATCGCGAGGAGGGGACACAGTCTGCGCTAACACCGTGAAGCAATGTTTGGAAGGACTTATCAGGTCGCATTACTCGATTTGTGGTTTTGATCGTGACAACCAGACAACGCTCTATCTAATAGCCTGAAGCGGCAATTCGAGAATGCGTCATTCCTCCTAAGAGAACGAGAACAAAACCCAGTAAGATGGCGAGTACACTCAGCAAAGGCGTATATTTTATGTTCCTGCTTTGCATCTCGGAAATAGTGCGCGGTCACATTCGGTATTCTGTCCCAGAGGAAGTGGAGATTGGTTCTGTTGTCGGAAATGTCGCTGAGGATTTAAGAATAAGCATTCGGCAATTATCGTCTCGGAAGTTTCAGCTGCTGGTTGATGAAGGAAATCAATATTTCGAGGTAAATATGGAAAATGGCGTGCTTTTTGTTAATGAAAGAATTGACAGAGAGGAACTTTGCACGGAAAGCTCCATCTGTTCCATATCTTTGGAACTGTCGCTCGAAAATCCTTTAGAGATCTTTCCTATTGAAGTGGAGATATTAGACAAAAATGACAACTCGCCGATTTTCCCGCAGAATAGAATTGCATTGAATCTTTCTGAGTTAGTTGCTGTTGGGTCACGCTTCCCTCTCGAGAGCGCGCACGACCCCGATGTTGGTTCAAACACGATCAGCACCTATCAGATCAGTTTAAATGAATACTTCAGCCTTAAAATACCGACAAGAAACGATGGTCGAAAAATTGCTGAATTGTTCCTGGAGAAACCGCTGGACCGCGAACAGCATCCATTCTTTCAACTAATATTGACTGCCCTAGATGGGGGTACCCCGCAAAGATCTGGTACAGCTGATATTATTATTACTGTGACTGATGCTAATGATAACGCACCTGTTTTCGAACGCGAAATATATCGTTCAAGTGTGTTCGAAAATGCATCCAACGGTACTTTGGTGGCGACAGTACATGCGATTGATTTAGACGAAGGCACTAATGCTGAATTCAAATATTCTTTTAGCAATTACGCTTCAAAGCGAGTGCGCAAGTTATTCGACTTGGATACGAACACCGGCGAGGTCAGAGTTCAAGGATTACTGGATTATGAAAAATCAAAAATATATGAACTTGATGTCCAAGCTGTAGACAACGTTCCAAACGTAGGGCATGCCAAAGTTTTTGTTACATTAGTTGATGTAAATGACAACGCCCCCCAAATAAAGCTGACCTCCGTCACCAAAGCTATCCCGGAGGATGCGGCACCAGGTCGTGTTATCGCCGTATTCGGTGTAACAGATCGAGATTCTGGAGAGAACGGACGAGTTCGATGTCAGATTCCAATCAACATCCCATTCAAACTCCAAACCTTTTCGTCTAATCACTATAAGCTTGTAACCAGTCAGGAACTGGATCGTGAAACGACTGCACTCTACAACATATCTATTTTAGCTTCGGATGATGGCTTCCCCTCGCTTTCTACAAACCAAACTATCATCGTTTCGATTTCTGATATAAATGACAATGTTCCGCAGTTTACACAATCCTCATATAATGTGTATCTGATGGAGAATAACACTCCTGGTGTCTCTATTTTTTCTGTTACTGCTTCAGATTCTGACTTAGAAATTAATGGAGACATCTCGTATTCTATTCTAGATGAGATACAAGATGCATCTGCGCCTTCTTACTTCACAATAAACTCGAAAAGTGGGAGCATCTTTGCGCTGCGTTCCTTTGACTATGAAGAACTGAAACAATTGCAGGTCCAAGTTCAAGCTCAGGATGGTGGATCTCCATCACTGAGCAGCACTGCAACCGTGAACATCATTATTTTAGATCAAAACGACAATCCTCCACTTATTGTCTCACCGCCAAGACGGAATAATTCGGAGGCATTGGTGATTATTCCCCCATCAATGTATCCAGGATATTTGATCACCAAGGTAACAGCTAATGATGCAGATTCCGGACAGAATGCACGGCTTTCTTATGAAATGATTGAGGCTGCTGATCGGAGTCTCTTTAATGTGGATCGCTACTCTGGAGAAATCAAAGCAATAAGAAGTTTTGTCGAACAAGACAGCGCCACACAAAAAATTGGTATCTTGGTGAAGGACAATGGAGAACCGAGTTTATCGAGCACGGTCACAATCCTGTTCTCAAGGTCCGCGAGCAGTACAGATAATCCAGGAAACATAGAACATCTTTTAGAGACTGACTATTTTTCTGAGCTAAATATATACTTAATAGCAATTCTTGCATCAACGAGCTTCATATTTCTTGCAATCATAATTCTGTTGGCCGCACTGAAATGCAAACAAGACCAAGATAATGCGACTTACCACAGGCCTACAACGTGTTGTTCTTCCATGCGGAGGAATTCGGACGATACATTTAATCTGAGGCACGCACCAAATAGATCTTTAAAATATTATGGAGATGCTCAGACGCTCCCAGCTTCTGAGACTTATAACTACACCGTTCGCTTAACGCCGGAATCATCCAAGAGTGATTTTCTGTTTCTAACTGCCTGTCCTCCAACATTACCACTAAGTGATATCAACATTAATAAGACCAATGTGTGTTAGAATCCCAGACAGCATGTCCATAATGTGAAGATGTGCAATGTACTATCCAGGGAAATCTAGTACAATGCAATTCCAGTGCAAGCTTCATGCATGTTAATCAGCACTGGAGCAACAGATACAGACGTGGATGATAATTATAGTGGTGCCACGCTATGTTTTCTCTTTTTGTGATTTCCTGGGAAATATACCCTTTGTTATAATTTTAGTAACTTGTTAGACTGCAGTTTTTCTCAGTTTGATATATAAGCATGGATACGTACTTGGAAATTAATAGCAAATTTCCATCAACAATTTCAGAAGATCACCCCATCACAGACATTTTTCGCTGATATCATAATGCAACAAATAAATTCCTTTCACTGTTGATGCGAAGACATTTTTTTTTGTCAAAGCTTCATTTAAAGGTGTAGCCAGCCAATCGTGGATAAAAGTCTTAACTTACATTTTGCTCATGATGCTCCGAAGGTAATTGGATACGCTTATCTCATGAGATTCGAGGAATTCCTTTACCCAAGGCAGTTGTTTCTGAATCAAGATAATGCACGTTGGAGTAACCATTCACTTTTGTGAACTGAATAGTGAAGGCCGCCTGTAAATTACGTGGAGTTTTGTAATTGTCACTTTATTGTTCCTTTGCTTTAGCCTGATCAATTCTAACTCAGAAACTTCTGGGATTTCCTCTTTCTGAAGCCCGACAATGGTGTCCTTAAGCAACACCACCAGAAAACAAAGAACAAAGAAAATTACAGCACAGAAACAAGCCCTTCTGCCCTCCAAGCCTGCACCGACCATGCTGCCCCTCATAACAAAAAACCCCTACCCTCCCAGGGACCATATCCCTCTATTCCCATCCAATACATGTACTTGACAAGACACCCCTTAAAAGTCACTACAGTATCTGCTTCCACTACCTCCCCCCGGCAACGAGTTCCAGGCGCCCACTACTCTGTGTAAAAAAAATCTGCCTCATACACCCACTTTAAACATTGCCCCTCGCAATTTAAAACTATGAACCCTAGCAATTGACTCTTCCACCCTGGGAAAAAGCTTCTGAATATCTACTCTGACAATGCCTCTCATAATCTTGTAGACTTCTATCAGATCTCCCCTCAAACTCCATCGATCCAATGAAAACAAACCACGTTTCTTCAACCTCTCCTCAGAGCTAATGCCCTCCATACCAGGCAACATCCTGGTAAATCTTTTCTGTACCTTCTCCAAAGCCCCCATGTCCTTCTGGTAGTGTGGTGACCAGAATTGAACACTATATTCCAAGTGCTGCTGAACTAAGGTTCTATAAAGCTGCAACATGACTTGCCAATTTTTAAACTCAATACCCGGCCAGCATGCTATATGCCTTCTTGACTACCTTCTCCACCTGCATTGCCACTTTCAGTGACCTATGTACCTGTACATCCAGATCGCTTTGCCTATCAATACCCTCAAGAGCTCTGCCATTTACTGTATATTTCCTATCTGCCATCTCTCCGCCCAAGTCTCCATAAGAACGTAAGAAATAGGAGCAGGAGTAGGCCCTCAAGCCCTTCGAGCCTGCCCCGCCATTCAATAAGATCATGGCTGATCTGTCGTGGCTCAGTTCCACATTCCCACCCTCTCCCCACAACCCTTAATCCCCTCGCTTATCAAAAACCCATCAACCCGCGTCTTAAAAATATTTAGCGAGGCAGCCTCCACCACTTCAACGGGCAGAGAATTCCAGAGATTCACCACCCTTTGAGTGAAGAAGTTCCTCCTCAACTCCGTTCTAAACCGCCCCCCCCCTTTATCTTGAGGCTGTGCCCCCTAGTCCTACTGTCCTCTCTGAGCGGGAAGAGTCTCACCACCTCTATCCTATCCATCCCATTCATCATCTTATATGTCTCAATGAGATCTCCCCTCATTCTTCTAAACTCTAACGAGTACAAGCCTAATCTATTCAGCCTCTCCTCGTAGCTCAACCCCCTCAACTCCGGCATCAGCCTAGTAAACCTCCTCTGCACTCCCTCCAAGGCCAAAATATCCTTGCGTAAGTACGGCGACCAAAACTGCACACAGTACTCCAGCTGCGGCCTCACCAGTGCCCTATACAGCTGCAGCAAGACCTCCCTACTTTTATATTCAATCCCCCTCGCTATGAAGGCCAGCATCCCATTAGCCTTCCTGACCACCTGCTGCACCTACAGGCTGGGTTTTTGCGACTCATGCACAAGGACCCCGAGGTCCCTCTGCACCGTCGCATGCTGCAGTTTTTCGCCACGTAAGTCATAGTCCTTCCTACCATTATTCCTACCAAAGTGGACCACCTCGCGCTTGCCAACATTAAATTCCATTTGCCAGTTCCTGGCCCATTCGCCCAACCTATCTAGATCCCTCTGCAGACTCTCCACACCCTCCGCGCAATTTGCCGTTCCACCAATCTTGGTGTCATCAGCAAATTTCGACACCATACACTCGGTTCCCTCCTCCAGATCATCTATATAAATGGTAAATAGCTGAGGCCCCAGCACCGACCCCTGGGGCACTCCATTAGTCACCAACCACCAATCCGAATAGCACCCATTGACCCCCACTCTCTGCTTCCTATTTGACAGCCAATCCTCTATCTACGCTAACACCCTACCCTCAGCTCCATGCCCCCTTACCTTCTGCAATAACCTCTTGTGAGGTACCTAGTCATACGCCTTCTGAAAATCAAGAAAGACCACATCCATCGGCTCTCCTCGATCCACCGCCCGAGACACATCCTCATAGAACTCCAATAAATTCGCCAGACACGACTTCCCCTTAACGAAACCGTGCTGCGTCTGCTCTATCAAGCAATTCCCCTCAAGAAGCCTCGCTATTTCCTCCTTGATGACGGATTCTAACATTTTACCTACAACAGACGTTAAACTAACCGGCCTATAATTCCCTGCCTTTTGCCTACTGACGTATATCCAACTGACGTATATCCTGCTGTATCCTCTGATGATCCTCATCGCTATCCACAAATTCATCAACCTTTGTTCCCTTCGCAAACTTAGTAACCAATCCAGTTACATTTTCCTCCAAATCGTTTATATATATTACAAACAACAAATGTCCCAGCACTGATCCCTGAGGAACGTCACTTGTCACAGCCCTCTATCCGGGAACGCACCATTCCACTGCTACTGTCAAGCCCCAAAAGGGGAACAGCCATCCCCTTTTTCTTCCTTTATGTCTTTCATGAACACCTTGTATCCAGGATCGCTTTCATACCCAGCCCCGTCCTTTCTTGAAACAGACCTCTGTAACGCCACAGCATCGTAATTCCCATCAGTTTTGTTGACCATACTCCGTGCATTTACATATATTCCCGGTATCCCATGTTTAGATTCGCTTATATTCTCCATTAACCTGTTATCATGGACGAACTTCCTACCCTGAAGTTTAGGAGCACCTGTTCCGATCAATATTCTACTATTCTGCTCTCGGTTTCTCCTGACATTTTTCCAGATCCCCACGTTATTTTAAACGCTCCTCAAAAGCACTGGTAAAATTCCTCTGAAGTTCCTGAAGGAGCTTTTTCTCATTTAATTTAGGAGCAAATAGTCTAGCCTGTACTGGGCACTTCTTCGCCATGGCCTATCCCTGTAATCTTCCATCATCTTTACAGCCAGCCTATTTTTGTACTGACCTTCCGAAGCACGACCACTACCATCAAGAAGAGCAGCTGGTACCTGGAAACACTACCAATTGGAGGTTCCCCTCTATGTTATGCATGAGACTGACTTGGAAATAAATCCTCTCTCTTGCTTTGTCGCTGCGTCAATCCTCTTCCCAGAAACACCGTGGGTGTAGGTGTCTCTCAAGGACTCAACAGTTCAAGAAGACAGTTCACTACCACCATCCTAAGGACAACTAAGAGTGGGAAATAATTACAGACAGTGCAAATGACGCCCACATCCTGCAAAATGAATGTTTTCATATTGCGCGTGTCACTGGGAGCATAGCGAAATTGTAAATTTTAGAGTTCTGTGCGCTATTGCTCTACCTAGCTCCCCACATTTTGACTGCAGAACCCAGCGCTCGACCTACTTGTGTCACTCTATCTACTGATGTCCCTGGCACAATGTGTACCACTATTGCGGGCTGTTCACCCTCGCCACTTAGAGTGTTCCACAAGCAGGCAGGACATTCTCCGGGGTCCACGTTGGCAGTCACAGAAACGACTACCTGTTCCTCCAAATTTCGAATTACCTATCACAATGCATTTCCGGATTTCCTAATATGCGCGTGTGCAGGTGACCCACATTAGTGTCCTGGACTTGGTTTTGGTTGTTTTGCGCAGATGAGCCATCTCTCTCAGTATTCAGAATTGGATAATATCCCTCAGTTGACACCTTAACGATCTGTTATCTTTTGTGATTTTCATGTGGTCACCTTTATCTCTCTCCCTCCGCAGTCTTAAATTGTAGAGTGACCACGCCTTTAAAACTTCAATCCAGGTATATGTTAGCTTGATGGTTTTCAGAAAAAGGTCATATTGTTTTGGGTCGTATGTAGGTAAGACCAGTTAAGGCTGGTATTTCCTTCCCTGAAGAACATTAATGAGTCGATGGGTTTTTACAATAATAAAACATGGTTGGTCCCATTATTGTGACAATCTCAGTGCACAGAATCATGAAATACACACAGTGCAGAAATAAGCCATTTAGCCCATCGACTCTGCACCGACTCTCTGACAGAGCATCCTGTCCAGGTCATATCCTCGTGCCCGTATGTATTTCCCCCATACTCGTCACATCTTGGGACACGAAGGGGCAGTTTAACATGACCGATCCATCTAAGTTGCACCAATTTCAACACTAAGGGGCAACTTACCATTGACCAATCCATTTAACCTGAGCATGTTTGGATTATCATAGAATCCATAGAATCCCTGCAGTGCAGACGAAGGTCATTTAGCCCATCGCGTCTACGCCCACCACAATCACACCCAGGCCCTTTCCTCCGAACCCCATGTCATTACCCTGCTAGACCCTCTGACTCTTTTAGTCAATTTATCATGGACAATCAACCTAATATGCACATCTTTGAACTGTGGGAGGAAACGGGAGCACCCAGAGGAAACCCGCAAAGACACAGGGAGAATGTGCAAACTCCACATAGTCACCGGAGGCCGGAATTGATCCTGGATCCCTGGCGCTGTGAGGCAGCTGTGCTAAGCATTGTGCCACCGTGACACTCATTTCATTATTCACTCGTGGGGCGTGGGCATCGCTGGCAGGTCAGCATTGTTTGCCCATTCCTAGTCTCCTTTGAACTGAATGGCTCGCTAGGCCACTTCAGAAGGCAGTTGTGAGTCAAGCATTGCAGCTGAGAGTCAGCCATATTTCCAGATTTCTTCTGGAAATCAAAAGAATTTACTCATTGAAATTAAGTTTACCAGATTCCCAAGTGAAATTTAAACCCGTGGCACCAAGGCATGGGCCTCAGCAACTGAACAATTTTGCAAGATCACCACTGTGCCACCGTCACCCCATATGCCAGCCTATATTTTGGTCCCATTTAAAGCGATGTAGACTATTATTCTGCTATTATCTCATTCCCCTATTTTGCAGTTTTACACCGTTGACATTTATTCTGCTATTCACACTTATCCAGGGCCAATGATTTGTATTTTATAGCACTATTAATATTCCCTTTCCTTTTAGTTTCATGACATTTTTCCCATCTATTCTCCCTTACTGTCGTGTCCTATCTTATGAAGGAGTTCTGGTTTTTAAACAAAAATAAGGGGTGGTGTTGTGTGACAAGCATTTGCTTATTGCAGGAGCTGTTGCTTGTACAGTATAGAGAATAATGTGGAGATGCCGGCGTTGAACTGGGGTAGGCACGGTAGGAAATCTCACAACATCAGGTTGAAGTCCAACAAACTTATTTGGAATCACGCGCTTTCAGACTCCTCGCCAAGTGAAAGAGCAGTGCTCCGAAAGCTCTTCATTCCAAAATAAAGCTGTTGGGCTTTAATTTGATGATATGAGACTTCTTAGATCAGAGAATGAAGCTAAACCGCGTGCCTGTGAAACATCCTGATTACACCACCATCGAAAGACGTGACAGTTTCTTAAAGCAATCATGCAACGACTTAAATAAATATCTCTCCCCGTTACTTCTGTTGCCATGACCACTAATTACTGAGAGTTTATGCATATAATCGGTAGCACTCTAGACACTACCACACAACATTAGTCATTATATACCGTCAAGCAAGCCAATTGAGGGACTTCTACTCTTTGGTTGCATATGATGTTCTGGAAGTTGGTTATCGCAGATCATAGAGGAATGATTTGGAACTTCAGTAGACACTTTTTCCTTGGAACCTGGATCGTGGTCATGTGGTATGGTAGCAAAGATGCAATCACCAGATTTAATGAAACTTCCCATAGTATCATTCTCAATACCTGGGACTAAAGAAATTGGTACTTCTTTCGATGGTTCTGAGAAATCATTTCGAGATGGTAACAGTTAGAAAGGCATCATCAAACAAGTTCATCTTTGGCTTGAACTGTGTAAGAAATTGGACCAACTTTTGCCAAAAAAAAAATGGCTGGCTTCCTTTTCTCGCTAATGGCATAATTATATACTAACCGTCTTTATTGAAGTGTTGTTTTGCCTCACTTTTCATCCAGCAACTGGAGATTCTTATTGATTCTACTATACCTGAAGTTTTTGGAGGTTGCAACAAATCAAATATATTCTCACCTTTCACTTTATGCGTAGTAATACAGGTGAACTTTGGATCGTCGCATAAGTACGGCTCCTATAAGATGCCAAAAGCCATTCATATGATGTCATTATGGGCGTGGCTGTTTTGAAGCTGATAAATAACTTTTCAAGGAATGTAAAATTTCCAGGTAATCCGATGGTTGATGGATAATAAGGTGTGTATTGTATTTCTGAATGCCATTTACTTCGTAATAATCCTCAAACCCAAGTTTGCATCCTGCAAACTATGAAACATTATCACTAACAATCTGATGATATTTGTCAAACCTTACAAAGATTATATCAACTTAGTGGATGGTTTGTTCAGTTGTAATAGATCTCCCGACAACAACTTCTCGCCACTTTGAGTTTGCGTCAATTATAATGAAGATCATGCAGCCTCATATGGATCAGGAAATGCTAAATGTAATCGCTGCCATGACATTTTCGTGAATCTGTAAACTGTTTGTGCTTTATATGCTCTGTCTGAGGCCAGAACTCTCCATTCACCTGACGAAGGGACAAATCCCAAAAGCTTGTGAGTTTACTATCAAATAAATCGGTTGGATTTAAACCTGGTGTTGTCAGACTTCTTACTGTGTTTACCCCAGTCTAACGCTGGCATCTCCACATCATGTCATTTTCGGCCATTCCCAAGATTGAAAAGGAGGCACGGTGATGTATTTCTTACTCCTGCACGGGATTGAAAAAGTCTTACTTTTTCTTCAATCTGTGTATCGATGTCCCGTCATCACAAGTAAGCATGTGCTAATTTCCTTCACCTGGACAATGACAGGATGTCCTTCGTGTAATGACAGTCATTGGACCACTGGAAAATGAGGCTGGAGAAGTAATAATAGGAAACAAAGCAATGACAGAGGAATCGAATAATTTAATTTGCATCAGTCTTTACAGTGGAAGACACCAGTGGGATGCCAGAGTTCCAGGAGAATCAGGAGGAACAGGTGAGTGTAGTGGTCATCCCTAAGAAGAAGGTTCTGGTAATACTGAAAAGTCTGAAGGTGGATAAGTCACCTGGACCGGATGGGCTACACTCTAGGATTCCAAAAGAGATAACTGAGGAAACTTTGGAGGGATTGATGGTGATCTTTCAGGAATCACTGGAGGCAGGGAAGGTACCAGAGGATTGTATAATAACTAACGTAATACCATTGTTTAAGAAGGGAGAGAGGCAGCAGATGGGAAATTATAAGCTGTGAGCTGGTCTTCGGTCATTGGCAAGAATTTAGAGTCCGTTATTAAAGATGAGATTGCAGAGTACTTCGAAGTGCATGATAAAGTAGGACTGAGTCAGCACGGCTTTGTCAACGGCGGGTCGTGTCTGACAAATCTGTTCGAGTTCTTTGAGGAAGTAACAAGGAAGATAGATAAAGGAGAACCAGTGGATGTGATTTGTATAAATTTCCAGAGGGCCTTTGACAAGGTACTGCATAGGAGATTTGGTAGGATCCTGGTATGGATAGAAGATTGGTTGACTGGCAGAATGTAGAGAGTGGGGATAAAAGAGTCTTCTTCAGGATAGCAGCCGGTGAATAGTGGTGTACCTCAAGGGTCAGTACTGGGACCACGACTTTTCACAATACTCATTAACGATTTGGAGGAAGGAACTGAAGGCACATTTGCCCAGTTTGCAGATGACACAAGGATGTATAGAGGGATAGGTAGTGTTGAGGAAGCTGCAAATTGACTTGGACAGGTTCGGAGAGTAGGTAAAGAAGTGCCAGATGGAATACAATGTTGAAAAGTGTGAGGTTATGCACTTTGGAAGGAGGAATAGAGGCATAGACTATCATCTAAATGGCAAAATGCTTAAGAAATCAGAAACACCAAGGGACTTGGGGGTCATAGTTCAAGATTCTCTTAAGGCTAACGTGCAGGTTCAATCAGCAATTAGGAAGGCAAATGCAATGTTAGCATCCATGTCGAGAAGGATAGGATAGAAGCATAAGGATGCACTTCTGAGGCTGCATAAAGCTCTGGTCAGACCCTATTTGGAATATTGTGAGCAGCTTTGGCCCCATATCTAAGGAAGGATGTGCTGGCCATAGAAAGGGTCCAGAGGAGGTTCACAAGAATGATCCCTGGAATGAAGACCTTGCCGTATGAGCAATGGTTGAGGACTCTGGGTCTGTAATCATTAGAATTGAGAAGGATGAGGGAGGATTTTATTGAAACTTACAGGATATTGCGAGGATAGAGTGGACGTGGAGAGGATGTTGCCACTGGTAGGAAAAACTAGATAGCAAAAGCCACTAGCTTTCGGGCCTCTGACCCTTCATCAGGTGAATGTAGAGTCCTGATCACAAACTCACAAATAAACCTGTTGGACTTTAACCTGGTGTTGTGGGACTGCTTACTGTGTTTATCCAGTCCAACGTCGGCATCTCCACATCAGGAAAAACTAGAACCAGTGGGCACAATCTCAGGCTAAAGTGATGATCCTTTACAACAAAGATGAAGAGGAATTTCTTCAGCCAGAGAGTGGTGAATATGTGGAACTCTTTGTCGCTGAAGGCTGCGGAGGCCAGATCACTGCGTGTCTTTTGGACAGAGGTAGGTAGATTCTTGATGAATAAGGGGATCAGTGGTTATGAGAGAGAGGCAGGTGAATGGGAATGAGAAAAATGTCACCAATGATTGAATGGCGGAGAAGGCTTGATGAGACGAGTGATCTAATTCTGCTCCTATGTTTTACGGTCTTATGCAGTTGCTGAAGAAAGTTTCTGTGTAAACGAGGAAGAATAACCATTCCAATGCCGTACAATAGATTCCCACATTGAATGGCGAACTCAAGATATCTTGGCAGACATGCTTTCAAATCAGGATGCGTATGATGCGCTTCAGCTATCATGGTTTTCAATGCCTCATCCATCAGATTCCCACAACAGGAACATTTGTGGCATGTCTTTGTCATTGAAGAAGTGTCACAGGCAAATGGTCTACCAGCGAAGAAGAAACAACTTTGGCAAAACTAATTGGCAGCATCTGCTTTGTAGGTTCATGTCAGCCTGATAATGCGTAAGCATGAGCATGGCGCTCTGATTGACAGTATTTTATATCGCAGGAGTGTGCAGAAAAGAACAGTGACCATCTTTGCCATCTGCTAGCATTTAACGAATGTACACCTTTATACGGCCCCAAAATAGTAGGTAAAGGTCGATGATCAGTCAATAATGTGAAATGCAGACCAGAAAAATAATTACAAATCCCTTCTACGCCAAGAGTTATCATCAATGCTTATTTGCTAACTGAGCATAGTTAGATTCAGCGCTTGTCAAAGCGCATGATGGAAAATAAATTGTTCAGTCTTCTCCCAAAGGTGTATGTCAAAAACTGCTTCAACTCCGTAATGTAAAATGTCACAAGCAAATAGTAATGGTGGCTCCATACTAAAATGAAACAATACTTCACATTTCTGCAACACATCTTTGACATGTTTGTGTGGTTTCTCATACTCTCTTGTCCAGTCCCATGACTGTTTCATACATACTGTGAAATTACACAATCGTTTCAATAATGTGGCTAAGTTGGGAACTCGAAAGTACCTAAATTGCATCACGTTTCTCGGAAATGGTGCTTCTTAAATACTGCCTATTGTTTTGCTTCCTTTATATGGACTTTATTATCAAGAACAAGATCCAAATTCTGAACTGATGTCTGGAAAATGTTATATTTGTCTTTCTTGATAGTCTGGACATGAGATAGAAGATGTTCCAATGTTGCCTCTGAATTATTGAACTGATAATTCATTTGGTGCTGTAATTAGAATTTCTTCCAGGTAACATTGTACATCAGAAAGATGACATAAAATGTGATCCATCGATTTTTTTTGTATGAATGATGCAGATATCATTCTAAAAGGCAATATTTTACAATGAAACATACTTCTATGAGTAACAGTGCTAGGATTTGAGACTTTATGCTGGAATACTGGGCTTTATGTTGAGTTTTACAGGGCACTCTTCATTGAGCAAAGCCATTCTTTAAAAATACCTTTCTATTTATCCAGGAGCTGCTGTAGATCCAATTTGGTATCGACCAATCAGTTGGCCACATCCGAGTTAAGCGTCATTTTCTCCAACGATTATGTTCCAAATAGAGGTGGAAAACTACCACAGACCAATGGAAAGACAAGTCCTTTGCTTGCCCACTCAAATCTATATTAACCATGATGTAACCTTTTAATGACACAATCACTTGGGTCTCTGTCCTTCAAATTGCAGTCATGATGTGGATACGCCGGCGTTGGACTGGGGTAAACACAGTAAAAAGTCTGTTGTCAGACTTTTTCAAATTGCAGCACATGGTTTAAAAGAAAGATGCTTCAACTTTTGTTGGTATGTAGTCTCAGGCCTTAATGATGCAGCAGCATTAGTATCAACATCCACTCTAATAGGTTGTTCATTTAACTTTGGAATCGTCCAGAATCTGATTCCTTCTGCATGGATAAGAATGCCAGTTTGAACTCTTGGTCATGTTGCTGAAAATTCTCTTCTTCACAGTTGTAAGTATTTCCTTCTATTTTGTAAATTATGTTTGTAGAATGCAACTTGTTCTGCTTCTTGAAGCTACCCAGATTCTTCTTCCGAATGTTATTTTCAGTGGAGCTTGGTCGAGTCCAGCAACCTTTTGCAAAGTGACTCATTATGCCACAATCCTTGCACTGACTGTCCTTGCTCCGGTGATTGTTCTCTGAATGGCAAATTTTGGCACATCTAATACATACTTTTGGTGGTTTTGACCTCTTATAGGCGCTTCCCAGCTTTTGATTTTTTTTCCTTTACCAGATGTGAAGCCTTTTTAACAGTCAGTTCCATCAGCAATGTACTTTCTACTGCTGTTATTAAAGTCAAAGCGTTTTCAGTTAGCAATCTTCTTTTGATAAGCTCATTTTCCAGTCTACAGATTATTGAAGAGTATCTTCTAATGACTCACCAATCTTACAATATTATGCCAGCCGTTTTAAGTTTGCCACAAACTGAGCAATGTTTTTACCTTCCACTTGATTCCTTTGCTGAAACCGGAACCAATCCAGGATGATTACTGGCTTTGGGGAGTAATGTTCTTCAACGCTCCTTGTCAGGTCATCCTACGTTTTTATTCCTGGTTTAGCTGGATGAAACAAGTTTCAGATTAAATTGCAGCATTTAATTCTTATTGTACTGCGAAAAAGCTAGTATGAGCAACTCGTTTTTCACTTTTATTCAACTACACAAACTACTGAAAACAGTCGGCATAAAACTCCATGATTTATTTATTCTTATTGATAGACCCCATAGCTCATTATTTTTCTTGCAGTGCAGGTGACTAGAGATTGCTCGGTATTTTCCTTCTTTTTGCTGCCTTTCCAGTATTCTCCTTTTGAACCTCGAATTAATTGAATTGATATTCTTTTGCCGTAATTCAAAGTATCCTACCTTCTTAAATGAGCCAGGTGCTGCCTGGAATTACCCCCTTCTCTGATTGGGAGAACAAGCTGTTTTAAAATCACACCCCATTTGAACCATGCAGTGTGTCTCGACTCTGCTACCGCACCCTACAATATGTGCTAGGACCCTGCAGCTTAGAGAAGTATGCCCTTTTTTCCGGTCAACTGAAGTCTAATACTTCACGGTCCGAATTCAGCTTGGATCACATTTATCTCCTCATATGCTGTCGTTGCTGCATCCTCAGATCTATACTCAATACCAAACACCACCATGTGAGCACGTTCGAAAGTTTATGTTTTATCCAAACTGTCCTTATGCCCAGTTCCATTTCATGTTCACCTCATCCAAGTG
Organism: Carcharhinus amblyrhynchos; assembly: GCF_965287045.1. NCBI lineage: Eukaryota > Metazoa > Chordata > Chondrichthyes > Carcharhiniformes > Carcharhinidae > Carcharhinus > Carcharhinus amblyrhynchos. The sequence continues at coordinate 6,762,703 of NC_137336.1, read as the reverse complement.
GCTAAACATGAAATTTATTATCGTCTTCTCGGTGCCCAGGAACGAAAGCTCCAACAACTTGTTGCTATCAAAACCCTTTTGGATCCCTCCTCCCCTTATATTCCTTTTGCCCCATCTGTTTTCGTAATCCCAACTCTTGCAGCATATTTTGTACGCTTCCTCGGCTTCCCCACTCTGGTGCTGCATATCTGTGTTCAGCGAAGCCCCCTATTTTATTGTGGTATATCCATCCTCAATGAGCATGCTTGATTCCCATACTCAACTGATTCCCCATCAGTCGTCGGTATTACAGCGCTAACTGTGGCACAAATATTCATTGGTTCAAACCCAAGGTATGTTTTCCACTCCAAGAAGAGCCGTCGGTTTAGGATCAACGTTTGCCATACCACGGTTCTAGAATGGACTTCGAAGTTCGTCTGCATCCGCGATCATTCTCTTTTAGGAAGGAATGTCCGAGGACAAATTTTGGTGTCAAGGTGGGATCATCTACAGCGCCATATGTACGCCTGCACTCACTGCCTATAGGAAAATATGCCAGTTGTGTGGTGACTGGTTAGGTGCTAACTGGATTGATATAGGTTCAGTTACTGCAACCAAGATGAGAGCCTTGGCATACTACGAGCATATCCACAGGAAATAGAATCTAGATGCTCTCAGAGTTGCCAGCGCCAAGTCTTAGCATACTGCTCCTCACTTTGCAAAATAATACTATCGAAAACACTGGAACACAATCTTCTGCTGAACCCGCCCATGCTAGAAGAATGCATGAGAAAATTAGCCAACAGAAGCTCATGAACTACGACCTCATGCACTTTGATCTACGTGTGCAGTCTTGTCAAGTTGAACAGATTGCCTTCAGCCCTGCTTTGAAAATAGAAGCACCCATTTGGTTTGGCAATCAGCATACAATTGCACTCGAAGAAAGAGATGGCAAAATAGTTACCGCCAAGAATGCCAAAAGCTTTGATATCAGGACTCAGCCTTGCTTTACCTCACTGTTAATGATGAAAGCATCCCATGCTGGAGGGAGTGCAGAGGAGGTTTACTAGGCTGATACCGGAGTTGAGGGGATTGAGCTATGAGGAGAGGCTGAATAAACTAGGCTTGTACTCGTTAGAGTTTAGAAGAATGAGGGGAGATCTCATTGAGACGTATAAGATGATGAATGGGATGGATAGGATAGAGGTGGAGAGACTCTTCCCGCTCAAAAAAGACAGTAGGACTAGGGGGCACAGCCTCAAGATAAAGGGGAGGCGGTTTAGAACGGAGTTGAGGAGGAACTTCTTCACTCAAAGGGTGGTGAATCTCTGGAATTCTCTGCCCGTTGAAGTGGTGGAGGCTGCCTCGCTAAATATTTTTAAGAAGCGGGTTGATGGGTTTTTGATAAGAGAAGGGATTGAGGGTTATGGGGAGAGGGCGGGAAAGTGGAACTGAGCCACGACAGATCAGCCATGATCTTATTGAATGGCGGGGCAGGCTCGAAGGGCTAGATGGCCTACTCCTGCTCCTATTTCTTATGTTCTTATGTTCTTATGTTCTTATGTTGCTCCACTCAAACGGACAAAACTTTGCACCATCTTGCGGAAGGTAAAAAACAATGATGCTCAGGATTTGATGCAGCAATTTGAACAGATTTAATCTGTTCGAGGTCTGATCTTGCTAAAGTGTATGATGGCAGTGGAAAGAGAGCTGCTGTTTTCAACATTTCCTCTGGAACTGTCAGAGTGAGAAAATCATGTCAATTATCAAATGGCAGATCTTAAGTTGCAATGATATTCAGGGTAGTTGTACAACGCTAGCGGTCTGCAATCTGGACAGAGTAACAAGAGAAGATAAGAACATAAGAACATAAGAAATAAGAGCAGGAGTAGGCCATCTAGCCCTTCGAGCCTGCCCCGCCATTCAATAAGATCATGGCTGATCTGAAGTGAATCAGTTCCACTTTCCCGCTTTCTCCCCATAACCCTTAATTCCCTTGTCTATCAGAAATCTATCTACCCGTGACTTAAATATATTCAGCGAGGTAGCCTCCACCACTTCCATGGGCAGAGAATTCCAGGAATTTACCGCCCTCTGAGTGAAGAAGTTCCTTCTCAACCCCGTTCTAAGCTGCCCCCCTCCACACCCCCCCCCCCCTATTTTGAGGCTGTGCCCTCTAGTTCTGCTATCCTTTCTAAGCGGGAAGAATCTTTCTACCTCTACTCTATCTAGCCCTTTCATTATCTTATAAGTCTCTATAAGATCCCCCCTCAGCCTTCTAAACTCTAACGAGTACAGACCCAGTCTATTCAATCTCTCTTCATAAGCTAACCCCCTCATCTCCGGTGTCAGCCTAGTGAACCTTCTCTGGACTCCCTCCAAGGCCAATGTATCCTTTCTCAAATGTGGGAACCAAAACTGCACACAGTACTCCAGTTGCGACCTCACCAGTGCCCTGTACAGTTGCAGCAAGACCTCCCTGCATTTATATTCTACCCCCTTCGCTATAAAGGCCAACATCTCATTCGCCTTCTTGATCATCTGCTGCACCTGCAGACTGGGTCTTTGCGATTCGTGCACAAGGATCCCCAGGTCCCTCTGCACCGAAGCATGCTGCAGCTTTTCGCCCTTTAAAAAATAATCCCTCCTACTATTATTTCTACCGAAGTTGAGAGCCTCACATTTGCTAACGTTATACTCCAAAGATGCTTTGCCACCAGAAACTTTGACAGGGTAACTGTTGCAGTCACTGCAATTGCCTTTTATTTTGTGTAAAGTGACTATTTTTCCAGAACTTTCCTTCCAACAGAAACCCGAAGGATCACAGAAATGCAGCAACAGCGCTCGTTTTCCACTTCCGATTATTTCAGTTTGAATGCCATCGCTTTATTTGGCTGTATCTCTGGAATCAGACTTGTTGAGCTCGCTATCATGTTTCTCCATTATCGGACACTCGGAATTGGATTAAGTATCAATAACGTGTTTTATGATGCCAAAAACAGCAACAGGATTTCTAACACAAAACTCCCTCCAGAGTAACAGCCAGCTTCTATCATTGCTGCGCACAGTTGCGATAGTGCTCCACACTAATTCCTATTTGCTTAACTAGGTTGACGACAATCATCTTTGTTTTAATTTCAAAGACTCTTGATTTGGCCCAGCAGGAACTGGAGGGAGTTTTGTGTTAGAAATCCTGTTGCTGTTTTTATGGTGTAGATGGCAGACAGGATTTGTGGAATCACGAGTTGTGTTAATCGGCACAGAATGACCAACTCCTGACACACACGGGTGATGTCTGTATTGATATGGACTTTGAAGAAGGATCATACGAACTCGAAACAACGTTGTTTCTCTCTCAAAAGACGATGCTAGTCATAGAATCATAGAATCCATACAGTGCAAAAGGAGGCTATTTGGTCCACCGAACCTGCACCGATTGTCCCTAAGGGCATCTTACTTAGACATACCTCCCACCCTATCCCCGCAACCCCACACATTTACCCCGCTAACCCCCCTAACCTACACGTCTTGGGACACTAAGGGGCAATTGAGCATCTCAAATTCCTTAACCTGCTTATCTTTGGACGGGGGCAAAAAACTGGAGGATCCAGAAGAAACCCGCGCAGACTCAGCAAGAACGTACAAATTCCATACAGTTACCCTAGGGCTTGTCTGCAGCAAATGTTGTCTCCCACTTATCAGCCCATTTATTGCCACAATATTCCTTCTGCGTCAGCCGAAAGAAAACGCGCCATTACTCTGCCCATTGAAGGACAAGTATGAGAATCATGCAAAAGTTTTATTAAGCCTCTGTCACCTGCTTTCCCCCTGTGGGAGCCTGGAAAAACCTTCAATTTAGCCTTCGGTTTCGTTGTGCTGCTTTCCCCTATCCTGTTACCTGCAACATTTATTTATTCGCTTGCTTAGTAGAATTAATATCACTTTTTGGATCCATACTGGCTTTTAAGTAAAAAACCAGATACCAAAGCCAATCCAGCAAGTCATTCTTGAACGTCGACATAAAATGTCTTAGGGACTTATAAGTACTCCGCGTATGCCCATCGTCGAAAGTAACGAGGTATCTTTCCGTATTTCACTTAGAAATATTACAAATTGCATCTCGAAATTAGATATGACACAGTGGGTTGTGATTATTCAATACACATTCGTTATTCCTCTTCACGATGAATTTACTACCACCATTCGGTAATATTCAGCTGACATTTAATTTCCAACCGTTCAGCTGGCGTGTGTTTATCAAACGACAGAGGACCATTGCGGAATCTATCGCCTATTTGTGCACTTAAATTTTAGTTTTAGTTAGCACTAAAAGTAAGCTCATGTAAAAAAAAGGCCAGTATGAAGCCATTTGGGTAAAGTGTTATTTGGTCTTCAGCTGATTTTCTAGAAACTAAGTAACAGTTATTTAAGGTAATGAAACGGCATATCCAATCTGAGTTTACATTTTTAACAATATCAATATAAATGCTTGACTTTGATTTTGTATTGGACACCTTTAAATATAATGTTTGACAGGCAAATCATTTTATAACAAGCACGCTTTAAGAAACGCCTGATGCAGTTATTGGTTGAGGCTGTCTGTGTCGCTGTCTACCAATACCATACTCTGCCGTTGTTAGAGATCTACCACTCCTTCATCAAATATAGACCAGAATCAAAGGGAAGGGAAACAGAATATGTACTGATGTTTGCAGCCATGTTTAGCAGGATCACTCTGCTTGCAATGATGAATTTCGGGGTTTAAAATCCGCATTTTTCTACGGAGAAGTAACTATTTTGTGAAGCGATAAAAAGGCTACTGAACACATTGCTTGGAGCGTTGGTATATTCAGAATGAAATACAAAGCAATGGCGAATAGACACAGCGGAACAGCGTGTTTAATGGTTTTGCTTTGTGTCGCGGACATGGCTGTCGGACAAATTCGCTACTCGGTTCCAGAGGAACTGGAGATTGGTACTTTTATTGGAAACATCGCAGAAGATTTAAGGATAAGCATACGGGAATTATCAGCTCGGAAGATTCAACTGCATTTTGATGGTGGAAAACAATATTTCGAGGTAAATGTGGAGAACGGGATTTTGTTTGTTCACGAAAGAATTGATAGGGAAAAGCTTTGCTCGAAAATGTCTACCTGTTCCGTATCATTTGAACTCGCGCTCGAAGCCCCATTCGAGGTTTTTCCCGTTGAAGTGGAAATATTAGATACAAATGACAATTCGCCAATATTTCCGACTCAGAGATTAGTATTGCAGGTTGCCGAGTCAGTTTCACCAGGCACACGTTTCCCTCTGGAAAGCGCGCAGGACGGTGATGTGGGTACCAATAGTATCAGCATTTACCAGATCAGTTCAAATGACTACTTCAACGTCACCACGCAGACACAAAAAGATGGTAGAAAAATCGCTGAGCTGTTGTTGACGAAATCATTGGATCGCGAAGAGCAATCATCTATTGGACTGATATTGACGGCTGTCGATGGTGGGATCCCACAAACGTCTGCCACAGTTCAGATTGTCATTACTGTAAGGGACGCTAATGATAACGCGCCAGTATTCGATCAGGACGTATACAGGGCAAGTGTCTTGGAAAACACACCCAAGGGTACATTGGTGACCAAATTGCACGCAATTGATTTAGACGAAGGAACAAACGCTGAGTTCAAATATTCCTTTAGTAACTATGTCTCACAAATTGCGCGAGGATTGTTCGAATTGGACCCGGGAAGTGGAGAGGTCAGAGTTAAAGCTTCACTGGATTATGAAAAATCAGAGCTTTACGAGCTTGATGTACAGGCTGTTGACAACGCTCTAAACGTGGGATATGCTAAAGTGTTGGTTTCAATAGTTGACGTCAATGATAACGCGCCCGAAATAAGACTGACTTCAGTAATTAAAATGGTGCCCGAAGATGCTGTGGCAGGCACATTGATTGCTGTATTCAGCGTTGTGGATCGGGATTCAGGAGACAATGGGCAGGTGCAATGTCAAATTCCTCACAATGTGCCATTCAAACTTGAAACTGCTCTGAAAAATAACTACAAGATAATAACTGCTGATATGCTGGACCGCGAAACGACAGCGTTTTACAACTTATCAATATCAGCATGGGATGCTGGATTACCCGCTCTGTCTTCAAACAACATGGTTACCGTTTCTGTTGCTGATATTAATGATAATGTCCCCAGGTTTGCACAGACCTCATACAACGTGTACCTGACGGAGAACAATACTCCTGGTGTATCTGTTTTTTCAGTTTCCGCGCTGGATCCTGACGTGGAACAGAATGGAGACGTTTCCTACTCTATTCTGCACAATGAGAAGCAAGATCTGGCTGCGCCTGATTACTTTACTGTTGACTCGAAAAGTGGGAGCATTTTTGCTCTGCGCTCCTTTGACTATGAGCAGTTGAAGAATTTCCAGTTCAAAGTTCAAGCTCAGGATGACGGATCTCCACGTCTGAGCGGCACTGCTATGGTGAACATTATAATATTGGATCAAAACGACAACGCTCCCCTCGTAATTTCACCATTACCCTCGAATAGTTCAGAAGCAGTGAAGATTTTGCCCCAGTCAATATATCCTGGATATCTGGTCACTAAAGTAATGGCTAATGATGCAGATTCTGGCCAGAACGCAAGACTTTCCTACGAATTGGTTGACGCCACTGATGGTGAGCTTTTCACTGTGGGCCGTTCCTCTGGAGAAATCAGAACAACCCGAAGTTTTACGCAGAAAGACGCAACCAAACAAAAATTGGTTGTTCTGGTCAAAGATAATGGACAGCCGAGTTTGTCAAGCGTGGTGACAATTCTGTTTGCAATTTCACCGAACTTTACTGAACGCCAAACTGAACGTATTGACCAATCCAGTCACTCCAACTATTTCTCGGATCAAAATATGTACTTAATAATATTTTTTGCGGCAACAAGTGTCATATTTTTTCTAATAATTGTCTTGCTGGTCACTTTGAAATGCAAACAAGAGCGAAATAACTTGCCTTATCAGAGACCGAAAATTTACTGTTGTTGCGTAAGAAGGAATTCGAATGATGCCTTTATTCGGAGATCTGAACCAAAAGAATCCTTAAATTATCATCGAGATGTTCAGCTGCAACCATTTTCCGAAGCTTATCGTTATACAGTTCGCTTATCGCCGGAGTCCTCCAAAAGCGATTTTCTATTCTTAAAAGCTTGCCATCCTACGTTACCTCTGAGTGACGCCACTGTTGGTAATGCCTACATGAAGAAGTAATATAGATGGCATTTTTATAAATATTGTGAGTCATGAATAACATATCTCCAGTAGAACTATACTCAGAAAAAAATCAGTAGTGAGTTCGATGCATGCTAGTCGATCACAACAACGCCTGACGCATAAAATGATGAACATATAGTTATATTATTTAAATGCGCCATTGATTGAATACATGACAGGTTTTCAATGTGCATCATTATGTCAGTGTGTCAAAAACGTTTCAACGACTTAAAGCATCATCCCATACCAGCATTTCACAACAGGTATCATAAATGACAAAATATTTTGTTTCACGATTGCTGGCAAACCCAACCTTGTTCCCTCGGCCGGTCGATCACTGCATCTCCCATGATGTATGTACCCATTCCATAACATTTTCACAAGCTGATTCCGAGACTTTCAGATTAAATAAATAAAACCTTTGGAATTAGGAGAGATGTTATGTGTGACAATTGTTTGAAGTATGTGCGTGTAATCAGGCTAATTCATAGCACGAGACAAAAACCATTTCAACCAGAATTGTTACTCCCATTGGAAATATTAATTCAAGAGTTTTAACAACAAAAGCGATTGACCTGCTAATGATAGAAACTAATATTTCACTGCCTGGTGTTAAAAGAATAATTATTTGCTCGAGGAAGGGGCTGATATGTTGACCATTCTGGATTTAACTCCATAAGATCATAAGTAGCAGTAGCAGAAGTACGACATTCAGCCCAACGAGTCTGCTCCGCCATTAAAGGGGGCCGTGACTGATCTGATGCGATGAGCTGCAACTCCACTTTTCTGCCCTATCTCCATAACCTTTAATTCTCTTAATGATTAGACATCTCTCTACCTCAACTTTCGACATATTTATTGATCCAGTCTCCACAGCCTCTGCGGTAAAATAAACCTCACAGAATCATTACACTCTGAGAAAGGGAACTTCTTCTCGTCACTATCTTAAATGCACGACCCCTTACTCTGAAATTATGACCTCTGGTCCTAGACTCTCCCATGAGGGAAAAACAACCTTCCAAACTCCGGTCGACCCTGTCAAGCCGCCTGAGATTCCAAAATATTTCAATAAAGTCGCCTCTATTTCTTATATACGCCAATGTATTCAGATCTACTCAAACTCTCCTCATAAGAAAACCCATCCACACCCTTTATCAAAGCAGTGAGCATTTTCTGAACTGCCCCCAATTCCAATATATTTTTCCTAGATAAGGGGGCCAAAGCTGTTCATTGTATTCCAGGCGCTGCCTGGTTAGTATGTTGTATATTTTTAGTAGAATTCCCCTGCTCAGACATTCCATTTCCTTTGAAATAATGTTCAACATTGAATTTCCCTCCACTAGTTCCTGCAAAATTTGCATGGTGCTTTTTTTTTGGTTTATGCACGAGGATCCATAAATCCGGCTGTTCAGCGGCTTCCAGTAGTCTTATTCCATTTAAATGATACGTTTTCTTAGTCGTAGAGTCATAGAGCTTTACAATATGGCAACAGGACCTTCGGCCCAATATGTCCATGCCGTCCTTTTTTAACGACTAAACCAGTTCCAATTGCCCACGTTGGGCCCATATTCCTCCATGCCCACCTTACCCCATGTAACCATCTAAATGCCTTTTAAAATACGAAATCGTACTTGCCTCCACTACTACTACTACCAGCTGCTTGTGGCAGCTTTTTCCAGACACTCACCACCCTCTGTGTTAAAAAAAAATGCCCCACTGGACTCTTTTATATCTCTTCCCTTTCACCTGAAACATGCACCCTCTGGTTTTAGACTCCTCTACTTTTGGCAAACTATGTTGAAGATCTAGCTGATCTGTGCCCCTCGTTATTTTATAGACCCCTATAAGATGGGCCAGAAGTCTCCTATGCTCCAGGGAAAAAGTCCCAGTCGATCTAGCCTCTCCTTATAACTCAAACCGTCAAGTCCTGGTAGCATCCTAGTATTTTTTTTTCTGCACGCTTTCTAGTTTAATAATATCCTTTCCATAATAGGGTGACCAGGGCTGTACACAGTATTGCAAGTGCGGCCTTACCAACGCCTTGTACAACTTCAACAAACTTCCAACTCCTATATTCAATTTTCTGACCAATAGAACCAGGCATGTCAAATGTCTTTTCCACACTCTGTCCACCTGTGACTACACTTTCAAGGATCTAGGGACCTCAGCCCTTAGATTTTTTTTTTCTATAACTCTCCCCAGCCCCTGCCATTAACTGAGTAAGTCCTCTCCAGGTTCAATCTACCAAAATGCATCACCTCACATTTATCTAAATTAAACTTGCTTTGCCGTTCATCAGCTCACTAGCCCAATTAATCAAGATCCCATTGCAATCTCAGATAAACCTCTTCACTGTCCATTATGTCACCAATCTTGGTGTCAACTGCAAATTTACAAACCAGGCCTCCTATATTTTCATCCAAATTAATATCATTAATAACAGTGGACCCAGCAGAGATCCCTGAGGTACATCACTGGTCAAAAGCCTGTAGTTTGAAAAATATCCATCCACAACCACCCTCTATCTTCGGTGGCCAAGCCAATTTTGTCTCCTTTTGGCTATCTCACACTGGATCCGGTGAGATTTAACCTAGTGCAGCAACCTACCATGTGGTACCTTGCAAAGACCTTGCTAAAGTCCATGTAGACAACATTCACTGCACTGCCCTCATCGACTTTCTTGGTTACCCCTTCAAAAAACTCAATCCAATATTTGAGACATGATTTTCCACTCACAAAGCCTTGCTGTTGTCCCTAATCAGTCCTTGCCCCGCTAAATGCCTATAAGTCCCGTCTGTCAGAATACCTTCTAACAACTTACCCACTACTGATTTTAGGCTAGGTGGCCTGTAGTTCCCAAACTTCTCCCTGCAGCCCTTCTTACACAAAGGCACAACAGGCTCCTCACTTGATCTTCTCACCAAAGTGCATAAATTCACATTACCCTTGACTATATGCTGTCGGAAAAGTTTTAGGCACAATTACTTAACGTGTTTATATTTCTCTGTAGATTATTTGCATCATCCTCACCACTTACCTTCCCACCGATCCTTTGTATATAACCATTTCGTTGTTTGGAAAGACTGGGGGAAATTGTAGAGTCTTAGAGCACAGAACGAGCCCTGTTCTCTGGCAAGCTATCCATTTAATCGTAGTTTCCTGTTCTATCCCTGTGGCCATGCAAGTTTATTTCTCTCAAACATGAATGAAGTTTCCTTTTGAAATTATCCAACTTCTCCGCTTCCACCATTCTGTTGGCAGTGAGTTTCTTGTCATTACCAATCGCTCCTGTCTTGCTAGCGAAAACTAATCTGTGTGCCTCTAGCACCTTCAACAATGGGAATAGTTTTTTTGTCCACATTGCCGAAACCGGTTATAATTGCTACCCCACAATTCCCAGCCTCTTTTACTCCAAGGAGAACAACGACTGATTCTGCATACTAGCATAATAGCTCAACTTTCTGAACTGTGTTACAACTAAAGTAACTGCTCAGTAGACCATCTGGGGGACCCTCACTTTATTACTATACTGTTGTGACCAGAACTTGGCACTATACTTTGGTTATGTCCTAACACGAGCTTGATAACGTTTGAATTAACTTCCGTGCGTTTCCACATATTTCTATTTATAAAGCCAGTAAACCCATATGCTTTGCCAATTACTCGCGCAATATGTTATGCCTAATTAACGGATTTATTTACGTTTCTACACACTCTTTAGAAATTGGCAGTCGTTCCATTTAGCCCTCCCTATCACCCCTGCTTCAGTGAACCATCTTTAGCTACCCTGCAGTAAACTATTATTTGTCTGCATATCCTGCCCATTCGGCTATCACATCAATATTCTGATGCACCCGATTTTGTTTGCCTGCTACCCAACGTTGCTTTCATTGACAAAGTTCGAAATGTTGAGAAAGAAAATACAATGGTTCTGCCACTGATAGTTGAAGAACACCACTCTCTATTCTTCTCCAGCCTGCAAAACAGACATGTAATATAACTCCCAGTTTTATCTCCTTGGGCTATTTTTAAGGCCACGCTGACATTAGCCTCATATTCCATGACCTTTAGTATTATTAACCACCCTTGTGCTTACCAAATACAAACAGGCTACCTCTGCCGCATCCTTCTTATCAAACCACTCCATCATTTCATCAGTAAAATCAATTACGTTGAGTAAACATGACTTGCTTCCAAAAACCCGTGCTGGTTTTCAGTAACTCACTCAAACATCTTCAAATACCTGCTCGTTGTCAAGTGCAAATTCCTCACCACTAACGTTAAACCGACCCAGCTAGTTTTGCGAGGAGTATCTTTGAACGCTTTCCTGAACAGCTACATTGCCACCGTCATATCGTCCAGCAAATTCCCATAGGGATTCCAAAATTATCGCGATTTAGCATAGCCAATCCACCTAACCCACACCTTTTGTGCATTTAGATGATTGGCCGTGCTAAATTGCGTTTTGTGCACCTAGATGTCTAGGTTAAATAGATTAGTCATGGTAAACGAATAGGATAACGGCGACATGGCGGTTGAGAGGGCCATGCCGTTAGAGAGTCGATGTAGGCTCGATAGGCCGAGTGGCCACTTCTGCACTGCAGGGATTCTATAGTCACGGCGAGCCATCCAGTATCACTTCTCTCATTTACCTTAGGAACCAAGATGTAACCTATCCATATCAGAAAATCTATCCATGCTTAGCATTGTTACCCTTTCAAGTACACGCTGCTCATTGTATTTTTAACCCGAACTTAACATAGAACATAGAACATTACAGCGCAGAACAGGCCCTTCGGCCCACGATGTTGCGCCGACCAGCTTTTAAAAAAAAACAACACTAACCCACTAATCTAAACCAATCCCATTTCGTCCATAAACCTATCCACAGATCTCTTAAACGCCCCTAAACTAGGCGCATTTACAACTGCAGCTGGCAGGGCATTCCAGTCCCTCACCACTCTCTGGGTAAAGAACCTACCCCTGACATCAGTCCTATAACTACCCCCCCTTAATTTAATGCCGTGCCCCCTCGTGCTAGCTTTCTCCATCCTAGGAAAAAGGCTATCACTATCCACCCTGTCTAAACCTCTAATCATCTTATATGTTTCAATAAGGTCCCCTCTTAGCCGCCTTCTTTCCAGCGAAAACAACCCCAAATCTCTCAGTCTCTCCTCATAGGATCTCCCCTCCATACCAGGCAACATCCTGGTAAACCTCCTCTGCACCCTCTCCAAAGCCTCTACATCCTTCCTGTAATGTGGGGACCAGAACTGCACACAATACTCCAAGTGCGGCCGCACCAGAGTTGTGTACAGTTGCATCATGACGCTGCGACTCCTAAATTCAATCCCCCTACCAATAAACGCCAAGACACCGTATGCCTTCTTAACAACCTCATCTACTTGATTCCCAACTTTCAGGGATCTATGTACACATACACCTAGATCCCTCTGCTCCACACTATTCAAAGTCCTCCCGTTAGCCCTATACTCAACACATCTGTTATTCCTACCGAAATGAATTACCTCACACTTCTCCACATTAAACTTCTCTGCTTCCGCTATTTTGTCAGGACCCTCCTCTTTATTAAAAAAAGGCAAATACAAGTTCACATTAAGTACACTGCTCTCGCCCTGATTTTTGAGCGCATACCACATTCTTCCTCCCTAATCGGTCCACCCTGCATCATATCGCCTGCTTTGTTGCTGCATGCTGATGGAAAAGTTTGGACACAATTTCATGTTCAATTCCTTTTCATTCTCCCTTTGCCAATCTCCTTTTCTATTTTACTATCCGCCGTAACTTTTTTTTTGGCGCTGTTCTTGTTTGGCGAATTCACTTGACAGGTTACAGGCAGGCCTTCTTATGTCTTCACATTCCCTTCATGCTTGGCAATCCAATGAAACATGAATTTGCTTCCCATGTATTTCAGTTTTGTGGCATGTGCCCCGCCTGTACCTGAAATAAATCTTTCTTTAAGGGCATACATTGTTCTCTTATACTTGTTCCTATCAAGCCTTGGTTCCATTTTACTGGATTAACTCCGGTCTCGTCTGACTGATGTTTGGTTTCTTCTATATTTAAAGTTGTATTTCATAGTTTTGTTTCTGTCCCTTCTCCGTTATTGATCTCAAACTTATCATCCGATGACCGTTTTTAAATAAGTATTCTACAACAGACGCTTGGTCTACTTCGCTCACCTCATTCCCCAGCTTTACATCCAATCGAGCCTCTTTCCTAATTCGACTGAGAGCCAAAAAAATCACAGAAAACCTTTCAGAAATCCCTCCCAACTTTTAGGTGGATCATATCTGCTGACCTCGTATTGTTCCAGAGACTGATTGTGTCTGCATACGTCTGTGTCCGAAGTGGGTTTTACCATTTCGCAAACCAAAAAACTATGCTAGTTTAATACACACGTACGCATTGAATGCTAGACTTTTTTTTGTATAATAAATCGATATTGGACAGCACATTCCCTACTGGATGTCTGAGATACGATTCCTGGCAGATACTGTTAACTGTTGTTAAATCCCTACACATAATTTTAAAACTATTTATTATATTGCTCCTTGACTTTTGTACAAGTTGGTTGGATTGGCTCAATGGTATTTCGGATAACTTACATAATATTTGCAGAAAATCGCCCCAAGCAACGTCTTTTACAACGCCCTAAACGAAAAATATATTGATATTTGAACCTTAATCAAGAATTATAAATTTGTCTGAATAGTTTTGCATTACTATGGCTTCATTATCATAAGCGAGGAAAGAAATATGTCTGAATGCGACTGATTTAATCGAATTGGAAGCATTAGACGGTAGTGGCCAAAACATTAAGAAAGGAGGTGCGAAGACAAGTGATTTGAAACGCTCGTGGACGAAGTGCTTGGGAAGCAGAATAAAAGGAAATTTTCATCACGGAGATAAGGGAAATGAATTGAAATTAAATATTGTATTTCAGACGGAACAAATCACAATTGGGAGATCAGGAATGGATCAATAAATGGATCAGGAAAAATAATTTGTTGACTTTGTAAATGCAGTAGACGTAAAGTTATAATGAAAAAAAAGGTTGATCAATTCCGGGAAGAGGAACTTGTAGAATCTATAGAATGTAAAATCAAAGGAGAAAACATGTGTAAGCGAAACTGAAGGCTGGTGTGTGGCTGTGAGATCGCAGCAATGCAGACAGACCTGTGAACACCAGTTTGCTGCCACCACCAGAGAGGAGAAGCCTCAGTACAATTTCCTGGAAAAGCTAAGGGCATTTTGTGGTAATGTTACTGGAATTCGTTACAGATTAGAAATCCGTGAGGAATGTTACCATTAAAAAGGGGCTCGGATCTAAGTTTATTAAGTAAAAATCTTTTAGGGAATGTTGGTAGAAATACCGCTAACAGTGCAAGCGTGTTTATGTATTTTAAGTGTTGTTTTCTTTTTCCTTTATTTTAATAGATGTTTAACTTTAATGTATAAAATCGTAACAAATGGTCTGAGAGTTATTTATCGTGGTTTCAGTTAACTCCTCGCAATACACAAATTGCGTATTGTTGGGGTTGATTATTCAACTTTCCAGTGGAGTTTATCAGCATTGCCCTTCCTGTCTGCCTTGCAAGAACAAAACTGGGGTCTGTTTGCAAGATGTTAATGAATGATTCCTTGATTGGCTTAAAATCCCAAGCTGATAAAGGAGGAATAACCTATAAGACGGGGCAATGAAACTGAAGTTCAGTTAGTTGAGACTATCTGTGACAAGATTGTTCAGAAAGTGAAAATTGGGGAAATGATTCTGAGGTGTTTAGCTCAGTGAAATTAGTAGTTACAGAAACATATGCAAATTAAGCAGTTATTCCAGATTGTTTCTTCAAAGATGGAGGCAGAGTGAATCCAGAGTGTTATTGCCTTAAGTTAACGTATTGTTCAGAATGCGATATAAGGTCTAGGTATTATTGATGTTAAATTCCAGTTGTGTTCATTTGAGACTTTAAGCACATATGCAACGGGAGGCAATTTGATGAAGTAACCCAGAAAACAGTTGAAAAGTTGCAGATGTGTACTTACCAAAGACAGAACGGGGCTTAACTAGCTTGCTGCGGCACTTAGTTTCTGGTCCAGCTTGGGAGCCGATTGAAACTCGGTCTCTGTTCTCTCTCGATTACCGCTGCTTCCATGTAGACAGTAAGCGCCTGTTGTGCTAATTGGTCAGTGAAAGCTTCTGCTTTTTAATTCATCCCAAGTCACAACCCACAGCGTGGTCAATGACTTTATTTCATTCCGATTGACCTAAATGTGGTGAGGCTATTTCTTAACACGCTTAAGAGGTTGGTGATCATTCTGTGATTTGTCTAGTTAGGCAAGATCCGTTTGTATTTGGTTTCTTGAAGGTGACAGTCCTCTATTGATTCCATTTCCTATTGCCCCCAGACTGGACCTCTGAGGTGTCAATTACGTGGGGATCAACAAGCTTATCAAGGTTGTTTCTGTTTCTTCTATGACCTCTCGCTGAGACAAAATATTATGTTATGACATCTTCCTTGCCCATTTGTTCAAGATGAGGAACATATGCTGTCAAACCCTCGTAATTAATACCTTGAGCATATCGTTTCAAGCTTAATTTACTTGTTACTACATCAACCCGTTAACAGTGACTCGATATTTTGTACAGGGCATTTAAAGGCTGGTAACTTATCCCTGTGGTCACTTGGAATGAGTTACTTTACATTCATAGGATAGAGTAGTAAGAAGTTGCTTATAATCCTGAAACTCATCAAGACGTTTGCAAAGAACGAATATAATATATGTATAAAAATATATATGAGAATGGCTTTGAGGTCCGTTTCTGTTTCGGACAAAACAACATGACATATCTGGGAACAGCATTCATCCGGCCAGATGCTCTCTATGCATGTGTCTTTAGCAAAACTTCATCCAAATAGACACTCATCATTATGTATTTGCTGAGAGAACAACTTTGCTGTCGTACTATTTTCTATCTGTGAGTGCTTGGTATTATCAATTAAAACTACACAGCAGTTATGCAAAACTTAATAAGTTACGGCACTTACACAAAATCTTTATAGAATACATATAAAATTAGTGTCTAAAAATGACCGGTGTGTTTAATATAACACGATACATTCAACTAACAAATTCAAACTGAAATAACTATAAACTTAAAAAAGCCAACGCCTGAACATAATTTAAAAACTTACAAAAACAAAGATGCTTACATTTTGCTCAATAAAGTGACTTAGTTTAAATATCATAAGTTAGACTGCATTAAGTTAATGCACAAGGCTGACTGTTTCAACACGTGTTCCTCTTTGCATAACAATTGTTTAAATTTAGACTACGCAACCAATAATTTGAATTACCCGGCAGGTGAATGGTGTGATGTCAGTAATTGACTTCTTGCATTACTAGCCTAAGGACTTTGTTTTCTCCTCTCCCTTCTCAAGTGTGAATGCGATGCAAAAAACGAGTCACCTGATGAGATTTTTTTTAATTCAAACGTGGGGCATAGGCCTCGCTGGGTGGCCACCATTATTATCCCTATTTAAGTGCCCCAGAATTTAGCATATATCTATTGGGTTGCCATGCTTTGATTATTGCCATAACTAAGTGGTAGTTAAGCCTGCATCGTTAATTCTTATTCCAGCATTTCAGGAACATCTTACTACCGTCGTAACTGATTGCGTACTATCCGCCCCTAAGACAAAAAGTTGACATCAGTACTCGCTGATAATCATGCCTGTATCAACTAGATTTCCAGAAGTGATGCTGTTAACAAAGAACACAATAAACAGGATTATAGACTAGTTTACCAAATTATTTACAGATGTGGAGTGGAGTCCCATAGGTGGCAATTCGACATCTCAGACAGCTTTCCACAACTTATTCAGCAGAACTGGAATCAAACATTATGCGTTTCATTCTTTCCTTTGGACAATGCTAACATTGACGAGACGTTCTTCCTGATTCGTGGAAAGCACAGCTTCTCCGTGTTATTTGCCATGGTTTTCGTCTTGGAGAAAAGACCTCAACATCGTGATTCATGGTTGCACAACATGGAAAACAACAAATTTTGGGTTTCAGCCTATATCCTCCTGGCATGGAGTCACTCGGTACATCCAACGTGGGAGAGATAATCAATTCTCACTGGATAGGTATAACCACATAGACAACTATTCCCCACGGGTCATTTTCACCTCAGATGAGAAACATCAGTTCTACGACGCACTTGACTTTTCCATCAGCAGACTTTCCAGCAGCAAGGAAGTGTAACTTCTTGAATACTTAATCATACGCGTAGGCATCTATTATACATCTTGGTGAACGTTCATTACGCACCAGCGGCACGGCAAGATGAACGAACATGGACAGAAGGAGCGACAGTTAGACTGCTGCCATGGGCACTGCGTGATGAATAGTTACTTCCAAATCGAGCTGTGCCAGAGATTGCCTTGGAGATACCGGAGATCATGTCATAGGCACGAGCTAGATCTCATCTTCACCAGAGATACCACCATGAGCTTTAACAGTGCTAGATGTGACACTAGTCACCTTCTGCCATTCAGAAAGGTGTATGCTTTAGGGTGACGATCCGAGATGTGGACCCAAAATACATCCATGTTCCTCTGACCAAGAAGACCCATGAATGTTGATAACGTCCAAGAATAAAATCAATCCGAGAGAATATTCGCAAGAGTACGCAACTTTCACGAATCCATATATAGATATAGAGAAAGATAAGCAAAAAAGGAAAGATAATGGATGTGTCGCAAAAAAAGGAAGCAGCATGGGAATTAATACAGAAACTCTCTGTAAAACCTGGAAGGAAATACGAAGCGTTAAGATACTTTTGTAGATAAAGAATGTGGAACTCAGAAAATTCATATTGTGCTCGAGAAGGGTTCATTGAAAAACAAATCAAAACTAAAATATGTCTGAATTGAGCTCGTGATCCTAATGCTTATCTGCTCTCTGAAAATGCGAACGTTGATGAAGAAAAAGAGACAACCAGGTCAATATTGCAGAAAATAATTTATGTTATATGACCGTTCTTTTTCTCTCTAAATGCTACTAATGCACAGCGATGGTTCTGATGCTCACCAACTGTTTTTACCTCGGGGTCCTTGTGCATGAGTCGCAAAAACCCAGCCTGCAGGTGCAGCAGGTGGTCAGGAAGGCGAATGGGATGCTGGCCTTCATAGCGAGGGGGATTGAATATAAAAGTAGGGAGGTCTTGCTGCAGCTGTATAGGGCATTGGTGAGGCCGCAGCTGGAGTACTGTGTGCAGTTTTGGGCGCCGCACCTGCGCAAGGATATTTTGGCCTTGGAGGGAGTGCAGAGGAGGTTTACTAGGCTGATACCGGAGTTGAGGGGGTTGAGCTATGAGGAGAGGCTGAATAAACTAGGCTTGTACTCGTTAGAGTTTAGAAGAATGAGGGGAGATCTCATTGAGACGTATAAGATGATGAATGGGATGGATAGGATAGAGGTGGAAAGACTCTTCCCGCTCAAAAAAGACAGTAGGACTAGGGGGCACAGCCTCAAGATAAAGGGGGGGCGGTTCAGAACGGAGTTGAGGAGGAACTTCTTCACTCAAAGGGTGGTGAATCTCTGGAATTCTCTGCCCGTTGAAGTGGTGGAGGCTGCCTCGCTAAATATTTTTAAGAAGCGGGTTGATGGGTTTTTGATAAGAGAGGGGATTAAGGGTTATGGGGAGAGGGCGGGAAAGTGGAACTGAGCCACGACAGATCAGCCATGATCTTATTGAATGGCGGGGCAGGCTCGAAGGGCCAGATGGCCTACTCCTGCTCCTATTTCTTATGTTCTTATGTTCTTATGTAATGTGCGGAATACTTTATAAATGCATACACATGTGTTTTTCATTACAATATTGAATTACAAAAGCAAACTTAGGTTATTTTGAGGTTAGCTTCAACGAGCCATGGTACATCCAAAATATAAATGAAAAAGTATGAAACAAAGTTTAACATTGCGCTTCATCCCATCACATTGCCTGTATTTTTTACTCCAGACTTGAAATGAAGTAAAGCAGCTGCATATCCAGCAGAGGGCAGCTCTGTCTGCGTATATCACATTTTCCCTGAGATTTGTCTTCTCAGCGATTAGAATAACATGTTGCCTGCGCACAAGAAAAAAATCGTTTTCGTGGTACCATCTTTACGCACATGTAATTGAATGTCAAAAGAAGTGGTCACAGACTTATTCTCAATTCTAGCCGACAAAAAAGTCTTCCGCCCTGTTTAACAGCATCATTAGAAAAAGTGGATAATTAAACATTTCTGTATTTCATACCAACAATCCCCAAGGCGCGTCTTAGGCAGCATGAGAAAATCATAGATGCAGCGGTAGTTATTGGCTGTGCGTCATTTCCGACTAGGGACAGTACTGAGATCGAACTCAGGCTTAGGGAAGATTCAGCAAAAGTCTTGAAAACCTTCAATTTCAGTTAATTCAAAAATATCACCTATGGTTAAAAAAAATACTTGTTTTCCGCGCAAGCTATTCATTCAGTAAAACACAGTTTCCAATCAACTTCCAAGGGTAGGAAATGTGCAAATTGATTCAGTTTTTTAAACTTTATTTTCAACAAAGATCAATGATTGCCAGCAAATGAAAGCTATGTGGCTATGATAATTTTTTGTTTATTTTCTAGAATATAATGACAATGAAAGCACATTTTCGAATTTGAATACGCACTGTTTTACGTGCCACAATGTGACAATGCAATTAAATGCGTGCGGGTATTTTTACTGAACACTTGCAAATACAATATAAATAATTGCAAGACAAGCTTGCTTTAAGAAAAGCTTGGTGCAGTAATTGGTTAAGGCTCTTTGTGTCGCTGTCTGCCAATACGGAGCTGCGATGTTTCGAGAGATCTACCCCCACAGACATCATCAAACTCAGACTAAACTGGGAAGGAAGGAGACACAGTGCTTGCTTTTCCTCACGCAGCCATGTTCGGCAAGATTGCTCTGTTCGCGTTTCTGCATTTTTGTATTTAATATCGGCATTTTGATGCAAACAGACTTCTCGTTGAAATAAAGGAAGGCGGAGATTGATTCCTTTACCAGGAAATCAGATATTCAGCAACATTCAAAAGGATGGCGACTGAACCCAGAGCCGGAGCATTTTATATGTTGTTGCTTTTCATGCCGGATCTGGCTGGCGGGCAAATACGCTATTCAATCCCAGAGGAGCTGGAAATCGGTGCGTTTGTTGGAAACATCGCTGACGATTTAAAGATAAACGTTCAGGAATTATCAGCTCGAAAGTTTCAGCTGCTCTCTGATGGTGGAAAGCAATATTTCGAGGTAAATGTGGAAAATGGGATTTTAATCGTTGATGAAAGAATCGACAGGGAACAGCTTTGCATGGCACGCTCCACCTGCACTGTTTCTTTACATCTCGGGGTGGAAAATCCAGTGGACATGTTTTCTGTCGAAGTGGAGATATTAGATGTCAATGATAATTCACCCACTTTTCCGGCAAGGATAATGACATTGCAGATGGCAGAGACAATTACACCAGGAACACGCTTCCCTCTCGAGAGCGCGCAGGACCCAGACGTAGGTACAAACACTATAAGCAATTACCACATTAGCTCGAATGAACATTTCGTCCTAAAGATGAAGACAATAAACGACGGGAGCAAAATCGCTGAATTGCTGTTGGACAAACCCTTGGATCGCGAACAAGAATCAACCTTTGCATTGATTTTGACGGCTATTGATGGTGGAACCCCGCAGAGATCTGGCACAGTTCAGATTATCATTACCGTAGCAGACATTAATGACAACGCGCCTGTATTCGACCTCGAAGTGTACAGATCAAGTGTGTTTGAGAACTCACCCAAAGGTACATTGGTGGTAAAGCTGCATGCAACTGATTTGGACGAAGGCACAAATGCTGAATTTAAATATTCATTTAGTAATTACGCTTCACAAAGAGAGCGCGAGTTGTTCAGTTTGAACGCAGACAGCGGAGAGATTAGAGTTAAAGGTTTGCTGGACTTTGAAGCCGCCGATGTTTATGAGCTTGCGGTACAAGCTGTGGACAATGCACCAAATGTTGGGCATGCCAAAGTTATGATTCGAATACTCGACGTGAATGATAACACTCCGGAAATAAAACTGAACTCAGCAACCAAAATGGTATCAGAAGATGCGGCGCCGGGTACCGTGATCGCTGTTTTTGGTGTTACAGACAGAGACACTGCAGAAAACGGGCGCGTTCGATGCCAGATTCCACTCAACATGCCGTTTAAACTCGAAACTGCTTTAAAGAATCATTACAAGTTGGTGACCACAGATATACTCGATCGTGAAACGATTGAACGGTACAACGTTTCCGTTTCAGCGTGGGATGCTGGGTCACCCGCACTTTCAGCAAACAAAACAATCGTCGTTTTGGTCTCTGATATAAACGACAACGCCCCGCGGTTTACACAATCCAATTACAATTTGTATTTGATGGAGAACAATACTCCAGGTGCATCTATTTTTTCGGTTACTGCTCTGGACGCCGATTTGGACCAAAATGGAGACATTTCATATTCCATTCTGGAAAATCAAATGCCAGACACACCCGCGCCTGCTTACTTTACTATTAACTCGAAAAGTGGAATAATTTATGCACTGCAATCATTTGATTATGAGCAGTTAAAGAAAATGCACATCAAAGTTCAAGCGCAGGATGCTGGAACACCGCGGCTGAGCACTACGTCAATGGTTAGCGTTATTATCTTGGATCAAAATGACAATGCTCCTCTTATTACTTCACCTCTAACGTGGAACAAAACGGCAGAAGTGGTGATTATACCTCAGTCAACATATCCAGGTTACTTAATCACCAAGATAATTGCTGATGACGCTGATTCCGGCCAGAACGCACGGCTTTCTTACCAGCTCTCTGAGACTTCTAATCTGAGTCTTGTCACTGTGGGCCGTTACTCTGGAGAAATCAGAACTACCCAAAGATTGACGGAAAAAGACGCCACCGCACAAAGAGTGGTTGTCTTGGTGAAGGACAATGGACAGCCGAGTCTATCAAGCACGGTCACAATCTTCTTTACGATTCAGGCGAATATTACAAAAAGCGCGACTGACGGTGTAGATCATTTCAGAAGCAGAGCTTACGTCTCAGATCTAAATATGTATTTAATAATAATATTTGGTTCAACGAGTGTCATATTTCTCGCAACTATTATAGTTTTGATTGTCCTGAAGTGCAGGAAAGACCAAAATTACACAGGTCACCATAGCCCTTCCTGTTGCAGTTGCTGCATGCGTAGAAATTCCAATGATGTCTTTCATCGCAGAGCCAGACAGTTAGAAGCTTTGCATTATTATGGAGCTGGCCAGACGCTCCCTGTTTCCGAAACTCATCGGTACACGGTTCGCTTATCGCCAGAATCATCCAAGAGTGATTTTCTGTTCCTAAATACCTCCCATCCCACTTTACCCCTGAGTGACATTACGGTTCATGACAACGTTGTGAAGCAATAATTCATGCAACAAATTTATTGTTGAAGCAATATAAACATATGTATGGATTTCCCTGAATAACTGTTACATGACGAACTAAAATGTACACGTTCATCCTGCGCTGCAGCGACCAACGAATTTCTTAAGATGAGCCATAATGTTATCTAGCTAAAATTACATATGCTACGATTTCTAGTGCAAGACCTACTTGCCTATTCCTTATTGGTCCCCACAATGTATTGTAATTTTGCATAAAATCACAGAAAATACTCGCTAGAAATTTTGCAGCGTCACCCCACTGCATATAATATTTCCACAGAAACTGTTATTCAAGCAATTATTTCGTGTCTGTCTGACTGAGAAGACAAAGTGAGATCATTTGTAAATGCCATTACTTTAAAGTATCTGTCATCATAACTTACATTGTATTTCATTTTATTTTACAGAAATGCTGAGTAGAATTTTATACACAAATCTCTTGGAATTAAATTAAGTTGTGTGACAAATACTTCTCACTAGAGGTTAGTGGTTGTTTCACGATCCGATATACTCATAAAAGGCAGTTACATCTTCTTGAAACAATCTTTCATCGACTATGTTCGCCCAGACATTTCACAAACCAATGGTCGTTTAGGGTGGAAAGGAAATATCCTTTTGTGCGGTCCAAAATATAACTGAGAGATTTTTAAAGAAAGGAGTAGAGCCAGGTCCTATTCAAATACTTGAGGGAAATGTGAGTTAATATATGATACAGAGAAAACTATAGAAATATATAGACGATATAACACAATGGGAGTTTCATTTTGTCTATTATGGCGGCTCCTTGATGCAGCAAAATTTGTCCCATTCCACTGCTCTATCTCAATAGCCATGCAAAGTTTTCCCTCCACCCCTGTATCTAAGTTTCTTTCCAATGTTATTATTGAATCTGTTTCCACTGCCCCTGTAATCAGCTTTCCTAAGCCAAACACACAGACCCTTAAATAAACTAATAATTAAGATTTCAAAAAATGTATCTGAAGTGATGCTCTTTGCACACGTTATCATATTTAGGTGGTGAAGGGCATGTACTTTACCCAAACAGAAAAAACATGCAATTAACGAGCTACCAAACGCTTTATGTTGAGTTGTAAGGGCTATTACTTGATAAGAATGAAGAAAAAATAAGGAAGTCCTATAGGTGTCTATTCAGAGATTCAAAACTGATTCCTCATTTGCGTAACAATTCTGTTTTAATTAAAGATAAGGAATAATATATACATTACAATATTTTTTGCACAGCTTACAAAGAAGATTTGAACATCATGTTATATCATGTCACCTGCATCATTCCTCGTTCGATGTGCTCATGGGCGGATTTGCAACTGTCTGCCCAGCTGTCTCTCCTGAACCGTAGCACATGCCTCGTAGATAATAACTCAAAAACAGGGCTGCAGGAAGATTTATTTGTCATGTATCCCCCATGTACGTGCCTGCTAAGACAGGTATAGTGAAGAGTGACCACTAGCTAGCCACAGTGTCCTCGCTTGGAATTGGTGCAGCGACAAACAATTTTCATTCGGTGCGCTGATGGCCATTCACTTGATGCTCCTCAGCCAATTCGTCTCCACACTTAAAAACCGCACCAGAAACCTTTCTTCTTCCGCAGAGCAAACGAATCAGTTACCTAAGCTCCATTGTCCAGTTGTACCTCGACTAAACTGATCACATTACGGGGTGGTAAAACTGATCATTCAATCAACTTCTGTCCCCGATAGCCTTTCTTCTCAGTGATCTTAAAAATCCCCGTCTTCTCTCTTCCACCAATACCAAACAGTCTCTCACCCAAATCAAAACAGAAAATGTTGGAATTCTGTTTTTTGTTTCAGATTCCAGCTGCTGCATTATTTTGCTTTTATCTCACCCAGCTCGTTCGTTTTCTAGGCTTCTGTCACCTGACCGCTGTCGTCAGGCAACAGTAACGTTTTAATTACCTTTCCAACCTCTTTAACCCATTATATATATAGATATGTGTACACACACAAACACACACACACATACACACGCGCACACACATACATACACACACACACACACACACACACACACACACACACACACACAAACATAGAAACATTGAAGATAGGGGCAGGTGGAGGCCATTTGACCCTTCGAGTCTGCTTCGCCAGTCATCACGATCATGGCTGATCGTCCAACTCAATAGCCTAATCCTGTTTTCCCCCCCATGACCTTTGATGCCATTCGCTTCAAGTGCTGTATCTAGCCACCTCTTGAATACATTCAATGTTTTGGCCTCAATTGCTTCCTGTGATAATGAATTCCGCAGGCTCACCACTTTTTGTTGAAGAAATGCCTCCTCAACTCCATCCTTAGTGATTTACCCGAATCCTCAGACTGTGATCCCCGGTTCTGGACTCCCCCACAATCAGGCACATGCTTCTACATACCCTGCCTAGTCCTGATAGAATTTATAATTCTCGATGAGAACCCACCACCCCCCCAACCTGATTCGTCTGAATTTCAGCGAAAACAGTCCTAACCTCGTCAATCTCTCCTCATACATCACTCTCTCCAACCCCGGATTCAGCGTGCTAAACCTTCGCTGCACTCCCTCTAGAGAAAGAACTACCTTCCTCAGAAAAGGAGGCCAAAACTGCACACAGTATTCTAAGTGTGGCTTCACCAAGGCCCTGTACAATTGCAACAACACACCCTTCTCCTGTACAATACAAATCAACCCACAAGACCTGAAAGCTTTCAGTGCCAAGAGTATTCTGATATCCAGGTGTCAAGATGTATTGCTCACAACATCATCAACACAAAGGAATGGCCTTCATTAACAATAAGGTCTTCCATTCCATTAAAGTTCACCTGGTCTGCAAACGGTGAAAACATATAATTTAGGTGTCTGTCAATGACCATTGCAGTAGCCACACAATTATGAATTTCCGCAACGTCGATGCCTCAAATGTTCCAACATTTAAAGATTCATTCTTCAAGATAGGTGAAATCATCAAAGACATAGTTACTCATATGTGTGAGGTAACTTGTCAGGCAACAGTGTTGAGGTAACACGTCTTCTTTGTGTCCATTGGAGTTATTATTGAACACGCTATTGTTCTGCTGAACATAAAATCAAGTATCTCGACTGATGTGGGCAATCCATTCGTATTCCAGAGTAATTTTCTCTTCTAGACTGTAGCCTGAAATGCTGCACAATATATGCCAACACAGAGCAGGAATGCCTTGCAAGGTAGAATTGTATTGGGACTGAAGTAGTAATAGAAAGACGGTGTAATGCTCTGGCGGTGGGGGGCCGTACAGGAGGGGAGGGTGGGGGCGGGGTATGGAGGGAGGCTTGGTTTGAATCCCACTATGGAAGATGTCGGAATTTGTATCCAATATTTTCCTGGAATTAAAAGTTTAATGATGCCCATGATACCATTTTTGATTGTGAGAAAATAAAACATTTGGTTCACTAAAGACCTCAAGATCTGTTGAGCCTATCTGGTCTAGCATACATGTGACTTCAGATGCAACAATCTGACTTAGCCTTAATTCTTCCTGAAATGGCCTAGCAGGCCACTCAGTTGTCCGCCAAAAAGAAAACAAAAGTGAACGGATCATCCTGCATCGAATAAAGCATGTAAAATACAGTGTCAACCTTATCTTTCTCGATCCCCAAAGACCACCTTCTGACACCGAGGAGCGTGCATCAAAAATTGGAGAGCTGGTTTAGCAATAATCTGACGTAGTCATACTCATGGAAACATACATTATGGATAATGGTCTATATAGTATCCTCAGCAGTCCTGGCTTTGTCCTGTGCCGCCAAAGGGCAGATCGAGTAGAGATCGCAGTATTGTGG
The DNA here is from genome assembly GCF_965287045.1 of Carcharhinus amblyrhynchos. Lineage (NCBI taxonomy): Eukaryota > Metazoa > Chordata > Chondrichthyes > Carcharhiniformes > Carcharhinidae > Carcharhinus > Carcharhinus amblyrhynchos. The sequence continues at coordinate 6,736,057 of NC_137336.1, read as the reverse complement.
TGTGCGCTCGGGAAGGAGTTTGCCTGGGAGCCCTCACCATCGACTCCGGACCCTATGAAGCGTCGGGGCATAAGGCCAAACATGGGTATGTCAGCTTTTTGCTGATTACCACGTATTATCTCCTCAATTGATGAATAAACACTTCTCCATGTTGACCATTACTTGAACGAAACTTTGCCGTTGAAAAGGGCTCATAATATATTCTGGGAGTTGGGCGGGGCTGGGGGGGGGGAGGGAGAGTGGTGGGCAGGGACACATCAATGGCCGTCACCAAAAATGTTTCGGTAGCATTGGCATAGACAGAGTCTTAAACGCTATGGCTGCTATAGTGGGTCTGCGGCACGTGGTTAGCTAACTAATAAGTGGAAGTAACATACTTGACTTCAGCCCCACAAACCTGTCTGCTACAGACACATCTGTCTAAGGCAGTATCTGTAGGAGCGATCGCTGCATCGTCCTTGTGGAGATGAAGAATTAATACTGTGGATACCTCCATCGTGTTGCGTGGCAACATCACGATGCTCAATGACATTAGTTTCCAACAGGCCGAGCAACTTAAGACTGGGCATGTATGAGGCGCAGTAGGACATTAGCAGCAGCAGCAGAATTGTTGTCAACCATCATCTGTAACACCATGGCATGCCATATCCCCCACTTGAAACTCAGCCACCTGCCGCCGTAACAGCCTAGTCTCGATCATCAACAAAGTGATGGAAGGGCTCAGCGAAAGTGCTATCAATCGGCACTTGAGCCTTGTCACTGTCGCTTAATTTCGATCCCTTTCGCCCCAAGAGCTACCCCTCCTTGGAAACATACTGCGTTTTGGCCTCGGCTGCTTTTTGCAGTACCGAATTCCACAGACCTGCCACTTTCTGGGTGAAGACATTGCTCTCCATTTCAGTCGTAAAACGGGCTACCCCTTATCCATAGGCTATGACCCTGGTTCAGGACTTACCCCGCCATCACGAACATCGTTTCTGCTTCTACCCTGTCTGATCCTGTTAGAATGTTATAGTTTTCTATGGGAACCTCCTCATTCTTCGGAACTCCAGCGAATATAAGCCTAACGGACTCAAACTTGAGTGCCGCCATCTACTCAGAAATCTATCTGCCAAACATTTGCTGCACTCCTCCAGAGCAAGATCATCCTTCCCCAGATAGGGAGACCAAAGTTGCACACACTAATCCAGGAGTGATCTCATCAAGTCCCTTATGCTGGAAGGACAATTTGGGATGAGCAATAGATGCTGACCCGACGAGAGACCTCCATGTCCCAGTAATGATTTAATATTATTTAATAAGTCAGCTGATGATGAGCAGATGAGGGAGCCTGCGGTGCACGATGAGGAATCCTTTGTTTGAGAGAAGGGAAAATTTCAGCAACATGCAATTGGGGCTTCACCTCTTACCCGTTTCATATGACCCAGATATCCTTTTTAATGTCAGTGCTAGTGAAAGTTATCATGATGCAGACCAGCTGCCACTTCATTCATCTTTCACTCCAGTACTTGGTGCCCTGGTTCACCGTGCGCACTGCCAACGCTGAGAATCTAAGCAAATACCATGAACTCAGTCGCGGCCTATTGTTAGGACATTTCGTTTTACATTGGGCCGGGCAGCACGGAAGGCAGAATAAAACAAGAGGACAGTGAGGGAGGGAAATGCCAATCAGTTCCCGTAATGAGTGCCGAAAATTTCAAATGAAGACGAGGACAGCGAAACACCTATTCGGCGAAAGCTGACGCTTGACGGCTGCGACAATTCGAATGTGTATATGGATTAACTGCAATAACAGTGAACAATGCGAAACAGAAGGTCAAGTGGCAAGAAATGGCGGGGGAGGGTGGGGGCGGAATAACAGGTCAAAACGCTATGACAAAGTCCTCTGTGAAAATATCCAATATATTACTAAGCCGATTTGCTCATTCTATCGGCATCTCCGAACTTCTATATGAAAAATATACGTGAAGTGGAAAAGATTTTTCTCAGGAACATCCTCAGGAACTCGGACAATTACCCCTAACTTGCCAAGCGAAAACAGGTGACGAGAAGGGATGCCATATGTACTGTGTCCATTGGTTTAGAGCTTCCTTGGGAAAAGTGGGAATTGAGCCATTATGACGTCACAGAATCATGCGTAATGCAGATCCATTTGAAGTCAATTATCTTCGTTCATGAATTCAAGGTCGAGCGACATGAATGAGGTAAGTTAACATTATCACTAAGGTAACATACAATAAATATTGAAATAAACTCCGACACTAATTACCATTTATGTTAGGTATAGGAAGATTGTGGTGTAGGAAGATACTACAAGCCTGACACCATGCTACTATGTAATTCATGGAAGTGTAAAAGGTGAGGTAACAAACGGCATGCGGAAAGTAGGTGTGTCCAGAACTCCGCAAATTCACAGATGCCAGTCTTCACACATTCATTTTACTCCACGTAATATCAAGAACCAGCTGAAGGCGGAGGAGACTACAAAGATTATGGGTCCTCACAGTATTCCGACAATAATCCTGAAGGGCTGTGTCAAGAACTTGGCGCTCCTCCCAACAAGCTTTTCTAGTACAGCTACAAAATTGGCATTTATCCGGCAATGTGGGAAACTGCCCAGGTATGTCCTGTAAGAAAGACACAGAACAACTGCAACCAGGGCAATTACTACACCATCAGTTTACTTTTGCTCATCAGTAAAGTGATGGGGTGAGTCCTGAAAAGCACTATCAAGCAACACATCCTGAGCAATAACCTTCTTACAGATAGCCAGCGTGCGTTCTGCCAGGGTCACTCAGCTCCTGGCCTCGTTCAAAACTTAGCTGAATGTCTGAGGTGAGGTGAAGGTGATTGCCCTTAACATCGAGGCAGAATTTGACTGAAAATGGCATTGAAGAGTCCGAGCAAAACAAAAGAATCAGAGAGAAAACTCTCGGCTGGTTGGAGTCATTCCTGTCATAAAGGAAAACGGTTGTGGGATTGAGGATCAGACGTATCATATCCAGGAAATTATTGCAGGAGTCCTTCAGGGCAGTGTCTTTAGCCCATCGTTCTTCGCTTGATTGATCAATAACCCTCATTGCATAATAAGGTCAGAACTGTGGACGTTCACTGATGACTGCACAATTTTCAGCACAATTCGCGACTCCGTAGACACTGCAGCAGTCCATGTGCAAAGGTATCAAGAATTGAGCAATATCCAGGCTTTGGCTGGCAACTGGTCAGTACTATTTGGGCCTCACGAGTATCCGGTAACGGCCATCTCCAACGAGAGACGCCCCTTGGGATTCAATGTCATTACCATCGATGACTCCCCTACTATGTACATTCCATGAGTTACCATTGAACTGCATTAGCCTTATACATAGTGTGGCTATCACAGCAGGCTAAAGCTTAGGAATCCTGCCACGAGCAACTCACATGCCGACGACTCAAAGCGTGCGCACCATTGACAATGTGCAAGTCCCGAGTTTAATGGAATACTCTTTACTTTCCTGAATGACTGAGCTCAAACAACACTCAAGAAACTTAACATCATCCAGGATAAAGCAAAACGCTCAATTGCTATCCCTTAAACTAGCATTTAATCCCTCAGCCAGCGACGAACAGTGGAAGCCGTGTAGCCCATCTACAAGATGCTCTGAAGGAAGTCACCAAGTTCCTTCAAAATCCACAACCCAATTTCCTCTGGATGAACAGGAGCTGTATCTACTTGAGAACACAACCACTTGGAAGTTATGCTCCTTGTTTGGAAACAAATCACCGCTCCTTCGCTATCGTCTGGTCAAAATCCTAGAATTCTAACAGAATTTGAATTTACCTACACCTCAGGGACTGCAGCCGTTCAAGAAGGCAGATCACAATCATCTACTGAAGGGCAAGTAGGAATAGACAATAAGTGCAGTCCTAGCCAGTGATATCCACATCCAGTAGCTGTCTTTTTTGATATGAAGCCCGCGAAGTTTTATTTAAAATGAAGTTAAAAAGAAAATGCACCTGAGTATGTGAAAGTAAGTACATGGTTGAAATTAAAACTGAACTACGAAATCAAACAAACTGCAATAAGTTCGAGTAAACTCAACGGAAACCCGGCGATTTATTATAAATTCATTGACGTTGGTATACTTAAGGAAATGGGAGGGCTTACGAGAGAACTGCTTGTACAGGCAGAATTCATGGTCATGGTTCGGAATGAATGATTTATTTCTATCATTGCAAATAGAGCAAATACGGCTATTGATGTTTTGAGATATTGGACAGGATGAATATAATGAGGGGACATAGAGATGGGATAACACATTTAACAAAAGGCACATTATCTTGAGCAGAATAAAAAGAAATGGAATAGGAACAGAACCGGAACAACTTGCCATGATTCAATGTGAGGACGGCTGATCTTCTGCCTCAACTCCACTTCCCTGCTGCTCACGATATAACTTGATTGCCGGAGAGACCAAATATCTGCCTACCTCTGTCGATATATAATCAGTAGTATACTCTGTTCAATGAATACCGCTGAAGTGTAGCAAAAATGGTGAACAGTTCAAGACGAGATTGGTAACATAGTGTACAGTGAAGAAAGTTACCTTCGAATTAAACGGGATCTTGATAAATTGGCCAGTGGACTGACGAATGGCAAATGGTTCAATTTAGATAAATGCGAGGTGATGCATTTTGGTAGATTGAACCTGGGCAAGGCTTACTTAGTTAATGGTAGGGCATTGGGAAGAGTGACAGAACAAAGAGGTCTAGGGATGCATGTTCATAGCTCCTTGAAAGTGGAATCACAGTTGGATAGAGTGATGAAGAAGGCATTCAGCATGCTTAGTTTCATCGGTCCGACCATTAAAGACAGAAGTTGAGGCTTCCTGTTGAAGTTCTACAAACATTGGTAAGGCCACACTTGGAATACTGCGTACAGTTCTGATTACCCTATTATAGAAAGGAAATTATTAAACTAGAAAGCATGCAGAGAAGATTTACCATGATGCTACCGGGACTTGATGGTTTGAGTTATAAGGAGAAGCTGGATAGACTAGGACATTGTTCTCTGGAGCGTAGCAGGCTGAAGGATGATCTTATTAACGTTGACAAAATAATGAGGGGCACAGATCAGCAAGATAGTAAATCTCTTTTCCCAAAGGTGGGGGGGGGGGGGGGTCTAAAACTAGAGGGCATAGATTTAAGGTGAGAGGGGAGAGATGCAAAAGTGTCCAGAGAGGCTTTTTTTTTTCACACAGAGGGTGGTGGCTGTCTGGAGCAAGCTGCCAGAGGTAGTAATAGAGGCGGGTACAATGTTGGCTTTTTAGAAGCATGTAGACATTTACATAGGTAAGATGGGTTTAGAGGGATGTGGATCAAATGCGGGCAACTGGAATTAGCTTGGGGGTTTAAACAAAGGGCGGCATGGGCAAGTTGGGCTGAAGGGCTTGTTTTCATGCTGTAAACCTCTATGACTCTATGACAAGAATAAATTGAAATAGTATTAAATAACACAAGAACAAATAAACAACAGGATGTAACTGGAAACGTTTGTGCTGAAATATTGTTCTAAATATCGCAATCAAAATAACGGCAAAAGGAAAACAAAAATACGAAACCTTACAGTGTGCGTTAAAATATATTCATGACTATGGCAGTGAACAGAAACAGAACAAGACCACTAAAAAAATCATACTTATGAGAAAAATCGCGCGGAACGTGATGATGGGCCTTGTGTCTGAGTGTTTGGCGGGGTTGGGCGGGGGGGTGGTGGGTGGGCCGCAGACTAGCAGGAATCTGAATATTGTTCAGATCTTGCTTCATGCAGGAATAGAGTGCATCAACACCTTAGCAGTTGCGAAAGGAACTGAATATTATGCAGTCACGCGCGATTATCCTAGCTCCGATGATATCAATGCAGATATTTCATTGGTAAACAAGGTGACGATACCAAGGCCTGGGGCAATGCCTAGAAATTCTGCATTAACGTGCAAAGACGCATTGCTGATCTTTACCCACGGCAATGATATTACTTTGAGGTAGGAATAATTCTAGCCAGTGGAGGTTGGCTCCCTTGCGTTCGCTTTTCGTAGGAATCTCTGATGCAATGCCCAATAAAGAGCACAGATGTTGATTAAAAAGAAATATAATATTGGCAAAAGAACTTTTAGAATGAAGGCTCCTACATATCTTTCGCTGCATAAAAATAAATTGTTAGTTACTCTTATTGCTCATTCCAGTCACAAAATTAAATTGTGTTGTGGATACACCTGGAATTCCTAAATTATTGAATGAAAAAGAAGAGGATGAATGCAGTGCAACAGGAGGCGGTTGCTGCAATTGATAAGGAGAAAAATGCACTGAAATGTAGTAGTCAGATTGTTTGACAACACTCAATGTTATCTGGCTGTTTAAGGTGCATCCGTGATTGCGAAGAAAAGAGAGGATATATCTATCAGAACGTCGTGCCGCACTCTTGCAGTCCTATTTGGATATAGATTTAGTGCCAATGGCATTATTGTTCAAAGATGAATGCCAATGAATCGCAGTAATCTCACGTCAATCCGTCTAATGTTTGCCGTCCTGGAAAGCTACTAGCGCCTATTCCCAAGGACAAAATTTACGCTCAATTAAAGAAGCGTCACGAAATAAGGGACAGCTAATAAGGATGCATTAAAGGAAAGAACAAATGACTACTGTGATAGCTCGAGGGCGACTTGATGAAGTTTGAAACTAAAATGTTTTATTGCCAAAAGGCTGTCTGTGTACAGAACCAACAAGGTACAGCTAAACTAGCATGATTGCTCCTGTTGGATTCCCGCGCTCCAACAGCTAGTCCGTCGTCAGCCCATGGTCCCCACACTCCTGCCGATTGGCCTAGTTTCCGTCCGGAGTGATCCACAGGGTCCTGGTCGGTTACATAACACGCCTTTCAGGCGCCGCCCTACAACACACCTTCCCGCCAAAATCTGACATTCATGAAGAGAAACAAAGAAGAATATTAGTAGTCCATCACAGGCTTTCATGTGAAAAAAATCGCATCCAGGAAAACCTCTAAAATGCTTATCAAAGTTTAAAATAGTCCGGAAACTTCAAGGCCTTATTTCAGCGCTTCATTTCAATGGCAGGTTGGTCCGTGTTTAAGGGGCAAGTCAACACAGACGAGAATGGCAGGGATAGTATCCTGTGACTCTTCGGCAGCTAAGGCTTCACCGACTTCTCCCCTAAAGGCTGCTGAGGCTTCACGTTGTTCACGGAAATTACAGTATCCAGACTTAGCAGCCTCGAACTAACATATGAATCATAGATTTATTGAAAGACCACAGTTCGGAAGGAGGTCATTCGACCCATTGCGTCTGCATTGTCTCTTCGACAGACAATCTCACCCAGGTGCCATCTTCATAACCCACGTGCTTATACCGCTAATCGAATAAGCTTACATGTCTTGGGACACTCAGGGCCAATTAATATAACTTGTACACTTTCTGGAGTGTGGGAGGGAGCCTAGGCACGTGGAGGAAACCCATGTATGGGCGGGGGAGAACGTGCAAACTCCACACAATCGCCGAAAGCTGGAATCAAACCAGGGTCCCTGGCACTGTGAAGCAGCAATGCCAACCGTTGTGCTATCATGCCAGCCACTCAGCAGGGATCGCCTGGATATCTCTGCACTTCTGAGCAGGTCGCCCACATATTTCCGAAGTTTGCAGTCTCGTACCTCCATGATGTAGTATACCGGTCCTGTGCACTTCACTAGGCATGCATCCTGGCCCTGATGAAATGTTTCTAACATAGAGGATATCCTCCTTTTTAAGCACTCAGCTTTTTCTTCCTGCATCGTCACTTATCTTGCCTAGCCTCCACCCATCCTGCCAAAGTTGGGTATATCGTGTCCAATCTATTCATAACAGACGTTCCATAAGCGGCTTAGCTGGTCTGTTCCCTGTGGTCATATTTGTGGTGGTGACATTTGATAAAGGAAAGCTGGCTATGCATAAAGGCAGGGGCCTGTTCACCTATCCTTTCGTTGTTCCGTTAAATGTTTGTTGCACTTGCGCTGCCAGCCTATTTGATGCAGAGTACTGACCTCACATGGCGAATGCCATTGAACTTGAGATTTTCTTTTTGAATTCTTCCACTCTGAATAATGTGCTATTGTCTGACATCACCATTTCTGGAATGCCATGGATAGCAAATATCTTCCTTAACTTGTCAATGGTAGCCGTGGCTGTTGCTGATTTCATCAGTGGTTCATCTTATCACTTTGAGTGTAGCTTTAGAAATATTTGACCGATAATGGGCTTACAAAAGCTCTGTGTACCCTCGCTCCTGGACGACCGGGCCACTACTAAGTGTGCAAATTCGTTGTTGGTGGTTCAGCCTGCTGAGCTTCACAACTGGAAAATTGATTTACCATCCATTCGATGTCTTTGTCAATGCTCGGCCAGCACACATAACGCCTGACAAGGGTTTTTATTTTAGTTTGACTTGGATGAGAGTCATGGAATTCTTGTAACAGGAGTCGTCTCCCATGGACTGGGATTATAACGCTCGACGTTACTGTCACTCCCTGTCTCCATAGGGGAAATCCAACCTTTTACTTTAGTAGAGATTTAACAATTGGAGGATCAACATCTGATGAGATAAAACAGCACCCACTCCATACAGTGAAACATGGCAGGTTACTATTAACGATTTACTTGAATAAAACTATACCAACAAGGCGGACGACTGAGGGACATGTTTAACGTTTGCAAAGTTCCCTTCTGTTCTACGCCTCATTCCCCTCTTTGGTGTTTTTAATATTTGGTTATATGTGGCTAAGTGGTTGGATGCGTTCTTTAAAACTCTGCCAAAATATTTGAAAGTAAACAGCAATCATTTCAGCTTGTACACATCTATTGACTGTGGGACCTCCTTAATAGCTTTGAGGTTGGCTTTAGATAGCTTGAGCTTCTAAAGGATTTAGACATGTGCATTGACTGAATCCCAAACAGGTAGCTTCTTCTGACTGAAGCGTACATTTTTCCGCTTCAGCTGAACCCATGCTCCCTTGCAACGTCTCAAAACGCTTTTTCTAAATTGGATCTGTTGTCTTCAGGTGAAGCGTCAGAACATTCGCAAGATCACCAAATTGAAAAGGAACAACAACTTATACTTGATGAGAAGAGGTGCCAGTTGGTTGGCAAACGTGCGCTGATTCTTAGAGGCAATGGTATGCATAATGCCAGTTAACTGATGAGTGATAATTAACTGCCAAACATTGTTTAAATTAAACCAGACAGGTTCGCTCTCATTGACAAGACATTTCCCTGAGGAATGAACCAAATCATGACTGTCACCTATTCGGTTCAGTTAAAACCGCCTCAATGAGTGTACCTTTCCATTTTGTCATTGAAGAACAGAGCTCCGTGCAAATATTTAGCTTCCAGCAAGCGTAAGTGCATCACACTGAGAACTCGTCTGATAATCTTAAATTCATAAATTGTTTTTCTCTTTTATCTGCGGTAATCTTGCGAATGCCCTGATGAGTGCAGGACAAAAACTGTTTCGACATGTCCCTTTTTCTCGCGATACCGAAAAATAGGACGACCATCTTAAAAGGGAACCATTACAAGGCAATTTGACACTCATTTGAATAGAATTACGTTGCAGGACTGTGGGGGAAAGCTATCCTATGGGAATCAATTGCACAGTTCTGTCTAAGTATTGCACAGCGATAAGCGGCCGAATCGCCCTTTTTATGCCGCGTCGCATCTTACTTGCATTGCATTAGAGGCATTAAAATGCAACAAAGATCAGGTTACATTTCGGGACCGAGAAGGGTAGCGTCAGGGTAATCTTAGTAAAATATAGCAACTGTACGATTAATGATGTTAAGCAACATGCAAAGGAGAATTTTTAAATTATATTTTGCCTGACCATCTTCACAACAAATATTACTTTCGTACGCAGAGATTACGAGAAATAATTATTCGTTGATGCTCAGTGTCTGATTGCCGCAAAAGTTTGTGAGCTTGAACATCAATGAGGGGAAAACAAGCAATTTCAGTCATTCGCTTTAAAAACAGTGAATGCTGGTTCTTAAGTACATATTTATAATGGGGGGGGGGGGGTATCGTGAAATGGATATTGCGCAAATAATGCCTTTTTGGCTGTGCAAGATTAATTATGTTTATATGCGTTCTGAAACAGTCTCGCTTTAAGGAAACAGACTGCTGGTAATGGGCTGGACTCTGAGTGACGCTGTCCACCAATAAAAAGCATGTTTGCTCTGAGAGATCTACCCCCTTTTTCATCTCTGACCAGTCTCGAACAGAAAGACAAAGAGCTCCTGCAGGAACGTTTTACAGCGCTCTTCTGCAAGGCAAAGACGATTTTCATGTTCGCATACGATTACAACGGCATTTGGAGCTATTGTGGATTTTTTTTTGAATTGCTGAACATAAACGGCGGAAGGTTAACTCCAATTTCGCAGTCGCATTGATCCCAGCCAAAACAAAAAAAATGACAGATGAAAGGACTATTCGAGTGCGATCGGGTAAGCTGTTTTATTTGTTTGGCTTCTGTGTTGTGGCTGAAGTGGTTGTTGGGCAAATTCGATATTCGGTCCCGGAGGAACTGGAACGTGGTGCCTTTGTGGGGAATATGGCTGAAGATTTAAAGCTAAACATTGGGGATTTGATAGTTCGTAAACTTCGTCTCGTCACTGATGGCAGGAATAAATACCTAGGTCTAAACTTAAAGAACGGGATTCTGTTTGTTAATGAAAGAATTGACAGAGAAGAAATTTGTCAAGACCGTTCTACCTGCGTAATTTCTTTTGAAGTCCTGATAGAAAATCCTTTGGAAATATATAGTGTTGACGTGGAGATAATGGATATAAATGATAACTCACCCACATTCATAAATAGCAAGCTTTCCGTAAAAATCGCAGAGTCCTTTGCGCCAGGAGCGCGCTTTCCCCTGGAGAGCGCGATGGATTTGGACGTGGGCATAAACTCCGTCGCCACCTACCGGATTGGTTCCACCGAGCACTTCGGCGTACACATACAGAACCGAAGCGACGGCAGCATAATTGCTGAGTTAACATTGGAAATGTCGTTGGACCGAGAAAAGGAATCGACATTTTATCTCCTCCTGACGGCGATTGACGGTGGGATTCCGGAACGATCAGGTACAGCCCAAGTCATAATTACAGTTCTGGATGCTAATGATAACGCGCCTGTGTTCGATCAAGAAAAATATGAAGTCAGCTTATTTGAGAATGTCCCGGAGGGCTATTTGATCATGAAGCTCAGCGCGAGTGATGCGGATGAAGGGACAAATGCTGAGGTACAGTACTCTTTCAATAGTCATACCTCCGAAAGGGTACGTCAGCTGTTCGATTTGAACACAGAAACCGGAGAAATTAAAGTTCAAGGAGTTCTAGACTTTGAAAAATTAAATGCTTACGAAGTTGAAGTACAAGCTACAGATAAAGGTATCTTGGCACTGGCGGGATATTCTAAAGTCCTGGTGAAATTAATTGATGTCAATGACAACGCTCCCGAGGTGAAAGTGACCTCAGTATCCAACAGCATCCCCGAAGATGCAGCACTGGGTACCGTCATAGCTTTAGTTAGTATAAGTGACGTTGATTCTGGAGAAAATGGGCGAGTTGGTTGCCAAGTTCTCAAGGGCATACCTTTTAAACTCCAACCTTCTGTGAAGAGTCAATATAAACTGATTACCGATGGCATACTGGACCGTGAGATGGTTCCGTGTCATAACATATCCATAATCGCCTGGGACGCTGGATCACCACCTTTGTACACAAACAAAACCATTATGGTGTCTGTGTCAGATATAAATGATAATGCGCCAAGATTTACGCAACCTTTATATACTGTATATGTGAAGGAGAATAATGCTCCGGGTACTTCATTTTTTACAGTTACGGCTTTCGATTCTGATTTTGGACAGAATTCTTATGTGACATATTCCATTCTGGGTAACCAAAACCAGGATCCTTCTGTTCCTATATATATCGATATTCATTCGAACAGTGGGAACTTGCATGCGCTACGCTCTTTTGACTATGAACAATTAAAAAGTTTCCAATTTCGCGTTGAAGCAAAGGATAATGGAATCCCTAAACTGAGTAGCAGCACTACAGTTACTGTAATAATTCTGGATCAAAACGATAACAGTCCCGTAATTATTTCACCTCTAATATGGAATGGATCAACTATGTTGAGGATGGTACCTCAGTCAGCAAACGCAGGTTATTTGGTTACTAAGATAATCGCATCTGATGCCGATTCTGGCCAGAATGCTCGACTTTCATTTAAATTACTTGGAGCCACAGACACCAGTCTAATCAACTTGGGACTTCACTCAGGAGAAATCAAACTAGGTCGTGCAATTTCTGACAAAGATCACTCTACACAGCACCTGAATATCCTAGTGAAGGACAATGGGGAACCAAGCCTTTCCACTACAGTTTCCATTTCGTTCTCAATAATGGGCAATGTCACTGAAACATTTACAGAACCCCGTGACCTACCCAGGAAAACTGAATATTTTTCGGATGTTAATTTGTATTTAATCATGATTTTAGGAGCAACTTCTTTTATATTTTTTGTGACAGTCATCATCCTGTTCGTCGTTAAATTTCGACAAGGTCGTAATGCTTATGGTTACAATTCTGGCATTTGTTGTGGGAATACAACTTCCCTAGAAAGCTATAATCATAGGCGTACTCCAGGAGAAAGTATTAATTACCTTGGAGAAGGCCGGGCCATCACCGTTCGTGGCCGTCAGCACTACACGATGTATTTGCCTCCTAATTCGCCGGGGACTGATTTTTTATTCATAAAACCTTACGATGCAACTTTGTCCTGCAGTGAAGTCAAAGATACCACCCCCACTACATCGAAAAAACATGCCGAAGAAACAATTCCTTTGAGTCATAGGATTTGCAGAGGAGAGCAATTTGACATGCATCGCCACGATTGTTTGGAATGTGAGTGCAGTTTTCAAAAGTTTTTTTCTCTGTCTCGTTTTCTAACGCGCATTTTAATACAATGTTTCAAAAGTGCGATATGGATCACAGTAGTTTACTTAACTTAAGATTGTTTTCGAAAAACAAACATTTTCATTTAAAATGCTAACCAGGTGTTTTCCTCGTTGATTATCTTTATTTGGTCTATTCCAGTGAAATCTACTTTGTTTAAAAAACAAAGTGGTTAAATTAGACAGTGTCCGATCATATTGAAACGTTTTCACTTGTGCGGATCCAATATGATACCTGGCGGATGATATTTGTATTCTGTAATTTCTCCCTTTACTCAAGGCAAATCGGGGTGGACCTTCAGCATGATCAGGACAAATAACAGATGTAAATTATCATGCATTCGCGTCAAAGGTCTTTTTTTTTTAAATGTCATGGGCAAGAATATAAAGGAGATATGCTCGATTCTTTCAGAACCCCAAACATTGTTCAGGACGACCACAAGGAGGCAATATTGGGATTCTATTAATATACAACAGGAAGGTTGTAGAAAGTTACAAATGTGCCGATAAAGCAACCCAGGGATGGTCTGTAAACCTAGAATGTAACCCCGTTTCATCAGGGCGCCTCACAGCAAATGAAATGTATTTCCTGAGCTGTAAGGCCAATAGAAACCTTCGTCTGCGTGCACTACGCATACTCCAGCGAATAGTCTTCTAAACTGCAGTTAGTTCTACCGTTCGCTGTGAAGTCAGGTGTGTATTTTAAAATGAGACCCTAAGCCTCAACAAACACACAAATGTTGGCTGGTATCACGGACAGACTATGATCAGCAATAGTTTTAATTCCAAAAGGACGTTAAACGTTTAGCATGCAGCTTTCTTTTCGTGAATGATTTTTTCCCCCCCATGGATAATCGAAAATAAATTGCAAGAATAAAATTATTACATGAATAAATTGCATGAATAAAAAAAAATGTATGATTTCGTGCAAAATTAATTTTTTGACCGACGTCCTACATTCACCAAGAAACGTTTAGAATTGAAACAGTCTGTCGTAACTCAGAAATGGGGAATGTCAGTAGATTAGTGGAACGTCGTCAGTTGATTTTGACTTTTATTCCCTCCATATGTCTTTCGATGTTAAACGGGATGAATGTATCACAGAGAAGTACAAATACCAGCACATGTTTAAAGGCGTATTATATTTCTTGCATCCACTAATATTCTAAGCAAAACATGAATTAGATGATAGACTGATTTTGGTTGGTGTGCCGGGCTGACAGCACCCTCAAGCTCCAAGGAACTGAGACAAAAACTATTCATTGGTTGCACTGTCATAATGCCTTACCTTTTGTCCCATCCAAAAGTCATATATGTTTGGAAACCAAAATATCTAAATCATTGTTTCACTGTTGGTTGCAAATGTGTCCAATATATTCGTGAAACATAATTGCATTAGATTTGTTTCCGACTGTCTCGGTTTAAAGTTTTAATATGCAATTTCCTGTCTAGTACCTAAAAATGCATTAATTAATTATATCTTTACAATTCAGTTAAGGTGCATTTTTTTGTGTGTTAATGTTGTGCTTTTTTTGTACCTTATGCTACAGCATAGAAAGGAACAGCCAACTTCGGACGAACGCAACTTTGACTAAATGACATCATCAAATCAATGCAAAAAGTTCCAGATAATCGCTTCGCTATTTGCGTCCTTGAGATTTTTCTGTCTAATACCTCTATTGTCGAGCATGTTTCTAAGGATATTAAAGGTTTTCAAAATGTGGCAATAAACTCACAAATTCTAATGTATGACGTTTGTGTCAGATAAAATATAAACTTGTATTTATATTTCCATTTGGACTTCTCGGATTATAAAGATCGTCTAAAATGATCACCGATGTTCTGTAAGATTTCATTCATTATTGTCGGATTGAATTGAGCAAAACTGCGTTTTTGTATTCTGAAAAATACAGCTGTTATCCAGCGTAAAACACAAACGTATTAGGATACATACTGAGGTTTTTTTTTCTCTGTATGTGTTATGCATGTAAAAACGTAACATGTAATAATGAAATTGTAAGTGATTAAGTATTATTTTATATATACTCTTGGTTACACTTGATGAATAATTCTAATCATAAAATTATCTGATGTATTGATTTATTAGATATACAGTTACCAAAACAATTAAACTTCTGATATTATATTTATTTTCCCGAACATTTAAAATGATGGGAAGTTTAAATGATAGATGAATTAGGTCACTCGAATTTGTTCTTCATATGGAACATAATCGCCAGTGATTGTACAAATTTATAGAAACCCTATAGCCGCAGTAAGGAACCTCAATCACTGACTCCTGCGATTAACAAAATGAAGATCGTAGATTACACTGTGAGACGTTAGCCTGCAAACAGTTAATTGGAGGAAGGATATGTTTCTAGTTGTTTTTATGTTCGTGAATAATTACCCATTTAAATCTATGACAGACGTTGTGTGCCGAGTCAAAGAGAAAAAGGAAACAGCGTCAAGGCCAGGAGGCTCCGAACACACGAAGTAAGTGTGCAATAAAAGGACAGTAGAAAGAAACTTAAGCAAGGATAAAGGAAGGCTAAAAGGGGTCACGAAAAGTCATTGGCCAACAGGATAAAGTAGTATCGCAAAGCTTTTTATACATATATAAAAAGCAAGAGGGTAGCAAGGGAGAAGTGTGGCCCATTCATCGGCAGGGAAGGGAATCTATGCACGTAGCCAGAGGAAATGGGCGAGGTAAAAATGAGTTGTTTGCCTCAGTTTTGATCAAAGAGAAGGACTTGATGGATGGTAAGTCTGGGGAAAAGTGTGTAGAGAGTTTGGGTCATGTTGAGATCAAAAAGGAGAAGGTATTGGCGTTCTTCAGAAACATTGAGTTTGACAAGTCCCCAGGGCCTAATGGGATATATCCCAGAATACTGAGAGCGCAAGGGAGGAAATTGTTGGGCCCTTGGAGAAACGTTTGCATCCTCACTGGCTACAGGGCAGCACCCAGAGGATTGGAGAATAGCCAATGTTGTACCTTTGTTTAAGAAGGGCAGCAAGGGTAATCCAAGTACTTATAGGCTCGCGAGCTTTATGGCAGTAGCAGGGAAATTATTGGAGACAATTATTCGAGATACCATTTACTCTCACTTGGAAATAAGTGAACATATTATCGAGAGGCAGCATGGTTTTGTGAAGTGGAGGTCATGCCTCACTAACTTGAATGAGCTATTTCGAGAAAGTGATGGAGATGATTGATGAGGGTAGGGCAGTGGACTTCAGTTAGGCCTTTGACAAGAACCTTGGTACAGAAGGTGAAGTGGCACAGAATCAGATTTGAGCTGGCAAGATGGAAACAAAATTGGCTTGGCCATAGAAGACAGAGGGTAGTAGTAGAAGGGTGCATTTCTGAATGGAGGGCTGTGGCAAGTGGTGTTCCTCAGGGATTGGTGCTGGGATCATTACTGTTTGTAACATGTATAAATGATTTGGAGGAAAATGCAACTGGTTTGATTAATAAGTTTGCAGATGATATAAAGGTTGACAGATTTATGGATAGCAATGAGGACTTTTAAAGAACATGGCAGGATATAGATCACTTGGAGAATTGGGTGGAGATATGGCAGATGGAGTTTAATCCGGGCAAATGTGAGGTAATGCATTTTGGAAGGACAAATACAGATGGGAAATATACAGTAAATGGCAGAACCTTTAAGAGGGATCTGGGTGTACAAGTACACAGGTCGCTGAAAGTGGCAACGCAGGTGGGAAGGTGGTTAGGATAGGCAGTTGGCAGGCTTGCCTTCATGGGCCGTTGCACTGAGTTTACAATTGGCAAGTCATGTTGCAGCTTTATTAGAACCTTAGTTAGACCGCACTTGGAATATAGTGTTCAATTTTGGTCGTCAGACTACCAGGAGGATGTGGAGACTTTGGAGAGGGTATAAAAAATATTTACTACGATGTTGCCTGGTATGGAGAACATTAGCTTTGAGGAGAGGTTGGAAAAACTTGGTTTATTCTCACTGGGACGACAGAGGTTGAGGGGCGACCTGATAGAAGTCTACAAGATTGAGGGACATGGGCAGAATGGATATTCAGAAGCTTTTTCCCAGGCTGGAGCAGTCAATTACTAGAGGTCATTGTTTTAATGTAGGAGGGACATGGTTTAAAGGATATGTACGAGGCAAGTTTTTTTTTTACAGAGGGTGCTGGATGCCTGGAACTCGCTGCCAAAGGAGGTACAGGAGGCTGACATGATAACGGCTTTAAAGGGACGTCTTGACAAATACATGCATAGGATGGGAATTGAGGGATATGGCCCCCAGAAGAATAGGGGTTTTCAGTTCAGTGGGTCAGCATTGTTGTTGCAGTGTTGGACGGCCGAAAGTCCTGTTCTTTGTTCTAGAGAGAATTTTCCTTCTGTATACTAGTAACGTAATCGTTGACTTTTCCTTTTCCTAGCCCGTGGATCCAGGCAACACTAAAAGTGAAGCTTCCATTGTTCCTTAGCCAAGATGCGTAAATAAAACTTCTTTCCTTAAGCTTAATTAATCCCCTAAATTAAAAAAAAATGAAGTGCAATCGTGGCCTGGCTTGTAAACTAAATAAAAAGTAAAGAATAACAGCAACTATCATTATGCTTTTCACTTAATTTCACAAGAAGATTATCAAATATAATTTGAAACTGAGCAACAGAGGGATATATTCGGGGAGGTAATGAAATGGTTGTTCAAATAAACTGCGTTTTATGAAGCATCTTCATGGAAAAAACTGGAGGTAGGAAAACTTATACCTGTAGCAATGGAAGATAAAAGATCAGCACCTTCGCAGCAGGAGGTAACCTTATTTGCAGTAAGCGGCTGCGATTTCAGGACCTTCGGTTCAGAGTGATCGAGCTGCAAATATTGTGATGCATTCGGGAGGCGTAATGTTGCACGTAGTATCTATTATCTAGTATTGTTACTAGAGAGGTGGTGCTCGACAGACTGGAGGGGCTGATTGTGGACAAGTCCCCAGGACCGGATGGAATGCATCCGAGGGTCCTGAAAGAAATGGCGGAGGTGGTAGTGGATGCCTTGGTGGTTATTTTCCAGACGTCGCTGGATTCCGGGGAAGTGCCGGAAGTTTGGAAAACGGCTAATGTTACGCCGTTGTTTAAGAAGGGTGCCAGGCAAAAGGCGGGGAATTATAGGCCTGTTAGTTTAACGTCTGTTGTCGGTAAAATGTTAGAATCCGTCATCAAGGAGGAAATAGCGAGGCATCTTGAGGGGAACTGCTTGATAGAGCAGACGCAGCACGGTTTCCTTAAAGGGAAGTCGTGTCTGACAAATTTACTGGAGTTCTATGAGGATGTGTCTAGGGCGGTGGGTAGAGGAGAGCCGGTGGATGTGGTCTTTCTGGATTTTCAGAAGGCGTTTGACAAGGTACCTCAAGAGGTTATTACAGAAGGTCAGGGGGCATGGAGTTGGGGGTAGGGTGTTAGCGTGGATAGAGGACTGGTTGTCAAATAGGAGGCAGAGAGTCGGGGTCAACGGGTGCTATTCGGATTGGCGGATGGTGACTAGTGGAGTGTCCCAGGGGTCGGTGCTGGGGCCTCAGCTATTTACCATTTATATAGATGATCTGGAGGAGGGAACCGAGTGCAGGGTGTCGAAATTTGCTGATGACACCAAAATTGGTGGAACGGCAAATTGTGCGGAGGGTGGGGAGAGTCTACAGAAGGATCTAGATAGGCTGGGCGAATGGGCCAGAAAATGGCAACTGGAATTTAATGTTGGCAAGTGCGAGGTGGTCCACTTTGGTAGGAATAATGGTAGGAAGGATTATTACTTACGTGGAGAAAAACTGCAGCAGGCGACGGTGCAGAGGGACCTCCAGGCCCTTGTGCATGAGTCGCAAAAACTCAGCTTGCAGGTGCAGCAGGTGGTCAGGAAGGTGAATGGGATGCTGGCCTTCATCGCGAGGGGGATTGAATATAAAAGTAGGGAGGTCTTGCCGCGGCTGTATGGGGCGTTGGTGAGGCCGCAGCTGGAGTACTGTGTGCAGTTTTGGGCGCCGTACTTACGCAAGGATATTTTAGCCTTGGAGGGAGTGCAGAGGAGGTTTACTAGGCTGATGCCAGAGTTGAGGGGGTTGAGCTATGAGGAGAGGCTGAATAGATTAGGCTTGTACTCGTTAGAGTTTAGAAGAATGAGGGGAGATCTCATTGAGACGTATAAGATGATGAATGGGATGGATAGGATAGAGGTGGAGAGACTCTTCCCGCTCAGAAAGGATAGTAGGACTAGGGGGCATAGCCTCAAGATAAGTGGGGGGGGGGGGCGGTTTAGAACGGAGTTGAGGAGGAACTTCTTCACTCAAAGGGTGGTGAATCCCTGGAATTCTCTGCCCGTTGAAGTGGCGGAGGCTGCCTCGCTAAATATTTTTAAGACGCGGGTTGATGGGTTTTTGATAAGAGAGAGGGGAATTAAGGGTTATGGGGAGCGGGCGGGAATGTGGAACTGAGCCATGACAGATCAGCCATGATCTTATTGAATGGCGGGGCAGGCTCGAAGGGCTGGTTGGCCTACTCCTGCTCCTATTTCTTATGTTCTTATGTTATCAGGAGGCGGCCACACCCGTTAGGGAAAAGTCTTCTGCTGTGGTCAGTTAAAAAATAAACCTTTTATGGGATTTGGTTTCGTTAGGTAGACAAGCATTTAATACCCTTCCCTAATTTCCCTTGGGAGGGTAGTGGCGAGCTGCCTTCCTGAACCTCTTCAGCCCATGTGGTGTAGATGGAAACAGTTCCAGAATTGTGATCTAGCAATAGTTACGAAATGGCGCCATATTTCGAAGTCAAAATGGTGAGTGGATTCGAAGAGAATTTCCATTTGGTGTCGTTTTCACCTGATGGCTGCTCTTGTCATTTATGGGAGCGGTGGTGGGTTTCCGAAGTGATGTTAAAGGTCTCCTGAATGTGTTCCTGCAGTTCATTTTGTTGATTCCACTCTGTTTTCACTGTCCGTCGCTGGCGGAGGGAAGGTAGGTTTGTGGATTTTAGTGGTTTTATTCTGCCTTGGAAGATGTCGAGCTCCATGACTCTTGTTGAAGTTGCATCCATCCAGGCTAGTGGAGAGTATTCCATCATCCTCCTAATTTCTATCTTATAGATGGAGGACAAGCTTGGGGAGTCAGGAGGTGAGCTACTCGCCGTTGGCTTCCTAGATGCTGACCTGCGCTTATAGACACGGTATTTATGTGGTGCATTCAGTTCACTTTCTTGCAACCCTCAGTATGTCGACACAGGGATTCAGCGATAGTTTCGTCTCTTGACAATCAAAGGCGTTTGTTAGATTCTCTCTTGTTGGAGATGATCGTTGCTTGGAACTTCTGTGTTTACTTACAATAGAAAAGGTCAGGAGTGTTTGAGGCGAGTGAAGCAGGTAAAGGAACCGTAGCGCAGAAGTGCTAGGGCTGTCCAACAGCGCTGAAATTATTTCAGCTTGTTTGAACGAGAGTGGAGGCTGCATTGTTTATGAGAATACTGGCCAAGGCATTGGAAATCATTTCATTGGGGGGAACAAAAAGCAATGTATGATTGTAAAGTCTGGAGACAAACAGTTCTCTGCAGCAAAGAATACTAAACTAGAAGGCCATGTTTCCTGTCTGGAGTCAATTTCCATAACATGTCTTCATGACTGAAGAGGAACTTGGAGTGGACTAAGAAAGGTCCAGTTGCCATGGCGCATGTAAATACAGCAAGAAGTCTCACAACACCAGGTTAAAGTCCAACAGGTTTATTTAGTAGCAATATCCAGTAGCTTTCGGAGTGTTGTTCCTTCCTCAGGAAAGTGGGAGCTCTATTCACAAACAGGGCGTATAAAGACAAACTCAATTTACAAAGTAATGGTTGGAATGCGAATCTTTACAGGTAATCAAGTCTTAAAGGTACAGACAATGTGAGTGGAGAGAGAGTTAAGAACAGGTTAAAGCGATGCACATTGTCTCCAGACAGGACAGTTAGCGAGATTTTGCAAGCCCAGGCAAGTCGTGGGGGTTACGGATAATGTGACATGAACGCAAGATCCCTGTTGAGGCCGTTTTCACGTGTGCAGAACTTGGCTATCAGCCTTTGTTCAGCGACTCTGTGTTGTCGTGTGTCGCAAAGGCCACCTTGGAGAACGCTTACCAGAAGAGCAGAGGTGAGTACCAGTGACCACTGAAGTGTTCCCCATCAGGAAGAGAACGGATTTACCTGGTGGTTGTCGAGCAGAGTTCATTCATCTGTTGTCATAGCGTCTGCATGGTCTCCCCATTGTACCATGCCTCGGGACATCCTTTCCTGCAGTGTACCAGGTAGACAACGTTGGCCAAGCTGCAAGGGTACGTACCGTGTACCTGGTGGGTGGTGTTCTCAGGTGAGACAATGGCATCCGTGTCGATGATCCTGCATGTCTTGCAGAGGTTGCTGCAGCAGGGTTTAGGTTGTTTATAGCATACTTCCTTGTCAAATTACTCCTTCCAAAGTCCATCACCTCGCACTTCTCAGGGTTAAATTCCATCTGTCATTTGACTATCTCGTCTACACCTTCCTGTAACCCAAGACTCATTGACACAATGATTCACGGGTGGTTAACATCGACAAACTTACTGATCCTACCTGCACACAGTGGTCAATGTTGTTTATGTAATTAATAACAGTAGGGACTGAGCACTGATCCATGCAGTACACCACGGGCTACTCAATCAGCAATCTGTCATATCCTCTGTTTCCTACTACAAGCCAATTATGAGTTCACCTTACCTCCTTCAGAGTCTTCTCTGTAATTTCCCAAGTATGGATGAGAGACTCACTGGTCCATATTTGCCTGGCTTGTCTCTACAAACTTTCTTAAATAGTGTGCCCCACACCCCCATAGACACATTAGCTGTTCTACAGTCCACAGCACCTCCCCAGTGGCCAGAGAAGAATTAAAAATTTGGGTCAGAACCGTGGCAAAATCCTCCCTTGCATCCCACAATAGCTTGTGACACAATTCATTTGGACCTGGAGATTTGTCCACTTTTCAGCTCGCCAATACATCCAATACCTTGTCACTCCGTGATACTTTTCTCTGGAACCTCAGTCTCTCTTCGAGTTTCATAACTACCTCCTCATTTTCATGGGTGAAGACAAATGTGACATATTCGTTAACATCTTACCAATATCCTCTGCCTCCACTGATGGATTTCCCCCTTAGTCCCTACTCTTTGCATGGTTACCCTCTTCCCATTGATACACTTAGATTACCTAGGATTTTTACTACTTTTTCCAGCCAGAGCTTTCTCATATTACCTCTTTGCTCTCCTAATTGATCTCGTAAGCTTCATCCTGCACTTTCTGTACTCCATTAATGCCTCCACAAACTTGCTCCCCTTTTACTTATTAAATGGGCGTCACAGTAGCACAGTAGTTAGCACTGCTGCTTCACAGCTCCAGGGACTTGGGTTCAATTCCCGGCTCAGACCACTGCCTGTGTGGAGTTTGCACATTTGCCTCGTGTCTGTGTGGGTTTCCTCCCAGTCCAGAGATCTGTGGGTTAGGTTGATTGGCCATGTTGAAAATTGCCCCTTAGTGCCCCGGGATGAGTAGGTAAATATGTAGTGATATGGGGGGGTAGGGCCTGGGTGGAATTGTGGTCAGTGCAGACTCGATGGGCTGAAGGGCCTCTTTCTGCACTGTAGGGTTCTATGTTTCTAAATGCCTCTTTTCCTTCTCATTTCATCATGAATTCCTTTGCTCATCCATGGTTCTCAGTTTGCTACACTTTGTTACCCTGGTGGGTGCTTGTTAGGCCTGTACCATCCCTATGTCATCTTTGACTGCTCCCCACCGTCCCCCCTGCTCTTTCCCATTCCTCTTATGTAGATTTCCTCAAGTAACTCGTTCCAGTCCACCTTGGCCAGGTTGTGCCTAATTTTTTAGTATCTACTCTCCCCCACTCCAAGACATTTTCAGCAACTTGTTAATTTCTTTGCCCATAACAAAATTGAACCGAACCATTGTGATTGCTATCATCGAAATGCTCCTCCACCAACACATCAACCACCTTCCGGCTTCATTCCCCAGAATTAGTTTAAAGTTTTAGTGTCACAAGTAAAGCTTACATTAACATTGTCATGAAGTTACTGCAATTTCCTCTAGTCACCACAGTCGCCTGTTCGGGTGAATACATCTAACCAGCATACCTTTCAGAATGTGGGAGGGAACTGGAGAACCCGGAGGAAACTCACACAAACACGGGGAGAACGTGCACAGGCAGTAACCCAAGCCGGGAATCGAATACTGGTCCCTGGCACTGAAGCAGCGGTGCTAACCACCGTGCTACCAAGCTGTCTAGATCCAGCACAGCTCCCTGCCTTGTTCGATCCTTTATACATTGATCTATTCCTGTATGCGTTTTAAGAACTCTACTCCATCCAAGTCCCTAGTATGATGGTAATCCCAATTAATGTTGGGAAAGTTGAAATCACCATTTTATTAATTTTACATCCCTCTGCAAATCGTGCACATTTGCTCTTCAATTTCCAGCTGACTATAAGGGGATCAATAATGAACAGCTAACAACTAAGCTCTCCCTTTTCTATTCCCAAGCTCTACCCACAAATCTTCATTTGATGCCCCCTCCAAGATATCTCTTCTTACTGCAATAACTGCCTGCTTAACTAATAATGCAATTCCTCCTCCTTTACCCACTCCATATCTCACCTACATCCCAGGACGTTGAACTGCCATTCCTACCCCTCACTCAATCAGGTCTCTGGAAATCCTATCAATGAAGCTTTCCGCCATCTGCATGCTCCTAGGTGCATCCAACTATTTCTCCAATGCGTTCTGTGAAGAACTGCCATTGGATGCACTTCCTGCAGATGTAGCCATCCGGAACACTGGAAGAGTCATGGGCCTCCGACACCTCACAGTTGGAGCACTGCACCTCCCGACTGACATTTCCTGGGTTAATCAATCAATCGCTTAAAAAAAGTAATTAAATGTAGCAATCATTATGCCCTTCTTCCCTTGTCCTCGCCGAACCAGTTCCCGCCGTTACTGGTTATGAAACACAATAGGTAATTTCAAACGATAAAAACTGATAAAAGTTGGAAAGACTTACCGACCTGGCCCACTACTTACCAATCAGCACTCCCTCTTGTAACCTTGGCTGTCTGTTCTACTTAACTCCAAAAACACCTTCATTCAGCCGAGCTGAACTCAGAGTATAGACAGTGCAGCACTTACTGGCCTCTGTTTTTGTAGGTTTCTACTCACAATGCACTGAAATTGGTTTGAACAATTAGTCAGCTGGAGTTTCAACTGAGAAATGACTCAGCTGAATCCTGTTTCAGCAATGCACTCACTAGGGTGTAACATTTAATTTCCCAATTAAATAACTAAGTTAGCTAATCCTGAAAGCAAGCTTAATGACATGCGGTGTCCACGGGTGCAAGTTGACGCCTTCCGCGCCCGCTGAGCACCGCAGGGGCTGGTGTGTGTTATAGGCCCTTACAACCACATTTTGATTTAATGTTTTAAGTTTCCTTTGGACTTTGGTTTCTGTTCGGGCCGTCCCCCCCGGGTTCCTTTTTGGGGGGCTGCCCCTCTTAATTTGTCCCTAAGTTAATTTGAGTTAGTTTTGCTCGTTTGGCTAACAAGAGCTACCTCCTTATTACTTACGACTTGAACTCCCTGTTTCACCTGACACTAAAAACATTCTCACACAGCCAGGCAGCACTCACAGTGCAGTGTGTATGTTTCTGTTGTGTGGTTCTGTTCATGGGGCACTGAATATGGATGATCTAAGTTCAAAAAACCAGTGTGTAGAGACTGTTTGGGTAATGATGACAAATAAAAAGTCATCAGTCACTTGAGGCAGTGGTGAACAGGCTCCCTAAAGTCGGATGAAATAACGAGATCTTGTCAGAAAAGCTCTCGACCATTTCCACTTCAATCCTATTGATGTGGATAGGAACGTGAGCTCTTCTACACTTCCTGTCGGCGCTGACTGTCTCCTTCCTTTTACTGACATTGAGGAAGAGATTATTGTCATCGCACCAGTTCACCAGATTCTCTATCTCCTGCGTGTACTCCATCTCATCATTGTTTGCGATCCGACTCACTACGATGGTGTCATTAACAAACTTGGAGGGGAATTTGACCACAAGGCAAAGCTTTATAAGGAGTATATGGCCTACTCCTGCTCCTATTTCTTATGTTCTTATGTATAGTAAGTGGCTGAAGACACAGCACTGTGTCGCACCGCTGTTGAGGATGATCGTGGATGAGGTGTGATTGTCTATCCTTACTGATTGCTGTCTGTGGATTCGAAAGTCTAGGACCCAATCGCAGAAGAAACTGAGTCCAAGGCCAAAGATTGTGGAGATGCGTTTTATAGGAATAATGGTGTTAATGACTGCGCTGTAGTTAATAAATAGGAGTCTGACATGAGTGTCTTTGATATTTATTGTTCCAGGGGTGAGCGTAGGACCAGGGAAATTGTGCCTGCTGTGGATCTGTTGCAGTGAGTGGTGAACTGTAAAGGATCCAGGCAATTTGGGAGGCTGGAATTGATCCGTGCCATAACTAACCTTTCGAAGTACTTCATAATAATCTGTGTCAGAACCACCGGTCAATCGTCACTAACACGCTATCTGTCTTTTTCTTTGATACTAGAAAAATGGTCGTCTTCTTGAACAGGTAGAGACACCAGATCAGTACAAGGAGAGGGCAAAGATTCCTGCATAATTGCACCCCCCCACACACACACACACACACCCAGCCTCACCAGCTGGTCCATGCAGGATCTGAGTGCTTGTCCAGGTGAACTCACCCAGGTCAGTCGATTTCCGTGGGTTCACTTTCGAGAAGGCTGATCTGACATGTGCGATGGTGACATTAGATATTGTTCCAGCTGAAGCTTCTGGGATGGAAGGTATGCTCTTGCTGACCTCTTGCTCAAACCTGGCATAGAAAGGATTGAGCTCATCAGGGAGGGGTGCATTTAGTGCCGGCGATGAGTAGGCATGGATTGGGCAGTAGAGCTGCAGAGCCTGAAATTTAGAGGGACATTTCAGAATTCATGGAATAGATCCATTCCAACAAAAAAATCCAAGGGGAGGACACATCATCCGTGGTCAAATAAAATTAAAGTTGAAATTTATTTATTAGTCACAACTAGGCTTACATTAACAGTGTAATGAAGTTTCTGTGAAAATCCACTGGTCACCACTCTCCGGTGCCTGTCCGGGTACACGGAGGGAGAATTTAGCATGGCCAAAGCACCTAACCAGCACGTCTTTCAGAAGCAGGAAACAGCACGTCTGTGGGAGAAAACCCGATAACCAGAGGAAGCCCACGCAGACACGGGGAGAACGTGCAGACTCCACACACACAGTGACCCAAGCCGGGATTTGAACCCGGGTCACTGGCGCTGTAAGGCAGCAGTGCTAACCTCCAGTTAATAGTGAAAAATTAAAGCGAGAGGTGGTCCTAGGAATGTGAGTCTGCGAATTCATCACGGAAAATGACGAAATAACAGATGAATTGAACTGGGCATTCTACATCGACCCTCATGATAGAGGATAGAAGCAACATCTCTTGACAAAGCTACAATTCAGATAGCTGAAGGTGGGGGCAAAATCAAGAAAATTACAACCACCAGGAAAATGGCACTGAACTAATTACTTGAGCTCGGGTTGACAAATCCTCTGATTTTGAAGGACTTTATCCGAACTCCTCAAAAAATATCAAGCGAGATGGTTGATTCGTTGGTTTTAATTTTGAAAAATCCTGAGTTTCGTAAATATTTCAATACGTTGGAAAATAGCGATTGCAAATTCTTCAAACAGGCAGGAAGACAGAAACCAGTCAAGTACAGATCTGTTAACATAACATCTGTCACAGAGAATCTAGTTTTAAAACAGTATAACAAAGCACTTTGACAAATGATGGCTAATTAGGCAGAGAGAATATGGGGCCATAACATCCAAATAGTGCCAGAAAACCATGGTCCGCTGGAATGACCAGATTTTGAGAAGCATTTACCTACTCTAGAAAAGGAGGCTGGCCGGGGCTGCATGGGGACTGTGTCAGTTTAGGTCCCGCAAATCCCAATTCGGGAAGGGCACGCACCCTTTTTACTGCACTGGCTTCTGTAAAGCAGGTAACTTCAAAAGTACCAGTGAAATTGTGAGTCCAGGCGGAAGATAAGTTTCCATGGTAAGTGGTTGGCATTTGGGTGGTCGGGAGGTTGCGCGGCGCGGGGGGGTGGGGGGGGGGCGGGGAAAGAGAGGGGAGGGGGTAGGGGGTGGGGGGCGTGCTGGTGGGGGATCCGTGGTCGTGAGGTGAGAAAGATCGGAGGTCAGGGTCGGAGGTCATGGGGTATGGCAAATAATAGCTTGGGACGGAGGTCGAGGGTCTTGAGGGTGTGTTAAAAGTTGTGTGGCCGATCTGAGGCCGAGGGATGGGATCGGAAGTCATAGCTGAGGATGGCTGGGATTCGAAGGGAAGACGATGACGTTGGGGGTCGGCCGTTGGAGGTTGCTGGGGGTGGGGAGGGGGGTGCGGTGATGGCTGTGCGGGTGGGGAAGGCGCATGTGTTTCAAGGGTCACAATAGTTGCGGTTCGGAGGTCATGGGGGCGGTTGTCGAACGTTTGTGGTCCTGGGGGGACCCAGGAATCGGGGAGGTCCGAAGGGTAGTTTCTTTGGTATTGCATCAGTTTGGGAAGAGGTTCAGCTTATAGAATAATTGAATTCCTACAGTGCAGAAGGAGGCCAAGAAAACCACCTTTTCTGCAATACCATTTGAGCTTTGGAAGAGTTTTGTCTGCTTGAATCATATCACCTCTCAT
The DNA here is from genome assembly GCF_965287045.1 of Carcharhinus amblyrhynchos. Lineage (NCBI taxonomy): Eukaryota > Metazoa > Chordata > Chondrichthyes > Carcharhiniformes > Carcharhinidae > Carcharhinus > Carcharhinus amblyrhynchos. The sequence continues at coordinate 6,708,192 of NC_137336.1, read as the reverse complement.
TCTTCTCAACCCCGGGCAATAAAAATACAGCTATTTAATATTTCTTCACTGGACAACCCCTCATCTCAGGAAGTAAATTGCATGAACCTTTGTTGATCACCTTCTATGGAAAATGTATCTTTACATGGGTAAGGAGAAAGAAACTTCCCATATTACTCCAGATGTGGTTTCACCAATGTTCTATATAATTTCAGGAAAAAAAAGTCATTGTGTTCTTATACTCAAAGCATCTTGTAATACAGGCCAACATCCAATATTTCTTTTTAATGGCTTGCTGTATGTGCATTTTAGTTTTCAGTGCCTGATGAAAAAGGGCAGCCCAGTCCCTTTGAATTTCATGCTTCCGAATCTCTCACCACTTAAAAAATAATCCGTGTTTCTGTTTCTCCTACTAAAGTGGATTACTTCATAATTCTCCACATTGTGCTTCAGCTGTCAATTTTTTGCCCACTCTGTTAGCCTCTCCAAATGCCCTTGAAACGTAGTTTCATTCAACTCGCAGCCAATTTTGTGTTATTTGCTAACTTTACATCTAATATTACATTTACACCTTACCTATTCTGTTAGTTATGCCCTCAAAAAAACTCGAAGGTTGTGAAATGTGGTTTCATTTTCATAAAACCTTGTTGAGTGCATTCAATCTCACCACTGTTTTCTCACTGTGCTGTTATCAGGTTCTTTCTGAAAGCTTCTCGGATTTCTTGGCTAAAGGGTCTGGAGGCAAAGGACGCAGCCTCATAGTAAGGGGAAAGCAATTTAAGGAGGTATTCCTCCAGTCAGAGGATGCAGAATATTTGGACATCTCTGTCCGAGAGGGCTGTTAAGGGTCAATAGTTGGGTATGTGCTAAACTGTCATCTATAGGAATCTAGATAGTAGCACACTACTATTCATTAGTTTAAGTTCCTAGAGTTTCCTCTAACCCTTCTTAATTAGTGAGGTTACATGAACTATCTCCCAATCTGCAGGAGCCATTTCACAATTCACGGAATATTGAAAATGACCATCAATACCCCTATTACCTCTACAGCTACGTTTTTGACAACTCTGGGATACAGATAATAAGTTCTATGGAATTTATCTGCTTTAAGTCGCAATAGTTTTTCTAGTACTTTCTTAAATTAATAGTTCAAATCTTGCAGTTCCTCATTTACACTAGTCTGTTAATTCTATATTAATTTGCGACATGTCAAACATATCCCTCTGTGAAGACAGGCACAAAGTATTTGTTTATTTACCTGCTATTTCCTTGTTCCTCATTATAACTTTTCTTGCCTCGACTTGAAATGGCCCCATATTTGCTTTTGCTATGTTTTTCCTTTACATACAACTACAAAAGATTTTGCAGTCATGTTCTAAGTTTTCGCTAGCATGTTCTCTTTTATTTCCACTTTCTTCATCATTTATTTGTACTCCTTCGCAAAATTCTAAAATGCGCCAATTCTCGTGCTTATGACATATTGGCAACTTTATATGCTTCTTCCTTTGATCTTACTTAATTCTGATTACTTTCATTCTCCACTGTTGGAGGACTTGTCTTGCACAGTGTTTGTGCATTAAATGAATGTATGTCTGTTGTAACCTACGTATTTGTTTCTTTTTAATTGTCAGCTGCTGGCATATTTTTTTAACATAGTTTCCCAATCTAGCGTAACGAATATAGTCCTCATATCTTCACTTTCCTTTGTTTAGATTTAAGGCTCTTGATTGAATTACATCACTCTGAAACTTAATGCCACTTTCTACCATACTTTTGTCATTCCTTCCTGAAGGCTCGTTTATAAACAGATTGTTAATTATTTATTTAGATTGCATAATTGTAGGTGTAAAATAATCAGTTCCCTTTTTCGTTCCTCAATACATTGCTCTTGAAAATCATTTTGTTTCAGTTGCAAGATATCGTCCTTCACAGTATTATTATAAACTTTATTTACCCAGTCTGTAGAATTTGAAATTCCACCTGATTGCTATATTAGCCTTCTTAAACACAACTCCAATTTTCTGAAGTGTATATTACCACTGCTGTTTGTTGGTATATAAAATCTCCCAGAAAATTTTCCTGCCTTTTACTTTTTCTTAGTTCCACCCAAACTGATTATGTCGTGATCTTTTGAATTAAAATATTCTTTTCACTACAATACTAATGTCCTCTTGAATTACAGAACTACCCTTGCACGTTTTCCCAGCTTTCTGTCCTTTCTAAATATCATACACCACTGGATATTCAGGTACCAACTCTGGTTTACTTTTAGCACACAAAGTTGTAGCATTATGAATTGATTTCAATTGCTGTCAACCCTTTTAAAATGAAAAAAAAATCACACTTTGACATAAGACTTTGATTTAAGACTTGTAAGAAGTTTTAACCCAATGTCAGTCTAACTCGGGATCAATTATTTCTACATTGTAATCTACACTATCATAGAACATAGAACATAGAACACTACAGCACAAACAGGCCCTTCGGCCCACAAGTTGCGCCGACCACATCACCTACCAACCTACAGACCTATCTATAACCCTCAATCTCATTAAACCCCATATACTCATCCAGAAGTCTTTTAAAAGACCCCAGCGAGTTCGCCTCCACCACCACTGACGGCAGCCGATTCCATTCACTCACCACCCTCTGAGTGAAAAACTTACCCCTAACATCACTTCTGAACCTCCCTCCCCGCACCTTAAATCTGTGTCCTCTCGTAGCGACCATTTCAAACCGGGGAAATAGCCTCTGAGAGTCCACCCTATCTATTCCTCTCAACATTTTGTAAACTTCTATCAGGTCGCCTCTCAACCTTCGTCTCTCCAGGGAAAAGAGTCCCAGCTCCCTCAACCTAACTTCATAAGGCATGCCTCCCAGTCCAGGCAACATCCTTGTAAATCTCCTCTGCACCCTTTCAATAGCTTCTACATCTTTCCTATAGTGAGGCGACCAGAACTGCGCACAATACTCCAAATGAGGCCTGACAAGGGTCTTATAAAGTTCCAGCATTACCTCCCGACTCCTAAACTCAATCCCTCGATTAATGAAGGCCAGTACACCATACGCCTTCTTGACCACCTCCTCCACCTGCGAGGCCGATTTAAGAGTCCTGTGGACCCGGACCCCAAGATCCTTCTGCTCCTCAACACTACTCAGACTTCTGCCCTTAATAGTGTACTCGTTCATCCCGTTGGTTCTGCCAAAATGGACGACAACACATTTATCCGCGTTGAAGTCCATCTGCCACTTCTCCGCCCAGTCCTGCATCCTATCTATGTCCTGCTGCAACTTTTGCCATCCTTCCAGATCATCCACAACACCACCGACCTTCGTGTCATCAGCGAACTTACTTACCCATCCCTCCACTTCCTCATCCAGGTCATTTATGAAAATGACAAACAACAAGGGTCCCAGAACAGATCCTTGAGGCACTCCGCTGGTGACTGACCTCCATTCAGAAAAAGCCCCATCCACAACCACTCTCTGCCTTCTGCAGGCAAGCCAGTTCTGGATCCACAAGGCCAAAGGCCCTTGGATCCCATGCCCTCTCACCTTCTCAAGAAGTCTTGCATGGGGGACCTTATCAAACGCCTTGCTGAAGTATGGGACTTTCTCTCTCTCTGTCATGTGTGAATTTGTATCCGGATTAAAAGTCCCAAGTGTCTCCCAGCGCATATTCTTGATTTTTGATGACATCTTAATTATTCCAAAACAAAATTTAAAAGGTCTGATACATGTTGATCACCGTATTAACATTACATCTGCTCTGAAGCAGAAGCTAACAATTCATCTGCATGAAGTAAACAATTTTTTGAAGGTAAATTAAAGTATCTAAATCGTGACTATGCCATTGCATTATAGATCTTCAGATCAGTTCCCAACTCATTAAACTTGCTAGAACTCTCATTACATTTGCGGTTATCTCAAAAAACGAAACAAGCTCCGCTCTGCTCGAGAGGAAATGCATTAATGCATCAGCCTAAAAGCTCAAGGTGCTATCAGAGAGCGCCACCTCCTTACTAGTCTGAAAGATATGTTGCCAAGGCTGGTTAGTATTAAACAGAGGAAAAACCAGTTTTTTCTAATGAATCACAGATTCGTATAGTGCAAGAGAGACCCTCCGGCCCATCGCGTCTGCACGACATGCGAGAAGCGCCTGATCTCCCACTTAATCCCAGAACTTGGCTCACAGCCTGAACGTAATGAGGTACCAAATGTTCATCCAATCACTTTTTACAGAATGTGAGGCAACTCGCCTCGACGACCCTGCCAGGCAACGCATTCGAGATCGTCACCACCCTCTGGGTAAAAAGAACGTTTGTCCTCGCATCGCCCTCAACTTCTTGCCCCTAACCTTGAACCAATGTCTGCTCATGACTGGCCCTTCAGCTAAGGAGATCAGTTTCTGTTTATCCACTCCGTCCATGCCGTTCATAATCTTGTACACTCCAACAAGATCGCCCCTCAATCTTCTCTGCACCAACGGGGTTTAGGCGCATGGAAAATTAGAAAATCAAAATTAAAGGAGAAGGTGGGAGCGCGGGTTAGTGATGAGGGGTATTGTTCCCAGAAATTAAAAGAAAGGGGTAGAACGTGTTAATGTCATTTTGCAAGCAATTAAATAAGGGCATGGAAATTTGATTCTGGAACAAATTCGAAGTTTTTCTGCGGAGAGTATAGAGAACCAGCATTTCGTTTCGGATTGGCACTTCCTCGGAGTAACTTAAGCAGGAGATGCGCAGATGTTTGATTAGTGATGATTTGAAAAGTTATGAAGAATGTGCAGGAAAGTGAGTTGAGTGGAGACACGATCAACTATGATGATATTGAATGGATCAAAGGGCGGAATTCTCTATTCATGCTCCTCGTCCTTATGTTCTTATGTTATCAAGGGAATTATGGATGGGCAATCAATGCTGGCCGAGCCGGCAACGCCCATGGCAATGAAGTTCAAACATTCCCATTTGAAGCACCTAAAAGTTAAGTGTTCTTGGATGCTAATTTCCAAAACTACAGAAATTTTGTTCCATTTCTCAACAAATGACTTGTGCACATTAATGACCGGTCGTAGTTTTCCCAGAACTTTTGTATGAACATAGAACATAGAACATAGAACATAGAACATTGCAGCGCAGAACAGGCCCTTCGGCCCACGATGTTGCGCCGACCAGTTTTTTTTTAAAATAAACAGACCCACTAATCTAAACCAATCCCTTTTCGTCCTTAAACCTATCCATAGATCTCTTAAACGCCCCCAAACTAGGCGCATTTACAACCGCAGCAGGCAGGGCATTCCAATCCCTCGCCACCCTCTGGGTAAAGAACCTACCCCTGACATCCGTCCTATAACTACCACCCCTTAATTTAAAGCCATGCCCCCTCGTGCTAGCATTCTCCATCCGAGGAAAAAGGCTATCACTATCCACCCTATCTAAACCTCTAATCATCTTATATGTTTCAATAAGATCCCCTCTTAGCCTCCTTCTTTCCAGCGAAAACAACACCAAATCCCTCAGTCTCTCCTCATATGACCTCCCCTCCATACCAGGCAACATCCTGGTAAACCTCCTCTGCACCCTCTCCAAAGCCTCAACGTCCTTCCTGTAATGTGGGGACCAAAACTGCACACAGTACTCCAAGTGCGGCCGCACCAGAGTTGTGTACAGTTGCAACATGACGCTGCGACTCCTAAATTCAATCCCCCGACCAATAAACGCCAAGACACCGTATGCCTTCATAACAACCTTATCTACTTGATTCCCAACCTTCAGGGATCTATGTACACATACACCTAGATCCCTCTGCTCCTCCACACTATTCAAAGTCCTCCCATTAGCCCTATACTGAACACATCTGTTACTCCTACCGAAATGAATTACCTCACACTTCTCCACTGATACTGCAGTATGCAACATAATCCACATTATTGTCAAGCTTGTCTGCTAATTTTCATCCACAATTTGAGTAATATACTCAGAAAATGATTGAAGTCATTGAAAGGGACTATGTATCGAAATGCACTCCCCTGCTGATTTATTTTCATTCTCTGGATCACAAGAACACAATCCAAGAAATAAAAGCAGCAGTGGCCACCAGGACCTTCAAACGTGATCTGACATTCAATATAATCATGGCTGATCTTTTGTGGCCTCAACACATTTCCAATGCTATTTCCCCATAACCCTATATTCCTCCATCTATCAATATTTATCCACCTTCTCGTTTAGTACTTCTAATGATCTAACCTCTGCACCACTTGGTTAGAGAATTCGAGAGGTTCATCATCTCTGTGACAAGAAATTTCTGTGCAACTCAGATTTGAAGAACCAGTAGTCGACCTAACAGCTCTGCTCCCTTGGTCGAGACTTTCCAATTCGTGAAAATATTTCACCGTCTGCCCTGGCAGCCCCCCTCAGTACCTCATAAGTTTGAATTAGATCTCTCTTCACTCTTCTGCATCCCGAGGAATACAGGCCCAGACTCTTCACTCTCTCTTGATAGTATTCCAATCTCAGGAATTAGCCTAGCGAATCTCCTTTGGATCGTTTCCAATGTAGCGGTATAATAGTTTAAGGTAAGGTAACCAAAACTATCTGCAGTACTCCAGCTGAGGCCTCACCACCACCGTGTAGAGTTGCAACTAAACGTCCCTATTTTTATACACCAACTTCTTTGGACTAAAGGCAAATGTCATCTGCCGTCTTAACTCTGTTGGCTTGCCTGCCAACTTTGTGTAATTCATGCACTCAGACCACCTGGATCCCTTGCTACTTCACTTACCTGCAGCCTCTCTCCATTTAGATAATAACCTAACTTTTAATTCTTATCACAGAAGAACATGAACTCAGATTTCCCCACATTAAACTCCACTTGCCAGGTTTACATCCAGTCACCCAAACTCTCTATATCCCGTTGCAGATTGCAAATATCCTGATCAAAATATGTCCTCACACCTACCTTTGATTCATCAACAAGTTTGGAAAGCTTACATGCTGATCCTTCCTGCAGACCATTAATGCAAATAGTGAACAACTGTGGGCCAAAAACTGATACCTGTAGTACTCCACTAGTTATATCTTTGCATTCTAAAAATGAGTCATTTGTTCCAACTCTCTGTTAACAGCGAGCCCAATTCCCTGGGTTTTAAATTCATTCGCCAACCCCTGAGGTGGCACCTTGACAAATGCCTTTTGAATATCTAAATATACTACATGTACAGGGTCCCTCTGTCTATTCCCCCGTTTCATCCTCAAAGAATTCGAGCAAATTTGCCAAACATGATTTAACTTTCATAAAACCATGTTCAATAGGTTTGATTAAATTCAGCATTCCAAAATGATTCACGATTTCCTCCTTAAGCATTGACTCGACAGAGGAAATTTACAGCCAGAAGGAGGTAATTCGGCCCATGTTGTCCATGCCAATCTAAGAGCAATCAGTTGCCCTTTCGAATCCCATCTTCCTGCATCCGAACCTTAGCCCTATAGCTTAAGGTGCAGATCCAGACATTTGTAAAAAGAGTTTAGAGTCTCTGTCTCCCCCAACAGCTCGGGGGGAGAATTCCAGACTTTTGCACCCTTTGCACAAAAAAGTTCTTTCTCATGTCCCTCTGCACCTACTATCACTTATCTTGAATCTACGAACTTTGGTTTTAGAATTCTCCACCAGCGAGAGAATTTTATTCTGTCCACGCGTTCCCTCGCAATTTTGTACACCTCTATCAACTCACCCCCAGCCTGCTCTGTTTCAAGGAAAATAACCCCAACCGATCCAATGTCTCCTCGTAGCTACACATTTCTAGCCATGGCAACATTCATGTAAACCTCCTCTACACTCTTTCCAAAGCAATTACGTCCTTCCTGTAATATGATGACCGGTTCTACAAACAAGACACTAGTTGCGACCACATTAATGATTCATACAATTCCAAGGTTACATTATACTTTAATATTTTATATTCCTGCCAATAAAAGAAATCATCCCATGTGCTTTCTTCACAATGTTGTCTACGTGAGCTGCAATCTATAGTGACATTTGTACTTGTACGTCAAGAACTCTCACTTCATTACACTTCCTAGTGTATTCCCATTTATTGTCGATTCCCTGTTTGCTCTCCCTAAATGGATTACCTCACATATTTCCATGTTAAAATCCATTTGCCAATTTACCACCCACTTCTCCAAACCAACATTTTGTAGATAATACTTTTTCTTTACACTATACATTACTCATCCAATCCTTATGTCATCTGCAGATTTTCTAATTCTGCATCACACGTTTGCATCCAAATCATAAGTATATAACACACATAGCAATGGTCCCAACACAGTTTCCCGTGCTGTGTTGTTCTTTATTCTTTGAAACAACTTTCCATTCACAAGAACGTAGAACATTACCATTTGTTCCCTGTTACTAAACTAACTTTTGATCCAGTTTGCCACATTCCCCTGTATCCCATGGGCTTTTACTTTTTTTGACAAAACTGCATGTACGACTTTGTCACGTGTCTTGCTAAAATCCATGTTTATGATGTTCCCAACACTGTCTTCATCAACTCTTCTCATATCCTCAAATAATGCAATCACAATTGTGAGGCAAGACTGTCCTTTAACAAATACATGTTGATCATTCCTGACAAGTCCATTTCTTTCTACACAACAATTAATCCTCTCCCTCGGGACTGATTTACTACCAATGTAAGACTAACTGCCCTAAAATTGTTTGGTATTTTCTTTGATTCCTTTTCCAATTATGGCAATAAGTTTGTGATCCTGCAGTCCTCTGGTCGCTCCACCTTATATAGTGAAATTTGGAAGATCATTCTAAGAGCATCTACCATTTCCTCCCTGACTTTCTTCAGCAGCATTGGAAGCAATCTATCTGGCTCATCAACTTTCATGGATTCCAATACTTCGAGTACTTTCTCTCTCTTTATCATTACCCCTCCAATATCTCACAGTGTTCATCCAGGGCTACTAAATCTGCATCAGCCATTTCCTTTGTAAATATGGAGGTACAATATTCATTTAAACCCTTCCCACTGCTTCTGCATCGACACACAAGTTCCCTTTTTCATCTCTGATACGTTCCATTTTTCCTGAACTAACGTATTAAAATTATTATATTGCTGAAACAATTTTGGGTTTTCTTTAAATTTACTTGGCAATCTTTTTACCATGCAGCCTCTGGGATTTCCTCATTTTCTTCCTAACTTCACCCTGCACTGCCTATTTTCACCTTGGCTATCTGCAGTGCATTGTTATTTGTGTATATCATACACTTTATTTTTTCTGTTTTATCTTTCCCTGTAAACAATGAGGAATGGGATCGGGTGGGGTCTAGATTTAACAGTAGAGCTTTCATGCTTGGAGGGCGCATCTGTACCTTGTAAGTGTGCCAGGACTGTGATTGCATTCATAGCCTTCACTATTAAGTCATTAAAATGGATTGTAAAAGGCTGGGGCCCAAGGACCAAACCCTGTGTCACTCCACTCGTTACTTCTTGCCATCCAGAAAAAAATAAACATTTACCCCGATTCTCTGTCTTCTGTCCCTCAGCCAATCACCTATCCAAGCTAAGAAATTACCTATTATGTTCAATCGATCTGAAGCACTAATGATGGTTCCCGTCTTTGATTTATGGAATGATATTTGGCCAAGACGATGCTGCGTATTTCTATGAATGATTCAAGCTTGGCCAGAATTTTATCAATATTTGCCGTCTCCTAGATAGAAATTTGCACCAATGACAATGGTGACAGATGGACGGCAGTTTTTCTGACCCTCATTTCATCCCGGAGGTCTGCATAATATCTAATTTGGAGCTTATGACTTGGTGATTCAGAGAAAGCGAGGTTATTTGGTTTGAGCTAATATGCAACATCAGTGTTTTTCAGCTCAAAAGAAAGTGACCTTTTCACTAGGAATTATTTACAGGTGCAGCATAGAAAGCATCCTTTTCGGATGTATCATAACTTGGTATGGCTCCTACTCTGACCTAGACCACAAGAAACTACAAAGTATAGTGCATGTAGCCCAGTCGTTCATGGAAACCAACCCCCCATCCATTGGCTCCATCTACACTTCTCACTGCCTCGGAAAAGTAGGCAGAACAATTAAGTACCCCAAGCATCCTGGATTGATACTTAATCTTTCTCCACCCGGAGAAAAAGATATAATAGTCCATGAGCACGTACTAACTGACTCAAGAACAGCTTCGTCCCTGCTGCCATCAGGCTTTTGAATGGACCTAGTATATATTTCTCTTCATCCTTTCTATAAATGTAACACTATATTCTCCACCCTCTCTTTTCCTTCACCCCAATGTACTCTATGAACGGCATGCTTTTGTCTGTATAGTGCGCAAGAAACAATGCCATTCATTGTATTCCACTCCACGTAACAATAATAAATGAAATCAAATCAAGCGTTTGGTGTCTTAACATTTAGAAGACGTTTGTTTCGGGCTGTGAGTCAAATTTATTTTAGCCGTATCAGTTACCAAACCATCTTCTACACATATTTTATTATTTTTGATCATTTACACTTCAGATTTTTTTCTTCTGTATTGCGATTATTATGATCACAGTTGAAATTATGAAATGGAAAAAAAAAGATTGTCATTTGCCCGTCGCGATTGTCATATTGCTCTTTATATGGCAAATTCGGTAGGCGTTTGTAAATTGAATATGTAAGAATAACTTTAATTCGCTTAAGATTTCAAAAAAGTAGGAAATTTCAAATGCTTATGCTCCGAACAAAATGTTTTTAAGTTAGCTTTGACGTAAGTCGTCAGAGGAAGTTATGCTCTCCAGTTGAGAAATAATGGAATTAGTAGGAAGTCAAACAGTTTCCGAAGTGCAAAAAGAATTAAGTAATAGTTTGCAATTTAATAATGTGCGTAATTTTTTGGATTTACAGCAGTAATGGCTGAGTATTCGGTAACAACACCTAAATATCATTAACGACATCAGACGACATATTCATTTTGCTAACATGCTGCTTTCAGATGGTTTCATTGTAATTATGGACCGAGACACTTTGTGTCGCTGTCTACCAATAAGGGATTGAAACGAAGCTGGAGATCCATCACCCATCCCCCGGCAGGGGAAAGATGACGCAGACATTTTATCGAGCATCCAAATCGCGGAGTCAGCATCTCATTACGGCTCGAGTCTACAGGAACAAGTTATTAAAAGGTATTTTCACCCTGTGGATACAAATATCTGAGTATTTTCGAGGGTATCTGATATTTAGTAGGAGTAAATGCAGATCAGCGACATAAAATGGAAAGAACAGCTTTGTCCTCCATTTTGCTGTTTTGTATCTGTCATCTCGTTTCTGGGCAGGTCCGATATTCCATTCCCGAGGAGCTGGAGCAAGGTACTTTTGTTGGGAATATCGCAAACGACTTGGGTTTAAAATTAAAAGAACTATCAGATCTTAGCTTGCGAATCATCTCTGATCCGCATCCACAGTATTTCGAAGTGAATTTGAACAATGGAATATTATTTGTGACCAAAAGAATAGATAGGGAACAGCTGTGTAAAGGCAGCCTTACTTGCGTTATTCCACTGGAGATAGTGACTGAAAACCCTGTGAATTTGTATCGTGCTGAGGTCGAAATTCTGGATATAAATGACAATTCCCCCAGTTTCCCTAATGGTGAGATTTATTTGGACATTTTTGAATCAACTTCACCGGGTATGCGCTTCCCCTTGGAAGACGCACGCGATCCTGATGTGGGTGTAAATTCAGTACGTACGTACCAGCTCAGTTCAAACAAGCACTTCATTTTGGAGGTACAGACTCGCGGTGAACGTAAATTAGCGGAACTCGTCCTACAAAACGCATTGGATCGAGAAAAAGAAGCCATGCATCATTTACTGTTAACAGCCATTGACGGTGGTTCACCAGAGAGATCTGGCACTGCTCGCATTACCGTTGCAGTTTTGGACGCAAATGACAACTCACCTATATTTCACCAGTCTTTGTACACGGTCAAATTATTGGAAAACATGCCGGTGGGTACTTTGGTGATCAAACTTAACGCAACCGACACGGATGAAGGATTAAATAGCGACATAGAGTATTACCTTGGTAAGTACAATCCCGATAAAGTGCGAAAGCTCTTTACCTTGGAGCGCACAACAGGAAACCTTCGAGTGAAAGCACTGATCGATTTCGAAGAAAATAAAAGTTTCGAGATTAACGTTGTGGCGAAGGATAAAGGCTCATATGCAGTGCCTGTGCATTGTACTGTTTTGGTCAACATTGAGGATGTAAATGACAACGCCCCAGAAGTGAAGCTAATGTCAACATACAGCACAGTCCGCGAGGATTCTCCAATTGGAACTATGATTGCTGTGATTAGTGTAACTGATCTAGATTCAGGGGACAATGGAAAAAACAATTGTCATATTCCCAGTTATCTCCCATTTCAACTGAAATCCTCTTTTAAGGATTCCTTCACTTTGGTCACCAGGGATATGCTGGACAGAGAAGTTGTATCTAAATATAATGTTGATATTTTGTGCAAAGACTCTGGGTCCCCTCCTCTCTCTACGAACAAAACAATAGTAATTCACGTAAGAGACATTAATGACAATCCACCGCGTTTTTCGCAACCTTCGTATCGGGGCTATATTATGGAAAACAACACTCCTGGGACTTCTATTTTTTCAGTATCTGCAATGGACTCAGACTTAGACATAAATGCACGTATTTCTTACTCTATAATGAACACAAGAATTAGTGGCGTTCCTGTTTTATCATATGTTTCTATTAGTTCAGAAAACGGTACTATTTATGCCCAACGTTCGTTTGATTATGAGCAGATGAAAAACATTCAGTTCCAAGTGCTGGCACAAGATGGTGGAATAGTATCACTGAGTGCCAACGTTACAGTAAACATGATTATCCTGGATCAGAATGACAATGCACCCGTAATCGTGTCGCCTTTGCCACAGAACGGTCTTCAGATAACTGTTCCACGATCTGCTGATCCAGGCTATCTGGTTACCAAGGTAATGGCAACGGATGCTGATTCAGGGCAGAATGCCCGTCTTTCCTTTCGACTTATTCAAGATGCGAACCCGGGAATTTTCATTGTTGGACAGAGTTCTGGGGCAGTCAAAACAATTCGCCGATTTGGAAATCACGATTTTACGGTGCAAACTCTCGTTATCGTTGTGCATGACAATGGATATCCAGCTCTATCAACCTCTACAACTATAGAACTCTCCATAACGGATACCATTGCAGAAGTACATTCTGACCTGAGGAGTGTACCACAAGCTGATGAATATTCGTCAGACCTAGCATTTTATATAATAATTTCTTTAGGTGGAATCACATTCCTTCTTATGATTGGTGTTATTGTTCTCATTGCAATGATATGCCACACGGGCCGTGGCAGCCATCTCGCAAGCTGTTGCCATTCCGGGGGCAACAACAAGAATAAGGAGTTCAGAAATCCACACATTAACTTTCAAATAGCAACGGACTCTAATGTAATTTCCAATTGCATTGAAGTTCGCGGAACAGGATCTCTTTGCCAAACGCACAGCTACAAGGTACCTTCAGAAGAAAGGACTCCCCAGGGTTCATCTTTGGTCTTTCAACAGTGCGGGCCTCCAGAATATAGAAATTATGTTACCAATGTTGACAATGCTTTTTCGGAATGGATTGAGACGACAGCATATAATTTCGCCAATGACACTGATGTGGTAAGATGTTCAGTGCAACAATTCATGAATAACTATTATATTTGCTTATCACAGGATGATAAATGGCCATATCTGCATTTGGTCAACCATGACTTAATTGTCCTTGCTGTAACACAGTTAATAGAGAGAGGTGATGGCCACTTCATAATGTATTCAGCAGTATGGCTGTAAAACTCATATATGTTTGAATAAAGCAGCTTATGTGGCTTTTAGTGACTTATTTAGAAGATAGGAATTGCACACCTCTGCAGATTGTACGGTTACCATTGTTCAGAACAGTTCTTGCATGCAAATTAATTGCAGAGTAGGTTGTTTACTTATAATTTGTATGTTGGTACCATAAGCACTATTCTTCTTCCAGTCCTTTGTAATTTACTAAATGTAATTTTTGCTGTATTGTTTCGAGGAATATGATCGTCCTTGGCTACAGAAACATGCAAACAAAGGAAACAGGCATATTGGTGCATTGGGCAGTGAAGTGAACGATAAAGTTCAATGCAGAGAAGCGGGGTGGGGGAGGGGGTGGTGATTAAGTTTGGGAGGGGGCATATGGAGTGAAAGTATACAATAAAGGCTAGAACAATAAATGAGGCGCAGAAATTTAAAGGAACTTCGTGTATATGTACATAGATCATTAAAATGGTTCGGCATGCTGACAGGGCAGTATTGCAGGCATTGATGTCAGCCTTTTAAATGATCACAGCTCTACTCTTTGAGTAACGAAACCAAAGTTGTCTTAAACAGCTGTTTTAATGCAAACTACAGCAAGGACGCTGGACAATACAGCACACATCTCTGTAGATTGACAGAGTGGCGCATTCCAACATGCACAATTAATTATGGTTTTCAAATTCAATTACAAGTAATTAACATATACCAATCACAATACTTTATCCATGTTTCATTATAAGATCCAACCAGCGTGAAAACGTAATAGATTATTGCTGTAACTTATTATCGTACAGGTGACTTCCTTCCGCCTAGTTAAAGATGTCTGATTTAATGAGATTTGCCAGACTAATAGCCTTGATGTCCGTCTGTGACGGCTCTTATAAGAAGACATTTATTTTTTTCACAACAGGTTGTGTGATTTTTAAACTTATGTGATTACTAACCCTTTCAGCAGTTAATAAAGCAAGTATTATATCCTGATTTAGTAATGGGGCATGAAGTACAAGAGTGAGGAGGGAATATTGAAATATATTCCACACTAGTTTGGTCTCATCTGGAGTTCTGCATCCAGTTCTCAGCGCCATACTTGAGAAAGGGTGTAAAGGCACTGGAAGGGGTGGAGGAAATTCACAAGAATCATTCGCGTGGTAAACAATGTATGTACTAGGACAGATTAGAGAAGTTGGAACTGTTGTGCTTGGAGAAACAAAAAATAGCTGAGAAGAGACGTGATAGAAGTATTCGAGATCCCGAGGGGTGTGGACCGAGCAAATAGTAAGAAACTGTTCCCACTCAACAGAGCATCAAGAACTAAAGGGCACAGATTCACAATAATAGGCAAAACTAGGACAAGTAAAATGAGATTTTGTTTTTACCCAGAGGGTTGTTTTTGTGTGAAATAAACGTCCTGAGAAGGTAGTAGAGGCAGGTTCGATCAAGGTATTCAAAAGGGAATTGGTTTGCCATCCAGAATGAAAGAATGTGCAAGGTTACACGTCCCCTGGTGACCCGACACACCTGACGAAGGAACAGTGTTCCGAAAGCTTGTGGCGTTTACTATCAAATGAATCTGTTGGACTTTAGCCTGGTGTTGTGAGACTTCTTACTGTGACCTGTCACACACCCAGCCGAGAAGCTCTATACTTTAGGGCTCACCCAAACGGGTCAATGGTGATTCTTCCGAACTACCCTTGGTAATGGAGATTAAAAATAGCACGAAGAGTATATTTTCTACCTTTGGCGTCATCACTACTTCTTGAATGTGGCGTTCAAAATTGAGGAGTACTGTAATGTAAGAAGAGGGAGGGTTGAGACAGTAGCTGTTAGCCAGTAAGGAGGTTTCCTTGGCCATCTTTGACCTGATGCCTTGAGATTTCGTGGGGTCCAGGGTCAATTTTGATGACTCCTAATTCACGTCGCTCCAGAATGTATGCTACTGTGCTACTACCTCTGGAAAGTCTGTCCTGCCGGTGGTGCTGGGCACATTCGGGGATTTATATATGCATTTATTTACAGGATGTATGTTCCGCTGCCTAGTTCAGCATTTACTGCCCATTCCTACTTGCCCTTGGGAAAGTGGTGAGCAAGTCGCTTCTTTGACGGTTGCAGCCCTGAGGTGTGGGTACACCAAAAGTGTTGCTAGGGAGGGAGTTCCAGGGTTCTGTCCCAGCAACAGTGCAGGAAGACAAGATGATGAGTGACTTGACGGGGAACCTCAAGTGCCGGTGTTGCTTGGCATCTGCTGCCCAAAACAGCTGTCACAGGTTTAAAAGATACTGTCGAAGGATCTTTACTGAGTTCCTGCAGTGCATCTTGCAGATGACACACCGATCTCCCACTGTTTAACAGTGTTGGACGGGGTGAATGTCTGTGTAAATTCTGCCAATTAAGGGTACTGCTTTGCTGTGGATGGTGTTAAGCTTCTTGTGTGTTGTTGCAATTGCACTCATCCAGGAAATTGGAGATTATTCTATCACAGTTCTAACTTGTAGGTTGCGGACAGGCTTTGGAGAGTCGGGTGGTGCGTTACTCCTGCAAAATTCCTAGCCTCTGATCTTCTGTCGCACACACATTAATGAGATATCTAGGCCACTTTATTTTCTGGTTATTCTAATGCCCAGGATGTTGATAATTTGGAATTCAGCGACAGCAATGCCACGATTTACTCGCAACCTAGAGGGTATAGTGAGGGACACCAGGGCGGTTGTCTGCAGAAGAGAGTGGAAGTACAGAAGTCTTTGTTGCCTGCCCTCAGCCAAAGTTCTGGACATCTGCTCCGACCTGACGAGGAGCTTGCAATGAGAGATGGAGGATCCCGCTGTCGTGGTCCGCGTATGTCGAAGAGACGTAGGTAAAACGAGGAAAGAGGTTTTTTATAAGGAGTCTAAGGAGCTGGGCATTAAGTTAAAAAACAGGCCTTCCATGGTTATATTCTCTGGATTATTTCCTGAGCCACGTGCAAATTGGCAGAGAGTGTATACAATTAGAGAGATGAATACGTGGTTCAAAGATTTGTTTGGAGCAGTTGTTTCAGTTTCTGGGGCAGCGACGTCAGTAATGGGAAATTTGGGATGTCCTGGTGAGACTGCATACATCTGGAACTGTGCTGGGACCTGTATTCTTGCAAACCATATTACTATAGAAGTAGCCAGGGCTCTCAAAGAAAAAAATGGTGATAGGGGCGGGGAGGGCGGGGTCTGGGGGGTGATCGGTGATCAGTAGATCTGTGAGGGGACATGTAGGGTGCAAAGCAAAAGTGCATGGAAGCATTGCAGGGCACTATTTAGGTAACGAATGTGCCAAAAAGGAAACGAGCGTACAAACATTATAAAGCAACGCATGGAGGTAAATGGGAAATTATGGTAAAAAGAGAAAAATAATGTCTCTTTGCTTAAATACACGTAGCATTCCGCACAAGATAAATGAGCTCACAACACAAATCAAGGTTAACGGATGATCTAATATAGCCATTACTGAGTCGTATTTACAACGAGTTCAAAGCTGGGAAATAAATATTCAGTGGTTTGTGACTTTTCGTCAGGATAGGCACGAAGGAAAGATGGATGGGGTAGCTTTATTTATAGGAGGTGGAATAAGTACGGTTGCAAGAAATGGTCTTAGATCAGAAGATATGGAATCAAGATAGGTGGAGGTAAGAAACAACAAACGGAAGACACTCGTGAGAGTAGTCTATAGCCTCCCTATTAGTAGCCATGCTATAGGACAGACAAAAAATGGGTAGATAATGAAGGAAAGTAAAAAAGGCAGTACATTAATTGTTGGTGACTTTTGAATTGTGAAAATCAAATTGGCAGGTTTCAGCCATCAGGAAGGAATCATGGCATTTATCAGAAGTTTCCTTGAACAAATTGTTATGGACCTCACCAAGGATCAGACTGCTGTAGACCTGGTAATATGTAATGAGGCTGTGTTATTAAAATCTCAGAGCAAAAGATCTCCTAGGAAACAATGGTAACAACATGGTAGAATTTAGCATTCAGGTTGTGAGTGCTAAAATTGGGTCACAAACATCTGTGCGAAAATTAGAGAAAGTTAATTATAAAGCCATGAGAGCAGAGGTGGTTGGGCAGAAAAAAGAGTTGAGCAGAAACTGCAGTTGATAAAAAATGATAGATGTGTATGAAAATAGTTCGTGACTAACAACAAAGACATGTCTAAGTGAGGGAGAAGGATTCCTGGAAGGGAAATTTCATTCATTGGTGGGACATGGGCGAGACTGGCTGGCCAGCATTTATTGCCCACCTCTGGTTGTCGAAGAGCAGTTGAGAGTCAACCACGTTGCTGTGGCTCTGGAGTCACACATAGGCCAGATCAGATAAGAAAGGCAGATTTCCTACCCTAAAGGACAATAGTGAACGCGGTGGGTATTTCCGACAACTGACAATGGTTTCAACAAGATTCTTAATTCCTGATAGTTTATTTATTGAATTCAAATTCCACCATCTACTTTGGAACATTCGTGAATTTCTGGCTTAATGGCGTCGCGAAAATACTGCTGGGCCATCACCTCCTCTGGTTAAGGATCGTATTAACAAGAAAAATATATATCATCGAAAGCCAGGGAACTGAGAAAAGTATTAGCAACAAAAATGAAGAGGGAGAGTCCCTGTTCCAACAGGGACAAAAGCTGAACGCCAGTTTTGTGAGGTGAGAGTGACTGCCGTTGACATGAATGTGTCGTTTTACCCAAAATACTATCAAGAAGCCCTAATAGAATTGGACTTGATGGGAATCAGGAGGAAAATCATCCGCTGGTTGGAATCGTGCCTCGCACAAGGAAGATGGTTGTGTTGTTGAGGTCAATCATCTCAACTTCAGGACATCAATGCAGAAGTTCCTCTAGTAGTGTCTCAGCCCTACCATCTTCAAATGTTTCATCAGTGACCTTCCTTCCATCATAAGGTTTGAAGTGGGGATGTTCGCTGATGATTGAACAATGTTCCTCGGAGAAAATGTCCTGACATTAGTTCCCCGAATCCCACACTTCCTATGGCTGAGGAAAAACACCCAAAGACAGCTTATGCTTTGCAGCAGACCCTCTGACATGGTAATCATTGACAGACAAATCCAAGAATATTTCTCAGGACAAAAACAGAAATTACTCAATACGTTCATCAACTGGACCTAAGCATTTGGCTCAGTTAATCGCGAGGCTACGTGAATGGTACTCCAGCAGTTTAGATGTCCCAGAAACTTCATCCCAACCCTGCAGCTGCTTCGTGATGACTTGACTGAGTCTGTTTTGAGTTCAAGTTCTGAAACAATCCCCTTGAAAATCTGAACCAGTGCCAAGCAAAGCTCTCTGATAACACTTATAGTTTTTGCAATCTACCTGGCTGTGGTTATTCACCTTATCGAAAATCCGCCCTCTGGTGTATCAGCGGAACACTCTCCCATTAGTCGCCTCTATGTCACAACTGAAGTGGCCACCATAAGTATACGTGAACTACAGTTTGCGTATAACTGCAGAGTTAGTTCCCAATCTACATCAGATTAGCAAATCACTCTCGGTCTCTTCAAATCTAACAAAAGCGATTCGACCTGCTCTTGAATAATACCGAAATAAAGCGAACGAATCAATTCAGCCAAATCACCTACAATATATGTTGACAGAGAGATTGCAATACGTTGAACATTTCCCAAAACCTGGCCGCCACTTCTTTCAGTAATTGATCACTTATGCAAGCTCAGTAAAAATGGCAACAAGCGCTTGCCAAAAAACTTCTGTAAGTCTTCAAAAGGCAGAGCCAATGCTGTCAAATGTGACATGGATTCTGCGTGCACAAGAAGGAGAGAAATCCCTCAAATCGTGACTCGGTCACATCCTCCAACCTAAATAGAAAGACCTCTGAACAAAGGCTGATGTCCTTCTTGAAGCCACCTCTTCGCGTATTCATGCAAAATATCAACAGTGAAGAATTAAACATTGCATCCAGATAACAGAACAACTCGCCCAGCATATTCTGTTTTTCCAACCCTCAAATCAGCGATGTTACATGGGATCAGAAAGAATACGCTACAAAGACTATCTGAAACTCTCCTTGAAGGGCAACAGCATGGGCTTTAATGCCAGAGAGGAGCTTGCTACCAATTGTTTGAATTGGTAACAACTTGCCCGTCAAGCTTGACTTCAAACCCTTTAATGTTGAGGCAGAGTGGTGGTAGCTACTGAAACAAAAGGAAACAAGTTCTACACTCCGGATCCCACGACCTCTTGGGGCATTCTGCCATATGAACCTAAAAATCTGCGCCTTAAGAAACGGCCTGCTTCAGTCACATGAAAAACCAAGAGGGAAACTCACAATACTAAAAAGGCCGCATCTCCAAATCAAAGAACAGTATTTGCTTCTCAAGAATGACTATGGTGCTGTTCGCATGCTCTCCAGTAAACGGAGAACTAGTTAAGAAGGAAAAGTTTTAGGAGACACTTTCAGGAAAATTGAAATATTTGCTGCTGTAACAATTCCTTTCTCGTTCACCTTCGAGCATTCCGTACATTCCTCATGTAATAACAATGATAGCATTCTGATCGTTTTCATTGTATTAAACAATAGACATTTTGATTGCCATTTATAAAACTCTGGTGCATTCTCAGTGTACGGTTGTGTCCATTGATGACAATATACTGTGACGGTTTTACAGAGGACACTGAAAAGATTATGCGAGAATGGGCCCAGAGACCAGTTCTTTCATTTGTAGAGTGGTAGATTGGAGAAACTGAAATAATTCTTCTTAAAGAAAGGAAGGTTGAAAGGAGGCTTGATAGGAGCGCTTCAAATCTAGAAACATCTAGACAATGTCGATAAAGACCAAATATTATCATTGATTTGAGTCGTGAAGCAGGCAACACTGATGTAAGTTGATTGGCAACAGAACTAACGGTGATTAAGGAAAATGTTCTTACGCATTGATTGGTTGGGATCTGGAATGCATTATCACGAGTATTTGGAATTGTGATTTTCAAGCAAAGGAAAATAAAGTAAAATGCCAACTGGTGGTGGAGATTGATTATTTGATCTTGAAGAGGGTCGACATGGAAATGTTCGAAAGGCCCTTTTCTGTGCTGTAACCAATCTATTAAGCTATCACCTTTTTGTTGAAGGAATTCAGTTATAACTCGAGTGACCATCTAAACAAATTCCTCTCGTAAACATGGTTCTACAAGATATTTGGATCTTTGCTCTCATATTCTGTGTTAAGACACGATTGTATTCTAAAATTCTCAACTTTTGTTCCTTTGTCTGCAAGTCAGTAATGTTGACAAATGATTCATAATATGGCTGGAAATAATTTGTGTTTTCAGACTTTATTTTTGGTTGTGATCAACTTCTCAGTGGTGTCGTATTTAATGTAATATATTTCCTTCTGCATTTCTCCTGTTACATCCTCAATAATAACTTACCTTTGATGCCTTTTTCAATGCCTTATATATTTGTCAATCAATATAACTACTAACTTCAACAGAATATATTGAACAGGTACATTGTGCCCACCCTCACGGTACAAGGTACAAAACACTTCAATAGTAGAACATCAAGGGAAAACATGGACGGGGGAACATCAAGCCATCTCTATAAAGTGCAAACATAATGTGATTAAAAACAAACAAGTCCCAATACCTTTGTGTCATGCTTTCTCTGGCGTTAATGTAAGTGGCCACAGAGAAAGTATAATCTCGCAAAATCCCCAGATTCTGGAAAAGCCCCAAATGATTGGAAAACGACCAATGTGTTCATGAAAGGTGATAAACAGAAAGCAGGAAAACTTTAGCCCAGATAACGTAACATCTGTCATTAGGAAATTGTTAGTCTCCACCATTGAGGAAGCAGGAGCACGACACTTCAGAAATGACAATGTAAACAACAAGCATCATCACGCTTATCAAAGACAATTTGTTTTTGACAAATGAATTAGAGTTCTTGGAGGATGTGAAAAAGTACAAGTAAAATAAACGAACAGATATTTCCAGAAGGCAGTTGATAAGTTGCTACATGAAATAGATCTTTCATTATAACGCTCTGATATTGGGGTGATATGTTAGCATTGACAGAGCATTAGTAACTGGAAGTGATAAATTGGTAATTTTCGATGTTAGAAAGAGAAATTGAATTTCGGCCGAATGGAGTGTCACAGGCTCCATGCAATTTACAATAAATTTGCAATTTATATTGATGATTTGGATAAAGGGGTACAGCATATTGTCACTAAGTTTCCTGGCCATGCAAACGTATTTGTGAAAGCATATTGTGAGCAAGGCGGAAGATACAAAGGAATGTAGATAGATTAAGTAAGTGGGGAAATTGAAGATAGGTTATAAGGAGTGCAAATATGATGTTCTCACTTTGTTAGGATAAAAACAGAATATTAATTCAATGCTGAGAGATGACTTGGTACTCCCAAAAATTGGGGACAGCACGGTGGCACAGTGGTAAGCATAGCTGCATCACAATGCCAGGCACCCAGACTCGATTCCCGGCTTGAGTCACTGTCTGTGCGAAGTTTGCACATTCTCCCTGTGTCTGTGTGCGTTTCCTCCGAATCCTAATGCATTGGAAACGGCTGGGAGAGGATAGGGCCTTTACTGTTCAAGCAAAATCCCAACAAAATTGAGTTGTGAACATTCTATGAAAAGTTATGCACATAATACTGTTATGAAGTCAATAAAAGGAATACTAATTGTATTTTCAGACCTGAGTATGAAAACAACTTTTCGAATTGCCTTTACAATCCTGCATCTGGCTATGCATATAATATCAATCTATATACTCAATGTTGCAGCCTTCCACGTCATGAAATGTTAGTTTACGTCCATTCTGTACTAAACAGCACCAGTTGTGGATAAGAAGCCACACTCTGTCATGATAGCTCCTGCAACATTGGCTGAAAGGAACATAATAGACTGTGAAGGTGTGGGATTCGCTGTTTTGTTTTCTCCGAACCTCCTAGTCAGCCAGCTGAACTTTCCGTTGTTCCTCTCCTCTCCAATACCACTCTGAATGTTCACGCTCTGGAGGACTGGTCATTGATGATTGTCTCCTAGTTGCTGCACTAATATCCACCAACTATCCATCCAGCACACGTTGTACAAGTCTTACTAATCTGGAGCAGTGCACTAACGACAGAAGCTTCGCAGAGTCATAATTTGTTTTTCTCTGCCAGGCTGCTGTTAGTTCCGTTTTTTACTCTGCGTGGGTAGAACAGCTGCAAATTTTGCAAGGCAAGCGATTGTTGCAACAAGTGACAAACGTTTGGTGAATGTGGAGACCAGATAACTGCAGTTATCAACATGAAGTTGATGAAATTGCAAATAAACTTGAAACATAATTGGATGCTGCCGATACGAATTTTCAGATAAGTGTTTGATGAAGTAAAATGTCGCTTACTCATATTGCAGCATATTGAATAAGATGGTCAGCGTCAAATTGGATAAACAATGACTTCAAGACCAAACATCTCCAGTCGTGAGAAATAGTGTTTTTTCAGATGGAAAGAGAGTTCGAGATACAGGGAGCCTGGTACAATGGGCAGGAAATTAGTAGATGGAATTTATTAGAGAAAAGTGTGTGAGGAGATGCGTTTTGGCTGGTAGGATAACCAGGAATACCTTAGTTCTCAAGAGTTTAAAGTGGAAATGTGACCCTTTCGAGTGCGCAAATCTTTGAAGGTGCAATGTATTTTTGGAGAGTAAAACGTATGGAATTTAGATTTTCCGAAAGCAGGAAAGTTATGACGAACTTGTATAAAGCTCTGGTTAAGTAACAACAAGTATATTCCTTCAGGTTCTGGTCACCACAGTTGAGAACTGATGAAACATTATCAGAATGTTCCTTAAACCTTCGTAAGTCTTGGAAGTGTATTGAATAACACTAAATTATTCTGGAAATATCCGCTTAAATCTGTAATCCTGCAGCTATGCTGAAATTATTAAACGAATGTACCTATAGAATGTTTCCTGCTTGGGCATATGGGATTCATATTTAGGGTCAAAACTTGTTGCAATAGAATTTTGGAATAGAGATAGGATTTGCTTTCACTTTAGTAAAGCAAAGACGAAGAACATTCAGTTATAGAAAGATTCAGCTTCTAGTTTTGACTTTTTTTTATTGAAGTTTGACTTTAATGTAATCTCATGTAGTTATAGGCTATGACATTTTGTGTCGCTGTCTACCAATAAGGTGAAGAAATCTAGCCAGTAATCCACCACCCATCCAGTCACATCAAAGGGAGGATGTAAACGTATCAGTAGCGCTTACGCAAACCAAATGCAACATCTCATCCGCCACACCTCCAGTTTCTCTAAGCTTGCCCTGAATAACATGATAATGCAAAATATCGGTCAACAGTTCATTCACGCGCTTCGAACACATTTATTCTGCAGAAGAAATGTTACGATCAGATAGTCAATGGACACTAAGCGTGCCGGCGATATCGTCCATTTTTGTGCTTTGTGTCTGGACTCTGACTTTGGGGCAGATCCGTTACTCCATTCCCGAAGAACAGGACTGGGGTGCATCCGTAGGAAAAATCGCAGAAGATTTGGGACTGAACGGGGAAGAATTATCAAGCTTGATCATAAAGTTGTTGCAAATGTCCTTGAGGTATGCGGGAATGGATCCTTTCCAGATGCATACCAATATAGAGTTCATTCGGCGCCACGAGCTACAACCGAGTTCATGGTTTTCAGACCCTTCTGTCTAAAAACATCAGGTACGAACCGGGAGAACAAGAGAACAGCTGTATCTGAATGTGATGGGAAAGTAACCAATGACTGGCCTCATAACATCAATGAGGTAAGTGCTATGCATTGAAACAAAGCCAATGTAGCTCAGAAATGGAATTTGCGCTGATGCAGAGCAATTAGCCCAGTCGGAGTTAACGATCAGGTGCTGATATACCTCAATTTCTGACTTATTTTTCCAAGTTAATCGTGTTAAGTTCGTTACCATTTCGACCCACTTTTACTTGAGACAATGTAATGAAATATTCTGAAACAGTATTTCAGCTATTCGCAATAATTTTTCTTACTGTAAATCTTTGAAAACTGAAAGGAGCTAAGAGAGTGAAGAAGGCCAGGTGGAGCTTATTTTAATTGGAAGCATTGCATATAAAACTCATTTATCGTATCTTTTAGGAGATAGCAGTCAGGAGTATTTATTCATATCCATTTAGCAGGAGGGCATTCCATTCTACACCTGACTTGTGATTTGTAGATATGCTTTATAAAAAGATTTAGAGAATCAGGATGTGTGTTACGTCCCTCAGGCTTCACATTCTTTGACATGGTCATAGCGCCAAAACATTTATGTGGCTCCCCCATTTTGGGTAAATGGTGACACTCATGTTGTTGATCCTGGGGGATTTAATAATGGTGATCTCTGTTAAAAGTGAAACAAAAATGCTTCGCCACCTGTTTGGGATAATCATTACTAATCAATTTTCTGGCTTGAACGTTATTTGCCAATTGTCAGCCGAAATATAATGTTACCTCAAGCATGTTGCATGCAGGCTTGGACTGTTTTGTTATATCTGTGTATTGTACAATCATTAGCAAATATCCTTATATCTGACCTTAAGGTGAAGTGTTCATTCAGTACATTTGACCTATTTTGTTTCTGTATTTTATTTTGTTCCTGTGGAAGGTCACTGTTGAAGCAAAGTAGCATGGTTGGGTCTAGGGAAATGCCCCGAAGAACGTTCTGGGGTTGAGATATTTCCAATGACTACAACCGTTTGAACAGCCATAACTCAAGCCAGTGAAGTTTGTCATTAACTTAAATAATGCGAGGGCTCCTTGATACCAAAGGCTGCTTTGATGTCAAAAGCTGTCACTCTTGTCATGACTCTGGAATTTTGGTCTCTTGTTCTTATTTGCTGCAAAGAGGGCTGGAGCCACGTATCATGTGCTAATAATTGTAAGTAGGTTGGAACGATGGTAATTCACCTGATTAGAATACCCTTGCACTTTGTGCCCAGGATTTTTTTTTCTAGTTGATGGCATGTGAATTAGGAGAAGGAGTAACCCATTCTGACCTTCGAGCCCACCCCACAATTTAAAAATCATAGTTGATCTAATTGTAGCCTCATTGCAGTCTACCTACGATAGCCTTTCATCCCTCACTCATCAATAATCTATGTACCTCTACCTGAAAATATTCAAAGACTCTGCCGCCACTTCCTTTTGTGGAAGAAAATTCCAAAAGACTCAGGAACTTTTGAGAGAGAAGCACAATATGAAGTAAAATCGTCAATGTGTTCTGGAGATTGGTTCACACAGCAAAACCAGGAACTAAAGCTTACATTAACTTGACAATGATCCTTGAAGAACAGTACTCTGTAAAGCCAATGATCAACATTGAAGATTCCATCGAAGGAATTAATTGGAAGGCAAAAGCATTGCTCATGTTGTGGCATATTTAAAAGGGCAGGCACAACATTGTGAGTTTGGTGAGTCATTAGAGGATGCTGTTCGAGATCATCTACATTTTGGTCTCCAAAATTAGACTATCCAAAGAAGATTGTGATATTGCTAAATATGCTCTGACTTTAAAGACATCAATAAAAATTGCAGTGTCAATGGAACTCGTTGCATTGAGGATTTACAATTTTGTGCAGAAATGAAGGTCCACAAGTTGCGAATTGCCCATAAGAACTCAAAACAGTAACAAGCACATCGCACATGTGCCAAAATGGACCTTTCAGTGAGTGAATGCTGGAGCAAGGATAGCAGATTTAAGAATTGAGGCAAAATGGGTAACATTGCCAAAGCTTGGTGGGATAGGTTGGCTTCCCCTGAGAAGAATATTCAGAAGAAGAATCTCGGTATCTTCAAGAAGAACAAATTGCATTCTATAAATATAATCTGCAACACTGAACAAGGAGTACTGTGAAGAAGAGAATGGCCAGAAATATGATAAAGAGCTCCAACTGAACGTCTTGTCCATTTTGGATACATCAGATAGATTCTGTGTGATTCTGAAGTGGACAATCTATTAGGATGGATGGTGATACTAGTGCTGCTGTACCTTTAATGACTGAGATTACATGCCAACAAAAACTCGAACTTCTTCCTTTATAACGGGCTGATGGGATTTTAATGACATACAAGGAAGAGATCATGACATTAAAAGATTACACCATGGTCGATGTAGCAAACAGTGGAGTTGTCCCTCCATGCGTTCCATAGTAATTTGCTAATTCTATTTCGGAGGTCAAGTTTGGAGGAGACAAAACTTAACTGAAGTGCTGTCAACAGACTGGTCGATGCCAAAGCGCCTTCTGGATAAATACAAGAATGTATTCGAAGAAGCACTAGTGTCAGTGAAGGGGATTCAAGTAGGTGTGCTTGGACGGCTTGGTGCAGATAGTTCTGATGGACAAACGTTCCGCATTGCAGCTGGGAATTGGGGGCAGGTCATTCAGCCATTTCTTGACATCAGATGGAGTGAATTTGCTTGGTTAAAGTATGGCATCTTTCAATCTGGCAACCTCAGGAGGAGACTGGAATGGATCGCTGATCTGCAATCCTGCATACATCTGGTTGCAAATGAATCAGCCTTATCTTGTACACTGACAAGTTGGGCCACTGCGTCATTGTCAATGGAAACGCTCGGAGTATCTCCTATACCTTTAGCTGTGTAATTGCGCACCGGCATTCATGACTTGTTGGGGAAGTACAGCAGATATTTAATCTGAAATATTAGTTGTGGGAATGTCATTGAGGATTGACATGTCATTCGGCATGTTTTTTGTTGCTCTGTTTAACATTCATGCAATCATATATTGTAACGTAAAAAGGCTTTCTTTTCATATTTAGCTATTATGATGCTGGCATGCACTTCTTCCGTCGTCTTCGAACTAAGGTTAGTGCGCTATTTTGATGTTATGGTTGAACAATGCAGGATAATGCGGCAGTAATTGTGTCGTACAATTTTGTTGTTGATGGCCTGCCGCGGCGCGTGAAAGCGCAATTTTAATCAGATACATTGTTTCTGAATTTATCCCACTGACCACGGTTTTACATGGTTTTCGCGAGAGTCCTTAGTGTGATGACGATAGTTTATCCCTAATCCAGCGTGGGTGCTGGTTCCATATTGACAAAACTGAAACTCTAGCTAACTCACTGGCAGGATGTCGTAAATAAAGCATGGATCAACTTGCGTTTTTTTTTAAATATGCAAGTACAATTCAGAGCGTCCAAGGGAACAAAACGTTGTGATAACAAATATGACAACCAGAATAAGATTGTTGCGCAGTTATTGCTATATTTCAATGTAGTTTGGATAGATTTGCTCAAAACAAACTAGTTAATAGTTAGGAACATAATTTACAAAGAACAAAGAAAATTGCAGCACAGGAACAGGCCCTTCGGCTCTCCAAGCCTGAACCGACCATGCTGTCCGACTGAACTAAAAAACCCCTACCGTTCCGGGCGCCATATCTCTCTATTCCCACCCTATTCGTGTATTTGTCAAGACGCCCTCTAAGAGTCATTATCGTATCTGCTTCCACGTCCTCCCCCTATCTTACCTCCTACGTGATCCTGTTCTGAAATGTTGTGCCAGGTTGATGAAACAAAGCCAGATAATAGAGTCGAATTTTAATATGTGTAAAATGTAGGATTGTCTGTGTTAACTCAGATTTAGTTCTGAACAGAATTAAAGAATTAAAGACTTTCTACACATATATTGCACGACCGTGATCATTCGAAATACTGCAAGTTGTATTCTATCTAATTTTTTCAGTAATTTGGAGGGAAAATAAAACTCAGGCTTTCGGCACTCTTCTTCTGGTCTTGATGGATTTTTGAAAAAATCTTGTAATAATTGTTTTCACTTGAAATGACTAGAAATGGCATGTACAGTCAAACAAAAACGTTGTTGTTTCTATCACTGACAGGTTTTTTGTACTCAGTAACAAGCTACTTTGGAATATTTATGTGTTTTCGGCTTTTACAACAAGCTTGTCCTCGTGTAAAACTTGATGGCCGAAACTTTTCTGAATCTGCAACTTTGGTACGTGTCTAGCAAGTTTATTATAAATAACTTAATCTTTGCACGTGGGATTTAAGACCAAATGATTCTACCTTAAAATTGGAATATAGATTAGGGGATCATAAAATCAAGATGTACAGATATAATTCACTGTCATTTAGAGTCATTAGAAGTACCCTTATTCTGGTACTATACTTTTTTTTATTTCATTATTTGGAATGAAATATTAAAATGGGGCATAAATAACAGATAGGCATTTTTGGAGTACAATGGTTTATCTACCATTCTGGACAGGAGCTGAGATTTGCTCAACTGAACCACTATGGCGCTACCTCAGGATGTCTAGTGTAATTACAACGTGGAAAGTTTACATTGGCAATTTGAACTTAGGAAATAGTAATTGAAAAGACTTGGCAATGAGGTGTATCGAACATATCAAAACAAGAAATACGTGAAATACAAATGTTTTAAGATTAATTAATATACTAAAGTTGTCATCATACTTCACCATATACTGTGAACCATTTAGTTGTAATGATTTAATGCTTCCTGTTTTCAAATGTAACGTTTTACACTTGAACTTGTCTGTAATTCTGTGAAGTTTGATTAGGATACATTAATTCCACGAAACAGATATTATATAATTGGTATAGCACAGATATAACTGACATATCACAGACATATCTCAACTGTATTTGAAACCCTGTGACATAGTACAAGTTCCATGTTCTAATGAGTCTTCTCACCCTCAGGTAGACACGAATATATATAATTACATATATATATATAATTACAGATGAAAATGCATTTTTAAATATTAACAACATAACTGTTTGAAACAAACTCGAAAATAATTACAGTTTTAATCTGTCTTTCAAATAAAAGTGAAGAAAATGTTGAACTTGACATTGACTTTTATTTTCTAGTGTTGAAATATACTAGTCATTTGAATAGATAGTGCTTTAAATGAAGGGCATGCTATTAAATTGTCTGGATTTTTTACGATGTAAGTTTTAAGATATGCTATGTAAGCCGCATAAATAATTTGAATTATTCCTGTCATTTAACTATTTCCTGTCGCTAAGATGAATAGAACTTCGTAGGAATAGCTGTGCAATAACTCCGTTGCAAAATACATTCATGATCTGTGAGAAAAATAACCAAAAAGTCACAATTTTGTTATTTTCAATGTTGTTCAGCTTTGGTATTTTCTCAGTGCAGTTATAGGCCCAGACTCTTTGTGTCGCTGTGTACCAATAAGGAGATGAAATACTGCTGGTGATCCACCACCCATCTATGGCCCATCCCCCAATATCCGTTGAAGGAAGCAGAAGGAATGATGATGTTTGTACGAACAAGGCGAGTCACCTCTTCACATGGCCTCTCCGTGTTTCATCTAATTTTCCATATTGAACGATTTACTTGGCGTAAGATGCAGAATGCTATCAGCCAGAAGAATTTGTAAGGTTTGGAACAATCATACCTGAAAAAGAAATGACAAAACCGGGCAGTCGCTCGGTGCTTATATCATCCACCTTCCTGCTTTGTGCCTGGAATCTGGTTTCCGGGCAGATTCGTTACTCCATTCCCGAAGAACTGGAACACGGTGTCTTCGTGGGAGATATCGGCAAAGATTTGGGTTTGCCCGTGGAGGAACTATTACGCCGTAGATTCCGAATGGTGTCTGCTTCGTCTTTGCAATATTTGGATGTAAATCGCATGAATGGAATTTTATTTGTGAATAAAAGAATAGACAGGGAACAACTCTGTGGACAAAGTGTTACCTGTTTACTGTCTTTGGAAGCTGTAATTGAAAATCCTGTGGAGCAATACCGCGTGGAAATTGAGATTCTGGATATCAATGATAATTCTCCGAGTTTTCCGAGCAGTGAAATTCATTTGGAAATTGCGGAATCAGCGATGCCTGGAGCGCGTTTCCGCTTAGAACACGCTCATGATCTTGACGGAGGAAACAATTCTATCCGCACATACCAGCTCTCTCCAAATGACCATTTTATTTTAGACGTGCAGAGTCGCCGAAAACGGAAAGTGCCCGAACTAGTCTTGCAGAGCACTCTCGACCGAGAAAAACAAACAAAACATCATTTATTGCTGACGGCGTTTGACGGTGGATTCCCAGAAAGGACAGGTACCGCGCATATAACCATTACTATCTTGGACATTAATGATAATGCACCGGTTTTTCTGCAGTCGTTGTACACTGTCAGTCTAATGGAAAACGTACCACCGGGCACTTTGGTGATTAACCTTAATGCTACTGATATGGACGAGGGTCCTAATGGTGAGGTGCTCTACTCGTTTGGTAGTTACAATGAAGAAGACATACCTAAAATATTTCGGATTAATTCAACATCCGGGGAGATCCAGGTAAAGGGTATATTGGATTTTGAGGAAGCCAGTATTTATGAGATTGATGTAGAAGCTAAGGATCGTAGTTCGTCACCATTATCTGCGCACTGCAATGTGCGAGTGGAGATCAAAGATATCAATGACAATCCTCCAGATTTGATATTGAATTCAATTTCGCGTGCAATTAGTGAAGATGCTCCTATTGGTGCGCTAATAGCATTGATTAGCGTTACAGACCAAGATTTCAAGAACAACGCCTATACCGATTGTTCAATCTCTCCAAACGTCCCCTTTGACCTGAAATCTTCTTTTAAAAATTCATATAGACTTATCACAAATAATGTCCTTGACCGGGAAAGCACTCCTCAATATAAAATCACGGTCACCTGTAAGGACCGTGGATTCCCTCCCTTAGCCACCAACAAAACAATCGTTGTGCAAATTTCAGATATAAATGACAATGCGCCGCGGTTTACGCAAAATTCATATACATTTTACGTGACAGAAAACAACGTCCCTGGTAGATCCATTGGATCAGTGACAGCTTTCGATCCTGACGTAGGCCAAAATTCACAAGTGTCTTACACAATGGTGCAGAACCAGATTCAGGCTTTGCCGGTGTCTTCGTATGTCTATATTAACCCGGAAAATGGCACCATCTATTCAAAGCGTCAATTTGACTACGAACAGCTTAAGAGTTTTCAGCTCCATGTTCAAGCTCAAGATGCGGGATTGCCAATGCTTTCAAGCAATGCTGCTGTGAATGTGATTATCCTTGATCAAAACGATAATCCTCCAGTTATAATATCGTCTGGATCAAGAAAGCATGCCAATACAAGTGTGCCTCGCTCTGCAAACCCAGGGTATTTGGCAACAAAAATCATTGCTTCGGATGCTGATTCAGGTCAGAATAGTCGATTATTATATCAAGTTTTGCACGCCAGTGATCCAGGTCTCTTTTCCGTTTCACCCAATTCGGGGGAAGTGAGAAGTGTTCGACGATTTAAAGATACCGACGCCAGCATGCAAACGCTACTTATCCAAGTGAAAGACAATGGATATCCAGCTCTCTCCGCCACGGCCACTATTACTTTGACAATAGTCGAAGAAAATATCAACATTCAAGCGGATTTTACTGAACCCCACAAGAGTTCCCAAAATTCACAGAGATTAACCTTTTATATAATAATTTCTTTGGGAGTAACTTCGCTTTTTTTGCTGGTCGTTATAATTGTGCTTGCTGTGGCTATATGCCCAACGGGCAGAGGTCCCTCTTATGGTCGGATTTGTTCTCTTACTAGTTGTTGCTGCAGCAGGGAATTAGAATATCAGAATTCAAATGTCAATGTTCAAATTGTTCGGGATTCCAATTTAATTCCAAATATCCTCGAGGTTCGTGGAAATGGCTCACCTTCAGGTACCTACCGTTATAAAATTCGCTCAGCGCCGGAACCAGCTGAAATGTTTCTCAGTCCGCAAATGGCTGGAACTCCTGGGAGGAACGCATTGTCCGTTTCATCGCAGAGCGCAAAGCTGAATAACAACTGGTCCGATGCATTACGCGAGGTGAGCAGATCACACAAAAGTTAACGTCTTAATGGTGAAACATAAATGCAAGAAAAGAAAGGTACTCCTGTCAGATTGATAGGCACACTGATATACTTCTACAGGTGCATTTCATCTGCTTACAACTTTCTCTGCATGTATTTCATGTGTCCAGAATTTTAGGCTTTTTTTGTTAAACAATCCCCAAGAAAAAATTATAATCGTTCTTGACAATTGTGCGATTTATTAGTTTGCTAAACGCAAACAATACGTTTGATAAAAACTGCAGAAATGTATGTTAACCTTGCTGCTGCCTTAAAAAATGGAAGCAGTCATAATCATGTGAAATTTTTCAACTTGATGTTCAGTCCTGAAGGCCGGAAAAAAGTCAAACAAATAGATGAGTTGCTGCTCCTCTAGGTTCAGTTGAACTTATTCGAAAAATGGAGGAGGAGAGAATGATGTGGAGATGCTGGCGTTGGACTGGTGTGGATACAATAAGAAATCTCACAACATCAGGTTAATTTCCAACAGGTATATTTGGTAGCACAAGCTTTCGGAGCTCTGCTTATTCATCTGGTGCATGGGGCCACCCTTCACCACCCTTCAAGCTGCTCCTTCATCAGATGAGCGGTGAAGGATGAAAGAGCAGCGCTCTGAAAGCTCATGCTACCAAATAAACCTGTTGGACTTCAACGTGTTGTTGTGAGACTTCTTACTGAAGTTCAGAGAATTCAGAATGATACCAAGCATCAAATGGCAAGTGATCAAAGCTCAGGGCCACATTTGTAGACAGAATGGAAATATTTCAAGTACAGCCGTGGGAAACATTTTATCAAATAGTGAGTAGAGTCAAAGAACTATGTAACTAACTAAGGGCTTGCGAAAAACAATAGGATTGAAACAAAAGGGATGAAAAACATAGGGGAAAATTGAAACTATAGAAAGAGGTGAATACTAAGTGCACCGAAAACAATTGGGATCAACAAGTTCAGAGAACCCTGGATGTCAAGGGATATATAGCATTCGGTAAGGAAAAGAAGGAAAACTTAAGAAAGAAGGAATTCAACACTGTATTGCAAGTGCGGCCTAACTAAGGTTCTATAAAGCTACAGCATGGCTTGCCAATCTTCAAACTCAATGCCCCAGCCAACGAGCGCAAGCATGCCAAATACCTTCTTGTCACAGTCCTCCATTCAGATATGCACCCTTCCATTGTTACCCTCTGTCTTCTATGACCGAGCCAGTTCTGATTCCATCTTGCCAGCTCACCTCTGATCCTGTGAGACTTCACCTTCTGTACCAATCTCCCATGAGGGGCCTTGTCAAAGGCCTTACTGAAGTCCGTGTAGACAATATCTTACCCTCATCAATCGTCTTTGTCACTTCCTCAAAACACTAGCTCAAGTTTGTGAGACACAATCTCCTGTTCATAAAATCATGTTGCCTCTCGTCAATATGTCCACCTATTTCCAAGTGGAGTAAATCCTGCTTCGAAAACTCTTCTCCAATAATTTCCCTTCCACTGATGTAAGTAAGGCTCACCAGCCTGTAATTACTTGGATTATTCTTGCTACCCTTCTGAAACAAAGGAACAACATTGGATATTCCCCAATCCTCTGGAACCTCCCTGCAGCCAATGAGGATACAAAGATTTCCCTCAAGGCCCCAGCAAATTCCTCTCTTGGCTCCCTCTGGTGCATATCCCATCAGGCCCTGGGGACTTGCCCAACTTAATGTTTCTCAAGAACCCCAAGAACTCCTCCTTTTTAATGTGAACATGACACAAACAATGTACACACCCTTCCTCAGACTCATCGTCCACCAAGTCCTTCCCTTTAGTGAATACTGAGGCAAAATACTCATTTAATATCTCACCCATTTCCCTTGGCTCCATGCTTAGATTCTCTGCCCTGTTTTTGAGTGGGGAATTCCTCTCCCTGGCTCTCCTCTTGCTCTTTAGAGATAAGAACATAAGAACATAAGAAATAGGAGCAGGAGTAGGCCAACTAGCCCTTCGAGCCTGCCCCGCCATTCAATAAGATCATGGCTGATCTGTCTTGGCTCAGCTCCACATTCCCGCCCGCTCCCCATAACCCTTTATCCCCTCGCTTATCAAAAACCCATCAACCCGCGTCTTAAAAATATTTAGCGAGGTAGCCTCCACCACTTCAACGGGCAGAGAATTCCAGAGATTCACCACCCTTTGAGTGAAGAAGTTCCTCCTCAACTCCGTTCTAAACCGCCCCCCCCTTTATCTTGAGGCTGTGCCCCCTAGTCCTACTATCCTTTCTGAGTGGGAAGAGTCTCTCCACCTCTATCCTATCCATCCCATTCATCATCTTATACGTCTCAGTGAGATCTCCCCTCATTCTTCTAAACTCTAACGAGTACAAGCCTAGTTTATTCAGCCTCTCCTCATAGCTCTACCCCCTCAACTCCGGCAGTTTACCAGCATGCTGCCTGGTATGGAAGGACTGCGTTATGTGGAAAGATTGGGCAAATTGGAGCTGTTTTCCTTAGAAAGACGGAGAATGAGAGGAGGCCTAATAGAGTGTATAAGATTATGAAGGGTATAGATAGAGTAAACAGTGGTAAGCTTTTTCCCAAATTGGAACCAAATATTACGAGGGGCCACGGGCTTAGGGTGAGGGGTGCGAGGTATAATTCGGATGTTAGAGGGAGGTTTTTCACACAGAGGGTTGTGGGGGTATGGAATGCACTGCCAAGTAAGGTGGTGGAAGCAGGCACGCTGGAGTTGTTTAAGGGATACTTAGACAGGCACATGAGCAGAATAGAGATAGAGGGATATAGGAAACTGTCTTAAATAAGGATCAAGAGCCTTGGGACGTTCCTGGGAATCAATTGATTCCTATGGACCTTCCAACATATCTTCTGGCTCACTTGTTTTACTTTTGAGCTTCTGGGGATTCCCTTGGATGTTTGCATAAGATGTGCATGTTATTGATGTTTTTCTCCTTTAATCCACAGGTGCTTCGGTCCGCCTTGTTGTCCAACAAGGGGCATACACGCGGTGGGTCGTGCGAGGGCTGCTCTTGGATGTTTCGAGAGTAGCCTAGTGCTTCACGTCGTTAGTGTACGCTTAAACTGGACCAGCTGATGGGCAACACGACAGCTCAGTGACTATCACTGTTTGCTGTGCAGATACATGGATTTGGGCCAGTATCTGTGGGAGTTTGCGCATCCTCCCCGTGCTTGCGTGGGTTTTCTCTGGGTGCTCTAGTTTCCTCCCATACCCCAAAGATGTGCTCTTTGGCTAATTGGTGTAACAAATTGTCCCTAAATTAGTCTCCCCTCAATCTGGTTTCCAATATGGAGTGCCATAAGCGTACACAAAGGTCATGGGTGGAAGAGGGAACTCACAATGTTAAAATGGCGGCGCGGGCTCGTTGGGCCGAAGGGCCTGTTTCCCGTGCTGTGTTGTTCTTTGTTCTTTGTGGTTGGTTGTCTTCCAGGAGTCCAAAGATGGCTTAACATTAAAGGGAATCAGTGGGTGAAGTGTTTTGGATCTTCAAATAACATGATGCCGTTTCTGAATATGAAGAATATTTGGCACGTAGAACACCTGTTGTCATGTGGGCTGTCATGTTGAGTGCTTGGATTAAAGCACTTTCCTTTGCTGTTTTTGCGTATTTTCTTAATTTTGCAATTTTTGGTGTCAAAGTGCTGGGATCCTTCTCACAGATTTTGTTGCTATCTAGTCCAGTTGCATTTCTTCACGTTGGCTTTCAGGACATCTTTGAAGTGTTTCTTCTGTCTCATACATTTACCCTGAGTTGAGCGAAGAAGATCTTCTGTAAAGATTCGTACCTGACACCAAAGTATATGACCAGATCCAAATGAAGCAGATGGAGCATTTCCATAGCCTTGATGCTTTGGGTGTCTACATGTGAGAGGACACCTATGTTGGTACATCTATCCTCTCAAAAAACGTGTAACATTTTCTGCAGACATCATCGGCGGTGAGGCACCAATGCTTTGAAGTGCCTCCTATTTGCTGTACAGGGTGTCCATGTTTTAACCCTGTACAGCATTGAATGGACCACGACCACGTGATAGAGCGTAAGCTTGTTTTAAGGTGTTCTGATCTTCACTCTCTTCCTCCGATGGTGAAATGTTGTGCCAGAAGAAATCAGATGACGGTGGATTTCTTCATCAATGTTAGCCTTCCATGGAAGATAACCTCCAAGGTCCCGGAAGTACTTTATATTTTCCAGGTACTAATCATGAGTCTTAATCAATAGAGTTGTGGCTTGTGCACTTGGAGCTCACTAATAAGTGAATTTCGTCATCAGAATGCTGATTGGACATCTCACCTTCTTGGATACCTGAATGACGCTTGCTTTTTACATCCTTCTGTTGAAGCAGTTGATGAAAACACTGGTTGCCTTTTGCACAGCACCTCCAAATACCATTCTCAGTAATGATAAACATAGTAGTGCATAGATTGTGATCTTGCCATAGTGTAGAGGCTTGGCCACTTCAGTGGTCCTATGAGCAAACCGTAGTGAACTTCTTGCTCTTGTTATGACCACCATGAGAGCAAGGTTTTGGGGGAGATGCCACACAATGTTCAGTTCAATGGCAACATAGGTGAAGGAAGATTGAGCTTCTCATTGGCTGGTATTGTGGAATAAGTTTGCAACGGCAAAGTGGTCTGAGTCATTGTGACTCAACACATCACCAAAGTTTGGCACATCATGATCCTCTATACAGTCATGGTAAGTTCTACCTTCTCGTATGCCTCAGGAACGCTTCCTTTTAACTCCAAGTTCCTCACAATAAACAGAGTCGCACGGAGACTTCTACCACGATCCCATTCCAAAGTTCTATTGCAGTGGGGAATTGACAATGGTAAAAGGACAGTGAACCTGGGAGTCGACAGTCAAGAATCTTCACACAGGTGACAGATGCATGGAGGTTATTGGACACCAGTGTCAGGTCATAAGTGAAGCTGGACGGCAGCATCTTGGCTGAGCAGTCCCTTTTCAGGATAAGGTTTGCTGACTCCAAAAGGGGAGGAAGCTTTTCTTGACAAAAAAGTAGGCTTTCCCACTTTCTTCTGGATGCACCAGAGTCTTCCGCACTACGAGCATCTCCCAATCTCTTTAATTCTTCACGCAGTAGAGTCAGCCTTTCCGTCGGCATAGAGATCCAACACTAAATCAGCCTCAAACAAAATCTGAAAAATGCTGAAAAATCTCAACAGATCTGCCAGCATCTGTGGATAGAGAATATAACCAACGTTTCAACTCTGAACGACCCTCTGTCAGAGCTGATTTGCTTTTAATTTTGACTGCAGAAGCTACCCAATAATGCAAACAGTCTAGCTTTTGTGCCAAGTTATTGTTTTGTTTCGAGTATGTCTATCAGATATTCAGAAATCGCAATGTACTCCTTAAGTTTCACAACAAGAGCCACTGACCAGAAAGGAAAAATGTGGTATTTTGATATACCTGAAGATAATTTGCGTAGGAAGTAATAATTAGTGGTCAGTGTTAGGGAAGTTTCCTGATCATGGTTGCAGAGATCTAGGTGTCAGCATGGTTTTCAAGTAGTCATTGGTATTTTAAAGTTGGACGTCTTTTCGGCAAGGAGCCACAGTTTGGAGTGAAGCCTCTGTGTGTCACTCGAAGTAAGAACCCATAGCAAAGGAAACGGAAGTAAAAAAAAACTTTGTGAAACTGCTCAACAATTAGTGGAGGGACAACAACTTCGAAAAGGGGGATGTGATAGCCTTGTGGTATTATGGCTAGATTATTCATCCAGAAATCCAGGTACCATTCTAGGACCTGGATTGGAATTCCACTATGGCAGGTAGTGGAATTTGAATTCAATATAAAATACCCAGAATCCAGTGATGATCATGGAGCCATTGTGAATTTTCGGGAAAACCCATCTTATTCATTAATGTCCTTGAGGGGAGGAAATCGACTGCCCTTTCCTGGTCTACAAGTGACTCCAGAGCCATACCGATGTGGTTGACTTTCAACTGGCCTCTAAAGGCAACTAGGGGTGGGCAACAAATGCTTGACAGCCAGCAACACAAATAACTCATGAATGAATATTGTGACTGTGAACTTTTGTCTGGCAAAAGGTGGGCTGAGGACGGTATGCACGGGGAGAGTTCAAAGTTTGTGGCGAGGGCAGTGTAGAACTGCAAAAGGATGTATGCAAGTTGATGGAGAGTGCAGGTGTGTGAGAGATGAAGTTAAATAAGGAGTGCGCGGTGATGCATTTTAGTAGGAAGAACATGAGGAGTAATATAAAATATGGGTCAAGATCCTTAAGGTGATCAGGTGCACACATTATTGAAAGGGGCAAGAGTATGTGCATGCATCATTGAAGGTAGCAAGTAAGCTGAAAAGAGCAGTTAATAAAACATATAATATCCTAAGTTTTATTAATAGGGACACAGAGTATAGGAACAGCAGGTTATGCTGAACTTATTCATGGCACTAGTTAGGCCTTAGCTGGCACATTATGTACATATCTGTGCTCCTCGTTATATGAATTATGCGAATGTATTGGAGAGAGTGAAGAAGAGGTTTGTTTGCAAGAATGTTCCAGGCATAAGAAACTTTAATTATCAGAATAGATATGAGGGGTTGGAACTGTTTTCCTTGTAGTGGAGAAGGCTAAGAGGAAATTTGATGGAGATTTTCAAATTCATAAGCAGGCTGAACAAAATTGACAGGTAAAATTGTTCTCACTTGTAAAAGGATCAAGATCGAGAAAATACAGGTTTAAAGTGATTTGCAAAAGAAGCAAATGTGATGTGAGAAAACAAAAACTTTTTTCACACAACGGGTGGTCCGAACCTGGAATGCATTGCCTGGAATTAGATTGCAAGCAAGTTCAATTATGGCTGTCAAGAGGGCATTCGATGATGATTGGGATAGAAGCTATGTGCAGGCGTATGGGGAAAAGATAGGAGACTGTCACTAAGTCAGAACGTAGGTGACCCGTGTGTACACCAGCTCATCCGGTTCCCTCATGCTGTGATGAAGCATTGCCAAGCACTGTGCCACTGTACGGACTTTTTTTTTGTTTCACTGTTCCTTTGTTTTCAGTCAACAGTGCACCTTCTCTTGCCACATCTTCATTCCCTTTGGCCCTGAAAGACGAACTCTTCTGTTTTTTTCAATCTGCCTGTCTTCGTTTTGTCCTTCTCCGATCCACCCCTTGTTCAGAATCCACTTTCCTAACTCCTCTCAGTTCTGAAGAAAGTTCACAGGCTTCCTCGCTCCACAGATCCTGCCAGATTAGCAGAGTATTGGCAGCATTTCCACAGCGTACGACTAGCTAGCTTGAAAATTAAAATAAACACATGTAGCCTGTACAAAGCTTTTTATTTGGGGCCAAAAATGTGTTGTGTTATGTTAATAATGGACACAGCAAATGTAACAGATCATTTACTTGGTATCACTAAAACAAACCAGTTATTATCAATACCTAATTTTTATGCTAGGTGCTCTCCTAAATTAATTTAATTATGACAAGACAGTTGAGATTTTCACAAATTATCCGAAGCCTAGCTTTAATATGATCTCAGTGTAGTTATAGGCAAAGACTCTTTGTGTCGCTGTCTACCAATAAGGGAAAGAAATTCAGCTGGAGATCCACCACCCAGCCCCCAACACTGAGAGATGAAAACAGGCAGATAACTGCCGTTCACATGAAAACACCGAGCTATCTGCTCAGAAGGTTTGAAGGTCTCCTCGCTTGTCAACGTATCTCCTGCATTATCTGATTTACTTGCGATGGAATAACTGATAATACCGGACGCAAGAAATGATGAAGACGGTAAAACACATTCCTGCAAAGGACATAACGCTTACAGAGGGTTTTTTGATGAGAAAGACAGCCTCCATTTTGTTGCTTTGCGCCTGGAGCCTGGTTTCGGGGCAGGTTCGTTACTCCATTCCAGAAGAATTAGAGTACGGTGCTTTGGTAGGAACAATCGCCAAAGACCTGGCATTAAATTCAGATGAGCTTTCAACTCGCAGATTCAGGTTCGTTCCCAAATCACCATTACAATATTTTGATGTAAACCTCCAGAATGGAATATTATTTGTGAATAAAAGAATAGACAGGGAAGCACTCTGCGGACAGAGTCTTACCTGCTTCCTGCCTTTGGAACTCGAGATTGATGATCCTGTGGAACAGTACGATATCGAGGTCGAGATTGTGGATATAAACGATAACTCCCCTAGTTTCTCCAACAGAGAAATCCGTTTGGAGATTGCGGAATTGACCACACCTGGAACCCGGTTTATTCTGGAGGCCGCGCAGGATCCTGATGTTGGAAGCAATTCTGTCCAAATTTACCAGCTCACTCCAAATGAACACTTCGTTTTAGATGTACAGACCCTTGGAAAATGGAAAATCCCTAAACTGGTGTTGAAGAAACCCCTTGACCGCGAGAAAGAATCATCACAACGTTTATTGCTCGCTGCTGTTGACGGTGGAATACCGGAGAGGTCAGGAACCGCTGAGGTAACCATCATTATCTTAGATAATAATGACAATGCGCCAGTTTTCCAACAGCCCTTGTACGCTGCTAGTTTAAGGGAAGATGTTCCACTCGGCACTTTAGTAATAAAACTGAACGCCACTGATTTGGATGATGGGCCCAATGGGGACATTGTTTATTCTTTAAGTAGCTACAGTGAAGAAAAAATACCGGAAGTATTTAGAATTAATGCGAAATCCGGTGAAATCAGCGTAAAGGGAAATTTGGATTTTGAAGAAATACATCTTTATGAAATTCATGTGGAAGCTAAGGACAAGGGGACACCGTCACTATCCGCACACTGTACTGTTCGGGTGGACATTCAGGACGTTAATGACAATGCGCCGGAATTGATTCTAAAACCAGTTTCCAGTACAGTGGGCGAGGATGCTCCAACAGGGACATTGATAGCACTCGTCAGTGTTACAGATAGGGACGCACATAATAACGGCCGTACAGATTGTCAGATATCCTCGCATGTCCCATTTGAGCTGAGCCCCTCCTTTAGGAATTCATACAGACTGACCATAAATGGCGTGCTGGATCGGGAACGTACCCAGGAATACGCAGTGACTGTGATTTGTAAAGACGAAGGAAATCCTCCACTATCCACAAACAAAACAATGATTGTGCATATTTCAGATATAAATGACAACGGACCCAGCTTTGTACAGTCTTCACACACAGTGTATGTGGCCGAGAACAACTCACCTGGAAATTCCATTGGGTCAGTAACCGCTTTCGACCCAGACACTGAACAAAATTCCCAGATTTCCTACAAAATTCAGGAAAGTGATGTTCAGGGAGCTCCAGTGTCTTCATATGTTTCAATCAACTCCCAAAATGGCATTATCTATTCGCAACGTTCCTTTGACTACGAGAAGATTAAAAACTTTAAGATCCGAGTTCAAGCTCAAGATGTGGGCTTGCCATTGCATACTGGGAACATCACCGTCAATGTGATTATTCTCGATCAGAATGACAACTTTCCTGTCATTACAACACCTAGCGCAGTGAACCACAGTAAGACGGCTGTGCCTCGATCTGCAGATCCAGGATCTTTAATAATGAAAGTGATTGCTTCTGATGCTGATACTGGACAGAATGCACGACTGTCCTATCAAATCCTGCAAGCCACTGACCCAGGCCTATTTACAGTTTCACCAACGTCGGGAGAAATAAGAAGCGTTCGCCGATTTAAAGATAGTGACGCCGCCACACAAAGACTCGTCATCCAGGTAAAGGACAATGGACACCCGCCTCTCTCCGCCAGTACAACGATCGCACTCACTATAATTGAACAGAATGAACAAATTCAGTCAGAGGTACAGCATGCTCACCGAAATGTGCAACAATCTTCCGATTTGGCATTTTATATAATAATTTCCTTGGGAATAATATCTTTCTTACTTCTTATTGTAATAATTGTCCTTGTTATTGTCATTTGCCCAAGCGAAGGACCATCTGGCCGCACTGGGAATTGTCTTCTTACCAATTGTTGCTGTGCCAGGGAATTAGAGGCCAAAGCGAGAGGGCAGAATTCGCATGTCAACCTTCAGGTTGTGCCAGACTCCACGTTAATTCCGAACATCCTTGAGGTTCGAGGAAATGGTTCTCTTTCAGAGCCATACCGTTACAAAATTCGATCAGCACAAGAGGCAGCCAAGATGGAATTGATGTATTTCGCTCCAGTGAATCCAACAAGTGGATCTTCTAGGAAGAATAACAGAACATGCGCGTCAGGGCAATCTGAAAGCTTAACGAAAAACTGGCCATATTTTTCTGGTGAAGTGAGTATCACACGTTTCAGTAAAGAAAAAAAATGGAGGATGACAGCTTGTGGACCAGCACCTGGAAGAAACAGATAACCTAAAGTCCGGGTGCTGATCCAGCTGTTATGGACTTCCAACAATTTCTATTTTT
Organism: Carcharhinus amblyrhynchos; assembly: GCF_965287045.1. NCBI lineage: Eukaryota > Metazoa > Chordata > Chondrichthyes > Carcharhiniformes > Carcharhinidae > Carcharhinus > Carcharhinus amblyrhynchos. Next base: position 6,664,927 of record NC_137336.1, on the reverse strand, counting down.
GTCCCACTTTGATTTTATCAAACCTCTCAATGTATTGTTTCGTACTACATTGCAATTGAACAAATCTGATCCATGTTATATTAGCCAAAAGCAGTCCACTAACATTGTTTAATTTCCTCCGGAATGTGTGTAGTATCAAATGTTAGGTTGTAATCATAGAATCAAACAATGGAAAAGAGGTCCTTCGGCTTATTGTCTGCACATCGACACGAGAGGAACATCTTAATGATCTGCAAAATCTCATTTAATAGTACCTGACCTATAGCCTTGAATGTTATGGTGTGCCAAGTGGTCATCCATGTACTTTTTGAAGGATGCAGCCAAATCACTCCAACACCCTCCCAGGCACGCATTCCAGACTAGCACTACCCTCTGGTTGAGCAAAGTTTTTCCTCACATTCCTCCTAAACCCTTTCCCCTCACACTGAAGTTGTGTCCCCTCGTGACTGACCTTTCAACTAATGCAAACATTTACTTCCTTTCCACTCTCACCATGTCTCTCATAATCCTGTACTCATCAATTAGGTTGTCAGTCTTCTCTGCTCCAAAAAAATACAATCCATGTCTATCCAACTCTCTTCATAACCTCAATGTTCCATCCCAGACAATAACCCGGTAAACTTCCTCTCCACCATTTCCAATACAATCACTTCCTTCCTATAATGTGGCGACCAGAACTGCATACAGAACTCCAGCTGTGGCCGCAACAAAGTTCTACACACCTCCACCATGATCTCCCTGCTTTTGTAATCTATGCCTCGACTCATGGAGGCAAATGCCCCATGTGCTTTTTCATCACCCCATGAATACGCCCTTCTAACTTTAGAGATCAGCGGCCAATCATGCCAAGGTCCCTTTGTTCCTCAATACTTCCCAATGTCATGCCGTTCATTCAATTCTTCCTTGTCAAATTACTCATTCCAAAGTGTATTACCTCACTCTTTTCAGGGTTAATTTCCATCTGTCATTGTTCTCCCATCTGAACAGCTATCCGTGTCTTCCTATAACCCAAGGCACTCAACCTCACTGTTAACCACCCATCAGATCCCTGTGTCATACATGAACTTGCTAATCATCCTGCCCTTGTAGGAAACTATGTTGTTCATAAATGACGAGTAATAAGGGACACAGCACAGATCCCCCTTGTGGTATGCCACTGGACATTGGCTTCCAGTCAAAAGAGCATCCCTTTGCCATTACTTTTTCTCTCTGAAAGCTAAGCCAATTTTGCACCTATCTTATCAAATTACCCTGCATTTCCATGTGCATTTGCTTTCACAGAATCATGGAATCCCTACGGTGCAAAAGAAGGCCTCTTTGTAAGTCTCCCATGTTAGACCTTGCCAAGGGCTTCGTTGGAATCCATAGAGACTAGATGAACCGAAATGCCCTCTTCTACCCACCTGGTCACCTCCTCAAAAAAATTGTCTCATTGACAAAGCCATGATGACTACCCCTGACTAAACCTCCTTCTCTAAGTGGAGATAGATCTTCTCCTTCAGAATTTTGCCAGTAGTTTCCCTGCCAATGACGTGAGGTTCACTAGTCTGTAGTTCCCTGGCTTATTTCTACAAGTTGTGGACCGCGTTAGCTGCTCTGCACTTGGAACTTCCTCCATGGGAAAATGAACCTGGAGATTTGTACACTTTTAAGTCTGTCAACACCTCCAACAACTTGTCACTCCCTATGTCAATTTGCTTAAGAGCTTCGCAGATTCTCTCCCTGAATTCCATACCTTCATCTCATTCTCTTCTGTCAAGATGGATATAAAGTACTGGTTCAACACTCTACTAATGCCCACTGACTCCACGAATAGATTATCCCCTTTGACTGTAATGGGCTCTACTCTTCCCCTTGTTATCCTCTTCCCATTGATGTATTTAGAGAATTTCGTTGGATTTTCACCACTTTTGCCAGCCAAAGATCGTTTTTGTCTTCCCTTTGCTCTCATTGTTTTTTTTTAACTCCACCCTGCCCTTCCTGTACTCCACTAATGCCTCCATTTATTTACTCCCCTAGCACCTGCTCTTGTATCTTGAACATCTCTGGTTATCCACGGTTCTCTGGACTTATTACTCTTTCCTATCAGCCTGAAGGGAACATGTGGGGCCTGGATCCTCTCCATTTCCTTTTTGGACGTCCCCCACTGCCCTTGTGTGCATTTCCCCACAGATAGCTGGGTGCAGTCTACCATGGCCATATCTGACTTATTTTAATTAAATCTGTTTTCCCCCAATTCAAACAGTTTTTGCAACTTGTCCATGATCGTGTCCATAACAATCTTAAATTGTGCCATGTTGTAATCGCTGTCCCTAAAATGTGTCCAGCTCCCCTCTTCCCCAACACGCACACATACAAACACACACACACACACACACACACACACACACACACACACACACACACACACACACACACACACACACACACACACACACACACACACACACACATCACCACTTCACCACTTCAACCTCCTGTCTCACTGTGTTCCCGAAAATTAGGTCCAGCACTGCACTGTCCCTTGTTGGAGCAGCCACACATTGACTTAAAAAGGTTATCCTGTGCATTTTTCTAGAAAACCACAACCCAAACTTTTAGCACTATGTTTAAGCTAATTAAAGTTGGGAAAGTTGAACTCGCCTATTATAGTTGTCCTGTTGGTAATGTTTTTAACACACCTCCATGAATTGTGCTCACATTTGCTCCGCAATTCCCATCTGACCAACTGGAGTTCAATGATGAATACCTAGCAATGTGACTGCCCATTTTTTATTCTTAAACTGTATCCACAAAAAATCATTTGATGCCACTTCCAAGCTGCAAACTTTCCTTCGTGCAATAACTGACTCCTTAACTAGTAATGCAATGTCTCTTCCTCTATTACACCCTCCCCTGTCTCTCCTGAATATTCTACATCCGAAAATATTGAGCTGCCAATCCTGCACTGCCCCCCACTCCACACCTCCCGCCCCCGCCCTCAACGTCGTCGCTGCGATGGTTACTATATCAAAATTCCATCTTTCAATCCGTGCTTTAGTTCATCATTTTATCTGTAACACTCCTGCTATTTAAGTAGAGGCCCACCAGCCTTGCCTTTCTCCCTTGAAACATCCCTCTGACTTGATTGCTTTACTCTATTATGCTGTGTTCCTATTCTGCAAACAGTCTGTCTCCTGCTTGATGCAAAATCTCAGTAATGTGGATACTAAATACTTTAAACTGTTTACTCTTTCAATATCTAACATTTTGTTGTTTGCTGTCATCAGGCTCAAGAGTTGTCTTGTGGGCATTCCAGATATTCATTAATTAAAACTGAGCTAGAGTGAGTACAATTTACAAGTGTATTTTAAAGCAAAACTGGTGGCAAAAATTAAGACTTTTGAATTAATCAGACAGCTTATATATACAAGATTTCAGCTGAAAGATATGTCTGTAACTGAGGCAGTTCCTCATCAACTAGACTACTCTGTAGCAAAAGGCATATATTGAAAATATATTCGACTAAACTAAAGTCCACAGTATCTTGTTCACTGCAGTTATGGAGATAGTATCATTTTATTTTTAAAACTATTTTCTTTCCATTAATTATGCCTCAGTTTTGTATTATTCATGGTATTAAGTTAAGTAACTTAAATAGACATGATTGGTTACCATGCTTATATTCTGGGGATATAATTGGAAATTTGACATGCCAACAATCAGCTGGAATGTGAGAATGGACGTAGCAACAGTGAAGTTATGTTTATTAGTTTAAAACTTTCCCTTGGAATAATACACCTGATTAAGATACACAGCCAAATAGGAGATAAAAGTAGGCTAAATATCATGCAATAAGCTGATGGAACAATTTACCGTGAGACATCAGATCAGAAATAATTTCCACAATTGGTAAAGTTTCTCATCGTTCCTGAGAGAAGAGGGCTAAACAAATTTGTGCTGAGGGACATCAGACGAAACGAACTTTTACAATGAAGAGTACACAGTAAAAGTGAAACAATACGATTACTTGTTTACTTTTGTTATACTGGGGGAAAAACGCAGTAGATAATAATTGCCTACGTCTCTGGCGTTACAATGTGCATTGACAACTAATAATTTCACTGTCGCCTTCCTCCATTTCCAACAGTTACAGAGGAAGTATAATAAGTATAACAGCTCATTCTTCATGCGCCACAATTAGATTCAGTTGACTTTCCTCTTTGGCATCTGTTTTAACTTCAGAATTGGGGAAAACTATTACCTCCTCCTACACGATGAAACATATTTCCAAACATTCCACCCATTTCAGTGCGACACTTGCACTATCTTCTATCTTGCAATTTTTTTAACTAAATTGATGTTTTGTCCATATTAAGAAAACTCAGTATAATTTAAGCGACAACATCTTTGGGATCTCAATTTTTTACCCTATTGTAATCCTGATATTATTTTGCTCAATAAGATCAATTACCCTCTGATCTTTTTTACTTATTCAATTAAGTTTCTGGAGCAGTACTACAGTTTCAAAAGATTAAAGATTTTGAAAGTGATAAGGACAAGAACTTGTGAAGACATGAGAATGAGGTTTTAATTGTGAATCATTTGTCACAACAAACCAGCAAAGCTCAGCTTGTGACTGATGAGGAATTGGGACTTGGTGCAAAATAAGATCTGGGCTATAGCATTGTGGGTCAGTTTAAGTTTATGTTTCAGAGTTGCCAGGAAAGCATAGGCAAAGCTCATGCAAAGTGTGAGAAAATGAAGGTTTCAGTGGACTGAGGAAGAAGCAAAGGCGGCTGATGGAGTTATCCTGGAGGTGCAAAAAATAATCATTGTGATATAGAGGGTATGAAATTGGAAACTAATGTGCATATCAGATATGTTGCAAACCGGCCTTCATGGGCTGAGACGGTGGCCATAAACAGGAAAAGAAAGTGTCTTGAAGCAATCCGTTTGTGTATGCAGCAAGACATGGACAATATTAAACTGCATGCTGAATGGTGGCGCGTAACCACACCAGTCACACCAGTGTTACTCAAAGACCATCGCCAACAAGAGAGAATCACACAATTTCCCCTTGACATTCAATGGCAATATCCTCGGTGAGTCCCTCACTATCACATCTTGGGAGTTGCTATTAACCAGAAATTGAACTGGACTGGCCATATATATGTAATTACTGTAGTTACAAGAACAGTTCGGAGGCTGGGAATTCGCAGAGTAACTCACTGGCAGACTTCCAAAAAGCATGTGCATAATCTAAAAGACACAAATCAAGACTGTTGTGGAATACTCTCCACTTGTCTGGAGGGAACAGCTCCAACAACACTCACGCACCTGTAGCTACCCAGAACAACTAATCCTGGTTGACTGGCACTCCAACCACGGTATTAAAATCCACCACGGAAGCATAGTGGTAACAATGTGCGCCATCTACTGGCTGCACTGCAGAAACTCATCAAGGTTCCTTCGACAGCACCTTCCAAAACAAGAGTTGTGCATGATGATAATCGGGACTACGTGCAAAGAGGACCTCTGCCGCCTCGGAGCGCGAGGGCAACCAGGGAACATGGGGGCATCATGCACGGGAACATCAGTCCTACTCCAAGCCATACATCATCTTGACTCGGAATTATATCGCTGTTCCTGCCCTGTTGCTGTGTCAAAATCCTGCAAATGCCACCCTACATCATTGTAGTTGTATCCATGCCATGTGAACTGCAGCGGTTAAAAATGGCAGCTAGCCACCTCATTCTCAATGGTAATTATGAATAAATAATAATTTCTGCCCCTCATCCTACAAATTAAGTCAGACTAGCTGGTTTTAGTATGAATCCATGGGGCTTTTCAAAGGCGAAAGAGAATTTCTACCAATGGACGTCGTTAATATGTACCACTCAAAAAAAATGGCTGTTTTTTTCGTTCTTTTTTAACGTGTCTTTACTGCTTTCATACCGGATGAAATCGTGTGCACTTTAAGGCACAGTTGAGGGTCAAGTAAATATTGGGTTCTGTCTCTGCAGTGACTATTGGGCACACCCATCTGGAAATCTTGCTGAAGATTGAAAGGCCACCTCCGTGTTTGTTGTCCATTTAAGAATGACAAGTAGGTTCCTGACTCTGCAAACAAGATTAGAGTTGGGTTCAGGCATTGTCTCGGTGTGAACGTGAGCCTTCTCCATCTCCAGGTCTTTGGAGGGGTTACGATTTATTTAAGCAACAATTATCACAGCTCTGAGGTTAACCATGTGAAAGGGAAGCTCCTCGAAAGGTCACCTGCCCACCGCAGCGGTGGCCCATTAGTGGGCGCGGATCCAGTGAGCCCAGAAGGAAGAGTGCTGGTGATTGTAGGCAACCTTCAACATTTCCAGTCAGTTACATGAAAATTACCTCTAGCCTCTGCCATTTGTCATCCGTTTCAGGTTGCCTGAAGCGAAGAAGTCCATTGAATTGGCGCGAACCTCTGTGAAATCCCTCCCACCTAAAATGCGCAATGTAAATGGAAGATTTCCTTTGTTTTTTTTCTGTTGATGCGAGTTGGTTCCCCGCGTAAAGTGGGCCCATTGCAAGTATGATATTTCCGGGCAATTGTTCGTCATTTAGAACACTAAATTCTCCAGGGAGGCAGTGGTGTCGTGGTATTTTTCCTGGACGAATAATCCAGGTGAAGATTTGGAGACCTGGGTTCAAATCCCACTAAGACAAATGGTGAAATTGAATTCAGTAAACACCTGCAATTAAAAAGTTTAATGATGACCATGAAACGATTGTCGTAAAACAAAAACACATCGTGTTCACTAATTACCTTTAGTGAAACAAATCTGCCGCCTTAATCTGGTCTGGCGTACATGTGACTCCACAGCCACAGAAATGTGGTTGACTCTTAAATGCCTCTCTGAAATGGAGAGCTGTTTGGGATGGGCAGTAAATGTTGGTCCAGCCAGTGACGCCCACATCGCATGAATGAATACAAAGAAACACTGAACAAGCGCTAGTGACCTTCTTGAAGCCAGACCCCCAAGCGTACAGGCAGTAGCCCTGATAAAACCATATGCTGGCCTGGATATTTTACCCGGATAGCCGAAGACCCCCTTGACGTGGAACAACATCGACATTAATGACTGAGAGGAACTTGCTATTAAAAGTTTAAAAGATCGACTATTTATCCATCGAGCGTATGATGCTTTAAATCCAAAATCCTCAACAGGCAGAGTGGTAGCAGAGAAGGAACAAAAGATAAATAAATTCTGCATTCCGTCTCCCGCTACCATGAAATCCTGCCCACGTGTCCGAAAATCTTTGGTCCGGAATCAATATATTTAGTTCTATCCAGACCATGGCAAAAACGCGCGATCATGTGCGGACATCATCCTGAAATTGAGGGGCGGTCTACAAGATTCGCAAGAAGCTACTTGACTTTTCATTTTGACAGTAAAAGCTGCCCCATAATACAGACATGCCTTCTGTGCAAACTTCTGATTTAGTTACAGAAAATCTAATGGGTATCACACAAAAAAATCACAAGAAGGCATTAGATGATTGGCGGCACAGTAGCAGATTGGTTAGCGATGCTGCCTTAGAGCTCCAGGGATCTGGGTTCGATTCATGGCTTGGGTCACTGTCTATGTGGAGTCTGCACATTTTCGCCGTATCTGCTTGGGTTTCCTCCGGGTGCTCCAGTTTCCTCCCACAGTCAAAATGTGTGCCGGTTAGGTTGGCAGGCAGTGCTAAATTGGCCATAGTGTCAGGAGCATTAGCAGGGTAAATATGTGGGGTTACGGGGATAGGACCTGGGTGGGATTGTGATCAGTGCAGACTCGATGGGCCGACTGGCCTCCTTCTGCACTGTAGGAGTTCTGTGATTCTATGATTATTCAAATAGAAACAATGCTCAGGGGTACGGGAAAAACACGGAAATGACTTTAAGTTATACCGTAGGTGAATCGGTGGACACATGATGGTCGAATGACCTTCATCTGCACGGTCACAACTCTGTAAGGGCAAGATTTCAAAGATCGTGAGCGTGCCCTACCATCCTTTCAGGCAATGAGTTCCAGATTCCCACCCTCCTCTGGATGAAAACGTTTTTCCTCTAATCCCCTCTAAATCCCCTGCCCCTTATCTTAAATCTATGCCCGCTAATTACTAAAAGTTTATTTATTAGCGTTAAAAGCTTACATTGATACTGCAATGAAGTTGGTGTGAAAATTCCCGAGTCACCATGCTCCGTTGCCTGTTTGGGTGCACAGAGGAAGAATTTAGCATAGCCTATGCACCTAACCAGCATATCTTTTGGATTGTGGGAGGAAACTGGAACGTCCGAAGGAAACCCACGCAGACACAGGGAGAACGTGTAGAGTCCACACAGCCAGTGACCCAAGCCAAGAATCGAACTTGGGTTCCTAACATTGTGAGACAACAGTGCTAACCACAGTGCCACCATGTCACCCCCTCTACTGAGGGGAAAATTTCCCCCCTATCCATGCTTTGTATTGTTTTATACACTTCACTCAGGTCCCCTTTCAGCCTTCTCTGCTGCAAGGAAAATAATAACAGCCTCTCGAGCTATAACGCTCAAATCCAGGCACCATCCTGGTGAATCTCCTCTGCACCTGATCTAGTGCAACCACTACCTTCCTATATTGGGCAACCAGAACCGTATACTGAACTCCAGCACTTTATACAGCTGTATCATATTCTCGTTTAGTAAAGACAAATGTCCCATGTGCCTTCTTTACCACCATATCTCCTTGTTCTGCTGTCTTCGGGGATCAATGGACATGCGCCTCAAGCTCTGTCTGGTCCTTCGTACTTCCTCGGGCCCGATGTTTCATTGTATATTCTCTTGCCTTGTTAAGCCATCCAAAATTCATAACCTCATGCTTTTCAGCCTAAAATTCTATTTGCCACTTTTCTGCCTTGCAGCCAGTCCATCTTTACTGTCCTGTAATCTGAAACTAAGCTTCTCACTATTTAGCACAAAACTTTGCGTCAGCTGCGAGCTTACTTGTCACACCTGCTACACTCATAGAATAGGACCCCTATAATGCAGATGGAGGCCATTCGGCCCATCGAGTCTGCAAAGACTCTTTAACAGAGGATCTTACACACGCCCTATCCCCACAACACCACATATTTACTTGTTAATCCTCCTAAACTACACATCTTGGGACAATATGGGACGATTTAGCACAGTCAATCTACCTAACCTTTGCTCTGTGGGAGGAAACTGGAGCACCTGGAGGAAACCGTCGAAGATACACGGAGTACATGCAAACTTTACACAGTCTCTCAACCTTGGAATTGAACCTGAGCCCCTGGAGCTGTGAGGCCGCAGTGCTAACAACTGTACCACCATGCTGCCCACTTTTCCACTGAGCTGCTGACATCCAGGTAATTAATGTACATTACAAACAACAAGGGATCCAGCACTGATCCCTGCAGAGCACCACTGGACCCTAGCCTCCAGTCACAAAAACAATCTTCAACCATCGCACTCTGCCTCTTGCCACGAAGCCAATTTTGGAATCCAGTTAATCAAATTGCTCTGGATGCCATGTGGGATCTCGTCTAGAGTCCCCCTGAAGTCCACATCGGTTAAATCAAGTACACTACTGTTATCTAGACGCCAAGTCATCTCCGTGAAAAATCCAGTAGAATTTGGAAGAAACGAAATCACTTTCAGCAATTTCAAAACATATCTCAGTGAGCATTTGGTTTACTTTTATCTTCCTGTTTCACATTTTTATCCCTTTTTAAAATCAAAAGCACACCTGCTCTAAGTGCATACTTTGTTTCTTTCTTTGTCATGTCTATATCACTTTGGCGTTGGAAGCTGTCTTTTTAATCTCTTCTGCCTTCCTTTTGTCCTTATCCCACTCATTTCTTGCTCAGAACCCATTTACCTAACTTTTCCCAGTTCTGAAAGAAGTCACAGGCCTGAAATTAAACTCTTGTTTCACACTTTGCAGATGCTGCCAGATCAGCAGAGTATTTACAGCATTTCCACACATTACGACTGCTAGGAATAAAAACAAAATAACACAAAACACGGACATGGCCTTTTCTGTGGCCGCAAAAATATGCTGTATTGTCTTAAAAATGTATACTGCAAATGCAATAGTTAATTTACTTGTTAACAATAAAATGAATCAAATCATCAACACATGATTTATCTGCTAAGTGCTCTCCTAAATTTATTCAATTACACTTATTTATTACTGTCACAAGTAGACTTACATTAACACTGAGGTGAAGGTACTGTGGACATCAGAAAGTAGAGATTTTCACAAATTACCTGATGCCTAGCTTTAATATGACCTCAGTGTAGTTATAGGCAAAGACTCTTTGTGTCGCTGTCTACCAATAAGGGAAATAAATTTAGCTGGAGATCCACCACCCAGCCCCCAACACTGAGGGATGAAAGCAGGCAGGTTATTGCCGTTCAAGTGAATACACCGAGCTATCCGCTGAGAAGGTCTCCTTGCTTGTCAACGTATCTGCTGCATCATCTGACTTTCTTGTGACGGAATAACTGATAATACCAGACACAAGAAACGATGAGGATCGCAAAACACATCCCCGGAAAGGATTTAACACGTACAGAGGGTTTCTTGATGAGAAACACGGCGTCCATTTTGCTGTTATGTGCCTGGAGCCTGGTTTCGGGGCAGATTCGTTACTCCATTCCAGAAGAATTAGAGTACGGTGCTTTGGTAGGAACAATCGCCAAAGACCTGGCATTAAATTCAGATGAGCTTTTAACTCGCAGATTCCGGTTCGTTTCCAAATCGCCATTGCAATATTTTGATGTAAACCTCCAGAATGGAATATTATTTGTGAATAAAAGAATAGACAGGGAAACACTCTGCGGACAGAGTCTTACCTGTTTTCTGCCTTTGGAACTTGAGATTGATGATCCTGTGGAACAGTACGATATCGAGGTCGAGATTGTGGATATAAATGATAACTCCCCCAGTTTCTCCAACAGAGAAATCCGTTTGGAGATTGCGGAATCGGCCACACCTGGAACCCGGTTTATTCTGGAGGCCGCACAGGATCCTGATGTTGGAAGTAATTCTGTCCAAATTTACCAGCTCACTCCAAATGAACACTTCGTCTTAGATGTACAGACTCTTGGAAAATGGAAAATTCCTAAACTGGTGTTGGAGAAACCTCTTGACCGCGAGAAAGAATCGTCACAACATTTGTTGCTCACTGCTGTTGATGGCGGAATACCCGAGAGGTCAGGAATTGCTGAGGTAACCATCATTATCCTCGATATTAATGACAATGCGCCAGTTTTCCAACAGTCCTTGTACGTTGCTAGTTTAAGGGAAAATGTTCCACTCGGTACTTTAGTGGCAAAACTGAACGCGACTGATTTGGATGATGGGCCCAACGGCGACATTGTTTATTCTTTAAGTAGCTACAGCGAGGAAAAAGTACCGGAAGTATTTAGAATTAATGCAAATTCCGGTGAAATCAGCGTAAAGGGAAATTTGGATTTTGAAGAAATACATCTTTATGAATTTCACGTGGAAGCTAAGGACAAGGGGACACCATCACTATCTGCACACTGTACTGTTCGGGTGGACATTAAGGACGTTAATGACAATGAGCCGGAATTGATTTTAAAACCAGTTTCCAGTACAATCAGCGAGGATGCTCCAACAGGGACATTGATAGCACTTGTCAGTGTTACAGATAGGGACGCACATAATAACGGCCGTACAGATTGTCAGATATCCTCACATGTCCCATTTGAGCTGAGCCCCTCCTTTAGAAATTCATACAGACTGACCATAAACGGCGTGCTGGATCGGGAACGTACCCAGGAATACGCAGTGACTGTGACATGTAAAGACAAGGGAAGTCCTCCGCTATCCACAAATAAAACCATGATTGTACAGGTTTCAGATGTAAATGACAACGGACCCAGCTTTGTACAGTCTTCACACACAGTGTATGTGGCCGAGAACAACACACCTGGAAATTCAATTGGATCAGTAACCGCTTTCGACCCAGACACTGAACAAAATTCCCAGATATCCTACAGAATTCAGGAAAGTGATGTCCAGGGAGCTCCAGTGTCTTCATATGTTTCAATCAATTCCAAAAATGGCATTATCTATTCGCAGCGCTCCTTTGATTACGAGAAGATTAAAAGCTTTAAGATTCGAGTTCAAGCTCAAGATGTGGGCTTGCCATTGCTTACTGGCAACATCACCGTCAATGTGATTATTCTCGATCAGAATGACAACTATCCTGTCATTACTACACCTAGCGCAGTGAACCACAGTAAGACGGTTGTTCCTCGATCTGCAGAGCCAGGATTTTTGGTAATGAAGATAATTGCTTCTGATGCTGATTCTGGACAGAATGCACGGCTCTCTTATCAAATCCTGCAAGCCACCGACCCAGGACTATTTAGAGTTACACCAAACTCGGGAGAAATTAGAAGTATTCGCCGATTTAAGGATAGTGACGGCGTCACACAAAGACTGGTCATCCAGGTAAAGGACAATGGACACCCTCCTCTCTCCGCCAGTACAACGATTACACTCACTATAATTGAACCGGATGAACAAATTCGGTCAGAGGTTCAGGATCCTCATCGAGATGTGCAGCAATCTTCCGATTTGGCATTTTACATAATAATTTCCTTGGGAATAATATCTTTTTTACTTCTTATTATAATAATTGTCCTTGTTATTGTCATTTGCCCAAGCGAAAGACAATCAGGCCGCACTGGGAATTGTTTTCTTACCAATTGTTGCTGTGCCAGAGAATTAGAGGCCAAAGCGAGAGTGCAGAATTCGCATGCCAACCTTCAGGTTGTACCAGACTCCACATTGATTACTAACGTCCTTGAGGTTCGAGGAAACGGGTCTCTTTCAGAACCATACCGTTACAAGATTCGATCAGCACCAGAGGCAACCAAAATGGAATTGATGTATTTCGCTCCAGTCAGTCCAACAACTTCTGGGTCTTCTAGGAAGAATAATAGAACATGCCTATCAGAACAATCTGAAAGCTTAACGAAAAGCCGGCCGTATTTTTCTGGTGAGGTGAGTATCGCACGTCTCAGTAAAGAAAACAATATTGGAAGATTATAGCTTGAGGACCAGCACCTGGAAGAAACAGATAACCTAAAGTTCAGGTGCTGATCCAGCTGTTTTGGATTTCCAGCATTTTCTATTTTTGTCCCAGTTTGTTCTATCAAAACCCTCAATATATCGTTTCTTACTACGTTGCACGTTAACCAACATCGTTTTTGCCAAAAAGCAATCCACTTGCGTTTCATAAGGAATTAATGCAATGTCAAATATTAGGCTTTACTGTGAATATTTAGTACTCTAATCTGTTTCTTTTTTTTCCAATATCTAACATTTTGTTGTAGTCTTTGAATCATGCAGCACAGAAAATGCCCTTGAGCCTGCACATGCATAAACTGCCGCAAAATATCAGACTAATTCCACTTTCCAGGAATTTTCCCATATCGTTGAATGTTGACATTTCAAGTGCTCATCTAAATACTTTTTAACGGTTGTAAGTTTTCCGGCCTCCCCTACCATCCCATGTCGTGCATTGCAGATTCCCACCACCCTCTGAGTGAAGGAATGTTTCCTCAAATTATCTCAGAATCTCCTGCCCCTCACCCTAAAGCTTTGTCCCCTCGTGGTAGTCCTCTTTACCAAGGGAAACAGCTACTGCCTACTCAGGGTGTCCAAGCCCCTCATGTTATGTTAACAATCATCAAATTCAATCACTATCTTATGGAAATCCCAGATATTAATTAATGCTGAGCTAGAACGAAGGCAATTACCTGGTATACTCTAAAGCATAATTTGTGGTATACAATTAAGACTTATAAAATAATCAAACACTTTATCTATTCATAGATTTCAACCGTTATATATATCTTGTAATTTTGCCAGTTCCTTGTCAGCTAGACCACGCAGCAGCAAAATATATATTCTGGAAATGGATTTGGCTACATTCAATTTCATCGTACCTTGTTTATGTAGTTGCCTACCATGCTTATATTCTGTCGATGTGATTGGAATTTCAACATGCCCACAATATGTTGGAAGGTCATAAAGGGAGCAACAGCAGTGATTGTTTGTTTGTAAATGTGATACTATACATCTACATAATCTGCGTGATCAAGGAGCACAGACAGGACTGAACTGAATAGTACGCCATACGTTGCTGGAAATTTTTACTCAAGGACTCCAAAGTCATTTCCAGAATGTTGCAAAGTTTCTCATCCTTGCTTCCAGAGAAGCAGAGGAAGGCTGCACATTCATTTTTACGAGTGAAAATGCTAGGGAATATCAGACGAAAATAACATGGATTAACCAAACATTTAGAAGGAAAGGTAAACATTAAAAGTCAAACTTTTACAATTATTCATTTACATTTATTATATGGAGTGGCGGAGGGAAGGGGGGGCGGGTGGGGATGGGGAGAGGCGGGGAGAAGGTGTCATGCAGTCGATTGTAAGTGTCTACATCACTGACACTGCAGTTTGCACTGGTAACCAAATAGTTTCACTGTGGCCTTCTTCCATTTCCAACAATTGCAGGGGAAATATAATGAAAACACAGAAATATAGAAGATTGGATCCGGAGGAGGCCATTTGACCCTTTCTGCCATTCATTACAATATTGGCTCAATAGCCTACTGCAGCTCAATAGCCTAATCCTGCATTTTCTCCATAAGCCTTGATCCCATTCACCCCAAGTGCTATGTCCAACCGTCTCTTGAATGTGTTCAATGTTTTGGCATCAACAACTTCCTGTGGTAATGAATTTCACAAGCTCATCATTCTTTGAGTGAAGAAATGTCTCCTCACCTCCGTCTGAAGTGGCCCTGAATCCTTAGACTGTGAGACCTGGTGCGAGACTCCCCCACCATCGGGTATATCCTGCCTGAATGTACCCTGTCTAATCCTGTTAGAATATTATCAGTCTCAATAAGATACCCCCTCATTCATTTGAACTCCTGCAAAAATAGTCTTAATCTAATCAATCTTTCCTCATACATCAATCACGCCATTCCAATGAATCAGCTTCGTAAACATTCACGGCACTCTCGCGAGAGCAAGAACATCCACCCTCAAGAAAACGAGACAAAAACTGCGCACAATACTCTCGGTGTGGCTTCACCAAAGCCCTGTGTAATTGCGACAACACATCCCTGCTCCTGCAGTCGAAACCTCTCACAATGAAGGCCAACATACCATTAGCCTTCTTTATCTCCTGCTGCATCTGCATGCTTACCTTCAGTGGCTGGTGCACACTCCCCTCTCCCAGTTTACAGCCATTCAGCTAATAGAAGTATGTTTTACTCTTGCCTCACTTGCCTTTATGAAGCCTCATACCAGCAGTGCATTCTTTCAGTGCCAGGCATTAGATTCAGTTAACTTTCCTCTTGTGACTTCTATATTTTCCATCAGAGTTGGGGCAAACTATAACTTTATTTCCACCTACACGATTAAACATATTTCCAAACATTCCTTTCAGTTCATATAGAGCATCATGTGTACCTTCTTCAATCTTGTAAATTATTATCTAACTAAATTGATGCCTTATCTACATCTGGGAAAACGAAATATAATTTTAGTGACAACATGTTTGGGATCTCAATTTTATCCACCCAATTGTAATCCTGATGTCTCTTTGGCCAGTAACAACAATTACTCTGCACCTTTCCATTTATTCACTGAAATTTTGGGAGGAATAGTGCAGTTTCAAAGGACTGAAGAGTTTGAAAGATGTGCAAAAGATTACAACGGGTGAAGACATTAGAATGAGGCTTTAATTGTGAAATCTTGGTCACCGGATACTAACATAGCTCAGATTGTGTGGAATGGGTAATTGGGAGCTAGTGCAAAATTGGATATGGGCTATCGCATTATGGATCGGTTTAAGTTTAGGTTTCAGGGCCAAGGAGGCATAAAGAGCTCATTTAAAATATGACAAAATCATGGATAAAGGTTTTAATTGACTGAGTTAGAAGCAGATGCAGCTACTGGAGTGGTCCTGGAGTTGAAAATAAGCCAGTAATTGTGATACAGAAAATATAAAACTCGAAACTACTGTGAATGCCAGATAAGTTTTAAACTGTCGTGCATGGGCTGAAATGATGGCGAGATAGATAAAGAATATGTTTGAACTCGTAAGAAGTCTTACAATACCGGGTTAAAGTTCAACAAGTTTTTTTGGATCATGAACTTTCAGAGCGCTGCTCCTTCATCAGGTGAGTCATCTGATAAAGAAGCAGTGCTGAAAAACCTCGTGATTCCAAATAAATTGGTTGGACTTTAACCTGGTTTTGTGAAATTTTCAACTGTGCCCAACCCAGTCAAACATTGGCATCACCACGTCATGATTCAAGATGGCAGCTCGCCACCACATAGGTTTCCTACAGTGCAGAAGGAGGCCATTCAGCCCATCGAGTCTGCACCGACCACAACGCTACCCAGGCATTATTCCTCTAACCTCACATAATTACCCTGCTAATTCCCCTGACACTGGTGTCAATTTGGCATGGCCAATCAACGTTACCCACGCATCTTTGGATTGAGGGGGGAAACTGGAGCATCTGGAGAAAATCCACGCAGACACCGGAAGAGCATGCAAACTCCACACCGGCTGTGGCCCGGGGCTGAAATTAAAGCTGGGTCCCTGGCACTGTGAGGCAGCAGTGCCAACCACTCTGTCGCCACATCACACCTATTCTTAAGGGTGAATTATAGATGGGTAACAGATGCTGCTGTAGCATCCCACGAATGAATCAAAAACAAATAAGTGATAAGCCTTTATAATTTACAGTGGGTTCCAGAATCGGTAGTGTTAGTATGATTCCATGGGACTATTCGGAGGAGAACAGGGGATTTCTACTTATTGACGTGGTTAATATGTACTCCTCAAACAGCATCAGTAGAACAGGTTAGATGGTTTTTGCTCTTTTCTTTATATTTAACTTTCTTTACTCTTACCAGACGGAACCACTTTGCGGCATAGTCGAGGATTGCCTCATTACTGAGGACTGACTCTGCAATAGTTAATGGGCACTATGGCCCGGAAATCTTCCCTAAGGTGGCCAGTGAAAAGCCCACCTCCGGACTCTTTGTCCAATTAGGAATTACAGGCAGGTCCCCGAGACTGCAAACTCGATCAGAGTTGTGCTCAGGCATTATCTCGGTGGGAAAGTCTCCAGGCGTCCAATGAAAAGACTAAGATTTATTTAGGAAATACAATTGTCACAGCTCTGGAGTCGCCCGTGTGGAAAGGAAGATGTGGTCTGTTGATGACCGCGGATCCGGTGAGGTGAGAGGGAAGCGGTGACATTGGTGGGAGGAAGCCGTTCGCCAACGCCATGTATCCCATCGACTTCCTCACCGCGCCCCTGTATCCGCCACCCTTTCCAACCAGCCGGCTGTAAGCTACATCCAGCCACTGCCAGTTGTGACGCGTCCCCAGGTCACCCAGCGGGAAAGTGTTTGTCCGCTGAACTGACTCGAACTTCCGCGATATCCCTTGCGCCCCTCTCAGCCAAACTGACAAAAATGCGCCCAAGAGCACTTAGTCGTATCACGGATGATTTTATCTTGTTCCATATTCGATGTGCATCCACTGAGGTTTTAAAGGTGATTCGCGTGGGAAGAGGAACATGGTTGCAGAAGGGTAGTGTAGCAAAACTTGACCCGTTATTGCGGAGTTTGTGTGATGAGTGGGTTTCATGTCTCTTCCTTGAAGCCGTTTACTTGGAAACTTACATAACATAGTTGATGCCATTGAAAATAGTGTGCAACTTACGCTGAGGAAGAATCACACATTTTCTGAGGAAGCTTTCAACTTAACTTTCTTTTTGAGGGCTAGTTTGAAGGGGGTAGCCAACTGTTGCATGGTAAAGAGTATTTATTAGTAGAAATATATTCCTCCATATGATTTGAAAAAAGAATTAGAAAAACAAAAAAGTACAGCCTGACGGAGTTAAAGGTTTTTTTAAGAGTGCACAGAAGAGCTGCGTTCAAGAAAAAATCATATCAAGGAGAATAGTTCTGCGTTATCAGTGTAATAGTACGATTAAGTTCCTTAATCAATGTGAGATCTTGTTCAAATTTTATTCCCGTATCAAGTTGACAAAGAATGTCAGTACTATCAATGTTCTAACGCAATAGTGTTACAGGTCGGGTTTACAAAGTACAATCACTCCAGTAAGTATTTTGGTTTTCACTCAGGCAGCCACATTGCTGCCAGCATACATTATGCACAGAATATTTTGGTTTCCGGCAAAGTTTATTTTAATCTCCTAAAGGAAAATAAATTAGACAAAATGTTCGGCAAAAAAAGCAAAAGAATTGTTAGCATGCCACTAAAATTACATTAACTTCGTTGGCAGATAACTTGAGCTCTCCGAAAGTGCTGACGTTGTTTCAATTAATTGTGACAAGACTATTACAGATTCAACGTGCGAAGAAATCTTTACGCTGAGAGACGACATGACTTTTAAGAAGTGCTACGTGTAATTGTTAGATAAGACTCGTTGTGTCGCTGTCTACCAATGAGGAATTGAAAAATGATGAGAAATCCATCAGACGTCCCGCAGCACCGCACACAACGGTAAAGAAGAAAGAGAAAGGAAAGCAGGAAGCATATTGCGGTTGCATCTCCAGCCATCTTTGATCTTCTTCACTTCCAGTCGCTCTACCTTAGGAGGGCATGTTATTTATCAATCCTTTGCCTTTGGACTTCGCATTAAGACAGGCGGCTCTGAGCGATATCTTTATTTTATTAACATTTACATCACAGTGCGAATGAAAGACCGTCTTCTCACAGATAATGCAAACGGTGCTTTTCATTATCTTGCTTTATGCCTGGGATTTTGTATCAGCCCAGATTCATTATATGATTCCAGAAGAATTAGAAAACGGCGCCTTTGTTGGAAACATTGCTAAGGATGTTGGATTAGATGTGAGAGAACTGTCCAGCCGTAGGT